>NC_037089.1:29372390-30708640 GCF_002994745.2 Rosa chinensis | reverse complement strand
GATACCTGGACTCATTTTTTCATATCAACGTCGTACCTATGAACTGTTTCCGTCACGGAGCTGTTAAATTTTGCACGTGCGATGCACGTGAGTCACTTAATGAAGATAAAAAGATCGATTTACCCTAAAAAATTTTTGGAAAAATTCACCAACAGTGTCTGGACACTTGGGGGACTTTCAGAATGATACCTGAACTTACAAAGTTATCAATGTGATACCTGGACTCATTTTTTCGTATCAACATCATACCTAAGGCCAATTTCCATCACGGAGCCGTTAAATTTTGCATGTGAGTAATTTGATGAAGACAAAAAGACCGATTTACCGTTAAAAGTTTTTTTTTTTCTTTTCTTTCTTTCTTTCTTTATTCTTCTTTCTTTCTTTCTTTCTTCTTCTTCTTTTTTGTTTTCTTCTTCCCCTGATTTGAATCATGAAGATTCAAATCATCTTGCTCGGCCGATTCCCACCGCCGATCGCCGATCAAACACCGCTATTGCGTCTCAATCCACCTTCATGCACCACAGATGCTTCTGGTTCCTCCCACTTCAAATCTTACAACAAATTGAAATTGTGCATTGAGGCTTCGCCGCTCACTCCGAGTTCATCCCTGCCGCCGATGACTTAGCCACCACCACTCTTGTTCTCTCCTCCGACCCCCTTTTATACACCATTCATCAGAAACTCAGACCCCCCCCCCCCCCAGCCCTCCACTCTCAAATCACAGCTCCAATCCCACCTCGCCATCCTCTCCGTCATTCCCAACATGCAACACCACCTCCATACCATCCTCACCTGCAACTTCACCGGTCTAGCCAACAACTTCGACCTCTAGCCCAACTTCGATCAGAGGCAATTGTAGGCAGACAAAGATGAACATTAACTTCGACCTCCACACCATCCTCACCTGCAGAAAAGTTGAGCTGTTCTGATTCACTAGCTCTACCACTCCGCTGCTGCTCACCATTGCGCCTCGCCAATTAGCAAACAATAAACTCGAAGCCTCCACCATCGAGAAATGGAGGCTCGCGTTCTGCGTGTCCTGCGCAACGGATATCGGCACCGTCGGAGAAGATGTTGTCTGAACAGAAATTGAGTTCGGGTTCCACGGCGGCAGCTTGTAGATTGTGGCCTTGGCTTTCTTGATGAGCCAATCAACGGCCATGCTAGGCCGGTCGTATCTGAGCTGGTCTTGCACGTCGTAGAATTGAATGGCGGTGTGGGAGACAAGCCGGACGTGCTGGTCCCTGGGGCCTTTGGCGGTGCAGACCTTGCTGTGGCGGTCCTTCCGGCTGTTGGCCCTTAGAATGTGGCCTCAAGCCTCCACGATTTCTCTAGCGGTGGAGGAAGAAGCAGTCCTTATCCCCAAACCCAATCAAGAAGCAGCGGAGGACGATGTCATTGTGTGGTGGTGGAGGTTATTGTGGCTCTCCCCCATTTTTCTTCCTCCATATTCGATGGTGGGTTCTCCGAAAGCGGTGGTGTTGGCAAGGAGAGAAGGAGAGAATAAAGAATCGGAAAAAAAGAAGAAGAAGAAGAAGAATAATAAAGAAAGAAAGAAAGAAAGAAAGAAAGAAAGAAAAGAAAAGAAAAGGAAAAAAAAAACTTTTGAGGGTAAATCGGTCTTTTTGTCTTCATTAAGTGACTCACGTGCATCGCAAGTGCAAAATTTAATGGCTCTGTGACGGAAATTGGTCGTTGGTACGACGTTGATATGAAAAAATGAGTCCAGGTATCACATTGATAACTTTGTAAGTTCAAGTATCATTCTGAAAGTCCCCTAAGTGTCCAGACACCGTTGGTGAATTTTTCTAAAATTTTTTGAGGTTAAATCGGTCTTTTTATCTTCATTAAATGACTCACGTGCATCGCACGTGCAAAATTTAACGGCTCCGTGATAGAAACTGTTCGCAGGTACGACGTTGATATGAAAAAATGAGTCCAGGTATCACATTGATAACTTTGTAAGTTCGGGTATCATTCTGAAAGTCCCCTAAGTGTCCAGACACCATTGGTGAATTTTTCCCATTTAACTTTGTTATTTTCTTAGGTACTTTGAGAAGTAGTTAAGGAGAAAAGAGAGCTACAATGGGGAAATCAAGGCACTTCACATGAAGTAGTGATGCAAAGGATGGACTCTGATCATTCATTTTTCCCATTTAACTTTGTTATTTTCTTAGGTACTTTGAGAAGTAGTTAAGGAGAAAAGAGAGCTACAATGGGGAAATCAAGGCACTTCACATGAAGTAGTGATGCAAAGGATGGACTCTGATCATTCATTTTTCCCATTTAACTTTGTTATTTTCTTAGGTACTTTGAGAAGTAGTTAAGGAGAAAAGAGAGCTACAATGGGGAAATCAAGGCACTTCACATGAAGTAGTGATGCAAAGGATGGACTCTGATCATTCATTTGGTCATAAAACTCAAGAGAAGATGGAGAAAATTTCCGTGAAAAAACAGTTGCAGAGAAGCAGAAAACATAGTACAAGAGTCTGCCTTATTTTCTTCTGTTTTGGGAAGCTGTTTTGAAGAACCTTCGAGTGGAATTATGAAGAAAGGCCTGGCAACATTTGAAGATCACATGTTCTACTATAACTTCAGTAAAATATTTGGTCCAGAATAATAAGGAGGAAGCCGGAGGCTGTGCTCAAAGTTGGTTCCCCGAGAAGACTGTTTCCATCAGCTTTTCAGGAAATCATGAAGTTCTCCTCCCAGAATTTAAGGATATATGTTGTAGAGCAGTTTCGAATCAAGAATCATCCAGAAAGGTGGTGTAATGAAGAAGTTAAGATGCTGCATAGATGAGCAGAGGATAAGGAAAATCTAGAATTTCTGACAAGTCTTTATGCGAAGCACTTTCAAGACCGTTGTTGGGCCACGTTTCAAGAAGCTTTCTAGAAGGTTTTTGCACGGTTTTGAAGGGTGACATCAGAAGTATTATGTGGCAGAATATCACCTTCGAATCTGCTGGGAACCCATGTCAAACATGGAGAGGGAAATCAGTCCTAGTTGAGAAAGGAAAGTGAATTAAAGGCTATATCTTCTAGAAGATATTCTTGGCAGATTTTGGGACGAATTTTATTAGATTTTTGCTGCATTATACTTATCAAGAGACTATTAGAAAGACTTAAGGAAGGTTCAGAAGATTGTGGGGCAGCCAAGCAAGTGGAATTGGAGAAGAATAAGGAGAACTCAACCCGGTTTTGAAGAGAAAAGTTAGGGGTTTGTAAACAATAAAATAGGAGGCTTCTTGGCGTCATTGGAGACCATATCATACAGATTTCACCCCTCAAAATAACCCTAGCTCTCTGGTTTTCGAAGCTCCATACAAGCATAAGGAAAAGAAGCCACCAAAGTCGCCATCTGCCACCACCGTGACCATCCATCTTCAAGCAACATCCACCGTGTCTCTTCACTCCTTTTCTGCGACTTTGTTTTCTTATTTTCAATATGTTACTGTATGTTTACCTTAGAACAATGAGTAGCTAAATACTTTTGTGTTAGGGGCTAGTTTGAAGCCCTAAACTATGGTTCAAGTTTCATAATAAATTTCTATGTTTTAGTTACTTTGTTGATGAGATTGTTCTTTGGTTCTGGATTAGATGAATCTTTTATATGTATGTTTCATGTGGTTGCAAACATATAGGATATGCATGTAATTGGTGCTAGGTTAAATAGCAATTCACCTAATAGTTTTGTGATTTTAACCGAAGTAGTAAAACCTCTCACCTAGGTGTGTACCAAAGATGAGGAATGCAACTAGACACTCTTATTGTACTAGTTTGTACACTTAGATTGACATCCTTCCATATGTGCTTAATGCTTTAGAACTTGCTAAATGTAGGAGCTGCTTGTGATCTCTATGTTGCATGTTTTCAAAAGGTTCTAATAACGGCGCTTGTTCTTGTTAGAACATTGTAGGGAAGTAATATAAGGTAGTTAGCTTTCTTCTAGCTTTGTAACTTAGTCAATCTCTCTCTCATGACTTAGTAATAAACATAGGAATAAAAATTGGAACTTGGATTGTGTTTAGTGGTGGATAACGAACTCCTTACTGCTCATCATCATATTCACAAACTTTACTTTAGACTCATCTTTTGTTCTTACTTTATTTTCAGCATAATGAATCAATAATTTCCCCCCAATTGTGTTTTTAAATTTGTTTTATTATAGTTTCTAGTTTTCTTTGTTTTCTAGGTTACATAAATTGAAGGTGAACCACCCTTGATCCTTGGCGTAGAATGATCCCTTACTTTCACTACTACAACTTGACAACAAAAAGGGTTTTAAATTGCGTGCTATTTTTAGCAGAGCATTTCACATTGTGAAGTGCGAGGATCAAGATGAGACAGTGTAGGGACAAACCACGAAAATTCATGTCGTTCCCTTGGAAAATCCTTTTTCCTATCTCCACCTAACGACGGGAAGACCATCTCATCAAAGTGACAATCTGCAAATCTAGCAGTAAAAAGATCGCCTATCAAGGGTTCCAAATAGCGGATAATTTTTGGAGATTCATATCCAACATAAATACCTAATCGTCTTTGAGGACCCATTTTGGTGCACTATGGGGGCGCAATAGGTACATATACTGCGCAACCAAATATGCATATATGTGAAATGTCAGGCCCATATCTAGTTAACAACTATGCGAATAAGTAAAGCTGCGTGCAATATTGCATAATCCTAGGCAGATATAGGCAGGTTGGTGCGCATAACCAGTGCCCTAGCCACCATCTGTAGCCTTTTGATTGTGGCTTCTGTGAGACTATTTTGTGTATGCACATGGGGTATAGGATGCTCTACATCAATCTCAATAGACATGCAATAATCATCAAATACTTTTGATGTAAACTCTCCAGCGTTATTGCGCCTTATAGACTTGATAGTGTGATCAGGGTGGTTAGCCTTTAAAAGTATAATCTGTGCTAGGAGTTTTGCAAATACAGCATTTCTTATGGACAATAATGCGACATCGGACCAGCGTGTCGAAGCATCCACCAGAACCATAAAGTACTTGAATGGTCCGCCATTCTGGATGGATAGGTTCACATATATCTTCTTGTATCCTTTGCAAGAATGGAATGTTTTATTTTGTATCTTTAGCATAGGAAAGTCTCGATCCTGTTTTTGCTAAAGAGCAGGCTTTGCGAAACGAGTGACGTGCCTTTGAAATAGTCAATTAGGAATAATGGGAGAGAGGTAGTGCTTCTGGTACTTCACAAGGCAATGGCTGCATTTGAGCAGTACTAGGACCGAAACCTTGCAGTGTGGCGGTTTTTTGTCCCATTATATCTTTCACTTGAAAGAAGGGATGTCCGTATGAGTTCTTTAAAATACGGATTATCATATCATGACCAGGGTGCCCTAGACGGTCATGCCAAAGCCTGTATGAGTCAGTGTCCCACATTTCATTATTGGTGACAGCATAGGATTGAATTATCCAAATAGTATTGATGTACAGTCCATAGGATTGAATTATCCGAATAGTATTGATGTACAGTCCATTAGATTGGCTCATTAGTTTCTCTAACATGTGTTTCCTTCCACATTCATTAGAGGTAATATAAAGGTATTCGGTTCCATTCTCACAGTGGGTTTCTATATGATAACCGTTGGCACGAATATCTTTAAAACTTAACAAGATCCGATTAGCTCTTGGTGCATACAGAGTGTATGTGACTTTCAATATTGTGCTGTTAAGCAGTAGAAATTTGGGAGTTTCTCGCCCTTTTATTACTTGTGATGATCCAATCATCGTAGTCACAGAGGAATTATAGGCTATTAATTCAATGAATAATCGGCTATTCCTTAATATGGTGTGGGTAGTCCCACCATCAACTAAGCACTCAAGTTCTCCTGAATTCATTCCTATAAGTAAATGGGAGGTATTATTAAATATTTTGAAAAATATATCTCATATTCTTTAGAGTATTTCAACTTAGGTAGAAGGATAATCTTTTCATTCTAATAATTTTTCTAGATGTATTGCTTTACATCTTTATAGTGCTATTTTGAACCATGTATATATGTCTATTAAATAAAATCGAATAAATTTAATGCTTCAGAATAAAATCTAAAATTTATTAATAAGCCAACGATAATCAAATCAAGGTCTTGTTCAGAAATCAAATTCATCAAACCATTATTTAAATAAACTTTAAGACCAGGCAATTGTCTAATTAACAAAAAAAAAAAGAGAAAAAAAAAGAGGCATCATGCCTTCACAACTGTCTTTGGAAAATAAAATAAAATAAATAAATAAAGCAGATCAGTCATAATGTGGAGCATCCATTGACTGAGCAAGTTCCTTGTTTCCTTTGAAGTCTGCAACTGTGAGGTTGACGTCCGGGTCATGGCCTCCTCCTTCCATATAGTGAGCCTCTTGTTCTTTAGACTCCCTATACCTCTTGTAAGTGGCTGTTACTCTGTTGCTTGCTTAGCAGTTCTTGTACCAATGCCCAATAACTCTACACCTATAGCATGGTTCATTGCCAACTCTTTCCTTTTTTGACTGAAAGTTTCTTAGGTGCCTTTTGCACCTTATTTCCATGACCACTAGGGCCAGCACCACCATCTCTGTGCCATACATTAGGAGGGCCTCCACAGCCCATATCACTACCCCCATATCCCTTTCCGTTTGGTGCATTGTTTCCATATGGGTAGGGATCAGCACCTTGCCATAATTAGCCTCGGGAATTTTCTTTGTCCCAACGGGCCTGACATTGTTGTTCAAAAGAACCTAATTATGCCTCTCAGCCACTTGCAGTAGGTTGTTTAGCTTATGGAATGTTGTGATTCTTTTGTTGTCATACTCCAGCCTATACTAGTTCACTAGTATAAGTGCTGAAGTAGGAAAAGTGGAAAGAGTCTTCTGGATTATATCATCTTCTATGAGTTCCTTTCCACAGAAATTGAGACGTGCCTTTAGGCGCAACATGTCCTTGTTGAAGTCATTGACCCTTTTGTAGTCAAGCAAGCAGATTTTATTCCACTAAACGGTTAGTTCTGGGAGCAAACTATCATGAATGTTCCCAAAACGTCCCTTAAGGGCATCCCACAGTTCTTTGGGTGTCTTCAACTGAAGGTATTCCCAGGTTAGGCTAGGGTCAATATGTTGCCTTAGAAACATTAAGGCACTTGCTTTCACCTTGTTAGACGGTCCATTGTCTTTGGGGTCGGGGGGAGTTTCGATGGTGGCAGTGTATTTTTTTGCCACAAAGACGGTTTCCACATCAGAAACCAAATGATGGTACTTAAGTCCTTTTGAATCCAAAATGTCAAATTCAAGTCGAGTTGGATCGGCCATCTACATAAACAAGGGAGAAGATATATAAATTACGCAGTCATAAAGACATCCACGTGAATTATTTTCCAAGCATATGAATAAGATTTGAAGACCAAGATTCGTAATGATCACATTTTTTCAATGCTTTGTGAAAAATACTTTATCAATGTAATTATGTATTTATAATGTGCATGAATTTTTCATTATCAGGGCAAAACTCAATTTATCTATAACATGTTAAATAAACAATTATTAAAAAATGCTTTAGAATTCCACATTAAAAACAAGGGAGCTTTTATTCATACCTCCAAAATTAGTATTTGGACCTTTTTTTTTTTTCAAATAATAGTTGACTTTATTAACTCATGTCAAATGACCAATAAGGACATAAAAGAGGGGATGAAAAAAAAATAAAAAACAAGAGGAGACCTTTTATCTCTAGTAGTTTTCAACTTGGAGAAAACCTTCTCCTCCAAAAATCATTGACCATTGTATCGTACCAATGTCTAACTCTGGTTTCTCGATTAGTACTACTAAAAGCTAGAAGCATCCACTTGAGAAAATTGGAATTTTGGCTCTGCAACTTGAATACATGGTATGATGTTCTCGATTAGTACTTCTGTACTCAAAACTAGAAGCATCCACTTCATAAACTTGGAATTTTGGTTCTTGGTTTGATTAAATGGTTCGATTTGGCACCATGTTTTTTTGTGCAGGCCATTGGGAAGAATGATTCATATTTGTCCTTAGGGAGTCCAAGATCTAATTGTGTTTGATCTTACTTTGAATGGCCTTTTATTTAATTACTCTTCTATAATTGTAGACTTTTCGATTAACTTGGTATGGCCTGAAAGGTTGGTGCTATTGTGCTATCTAACTATCTAATTGTTGGATTTCTTTGTTTCCACTTCAATTCTCTTATACTATAGTTTCATAGACTTGAGAGCATAGTAGACCTTTTTTTTTTTTTGTAATACAATAGCGGTACATAGAGACCAGAAGGTCAGAAAGAGAAAAACAAAGCAAGAAAGTATGACAGTAACAAAAAACAAACTGAAACAAAAGCCAAACTATGATAGTTAGAATTTTGGAAGAAAGACTAAAAAATACGTATGGATGAAAGAAACAAAATAGGAGCAACAAAATTATGTGAAAGAGAGAGACTACCACATGGAGGATTTTTTTATTTTTTTAATTTATTTATTTTTTTGGTTCAAAGGTAAAATAGGATTGTGAATTATTCAAAATTTGAAGGAGGTCCATTACTGATTTTTGAGGTATGAATAGAATCTAGAAAAAAACAAAAAAAAGACTTTTATTGATTTTATTGGACGATGGGCATTTTGGGAAAATTAGGGAGGTGTAGATAGCTTATTGGTTATTTATAAAAATAAGTTGGAGGTCTATTAAGTGGGGAGGTCCAAATACCAATTTTGGAGGTATGAATAGAAGCTCCCTAAAAACAATTACAACAGGTAATAATATAAATTACAGGACATGCTCAAAATTTCACAAATAATATATAACAATATATATGCTACACATAATAACAGCAATAATATAGCATGCTCAAATTTCTACGAATAATAAAACATAGATAAAATAACAAGGCATGCTAAAAGGATCAATATTATCTAACCATACAAGCTCAAAAGTTCTGATTGTAAATAACTAAATTTACCGGAGTATGAAATTAAATAAATAAAAGAGAACATACTTGGTGTAACATCCCGTATCTTCACTTACCCGTTTACTAGTCATTTGGACGGTAAACGACAATTACTTTCACTTTTTACCCTAATTCGGTATTTTAGTGGCCCTAAAAGTTGACTTTTTGATTGGGCCAAAATTTGAGAAAACTTCCTTCATGAAAGTTGTAGAGGACGTTAAATCGAGCGCGTGCATATGTGGTACGCTAAAATCGGAGTCCGTATGCGAAAGTTATAAGCGAAAGATTAAAGTTACTGTTTACGGTAACATTCTATAAATAGCTGAGTTACTGTGGTAGATTTCCGTAAACAGTAACCTTCTATAAATAGCTGAGTTACTGTGGTAGATTTCCATTTTCGGAAATCTACCGAATTTTCTCTCTCCTCTTTCCCGATTTTCCTTCCCCTTCTGCCGTTTTCTTCCACCGGCGAATTCTTCCGTTTCCGGCCACCCCATGACGGAATCCGGGCATTGGCAAGCTCGCCTCCTCCTTCTTGTCATGCCTGGGGTGGTGTTTTGCGGTGGCTCGGCCGGAGGAGCTCGGATTTGAGCCAAGAAGTCCACTGTAGCCAAACGGAAGTTTCGTCGATTTCCGGCGATTTCGGCCGTTTCCGGCCACCAAACCATTGTCGAAGGCGCGGTTTTTGCCAAGGATTGTTTTGCCCCTAGCCTTGAGCCACGATTTGTAGTGTAGAAGGAGAATCAAGGAGAACCCGATTCTAGGGTTCTTGGGTTTTCAGGGCTTGTGTTCAACGACTAAATTGGAGCTCTTCGAGGTAAAATTGGGATGTGTTGTAGTTGAGAAAAATGATCAGTGTGTTGAGTAGGTGCTGTTGTCAAAATTTGGTGACCATTGGAGGTGGTGGCCACCGGCGCGTGAGCCCCACGCGCCGCCACTGTGGGTGGCGCGTGGAGGCGTGTAGGGCAGTGCTTTGATTCCGGTTTTTAGCCCATTAAATCCTATAAATTGTGTGGAGCTTGTATGTGAGGTTTGGTAATTTTTGGAGAAGCTTGGAATTAATTATGAATTTTTGAAGTTTAGGGTTTCGATTATCGAATTACGAGAATCCGACCGTCGGATATCTCCCGGTTCTGCCTTAGAACCTTTAAATTAATGAATTGGTATTAGTGGTATAATTTGGGCTGAATCTGAGGAGAATGGGAGATGTAATTTATGAGGAATTGAGTTTAGGAATCATATTAAATTGTTGAAGAATTATTCAAGGAATATAATTCTGTACAGGACGACGTACCGAGCTATTGCTCGATGACGGAACTCGAATGCGTGACCGTCGGAATAGTACTGTGAGTGGACTTTTGTTTTTAAGTAATTGACGCATGCATTATTTCTTAAAGTATGCTCTATTTATTCATCGATTTACCTTTCGAGTATGAGATTATAAATTGATTTTGTATTATCTCAGATAAATACTTTCATTATTGATTCGTTTCTGAAATTGCTTTTGACTTATAATCTTAATGGTGAATTATCTTATTTCTGAGGTGATTTCCTGAATTATTCTCTAATTATATTTCATTTCGATTTGAGATTTTTAAAGGATTTTCGAAATGGGTTTTCGATGGAGTTATATTTCTTATTTATTTATCGACTTTCGATTTTGGCATTGGGAATGCCTTGATGATGATTTTTGGAAATTGATTTTGTTCCGGTTTACGAGTAATATTATTTCTCCTATTTATTTTGAACTTGAGATTATCTTGGCGTGTGGGACACGTCGTTGGAAATTCGTTTATGAGAGTTGGGGAAGTTTTATGGATTTATGAGGTTTTCGGATTTTCTTTTGCCATACTTTGGGTGACTTATCATTGCTAGCTTTGATCTTCTGCCTTTGTGGCGAGGTGATGGGATCACCGAAGCCCTCCGCCTTTGTGGCGCTGGTTACTGTCTCTGTGACAGTAATTCTGAAGCCCAGTATCCTATCGCTACACATAGTGGCGTAAGGGTATATTACGAGAGTAATGGGAGTACTTTAGCCTAGGAGGCTCACTCGTATGGCTATCGTCTTCCCCTACTCATTATACTATTTTCGACTAGTGGGGCTAGTCCGATTTATTTTAGCCAGCGGGGCTGGTTTTATTTCCTTGAGTATCAGAGTTTCAACCTTTTCTTTTAATCGTTTGTGACTAGCGGGGCTAGTCGACTTTCAAGAGTCGAACTCCTCTTATTTTATTTTTGTTAATCATTGCATGCATCGGGAATTTTTAAAGAAATAAATGTGGGAAAGTATAAAATCCTTTTTGTTAAAAATTGTTTATTTTTGTCCACTCACGCTAACGTGTTTATGTACTTTCCCCTGGGCCCTTCGGTTTCAAATGCCCAGTTTGCAGGCGAATTGGTTGAGGTCGGGTGTACACGGAGTTGAGGCATAGTCAACAGCATGGCTTCCGCATTTGTCTTTGAATTAGGTTTCCTCTTATACCTTTCTGTTAGAATTGCTCTGATTACCTATGGGATTTATGCTATCCGAGTTGAGATGTGTGTTTTGTGAATTGGAGACTGATGTTGATTTGGGGAGCCGGGTGGCTCCAGGAGCATAAGGATGAATTGTTTGAGAAGTGTAAATGTTTTCTACAGGTTTGGGTAGCCCATTTTAGGGGAAGTTCCGCCAAATTTTTGATAGAATTTCTTCTAAGGTGGGCCCCGCAGGGTCACTTCGGATTTCAGGGTGAAATCCGGGGCGGGTCCTGTCAGTTGGCATTAGGTTGTCAGATTCTGTAGACTCGTTTATATTCTGTTACCTTATATGCTTGGTGTTGCCCAGTACCTCCCGAGTGATAGCCCGACTGCAGCGGTTCCCCATCGTGTACTCTTCGGTGCTGTGGTATTCATCAAGTGTGTAAGGTACATGTCTAGTGGGTATTTCCTTCAAGTACTATGCCTCGTGTACGCCGACCTCATAAGAACTTCACGGTGTATCGGATTGTCTACTTTGTGGTAGTCTTGTACAAAATTTAAACTTGAATGGGTGTGTGGTACCCAAAGAGTAACGCCTTGTGGCAGTCAAAGAAGCTATTTGAATAGGAACTTATCGGTTTAATCGAGGTTATTCTATGTTACTTTTGGCACTTGTGGGATATTTACGTAAACGACATTTGACCAGAAATCTAGGCACAAACAGACAAAAAGAAGTGTGGTTTTGTGGTTGCTTAGGAAATTGGTCGTTTAGACTTGTGGGGTATCTGCGAACATCTTATGATGTTTTATTAGTGGTTGGACTTTCCCACAAACCCCTGTACGAATTGAGAATGTATTAAATGTGAGTCAGTGTATTATCACGACGTTGTTGGTGAACGGGTTAGATCTTCCCTGTACGAGTTATATGAGAATTCTATGAATGCTACTGTTCCAACCGGATGGTTGGTGATGCTGATACCTTGCGTCATTTGGGCTATTAGCGGACACGAATTTCTTGACGCCGAAATTCAGGTACTTGTGAGATTATGTTGCTACATTATTAGGCTAGACATGTGCTTCGACTTGGTTGTTAAAGTAGTTGATTTGAGGTTGTAAAAGAAAACTTAACTAAAGGAAGAGTCGACAAGTTTTGAGATTCCCGCAGCATCGAATGGGGTCTTCCTTCGATAAGTCTTTTGGGATTATGAAAGAAATTGTTCTTGCTTGTGCTTTATGTTGTTGCATCAATATCTCGTTCTCCTTGACGCGTTAGTCAATTTTCCGTTATGCAGTACTCAAGTATGATTCATTCCAGTCACAGACGTTGATTTAACCTTGATTCTTGATTCTCAAAATTCTACCATGTGTTCTGCTCACATATTCGAACCATTACGGGTTTCTTGGAACATAAGGTTTTTCAATCACGAATGGAGGTAAACCTTTCTTGTGGGATGGTTAAGTTCAGCGGGGTTGCTATGGAATCGATTGAATTATTGTGACTGACAGGGTTTCAGTAGCGAATTGTTCATTTCAAGTATTGAAATTCTTTTCTAGTTGATTAATTCTTGAACCAGATTTGGAGTATTAACTAGTGTTGGAGACATAGTAGTCCATTAATGAATCTGGTATATACAGAGTTTGGGAAATTTCTACAATGTTGTATCTGTAATGATGTGGTTGTGAAGTTTTTTCATACAGTTGGGTGGAAATATTCTATGTAGGGCTAGTGGAGATCATCAGAGTTTTTGTTGATTGCCGATTTGAAGTTACGAAAAGGAAAGCTTAATTTAAGGGAAGAGTGATAAGTTTCGAGATTGTGGTATTTTTGGCATTAAATGATGCGCCTTTTCTGTTCTAACTGGCATGAAATTTCGAGGGCGAAATTTTTATAAGGAGGGGAGAATGTAACATCCCGTATCTTCACTTACCCGTTTACTAGTCATTTGGACGGTAAACGACAATTACTTTCACTTTTTACCCTAATTCGGTATTTTAGTGGCCCTAAAAGTTGACTTTTTGATTGGGCCAAAATTTGAGAAAACTTCCTTCATGAAAGTTGTAGAGGACGTTAAATCGAGCGCGTACATATGTGGTACGCTAAAATCGGAGTCCGTATGCGAAAGTTATAAGCGAAAGATTAAAGTTACTGTTTATGGTTACTGTTTACGGTAACTTTCTATAAATAGCTGAGTTACTGTGGTAGATTTCCATTTTCGGAAATCTACCGAATTTTCTCTCTCCTCTTCCCCGATTTTCCTTCCCCTTCTGCCGTTTTCTTTCACCGGCGAATTCTTCCGTTTCCGGCCACCCCATGACGGAATCCGGGCATTGGCAAGCTCGCCTCCTCCTTCTTGTCATGCCTGGGGTGGTGTTTTGCGGTGGCTCGGCCGGAGGAGCTCGGATTTGAGCCAAGAAGTCCACTGTAGCCAAACGGAAGTTTCGTCGATTTCCGGCGATTTCGGCCGTTTCCGGCCACCAAACCATTGTCGAAGGCGCGGTTTTTGCCAAGGATTGTTTTGCCCCTAGCCTTGAGCCACGATTTGCAGTGTAGAAGGAGAATCAAGGAGAACCCGATTCTAGGGTTCTTGGGTTTTCTGGGCTTGTGTTCAACGACTAAATTGGAGCTCTTCGAGGTAAAATTGGGATGTGTTGTAGTTGAGAAAAATGATCAGTGTGTTGAGTAGGTGCTGTTGTCAAAATTTGGTGACCATTGGAGGTGGTGGCCACCGGCGCGTGAGCCCCACGCGCCGCCACTGTGGGTGGCGCGTGGAGGCGTGTAGGGCAGTGCTTTGATTCCGGTTTTTAGCCCATTAAATCCTATAAATTGTGTGGAGCTTGTATGTGAGGTTTGGTAATTTTTAGAGAAGCTTGGAATTAATTATGAATTTTTGAAGTTTAGGGTTTCGATTATCGAATTACGAGAATCCGACCGTCGGATATCTCCCGGTTCTGCCTTAGAACCTTTAAATTAATGAATTGGTATTAGTGGTATAATTTGGGCTGAATCCGAGGAGAATGGGAGATGTAATTTATGAGGAATTGAGTTTAGGAATCATATTAAATTGTTGAAGAATTATTCACGGAATATAATTGTGTACAGGACGACGTACCGAGCTATTGCTCGATGACGGAACTCGAATGCGTGACCGTCGGAATAGTACTGTGAGTGGACTTTTGTTTTTAAGTAATTGATGCATGCATTATTTCTTAAAGTATGCTCTATTTATTCATCGATTTACCTTTCGAGTATGAGATTATAAATTGATTTTGTATTATCTCATATAAATACTTTCATTATTGATTCGTTTCTGAAATTGCTTTTGACTTATAATCTTAATGGTGAATTATCTTATTTCCGAGGTGATTTCCTGAGTTATTCTCTAATTATATTTCATTTCGATTTGAGATTTTTAAAGGATTTTCGAAATGGGTTTTCGATGGAGTTATATTTCTTATTTATTTATCGACTTTCGATTTTGGCATTGGGAATGCCTTCATGATGATTTTTGGAAATTGATTTTGTTCCGGTTTACGAGTAATATTATTTCTCCTATTTATTTTGAACTTGAGATTATCTTGGCGTGTGGGACACGTCGTTGGAAATTCGTTTACGAGAGTTGGGGAAGTTTTATGGATTTATGAGGTTTTCGGATTTTCTTTTGCCATACTTTGGGTGACTTATCATTGCTAGCTTTGATCTTCCGCCTTTGTGGCGAGGTGATGGGATCACCGAAGCCCTCCGCCTTTGTGGCGCTGGTTACTGTCTCTGTGACAGTAATTCTGAAGCCCAGTATCCTATCGCTACACATAGTGGCGTAAGGGTATATTACGGGAGTAATGGGAGTACTTTAGCCTGGGAGGCTATCACCCGAGCCTGGGAGGCTCACTCGTATGGCTATCGTCTTCCCCTACTCATTATACTATTTTCGACTAGTGGGGCTAGTCCGATTTATTTTAGCCAGCGGGGCTGGTTTTATTTCCTTGAGTATCAGAGTTTCAACCTTTTCTTTTAATCGTTTGTGACTAGCGTGGCTAGTCGGCTTTCAAGAGCCGAACTCCTCTTATTTTATTTTTGTTAATCATTGCATGCATCGGGAATTTTTAAAGAAATAAATGTGGGAAAGTATAAAATCCTTTTTGTTAAAAATTGTTTATTTTTGTCCACTCACGCTAACGTGTTTATGTACTTTCCCCTGGGCCCTTCGGTTTCAAATGCCCAGTTTGCAGGCGAATTGGTTGAGGTCGGGTGTACACGGAGTTGAGGCATAGTCAACAGCATGGCTTCCGCATTTGTCTTTGAATTAGGTTTCCTCTTATACCTTTCTGTTAGAATTGCTCTGATTACCTATGGGATTTATGCTATCCGAGTTGAGATGTGTGTTTTTTGAATTGGAGACTTATGTTGATTTGGGGAGCAGGGTGGCTCCAGGAGCATAAGGATGAATTGTTTGAGAAGTGTAAATGTTTTCTACAGGTTTGGGTAGCCCATTTTAGGGGAAGTTCCGCCAAATTTTTGATAGAATTTCTTCTAAGGTGGGCCCCGCAGGGTCACTTCGGATTTCAGGGTGAAATCCGGGGCGGGTCCTGTCACTTGGTTTTGAGAAAACAAAACGAACCTAGCGCACACGCGTGTTGATGAAGGCATGCGTAGCGATGTTTTTTTTTTTTTTTTTGGGCTTCTGCTGGGCTTGCTGAATTGGTGGGCTGAGAAAATTGTTCACGTGGACCTGCGTGACAAAGGTGGGTAGGAGGACAATCTTGGGACAAGGCTTTCGTTGGCTGACTGACGCGCAAGTTGCTTGGTGCGTGCAAGACAGACGCACAAGGTGATGTGCGAAGGATGCAGGGCAAGTGCCAGACACGCACTGTGGTTGAGAAGCTGCGTTGCTCGAATGCTAGTGTGGCGCGCAGAGAACAAGACTTTTGAAACACGTGGGCTGGGTCAGAACAGCGGCTCAACTTGAGCTAGTAAGCCGAGGAGCCAATGTAGATCTAGTGGGTTCTGTGCTCTGAGCTAGGCCTTGCGGCTTGGCTTGACGAGGAAAGATGCGGTCTGGCTCGGCTTGACAGATCTGGTTTTTTTTTTTTTTTTCATCTGGTGTCTACAGGAAAACGAAGAAAAAAAATTTAGGGTTTTTTCCTTTCTTTTTTCTTGGCTATTGACTCTGAGCGTGTTGACACGTGTAAAAGTAAATGGGGAAAATTAGTCTACTCATTCCATGAGATAGTCCCTTTATATAAGGTGAGGATTACAATAGTAATAGCAATTACAATAATGACAATAATGGATGAATGAGCTGTAACCGCTGATTCACTAATTTCCTCTTCGTTAGTTACTTTGACAAAGGCATATAGCGTGTTTTTCTTTTAATTAAATAGGAGATTAGGAGAGTTAATTATTAATTATATTAATATTTTACAATTAAATAGATATGTCAAAATAAACATTGGTCCTCAAACAAACAGAAAAAGAAGTAGAAAATGGTCCATAGATATACATAGAAAAGTTTTTTTTTTTTAATAGAGCCAAATGTTTACTAGTTAGTAAATTAGATAATCAGAAGATTTATAAGCATGGAGGGAAAAGACTCAAAGAGCGATACATGACCCTATAAATTTTTAAAGTTTTCCTCTTTAGATAATATATAGTTTACTTGGATTGGATAATAAGGTTAAGGACTAGTTTTCACGAGGTATCAGGTTCGAACCCCAACCTCATCAAAATTTGACTTCAATTTTGGTCAAAATACTTTCTGACCAACCTATATATCGCGAGAGGTGACAATAATCTCGGAATTTTGTAAGAATATCAGAAATTTTGCGAACATTTAAAATATTTTTGGAAATATTGCGAAATTTCAAAAATTTCTCACGATATTCTCTTGGTAACTCAAAGACATATCGAGACCCTAAAAAAACAAAAATATCACCTAAATTTTGAGCATATTATAGATTTTTTAGTCCTTGGTTATTACAAACTTTTTTTTTTTTTTTAGAAGAAACAAGAACACTTTCATTACTCTGGCCAACAAAGTTACAAAGGAACGCACCACGTATATGGCCCTGATAAAATGAGTACTTAAACGTAACCATGTACTGACAAACACAGCACGCTCAAACGGTAGGGAAAGAGAGTAAGAAAATACTCAAAATAAGCCTCAATTTGACCCTAAACCCTTACTACCGAGCTCCGCTTCATTATTAAAATAGAACCAAAAGAAAAATTAAAAGAAAACTAACAAAAAACAAGGACTCTAAAATAATCTTCAAGGAGCAGAGCCCTCCTCTTCAAGCCTCGAGAGTAGTGCATGTCGTTTGGCAGCTGAGATAATCTTAGGTTTGTGTTTCTTCCCAGCCCCAAACTTTCTACCATAAGAGGATGAAGACTTCCCTACCTCAAATTGCAGGCCTTTGGTATGGGAGGCCTTCTTCCCAAAGCTGAAATTTGTTGCCTCCATCCTGTGCTTCCTATGCACTGAAGAATCTGGAGATGCAGACATAACAGGTATAGAGTACACACCATCATCTAAGATCCCATCTAAATCTATCAACCCCTAGATCATCAACATAACCCAATCTTCCTTTCTTCAGCGGAGAAGTAGCATTTCCACTTCCACCCCGCTTACCAAGGGTAGACACAGCCATTGTCTGCACCTCCTCAACAACCTCCTTAGTTTCCAGGAGCATTGGGTTCACCCTACCATCCAAAAACAATAGACCATCTCCAGAACGATCACCTACAACCCCCTTTAATAAGAAGGTTGAATGAGTTCCTTTTGTGTTCCCTAATAACATGCAAATGACCAATTTTTAATTATTCAAATTCAGAATGTTTTATTTTGTACAAATTTTGAGTTCAGACATCTAATGCTTTGTCAAAAAAAAAAAAAAAAATTTGTTGGATATAGTCCCGTCCAAACTCCATTATTTTCTATTTTCTTGTTCAAGGAGCGTGAAACCACATAACCAAAATTCTAAGTAGTTGAAACCCTACCCTAGGGTTTCGTGCATATTGGCGGTGGCTTTTGACCGCGGTTCGCTTGGTCTAGGGCAGACGAGGCTGTTCTCTAGGCGAACTCATTGGTGCGTGGATCGAGAGTTGCTAGGTTGTTTTCGCTGTTGTTCGCCGGCGAAGGTTGCGAGTCTGGGTTTGTCAGATAGCTTGCCGGTGAAGGTAGAGCGCGGAGGTGTGGTCGTTTCGGTGGCTGCGCCGTCTGTGCGGCAAGAGGATCGGGACCAGATCGAAGGATGGGTGTTGACTGCAGATTGAAGGCTGGGAGTGGATCGTTTTTGATTCTGCCTGGGTATTGACTGTAGGGCTTGGATCGTCGGCGGTCTCTGCTCGAATTGTTTCTGCTGGATCTGATGGTGCGATGGACCGGGAGACCACCGGAGGGACGCAAAGCGGCAGCAGCAACCTGGGCTGTTGTCCTTTTTGCTCGGGCTTGGGCCTGGGTCTAACCTTGGGCTGCTCGGCTCCATGATGTGGGCTAATAGAGAGGGTCCCTTGACACCCTCATTCATTACTTAGTGCTTTGGGCTGGCCCAGCCCGAGAGGTTGACCTCCTTGGGCAATGTTGGGCTTTTACGGTCTCTCAAGTGCCAGTCGTAACTCAGATCATGGTTCTCCGGACTTGGTAATTATCTCTAGTTTGACTGGAGAAAGCGGCTTATGGATGAGGAATTGGCTCCTATTTGTTTGTTGGGAAGTAGCTTTCTATTTCGTACCACAATTGCGTGATTGGCGGATGGTTGGCTAGAAGATGATTTTGCCTCAGAAGACACGGAGTTGTTCTTTGTGTATGAGTCCGCTTAAAAGTGGGCTTCATTTGACTTGTAATGAGTTTGTAGTACTTAGATAGGAGCTTGGTTGTTACCCCACCATTTTTCTGTCTTTAAGGGTATGTAGATTTTGGCTTTTCGCTCGTCATCAATGCAATGAACCTTCTATTTCAAAAAAGGAGCGTGAAACCACACGTACATAAAGAGAATTTCTATTGGGACCTCTTAATCTGCTCACTAAACCTTTCTCAATTTTTAATTCTTCAATGACATATATATCCTTATACAAAAAGACTGTTAAAGACAACAAACTAATAAGGAAAAAAAAAATTTTGTAAAGATTTATAATAATGGAAACACATTTACAGTACTTTAATTATTCTTTTTCATTTTAGTTCTCATTTCATATTTCTCCTTTTCTTTGTTTATAAAAGCTTTTAAAAAAGAAAAAATCAAGAGAAAATGCATTCAAAATTACTTGGTTAATTATATCTCCACTAATATAAAGCCAGGCGTGGTCTTTGGTGTCAAAGGCTTCACCAATTTTTTGAAGTCCCTAAATTTCCTACTACAGATACAAAGTTCAGCAAAATAAAAGATATGAAGAGGGTTATTATTGTAAAAGACCAAAAAAAGGTCTTTCTTTTGAGGATCATGAAACTGGGGATAGAGAGCCCTCATGTAAACTAACCAAATAAGTTTGTGAAGCGGCATATATAACAAAAATAAATAATAAAAGAACAGAGCGTGAACAAATTTAATATTGCAACCTATCTAAATTTCAGCATGCAACCATAAACCATAAACCATAAAAACTAAGCTTTGAAAATCCATAATTAAGCATGAAATAGTAGGCTTGAAAAACCCCTGATAAATTTATGTTAATTAGTTACACTTTGTTTTTTCAATAATTATCTCAGATTTTTTTTTTTAACAATGTCAAATTTATTTTGTGGTAAATAAATAATTATGGGAGCACTAACTCATCTTTAATGCTCCCAAAAATTTTCTTTTATGAGTAAGGTTAAGTTAGGTATTTGAAAGAGGTTTACTTAGCAAATTTTATTTTTTTAAAAGCAAATAGGAGGTGTAAAGAGATGAGAGGTCAAATGAGCAAATATGGAGGTCCCAATAGAAAAACTACTATGTAAATAGTAGATACAATTCGTTTTGGAAGTTCAAAAGTTGATCCCATCGTAATAACAGTCTCAATGACCATCACCAGTTCACCATCTACGCCCAAAATGTGATATTTCTTTGGTTTTTGAATGAAGATTTCAATGATGAGGCATTGCGAAGATGCTTAGGCTAGCAGGTATCCTATGTTAGTGGGTTGTTTGTGCTTTGTGTATTCATTATTTAACAACACTGTGCTTCTTTAAGGGTCGTTATATTCATTGCTCATGCTCTCTATTACTGCATTCTGTTGTTCTTTGGGAGATTTTGGGGAAGATGATTATTTTTGTTGGATGAATAATATGATGAACATATAAATCAGGAAGAACAATGTAATTGCATGGATAGGAATTTTGGTTCAAGTGGTTCATATATGATTACCATTTTAGTTCATAACTTCATATTATTGCTTACCATGGCTTCAAGAAGTTGTGCATAGACCGGTTATAATTTAGACTAGCCATATGCTCAAAGTTGAAGCGAAACTCCTACTAGAACTAAAGAATGTTTGAATTATGTTTCTAGGAAGAGAAAATTGCTTCGTTGGTGATGCATGAAGTACTAGAAAAGAAGAGATGTCTGGGAAGTGAAACAGAGAGTAAAGACTAGAGATTAAATGTGAGTTTGTGTGGTTCCAAATTTTTAGGTATCAGGCTCCTCTAAAGTGAGCAAGTTATGAAATTCATGAATTTCATAAAATCTCCGACCTCTATTTATCTAATGGCTCAAACATATCTACATTGAAAAATACCAACTGTTTTTTTTTTTTTCATTATCAAATCAACAACTCAGATACAGCAACTAGCATTGTGAGTCAAACTCACGACTTCTCACTTACAAAGGGGAGACTTATGCCATTAGACTAAATGGTACTGGGCCATATACTTGGTGCTAATTTTCTTAGGATTGCTTTCAGCTTTGAATAGTAAAAGCTTTAGTTTGTTTCTTCACTATCAAAAAGTTTAATAATTTCAAAGAGATATTGCAGTTTCCTCTGCCATTCATTTCTAGGCTTTGTAATTTAAATCCTATATTGACTACTGGAGATGATGGGGTTCTTATTGGCCATGTGTCTGCGTCTATGAATCCCCAAATTTTTTCTAGATTTTGGTTTATAATTTCTTTGGAGTATAGTCCAATTGTTCATGAACTGCAATAATCTTATCTTTGTGGAGTATGAAGGACTGAAGCACTCATGCATGTACCACATGAATCTCCTCAACTTTGTTTTTCTGAGAGATCCATGGAAGCCCGGGTTCTTAGAAGTAGAGAATAAAGGTGAAGATTGAATAAAGAAAAAAAAAAAAGGGACCGTGACCACTTACCCAATTGCAGCTTCAAAATTGCCCGCTTACTCCACTAATAGTTTTTTAACCCCATTTACCCAATTCAATGTTAAATGAGAATTTCAAACTTCAATTAATTAAAAAATTACACGTTCACTCTCTCTCCTCTATCTCTCTCTGCAGCTGCTGACCGATCTCTCTCGCAGGGATTTGCGGTCGGTGCTGGGATTGGTGCTGCAGGATGAGTGGCTGGGTAGATCGATATCTGGAGGAGCACTGGTGTCCGGCGGCGATGCGTGTAGAGGCGCTGGGTAGAGCACGCTAGGCACCGGGGGCCGGGGGCTGGGCAGCGAGGTGGCGGGTGGGCTGCTACATCGTCGCCGATCTGGGTGCTGCGATGGTGGGGGGCTGACGAATCCAATCTGGGTGCGGCAACGGTGCAGAGGAGTCGTCGTTGAGGTCGAGATCGGGTCTCAAGGGCAGCGCAGAGATCAATTGCTCTGGTCCTGTTGTTGGGTGTGGAGATCAATTTCTCTTGGCTGGGTGCGGTGAGGCCGGCGGCCAAAACAAATTTTTATTTTTTTTGGATGGCGGCAGAAAAGCATAAATATTTTGACGGAAAGAAACTAGACAACTAGAGTTTTTTTTCTTGGCTATTGGCTCTGACCGTGCTGATAACGTATAAAAGTAATATGAGTATTGGGAGGCAATAATATGAGTATTGGGGGGCAATAATATGCATATAAATTGATCAATTGTGCCTGTAATGTATTCATTTTGGTTTTGGGAGTTTATGTAATTCACTGGAGGGCAGTAATATGATTATTGGAGGCAATAATATGATTATTGGGGGGCAATAATATGAGTATTGGGGGACAATAATATGATTACTGGGGGCAATAATATGATTACTGGGGGGCAATAATATGGTTACTGGGTATTATTAGGGGGCAATAAATTCAGACGCCGGAATCCGGTCACCAGTCCGGTAGCCGGATTCCAAATTCCAGTGAACGGTCGCCGGATTCCGGTCATCGGTTGCAGGATTTCGGTCGCTGGTCGCCAGAGTCCTCCACCGGAGTCAAGCAAGGTCTCCAATGACTTATTTCTCTAAGTGACAAAAAAGGAGAGGGTAAAATTGTCCCAAAAATAAATAAAAATGAATTAAAAAATACATAATTGGGTATTAGGGAAATAATCTCTTAAAGTGTTTGGATAAGTGGGCAATTTTTAAGCTAAAATTGGGTAAATAATCATTTCCCTAAGAAAAAAGAGAAAAAAAAAATATGCAACATAGAATTAAGTGGCATAAGTTTCCCCTTTATAAATAGGAGGTCGTGAGTTCGACTCACAAATAGACTAGTTGTTGTATATGAGTTGTTTATTTGTTAAAAATAAAATAAAAAATTAACGTTAGTGTGGGACAAAAATTTCTAAAATTTTGTTAAGTTCTGTCGTTTGAATGAACCGAAATGTGTCGTCTAGTACGGTGTCGTGTCTTGGGGGTATCGGACGACAGAACACTTCTGTCGTCTGAAAAATCAGACGATGGAAACAAATAAAAGTCTTGTGTTGTCTGATCAGTTTTGCATTTCGGGACCAATATGATATGTATCTTTAAAAGCGGTAACACAACAGTTTTGTGTTGTCTAAGAAACAAAACAACCACAGCCTTTTGTAAATTCTATTGTGTGAAGCATATTTGCAAGACACATATCTATGGTCGTAAATTGTTTCAGACTACAATTAAGTGTTGGTCTAGGGTACATTCATATGACATTTTAGTGTTGTGTGAAAAGTTTGAAACTGTACGTATGTGATGTTGGTAAATGGTTAAGACAATAGATATCATATTCTTTCTGTTATGTCAGTTTCATTACAATAACAATTTACTGTCGTTTGAGATCATTTTTTTTTTTTTTGAAGACGGGCAAGGGCACCCGTTAGGTTGAAGGAGTGATTCCCCCACCTATATTATTATTATTTTGAATAGGATAGTACAACGAGGGGGACATAGAGTGTCACGCCCCGAATTTTGAATAACGAAAATTCAAATCTGAACCGCGAGAACAAACACAAGAAAACACATATAGAAATTTTTTCATTTAAACTAAGTAACAAACAAACTGAACTCACAATGTCAATACCGACTCGTTCTTTAGAGTCACATATTACATTACAGATAGTTTACAAATCAAACTGAATGACAATTCAATAAGTAAACACACCCACCACAACTCACTACCCAGTGGAAGACTTAAAACTAAGAGACCCTTCCACGTCCACGCCATCGAACGTACAACTCAGCTTTGATAATGATCACTCGATAATCAAACCTGCACAAAAACCCCTACACCATAGAATAGTGCACCGGGAATGAACAAAACAAACCCGGTAAGCTTTTCAGCCTGTATGAGTAAACTCAATTAAAGTGACTCACGTCGCTCATGCTTATAATTTCTCAACTCGTGAGATAATTAAAGCAACAATATTTAATTCCACAAAACACAACCAAACATCAAGTTCATATCATATCATATCAACGACAAATCACACTCACTTCCCCTCAACATAAAGCATTTGTCAAAACGATGACCTCACAACTCATTTACAACTCACTACAAATCTCAAACCATAACCGCACTTATAATTGAATTAAGTAAAATCAGTAATCCCTGCATAGAAACTTAGTTCAGGAGATCACCTTAAAAACACACAATATAAATCAAATCAATCCCTGCATGGAGTTTAGTTCAGGAATTTACATTAAAACAAACAATACAAAAAGTGGTAATCCCTGCATATAACTTAGTTCAGGAGATTACATTAAAAAAAACAATACAAAAGGCAGTAATCCCTGCATATAACTTAGTTCAGGAGATTACATTTAAATCAAACAATAGAATTCATGGAAATCCCTAAATCTCACGTAAACACTAAAGAAAGAATCCCAGAAACCTTCCCAGAACTATGACAGACTAGAGCTCAAACTATATTGTAACCTGCCCCCTTGACCAAGGTGCAAGCATCTGATGACCTACACCCCACTGTATCGTAACCTGCCCCCATGACCAAGGTACAAGCATCTGATAACTGTATCGTAACCTGCCCCGTTGACCAAGGTGCAAGCATCCGATGATTACACCCTAACTATATCGTAACCTGTCACCTCGGCCGAGATTCAACCTTACGATATCAGTGCACCCAGGTTACCACTGCAACCTTTGGACTTCAGACCATTCAGCCCTCAGAACAAACCCAGGTTTACCACTGAAACCTTCCGACTCACATTTGTCACATCAAAACTCCAAATCACTCTTTCAACAATATAAATCAACAATTCACATTTCCGACAAGAGTAAATGCTCCAATATAATAATCCGAATAAAATCACAATTATTATACTTCACACAATGCTACACCAACCATATATATATTCCACTTAAATATATATATACGTAGTCATTCACGCAGGAATGACCACTAATACCAACTATAGTTTTATAAATTATACTTCTCAAAAATCATTTTATATCAAAACCTTGTTTTAACCTACCCATGAACCGTTGTCGATCAAGTTCATATATTTTAAAACAAATAATTTATTTTGATAAATACGATTTTTCATGCTAACAATTAACTATACTAAATTAAAACATAACTACTTTATTGACCTAAACACCGTGAGATTTACTCACCTCCAAATCCTGCTGCGTCTTCACACAAACCAAGACAAGCACAAAATCATCCAAACTCCGCTCACACAATTCCGTCAATCACCTAATCACATCAATGTCACACTAAATACAACACAAAGCACACAATTCACAAAACACAATTATACGATGATCCAACAGTCGGATCCTCATCCGAGACCATCCAACGTCTACGGAACACTTCTACGATCAATAAATCAAAACTACAAGTCGATCGGATGGCCGAATCCTCACGGATCGAAAACCGAAACGAATCGAAAACCCTAAAACCTTAACATGCTCATACGATCTCCAAAAATTACAAACTATATATCGAAATGCTGGTATCGACGAATAGATCAAAATCAGGAACAGAAACTGTCCTTGAGTGGCCGGAAACCGCCGGAAAACACCACCACAGTGGCGGCACCGCCACCGGCCCAAAGTCGGAATTTGGCAAAACTTCCAACACCAAAGTTCTTCATCTCACTCCAATTGAAACATTCATAACTAACACAAAGTCAGAATCAAAGCCGTTTGGCCCGAATTTACCTCCCAAGTTTTGAAAACCGATGAACCCTGGATTCCCAATATTCAAAATTCGATCACCACAGATCAAATTGCTTCAAGCCTTCTTGGGTGTAGCTTCTACTTCCTTTGGGCTAGAAAAGCCCCCAAAGAACTCGAGCTATAGTGGCCGGACCTGGGAGAACCAAGGCCGGCGATTTGAGGTGATTTGCAGCTCCACCGTGCAACTTCTCGGCCTTGTAGCGTCGTCTACTGTGCTTCCCACGACGAATCACCACCACAGACATGTAGAGGTGACTGAGGAGAGCAGGATTCCCTTTGGAATCAAAGCAAAAGGTGCCCGGACGAGGAAGAAATCGGCCGGCGAAGGTGAGAAGGCGAAACTGAGCTCGGGACCGAAGAGAGAGAAAAGTTTCCCTTTTTGGAAACTTCAGATTTTCTGATTAATTTTCGGAAAAATCCCATATATACCAAAATGAAAACTTTTTCCGATGGCCATAACTTCTTCATACGAACTCTGATTTCCGCGTTCCACATGTCCACGGACTCGTATCGACGTGCTCTACAACTTTCGTGAAGGAAGTTCTCACAGAATCTAAACGTATAAAAAGTCAAACTTCATAACCCCCTAAAAAGTGCACTTTGAATAATTATTCACCCGAAAATAATTCCACTCCACCCTCGAACCGCGAAATCATACAAACGAACACTTTATTAATCCCAGGAAACATTTTGAAATTAATAACAAATTTCCGAGGTCTTACATAGAGCCTAAACCTCGTGAAAGATTACAACCATCCTCTATGAGAACATCCTGAATAATATCAGGTGTTTCATCAATCCAGAACACATCCAAATCGGATGACCTAGCAAGGTGTGCAAGCCTATTTGCAACACCGTTTGCTTCACGAAAAATATGTCTAAGAAGAGAGAAATGAAATGTCGTCAGATAGTGATGACAATCAATCAATATAGTACTAACCTCAGACAAATTTTCTTCTCCCTTCACCAGGGCGGTCAGTAGCAGAGCACAGTCACTCTCAATCTCCACCTCGTTCTAACCTTGATGTATAGCTATAAGTAGACCAGCTCGTAGCGCCTCAGCCTCCATGTGCAAAGTAGACTGTGCATAAGGCACATGTCGAGCGAAAGCCGCCATGCAGCACCCATATTCATCCCTGGCGATTACCCCAATACCACTTGCACCCTTATCACTTAAGAAAGCCTCCCACTCGGAGGGCAACTCCACTTAGCCTTTGGTCTTCTTATCTTCTGAGTTGCCTTTGGATGTACTCTTTGATAATGTTCAAGGAGGTGTAAAGCCCAAGTTGACATATGAAATGGGTTACAAACTCCTCCATTCCAAATGAGGTTATTTCGCTCACACCAAATAGACCATAAAGAGATGAAGAACATGTGCTTTAAGACTATCAATTACCAAGAAGACCCAATCTCCAATGCATGAAGCAGGAAACTCCCAACCCTTTATATGAAGAGGATTATGTGCCCAGAAGCTTTTCATCACAGAGCATGCATTAAATAAATGTAAGCTGCTTTCCATTCCATCAAGACAAAAAGCACACCTCAACTCTGGAATATGGATTCGACGTGCAAGAGTAACCCTTGTAGGTAGAACATCCCTGCACAGCCTCCACATAAATATCTGAACCTTTTAGCAAAATGCCAGATCAATTTATCACTCACATGCCTTAAACTGAGAGGTAACCGAACAATCATCTCTGCCTTCTCAATTGTGAACAACTCCTTGATCAGTGGAACCAACCATTCCATATTCTCCCCATCAATCAAATCATTAACCTTCAACGTTTCAGTGCCCTCCATAGGCTGTGAGAAGGGTTTAAAATGGTAAGGTAATGGAAGCCAAGGATCGGACCATACCCCAATGCTACTTCCATCTCCGACTTGGAAACGAACTCCTTTTTTTAGCACCTCACGTCCAACTAGTATACTCATCCATGCATATGATGCATCAGCTCCTAGAGTAGCATGCAAGAAATCAGAGCATGGAAAATACCTAGCCTTCAGTAGTCTTGTAACAAGTGCATTTGGTCTCTGTAAAAGCTTCCATCCTTGCTTTGCCAAAAGAGCTCTATTAAAGTGTATCATGTTCTGAAAGCCCATACCACCCTCATTTTTCAGTTTACACAATCGCTCCCATGCAAGCCAATGGATTTTCCTGGCCTCTCCTCTATCAACCCACCAAAATCTAGCCAACGCTTTATGCATAGTATTGTAGAGATGTTTTGGCAATTCAAAACAACTTGTTTGGACCCAAAATGAGCATTTTGGCTTGACAAGGCACGTCTTGGAGAAATTGAGCCAATGTCAGTGGCTCAAGCTATATATTGTCAACAAGTTCGAAATATATATATATATTTAGAGGCTAAATAAAGCCTACTATGGAAGCATGGAAGCATGAAAAGTCAACTTTAGCACATTTTCCTACTTCGGCTAGGAGAAACCGAGCTAAACAAGGAAGGAGGGGCGGCAGACTAACCAAACGAAATACAAATGAGTTAAAACTTTCTAGATTCCAGAATGCCCAAGGATCATTTCTTATGAAGAGTACCAGAGCTATTTTTGATTGAAAGGCCTTCAAACAATCAGTCCAATTTTCTGCAGAAGCAAAACTGGAAAACTGAATCTGTAAGAGCTCCAGCAGCATTTCAGGCCTAACCAGTATTCCAAAAGCTCTGAAATTTTACCAGGATGATCTACACTCATAGTGGAACATTTGTTATGAAGAAGTCACGGTCAAAATATAAATTCTTGATGGAGATATAATTAAAGGAATAAAGGAGCCGAAAGTGCTTCCTTATCTCCAAAATTCATCATCCCTTATCTCCAATTATGCTTCCTTATCTCCTTATATCCGAAATTCATCATTCCTTATCTCCAAAACTCATCATTCCTTATCTCTACTATCATTTGTTTAAGAATAAACACTTTGGCATGGTAGCCTATAAATAGAGGTTACAATGAAACACTTCAACACACAATTCACAACAACAATCTCTAAGATTATCCAAGCCTCTCTAGAGCAACCCTCTCCTTCTCTTATCGGTAGTCACACTCCAGTCCTAGTCTCCTCAAGAGCCGACTGTTAGTGCCACCAAACCTTCAAGCCAAGCTAAAGTCACGCTTTAGCAAGTTCTCCTCACTTCCTAGGAGCTCTCGCTCTGCTCGATCTACAACATTGAGTATCGATTGTGATTTTGAAGAAGCTCAACAAAAGTCCTCGCCACGAGGCACAAAGAATCCCACGACGAGGTTGGTGCACTCCTCGTCCACAATCACTTGAAAGAAGTCAGGTCAAGGGACACCCACGACGACCGCACCCGAACGGTGCTGGCACGCCCGCGCAAAAAAGAGACTGTTGACCAGCTCAAGGAAAACTGGAGCCAAACATTTTGGCACGCCCAATGGGACATACTGTGAGCTATAAATCACACCACTATTAAGAAGTTGAGGTTAGTAAGGGGTTGTGAATCATAACGGAATAGGTGAAGTCTCTTTTGTTAATATTGACCTAAACTCCTTATTGGTGCCTAATTCAGGTCCCTTAAGGTTAAGGGCGGTTTTTATTAACACTTGTTGAACTGTCTTCACACTTATGATCTTTCTCATCTTAGTAAGTATAGCCTATGTGAAATGGTGTCTAGAAAGGGGACAACGTTCATAACAGATTATTGAATCCATAAGTGCGTACAAATGGGCCTAAACAACTATGTGGGAGTAGTTCATGCCAAAATGGATTCTGCCTTTTTGTTCGCCCTCCCCCACCTGGCCATTTCAGTAAGGTTGCCCAAAGGATTTGAAAGAAAGTTTGTGTCTAGGTGACTATACTTGGGCCGCACGTCTAAACCTTGATTCACAGTGTCTTATTGAATTCAGCTACTTTCAATTCAGACTTCCAGAAGCCATTGGGAAGTCAAGCACAAACCCTTATCAAAAGGTTTACGTTAACTGCCCGAAACATAAGACGTCCAGTTACAGATCGCACTCGAGTGCAGACTGTCGTGGTCTTTCTGAAGAACAAGTAATCCAAAGATTTGCTCCCCACCCTCCATCAACAGAGATGTCAACTGAACGAGGAGGAAATCGGCATCCTACTACTGAAGGCGAGAAAGTTCCCGCCGCCCAGCTTAATTAGGCTGGCGATATGTCTAGCATCACCCAGGTAGCCGCGAGCGCAGTTACTAGTATTGACTTTGTGCCTATTCTCGTTCCAGAAAATGCAACCATGCATAGAAGAGCGGCTTAATATCCTTCAACAGAATTCTGCCGCATACCATGAGAAGATGGAAAAAGCCCTTGTGAAGGACCGTCGACGGCTTGATGAGTTCACGATCTCGGTCAAGAGGCTTAAGCTAGGGGCACAACAAACACAAGGGCAATTGGATGGCATGAACCAAAAAATGTAGAAGAACCATGAAGAGCTGTTGGTCGCAAGCAAACACATTGCTTCAGAAGTCGCTACGATTTGCAAAGAAGGATCCAACGTCCCAACCCAGGTGGCCATGCAGAAGGCTGACCTCAATCAGGCCAGAGAGGTTCTACATAAAACACTGGGAGATCCTAGCGCCATTCTGGGCTCTCTAGGTCAGTCCCCCATATCTGGTAAGTACATACCGCCAAATGCTCGAGAAAAAGCAAGCGGCGGCAGTACAGCCACATCCGCTACTGCCGCATCAGTCAGAGGTAAAGAGACTACTCTGGCAACGAGTGGGAAGAACAACGCTGCGTCATCTGTCACGCAAGGGACCAAGGCTTTGAAAATCAATGAAGAGGCCCTTTCATATCATAGCCTGTTTCCCCAATACGATAGCGACAGAGTTGAATACGTGCACCACGATCAACCTCCAGCAAGCCATTATGGTATCGACCAGGTTGAAAGTCCAGCAAAGGTCACCGCAGCCACAAAGGGTCAGCCAACAGTGGGTTTTACGTCACGGACGTCAACCCGAAACAAAATGACCCATGGAGGCTGCGTATCTTTGGTTAATCAGGCTTCACAGGCGCCACCGCTGATCTGGCCAGTTGATGATACAATGGTTCACCCACCTCCTCCTGATCCAAGAAATATAAGGAGAGAGGGGGTAGAAGCAATGATCAGGGCCGCAAACCAGAGGCCTAACCTGGAGGAGGCCTACCAGGTGCCCTTCCCACCGCATATTACACAGACACCTTATCCTAGGGGATATAAGAACATTACGTTCTCTAATTTCTCAGGAGTGGAAGTCGAAAATTTCGCTGCCCATTTGGTTAGGTTTCGAGTACAGTGTGGCCAGTACCAGAACGACGACAATCTGAAGTGTAACATCTTCGCTACTTCTTTATCGGGGTCTGCCTTCACCTGGTTCACTAAGCTGCAACTGGGATCAGTTGCGAGTTAGCCCGCGATGGAGAAGCTGTTCAAGGAAACCTTTGGGACTATAGAGCCGGAAGTAGATCTGGCTTCACTCACTCAGATGGCTCAGCAGCCAACTGAATCCGCTGTCATGTACCTTCAGCGCTTTCAGATCCAGAAAGGATAGTTCAATGTGATTCTGCCGGAGAAAGAACTGGTGAAGTTGGCAATCAAAGGCTTAGAGCCCCGCCAACGCAAAAAACAGCATGGAAGCATATTCAATTCGATGGGGGAACTGATCACAGAAGTAGCATGTTTCGAGCACTTGATCAGGGAGATGGATGCTATGAAAAACGCCTCGAAGGGGACATACATCCCAGGGAAACGTCGAACAGTGGCTGCTCTCAGCCATCAATCCAGTTCCTTTGATCCTTACTACAAGAGTGAGGAATCTAGTACAGCAGAGGCTGATGAGTCTGAAGAAGACGAGATAGCTGCCCTGGAACTCACCGGGAAAAAGGCTTCAACACTAAAGCAACTAAAGCTGTGCAAAGAGCCGGTGAAGCTTAAGTCAGTGGTTTTCACCAAACTAGAGTTTGCAAGTTATACTTACGACGCGAACAAAGCGCATGAAATCTTGGATGAAATGATCGCCGCGAAGATGGTGAAAACCGACTTCGGCCCATTCCCAAACCAGAGCAGCTATGGGGGAAGAAATACTGCAAACTCCATAATTTTGGAATCATAATACAGCCGATTGTGTTAAGCTGAAGGATCAGATCCAAATCTGGTTAAATAACGGTAGTTTGCAAGTAGAGGTGCCGACAACAGCAGCAGCGTTGGTAGACCTAGATCCCTTCCCAGATACCGGCATCAACATGGTGGACGTGGCATGGGGTGAAAGAGATCAGCAGAATCAAAGTCCAAACCACGCGGCTAAGGATTTGAAAAGGGTTGGAGACAAAGTCGTGAAGCGGGAATCCAAGACTCGTTTACCCATCGTCCTATGCTTGCGGTGCAAGGAAGAATGTGACACTCAAGCCCTGCATGAGGAAACATCCCAAACTGTCCGCTTTGGATCTCTTCCGCCAATACGGTTAGTATCATCCTTTAGAAATTTCCAACCATGCAGCCCAAGAGTACACAGTGGTTCAGAAACTCCTTCTCCAAAGGACTCAAACTTATTCAAAAGGTTGAAGACCGCGAGGGAAGAAGGCCAAGCAGATAAGAGGCAAGGGGTTTTAATCAGACCTTACATTCCGCCAGTGTCGACGTCCTCCATCAAAGAAGGGAGATGGTATACACAGAAGAAGGGCAAGGTGGTGGAGATGAGCTCTTCAAGGAAGAGAAAACTCCAACGGAGGTTCGGAGAAGCAAAGCGAACCTTGGAAGCACTAGATCAAGGACTGATCAAACCATCGCAATTATTGAAACCTCCATAAGAGTATCAGAGAAAATTGGAGGCACTGGCCTCCAAGAGATTTGTTTCCCCGCAAGTTCAGAAACAGTAGCCCAAAGTATCGCACAAAGAGCAAAAGCCACGTGCCCCCAAGAGAAACACTCAGGAGAAGTCCCTAGTTCCAGCGAGGCAAGAACCACCGCTAGCTCATAAAGTCAATGTTTGGCGGAGAGTATCTCGCGAAGGAAGAAATAGCGAGCCTTCCATCTTTGACAGGCTGGGGGGCAAAGATAATAAGTTCGCGATGCAGAAAGTTCAAAGCTTGGTGGTCGCTCTCCCAGAGGAAGTGCCAGCGGCGAAACAAATTTTAGAGTAACTGAACCAGGTTCCCATGGTACAGGAGCACGAACAAGCCAAGGCGGTGATCCCTGCAAAGGAATCATTGGTTGCTTTCATGGTTAAACGGTTCAACGCCGATATCTCAGCATATGAACCCAAGCTCAATCTTGATGATGACATGGACGAAACAGAAATGGTGGATACCTCTTGCAATATGGTTTATGTGCTCCCTGCTAATTATGCCTTTCCAGTCGCTACGCAGGAATGCGTAGAAGCTGACGTGATTGGAGAACAGCAGTTGCATATCACTTCAGCCGCAACAACGTTGGTGAAAGAAGCAGTGTTCCTTGAGACTGAAGATGCTAACAGCAAGGGTTTCTTCATGAGCTTCACAAGACCCACACCCGCCATGGTGCAACACATGCGACCTTTTGTATATCACAGCAGAAATTAATGGGACTAAGGTCAGCAAGATAATGGTTGATACCGGCGCGGCTGTGAATGTCATTACTACCAGAACCATGCATCTGCTAGGGATCAAGAAAGAGAAGATCCAATCCACGTCCCTTACGCTAAAGAACTTCGCGGGGACTATGACCAAAACATTAGGTTTGATTTTCCTACGAGTCAAGGTGGGTCCAGCAAAAGGGGTTTACGCTTTCTTTGTTACAGATTGCTATGCCGCATATAGCGCAATTCTGGGCTCCGACTGGATCCACAGGAGTTATTGTGTCCCATCCACCCTTCATCAGGAGCTGATCAAATGGGACAGAGTCGCGGACAAGGCGGAAATTGTTAAAGCAGACCCACAACCTTTTTCGGTGTCCGCCAGCTACGTGGACGCTAGGTATTACCTAGAACCAATCTCTCCTTTACAAGTTGTTGGTATTGATGATAAGGGCCGCCCCACAGGGGTGACGACCTCTGAATTGGCACAATGGGGGCTCGCGGTCGCAAAAAATGACCTCGAAAGGCCTGGATATGCGGTGCCATCTCCAAGTGTTAATTAATGGATCGCGAACTCATGGGGGAAGAGGTAGAGGCCTTCCACTACTAGACTTCTGTTCATTTACATCACGTCATTTAAATCAGTTGAGATTGCACGTGATGTAAAAAAATATTATAACATCGGTTTCTGAAAATCCGATTTCTATTTACATAATTAACATTGATTGTTACTGTTGACCGATGTCTATATTTTGATTCCAAAATATAGAAAAACGCGGAAAGACTAAGTTAAAAACTTTCCGGAACGCGGGAGCAAAATTTTCATTCCCCACACACTTTGTTATTTTTCCTACTTTTACCTTTGCTCACTTTCATCGTTCTCTCTCTCACTCTTGCCCGAAACCCTATCCCTCCCCTCCTTCCTCTCCATCCCTCTCTCCACGGCCACCATCGCCTTCCTCTCCGCTCACTCCCTCTACTATCTCTCTCTCTCATTAGCCTCCTCCACCACCTCGCCGGCGCTATCACCTGTACCCGCAAGCTCTCTCTCTCCCCTCCTTCCTCTCCATCCCTCTTTCCACGGCCAGCATCGCCTTCCTCTCTGCTCACTCCCGCTACTATCTCTCTCTCATAACCACCTCCACCACCTCGCCGTCGCTATCACCTGTACCCGTAAGCTCTCTCTCTAGCTCTCGTGCTCTCTAAGATCTCGGAAGATTTCAATCTGGCAACTCATCCTCTATAACAGGTTTTAATCTGAATTAATCGCGTTAATGGTGAGTCACTACAACTGAATTCTTTGTTTTCTGTTTGGGTCCTGAGAATTTTGGGGGTTTTCAATTTTGGGGTTTTCAATTTTAGGGTTTTAATTATAGATGGGTGGAGATTTGGGGATACCTGCGTTCCCTGAAGAAGACTGCATTCTTCAAGAGTGAGATTCGGAGGAGGTTGTTTGTGATAGCAGTACTGATCAATTGTGATTAGTCGTGTTGGTTATTTCATTCCTCTGCCTGGGTTTGATAGAAGGTTGCTACCTCAGGATCAGTTGGTGAGTAATTGATGCTCATAGTATAGTTAGACTTTGATTTTTGATATCTTATATTCATACATGTTTACTAGTTCTTATTGCTAAGTTATTCCTTCTGTCCCTTTCATAAGAGTGAGTTGGGTTTGATGTTAAGTCTGTTATAAGGTCATCCATGTTGTTTATTTGCAGATGAGCTCGGTGATTTTACAGCTGAGCTTAAAATGTCCTTGTTCCAGCTTGGAATCAGTCCTCAAATTATAGCATCGATTATAATCACTCCTCCTTCTCTCTCTCGTCTGTGCTTTTCTCTCTTATCTAATGAACTAGACAAATGTAATAGCTAAACAAGGTTGGTCTGGATGCAGATTTGAGATGTAAAGGAGGTTGATTTTCTTTAATTTTGCCCCAAATTGAGGGTTTTTGACTTGGGTGATTTGATTTTACAGGTTCTTTTGCGAAAGGCTAGGAACCAGTATACTTGGAAAGGGTTTGGGGCAATCCCTAATGCTTTACAGGAGCTAAAGGTATTTGATTTTTTACTGTTTATGAAGATTCAGATTTGATATGTTGATTTTTTGTTATACATTTTCTGGGAAATGTGGAACTGATTTTGGGTTTGGTGGTGTAATAGGAAGAAGGTCTGAGAGAGAACTTCAATACTTTCCACGGCAATTTCCAGGGCAATGATGATCCAAAAGTAAGTGGAAGGATTGTTCTTTTAATTGTGAAAATGTGAAGTAAGGTTTCTGGTTTGGTTTTGTTTTATTTTTTAATTGTGAAGTAAGGTTTTTGGTTTAGTTTTTGGTTTTGGTTCTGTGAAGTAAGGATTGTTCTTTTAATTGTTGTTTCTTGTTTTGCAGTGTTCGCAGGGTTCAGATGATGAGAAAGGTGATGAGAGTGGTCATGCAACCGGGAGTCAGAATGAGAACCCCAGTGTCAATCCCAAATCTTCAGGAAACTCGAAAAATGGTAATCTTTATTGTTAGTGCTTTGAATTTTGAGTCTGAAATGATCTGAGAAAACGGAATGTAAAAAGATGTTGATTTTGTTTGGTACCAGTATATGGTTCATTTGCTTGGTTTTTGAAACTCGTTGTTGTATTTGTGCCCCTGTGCAGCAAAGTTCTCTCGACATTTAATTATTCGCATTCAGAAGACTGCTTTTAAGGACAACTCACATGTATGTGCATTTGTCACCGAGGTATGTGTTGATGAAGATGACCAAAATTTTGTGCCACTTCTCTTCATTAATGGAAATTCAGTCTGTAATTTGTCATTATATTATGATCATTAATTCTCATTCTTTCCTTTTTTTTAATTTATATTTGCCAAGTAAAAATATAACAGAGATTATAAGCAAGAAGCAAATTCTACATTGCATATAGCCTCCTTTTCTAGTGATGAACAGATAGCTACTTCATTTACTACGGTTCTTTCATTTACTTTTCCCTATAGAAATACCAACTCTTGTCACTATATGATGACATATTATCAGATATGCTCACGGATATCAAGGGCAAAAGGGAGGGATGGAAGATTTGAGAATTTGTTTATTAGAAAAGATTCAAGCTCTGCATACTTTAGTCACCTATTTGTGGACACTACTGTGTATACCAGGAATCATTGTTTTCGTTTAGCTCTATCATCAAAGGCAGGGAAGAATTCAATGCTTCTACCTACTGGGCGCTTCAAAACTAAGGACATGATGGTATGCTACCCACCCTTCTAAATGGTATCTGACACCTGGCCTTTTCTTACCAATGTTTTGATATCTAGTGCTTCTTTAACTATGATATATCTTATGATCAAAGTTATGGTTTCCAACAGCAGCCTGAAGAGCAGATGTTCATGGCGTCTTTGATTTGCAATTTGGAAGTTGATTATGGGAAGCTTCTAGTCTGCAAATCTGATCTTGATTGATTAACATACTCTCCCCCATTGTCAGACCGTAGGACTCTAATGGTGCTATTGTATTGTGTTTGAACAAGAGTACGAAAAGTTAGAAAGGCTGGAAAGACTTCATCTTTGGTTCTAAGAAGAGCAACCCATGACAATCTCGTACAATCATCAATGAACAACACAAAATACCTCATACCGGATACAGTGGGTTCTCTAGAAGGTCCCCATACATCAGAATGAATTAACTCAAAAGGAATAACACTTTTATTGCAAAAACTAGGAGAATAAGTAGCAAGATGACTTTTGGCTAAAACACATGTTTCACAACGCAAAACAGACTCATTCACACCAATAAATAAAGTAGGCACGGAGTTTTTCATAAGACTAAAAGATGGATGCCCCAATCGGCGATGCCACAACCAAATCTCACTTAGCTTGTCAGAATTCGAAGTCAAAGCGGTGCGGGACTGTGCTCCTGGTTTCTCCCCAGCGTATGTCTGATCCAGATGGAACAATTTGGCCCTCAGATACCCCCGCCTAATTAGCTCCCTGGTGAGAAGATCCTGAAAAATCACATACATGGGATAAAAGGTTACGGAGCATTGAGATTCAGTATTCAATTGTGGGACGGATATCAAGTGATGAGATAAGTCTGGCACGTATAAAACGTTATGGAGTTGTAAGGTTGGGGTTATACGGATTGATCCCGTCCCTAACACAGGAAAAGCCTCACCATTGGCATTCATAACATAGGACACTAGTGGGGAAGACAATTCAGTAAAATAAGATTTATCATAAGTCATATGATCAGATGCACCATACCAGAATCAATAATCCAAGTATCAGAACCAACAAAGTTCGAAACCTTTAAAGCCATACCAATTTTACCACGACCAGCTATAGATGTTGAAGGAGTAGCCCCACCTGCTGTATGATGATCTTGCCCAGCCACTCCATAGAAATCTGGTTCTTGGACCAATTGAACAGCAGTTGCTTTCGCCTTAGGATGATAACCTTGTCTTTTAGGTTTAAGGTGCGGGTTCAATTTCCAACAAGTCGCTCGAACATGCCCAACATCATTGCAATAAGAACATTGCGGACGAGGGCGATTGGGAAAGCCTGGTAGAGGTCCTTGCTGATGAAGTGGGACTGATCTCTCCTATTGGAGAGAAGGTCCAGGTGATTTTGCTTGAATGGTGAGGCTAGATACTTCAACTTGTGCCTGTTTAAGACTTTCCTTTTGAGACTCGTCCTTACGAATGTATGTAAAAGCTGTGCTCAAGCTAGGAGGGTCTGACATTCTGAGCAATTCCCCTTGGCACTGTTATGTTTTGCATCAAGTCCTCTCAAAAATGCATGAACTCGTTCAAGCTCCTTCTCTTTCTGGTACCATGCAATATTTTCCTGATGCTTGATCTTGCAAGGACGCTTTTGATCAATTTCAGCCCATACATTCTTCAGCTTGGTAAAAAATATTGAGACTGGTTGCCCATTTTGTTGCATTCCCGCAGCTTTGCACATTAATTCATGAACCTGTATAAAGTCAGGCTCATTTGTATAGAGATCTCCCAAAGTCTTCTATATTGCCTCAGCAGTTTCACAATCCTCCACCATCTGTAGCACATCGTCGGTCATGACTCTGAATAGTATTGCCATTACAAACCCATCATCATCTTCCTACTTAGCATAGGCTTCCACAGCATCTTTATCAGGAGCCTTGATTGTTCCAGTCACATGTCCCATCTTGTGCATCCTGCGGAGATAAACAGACATAACTCTTTTCCATGTTTGGAAATTGGCACCATTGAGTTTGGTACCTCCGAAAGAACCACCTTCTGAGCTTTTGACAGAGACCTCAAATTTCGGGATCTCATTGATCTTAGAAACCTGACTTTGTCCATCATTACCCATCGGAAAAATGACACAACAGATCAATAATACACAGCGGAATCAAGAGGAATTTGGTTTAAAATCTGCTTTTGACAAAGACCTCAAATTTCGGGATCTCATTGATCTTAGAAACTTGACTTTCTCCATCATTACCCATCGGAAAAATGACACAATAGATCAATAATACACAGCGGAATCAAGAGGAATTTGGTTTAAAATCTGAACAATGTTTCGTGGAAATCAATCTTATTGATCTTGGGAAGCATATAGCACGTGATATGTGGTTGATGGCAGAATAAAATAATGAGACAGGTGGGTGTGGTAAAGGTTTAATAAAAACAAGGAAAAAGAAGTATGGGTACGATCCGGTGATATTGTATGGAGAGAGGATAAATAAGGAATAAAATAAGAGGTCTACTTGATTGTGGGTACAAGGAAAGTGATTGCAGAATGTGAATATGGGAATTGCGGCAGGCGTGCAAATAAAAAGGACAATTGCAGTAGGAGGTGTGCAAATTGGTATTGGGACTGCAGTAAAAAAAAAAAAAAATATATATATATATATATATATATATTTTGGTGTGATACCTTCAGATAAGTAGTACAAATGGAAGTGTAGACCAAGTCAACGAAATTTAGGGCCGGGCCGAGACTTCAAAATGCAAGCCCTTACCCGCCCTTAAGGCCCATTCCACAAGGGCCAAAAGGGCCGGGCCAGGCCAGCCTTTCCTAATAGGGTCGGGCCGGGCTTTTGTTTAATTCACATAAAACCAAATTTTGCTGAGTAAAAATTAAAAAAAAAATAAAACTTTTTAGTTGAGATTTCAGAACCTGAGTGGCTGAGTTGATTACAATTTACAATAATTACAAATCCCACATAAACTGACATTCTCACTGATCACTTTAAATTGAAATTGCACTGAGGCACTAAGCCACTGACTCACTGAGGCTACAAAAAATGGAGCTGTGTTTGATACAAAAACTGATGAACTGATCAAGTCTTCATCAATTCACAAAAAAGTTGTAATCTTTCCTTCATCTCTTACTAATATCAAGATTCATGACAACCAAACAAAGAACCTGCACAAAACCATATAAATAATTTAGCAACTGGACATATATTTCATTTCAGCAACAGAAGCATACAAATACAATTAGATATATATCTGACTTTAGTTCGGCAACATATATATATATATAGCTGCAACCCAACCGGACAGTTTGATAATTATTGGTCGATCAATTGCAGGCATGAAGGATATAAGAAATGAAATATATACCCAAAGTCATCAAATATTACAAATAAATCTGAAGGATCAGACCTTGTTATATATAAATATACAATTCAACATAGATACCAACTGGACACATCTATCTACACATTCAGTAATTCAACATAGACTGAAAATAAAGCACAAAAAACCAGAAAACCACAAACATCACTCAAAAACTCAAATTTTCAACCGTAACTATGTAAAAACAGCAGTACCAGACTACCAGTATTAGCATACCATGTATCGAAGAAGCGAATGTCGGTGAAGGGTTCAGACTGGTCAACTGGAGGCAGAGGCTAAGTTTTTGGCTGTGAGGCTAAGAGATCGCAACGATCTAGAAACGCCGTCGCCTGAGACGGTTAAGGAAGCAAGGATTCGAACCTACTGTCCAAGGATTAGAAAGAGCGGAGGCGGAGACGGCATAGATGCTGGAGGCGGCATAGACGCTGGAGGAGGCCGTTGACGCTGGAGGAGGCGGAGACGGCATCGACGCTGGAGATTAGAGAAGAAGAGAGCGGTTGTTAGGTCGTCCGAGCCGGATTGGAGGAGAATGGGGAAGTGAAGGCTGCAAGCGGCTTAGATTTGGAGGTGGGAGCTTAGGACGACTCGAACTATCAAAGAGATTGACAAAGTCTTCGAAGTCTGTTGAGTGATGCCCTAGAGGCCTAGACGACTAGACACTTAGACAAGGAGCCTTGGGCTTGGACTGAGGAGCAAAAATGGGCCATTGGGTTTATACCCATTTTCAGATTTTCTAATATAACTTATAACATATACAGATTATATATTTTTATTTCTATGTAGTAGAAAATAATAAGAATAATATATAAATTTTATGGTAGGGCCGGGCAGTAGGGTAGGGCCAGGCTTTATTTGCATGACCCTTACCCTACTCTATTTGAGAAAGGGTAGGGCCGGCCTGCCCTAATGCAAGGGTCGGGTAGGGCTTGGGCCCTAAGGGCAGGGCGGGTTTAGGGCCGAAGGGCTAAATGATGAGGCCTAGAGGAGTGTGGTCGACCGTGGTTTTGTTTCTGGGTCATCGACGTCCGGACACGCAAAAAACCTGCAGCAGTACTGGATTTGTCAAAAGCAAGACAAAACGTGAAGATGAGGACGGCCATCCTTGGACAAACGACAAAGTCAATTTGAATAAGGGAACAGAGATGGCTGTGAAGACAAAGTCCTTTTCGGATCTTTGCTTTGATACCAAGTCAAGTATGACAAGATTGGAAGACTTAATTGTCTGATATATTATACATCTTACAACAGAGGTTTATATAGAAGGTTACAGAAATATAATATGCTACCACTCACACATAATGCATGAGTATGTCTACCACTTAATGATCAGTGCTAACTACACTATATTATGTCTACCACTATAGTATGTCTATTACTCACGACAATAGTATGGCAAAGTTTTGACTCTCCAACTGATACTATTTTGCCAAAACAGCATTTGAAAGCAGGGGCATTGCTGTACTCTGCTAAATCCAAAACTAATAGCTCAACTGGCATTTTTCGTCTCAGTATGCAAACTGATGGAAACCTTGTTCAGTTCCCGGCATCTGCCCCGACATCTACTCCGTATGCTTACTATACATCTAATACACCAGGAAGTGGAAACAATGTGACACTAAACTTGGATGTTGATGGCCATCTCTACTTACTCAACAACACTGGTTTCACTATACATAATTTTACGAATGGAGCTATTGATGAAGGCAAATCTTATCTTGTGAGACTTGATGTAGATGGAATTCTTCGCTTGTATTCGTATAGTTTGAAGAACAATGGAAATTGGTCAGTTGAGTGGTCATCTTCAAGAAATAAGTGTGTCCCTTTTGGTCTATGCGGATTTAATAGTTACTGTGTCACAAAGGATTTGGAAGCAGAATGCAAATGCCTTCCAGGATTTGAGTTTATCACCCCGGGGGATCAGACTTCAGGCTGTGGGAGGAATATGGTTGCAAATTTTTGTAAGTCAGAGAATGAAAACTTCACATACATCATGGAAGAATTGCCCTACACAAGATGGGAAAATGTTGCATACATGACTTGGTCATCATCAGACAAAGAAGAATGCAACAAGGCCTGCTTGGAGGATTGCAACTGTGAAGCAGCAATTTTCACAGATGGAAGCTGCAGAAAGTAGAGGCTTCCTTTGCGTTATGGATCAAGAAGGTATGACATTTCAGACTCAACTCTCATCAAGGTTGGTATTTCTAAACCTCCAGCTATAGATAATATCCATCCAAAGGGAAACAAGAAAGAACGTCGAGTTGCAGTCCTTATTGTTGGAGTTTCATTTACTGCTTTTGGGTCCATTTTATTGTTGATCTCTATAATTGTGTTTTGGAAACATAATGTTTGGGCTTATAAAAGGATGAATAAGCTAAATGGTGATGTTGAATGGAATGAGGATGTGGCTCCGCGACCATATGCTTATGAACAGCTAGAGAAGATGACTGATAATTTCAAGGAGGAGGTTGGTAGAGGAGCTTCTGTAGCAATTTATAAAGGGGTGATGTTGAGTAGCCAAAAGCTAGTTGCTGTGAAGAAACTAGAGAAGGTTGCAACTGAAGAAGGAAAAGAATTCCAGACTGAGATGAAAGTTATTGGCAGAATCCATCACTGGAGTTTAGTACGTTTGCTTGGGTATTGCCTTGATGGACCAAAGAATCTTTTGGTGTATGAGTACATGAGCAATGGTTCACTTGCAGATATTCTCTTCATACTTGAGAGGAAACCTCATTGGGAAGAAAGAATGGGAATTGCTCGAAACATAGCATGAGGGTTTCTTTATCTGCATGAAGAGTGTGATACACAGATCATCCATTGTGACATAAAGCCTCAAAACGTACTGATGGATGAGTACATGTGCCCCAAAATCTCTGACTTTGGTTTGGCAAAGCTGCTTCAGCCAGAGCAGACCAGAACCTCTACCGGCATTGGAAGGACTAAAGGGTATGTTGCTCCTGAGTGGCATAGGAAAATGCCTATAACTGTTAAAGCAGATGTTTATAGCTTTGGTATTGTGCTGTTGGAATCGCGTGCTGTCGAAGGAATGTGGACTGGAGTGTTCCTGAGGAGGAAGCGATCTTGGATGAATTGGTCTACCATTACTTTGAGAATGGTGAGCTTAGTAAATTAATTGGGGATGAAGAGATACATAGAAGGCAACTTGAAAGGGTGATTAAAGTGGGACTTTGGTGCATCCAGGATGAGCCATCGCTTCGTCCTTCTATGAAGAAGGTTCTGCTTATGTTGGAAGGGACTGTAGACATCCTAATCCCTCCGAATCCAAGTTCTTTTCTCAATACCATCTAAATTGTGTTTGAGCCTCAAGTACTGATCTAATCAAGAAACCAATTGAGCCTCGCATGTTGCATAATGATTTTACTCATGCTTCACTGACAATATGTAACCATCTAGTATTCATGATGTTTTTGTTGTTCCATTTCCATTGTAACATAACTCTCATTTGCCAAATTTTAGGTTTATAAAAATGTGACTTCCTTTTCTTTCTTTCTTTGCTGCAATGGTCTACTTTTCTTTGTTCATTGTAAGACCTACTTTGGTGAATAATCCCAAAATATCTTGTATGCATTAAAATATCTTAAACCCATTCCATAGATATCTGCAGATCACCAATTTGCAGCTACATTTGGTTCAACATGCAACGCACACAAACTAGACTGTTTTGGTCTGAAAATGGTGATTCATCTGAGGCATTGCCAGATTGTTTCCATAGGAGAGATGAAAATTCATAGCGAGATGGAAAATGCCTGATGACTGATCAGTTTTTGATTTAGCAGACCGAAGTTCCTTCCTTGCTAGCACTGGCGGAGCCAATTAAGGCCGAGTGGGGGCAGCAGCCCCCTGTAAAATTATATATTTTGTTCATTGATCTTCTTTTTGCCCCCATCAAGTTCTGGTATTTTTATCGGATGTCCCAAAGGGACAAGCTCTGGTGTAAAGAAGTTATATTAATACTATATTAATAATTAATATGGGTACTTCTCCAAGTGGCAATATAAGTATTCTGTTATTCCTCTACGCACGATTCCTCTCCTTCTCTCTTTTTCTTTCTCTTCTTCAGTTCATCTTCTTCTTCCTCAGCCAGTCAATCCCAAATTTGCTCCTCCTCCAAGTGGCAATATAAATATTCCATTATTCCTCTACCTCAGCAGCACGATTCCTCTCCGTCTCTCTTCTTCTTCTCTCTTCTTCAGTTCTTCTTCTTCTTCCTTAGCCAGTCAATCCCACATTTGCTCCTCCTCCAAAAACTAGAGATCGACCTTCTCCCCGTCGTCATCTTTACTCTCTCTGTTTTTTTTTTAATCAATCATTCTCAACTCTCGGTTCGGCACTCCCTCAATTCCTCAGTGCACAGCGCCTTCTTCCCCTAATGCTTCTTGATCTCCTCCACATCAGCCATGCTTCTAATGGCGCTGACCAAGTGGAGAAAGTTGATTTGTTTCATTACTTGTTGCAGCTTGCAGATGTAGCCTTGTTGCTATTGCAGATTGCATAATGGTACTATTTGCAGCCTTGCTGCTAGGAACTGAAAGCCTGGAGAAATCGGACCGTATTGTCTCGGTTCGGGTTTAATCCTTGTAAACTGGATGTTCAACATCAATCCCAATGGATATGCAATAATCATCAAAAGTTTTTGATGTAAACTCCCCAACATTGTCAAGACGTATTGACTTAATAGGATGATCGGGTGGTGAGCCCTTAACTTAATAATTTGTCTTACGAGTTTAGCAAATACAACGGTCGTTGTGGACAATAGTATGACATGTGACCAGCGTGTCGATGCATTAACGAACACCATAAAGTATCTAAATGGTCTGCAAGGTGGTTGAATAAGTCCACAAATATTACTTTGGATTCTTTGCAAGAATGGAATATTTTCTTTAATATTCTTTGCATAGGATGGTCTCTATCCTAATTTTGCTAAAGAGCAGGCTTTGCAGAACGAATGATGGGCTTTAGAAGCAACCAATGAGGATTTTGGTTGAGCCATGAAGTCACAATTGACTTTAGAAGTAGAAAATGGAGTTAAGCAAGCACATGTGGCGTCAAGGCCACTTTTAGGCCGCAGGGGGAAGGCGGCGCCGACCTTAGATGGCTGGACTTTCTTAGAGATGATGTCGTGAGGCGCAGGTGCTCCATCTTGAACCAATTAAATTTTGATTTTTATTTCTTTGTGTTCTGAAAAATGGATATCCGTGTGAAGTCTTTAATAAACAGATCATCATATCACGACTTGGGTGTCCCAAACAGTCATGCCAAAGCCTATATGTATCGGAATCCCATAAGTCATCTCTCATGACATGGTTTGACTCAATGATTCGAATAATGGTTGTATACAACCCACTAAAACGACACATAAGTTCCTCTAAGACTCGTTTATGTCCATAGTCATTAGAGATGATGCAAAGGAACTCTTGTCCATTCTCACAATGTGTTTCCACATGAAAACCATTGGCTCTTATATCTTTGAAACTCAATAGGGTACTTCCAACCCTAAGAGCATATAAAGCTTCGGTGAATTTAATAGTTGTGTCATTGGGCAACATAAATTGGGCTGGTCCTCTACCATGAATCAATTTTGATGATCCAGCCATTATAGTCACGGAAGATCGAGTAGGCGACATTCAAAGGAATAGTTTCCTATTTCGAAGTATTGTGTGTGTTGTAACACTATCCACGAGGCATTCTAGCTCTCCGGAAAATATAGTGTAAAATAATAAAGTTTAAAGTTAAAAGATGTCCAAGACATTGGAAAAATAAATCGATACTTTATTAATGGTAATAGCAAATGATTACATCAAAGTTTCTTGACCAAAATCTAATCCAAAATAAAAATCAAACTTTGACAAATTGTAGTCACTCAATCCGTTCGGTAACTCCAATTTGGTTGTGACCAGGTAAGGTAAGTCGAGATTTTGGTGGAGCTATGCTCACTTGTAAAACCGTTCTCTCAGTTCAAACATTTCCTAGACATCACAATTAATTGGATGAGCCTAGTGAGAAAGAGTTAAAACAAAATGTAATTTATTGACTAAGGCATAATTGCCATTACATAATTCTTGGAAAAATAAAAGACGATACTAAATAAAATCCGGGCATTTTATCTTCATCACCAAATTTAAAAGTCTTCTTTAACTCAATGTCTTGATCACCATAAGGTGGCTATCTTCTTAGGTACATTGCAAACTCAGGTCCATTGATCAGACGTTCCATATCAGAAATAGACTGCATGAAGAGGATTCTCCCTTGATTAAGGCCATTGGCGCAATATGCATGATCCCTAGGACCAGTGGCGTTGGAAAATTATGACCATAGCCAATGTTGGTGCCATGGTTTCCAACCCTTCGTCCCTCAAAGTCGTGGCTCCTACAGTCGCGTGATTGTCGCCTTTGGCGATCACCTTCATGAGCATTTCGATGACATCAATGGCAACTTTCTCTAGCCATGGGACGATGCTCTTGGTGGCCATCTCAAAGTCTATCAATTTCTCTTCTCAAAAACGTGTTGCCATGCCTCTCAGCAGTGGCCATAGCTTCAATAAACTGTTGGAAACTTATGATCTGCCTTGCGTTTATATGAGTCTGGAAGAAATTGGAGGACCTCATAGCATAGGCAAGGAAGGTCTTGAGGGTTTTCTCAATCAATCGTTCTTCTGTGATCATCTTTCCATAGAGACGCATCATTGCTTAGTCCGAAGATCACGAACGCTCTTAGTTCGTATATAGCGTGAATCCCCACGATTCCGCTTTTTAAAGAATCGAACCCACGTTATAGAAAGGTGGGATGAAGAAGAAGTGAGGTTTCAAGTCCCGAGAAAAAGAAAGAAATTTAAAATACAGAAAGCAGGAACTTTAATGAAAATATTATTGATTCAGAGATTGAAATCTTGGGAAATTGGAAGCTTGAGTTTGGGCTCGATGAGGGGCCTTGGATGGCTCGGTGATACGCAGCAGCTTGCGTGTGGGTGTTGTCAGAAGGTAGGGGCCGAGGGCGGCTCTTGGGTGCGCAGGGAAGGGCTTAGTGAGGCTAGGAAGGTGCTACTAGGCGCGGGGCAGAATGCTAGCGAGACTAGCTGGTGTTGTTGAGCTGGGCAAGGCGTGGGGGCGCACTGGCAGAAGCTAGCGAGGCTAGCAGGGTTGCGGAGACACTGCAGGGGCAGCAAGGTGCACAGGCGTGCAGACGTGCAGGCGATAGCGAGGCTAGCGGGTAGAAGAGCAGGGGCACGCGAGCAGTGCTACAGGGGCAACGAGCCTAATCAAGGCGACGCTAGCGAGGCTGGTTCAGTGACTTCCGGCGACCTGTTTGGCGGTGTTCTGACCGGTTCTGGAGGTATTGCAACCAGTTCTGGGTTCTTGGGGATGAGGGCTTTAAGATGTATAGGCTAGGTATGTGGGATTTGAAAGCTACGGTATTAGGGTTTCAGGGTTAGGGCTTGTACTGATAACATGTTTAAAGATAAAGGATTCGAGAGAGATTGATGAAAGAATTGTGTGTTCTCTTATTGATACTAGGAGCCCTATATATAGGGATTACAAAGTACATTGTCTTGTGACACAAGGAAATATATTCCGAATAGAACTAGGAATCTAGAACCTTCTCTCCTATTACAATTATAGAACTAAACCTAGTTTGATAAGGCATACTAAAAGTCAATATTCTTCAACATTTTTCTATTTTTTGTTTTTTTTTTTGTCAGATTCTGCAGATATTTTTTTATTTTATGGGAAATATAACTCAAATATCTAATATATCACGGATATTTGATGATATCGGAGAAATTTCGCAGAAACGGTGGAAAATAAGATATTTTCCTCCTATGATATATCGGTCCCTCCAAAAAGGAAGATATCGGGAGATATATCGAAAATATCGCAGATATTTTAATCCTTGATCTCATAAAGTACTCACCACTCCAGCATACACTCATCCACCACTGGTAGCATGTACCTCGTCATCCTGCTAATGGCTTTAGGGATGGCAACAACCATTAGGGATGTCCTCATTTTATGAATTTGAGCTGGTCACCACACAAGCAAGCAACCTGCCTAGGAAATGTAAATTTGAGTTGGTGGACCAAGAAGCTCAATGAATCTACGGCAGATATTACGTTCAGCCTAGGAGTTGTGAGAGTTCCTCGCTCCAAAGTTCAGAATGTCTAAATAGAAGACGACTCCAATGGAACACATCTATCACTTCTAGCAAAGAGGCCTTGGCAGTTGATGGCAATGCAACAATGGTTCAAATCAAGTTGAATGGAAAAATTTGAATAATTTGACCATCATAGATTGTTGGTCTGGATCCGAGTTTTTCAGCTTAAAAATACTTTAGGCTGAAGATGAACAAATCTAAAAGGGGTGAACACGTTATGACAGATCCAATATGCATTAATGCACAACTCAGATGAAAGCTTTTAACATCGAACCAACCAGATTTGATTTCTCAGGTTCTAAAAACATCCGAAGTCAACAGCAACGATTTATAGAAAATGAATGTGTCAAGACCTAATTGCAACCAGAATTAGAATGTAAAATAAATAGACTAGACGAAGCAGATAGAGTTGGAGGATTAGAAAAACCTCCACCCAACTTCAAGGACATTCAAATTGGGGGCGAGGCTATTTGAACCTACAAATCAATTAGTTCACTAATTTCTGCACATTTTCATTCCAACCAAACTTGTAGGAGAAGAAAGAATAGAACTTTTTGTTTCTCACCCCTACCTCTAAACCATGAGGCCATGTTAGAGGCACCTATCTAATGTGCCCCATGAGTTCTGAAATCTGAACCACAACTGTGCATCTAATCAGTAGCCAAGGACATGGCCATATTTTTTTTTCTTTTAATTTGAAAGAAAATAAGAAACGGTATGTTCAAATGTGAAAAGATCAAAACTAATTTCATTACAAAAAAAAAAAAAAAGATTTTTTATTTATTTTAAAGGACTACCTGAATCTGCAAGGATTCAAATGGAATCACCTTTGAATTTGTACTGGCTATTTGAAATAGCCAACCCCATCTAGGATGAATGGCTGTTTGATTTTCGACAGCAGGCAAACATTAAAACTATATCAACTAAATGGTTTTTGGTGAAGTAAAATGGGGAAAATAGAAAACATTCAACATATGTTGATGTCCTGCTCCTAGCAAGGTTTGGAAAAGGGATTAATGTGTGGTAAATAACTAACCAAGATGCTTTCATCACAAATAGATTGATTTGAGCCTTGGAGAGTGCAAGAGCCACAAGGTTATCCAACTTTAACGATGATAACGCCTTGAAGTTCAGATTCCTTAAAAAGCAGGTCTACAAGAGGTCAATACAGAAGTTACACCCACCATTGAAAATTAAGGGGGAAAAAAAAGAACAAGGAAGACATTGCAGATAATGTGTACATACTTTTGTTCACCAAGAAAACGTGTAAAATACTTTTTCTTCAACTGACTAAGATGTAGTAAGGTATTATAAAAGATCTATCTAACACTGGTACACAAGATAAAGAAACAAAAATAGAATATCATGAAGAATGAATTATGAAGACAATAATATTTGAGACAGTTAAAATGTAATCATATTATTGACCGATTAAGTTTAGGCATAATTTTCTTTTATAAAGAAGTAACTATTTGTAGTAAACGGGGAACAGAATACAAATTTGTAAGCGTTTAAACCATAAGGAAGGAAACTTTTCTATAAATACGGATAGAACAGGACAAATCAAGTATGACTTGGTTAGGTGCTAATATCAAGCTTCACAAGCTCACACCCAATTCAAATATCATATTTACATCTCTCACCCTATGCGCTGCACTTTGAAGCTCTATCCAGAATGTCAAAAACACTTTGTAGAGTCATCTCCTCTACAATAACAACCTTGTCTCTTGATTTAGAGCCACATCCAATAGAAACCTGCCTTCCTGTTACACCTAAAACCTGTAATTTGAGAAGAATACATGAACTTTTCACATGTGACAGTGCGACTAGACCAAATACAGAACCAAACATTTTATAGAAAACTTACTAGAAAACTATATTATGAGACAATCATGATAATAAACATCAGACCCTTGAAATTTGAAATTTTAGGCCTCATTCTGTACCACCTATTACCGAAATTATTGATCTTCTATTGATAAGAAACATATATGAATGTCTCATCAAACTTTCTTCAATATCTGTTCTGTCTTGGGTTCTGTCTTTATGGGGGAAAATATTAAGTTATGCATGTATTTTTGTAAGTCTGTGTGTCGTGTGTGTGTGGCATCTAGTACATATTTTCAAGCAAAACCATACTTAAGTCACTTAAACTTACAAATGGTTTCTAAGCTAATTTTGGAGGAGTAGTACTCAATGACCTGGGAAGGGATTTCAACTTTATTCTTAGGAACAACGAGAAACCCATCTACATTGTTGCCATTCCTAGTCACACTTAACATGATCTTAAGGGGACTTGACTAAATCAACATTTTGCAACATAATGAAAGACAAGAGCTTCCATCCACCCATGTGCCTTTGCAAAATCGCATCCAAGGAGTTTGTTTCACCATTCAAAAGACCACTTAGCCCACTCACATCTATTGTTAGTTCAATATTATCCCCTTTGCATGCATCAAATCACTTTCCCAACAAAGCTTGCTTACAGGTACTAGAGCTTTCCGACTAAAAACCACTTTTCTTGAATAGGAGAACAAGTACCCTTCAAACTTGGGAAGTAATATTTCACTATTTCTTAACCAAGCCCCTGCGTATCTTTATCTATAAAACCTATCCTTAAACTAACCTCATGAGCATCCAATTGCACTGCATATATGTCAACAAGTACACAACCTCCCTATTAGTCATCATTATTCCTGTAAATATGTAATGATAATTTTGAATCCTCTGGATTGTGCTGAGATTTATAATTACAAGAAGTCAAAACAAACTCATACTTTCGCTTAAGCTTTCATCACAAAAGGACCAGCATTCTGGTAGTTCATTTCAATCCTACCACTCTCCCCGTCTCAGTTGCTAAATATCACTATAAAATACAAATGGCGCATACAACAGATATGTCTAGAGATCAAATTCAGGAGATCTGAAACTATCAGAAACTACCACAATTCCTAAAAACGAAACTCTTGACAAGATGCGCTTCAAATGACAAGCAATATATAAAAGTTGTCAACTAAGTTTCCACCTCTCTTAACCCTTGCCACTTGTTATAAACTAAAAAGATAAGACACAAGCCCGCCATGGTATGTTGACGTGCGTACAATGGAATAAAAGATCCCAGTAAAACCAATGATTAAAGGACACAGAATCCAGAGAAGATCATAACTTACAGCTACTTTCGTCCAAGAATATAACACATGAACTAACATTCCTTATTGCCTATGGACAGTCTTTCCAATTCATGGGTAATAAGATACATTCAACATGAAATTGATAGTTTACTACAGCTTTACCATTTTGAGCGGTGGGTGTCTAATACTAAGGCTACCAAACCAAGTTCAACAAGTGTAGAATATGAGATAATAGTCCAGGGGAAATGTGGACACCAGAACAACTTTAGGTATTCAACGACTCTTACAAGGCTAGCGCACGATGTCCAAAGTATCAACATGCCTGAAAAGAGGCCAGTAGTTGAAAGAAGCCAGGGCACCCATTTGATGACAATAAAACTAGTGCAGCTTTCAAAGGGTGAGCAACACATTATATGCACCAGGGCATTTGCAGATATCAACTTCAGCATAGATTTCATGTATGACCAGGGAAAATTTACTAAACCGCCAAGAAAAATTACTTGTTCAAATGCTCTAACTTATTTGGGGGCAGTGATGAATATGATGGTGTATCTACAATGATCCCACCGAGTTTTGACTGATTCAACTACCACAGAGCAACAATTCAGAGATTTTGCATTGCTGCATTTACACAATCCTCCTTGATTATTGATTCTACTTCGATTCCGAGTAACGGTGTCTGGCCATATACACTCATAGACATCAAAGCAGCAACAACAACACAGTGAGGAGTTGTAAACACCGACTATATATTCACATACACTTGAATTAGAAATTACCCTCATCCAAGTGTTCAATTAATTTCAAGTGCTCATTACACCCACATTGGAACAAAACCAATAAGTCAGTATTTTTAATGGAGGAACAAAACCAACATGAATCAAATTCGTTTGCAACAGATAGTTGAAGTTGAAAATTTGAATCAGAGGAAAGCAATACTGACCAGTTCACGCGCCGCCCAAGTGCGGTGGCCGATAAGCGCTGATGAGGAGTCGGAAAGTTGCCTGCACTTTTCCGGTGAAGATTGTCTGTCACTTCCTTTCTTTCCAGATTTTCCGGTCGGTCTCTGTTTTTGATCAACATTTTACAGTTTTACAGTTTTACTCTAACTAAGAAATGCGTTTTTATGGCCATGATTGATAACAAAAATAAATAACAACGGCTGGGATTCATGCCGACTGGGCCGAGAAGGCATGCTCCGAGCAGGGGTGGCTAAATAGTAAATACTGTAAATTGATCAGCTCGAAACGAACGTTCTTTATGTTTTAGGGAATCTGAAACTAAGAGAAATTCGCTGTGTATTCTCATTGATAATAGGGGCCTCTTTATATAGAGGATTACAATGCATAGAATCTCAATCATACCAAGAAAGTAATTCTACATTGATTAGGATTCTAGATCCTTCTAATTAAATCCTATTACCACTAGGTCAAGTAACCTAGAGTTTGGGCTAAACACAAATTAGGTTTTCCTTGAACACTCCCCCTTGTGTTGCCCAAACGCGGTGCTTCTCTCGTTGCCTCGTTAAAAACCTTGCCGAGTAACAAAAACCCAGTGGGACAAAAAAAACCTCGGTCGAAGGGGAAAAAGAGCACAACACACCCTTCACGTTTCGAGGTGAACATGTAGACATCTCCCCCTGATGTCTGCGCCTCCCCCTGATGACTACGATCATGGGAGTTCAGATAATTTCTGCAAGCCAATTCTTGCCACATGTTTCTCGAACGTGGATTTGGGCAATGACTTAGTAAACAAGTCTGCCTCACTGTCCTCAGATCGAACCTAATTCACTTTGATCTCGAGGAGAGTCTGTTGTTGCTGATTATGCTTGGTGTTATCGCTTTTGATGTAGCCTTGCCTCATTTGTTCAAAACAAGCAGCATTATCCTAAATGCTGGTAGGCTCATCTGTGGTAGACTTCAAACCACAATTGCTTCGAACATGCGTAATTATGGATCCAATCCACATACATTCACTAACCACTTCGTGAAGAGCAATGATCTCTGCATTGTTCGAAGATATAGCGACGGTCTATTCTGTAGACCTCCAAGATGTCACGGTCTTTTCCCATGGTGAACACTTAACCGGATTGGGAATGACCTTTGTGTGGGTCAGAGAGATACCCAACATCAGCAAAACCATCCAAAACACTTATATTGTTTTGGGATGGGGATAGAGAACGCAGGCCAGCGTTGGCGGCGTTTCTGGTGTGTGATGGGTCCGAATCCATCATCTCTTTGTAGGGATAGAACAAGCCCATATCAATCATCCATCTCAAATGTCGAAAGATATCTTTTACACCAATCCAATGGCGTCGCGTTGGCGCAGAGCTATATCTAGCTAACAAGTTCACAACATATGAGATGTCCGATCTTGTGCATTGGGATAAGTACAATAATGTGCCTATTGTACTAAGTAAGGCACTTATGCCTCTAGCACATCTTCGTCATCATCCTTCGAACGAAGAGGATCCTTTTCAGGATCAAGACTACGGACGATCATGGGGGTGCTTGAAGGCTTGACCTTGTCAAAATGCCTAAGCATCTATCGACACGATGCTCAAGTTCCAAACCGAGACATAATCCTGTTCTCCCAAAATCCTTCATCTCAAACTCGGATTTCAAGTGTTCAGTGGTTTCCCTTAACTCTTTAAGGGCTTCTAATGAAGATCATGTCCAACATGAACCGCGATGGAATCCGAAACTTGTTATAGAAACGCGTGGGCATATCCCTTCCCAATCAAGTAGTCACTTTAGTGAGCGTTTCAACCTCTTTGTAAACGCGCTCCATGGTCTAGAGCCACTTGACTTGGGTAAATGAAGTTCACCATGAACCTTCATGTATATTCCGTATCTAGATCCCTATAGAGATACGTAGTGACCACATTTGTAAGCTGCATGTTCAGTTATTCGGAAACTACCAAACTGACAGGGTAGTGGAGTGCAATGACATCCATTACGAGAGAATATGTCTCATCGTAGTCAATTCCAGGGCGTTTAGTGAGAAGCCTTGCACCATAAGGCGAGATTACCATCTCTTTTTCTCACTACGCTTTCTAATGAAGACCCCATTAGTCAACAGGTTTTATGTTAGGAGGTGTTGGCATCTCTAGCTCGAAAACCTTCCTCTTCGTTAGAGAATCCATCTTAACCTGGATCGCATCTTTCCATTTAGGCCAAAACTCTCTACGTTGGCATTCATTCATCAACGGAGCGTGGTTCGATATCATTGGACTCAACAAACTCATGCGTAACGAAATACGCAACTACATCATCAATTATGATGGAGTTTCTATCCCACGTCTCATGTACACTAGTGTAAGTTTCATAAAGCTCTATATTCTCAGGAATAGGTTTTGACGTTGAGGCGTCCCCCAACGATAACCATAACCCGGAAGATACTCATGAGACGGATTTTGAGTGTCGATGATTCAAGGATTGGAGTGTGCCAAAGTATCCTTCGAACCCACGGGCCTCTCCACGCATTCTAGCTGGGGCCATGGCCTGTAACGCCAGAGTGCCACTCTCTTTGGCGTTGGCGCCATGCCTACCTCCGTGTAGGGTGGCGCTATGTCCTCTGGTAGGGACGTCCTTCCTTGCAGGCATGTTTGCAGCATATTTGTGTGAACTCGTCACTATAATAGGGATCGAGATGAGACATAGTGGGGACAGACCACGACAATTCATGTCGTTCCTGTTGAACATCTGTGTTCTTATCTCCCCCGAACGACGGGAAGACTGTCTCATCAAAGTGACAACCCTCAAATCTAGCGATAAAGAGATTGCCTTGCAGGGGCATTAAGTGGCGGACGATTGTTGGAGTTTCAAATCCAACGTAGTTTCCTATTCGTCTGTAAGGGCCCATCATAGGGCGCTGTGGCGGCGCGATTGGCACATAAATGGCTCACTCAGATGTGCGTAAGTACAAAATACGTGTACCCAGTCACTAGCTGTAACGCAGAGGTACATTGAGTGGCGGTAGGTCGTAGACGAATTAGCATAGCTGCATGCGATATTGCATCACCCCAAGCGGATGTAAGAAGATTGGTGCGCATTACCAATGTTCGGACGACCATCGTAGTCGTTTCCGCGAGACCAATTGGGTGTGTACATGGGAATGTGATGTCCAACATCAAACCCATTGCAATAGCCATCGAAAGTCGTTCGATGTAAACTCTCTAGCATAGTCAAATCCAATTGACTGAATAGGATGATTTAGGGAGTGGGCCCGTTGTCATATGATATGTGCTAGGAGTGTAGCGGAAGCAGCATTTATAGGTGGACAATGGCACAACACGTGACCAGCGTGTTTGCGTGTCAACCAATATCATGAAATATATAAGCGTCCGCAAGTTGGTTGAATCAATCCACAAAATCCCTACGGATTCTTTGTAAGAACAAAATGAATAATGTCATATCCTTTGCATAGGACGGTCTCAGTCCTAGTTTCCCTAAGGAACGGGCTTTGTAAAATGAGTGAGAGGCCTTAGAAGCAACCATTGAGTATTTTGGTTAGGCCTGGGCGTCTAAAACGCTATTTGAAGCAAGTTGGTGATTGCAGCATCACCTGGGGCGCCATCACCATGATGGACGCCATCCATGGTATCATGGATAGGGACTGTTCCAGCCCTAGGCTGGTGGTGGACGGAGGCAGTGCCCTAGGCAACAGCGTCGGTCACACGTAGTCTAGGAATCAACTTTTGATTCATGCTTCATTTCGCTCGAGAGAAAGGATGTCCATGTGAATTCTTTGTAGACGGATCATCATATCATGACTAGGATGATCTATCCTGTCATGACAAAGTCAATATGTGTCTAAATCCAAGAGATCTTCTCTCATAACTTTATTGGATTAATAGCTCGAATAGTGACATAGAGTCCACTAGAGAGACAGATAAACTTCTCTAAGATGCGTCTTTGTTCGCAATCATTAAAGGTAATGCAAAGGAACTCATTTCCGTTCTCTACATGCATTTTCGCATGGAATTCGTTGGCTATTCATAGTATACGATTTGCCTAAGAGCGTAGAGAGTTTCTGTGACAACTGTAACCAAGGTGCCATTGGCAAGTGGAACTTGGGCTATTCCATGTCCTTGAATTAATATTGATGGCCCAGCCATCGTAGTCACAAAGTAATATGCTCAGAATCAAAATTGAGTCATAATGAAAAGAACTCGAAATTTTATTCATAAGCCAACGGAGTACATCATTGTCTCTTAACCATTAGGAGAATCTAACCCAAATGCTAGCTAATGCAAAACAATGGTAGTCGTCTAACTTCTTTCAGTAATTCCAAAATAAATGTGACCAGGTGAGTAGAGAGATGTCGGTGGAGCAAGGCTCGCTTAAGTACCACTAATCTCATAACCTTTCTAGACATCACACTTACTTTGGGTGAGCCTACTTTGAAGAAAGACTAAACCATTGGCATTTACTACAAAGTATATGGCAATTGCCTATTACATCTCTTGGAAAAATAAAGACATAAACAGAATTGGCGATCTATTGATCCCAGCCAGATTTGTAGTCTTCAACCCTTCACTCTAGATCATCTTCTTGATCTTCTTGTTCCACATAGTGAGCTTCTCTTGCTTCACAATATGCTTTGTAGGCGGTGACAAGTTCTTCACGAGCTCTACAAATGTGTGCCCAATGCTCAGACACACCACATCGAGAACATACATCTCTTTGCTCGAACTCCTTTGATTAAGGCGCTTTGAAAGCGTCATTTAGATGGCTCTTAGTGTTGGTGGCGCCACCAACATGGCCAGAGGCGTTGCCTCCCTCTCTTTCCACGTTTACCTCTTCGGTTCCGTGTTCGCCTATTTTGGCTGTTACCTTCCCAAGTAGAGTGATTATATGGATCAGAATGTCCAGAAGTATACCTAAGATTAGGGTTTCGCTCTTGGCGCCCTCTCTTAGAGGTGCGACTATAATTGGATTCTGGAATATGTTCTGTTTCCACGGATCTCGAATTATAGTTCTTCACAAGGATATTGTCATGCTTTTCAGCGACATTCATAGCTCCAATGAGCTCATGAAACCTTGTGATCCGTCTTGCATTTACATCGATTCGATAGTTCTTAGCAACCATCAATGCAGAGACGGGGAAGGTAGAGAGAGTCTTCTCAATCAACATCGCATCTGTGATCTCTTTACCACAGAATTCCATTAAGGATTTAATGCGAAGTGCTTCCGAGTTACAGTCAAGAACTAACTTGAAATCACAGAAGCGGAGGCTATGCCATCTCACTTCTAGGTCAGGAAGCAAGGAGTCACGGACGTTACCAAATCTTTCTTCGAGTGAGACCCACAGCCTTCTGGGGTCTTCTTCATTCATGTACTCGTACTGGAGCGAATCATCCATATGACGAGTCATTAGGATGATGGCTTTCTCCTTATTTGCCTATAAGGCTGCTCTATTTGCTTCCAAAGCTTGTGCTTGCTCAACAGTTATCACGTCCTGTCTAGGATCGAGAATCATATCCAAGATTCCTACAGCCTTGAGATGCTGGCGGATATCACGAACCCACCTGTGATATTCAGAGCCAGTTGTTCCCAATGGAGCAAAGTCCAATGTGTTCAGGCTACTCATCCTGAAAGAGAACAAGAAATTAGGGTTAGTTTCGGAGCGAAATAGGCTACCACGAAAACATATGAAATTTCTGAGCGTAATCGCTTCCAAGAAATTAGGAATTTCCGAGCGTAGTTGCTTCCAAGAAATTCGATTCCAAGAGATATTGGATTAGATCGAAACAATGATGTAAGTGGTCGATCATTTTCTTCTCAACAAACTCTAACTTTGGAGGACTCTACAAGCTCCAAGCTTGGAGTGAGTATGAACCCCCACAGTTCGGCTATTGGTCTCCCCTATGAAGAAGAAAGGGGGGTAGAAGAAGGGATGTTGGAAGTCCCCGAGAAAAAGAAAAGAAATTGAAATTACGGAAGCAAAAGGAATTGAATAAAAGAAAATACCTTGAATGTGGGCTTCCTTATTTTTTCTTTCCCCTTTTTTTTTTCTTCTTCTCCAGCTGGGCTACAGGCCCTCTTCTTTTTTTTTCTTTCTTTCTTTCTCCTCCGGGCCCGCCTCCTTCTTCTTTCTCCTTCTGCCGCATGGGCTTGGCTCCCTTCTATATTTTTTTTCTTTCTTTTCTTCTCCAAGCAGCGTCGTATCTGGCGTTGGGCTCGTCTGGACTGAAGCTGCGCTGGAACAAAGGACGGTGGCGGTTCAAGGAGGTCCGGCACTTCTGCAGGCCGCTCCGACTACTTTCCGGCCGGTTCTGGAAGTTGCGTTTCTGGTGGAGGATTCTGGAATCAGGGAGCCGGCTCTGACCAAATATAAGGTTGGAAGGTGGTCTGGAAGAATGCGAACCGGGCAGAGGTTGTTTTTATCTTCTGGAGGCCGGTTCGGCACTGTTACGGCCGGTTCCGGTGATGTCGGCGGCGGTTCTAGGATCCTGGGATTGAGTACTTCAAGGTGTTGTATTCGGATTCAAGGTTTGGCTATTTGTTTCAGGGTTAGGGCTTCGTGCTAATAACGTGTTTTAGGGAATCTGAAACTAAGAGAAATTCGCTGTGTATTCTCATTGATAATAGGGGCCTCTTTATATAGAGGATTATAATGCATAGAATCTCAATCATACAAGGAAATTAGTAATTCTACATTGATTAGGATTCTAGATCCTTCTAATTAAATCCTATTACCACTAGGTCAAGTAACCTAGAGTTTGGGCTAAACACAAATTAGGTTTTCCTTGAACACTTTATTTATTTTTTTATATTTTTTTTTGGGTTTCTTGATGGAAAAACCACAAAAGTAATATGATGTCGCACTCTTTTTAGGGCAAGACAATAAGAGACATTTTTCAAGTAACTTTGATTGCTCTGTGCCTCTGCAACACGAATCAGTATATAAAAGACTAATCTTGAAATTAACAACTTACTAAACTTAAGCCTCGGAGTTTTTTAGTCATTTGAAACTTTACCAAACGTGCCATAATAGATAAATCCAAACTGAACCAACAAAAAGAAGAAAAATGTAATTGGGTAGAAATTGTGGCTCATATATGATGACCATTTTAGTTCCTATTATTGCTTACCATGGCTTCAAGAAGTTGTGCATAGAATGGTTATAAACTTATAATTTAGACTTGCCCTATGCTCAAGGTTGAAGCGAAACTCCTACTAGAACTAAAGAATGTTTGAATTATGTTTCTAGATAGGAAGAGAAAATTGCTTCGTTGGTGATGGCGTGATGCATGTAAGTACTGGAAATGAAGAGATGTTTCGGAAGTGAAACAGAGAGTAGAGAGAGTACGTAGAGATTAAAATGTGAGTTTGTGCATGTGGTTCAAAGTTTTAGATAGATGTCAGAACATACAATCCAGAGTCTTCAAGACCATTGTTGCACATTGGTGCAATGGGATGCACATGGGGATTAGTTTAAGGCAAGGTTTGATGAATAAAGATAAACCCGCCGGACACGGCAGTTAAGTGAATTAACAAATCATCAATTCATTTGTTCCTATATAATTGTATTCTCACAGCTAGTATTAACAAATCATCAATACAATATTATCTTTCATACCAAATTTAATAGTGTAGACCTTGGAAGATTGTTGACTTGGCCAACCATTAGGGCACCTGTGTGCTTATTAGGGCAAAATGGAGGATATAGTTGATAGTCAATGTACAATTATTTCTTGCGAATACAAAGTCATTGATGACAGGTCCACTCGGTTTGATGCATCCTTTGAATGTAAACTGTATGCAAATGATGTGAAATTCCGGGTATGTTATCATTAATTTGTTTCTCAATACCATCTAATGCAGTCCTGTCGATTCAAGGAATGAACATAGAATTGGAAAATTTAACAGAGGAAGAAAAGTCTAGAGTACAATCTTCGTCAAGGCAAGACAACGTGGTTTGAATTCACTTTCAACTGCATGCACTGGAAGTTTCATTCTCTGCGTAATGTAGACGTCTGTTTATGTTTTAAGAAATAATGGAATGTTGACTTGTCTAATACAACTTGCAATTTGGGAGGACCTTGGAAGCTAGACTATTAAAAATTTGGAAGACTTTGACTTGGTTTACTTCCAATCAATCTTATATCTTATATAAAAGCAAAAGAAAGGAGAAAAAATCAAAAAACATAGACAAGTTACACTACTGAGATATTCTTGCATGGCTTTTCTTGTAGGCTGTCTTCTTGCCTTTGCAGTTATCCTGAATGCTGAAGCAAAAGCGGTGCCATCTAATATAAGCACTGACTCTTCTTTAACACCCACTTCCAACTCCTCGTGGTTGTCAAGCTCCGGTCTGTATGCCTTCGGCTTTTATAAGCAAGGCAATGGCTATGCTGTGGGGATAGTGCTTGCTGGAGTTCCTGAAAAGACTGTAGTCTGGACTGCAAACCGCAATGACCCCTTGGTCTCCAATAATGCCACCTTGCTCTTTACATCTAACGGGATTTCTTTGCAATCTACTCAAGGGGAAACACCAGTGGCGACCACTACTCAGTCTGCTTTCTCTGCTTCAATGCTTGACTCTGGTAACTTTGTACTATACAACTCCGATCAGGAAATAGTATGGCAAAGTTTTGACTATCCAACTGATACCATTTTGCCAAAACAGCGTTTGAAAGCAGGGGCAGAGCTGTACTCTGCTAAATCCAAAACTAATAGATCAAAAGGCATTTTCTGTCTCAGTATGCAGACTGATGGAAACCTTGTTCAGTACCCGGTAGCTACTCTAGATGCTTACTATGCATCTAACACACCAGGAAGTGGAGACAATGTGACACTAAACTTGGATGCTGATGGCCGTCTCTACTTACTCAACAACACTGGTTTCACTATACACAATATTACGAATGGATCTACTGATGAAGGCAAATCTTATCTTGTGAGACTTGATGTAGATGGAATTCTTCGCTTGTATTCATATAGTTTGAAGCAGAATGGCAACTGGTCAGTTGAGTGGTTATCTACAAGAGATAAGTGTGACCCTTTAGGTCTATGCGGATTTAATAGTTATTGTGTTTTAATGGATATGGAAGCTGAATGCAAATGCCTTCCAGGATTTGAGTTTATCACCTCGGGGGATCAGACTTCAGGCTGTGGGAGGAATATGATTGCAGATGTTTGTAAGTCAGAGAATGAAAACTTCACATACATCATGGAAGAACTGCCCGACACAAGATGGAATAATGTTGCATACATGACTTGGTCATCATCAGACAAAGAAGAATGCAACAAGGCCTGCTTGGAGGATTGCAACTGTGAAGCCGCACTTTTTGCAGATGGAAGCTGCAGAAAGCAGAGGCTTCCTTTGAGTCATGGAAGAAGAAGGTATGACACTTCAAACTCAGTTTTCATTAAGGTTGGTAAATCTAAACCTCCAGCTACAGATAATATCCATTCAAAGGGAAACAAGAAAGAAGGTGGAGTTGCAGTCCTTATTGTTGGGGTTTCATTTACTACTTTTGGGTCCATTTTGTTGGTGATCTCTGTAATTGTGTTTTGGAAACATAATGTTTGGGCTTATAAAAGGATGAATAAACTCAATGGTGATGTTGAATGGAATGAGGATGTGGCTCCGCGACCATATGCTTATGAACAACTAGAGAAGATGACTGATAATTTCAAGGAGGAGGTCGGTAGAGGAGCTTCTGCAACAGTTTATAAAGGGGTGATGTTGAGTAGTCAAAAGCTAGTTGCTGTGAAGAAACTAGAGAAAGTTGCAGCTGAAGGAGCAAAAGAATTCCAGACTGAGATGAAAGTTATTGGCAGAACCCATCACCGGAGTTTAGTACGTTTGCTTGGGTATTGCCTTAATGGACCAAAGAAGCTTTTGGTGTATGAGTACATGAGCAATGGTTCACTTGCAGATATTCTCTTCACACCTGAGAGGAAACCTCATTGGGAAGAAAGAATGGGAATTGCTCAAAACATAGCACGAGGGTTTCTTTATCTGCATGAAGAGTGTGATACACAGATCATCCACTGTGACATAAAGCCTCAAAACATACTGATGGATGAGTACATGTGCCCCAAAATCTCCGATTTTGGTTTGGCAAAGCTTCTTCAGCAAGACCAGACTAGAACCACTACCGGCATTAGAGGGACTAAAGGGTATGTTGCGCCTGAATGGCATAGGAAAATGCCTATAACAGTTAAAGCAGATGTTTATAGCTTTGGAATTGTGCTGTTGGAGATTGTGTGCTGTCGAAGGAATGTGGACTGGAGTGTTCCTGAGGAGGAAGCTATCTTGGATGAATTGGTCTACCATTACTTTGAGAGTGGTGAGCTTGGTAAATTGCTTGGGGATGAACAGATAAACAGAAGGCAATTTGAAAGGGTGATTAAAGTGGGACTTTGGTGCATCCAGGATGAGCCATCGCTTCGTCCTTCTATGAAGAAGGTTCTGCTTATGTTGGAAGGGACTGTAGACATCCCAATCCCTCCGAATCCAAGTTCTTTTCTCAATACCATCTAAATTGTGTTTGAACCTCAAGTACTAATCTAATCAAGAAACCAATTGAGCCTCGCATGTTGCATAATGATTTCACTCATGCTTCACTGACAGTATGTAATCATCTTGTATTCATGATGTTTTTGTTGTTCCATTTCCATTGTCACACAACTCTCATTTGCGAAATTGTAAGTTTATAAAAATGTGACTTCCTTTTCTTTCTTTATATGCTGCAATGGTCTACTTTTCTTTGTGTTGAAGGAAATCAGCTATTAGTGTGCCTAATCAAACTAGGAGTAGTAATAGGAGAGAAGATTCTAGAATTCCTAATCCTACGCGGATTAGTATTTCTTGTAACATTAGAATATGTACTTTGTAATCCCTATATATAGGGCTCCTATTCTCAATAATGTGTTGGACAATTCTCTCTACATTCTCTCTCGAATCTATTTTACTTAAACACGTTATCAGCACGAGCTTTAACCAAAAACCAAAAACCCAAAAATCTTCTTCATCACCACAGCTCCTAGCCCACGCTAGCCTTACCTGCGCGCCTGCCCCTACAGCACCTACACGCCCCAATGCACGTATCCCTGCTGCCCCTGCAGCACCAACGCACACCAACTGCATCCTTCTCCTTTCCTGTGCACGTCTGTCTGCTTTCCAGCCCCGAAACGTCTAGTTCGGAACCTCAGATCAAAATCCTTTCTTCATCAAAGTTGTTCGTCTCTGTCTCTTCCATCTGACTTCTTAATTTCAGCCTTATCGGAGTTGTTTTGAGACCAGTACACCAATCGAAGTGCAAACTGTTCAGAAGAGAATTTGTTCCGAATTTCAACAAGTAAGTTTTTAAATTAAATTTCCTGCTTTCTGAATTTTAATTTCTCCTTCTTTTTCTTCGGGGACTTGCAATCTCCCTTCTTCTACATCCCACCTTTCTTATAACGTGGGTTCGACTATTGAAAAGCGGAATCGTGGGGATTCACGCTATTAAACGAACTAAGAGCGTTTGTAAGACTTCGGACTAAGAGCGTCCGTAAGCATCGATTTAACGAACTAAGAGCGTTTGTAAGCTACGGACTAAGAGCGTTCGTGAGCATCAATTTTGACCATTCAAACATCATTGTTTCGGTCTAATCCAAATATTCTTGGAAATCGATTTCTTGGTATCATTAAGGCTCAGAAATCTTATATTAGTTTTCGTGGAAGCATTGACTCCGAAACTAATACGTTCTTGCTTTCCTTTTCAGGATGTCAGACTTGAACAAGCTCGATTTTACTCCATTAGATTCTACGGGCACGGATACTTTCCTGTGGGCTCATGTTATTGAGCTCCACCTAATTGCCCTTGATTTATTGCCTACAATCCAGGAGTCTTGTTCTAAAAGAACCACTGAAGGCCCTCGAACTGAGATAGATAATTCCAGGGCATTTACCCTGATGAAGCGTCACATGAAGATGGCCCTCCAGTTTGAGTACATGAATGAGGATAACACTAACAACCATTGGGTTGCGCCTCGTGAACGTTTTAGTAACATTCACAATTTTCCGAACTTAGAAGCATAATGGAATGATATCCGCTTCTCTAAACTTTGAAAGAGTTATGAAATATTGTTCAGAGGCTCTCTACATCATATTATTGATGCATGATTGTGAAAAACACAAAAGAACAAATTGATTGAGAAAACCCTAACATGACCATAGGGGTCATGACGTTGAGGGTATAAGGATTGGAATCCATGGCGCCACTTTTGGCCATGGTAACACTATTCCAATGCCATTGGTCCTAGGGACCATATGTATTGTGTCAATAGATCTCAATCAAGAGAGCATCCTCTTCATGGTATTTTATGGAGTACCTGATCAATGGTGATCAAGATATTGAGCTATAGAAGACTTTAAATCTGGCGATGTAGACAAAATGCCGCAGATTTTTATCTAGAATAGTCTTTTATTTTCCAAGAATTATGTAATGGCAATATGCATTAGTCAATTAATGACATTTTTGTTTTAGGGAATCAGAAATTGAGAGATAATCGCTGTGTATTCTCATTGATAATAGGGGCCACTTTATATAGAGGATTACAATACATAGAGTTAGAATCATACAAGGAAAGAGAATCTCTAGATTCTTCTAATTGAACCCTATTACCACTAGGTCAAGTAACCTAGAGTTTGGATTAAACACAAATAGAGATATCCTTAAACACTCCCCCTTGTGTTGTCCAAACGCGGTGCTTCTCTCGTTGCCTCGTTAAAAACCTTGCCGAGAAACAAAAACCCAGTGGGACAAAAATAACCTCAGTCGAAGGGGAAAAAGAGCACAACACACCCTTCACAATTCGAGGTGAACATGTAGACATCTCCCCCTGATGTCTGTGCCTCCCCCTGATGACTACGACCATGGGAGTTCAGATAATTTCCTCAAGTCAATTCTTGCCACATGTTTCTCGAACGTGGATTTGGGCAATGACTTAGTAAACAAGTCTGCCTCACTGTCCTCAGATCGAACCTAGTTCACTTTGATCTCGAGGAAAGTCTGTTGTTGCTGATTATCCTTGGTGTTATCGCTTTTGATGTAACCTTGCCTCATTTGTTCAAAACAAGCAGCATTATCCTAAATGCTCGTAGGCTCATTTGTGGTAGACTTCAAACCACAATTGTTCGAACATGCGGAATTATGAATCCAATCCATATTCATTCACGAACCACTTCATGAAGAGCAATGATCTCTGTATTGTTCGAAGATATAGCAATTAGAGTCTATTCTGTAGACCTCCAAGACGTCACGGTCTTTTCCCATGGTGAACACTTGACCTGATTGGGAATGACCATTGTGTGGGTCAGAGAGATACCCAACATCAGCAAAACCTTCCAAAACACATGTCGTTTTGGGATGGGGATAGTGGACGCAGGCCAGTGTTGGCAGCGTACCTGGTGTGTGATGGGTCCGAATCCATCATCTCTTTGTAGGGATAAAACATGCCTTTATCAATCATACATCTCAAATATCGAAAGATATCTTTTACACCAATCCAATGGCGTCGCGTTGGCGCAGAGCTATATCTAGCTAACAAGTTCACAACATATGAGATGTACGGTCTTGTGCATTGGGATAAGTACAATAATGTGCCTATTGTACTAAGTAAGGCACTTCTACCTCTAGCACATCTTCGTCATCATCCTTTCGACGAAGAGGATCCTTTTCAGGATCAAGACTATGGACGATCATGGGGGTGCTTGAAGGCTTGACCTTGTCAAAATGCCTAAGCATCTATCGACACGATGCTCAAGTTCTAAACCGAGACATAATCGTGTTCTCCCAAAATCCTTCATCTCAAACTACGGATTTCAAGTGTTCAGCAGTTTCCCTTAACTCTTTAAGGGCTTCTAATGAAGATCATGTCCAACATGAACCGCGATAGAATCTGAAACTTGTCATAGAAACGCGTGGGCATATCCCTTCCCAATTAAGTAGTCACTTTAGTGAGCGTTTCAACCTTATTGTAAACGCGCTCCGTGGTCTAGAACCTCTTGACTTGGGTAAATGAAGTTCGCCATGAACCTTCATGTATATTCCGTATCTAGATCCCTATAAAGATACGTAGTGACCACATTTGTAAGCTGCATGTTCAGTTATTCGGAAACTACCAAACTGATAGGGTAGTGGAGTACAATGACATCCAATATGAGAGAATCTGTCTCATCGTAGTTGATTTCAGGGCGTTTTATGAGAAGCCTTGCACCATAAGGCGAGATTACCATCTCTTTTTCTCACTACGCTTTCTAACGAAGACCCATTATTCAATAGGTTTTATGTTAGGAGGTGTTGACATCACTAGCTCGAAAACCTTCCTCTTCGTTAGAGAATCCATCTTAACCGGGATCGCATCTTTCCATTTAGACCAAAAACTCTCTACATTGGCATTCATTCATCAACGGAGCGTGGTTCGATATCATTGAACTCAACAAACTCATGCGCAATGAAATACGCAGCTACATCATCAATTATGATGGAGTTTCTATCCCACGTCTCATGTACACTAGTGTAAGTTTCATAGAGCTCTGTATTCTGAGGAATAGGTTCTGACGTTGAGGCGTCCCCCAACGATAACCATAACCCGGAAGATACTCATGAGACGGATTTTGAGTCTTGATGATTAAAGGATTGGAATGTGCCAAAGTATCCTTCGAACCCACGGGCCTCCCACTCATCCTAGCTGGGGCCATGGCCTGTAACGCCAGAGTGCCACTTTCTTTGGCATTGGCGCCATGCCTACCTCCATGTAGGGTAGTGCTACGTCCTCTCGTAGGGACGTCCTTCCTTGCAGGCATGTTTGCAGCATATTTGTGTGATCTCGTCACTTTAATAGGGATCAAGATGAGACATAGTGGGGACAGACGACGACAATTCCTGTCGTTCCTGTTGAACATCTGTGTTCTTATCTCCCCTGAACGACGGGAAGACTGTCTCATCAAAGTGACAACCCGCAAATCTAGCGGTAATGAGATCGTCTTGCAAGGGCATTAAGTGGCGGACGATTGTTGGAGTCTCAAATCCAACGTAGTTGCCCATTCGTCTGTAAGGACCCATCATAGAGCGCTGTGGTGGCGCAATTGGCACATAAATGGCTCACTCAAATATGCGTAAGTGCGATACTTGTACCCAGTCACTAGCTGTAACGTAGAGGTACATTGAGTGGCGGTGGGTCGTAGACGAATTAGCATAGCTGCATGCGATATTGCATCACCCCAAGCGGATATAAGGAGATTGGTGCGCATTACCAATGTCCGAACTATCATCGTATTCGTTTCCACAAGACCATTTGGGTGTGTAAATGGGAATGTGATGTCCAACATCAAGCCCATTGCAATATCCATCGAAAGTCTTTCGATGTAAACTCTCTAGCATAGTCAAATCCAATTGACTGAATAGGATGATCTGGGGAGTGAGCCCGTTGTCATAAGATATGTGCTAGGAGTGTAGCGTAAGCAGCATTTATAGGTGGATAATGGCACAACACGTGACCAGCGTATTTGCGTGTCAACCAATATCATGAAATATTTAAACGTCCGCAAGTTGGTTGAATCAATCCACAAAATCCCTACGGATTCTTTGTAAGAACAGAATGAGTATTGTCATATCCTTTGCATAGGACGGTCTCATTCCTAGTTTCCCTAAGGAACGGGCTTTGTAAAACGAGCGAGAGGCCTTAGAAGCAACCATTGAGTATTTTGGTTAGGCCTGAGCGTCTAAAATGCTATTTGAAGCAACTTGGTGATTGCAGCATCACCTGGGGCCCCATCACAATGATGGACGCCATCCATGGCATCATGGATAGGGACTGCGCCAGCCCTAGGCTGGTGGTGGACGGAGGCAGTGCCCTAGGCAGCTGCGTCGGTCACACTTAGTCCGGAAATCAACTTTTGATTCATGCTTCGTTTCTCTCTAGAGAAAGGATGTCCATGTGAAGTCTTTGTAGACGGATCATCATATCATGACAGGATGATCTATCTATCGTGACAAAGCCAATATGTGTCTAAATCCAAGAGATCTTCTCTCATAACTTTATTGGATTAATAGCTCGAATAGTGACATAGAATCCACTAGAGAGACACATAAACTTCTCTAAGATGCGTCTTTGTTCGCAATCATTAGAGGTAATGCAAAGGAACTCATTTCCGTTCTCTACATGCATTTCCGCATGGAATTCTTTGGCTATTCATAGGGTACGATTTGCCCTAAGAGCGTAGAGAGTTTCTGTGATAGCTGTAATCAAGGTGCCATTTGGCAAGTGGAACTTGGGCTATTCCATGTCCTTGAATTAATATTGATGGCCCAGCCATCGTAGTCACAAAGTAATATGCTCAGAATCAAAATTGAGTCATAATGAAAAGAACTCGAAATTTTATTCATAAGCCAACGGAGTACATCATTGTTTCTTTGATCAAAGAAAATCTAATCCAATAAAAAGTAATATGGCAATCGCCTACATCTCTTGGAAAATAAAAAGACTTAATCAAAATCGCCAGTTTCTGGGTCTTGATCCTTGTAGTCTTCCACCCTTAGATCTAGATCGCCATCTTGATCTTCTTGTTCCATGTAATTTGCTTCCCTTGCTTCACGATACGTCTTGTATGCGTTTGCAACATTCTGGGGTGCGGTACATGCTTTGGTCCAATATTCAGTTGATCCACATCGAAAACAAATATCATTATGGTCAGGCTCCCTTGATCGAGGCGCCATTGGGGCGCGATTTGGACGACCTATGCTTTTGGTGGCGTTACCACCATGGTCGGAGGCTCCGCCTCTTTCTCCCTTCACACGTTAACCTCCACGGTTCCGTGCACGCCTCTCTCGACGATTTCCTTCCTCTTTAGGGCGAACATATGGACCAGAATGTCCAGAATTGTCCCTACCCTTAGGGTTTCGCTCCTTGCGTCCTCCATTGGGGGCGCGACTATGGTTAGACTCCGGAATAGGCTTAGTCCCCACGGGTCTAGCATTATAGTTCTTCACAAGAATATTGTCGTGCTTTTCAGCTACGTTCATGGCGCCAATGAGCTCATGAAACCTTATGATACGTCCTGCATTTACATCAATCCCATAATTCTTTGAAATCATCAGTGCAGAGACGGGGAAGGTAGAGAGAGTCTTCTCGATCAACATCGTATCAGTTATGGCTTGGCCACAAAACTCCATCAGAGACTTGATACGAAGAGCTTCCGAGTTATAATCAAGTACAGACTTGAAATCACAAAAGCGGAGGCTATGCCATCGCACTTCTAAATCAAGAAGCAGGGAGTCACGAACGTTGCCAAATCGCTTCTCAAGTTCTACCCATAGCTTTCTTGGGTCTTCCTCATTGAGGTATTCATTTTGGAGCGCGTCATTCATGTGCCTTGTCATGAGAATTATGGCTTTAGCTTGTTTTGCTTCAAAAACAGTAGCTTGCTCAATAGAGAGCACGTTCTGACTAGGCTCTTGGATGGCTTCCAGAAGTCCATCAGCCTTAAGATGTTGGCGCACATCTCGAACCCACCTATGGTATCCTGCGCCAGTTGTCTCTAGTGGAACAAAGTTCAACTTGCTCAGGTAACTCATCTTGAAAAACAACACAAGATTAGGGTTAGTTTCGGAGCGAAAAAGGCTACCACGAAAAACTATTAAATTTCTGAGCGTAGTCGCTTCCAAGAAATTATGAATTTTCTGAGCGTAGCCGCTTCCAAGAAAATCCGATTCCAAGAGGGGTTTTGGATTAGATCGAAACAACGATGTATGTGGTCGATCGTTTTCTTCTCAACAAACTCTAAGTTTGGAGGACTCTACAAGTTCCAAGCTTGGAGTGAGCACGAACCCCCACAGTTCGGCTTTTGGTCTCCCCTATGTAGAGAAAGGGGGGTAGAAGAAGGGATGTTGGAAGTCCCCGAAAAAGAAGAGAAATTCAATTTAAAAACTCTAAAAAAAACAGGAACGTTTAATAAAAAATACCTCAAAATAGGTCGCCGGAAAATTTGAATGGAAAAATTTGTTGGAAAGCCGGAAAAATCCCCGGAAAGTGGCCGGAAAAGTCGCCAGAAAATGTTGACCGACGTTGACTGACCGTTGACCGAGTTCCTGATGTGGCAGTGCGGCGCTGACGTGGCAGGGCTAACTGGATGCTGACGTGTGCTTGCGTGGACGCTGACGTGGCAGCTAACGTCAGTGGGCCGCGTTGCTAGGCTTCTTCTGCTTCTGGGCTGTGGCTTGGGCTCGGCTTGGGCTGCCTCTTCCCCCCCCCCCCCTTTTTTTTTTTTTTCTTCTTCTGCCGGTTTTTCTACCGGACCTTTAGTCGGCCGGTTCAGCAAGTTTTAGGTCGGTTTTCAGGGAATTTCTTCCCGTTCCAGTAATCTGGGATCAGGTTGCAGCTTCTGGGGGAGTATGGCTGCAGGAGGCTGGGAGGAAAGCTTTGAACCGGGCAGAGGGACTTTCGCTACTTCCAGTGGCCGGTTCGGTGGTTTTCCTGCCGGTTCTGGGGGTGGCGCCGCCGTTTCTGGACTCCTGGAGTTGAGATCTTCAAGGTGGGCGGCGGTGGTTTCTGGGATTTGAAGGCTACAAATTTAGGATTTTAGGGTTAGGGCTTCGTGCTGATAACGTGTTTTAGGAAATCAGAAATTGAGAGATAATCGCTGTGTATTCTCATTGATAATAAGGGCCTCTTTATATAGAGGATTACAATACATAGAGTTAGAATCATACAAGGAAAGAGAATCTCTAGATTCTTTTAATTGAACCCTATTACCACTAGGTCAAGTAACCTAGAGTTTGGATTAAACACAAATAGAGATATCCTTAAACAATATTGTATTAATTCTATCTTATGTGGCGCATCGAATTAAGTATGATGTCTAGGAAAGTAATTGAGATTAATGGTACTTAAGAGAGCCTTGCTCCACCAACATCTCTCTCTACTTCCCTGGTCATATTTGATTAGAGTTACCAAACGGATAGAGTGACTACGATTTGTCTACGATTTGATTTTTATATTGGATTATATTTTGGTCACGAAAATTTGATATAATCATTGGCTATTATTAATAAAGTATCGATTTATTTTATCTCATGTCGTAGACATATTTTTCGAACTTTATTACTTCAAATATATAAGAGCCAATGGTTTTTGTGTGGAAACACATTGTGAGAATAGACAAGAGTTTCTTTGCATCACTTCTCATGACTACGGATATAAAAGAGTCTTAGAGAAACTTATGTGTCGATCTAGTGGGTTGTACGCAACCACTATTCGAGTAATTGAATCAAATCATGTTATGAGAGATGATTTATGGGATTCGGACACATATAGGCTTTGGCACGACCGTTTGGGACATCCAAGTCGTGATATGATGATCCGTATATTAAAGACTTCGCACGGACATCCATTTTTCAGAACGAAAAGAAGTAAAAATCGGTTTTTGGACACTGAAGGAGCCCATGCGCCTCATGGCGCCGTTCACCCCCATATCCAGCCATCCTTGGCCAGCGCCGCCATCCCCCTGCGGCCTCAGGGTGGCATTGACGCCACCAAGGCTCCTTTGTCTCCAAATTTTACTTCTAAAGTCCATTCTGACTTCGTGGCTCAACCAAAATCCTCATTGGTTGTTTCTAAAGCCCATCATTCGTTCTGCAAAGCCTGCTCTTTAGCAAAATTAGGATTGAGACCATCCTATGCAAAGGACACTAAAGAAAATATACCATTCTTGCAAAGAATCCAAGGTGATATTTGTGAACCTATTCAACCACCATGCGGACCATTTAAATATTTTATGGTGTTGGTTGATGCATCGACACGCTGGTCACATGTCATGCTATTGTCCACTAGGAACGCTGCATTTGCTAAACTCCTAGCGCAGATTATTAAGTTAAGGGCTCACCACCCTGATCATCCTATTAAGTCTATAAGATTAGACAATGATGGGGAGTTTACATCAAAAACTTTTGATGATTATTACATGTCTATTGGGATTGAAGTTGAACATCCAGTTCCTCATGTTCACACCCAAAATGGTCTCACAGAAGCCGCCATTAAACGACTACAAATGGTCGCTAGGGCATTGGTAATGCGCACCAATCTCCCTATTTCTGTTTGGGGCTATGCAATATTGCATGCAGCTGTACTTATCGTCTGAGGCCCACTGCCACTCAACCCTTCTCTGCATCCCAGATGGTGACTGGGTATGAGCCTAATATCTCACACTTACGCATATTTGGGTGTGCAGTTTATGTGCCTATTGCGCCGCCACAGCGCACCAAAATGGGTCCTCAATGACGATTAGGCATTTACGTTGGATATGATTCTCCAACGATTGTCCGCTATTTAGAACCCTTGATAGGCGATCTCTTTACCGCTAGATTTGCGGATTGTCACTTCGATGAGACGGTCTTCCCGTCGTTAGGAGGAGATAAGAACATCAATGTTCAACAGGAACAATAGGAATTGTCGTGGTCTGTCCCCACTCTATCTCATCTTGATCCCCGAACCGCACAGTCCGAAATTGAAGTGCGGAGAATTCTCGATCTTCAGAACGTATCAGAATCGATGCATGATGCGTTTTCTGATATCGCTAAAGTGACGAGATCACACATACCTGCTGCAAACGTGCCTGCAAGGATTGATGTCCCTAAAATTAGAGGACATGACGCCACCTCAAGAGTACATGAGTATGGCGCCAACGTCCCCACCCTTGGTGACGTTGTGGCTAGGCCCACGGCTCCTGCCATAAAGCGCGGGAGGCCTATAGGTTCGATGGATTCTCGCCCAAAAAAGAAAGTGAGTTTGGTACAAAATAATCCATTAATCATCGATGTAAATAATCCATCTCATGAGAACATTCCGGATTATGGTTATGTCCAAGAGGCATCATTGGGGGACGCTCCAATGTCAAAACCAATTCCAGAGAATAGAGAGATCTCCATGAATTACACTAGTGTACATGAGATGATGGATAGAAATTCTATGACAATTGATGATGCATTTGCATATCATGTTGCAAAAGGAATCATAGAATATGATGATATCGAACCTTGCTCTGTCGAAGAATGTCAACGAAGAGCGGATTGGCCTAAATGGAAAGATGCGATCCAGGCTGAATTGGATTCACTAGCAAAGAGACAGGTATTTGGGCCCATAACGAATACACCCCCAGATGTAAAACATGTTGGCCATAAATGGGTCTTTGTTAGAAAGCGTAATGAGAAAATTGAGGTGGTTAGATATAAAGTCCGCCTCGTGGCGTAAGGTTTCTCAAAACGCCCTGGAATCTACTACGAGGAGACATACTCTCCCGTAATAGACGTTATAACGTTCCGCTACCTTGCCAGTTTGGTAGTTTCCGAAAAACTAGACATGCAGCTTATGGATGTGGTTACAGCATATCTCTATGGGGATCTAGATTCAGAGATATATATAAAGGTTCCAGATGGACTTCAATTACCCAAATCAAGTGGCTCTAAACCATGGAGCGCGTTTTCAATAAGATTAAAACGCTCACTATATGGATTAAAACAATGCGGACGGATGTGGTATAACTGTCTAAGTGACTACTTGATTGGGAAGGGATATATTAATAATGAAATATGCCCATGCGTGTTCATTAAAAGAACAAGTTCCGGATTTGCAATCGTAGCAGTTTATGTCGATGACATGAACCTAATTGGAACTCTAGATGAGTTAAAGGAAACTGCTAAATATTGGAAATCCGAATTTGAGATGCTTTATCTTGGGAAGACTCGGTTTAGAACTCGAGCACCGTAGTGATGGAATTTTGATCCATCAGTCTGCATACACTCAGAAAATCCTAAGACGCTTTAATGAAGATAAAGCAAAGCCTGTGAGTACTCCCATGATTGGTCCTAGTCTTGAGCTCAAAAAAGATCCGTTTTGTCCAAAGGATGAGGACGAAGAACCATTAGAGGCCGAAGTGCCCTATTTAAGTGCAATAGGCGCATTATTGTACTTAGCTCAATGCACAAGACCGGATATCTCATTCGCAGTGAACTTGTTAGCTAGACATAGCTCTGCGCCAACACGCCGCCATTGGATTGGTGTAAAGACAATCTTTTGCTATCTAAGAGGTACGATTGATATGGGCCTATTTTATCCCTACAGAGAGAAGAGGAATGATGTAAGAATGGGATCGGACCCCATTAGGCATGGAGCCGCCGTCCACCATAACATAGTGGCCGGCCATGTTGCCGCCAATGCCGCCACCACCACCAAGGGTGGCCGGCCTCACCCTATCCCCCTCCATCAAAACAACAATGATGTTTTGATGGGTTTTGCTGATGCAGGGTACCTCTCTGACCCTCACAAAGGTCGCTCCCAAACAGGTTATGTATTTACCATGGGAAGCACTGCGATATCTTGGAGGTCTACAAAACAGACCCTTGTTGCTACTTCCTCAAATCATGCAGAGATTGTTGCTCTACATGAAGCTGTGCGTGAATGCATATGGCTAAGGTCTATAATTAGACATATTCAAGGAAGTTGTGGTTTAAAGTCTTCCACGGATGAACCTACATGCATTTATGAGGATAATGCAGCTTGTATTGAACAAATGAAGTTAGGTTTCATCAAAGGCGACAACACCAAGCATATATCGCCTAAGTTCTTCTATAATTAGCAACAACAATCACTTCTAAAGATTGAAGTGAATCAAATCCGATTAAAGGATAATGTAGCAGACTTATTCACTAAGTCGTTACCTCAATCCATCTTCGAGAAACATGTGAAGAGCATCGGATTGAGAAAGTTATCCGAACTCCCATGATTGTAGCAATCAGGGGGAGATATCAACATCATGGATAGTTATGATGTCTACATGTTTGATCTTGAACAATAGAGGACGTGTTGTACTCTTTTTCTCCTCCTCGAGCGTGTTTTTGTCCCACAGGGATTTTCACTCGAGCAAGGTTTTTAATGAGGCAACGGATGAAGTGTCACCACCAAGTTTGAGCGGCACAAGGGAGAGTGTTGAAGGAAATCAGCTATTAGTGTGCCTAATCAAACTAGGAGTAGTAATAGGAGATAAGATTCTAGAATTCCTAATCCTACGCGGATTAGTATTCCTTGTAACATTAGAATATGTACTTTGTAATCCCTATATATAGGGCTCCTATTCTCAATAATGTGTTGGACAATTCTCTCTACATTCTCTCTCGAATCTATTTTACTTAAACACTTTGATCATTGTAAGACCTGCTTTTGTGTATAATCCCAAAGTGTCTGCAATTATTTCCATACCAATCTTGTATGCATCAAAATATCTTAAACCCATTCCATAGATATCTACAGATCACAAATTTGCAGCTGCATTTGGTTCAACATGCAACGCACACAAACTAGAATGTTTTGGTCTGAAAATGGAGATTCAACTGAGGCATTGCTAGATTGTTTCCATAGGAGAGATGAAGTTAGCTAAGCCATGCCAATTCAACATTCCAATATGGAACCTATACACAAGTCAAGACTCCGTAGAAGTTGAAAATGCTGCACTTGAAAGTGATGGAAGTGAAAATCACTTTGTCTTGCCTTGACAGAGATGGTCCAGACTTTTGTTCCTTTGTTAAAGTTTAGAATACAATTTTGGATTCAAAGGACAGACCAGACCGAGTGGACTTGTCATCATAGACTTTGCATTCAAGTAATAATGTGTCAAGTCTTTTGCCCCAAGCATACGGTGCGCATCCTAATCTTGTGCAGAACAGTAAGCATATAGTGTTCCAAGTACAGATCTGGAAAAGGCGGTACTCTCTCTCTCTCTCTCTGCTAATTATGGTTGATTTGGATCAACTCTCTCCCCCATCCTCTTGTTTCCTTTTCTGTACATAGTTATATGCTACCATCACCTTCTCTATAGGAAAGATCCAAAACCCAATTTTCTTTTTGCTGCAATTGATCCAAAACCCAATTCAATTCAAAGTGTAAGTCTAGATATTCAATAGCCTAAACCAACCCAACTTGATTGATGCTTCAATACATTTGTGTAAATACACAGCAGACCAATGAAAATGAAGAATCTGGAAAAAAAAAAAAAAAAAAAAAAAGGGAGAAGGAAGAACGAGAGAGAGGAATTTCTTTGGGTTTGGATTGCAACCACAAACCAAGAACAATTGGGTGAGCAATGAAAGACTTGCAAACTCTCGCTCGACATCGCAGATTTTAGAGTAATTTTCTTCTATATATTTCTCAATTGATGCTGTTCTTCCTTCCTCGATCACTTTCTCAGTGTAGGTAATGACGGAGGCCTCCTGAGCAAGGCCGTCGGGTCCGATCTATGGCAGCAAAGACTGATCGTATTCGAAGCCATTTCCGAATTTGCCCCAATTATGGGTTTCATTCTTTCGGCAATAGTCTGGAGAAGATGATGGGAGAGTTGGGAGGAAGAAGACAAGGAAGAGAGCTTGAGGAAGAAGAAGAAGAAGAAGAAATTGAGTGAAGGGACGAGAATACCCCTCAAAGTTTGTCACCTAGCAAACGCGGTAACAGCAAACAGTATTTTAGGGTTAATGTTGAGTCGAGGTCCGAACTTCAAAGTGATATGTTTTTTTATCAGGCACTAAAGTTATTAATAGGCCAAATGTTAGGTAGTGTTTGCATTTTCTTTCCCTATACTAATTACATATTATATTTACTAGATTGCTTAATTATATGAATGCTAGAGTTACAAAGTAGCTCATAGTTTAAAAGCTTTTCTATGAAGAAGTTTACAGGGTAGCAATATACAAATCATGATGACACAAGGACATACAGAGAACAAAGTACGCAAAGAATTATCAAGGCAAAGCTAAGACAACTTGAGAATCTAGATGGTACTGAGAAATGAATTTAGATTAGGAGGAACTGGGATTTCTACAGTCCCTTCCAACATAAGCAGAACCTTCTTCATAGAAGGACGGAGCGACGGCTCATCCTGGATGCACCAAAGTCCCACTTTAACCGCCCTTTCCAATTGCTTTCTGTCTATGTTTTCATCCCCGACCAATTTTCTGAGCTCACCACTCTCAAAATTATGATAGACCAATTCATCCAAGATAGCTTCATCATGAGGAAGACTCTAGTCCACATTCCTTCGACAGCATAAAATCTCCAACAACACAATTCCAAAGCTGTAAACATCTGCTTTAACTGTTACAGGCATTTTCCTATGCCACTCAGGCGCAACATATCCTTTAGTCCCTCTAATGCCGGTAGTGGTTCTAGTCTGCTCTGGCTGAAGCAGCTTGGCCAATCTGAAGTCAGAGATTTTTGGGCACATGTACTCATCCATCAGTATGTTTTGAGGTTTTATGTCACAGTGAATGATCTGTGTATCACACTCCTCATGGAGATAAAGAAACCCTCGTGCTATGTTGCATGCAATTCCCATTCTTTCTTCCCAGTAAGGTTTCCTCTCAGGTGTGAAGAGTATATCTACAAGTGAACCATTGCTCATGTACTCATACACCAAAAGCTTCTTTGGTCCATCAAGACAGTACCCAAGTAAACGGACTAAATTCCGATAATGGGTTCTGCCAATAATTCTCATTTCAGTATGAAATTCTTTGTCACCTTCAGCTGCAAATTTCTCAAGTCTCTTGACAGCAACTAGCTTTTGGCTATTTCCAATCACCCCTTTGTAAACAGTTCCTGAGGCTCCTGTACCAACCTCTTCATTGAAATTATTAGTCATCTTTTCTAGCTCTTCATAAGCATATGGTCTCGGAGCTACATCCTCATTCCACTCAGCATCACCATTGAACTCATTCATTCTTTTATATGCCCAGACATTGTGTTTCCATAATACAATGACATAAATCACCAACAAAATGGACCCCAAAGCAGTAAATGACACGCCAATAATCAAGAATACAATTCTACCATTTTTCCTGCTTCCTTTTGGAACAACTGCGTCTAGAGCTGGAGCTGCAGGAGACATGACAACCTCCTTGGGGAAAACTACGTTCGAAGTACCCTCATCTCTTCTTCCATATCTCAAAGGAAGCCTCTGTTTTTTACAGCTTGCACCTTGAAGAACGGCAGCCTGACAGTTCAAATCCTCCAAACAGGCCTGTTTGCAATCTTCTGTACCTAAAGATGACAGAACCATATATGGCGCATCCTCCCATGCTGTGCCGCCCAGTTCTTGCATGGTGTAGTTGCAATTCCAATTCTTCGATCTGCAAGCATCTCCAATGGAAGAATTTCTCTCACAACCTGAAGTCTGATTTCTCGGGTTGACAGATTCGAATCCAGGAAGACATCTACAGCCCATTGTTACACAGTAACTATTAAATCCGCAAATACCTTTAGGGACACATCTATCCGTTGAAGATGACCATTCAGGGGACCAATTTCCTTTCTGTTCAAGATCATGCGAATACAGACGAAAAATCCCATCCGCATCAATTCTCATAAGATAAGAATTTCCTCTAGTGGGAAGACCTCCATCGGTGAGATACATTAAATTTCCACCAGTATCATTGAGCAAGTAGAGACGGCCATCAACACCTAAATTTAGTGACACATTTGACCCTTCTCCATATGTGCCAGATGCATAGTACGCATATTGAACACCACCATCTGGTCCAGTCCAGTGTCAACAGGGTACTGGACAAGGTTTCCATCACGTTGCATAACGAGACGGAAAATACCTGATGAGTGATCAGTTTCTGATTTAGCAGACACAAGTTTCTTCCCTGCTAGCAGTGGTTGAGTGGGCAACAAGGTATCAGTTGGGTACAAGAAGCTTTGCCATACTATTGCCCGACTCGCATTGTACAGCACAAAATTAGCCGAATCAAGCATCGAAGCAGAAGAAATAGGCATTGGAGACTCAACCACCAAACTTCGGCCTTGTGTCAACTGCAAGGCAATCCCATCACTTGTGAAGAACAAGGTGGCATTGTTTGAGACTAGTCCACCATCTCTATCTGCAGTCCACACCACAGTCTTTTCGGGGACTCCAGCAACAACTATCCCCATAGCAAAGCCATTGCCTTGCTTGTAAAAGCCAAAGGCATACATACCGGAACTGGACAACCATGAGGAGTTGGTGGTGGGTGTTAAAGCAGAGCCCCTGCTTATATTAGACTGCAGTTGTTGTGCTTCAGCATAATTGAAGAACGCAAAGGCAAGAAGATAACAAACTATAAAAGCCATATCCTCAATATATGAGACTTCTCTACCTTTTGTTCCTCTTCTTTTTTCTTAAAACAGTCTACAAAATTGGTTGTACTATGAAATTCTTATTCTAAAATTGCTTTAATATAAGCTCGATCTAGTGGTAGTAATGAACCTGTGGGAACTCGTTCTCTCTGTAGGAATGACTTGCTTTAGCCAAGTCAAACCGCCCTTAAAAAATGTCAAAGGTTCCAAGGTCCCCATAAATGAGCGTCGACTTTTGCAAGTTGTGTCAATATAGTCTGCAACTTCTCAAAGACTTGGAACCTAAAGACAAGGAAAAGACTGAAGGAAACTTCCAATGAACTTGAAAGTGATGGGGCAGTAGTTTCTCATGCCTTGACTGGGATAACATTGACTCTTCTTGCTCTGCTAGTCACTAAATTATGGTTCTGGTCCGCAATTCTGACAGGACTAACGTTATCTAAAAATAACGGAAGAGTCTGGAATGAACCAAAACATTTGTAGACCAACAGATACCGTCTGCTTTTCCGTTACACCGACCGAGTCAACTCGCATAGGACAAGATAGATCAAACTGTAAAGTATGAAGTTACACAGGGGGCTTTTAGGGGAGAAGGAGACCCTTCTCCGTTGTCCTTCATTTCTACAAAACATAAAAATCCCCTTTGAAGAAAACACAAATTTGCAAACAATAGGTCATTTTGAGCAGGGCGGTTCAAACGAAATTGCGACCTGGAAAGGAAGCGACAGTCCGAGTTTCAGATGTTGCGAAATATATAGGACAAAATAAGGCAAAACTTTTGGTGAGGGTGGAATCAGGAATCAAATCATCTTCCTCACACCGCCAAATGGATGCAGGTTTCTTTTCTCAACTTTACCCTATTGTTTTTCGTTTTACGTATTACAATGATTTACGTTCATCTCTATATTTCGCTTTTCGAATTCAATTCTGCAGAAAAGGGCATAGCTTGTGGGTGATTGATTATATTTGGTTTTTCTGGTTTCCCCCCTATTGAATTCCATTCCGGGGATTTATTCTAGTTGCATAGATTAGTTAACCTTTATTCAGATGCATAGAGCAAGGCTTAATATTATTATTCATCCCCCATTTATGCTACATGGTTTGCCTTTCAACACAATTTCAGCTATTGTTTGCACCATACAACTACATTGCCCTTGGATGCTATAATCTAGCAATAACAAAGAGGCTTTTCAGGCAATCCAACACACCTACAAATCAATTGAACTCAGATTTTTTGGAAGCATAAGCCAATTAGACTACAATGAGAAACCAAATGTAACACTGTACTAGGTAGCCTGCATTTCAGTAGAGTTCCCTGTCGGTGAAATTCTGACCATATTTTACCAATGAAGACATTGTGTTGGTTCAGATGGTGTTCGTCTTGTCATCTTACCTTTACAGTAATGAGTCTTCTGCATAAGAGAATATGCTCCCTCTTATTCTTCTTCTTTCACGCTTTTGCACCTTCTTGTTTGGTTGCCGATGAGGAAAATTGAAACAGGGCGTTTTTGTGCTTAGAGTGCTTGTAGTATGAGGCTGGCGGGGATGGAGGACACGGCGGAGCTGCTGGAGAAGAAGCAAGCGTCGGAAATTTCGAAGATGAGCTTAGAGGAGGCACCCACTCTCACTCGTGCTTTCAGCCATTACCTCAATTTGATGGGCATTGCTGAAGTTCATCACAGGTCACTGAACGACTTAGGAAAAAAAAAAAAAATAGGGTTAAATTTCATATATCTCTTAGTGACATATTTTACAACCAATCGACTCTTGCTTGCTTCATCATCAGTAGTAGCAACTCTTAATCCCCAATCTATGAATTAACTCCTGCTTTCTTCATCATCTGTCAATTTGTTAGTCTATGGTTGGTGAATGAATTTTGGCAGGCAATGTTGTTTTTGATTTAGAGTTTCTGTCTGAATTGTGGTAGTTTCGTTTGATTTGGAATGTAACTGGAATATTTTCAGCATTGTATTTCATTTTTGATTATCATGAATCTTTGCCTTTTGGTTTTTTATGATGTATTAGCTGATATACTTGATATGCTAAAACAAATTTTGAGGGGATCATGGATCATTTTGTGTTGCAGCTCTTCATGCTTTGTCAAACTTTCATTGTTTTTTTATTTATGTGAGTATAGTCAATCTTATTGACTAATTGGAGATCCTGGATTATGTGTGGTTGCTACAGATAAGAGAGTTGGCTCTTTAATAGATGCATGTGCAATTATTACTTGATCCTCAGAACGCATAGAAGGTTCAAGTATTTCTTTCGGTCAGCATATTATTGGTGTTCCCATTTCTCTTGAATATATATATATATATATATATATATATATATATATATATATATATAGGTCAATATTCGTTATGGGTTTTACTTCTGTTTGTTATACCGAAGAGGTTGTGATAAACTTCTATGTTTTATTTTCCATGGTTCTGTTTGTTCTGTTGATTTTATATAGTGTTAGAAGGCATGTTTGGAAACACATTACAGTGGTTTAATACAAGTGTTAATGATATTTTGTTATGGTTTCTGCAATAGCTACTGAAATTGTTTCAGTTCATATTAGTTAGTACTTAGTAGTGAGCCACTCATATACTTTTTTCAATAAATCATTTTCTTGAGATTCATTTTGTCACTTCATGTGTCCAACAATCCAGATAAACTCTGCTTTCAGTGCTTTGTATTGACAACTCAGAGGAATTTAGATAGTGTTTTAAAATGTTTTAGACTGTATAGAGAAGCAGCACTGTAGAGTAATCAATGACTATGCAAAGCTGTTTGAGTTTTTATTTCTTATTTGTGTACTTTTGTTGTTCTTGGAATTCAAACAGAGCATGTGAGTTGTGAATTGTCTTTTCTAATTTAGTATTTCATATTTCGCATTGCTTAGGGTTTAGAATAGGAATTGCTTTACTACATATTTAGCTTTACCAATGTGTACTGGTTTTGTCATGCTGCTGTAGAATATGTACTCCAAAGTGGATCTGATTCTGTTGGTCATGAACAAACTGAAATGTCTTGGGACTGCTATTAGTTTCTTCAAAATATTTTTTAAGTTTGAATTTCTGTACATATATAATTAAACATGCTTTCAATTACTGTCTTCATATGCAAGTTCAATGTTTTACATTATGAGAAGGAGATTTTTTTGGTTTAAAGTATGAGAATGTAAGTACAACGTATTTGGTAATGTATGTTTGAATGTATGGCAATACATTCTAAGATTTCCAAACTGTGTCCTTACTATTGAATTAGTGCTTTCCCTGTGGTAAGATAAAGATCTTCATGCTGATGCAACTTTATTTCGCATCTTTTACATTGACTCATTTGCTCTTTTTTCATATTTCTTTTGTTTTTTGTTTTTGATAATCTCTTCTTATCGTGTGTTTCCTCCTGTTTTACAATGAAGGAATTCGATCTACATACTTTTGCTTGGTCGTTCTTAAAAACTTATTGATTCTTATGTATTCCTAAGGAACTTGATTGATGATCATTAATGTTAATCTTTCCTAGAACTTACCGACTTCTTTTTCTTTTTCTCCAATTATATATCCCCTCTTGGCTTCTTTGATCAAACCCTCAGTTTACCCTTCTACCTTCCTATTGTGCATTGAAAAAAAACAGTAACTGTGTTTTATGTTTTCACAGTGATAGGGAAGCTAACATTGAACCAGCAATGTCATCACATACGGTGCACAACCCAACAAGCAGAAAACTGACTGAAGCAGCATGTCATTGCAACTCTTGCTCCACTTTTTGTTTAGATATTACTGGAGCAAGCAATTTTTTGATAGGCTAACACGTTTTGTTTATATACACCTGGAGCAACTATAACTACTTTTTGGAAAATATTTCAGCAACAACTGTAAATAAGTAAACCTTGGATAGCCTTTTTTTTTAACACTCCACTATGATAAGATCATCCTTTGTTTTAGATGATCTGCAGTAATGAAAACAGTTCTATCATTTATACTCACCTTTTAAGTTTAAGAAGTAGGAAAAGACATTATGGTTATGATTCACATCCCACAGCAAGGCGTGGGCACCACTGCTAGTAATTTCTATTAACAACTCAGATCAAAAGGTGCAGAGTAGACGGTCCAGGCCACATTTTTTGAAAAAAAAAAACCTAATAAATTATTTATATATTTTTGAGAATATTATACATAAATAACTTTTAAAATTCTGAAATTTCTAAAAATCATAATAAATAGCTCGGATGTCGGCAAAATCCTCATATGCATAGTGATGTGGTATAACTTATATATATTAGGTATATTACAAAATTATACCTTCCATGAGCAACATGGGAGGAAATATAATTTGTCAAAATCGATCTTTGCATGATAAGAAGATATGGTCATGGTCAAAATTTCAGTTATTTTCATGGTCGTTTGAGTCTTGATCTATTGGGTCAACTCTGAACCCTAAATACCACATAAAACTAATATGCTTATAGTCGGTCCTTCGCAATTTATTTTTTCGATCTGTCAGCTCTCACACTGTCGTGGGTATGAGATATATAAACTAATGTAAAAATTTCTAGAAGCTTATCTCGTCCTGGTATAGCTCCTCTTAGGGAAGTATAAGTGTATAAAGAGTTTACCGCTTTGTTTGATGTCGAATTGATGGCGGATCTGGTTAAGTTTTTTACACAATACTTATTGATACGCTATAAATATATGGGTAATCACAAATTTACCGATTTCCAGTTACGAATTTTTAGACCGCACAAAATTCTTATATGCCTAGTAATGTGGTCTAACTTGTGTTATTAGGTGTATTACAAAATTATATCTTCCAAGAACAACATGGTGAAGAAAATATAATTTATCAAATTAGCCGTTGGATATTATCATGATAAGAATATATGGTTATGGTCAAAATTTCAGCTATTTTAGTCACCCTTTAGGTCTCGATCTACTGGGTCAACTATAAACCCTAAATATCACATAAAACTAATATGCTCATAACCGGTCCTTCGCAATTTATTTTTTCAATCTGTCAGCTCTCACACTGTTGTAGGTATGGGATATATAAACTAATGTAAAAATTTCTAGAAGTTTATCTCGTCCTGGTATAGCTTTCCTTAGGGAAGTATAAGTGCATAAAGAGTTGACCTCTTTGTTTGATGTCGAATTGATGGCGGATCAGGTTAATTTTTTTACACAATACCTATTAATACACTATAAATAGAAGGGCAATCTCAAATTTACCAATTTCCAGTTACAAATTTTTAGATTGCAAAACATCCTTATATGCCTAGTAATGTGGTCTAACTTGTTTCTTAGGCGTATTACAAAATTATACATTCCAAGAGCAACATGGTGGAGGAAATATAATTTATCAAAATTGGTCGTTGGATATTATCATGATAAGAAAATATGGATATGGCGAAAATTTCAGTTATTTTCATTGTCGTTTGGGTCTCGATCTGTTGGGTCAACTCTAAACCTTAAATACCACATAAAAACTAATATGCTCATAACCGGTCCTTTGCAATTTATTTTTTCGATATGTCAGCTCTCACACTCTCGTGGGTATAAGCTATATAAACTAATGCAAACACTTCTGAAAGTTTATCTCCTTATGGTATAGCTGTCCTTAGGGAAGTATAAGTGTATAAAAAGTTGACCGCTTTGTTTGATATCGAAATGACGGCGGATCAGGTTAATTTTTGTACACAATACTTATTAATACGCTGTAAATAGATGGGTAAGCTTAAATTGACCGATTTTTAGTTATGAATTTTTAGATCGCACAAAATCCTTATATGCTTAGTAATGTGATCTAACTTGTTTATTAGGTGTATTACAAAATTATACCTTCCAAGAGCAACATGGTGGAGGAAGTATAATTTATCAAAATTGACCTTTGGATGTTATCATGATAAGAAGATATAGTTATGGTCAAAATTTCAGCTATTTTCGTCGTCATTTGGGTCTCAATCTACTGGGTCAACTCTGAATCCTAAATACCACATAAAACTAATATGCTTATAGCCGGTCCTTCGCAATTTATTTTTTCGATCTGTCAGCTCTCACACTCTCGTGGATACAAGCTCTATAAACTAATGTAAACACTTTTGAAAGTTTATCTCCTCCTGGTATAGCTCCCCTTAGGGAAATATAAGTATATAAAGAGTTGATCGCTTTGTTTGATGTCGAAATGACTGTGGATCCTGTTAATTTTTGTACAAAGTACCTATTAATACGCTGTAAATAGATGAGTAATCTCAAATTTATCGATTTTCAGTTACAGATTTTTAGATCTCCCAAAATCCTCATATGCCTAGTAATGGGGTCTACCTTGTTTATTAGGTTTATCACAAAATTATACCTTCTAAGAGCAACATGGTGGAGGAAATATAATTTATCAAAATTGGCCGTTCGATGCTATCATGATAAGAAGATACGGTTATGGTCAAAATTTCAGCTATTTTCGTCGTCATTTGGGTCTCGATCTACTGGGTCAACTTTGAATCCTAAATACCACATAAAACTAATATGCTCATAACTGGTCATTTGCAATTTATTTTTTTTATCTGTCAGCTCTCACATTCTCGTGAGAATGGACTATATAAACTAATGTAAAACTTTCTAGAAGTTTAACTTCTCTTGGTATAGCTCCCCTTAGGGAAGTATAAGTGTATAAAGAGTTGACCATTTTGTCTGACGTTTTTTTGAATTGCGCAAGTTTTATTTATGAATAAACAAAATTTGGTATGCAAATTCAAAAATCTACCACCCTATAATAGCTTCCACCACTTCTCTTCATTATCCTGTCCACTTCACATGTCACTGTAGCAGTGGAAGCATATGCCATACGCCGTTGTGGCCCAATTATTTCAATGACAATGACGATTCGGGAAAAAAAAAATGCATGCCAATGTTTTTTGGATAAAAGCTATACAAAAAGGGAATAGAGCTTGTACGAAAGGGAATGATACATTTTAATTTTTCCCATAAATGTTATAAAAGGAATGAAGCTTCTACGAAAGTTTACAAGATAATTGAGTTTTACAAGGTAGTTATCTTTCTCTACTACATAGGGTTCAAACTTTTACAAGGATCTTCCTCGTTCTACTTCACGTACCAATTACTTTAGTGTATTTGCTTGTGCCTCCTGCAAGAGCAACGGGTTTCGTATGAAAAATATGCATTTTCTCATATAACAAACAATCTAAATTTCAATCAGATTAGATCGAAAGTCTACCAAAGTCTTTTACCATCTTCAGCCTGGAAGTTTATCCAGCTTTTTGTATATGTCCTTTCAGTTTAATCAACTGTTTTTGAAAGCAGACAACATAATCAATTGGTATTCAATTCAACAAATAGTAATTGAAGTCTCATTTTCTTCTTCAGCTTCCTTTATTTATGAAATACATAAATTTCACAGAATTAAACAGTTGGTGATGAGCATAACCATTGTTCATGCAATTTTTCCTGTAGATTTTTATCACAATCTCATCCTAGGAGCCAAGACATCCTAGAATAAAAAATTGACCTAGAGAGGGAAATAAAAGAAAACATACACTAGACACAATTATCCTTCAAGCCACAATTACCAGGAAAAGATCATGGTTAAATCAGATTCATGATGCAGGGGCAATTACCATAAGAATGAGACCGTAAACTATAGTCCAACATCAATAGAAACACAAACATTACTATGCAACGAGTGAAACTAAGCATATCAATAGCATTATTTTCATATTAGATTGCTTGATCATTGATGAATCATGATCAAAAAAATTTGACACAAACAATCAAGAGCTGTATAAAAGTCAACCAGTAAGCAGGATAAAGAAACAGAAATGATAATTACCTCTGCTGCCACTTTCCTTCACTCTACCAGATCTGCTTTATTCCCAGCTAGAGGCATGACCATACTTCAATTGCCTTGTCATAAGAAAATGATCCGATTAGATAGAATTAGCCATATTGAAAACACAAATTAGCATAAAGAAGTTAGTAAACAGAGTGCACCACCTAAACAAAACTAAAATTAAAGTTGTAGCCTAAGATTAAACAGCCAAAGACTGAGTGATGTTTAGATAACAAGAAAGTGTGAGCAATATTTTCTTGTCTTTACAATTGAAAAAAGAGTATCTTGTAAAAGAGTCCATCCCTGAAAGAAAGAAAAAAAAGTTCAGGCTACTTCATTCAATATAGAGGAGAAAAGAACAGAGTGATGAGGACATATCAGTTTATAGCTCTTTCCATCAGAAACTAGCAAGTTGATAATACTAACATGATGGTATTCTAGGTACTTACAGGGGCAGCAATAGCTTGTTATACTGAAACTCAAAGTATAATCAAAGTATTATCAACAAGAACATAATAACAAGTACACCACTTCAGAGAAAAGATAGAAACCACTTGCAGTCCTAAGTAAAAACAGGAAAGCTCAAGTTGCCAAGACTTTGACAGACATCCTCTTCACCTAATCTTAATCCCACGGCACAACCCATCACCAAGATTAAATTCTCACTTGTTCAATTGCAGTATTCCAAGATCAACTTCTTCCAATGGAGAAGTTCACCCAAAACGTGCAGGCCCTCAAATACCAAACTTTGTCCCTCCCTCCCTCCTTCTCCTCTCTCTGTTTCTTCTCAACAACTCTCTATTACTTCCCTCTCTTCTTCGTTCTCCCCCTCTTTCCTCTTTTATTTTTCTTCCTTTCCTCTAACCCCCCGTCAACAACAAAACCAAATCGCTTGTTATCTCTTAACATAAAAACAATAAAAGCACAAATAAACATCATCCAATTAACCATAATCCAACCATCTAAACTACATAAACTGGAAGTAATAACTATGAGTATCTCCACTTTTTGTTGGGAAGTTAGAGCCCACAAGTGATAAGTGTAGTGTTAACGTTTGGATCCGTTGGGGATCTCTAGTTAGCATAAAGAATGAGAGAGAGAAAGAGAGAGAGATTGACACAAGATGTATAGTGGTTCGCTTCCCGCCTTAGCGGGAAACTACGTCCACTTGAATGTTTAACTAGTGTGTCGAGCCTTGCGGCCTAACAAGATTACAATTACAAGAGATGTAATCGGATCGTGTTTAAGTGGGAGGAGGCATTCCTTTTATAGGTGAAGGAAGCCATCTCCTTTACATGGTTTTCGATGTGGGACAAGCAACCACCATTTCTAGTCTAGAAAGCCTATTTGTGAGGGCATGTTGGCAAGGCCGGAAAGGTGGCTTCCCGGCGACGGATTTGCGACTTCCGGATACCGTAGCGTAGCTTGAACATAAGGCTACAAGATGCAAGTAGCGGTTGGATCCCATGAGGGTGTTGTTTATGCTTGGTGAGGTAGCAAACTAGCCTTGCTAGTAGAAGTATCTACATGTAGTAAATATGCACCTTTTACCCAGAACCTTGTTTCTCTTTATAGACTTATGACTGCAAACAGTAATAGGATGATGATGCAAAATATCACAGCAAGAAAAACCCTTACACACGAACACAGAATTTTATAGAGGTTCGACAAAAACTTTGCCTACGTCCTCTGTATGATCTCTCTTGAGAATCACTACCACTATGGAGAATAACAACTTGATTACAAGTACTTATTGAAATCCCTATGCTAATCCCCAACCCCTTTTCTAGATCTCTCTATCACCCTTGGCTCTCCCTGCCCCTGTGTTTATATGTAGCTGAGAACTCTCTGAGATCTCTTCTCTGATCTGAGGACACCTTATGTGACCTCCCTGCAGTCCTATTTATAGATTATAGGTGCTGGTTACAAACATATCACATTAGGATTCCTAAAACTATTAGAACAAGGAAAGAGAGCTAGCTTTCCTATTCCTAACTAGAATAGAAATTACTTTCCAGGTCTAAATCTATAGGAATAACTCTTCCTATTCCAAAACCCATTAGGATACTAGAAGAATTCCTGTGCGCACTAATCTTCATTTACCCATTTGGTTTTGTCTTGAATCTTAATCAACTTAGACATATCAACGAGCCAAATTCACAAGAATAAGAACCAAGAAGCTTCAATTTGCACAGAATCAAGAAGCTCATAAGTTAAAGCTAAACTTTATTCCCACTATCTCCAAAATGGATCAAAGGAAAATATATGTGAATCCAATTGGGAAAAGATATCATTTTTAATTCAGTTCAAACCATCAAATATTCAAATAAAGAGGTGAATACAAACCAAACCGAAAAGATTAACGCTCCTCCCGGAAACTAATTAAGATAAATTTGAAACTGCTTCAACTAGAATCACAAATGTACACAACGAGTAACGGCAAAGTGAAGGAAACGAAAGACCAGAAGAAGCAGAAAGAAATTACAGCAGGGCCGTAATGGGCTGGTTGATGTGGCGGAGCTCCGGGATCATCTAAGTCCTCGCTTCTCCGTGGCTTTGATGAATACGCTGCCAAACCAGATAAATGTCGAGCCAAGGCTGTAACCCTCACATCCCAGATGCCAATATACCAGAAACCCCTTGTCCTTTTACCATGACACCACGGAATTTACAGTTAACAGAAGGTTAACAGTCAACAAAATTTCGCCAGTTTCTATGGAGGAGAAGAGGCCATGTCAGTGGGGCCCCTTTGGTCTACAAATGTGTTGGTTCATTGCAGCCTACTCCATAACATTTATTAACAGACTAATCATGTGAACTTTGGCTGCTACTTTACTCACCCCACTGGAAGTTTCATGCAAAAACCTCAGCTCAGCCATAAAAAAAAAAATTGAAGAACAAAGATGCAACCAACAATTAATGAAACCATATACTAGATCAAGAATTCAAGACGAAAAATCCAAGTCACCACCACTGCTACCCCAATTACCTTCCACCTAGGATGGGGGTTTGGGATTGGGAAGAGGAGACCATTACCCACGAGCAGGGCCGTCCCGTGACAAAGTGAGGCCTAAAGCGCAAGTTAGAGAGGCTTTTCTAAAGTCTAAATTAAAAAAAAAAAAAAACAAAAAAACAAAAAAACAAAAGAACAAGAATTTCAGATTCCAACCAAAAACAAAGAAAACAATAATCTTTCCAAAAAGATAAAGAACAATAGAATTAGCAGGGTGATGAATAAAGGGTAGACTTTTGGGTGTTTATTGTTTTACCAGTACAAAATAAGAGAGGGAAATTTTGAGGCCTCAATCCCTCATGGAGCATCTTCAGTCCCACAATCCAGAAGAATGCAGTGCAGTTGTAAGACGCAGGTTTTGGATTTTTCTTTTTAATATATATATATATATATATATATATATATATATATATATATAGATCTTATCCAGAGCGAGGCATCGCTTTGAAATTTCAGAACGAGGTTAGGGTTTAGGGTCACTTTTCGGTCGCATATCCACATCTCAACCGTTCAGTTTTTAGGTACTAATGTATAGATCATCTCTGCAAAATTTCAACGAAATTGATGGTCTTTAAGGTATCTAACTCGCTTAAACCAATGGACGAACTGAATCTGTCCAACCTGAATCGTACTAGCTTTAAGGTAGTTATCAATGCCTTAACGACCATCAATTTGGCTGAAATTTTGCATAGATGATCTATACATTAGCACCTAAAAACTGAACGGTTGAGATGTGGATATGCGACAGAAAAGTGACCCTAAACCCTAACCTCGCTCTGAAATTTCAAAGCGATGCCTCGCTCTGGATAGGATCTGTATATATATCAAATCGTGTTACAAGACCATAGGGGAAATAATCAGTGGTAAAAACCAAACCTTCGACAGAAAGATGGGGACCGGAGGTGGCCGGAATCGACAAAAGTATCAAACTGCAGCCGGAGGAGGAGGTTGGCACCGGCACGTGAAACCCACGCACCGCCACTGTAAGTGGCGCGTGAGTTGGCGTTTTGGCCGGAAATTTCGACTTGTTGTTACTGTAATTAATCCTTTTTACGTCTAGTTTATTAATCGAAGCTTGGAAATGGATTTGGAGGTGAATTGGATATGAATATTGGTGTTTATTCAAAGGTTGGACAATTTGTTAAATCGAATTATGAGGAATCCATTCATCGGATTTCCTCGGTTTGGCCTTTGGGCCATACATTTAAGGAGATAATATTATTGACACTACAAGAAAACTGGTTATTGATAGCACTTCATAATAGCGTTTTTTCACTGAATGCTATAATAGGCCATTTTAGTGCGAGAAAAAAAAAAAAAACAAACAAAGCGCTATCTATTCAAGCTGAAACGTGGACGCCCATTGAAAATGAGGGCGCCTGTTGAAAACAAGGGCGCGAGGTTTAATTTTCATTTCGCGGCTCCACAAGAATGACTTTTCTTGTGCTCACCGAAATAAAAAGTGAAAACGCTCTCTCTGCGTCGCACAATAAAAAGATAAAGAACGCCACAACACCGCTCCTTCTCCAGTTCCCTTGTATGCTCTTGCAGGTAAGCTCAACTTCTATTACCTCTCTCAATATCTTGCTGGTCTTTCTTTGCCGCTATGCTTTTATGTGGATGGGTAATCAGATTTGGTTGAGTAAAGATCATTATGAGTTGTATAGCTGTTAAAATATTGAGGCTTTAGAGACGATTGGGGATTTTTTTGTTTGGTTGTCCACTTTTCAATTGTTGCCCCCTGGAATCAGTTTATGTAAAATTTCGATTCTTGTTTTTGTTCGATTTGAGTTGTTTCCCAATTAAAACAACAAACCCTTAAAACTGCTAAATAATTTGTTGTTTTCTGTACTCTTTTCAAATTTCAGAAAACCCTGGCTTGATTTTAGATTCTATCATATTATTTGGTAAATGGCCAAATGGAAAATCCTTATGAGTTTGTTTGTTTGTTTTTTTCCCCCATTCTTTGTTACAGGGTAGCAGTGCATGCGCGTCCATGCGGTCTGGGGTTGAACCCATTCATACCTACGAATTTCTCTGGAGCTTCCAGTCTTCTAAAGGTACTAAGGTTATGCAGGAGGTCCTAGTTTCGGGCTGGGTCTGCCAAGCGGGTTTGGGGCATTTATGGTATCATGATAAGGGAAAACACTTTTAACATAATCTCTCTCTACTCCACAAAGAAAAACAATCTCTCACTCTCCCCACCCCCCTCTGTTGGTTGCTCTTATCGTTTGTCTTCATTGTTATGCTTGTCCCTGAATTCATATTTTTAAATCTTCATTATCATATGCATGGAAGATATGCCAAAAAGAAAAGATATGTCGCATGTGAAATAAGGAGGCCCTTAATTGTCTGCATATTGATTCTTTCCTGGTTGTGTTTAACTTGCTATGCATGGATCATATGCATCTAGATGGATTATGTACTAAAGAACTATGCATATTAATATAGGCTTCATGTTCATGTACATGGTTTACATTTATGTTTGTGCGTAACTTTTGGGCTCTCGGTGTCAGGTTTGGGACAAATACAACTAAAGATGGGAGATCTTAAAAGTTCATTTTCAAAAAGGTCTTAACGATTTACCCTGATAATTGGGAGACACTGAAAGTGAGCTGGAGTCAAAGTATGCGGGTCTCAGTGATCTTTTTTTCTTCTCATTTCACAGCTAATAGATTCTTTTCTATAGGCTTTTGGTCACATATATGTTCAGGTTGGGCAGAAAGGGAAGGCATTGGGATTTATGAGGAAGGCTACAAAAATTGACCCAAATGGTGCCCAGGTAATCAACCCATTTATAACAGGAGATGTCCAGTATGGTGCTCCACAACCCATTTATTGTTTTGTAGTTCAAACAACTTGGACTGGTTATTGTTTTGTATCTTATTAGATCTCTTGTTTGTTTTTCTTTACTATTGAATTTCATAGTTATTGATTGTAGGAATAGGGTGGAGATGTTATACAGAGAAGTCTGGCATTAGTATCATCCCTGAAACCATCGATAACTGGACTTTGCCTTATTATTTTTATTTACATAAGAAGACCAAGATCTTCAAAAAAGAAGAAGAAGAAGAAGAAGAAGACCAAGATTCACATTAGTGCCTTGTTATCACTGAACGTTGTATACAAATCTTAGTGAGTTTAATTGTTCTGTTTCTTTCTGTTTATTTGGTCAATTGCAGATTAAGGGTGGAAGTTGGTTTGTTCTGTTTGGTTCAACTCCGAAAAGAAAATAATCAGGTATACATTCTCTCTTTTTGTTGTTGTTGTTCTTTCTTTATTTTTCTTTACCTATTTTCATTTCTTCTTAGGTTCTGTTAAATCTCATTGTGCACATTTTGCATAACTTTTGGGTATAGTTAATTTGTGGGTTGCTCGGTATTAGAGTTTTAATATCAACATTTGGTTCATGCTCTTTAGTTTGAAGAATATATCCATATGGTTCGATATCTTAAATGGTCACAATAGGTCAAATACATCTTAGTATTATAATTTGCATTCTTAAATTGAAATTGATGGCCGGTATGCTAACACAACTAGTGAATGATAAAATTCTAGCTTTGATACACTCTTGATGACTGACATAAGCTTTATCATTATTGATTGTTATGTTGTACATTATTGCAAGATGGAATGAATAAATACTTCAAAAAGCTCTAAATTTGTGTACTCTTTCTCTTCGCTCAAAGAATTCTGTTTAGTAATATAATAAATTTGGTTGTTTTTTTCTTTTGCCTCACAATCTGTTAAGGAAATGTTTGTTTGTTTTTCCTTCTTATCATGATCTTGAGTTTGGTTTTAATTTGTTTTTCCTGGTTTTTTTTTTTTTTGGCGTTTCCAGTTTATGTTTGGTTTTGTTCTTGAGTTCTTGTTATAATGCATTTAGTGCTCTCACTCTTTTTTATATGTGGATTGTTTAATGTGTTGCAATTGGGGCTTTGGTTTGCTTTGTTGCTATAGAATTCTAATATGGCAGAGGAATATATATTTAGTAATTTGTCTTGTTGAGAAATGATTAATGTAGTAACATTACATGCTGATAGAGGTTGTTTTTCTAATCAGCTAATAGGCCAAGACTTCTTCATATTTAACCATCACTCATAGGTAAGAGTATCGCACATTTAAGTTTGATCAAGCATATAATAAGTCTAAAGTTTCATGTATCTACTTGGTATGTTTTAGTTTATTATATATGTTTGTATGAACTTTCAGATTAACTTTATGTTTTGGCAGTTCAGTTCAATTATGGGATACACTGCGAGTTTTGGAAGCTGCTTTCGACGAATAGATTAGTTTTGTTATTAAGACTTTTCGATTTGTATCATCAGTGTACAAGGGCAAAAGAACTTGATGGCTGAGACAATGTAGTACTTGTCTAATTTTACGAATGTTAATTACATTGTATTTTGAGATTATTTAATGAAAGTCCATATACTTTTGATGTCTTATTATGAAAGTGTTGTGGCAATGGATAGTAGCAATTTTCAGTTGCTACTACATATAGGACATAGCACCATTGAAATGCTATAAAATAAATGTAGTGGATTTTTTTTTAAAAGATGCAGTATGTGTATTAAGAGCATTTAATAAACGCTATATATTGTTCAATAATAGCGTTTCTGAATCGCTATTGAATCGTATACAATAGCATTTACACAAACGCTATGGATGCTAGACTTTTTATAGCGTTTGAAGAAACGCTATGAAAGATCCCGGGTCTATTATAGCTGGGGCAGACATAGCGTTTACTAAAACGCTATGGTATCCTACTATAGCGTTTTTCAAATGCTATCAATAGAAGTTTATGGTGTAGTGTGAAGAAGATTGGGAGAATTTGGGCAATTAAAGTTGATATTAGGGTTGATTTTAATTAATCCAATTTAGTTTTCCATCCCGAAATTAAAGTTACGAACGTTATATTGTACAGGACGTGAGGAGGATTTCCTCGAGGAGGGTTTGGATCGACGGCAGGCTTAGCCGTACTTTGTGAGTGGACTTTTGTTTTCAAATAAGTGATGCATGCATTTATTTATTAAAGCTTGTCCTATTTTATTAACGTATTTTCCGAGCATATAAAGATAATTGTGAATTATCTTATGGAATTACTTTTAAATATTGTTTCTCATGAAGTATTTATGATTTATAACGGTTGTGAGTTTTGGATATAAAGTTATTATGCTCGGATTCGAATTTATATTTGAGACTTTATTTTTTAAATGGAGTTTGGTTGGAATAAATCTCCATGTTTATTTATTGATTACGATTTTGGCATTAGGAATGCCTCATTGATGATTTATTTATTTCTTTAGCGTGTGGGACACGCTGTTAATTTATACGGCTTTTTACGAAAATCATAGTACGGTTGGGAATCGTACCCGTATTTTCTTTATATGTGGGACATGGGGAAGCTTTAAGGATTTATCGGTTTTTAAACCGCCATACCCAGGGTCGTTATATATATATTTTATTACTGGCTAGCCTATTAGTACTCCTCCCTACTTACTATGTGTTCGTAGGCGAGTAGAGGAGAGCATGGGATGCTCTAGAGTGTGGGACACTCCGACCCGAGCCAATAAGGCTCCCTTCTTTCGTATGGTGAAGGTCCTTCCCCATCTTTTATTATGATTTGACTAGCGGGGCTAGTCCGGTTTATTTTATCCAGCGGGGCTGGAATGTTTTGCACGAGTTGTGAACTTAAAGAAATACGTTTTATAAACGTTGCATGCATCGAGACTTTATATTGTAAACTTGTGGGAAAGTATAAATTTATCTTTATTGATACTTATTTATTTTGTCCACTCACTCTAACGTTTTTATGTACTTTCCCCCTGGGCCCTTTGGTTTAAATTGCCCAGATCACAGTGCTGTGGACCGGCATAGGAGCGGAGGCTAGTACCACCTTTGTCATCCATTCTCAGTAGGTTATTGATTAACCTACTTATTGTATTATATTCCGAGTCTGTTCCTTAGATTGCTCTGAATACTTGTTGAGAGTGGATTTATACAGTTGTATAATTATGTGTGTAAGAGAGTGGTTTAATTTGGGAGGATGTTGAACGATTTGAGTTGTTGGGTTGTAATTTGTTTAAGATGTTTTGGTTGTGGAGTTTGATGTTTATACTTGGAAAATTATGGAATGTTGCTAGGAAGCAGGGTGGCTTCAAGCATAGCATTTAGAGTATTGAGAAGTGTTTCAGCAGGTTTAGGGTTGCCCATTTTTAGGGGAGGTTCTGTCGAATTTTCTCGAAAAGTGGGCCCCGCAGGTCCACCTAGGAGTTAGGAGGGTAATTCCGGGGTGGGTCCTGACAGTTGGTATCAGATCCTATCCAGAGCGAGGCATCGCTTTGAAATTTCAGAGCGAGGTTAGGGTTTAGGGTCACTTTTCTGTCGCATATCCACATCTCAACCGTTCAGTTTTTAGGTGCTAATGTATAGATCATCTCTGCAAAATTTCAACGAAATTGATGGTCTTTAAGGTATCTAACTCGCTTAAACCAATAGACGAACTGAATCTGTCCAACCTGAACCGTACTAGCTTTAAGGGAGTTATCAATGCCTTAACGACCATCAATTTGGCTGAAATTTTGCAGAGATGATCTATACATTAGTACCTAGAAACTGAACGGTTGAGATGTGGATATGCGACCGAAAAGTGACACTAAACCCTAACCTCGCTCTGAAATTTCAAAGCGATGCCTCGCTCTGGATAGGATCTGTATATATATATATATATATATATATATATATATATATATATATATATATCGGAACATTCTCACAATCTCACCCTTGATTAGTGAGCACCACATGCCGGCATGGATATCAAGACGACAAGACCATCGCATGCCTGCAGGAGTGCAGGGACTTCATGCTTGGCCGACCCTCCAAAAAAAAAAAAATTATATATATATATATATATATATATATATGTGATGAGCATTTTGATTCAAGGCCTTCCCCAAACTGAGGCCCAAGGCCACCGCCTTGTCTGCTTGGTCACGGGCCGGCCCTGCCTACGAGGGAGGGAAAATGAGGGCGTCTTGATCTAGTATATGCCAGTATACACTCATCCACCACTTGTAGCATGCACGTCATCATCCTACTAATGGCTTTAGGGATGGCAAAAACCATTAGGATGTCCTCATTTTATGAATTTGAGTTGGTGACTACACAAGCAAGCAACTTGCCTAGGAAATGTAAATTTGAGTTGGTGGATCCAAGGGTTAAAATATATGTATCTACATATGTATCTGTTTTAGGAAAAATGATAACAGAAGAGAGAATTGAGAGAATGAGTTGTGCTTTTATTGATAATAGTGATCTCTTTATGTAGAGGATTACAAGCAAAAAATATCAGTTTTACAAGGAAATTGAATCGCTCAATGATTAGGATATCTCCATAGATATAGTTAAGGCTAACCCTATTACAACTCAGACAAGTAATCATAGTTTGTGCCCGACACACAAACTAGGTGTCCTTAAACACTCCCCCTTGTGTCGCCCAAACGTGGTGCTACTCTCGTTGCCTTGTCAAAAACCTTGTTGAGTAACAAAAACCAGTGGGACCAAAATAACCTTGGTCGAAGGAGAAAAATAGTACAACACACCCTTCACATTTTGAGACCAAACATGTAGACATCTCCCCCTAATGTCTGCATCTCCCCCTGATGACTACAACATGGGAGCTCGGATAACTTATGCAAAAAATCCTACCAACATGTTTCTTGAAAGTGGAACTTAGGCAATGACTTAGTGAACAATTTTGTCATACTATTCTCATATCAAACCTAGTTCAGTTTGATCTTGAGGAGAGTTTGTTGTTGCTTATTATACTTGGTGTTGTCGCCTTTGATGTAGCCTTGCTTCATTTATTCAATGCAAATGGCATTATCCTCATAAATGCTCGTAGGCTCATCTGTGGTAGACTTCAAACCATAATTGCTTCGAACATGCGTAATTATGGATCCAATCCATATACATTCACGAATTACTTCTTGAAGAGCAATAATCTCTACATGGTTCGAAGATATATCGACTAGGGTCTGTTCTGTAGACCTCCAAGATATCATGGTCTTACCCATATTGAACACTTAACCAGTTTAGGAATGACCTTTGTGTGGGTCAGAGAGGTACCCAGAATAAGCAAAACCTTCCAAATCACCAATATCGTTTTGGGATGGGGATATAGGACGCAGGCCAGTGTTGGCGACATTCCTGGTGTGTGATGGGTCTGAACCCATCATCTCTCTGTAGGGATAGAACAAGCCCATATCAATCATACATCTTAAGTATCGAGAGATATATTTTACATCAATTCAATGGCGTCGCGTTGGCCCAGAGCTACGTCTAGCTAACAAGTTCACAGCAAATGAGATGTCCGGTCTTGTGCAATAATGTGCCTATTGTACTAATTATGTAGGGCACTTTTGCCTCTAGCACATCTTCGTCATCATCCTTCAAACAAAGAGGATCCTTTTTAGGATCAAGACTACGGACGATCATGGGTGTCCTTGAAGGCTTGACCTTGTCAAAACGCCTAAGTATCCATCAACCCGATGATCAAGTTTCAAACTGAGACAAAATCATGTTCTCCTAAGATCCTTCATCTCAAACTCGGATTTCAAATGTTCACCATTTTCCCTTAACTCCTTAAGGGCTTCCAATGAAGATCATGTCACCAACATGAACCGCGATAGAATCCAGAACTTGTCATACAAACATGCGGGCATTTACATATCCATTTCCAATGAAGTAGTCACTTAGTGAGCGTTTTAACCTCATTGCAAACGTGCTCTGTGGTATAGAGCCACTTGACTTGAGTAAATGAAGTTCACCAGGAACCTTTATATATATTCCATATTTAGATCCCCATAAAGATACGTAGTGACCACATTCATAGGCCGCATGTTTAGTTATTCGAAAACTAGCAAACTGACAAGGTAGTAAAGTGCAATAACATCCATTACAGGAGAATATGTCTCCTCATAATCGATTCCAGGGCATTTTATGAGAATCCTTGATCCATAAGGCGAGATTACCATCTCTTTTTCTCATCACGTTTTCTAACGAAGACTCATTAGTTAATAGGTTTTATGTTAGGAAGTGTCAGCATCATTGGCTTGAAAAACCTTCTTCTTCGTTAGAGAATCCAACTTAACCTGGATCGTATCTTTCCATTTAGGCCAATTTTTTCTACGTTGACATTCATTCATCAACTGAGCGTGGTTCGATATCATCAGACTCAACGAACTCATGCGCAATGAAATGCATGAATACATCATCAATCATGATGGAGTTTTTATCCCACGTCTCATGTACACTAGTGTAATTTTTAGAGAGCTCTATATTCTCAGGAATAGGTTCTGGCGTTGAGACATCCCCAAATGATAATCCGGAACATTCTCATGAGATTAATTTTGAGTGTCGATGATCAAAAGATTGAATTGTACCAAAGTATCTTTCGAACCCACGGGCCTCCTAAGCATCCTAGCTGGGGCCATGGCCTATAACGCCAGAGTGCCACTCTCTATGGCGTTGGTGTCATGCCTACCTCCATGTAGGGCGGCATTTCGTTCTCTTGTAGGGACGTCCATCCTTGCAGGCATATTTGTAGAAAATATGTGTGATCTCGTCACTTTAGAGGGGATCAAGATGAGACATAATGGGGACAGACCACGACCATTTCTGTTGTTCCTGTTGAACATCCATGTTCTTATCTCCCCTAACGACAGGAAGACTGTCTCATCAAAGTGACAATCCACAAATCTAGCTGCAAAGAGATTGCCTAGTAAGGGTATTTAATAGCGGACGATTGTTGGAGTCTCAACTCCAACGTATTTGCTCATTCGTCTTGGAAGACCCATCATGGTGTGCTATGATGACACAATTGGCACATAAATGTCGCACTCAAATATGCATAAATACAAGATACTTGTACCTAGTCACTAGTTGTAACGTAGAGATAGATTAAATAGCAGTAGGTTGTAGATGAATTAGCATAGCTGTATGCAATATTGCATCGTAAATGATATAGGGAGATTGGTGTGCATTACCAATGTCCAGGCTACCATCGAAGTCATTTCAGTGAGACCATTTGGGTGTGTACATGAGAATATGATGTCCAAAATCAGTCCCAGTAATATGCAATAATCATCGAAAGTTTTCGATGTAAACTCTTTAGCATTGTCAAGTCCAATTGACTAAATGGGATGATCCGGGGAGTGAGCTCGTAGCCATATGATCTGTGCTAGAAGAGTAGTATAAGCAGCATTACAAGTGGACAATGGTACAACACGTGTCCAGCGTGTTTGTGTGTCAACCAACAAAATGAAATATTTAAACGTCCGCAAGTTGGTTGAAACGGTCCACAGAATCCTCTCGGATTCTGTAAGAACATAATGAGTATTTTTGTATCCTTTGCATAGGAAAGTCCCAGTCCTAATTTCCATAAGGAACAGGCTTTGTAGAAAGAGCAAGAGGCCTTAGAAGCAACCAATGAGGATTTTGGTTGTGCCTAAGCCTTTGAAACAGCTATCATAAGCAAAATTGGTGATTACATCACCGTCCATGGCGTCATGGCCGTGGGAAACATCATCCATGGCATCATGACCATAGAAGACACCTACCATGGCGTTATTAGAGTGGACATGGGCGACCCTAGGCCTGCGGTGGACGGCGTCAGCGCAAGTGGCAGTGGCGGCGGCGGTCACACGTAGTCCAGGAATCAACCTTTAATTTTTGCTTCGTTTCGCTCGAAGGAATGGATGTTCGTGTGAAGTCTTTAATAGACGGATCATCATATCATGACTAGGATCACCTATCCTATCGTGACAAAGCCAATATATGTCTAAATCTAACAGATCTACTCTTATCACTTTATTGGATTTAATAGCTCAAATAGTGGTGACATAAAATCCACTAGAGAGACACATAGGTTTCTCTAAGATACGCATTTATTTGCAATCATTAGTGGAAATGAAAAGAAACATTTTTCCGTTCTCTTCATGCGTTTTCACATGGAATTCGCTGGTTAGAATAGCTCAATAGTTTTCGATTTTCCATACGTGCGTAGAGAGTTTCTGTGATAGTAGTCAAGGTGACATTTGACAAGCGGAATTTAGGCTATTCCATGTCCTTAAACTAATCCTGATGGCCCAGCCATCGTAGTCACAAAGTAATATGCTCAGAATTGCAAATGGAATCATAATGAAAAGGACTCGAAATTTTATTCATAAGCCAACGGAGTACATCATTGTTTATTAACTATTAAGAGAATCTAATCCAAATATTAGCTAATGCAAAACAATGGTAGTCATTTGACTTCTTTCGGTAACTCCAAAATAAATGTGACCAGGTGCGTAAAGAGATGTCGGTGGAGCAAAGCTCGCTTAAGTACCACTAATCTCAAAACCTTTCTAGACATCACATTTACTTTGGATGAGCCTAGTTTGAAAAAAAAAAATTAAATCATTGGCATTTACAACTAAATATATGGCAATTGCCTATTACATCTCTTGGAAAAATAAAAACTTAAACAGAATTGGCGATCTATAGATCCCAGCCAGATTTTAAGTCTTCAACCCTTCACTCTAGATCACCTTCTGGATCTTCTTGTTCCACATAGTGAGATTCTCTTGCTTCACAATATGCTTTGTAGGCGGCGATAATATCTTCACGAGCTCTACAAATGTGTGTCCAATGACTGGATGCTCCACATCGAGAATATACAACTCTGTGCTCATGCTCCCTTGATTGAGGTGCTTTGAAAGCATCATTAGGATGGCTCTTAGTGTTGGTGGTGTCACCAACATGGCCAGAGGCATTGCCTCCCTCTCTCTTCCCACATTGACCTCTTCGGTTCCGTGTTCGCCTATTTTGGCGGTTACCTTCCTCATTAGAGTGAGAATATGGACCAGAATGTTCAGAAATGTCCCTAGATTTAAGGTTTCGCTCTTGGCGCCCTCCCTTAAGGGTGCGACTATAATTGGTCTCCAGAATAGACTCTATTCCTATGGGTCTCAAATTATAGTTCTTCACAAGGATGTTGTCATGCTTTTCAGCGACATTCATGGCTCCAATGAGCACATGAAACCTTATGATCCGTCTTACAGTAACATCGATTCGATAGTTTTTAGCAACCATCAAAGTAGAGATGGGGAAGGTGGAGAGAGTCCTCTCAATCAACATCGCATATGTGATCTTTTTACCACATAATTCCATTAAGGATTTAATGCGAAGTGCTTCCGAGTTGTAATTAATAACTATCTTGAAATCACAAAGCGGAGATTATGCAATCTCAATTCTAGGTTAGGAAGTAGGGAGTCACAGACGTTGCCAAAGCATTCTTCGAGTGAGACCCACAACCTTCTGGGGTCTTCTTCATTCATATACTCGTACTGGAGCGAATCATCCATATGACGAGTCATTAGGATGATGACTTTCGCCTTATTTGCCTCCAAGGCTGCTCCATTTGCTTCTAAAGCTTAAGCTTGCTCAACAGTTAGCATGTCCTAGGATTCCTTGGGCCTTGAGATACTGGAGGACATCATGAACCCACTTGTGATATCCAGAGCTAGTTGTTCCTACTAGAGCAAAGTTCAGGTTACTCATCCTGAAAATATGTCGCTGGAAAAGTTGGCTGGAATATGGTCGGAAAACGTTCGCCAGAGGTCGGTCTAGTTGCTGGTCAGTAGCCGAAACTTGGCCGGAATTGGCTGAAACTACCCTAAATAGCTTCTGTTTGGTGCTTGCGATTTAGTGACTAAGGCAGCCGTTTCAGTCACTTTTAGACCAGTTCTTGAGGCACTGCTTCCGATTCCTGAATCCTGGCTTCGAGGCGCCAGTGGTGGCTGAGTTTGGTAGTTGTAGGTGGTCTGGAAGGCAGCGAAATGGCAGAAGATTTTTTGCGGACGGTTGGGTAGGTTTCAGGCCGGTTCTAGTGGTTTGCCGCCTGTTCTGGACTCCTGGGGTCGAGGGCTTCAACATGTGTAGCAGAGGCAAAAAGGTTTCAAGGTTTTGTATATAGATTTAAGTTTTGGCTATTTGATTTAGGGTTAGGGTTAGGGCTTCGTGCTGATAACGTGTTTTAGGAAAAAGGTATGCAGAGAGAACATCATAGAGAATTGAGAGAATGAGTTGTGGTTTCATTGATAATAGAGGCCTCTTTATATAAAGGATTACAAGCAAAGAATATCAGTCTTACAAGGAAACTAAATCGTACAATGATTAGGATATCTCCGTAGATTCGGTAAGACTAACCTTATTACAACTCATACAAGTAATCAGAGTTTGGGCTAGACATACAAACTAGTGTGTCCTTAAACACTATCGGAATTTTACAAAAGAGATATATTGCTAATATCAGGGATATCTGGAAAAATATATATTTTTTGAAAGAGTCAATTTATTGAAATTACATATATTTAACATATGAATGTCAACTTCATCTACATCAGAAAAGAGACTCTAAGTGGTTGAAAAGTCGCTCGCTGGTTTACAAAAATATAATAATCAGACTAATACATATGATCCATATAGTTCAAATTGCTTTATCATGAATTCTCCTCGCCCAGATTCATCTTTAGGGAATTTCTCCTCATTTGGATTCCACTTCTCACTCGAATTTCTCTCGAATGGAATACTCCTCACCCAGATTCGCTTTGAGGAGATTTCTCCTCACCCATATTTGCCTTAAGAAGATCTCTCCTCACACAGATCTGCATTTAGAGAATTACTTCTCACCCAAGATCGCCTTGAGGGTATTTCTCCTAACCTAGATTTGCCTTGAGGAGATCTCTCTTCATACAGATTTGCATTTAGATAATTACTTATTACCTAGAATCGCCTTCTCCTCACCCAAATTCTCCTTGAGAGGATTTCACTTCACTTAAATCTGCCTTCAGAGGTTTCACTTTGAGGTATTTTTTCCAAACAGGGTAATATGCCTCTTTATTAGGCCACATCCTGACTAGAAACAGTTGTTAAAATTTTACACCTTGATATAATCTCCATATTCCATAATGTATGTTTATCTATGAATAACAAAGTTTTTTTTTTCTATTTTTTTTTCAATCAGATTTTACAAATATTTCTTCATTTTATCGGAAATATATCCCAAATATCTAAAATATCGAAGATTTTTGATGATATCGGAAATATTTCGCAGAAGCTGTGAAAAATAAGATATTGTCCCCTATAATATATCCGTCCCTCCAAAAAAGAAGATATCGGGAGACATATCAGAAATATCGTAGATATTTCAATCCTTGGGTGGACCAAGAAGCTCAATGAATCTATTGCAGAGATTACGTTGAGCCTAGGAGTTGTGAGAGTTACTCGCTCCAAAGTTCAGAATGTCTAAATAGAAGACAACTCCAATGGAGCACATCTATCACTTCTAGCAAAGAGGCTCTGGAAGCTGTTGGTAATGCAACAATGGTTCAAGTCTTGTTGAATGGAAAAATCTGAATAATTTGACCATCATAGATTGTTGGTCTGGATCCAAGTTTTTCAGCTTAATTAAAAATACTTTAGGCTGAAGATGAACAAATCTAAAAGGGGTGAACACGTTATGACAGATCCAATATGCATTAATGCACAACTCAGATGAAAGCTTTTAACATCGAACCAACCAGATTTGATTTCTCAGGATCTAAAAACATCCGAAGTCAACAGCAACGATTTATAGAAAATGAATGTGTCAAGACCTAATTGCAACCAGAATTAGAATGTAAAATAAAATAGACTAGACGAAGCAGATAGAGTTGGAGGATTAGAAAAATCTCCACCCAACTTCAAGGACATTCAATTTGGGGGCGAGGCTATTTGAACCTACAAATCAGTTAGTTCATTCCAACCACACTTGTAGGCAAAGAAAGAATAGAACTTTTTGTTTCCCATCCCTACCTCTAAACCATGAGGCCATGTCAGAGGCACCTATCTAATGTGCAGAGTCACCCATGTGTGATCTGAACCACAACGGTGCATTTAATCAGTAGCTAAGGTCATGGCCTTATTATTTTTTTCTTTTAATTTGAAAGAAAATAAGAAACGGTATGTTCAAATGTGAAAAGATTAAAACTAATTTCATTACAAAAAAAAAAAGGAAAAAAAAATCTTTAAAGGACACCTGAATCTGTGAGGATTCAAATGGAATCACCTGTAAATTTGTGCCAACCCCATCTAGGATGAATGGCTGTTTGATTTTCGACAGCAGGCAAACATTAAAACTATTTCAACTAAATGGTTTTTGGTGAAGAAAAATGGAAAAATAGAAAACATTCAACATCTGTTGATGTCCTGCTCCTAGCAAGGTTTGGAAAAGGGATTATAATGTGTGGTAAATAACTTACCAAGATGCTTTCATCACAAATAGATTGGTTTGAGCCTTGGAGAGTGCAAGAGCCACAGGGTTATCCAACTTTAACGATGATAATGCCTTGAAGTTCAGATTCCTTAAAAAGCAGGTCTACAAGAGGCCAATACAGAAGTTGCACCCACCATTGAAATTTAAGGGAAAAAAAAAAAACAAGAACAAGGAAGACATTGCAGATAATGTGTACATATATTTATTCACCAAGAAAACGTGTAAAATACTTTTTCTTGAACTGAGTAAGATACATACTGTAGTAAGGTATTATAAAATCTATCTAACACCAGTACACAAGATAAAGGAACAAAATTAGAATATCATGAAGAATGAATTATGAAGAAAATAATATCTGAGACAGTTAAAATGTAATCATTTTATTAATTGATTCAGTTTAGGCATAATTTTCTTTGATAAAGAAGTAACTATTTGTAAAATAAATAGAAAATTATTCTTAAGTGTCATTTTGAAACTTAAATTAGCTATAAGGCCACCTAAAAAAAAAAAAAGAAATCAGATCCATCTCTCTCTTTTCTCTCTCTCACCAGTGATTCAATATTCTCTTTCTCCGAGGAGCTTGTTCACTTCTCGTCGTGGTTGTCATACATGGCGTCGCCGACGAATAACCTCTCTGACGTCGGAAGCTCTTCCTCAGCAGCAATTGACGATTGCGCAGAGAAGCTCAGCGTTGGCCGTAGTATCTCGACCGAGAGAAGCCTTGTTGCCTTGTTGCTGATCGGAGAGAAACGAGACGGCATCGTTTCACCACCTCCTCCTCTTTCTCCTACGTTTTCTCTGATCTCAACGCCGATTCGAAGCAAATCTTAGCTCGGGAGATCTGTCGACGCATAGACCGCTGATGCTTCTCCTTCAGATTGTTCGCCGTCAGTGACCTCCAGCTTTGTTCCTTGTCGGTGACCTCCAGCTCCGGTTGTCCTCATCTTCCTCTAGAACGTCATCCAGAATACGCCAGCTCGTGGTCGACTTCTCCGGCGGGGTCAGACTCCAGGAGGCGAAGCCCGACAGCTGCGATCGGAGGAGGATGTCGTCGACGCATGTGGTGTCGTCCTCGATATTGAGCGCGTAGCTGGGAGCATTGTAGCTGACGCCGCCGTCCTTCGCATCTGAAAATGAGATTCCAGCACCGGTCCCTGATTTCCTCTAGAGCACGATTTCGTTCGGCTTCTTTCTGGTGACGAGTTGTCCTCAATGCCATTCATTTTGCTGAGTTTTTGATTTTGGTATAGATTGTGGTTTGAATTTTGTATTGTTACTGTTTTTGGAAAAGGTAGAAACTCATTTGTTCCCTGTGCCTGATTTGATGCATTGTTGGCTTTTGTCACTAAATTTTGTGGTTCATTTATGGACATGTACTGATTAGTGTTCTCTGTTGGTAGATTTGTGTGTTGAGACCATATAGTTTCTGCATGTTTCAAAGGAATATACAGTCTAACAGTAGCTTTTGGTATTTGTAACAATAGTTTTTGTTACTGGTGAGAGTAGTTTTCTCGTGTTGATGACAGTAGTTATTATTGTTAATGACAGTAGCTTTTGGTATTTATAACAATAGTTTTTGTTGGTGGGGATCGTAGATTTTGGTTTTGAGGAGTGTAGCTTTTATTGCTAGTAACAGTGGCTTTTTGTGACCTTGTCGGAGGTTGCCGGAAATCTCATGAGAGTAGCTTTTGTTGCTAGTGACACTAGTTTTTGTTGGTAGCAGTAACTTTTGTTGCTAGTGACAGTAGCTTTTTTTGTGGTAACAGTAGTTTTTGTTGCAGGTGACAGTAGCTTTTCTGACCTCGTTGAAAATCTCACCAGCGTAGTTTTTGTTTGTGACAATATCATTTGTTGCTGGAGATAGTAGCTTTTGTGACCTCACCGAAAATCTCACCAGCATAGTTTTTGTTTCTAGTGACAGTAGCTTTAATTGCTAGTGATAGTAGCTTTTGTGATCTTGCCGGAAGTAGCCGGAAATCTCATCATAGTAGCTTTTGTTGCTAGCTATAGTAGTTTTTGGTATTAGTAACAATAGCTTTTGTGGTAGCTGGAGTTTGCCAGAAGTTGGTTGGAGACCTCGCCGGAGTTGACCGGAGAGGAGAGAGAGAATAGTGTTCACTTTTTACTCTAGTGGCATTTATGTAAATATATTGATTTTTATATCCAAAATCTAATACCATTTTTAATCTAGTGGCCTTATGAGGGAAAAAATTAGTTTGTGGCCTTATGGCTAAAAAAACATCTAAAGATGCACTTATATGTAATTATCTCTTGTAATAAACAGGCAACAGAATATGAATTATAAAGCGTCTAAACCATCAGTAGGGAAACTTTTTTATAAACACAGATAGAACTGGACAAATCAAGTATGACTTGGTTAGGTGCTAATATCAAGCTTCACAAGCTCACACCCAATTCAAAGATCATATTTACATCTCTCACTCTATGCGCTGCACTTTGAAGCTCTCTCCAGAATGTCAAAAACACTTTGTAGTGTCATCTCCTCTACAATAACAACCTTGTCTCTTGATTTAGAGCCACATCCAATAGAAACCTGCCTTCTTTTTACACCTAAAACCTGTAATTTGAGAAGAATATATGAACTTTTCACATGTGACAGCATGACTAGACCAAATAGAGAACCAAATATTTTATAGAAAACTTACTAGAAAACTACATTATGATACAAACATAATAATAAACATCAGACCGTTGATATTTTAGGCTTCATTCTGCACCACCTATTACAGAAATTATTGATCTTCTCTTGATAAGAAACATATATGAATGTCTCATCAAACTTCCTTCAATATCTGGTCTGCCTTTATGTGGGAAAATATAAAGTTATGCATGTATTTGTGTAAGTCTGTGTGTCGTGTGTGTGTGGGATCTACTACGTATTTTCAAGTAAAACCATACTTAAGTCGCTTAAACTTACAAATGGTTTCTAGCTAATTTTGGAGGAGTAGTACTCAGTGACGTGGGAAGAGATTTCAACTTTATTCTTAGGAACAAAGAGAAACGCATCTCTACATTGTTGCCATTCTTAGTCACACTTAACATGATCTTAAGGGGACTTGACTACAATCAACATTCTGAAACATAATGAAAGACAAGAGCTTCCATCCACCCATGTGACTTTGCAGAATCGCATCCAAGGAGTTTGTTTCACCATTCAAAACACCACTTATGCCACTTACATCTATTGCTAGTGCAATACTTATCCCCTCTGCATGCCTCAAATCACTTTCCCAACAAAGTTTGCTTACAGGTACTAGAGCTTTCCGACTAAAAACCACTTTTCTTGAATAGGAGAACAAGTACCCTTCAAACTTGGGAAGTAGTATTTCACTATTTCTTAACCAAGCCCTTTGCCAGTTTCCACCATAAACTTAACCTGCATATCTTTATCTATAAAACCTATCCTTAAACTAACCTAACGAGCATCCTATTGCACTACATACGTGTCAACAAGTACACAACCTCCCTATTAGTCATCATTATTCCTGTAAATATGTAACCATAATTTTGAAGCCAGTGGATTGTGCTGAGATTTCTAATTACAAGAAGTCAAAACAAACTCATACTTTCGCTTACACTTCCATCACAAAAGGACCAGCATTCTGGCAGTGCATTTCAATCCCACCACTCTCCCGTCTCAGTTGCTAAATATCACTAATAAAAACCAGATGTTCTTCTCCTCAAGTATTCACTAAGGAAACAATTTTCCTCTTCAGAGAAACAAAGCTCAACTATATTTGTTCTCAAAGTAAGTTTCTTTTCAACTTAGAACACTCGGGAGCTTCGTCTAGAGCTTAACCATTCTAGGCACAATTTCTTGGAGCTATGCTAAGCCACACTACATCACATTTCCTTCATGAATGAATTACAAAGCCAATCATCTCTCTTACGATCTCCAAATAACCAAAAACTACAGTTACAGAGCATCAAAAACATGAAGGAAAAAAAAAAAATCTTACCGAACTAATGTAGTCGAGTAGGGCGGCGTTAGCTTCGCCGTCCTTTGCAGGGGCGTCGATCTGCACACCCAACGCCTCATCACTGAAATCTTCATTCAAAAAGAAAAGCAAAGATTACAGGAATGCAGAGATGATGAAATTGAAGACTGAAAAAGGGAAGAGAGAGAGAGAGAGAGAGAGAGAGACCAGTGATGGAGGCGAGTTTGGAGCCAGGCTTGGCGTGGATGGTGATGGCGACGGAGGAGGGAGGTACGGAGCGAATACATGCCGGGAAATTGTTGGTAGCGGAGGACTGAGTCGACTCGGCGGCGGCGGCAGGTTTGGCCTTGGCCTTTCCCTTCTTCGCTGGAGCCATCTCCTCTTTCTTCTCCCCCGCTTCGCACCTCACCGCTTCGGCGCTAAATTACGTATTACCCCGGGTAATTGCTGTGTCGAATCGATTTTCTGATCTCGTCAAACAAAGCATATGAGTAAAAAAAAAAAATTATATATATATATATATATATATCTATATCTATACTATTATTAAGAGAAGAGAATTTGTCTTAGGGTGCGTCTATTGTCACCCTACAATTTCCTTTGTTCACCTTACTTGCTCATTACACTTACGTTTTAATTTCAATTATTAAATTTACTTATCTAACCCATTTTTCTTTCCAAAAGTATCATTATATAACATATCCAATTAAAAAAAAATTAACTAAAATCTCTCATTTAATTTATATCAATAAAAAAAACTAAAATATGCTAAAGGTTCCTAATAAAATCATAATCTAATTTACTTTCATCTTGATTTTTTTTTCAGTATCAATGTTCGTCTATTTCAATCTATATTAAAAGATTAGTAATTTAACAACTATAAGCGAAAAAGAATAAATTGATTTTTTTTTGTGTTTTTTATTTTTTGTGTGTTTTAAATTTTTTTACTTTTGGTGTTCACAAAAAGTATTGCAAAGATTTGATGAAATTAACATTTATAGTTTTCTGAATTGAATAACGAATTCGATGAGGAGGCAACAAAGAGAAAAAAATAATAGTAATAAATTCAAATTTGGATGGAAAATATCAAGATTAATGTTATCCAATAAGAAATTAAGTAGTCTTTGTATTAAATTAATTGGTTATGTATATAATTTTCCTTATAGATTTAAATTTTAGAAAATTAGTGTACTTATTAGTCATTTTGCATTTGGGTAGTATAGTCTTTCAATAATTTAAATGTTTGTAGGGTAAACTAAGTAAATAGTAGGGTGGTAATAGCCGCACTCTTTGTTTTAACTTGTCTTCCCTTGGCAGTCTAATAGTTAACATTCAAGCTGTAATGAAGAGTAATCCGGGTGTCCAAATCAATTTTGCTTCTCGTTCTTGTAATAGAATAGCTCATAGACTTGCCAGTATGGCTTATGAATCTGCTCAAGGGACTGTGTGGTCTGAGTATATTCCAGACTGCATTCGGGACCCTGTGCAACAAGAATGTACTCCCCCTTAATCTTAAATACATTTCTTGTTTCTTGCTTCAAAATAGAAGAGAATTTGTTAGCCAAAATAGAAAAATTTTACCAAAATATCCTTGAAATATTAAAAAACATTTGAACTGAAATATTTGAGAAAAACAAAATGGTCAATTCACAAATAAAAGAAAAACAAAATAAATTTAACCAAAAAAATCAAAAATAAAAAACAAAATATATGCAGCAATTTTCTCCACATTCTATGGAGTAACTTCCCACTAAATTATCCACACCCATAGGATGTGTTTGGAGTCTAGTATATATTATATATATCGAGAGCAATGTCTCGTTTTGAAATAAAAGTGCGCTTTTAGAATTTATGGTCACTTTTCGATCGCATATTCACATCTCGATCGTTCAGTTTTTATGTGCTAATGTATAGATCATCTCTACAAAATTTCAGCAAAATTGATAATCTTTAAGGGTTTTTGTCCATTTATCCTATTTTTAGATTTTGTTTTTCCACTTACCCCATTAAGTTTTTTTAATTCTCTCTTACCCAAAACACTCTAAGGAGATATTCCCTAATACTCCATTAAGATTTTTTTTTTGTTTTTTATTTTTTTTTAATACCATTTTACCCTCACCCCTTTGTTATTTAGAAAGAGACAGAGAAAATGGAAGATAGAGAAACCATATGAGACTTCGCCGGAGCCCGGTCACCAACCGCCGGATTCCGGTCACCAGCTGCCGCCCACCTGAATTTACTGAAAATCTCACCGGAAAGGGTTTTTTTGCCCCCAATAGACATCTATTGCCCCTTAATATACGTCTATTGCCCCCCCAATAGGACTTTCAATAGCCAGAATGGGAACTAATCTCCCTAAATTTAAACAAATAAAACTTTAATTACAGGAAAAAAAAAAAAAAAAAAGGAGATTACATCAATTCAAAACGTCTATTGCCCCCCAATAGCCGTCTATTGCCCTCCAATAGAGGGGTAATAAACCTCTATTGCCCCCCGTAGACGTCTATTGCTCTCCAATAGAACTTTCCGTAGCCAGAATGAGAACTAATTTTCCTAAAATTAGACCAAAAACTTTGATTAAAAAAAAAATGAAGAGATTGTATCAATTCAAAAACATCTATTGCCCTCCAATAGATGTCTATTACCCCTAATAGACATTTAAAACTTTTTTTTTCTTTCCTTCTGTACTCATTACCAAAAAAAAAAAAACATTGATTTGGGCACCCAGAAAATGATCTGGGCACCCACCTATCTCTCAAGCCAAGGTCGAACTGGTCACCAGATTGCAGGGACATGGGCGGGTGTGCTGGAGGTTGAACTGGACAATTGGACAGTGCCCATGTTGAGAGAAGAGATTGCCCAACTTGATTAAATCTCGGAGAAGCTCCCGCACTCAAAGCCGACGAGCCTGACCTGAAACCAGCGTTGGGAAGGAAGGCTGGCTTCGACGCTGGCGACACCGGATCTCAGACGCCAACCTCTTATGTGGCAGGGCCACGACCTTCACGATCGGCCTCGCTGGAGACGGCTTCCAATAAGACAACGGCAGGGAAGCTGATCATAAAGGTCGGAGCTTGAATTTTTCTCGCCAGGTTCAGAATCCGGCAGGGGGGAGAGAGAGAGAGAGAAGCTGATCGTAGAGGTCGGATTTGGAATCCAGCAGGGAGAGAGAGAGAGAGAGAGATAGCTGTGAATCGTGACTGGAGAGAGAGGAGAGAGAATTTCATGGAAGTTGTTGTAGTTTATTAATTATGTTGAGGGTATATTTGTCATTTCTCTTTAAATTGTGTTAATGAGAACAAAAATCTCCTGCTGGGGTAAGTGGGATAATTTTCCCTCATTTTGGTGCTTTGGGTCAAAGACCAAATCTTTAAATCTAACTCGCTTAAACCAATGGACGAACTGAATCTGTCCAACTTGAACCATATTAGTTTTAATGCAGTTATCAATGCCTTAATGACCATCAATTTGGCTGAAATTTTGTAGAGAAGATCTATACATTAGTACCTAAAAACTGAACTGTCGAGATGTGGAAATGAGACTGAAAAGTGACTTTAAACTCTAACTTAACACTTTAATTTCCGAGCGAGGCCTCGCTCTGGATAAATTTTATATTCTTAAGTAAATCCAGAATATGTGTCTGGCTCAAACTCTAGGTTACTTATTATAGTTGTAATAGGGTTCGTATTAGAGATAATCTTGGAGAATCTTAATAGATATATAATCAATGTACGATTATGTTTCCATATACAACTCTATCACTATGCTTGTAATCTTTTATATAACAATGCCCCAATTATCAATGAAGAAATGACTCAATTCTCTCCAAATTTCAGTTTTCCTAAAACACGTTATCAGCACGAAGTTCTAACCCTAAAACCCAAATTCTGTAGCCATCAAATCCGACCAACCACCGCAGCACACCTTGAAGCTCCAATCTCAGGAGCCCAAAATCGGCGGCAGAATCACCGTAACAAACTGTAAAAGTACCGAACCGGCCCTCAAAAGAGAAAAAGACCCTTGCCCGGTTCGCGACGATTCAGACTTCCATCTACCGTCAAATTTGGTCACAAACAGCACCTTAACTCCAGAATCTGGGAACCGAAAACATAACTCCCAAAACTGGCCGGAAAGCTACTGGATCGGCCTGCAGAAGCGCTACACGTCCTTGAACCGCTGGGACTCCTAGATGGCTGCACCTGTCCTCAGTTCAGGCCAGCCCAGCCTAACAAGAAAGAAAAAAGAAAAAGAAAAAAAGGGAAGAATGAGCGGCCCAGAAAAAGAAAAGAGAGGGAGCGGGCTCAGAAGAAGAAAAGAAAGAGATGAAAAACAAAAGAGAGGCGGGCCCAGAAGAAAAAAAAAAAAAAAAAAAAAAGAGGAAGCCCACATGCTAGCAAAAGACAAAGAAAAAAAGAAGGAAGAAAGCGGTCCCACGTGCCAGAAAAGAAGAGAAAAAGAAGCGGAGGACGCGGCCCACTGCAAGAAGAAGAAGAAAAGAAAGAAAAAATGGACAACAGCCCACATTGCCAGAAGAAGAGAAGAAGAAGAAAAGGAAGCGGCCCACGGTCAAAGTCAAAAAAAAAAGTATTTTTTAAACATTTCTGCTTCTGTTTTTCTGTACTTTCAATTTCTTTTCTTTTTCTCGGGGACTTGCAACCTCCCTTCTTCTACCCCTCTTTTCTTCTTCATAGGGGAGACCAAAAGCCGAACCACTCACTCCAAGGTGGGAGCTTGTAGAGTCCTCCAAACGTAGAGTTTGTTGAGAAGTTATGATCGACCACAAAAACATCATTGTTTAGAGCTAATCCAATATCTTTTGGAATTGAATTTCTTAGGAGCGACTACGCTCAGAAATTCATAATTTCTTGGAAGCGATTACGCTCAGAAATTCATAATTTCTTGAGAGCAATTCCGTTCAGAAATTTTTATTGTTTTTGTGGTAGCATTTTTCGCTCCAAAACTAACCCTAATTTCTTGTTGTTTTTCATGATGAGTAACCTGAACAAATTGAACTTTGCTCCACTAGAGATAACAGGCACAAGAATTTTGAAACCCTAAAACTCTCTTGGCCGTTTCCACTGCTCGATCATGCCTTGTCCGACGGCATGCCTTCGTGGTGGCGTTGTTGGACGAGCTTTTCTAAATACAAGGGCCGAGAGATGGTCCTCAAGTACACCTAGCCGAAGTGAGGTTTGGGTGTTGCCAGTTTCCGGTTTTGATTTGCAGGGATTCAGATGGGACGGCGGGAAGGTTTGGCGGTTGTCTGTTGGTTGGTAGAGCAGATCATGGTCAGGGCAAGATCCTGAAGCCCATTGTCTCGGGGGCTTGTCAGAGATGATTGATCCAGGAGGCCAGATTAGGAGGGATGAGGGCTTGGGTTCTGATCATTGTTGGTCTGGTCTTGGTGTGGTTCACAGTGGCGCACCGGATCCTGTTTGTCCTGGCTCGGAGCTGAGGTGGTTGGTCCGGGTAGAGGAGGATGGAGGTAGGGGTGTGGAGGGTGGAAGGTTGCCGGTGGGAATCCATGCGAGCTGCAGGTACGGTGGCATCCACAGATCTCAACTCGGGCTTGGGCTAAGGATTATGTGGGCTTGGGCTACTGCTTTGGGCCCAAGCTTTTTAATATTTTATTCATGTTATGTTTTTCTTTTAATTAGACATGGCTTTATGCCAGTAATGAGTCTCTACCGATTTGTGTTTGGGCAACGTGGGCATTGTTCCCGTATGCACATTCAGTGTGCCTTGTCTGGCCTAGCGAGGCGGCGAGCTATTTATTTGATCAAATGAACGCAACCTCCTAGTGGCAGGATGAAATTGAGTGTCGCCAGAATTATTTATGTGTGGCAACATAGTGGGAAAGTTGTGTTATTTGTAATGATGCTTCTTCATCATAGAGTTATCTTTCCGGTATGTCAAAACAAATGAAGCAGTCATTCGTGCACTCTTTGCTATTTGGTGCTTGTTAGAATACATCGATTTTGTGGAGAGTCTTGGTATTATTTCATGATGTTCTCTTTATGCTTATTGTAATTTGGGGTTTAACCTCTACATCCCCCCCTGTATTATGCAGTTTCATTAATCAAGGCTTGAAGGCAGCTGCACCAGCCCATTTCAAAAAAAAAAAAAAAAAACAACAGACGCAGGATACCTCAAATGTGTACGAGATGTGCTCCAGCATCTTAAGGTTGAAGAGATCCGGAATACGATCTAAGAGCCAAGTCAGAATATGCTTACTCCTGCACAAGCTGCCACTTTGGAAGCAAATAGAGCTACTATGGAGGAAAATAAAGCTAAAGCCATCATTCTCATGACAAGGCATATGAATGACGCGCTCCAGAATGAGTACCTTAATGAAGAGAACCCTAGAAAGCCATGGGTAGAACTCGAGCAGTGTTTTGGCAACATTTATGACTCCCTGCTTTCCGATTTAGAAGTGAGATGGCATAGCCTCCGCTATTGTGATTTCAAGTATGTACTTGACTACAATTCAGAAGCCTTTCGTATCAAATCTTTGATGGAGTTCTGTGGAAAGAACATCACTGATACGATGTTCGTCAAGAAGACTCTCTCTACCTTCCCCGCCTCTGCACTGATGATTCCCAAGAATTATAGAATTGATCCTCCTCTAACTCATAATGGTGTTGGTGAAGAAGTCCCCTCTTAAACTGAACCATAAATTCCACCAATGAATTCCACCCAGAAACATAATTCTTGAAAAAAGAATGTTGACTCTCTGCTCTTTGACTACTTGACATTCCTGCTGAGAAGGCATGATTTACATATGCTGGTATCCATGATGAACGAATTTCATATATTGACTTCAACCACTTGTTACCACTCAACTCACTCTTCTCAGTAATTTCAGTCCATCTTGAGTCAAACTCCTCTCTACTACTTGAATTTCGTATGCAGCTATGAAAGTCTTGGTAGTAATCCCGATATTTAATCGCATCTAGCTTCTCATAAAATTTATTTAGAATGTGCCAACTGCAATATCTATGAAATGTTTGTGGGAGTGCTTCTGAAATGGTTTTAGTCATAGTAGGATCTTGGTCAGTAATAATCATTTTGGAAGCATTTTCTGGGGCACTTCCTGGCATAGAATTTAGAAATTCCTTGAATAACCAAAAAAAAGAACCGGTTGTCTCATCATTTAAGAATGCACAAGCAAAGATGATTGTCTGCCCATGATTATTAACTCCAGTGAATGGTGCAAAAATCATTCCATACTGATTTGTGTTGTATTTAGTATCAAAGATAACTACATCTCCATAAAAGTTGTAAGCTCATCTTGAAATTGAGTCAGCCCAAAAGCGCCGTGTTACTCTGTTTTCCTCATCTAACTCCATTATATAGGCAAAAGAAGAATCTTTTTCTTTCTCATTCTGAAAATGCATGTACAATAGATCTCCATCATGCCCCTTCTTCTCTTGACGACAAGTTCTTCCATAATTATACAGATCACGCTGTGTACAACCAATATTTTGAATGCCACCTACCTCAACACCAAAGAATTCAAACTGTTTATGTTTCTGAACATTTACCAAGCTTAGTTGCTATGATAGAACTGAGTTAACTTTTGAAACAAGACGGTGAGATCTCAACAAATGTACTATAGGCGGGCTTGTTAATGGGTGGTTGTGACCCTCGACAAATATAGAGATTGCATATCTTCCAAACTACTCCTTCCTCACAGCTGCAATTCTTGCTTTACAACCCACTTTCGGTAATCCTCTCTTACGTTTTTCTCCTTGAACTTTGGAATTTCCTTGCTTATAACAGACATACTCCTTCCTCATAAGTTGGGTATTATCTTTGTTGGTTGCACTAGAATGACTTCTAATACTAAACCCTGCTTCTTTTGCATATCTATTGTACAAAGCAGCAACCTCATCTATTGTTTCAAACTCTTAGTGTAATTTTAGGCATCAGCTCTGCTTTTACTTGAGGAATATAAACATGATCATCCTCTAACTCCATTCAATTGAAACTAAAAAGCACACATACACCCAACCTAAATTTGTCAGTCAGCTGTGCCAATAAAAAGAAAAGATAGAAATTCAACCAATGTCAATAAAAAAATTACCCATGAATGTTTTTCATTGCTGCCTAAAACTAAAAAATATACATAAGACAATCAATGAAAACACCATAACATCGACAAAAGAAAGAAAGAAGAAACCCAGAAACAGAAAGAAGAAAAAGTCCCAAATATGATAAAACCCTAATTTTTGTAATTGGAAATCAAACAAATCAGAAAAGAGAGAGAACCCATACTCTAGTTGTGTTTAGGGAGGTCCGAAAAATCCCAAATTTTCAAACTCAAAAAACTCAAAGCTTTACCTTATACGGTGACCTGGGGACCTTTATCAGGGTCTTCACCGTTGATGAACTCCGGCGACCACATCATCGTCGAATCCAAACGGTAGCAGTAAGGAGGACTAAGGAGATGACGAGGTTCGGCGACAATTTTCATGAGAGAGAGGGAAAAAAAAAAGCTTGGGTTGCAACAATCGTGAAACCTGAGACGAGTTTCAAGCATCAATGGTGAGAAGACATGGATTTTGGGTGGAGAAGGAGAAAAACTTTGGTTTTTTCATTGGGAGTGAAGATTCAACAGTCAGGTTTGAAGTACAAGACTCGACCCACAATTGTTGTTGGAAGCATTTGATCTGAGCCATTGCTTTTCATCTAAACCAATCAAAGGATGAGAAGACTTCGTCTGCAAATTTAGTTTTTGACGAATGTCCTCTCCTGATCGTCTATATATATATATATATATATCCTATCCAGAGCGGAGCTCCGCTTTGAAATTAAGGTATCTAACTCGCTTAAACCAATGGAAGAACTGAATCTGTCCAACCTGAACCATACTAGCTTTAAGGCAGTTATCAATGCCTTAACGATCACCAATTTGGCTGAAAATTTGCAGAGATGATCTATACATTAGTACTTAAAAACTGAACGGTCGAGGTGTGAATATGCGACCAAAAAGTGACTCTAAACTCTAAATCCACACTTTAATTTCAAAGTGGAGCTCCACTATATATATATATATAAGGATTCAGAGCACCAACGTGCACTTGCATCAATAGAATGGACGGCCAGACAATATTACGTGGATTTTTTTTGTTTTGTTATTATTGACTACAAATATCAAGAGTTTAGATCACCTAATAGGTGCTGGGTCACTTGCATTACCGGTATATAGAATAATTTTCGTCAAAATATGTAGAGTCAAAGTAGATACGATTATAAATGTGTTGGAGAATTATAACACTCTAATTCGGTATAAATTTTTGCTTATGACTGCTTATAGTATAAGGAAAAAAAATATAATGAAAGAGTGTTTCTATTCGTATATCTTATATTGTTATTTGGATATCCTCTCATTTTTAAACATTTTAAAATCCTATTTTTCCCTTCTAGCAAACTAAAAAAAAACTAAGACTTTGAATCTCTTCCATCATCATGGCTCCTCTCTCTTCTCTCCTCTCAATTACACACAAACACACACACAGATTTAAATACTTCGATGGCTTGAAAATCAGTAGTATGTAAGTCATATGTTTTGTTTAAGTAGTCAAGTATACAACCAAGGTCTACAATTACAAGACATATCAAATTCACTATACTCGATGAGTTGTGATCTGTTGGCAAGTTATAATTCCAACATTGTAAAGGTCATGAATTTGATTTTCACTGACATATGTAAGGGTAGGGTGGACCAACAATTTTTTTCTATAAAAAAAATCATTGTACTCGATATGCCAAAATATATTAACATGTTAATGTTAATTTGGATGAGAAAGGAGCTAGGTTTGGGGTGAATGTATTTCTAATAACATGTTTGGATAACAGATGATGTTTGCAGCTAACATGTATGTTTGAAAAGATTGGGGTAGATCGAGATCTTGTTGAGCGAATGTCGCTATTGAAATTTCTCTTGCTTTTCTTCAAAAAGCTTTGATATTTAAGAGTACTCATCGTTTTCTTTTTAGTTTGGCTTTTGTTCAATTTATGATACAGCAAGAAGAATGTTGATGCAAAGAAAGTCTCTCTCTAGCTAAGTTCGAAGAAAACTTGCAATAGTGAGAGTCCTAGAGTCGCAGAGGTAGGAAGAGGTGAGGTGTTAAGACAGAAAACAAAGGATAAAAGTGGGAGTTTGATGACAAAAATTACTATAGGAGGTCTAAACACTCATAATGCAATCATATGAACACTTGAAGTTAGTTGAACATTAACCCGTTAATAAAACAAACGCGGTCTGTATGTCAGTCATTAAAGATTTTGAATGGTGATTTTTAAACCCACCCATTCATTAATCGTATTTTAGTGGTTTGACCCGCAAATATCTCTTTTCTAAACAAAAGAATTCAACACCTCGTATTGTGTATGAATTTCGAGTCATGTTAGACCTATAAAATCAAAAAGAATTAACCGGCTGAAAAAATATATATATCGTGAACAGTGGTGTGTCAGTTATTTAACTGTAAATTATGATAAGTACTTTTACAAAGTATGGAACATTCAAGTCTTCGACTTAAATTTAACATAAAAAAAAAAAATAAAATAAAAAACCCACCCGACGTTGTTTGTGAGAGATAAAGAAGTGTTCTAATTCGTGAGAGATAAGGAAGTGTTCTAATTAATAAATGGAATGGCATCTATTATCCGGCCGTACATTTAAGTGTAAGACGTAGGTTTCCCATTTGGGGCATGCATCCCACGCTTTTCACTTTCTCCTTGTCCGGTGCTGCAAAATCTCGTAATGAAAGGCTCCAATCTGGGTGCGTGCATTCAAACCCTTCCCCACCTCACCCACTTTCCAATCCCATCGCTCCTTTTCAATTCCTCCATTCCAAAACCAAAAACCAAAAACCAAAAACCGCGTCAACCTTATCCTTCTCCTCCTCTCCTCGAAACAAGTACAAATCAATAAAATCAAAAACAACCTCCCCCCGGAACTAGTTCTCTCTCTCTCTCTCTCTCTCAGTGTGGGGCCCACAAAATAATGTCGTAGAAGAAATCGAATGCTTGATGGTGATGGTGTTGTTAATGCGTTTTGACTGAAGTCAACGTTGACCGGGTTGGAGGGCAGGGGGGGACAAGGGGATGTGATCAACACCGTCGTTCTGTCCTTTTTTTGGGTCATGCCGGATTTTGGAGTGTTCGCGTCGACAAAGATAGAGGTCGGCAGAGCCAAACCGAACTACTCTACTCCTCCTATCGCTACAAGCCTAGAACCTGCAAGTAGTGATGATGATGATGATGATCACCACAGAAACAAAAAAGAGACGGTGGATGCCCACTAAATGTTCTTTATGGCATAAGACCGTGTCAAACCTATTATTATACGGAACAAATTAGTCAGCATCACTGTGAGGAGGTGGGGAGTTGGTTTTGAACGACACTTAAAAGGTCTGGAAGCTTTTGGTTACTTGGCGAGTTTGTCAACCCAATTACGAGTCGTAAAGTAAATCTAGAACACTGCAACGACTTGTGTATCGGACAAAACAGTATCGCTTCAAGTGTCTAACTGTTAGTTAATTCATTTTTTAATCTTGCGTAGCTGTTGGCGAGTCTGCGGATGTAATGACTCTTTCTTTCTTTTGGAACAAGGAGGCAAATAAGTCTTTGGGATTCACCACAAGTGGTAGGGAGTCGGAAATTAGCTAGATTAGGATTAGTATTAATTTGGTTTAATTCAACTAATTATTGAGTAGGACCCTCGGAGATAATTATAATGAAGGAGAAGGGAGCAAGAATGATAGATAAATCATTCTCTTATCCTTCATACTTATTTAAGACATGTCAAGATAATTTAATTGACGTTGTATTTGCAGACTATATTGAAGATAGAATATCTTTCCTCAAAACAAAAATTATATAAATTTATATTTTCTTGTGTGAAAAAAGTACATAATAAATGTATTTTTAAGTTAAACTACAACAAAATTTCTATTACACACACGTATAACATACACAGAGAATCTAACACACACTGCATTCCTTACACACTTAGAGGAGCCAGATCGCTATATAACTAATCTGCTTCCCACAAGATTTTCACAGCTTCACATCAAAATACGGCTGGCTCTTCATGTCGGCCCTTGTTCCTCAACACCGACTGATTAAATTATGGTGTGCACTGAAGAAGTCGTCATGTTTTTTTGGTTCTCTGCAACTAAATCACAATTATTTTGCACGTTCACACTTAATTAATTCCTATCCAATCGAATGTATCCTTATAATTAATATCCCCACAGATTCTCTTTCCTTTCTTAGCTCAATGGTTACCTCATCATCTCTTAATTCACACACAAGCGAATTTCCCCCAACCCCATATATTTCATTTCGATGCAACAAAAATAAGAAGAAGATGTTTTATCTGTTATATTTTAATTCGACGAATTGCTTCGTCCTGAATTAAGGTTCTGACAGCCCAGCAACAGGGACCGACCGTTGTCAATTCAACGTACACTCCCATGGCGGCGTTAAACTAATCCCATCTATTCCACCACCTCTACAACTTGGTGTGTTGCATATATATTTCGACGCCGGTTCAAACCCAAACTAGTTGCAGCTACCTACTGAGGGCCTAGTCGTGTTTCGACCACGTACGTAAATTAATAACCCTAGGTTGAAGTCTTAGTAGTTCACCGTTTTTCGTTGTGAAATATATGTGTTTTCTAAAGGTGGCGAATCCGAGCAGAGACAGAGACGACGAGCGCGCCGCCGCGGCGGGGCAAGGAAATGAGACCGACCAAACTCATGAACAGAGAGACCTTATCGAAGAGTGGCTGCTATTTGAGCCCCTGCTTTTTTCTCAGCAACAACGACGTGGTGCTGGTGGTAGTAGTGGTGGTGGTGGTGCTGGAGGAATATTAGCTTCGTCGTCAATGCTGTTGCGGTTGGATAGGGAGAGGGAGATGTCGGCAATGGTTTCGGCTCTGACGCATGTGGTGACAGGAGAGGAGCAGACTAGGTTTGATGTGGTTAACGGTTCGGATTCGCCGGCGGGGAATGGTTTGTGCGGTGGCGTTGGAAGTAAGAGAGAAAGAGAAGAGGAAGGAGGTGGTGGTGGACAGAACATGTCTGAGTCGGTTTCAAGGCTTCCACAACAGGGCTCACCTTCATCCTCCTCTGTTTTTCCAGGTTTTTTTTTTTTTCTTGGGTGTCATTTTTTACTGCTAATTTTTCACGTAATTATCTAGTTCTAGTTGTTGATGGGAAGAAAAATCGTGCACGCATTCAATTGCTTCAAGATGAAGTTGGTACTTTGAATAGTCCAAATTTAGGAAGATGTTCTCTTCGTCTTGGCTCACAAGATTGACGGAAAAATACATTAAAATTGATTTTAAAACTAAATAGGCATGTATCGTAGAATTATCCAAATAAATATCCGTAGGTAAGAGTGTAATTCCTGACTTTTGAGTAGAGTCTAAAGTTTTCTTTCAACGAAAATGATATAGTTGCATAAAGCTAGTCTACCATTGTATTTGAAACCAATATATAGGAGAAAAGAAAAGAGATCGCGCGTAACATTTCTAAGCACGTTCTATCAACTCTTTTAACATTTGTTCTGATGAATTCCATAGAGAACTCGATCACAAGAACTCGAAGGACTACTAGCACCACACCACCTGTACAAACAGCATATGAATATAGTGCACCTCAATTATCAGAACAACCAATAAGGAGAAAATACAGAGGAGTGAGGCAGAGGCCATGGGGAAAATGGGCGGCTGAGATCAGAGACCCGTTCAAGGCTGCCAGAGTCTGGCTAGGCACATTCGACACAGCAGAAGCCGCCGCGCAAGCCTACGACACAGCCGCCCTGCGCTTCCGAGGCAACAAGGCAAAACTCAACTTTCCGGAAAACGTCAGACTCCGATCACTACCATCATCAGCTGCAGAAAATCCAATGACGACGCAACCTACAGTTTCGGGTTCTTCGAATGCCCTCCTGTCTATTCCTACATCCACCGAACCTATTGTTCACTCCCAAGCAGCTGCTTCATTCCAACAACAACGGCCTATGAATCTTTATGATCAGATGGTTTTGTTATCTTCGTCTTCATCTCCATCAGCTACTTCTTCTTCTACACTCGCCTCCTCTGTTTCCTCTGCTTCTTCTTCGCCACCACCGCCTGCCTTTTCCTCACTTTTTAGTGCTCAGGCAACGTCACCGGTTCAGCTCAGACAACCTACCGGTGATCAGAGTGGCGGAGCTGATTTTTCAGTGCAGCAGCAATGGTCAACGAGCTCCGGTCATTACAGTACTTCCTAGATGATCGATTTGATCATTTTTTTTTCCCGCTTCTTTCTTTTTTCCATTAAACATGACATTTTTTTCGGTTGTGAAATCCGTTCTCGTTAGTTGCTGCATCATTTCCTTAGCCATACTCATAAATAAAATTTTATTTTGTATTCTATCCTTAGTCTTATTCATTTCCGTTTGACCAACTATTGAAAAATCTATACTAATTAAGCTTAAGAGAGACTTGCGTGGGGCACCCGCCTCACGTAGATATAGGGCTGACTAATCACCTCTCAGCAGGGTTTTTTTTTTTATATTGCACTTTTAAAAAGCAGGGATAGTTTTGAAACAAGGAAAAAAAATTTGATGTCTGATTGGCTTGCCCTATATCCACGTGGTGGGAAAGCCCCTACCTAATAATTTCTCATTAAGGTTACTAGGTAGTTAGTACTTAGTACCTGTGTGCAATGATCATCTAAAGATCTTTGACTTGGGGCTACTGTCCCTTTGGGGACATCCGATAAAATATTTGACTTGGGACTGCTAATTCAAGTTTGATATAAAAGTTGTGGAAAAATTTTATGGAGAATTTCACAAATGGTCACTTAACTATGACTCATTCGACACTTTAGTCACTCAAGTTTCAAATATATCACTGCAATTTTTGGCATAGACAATCTTCTATTTGGCGGTCTAGAGGTCGTTCCTGTTCTGGAGTTAGGTCAGCAGCGGTGACGAAATTGTCTGGCGGTGGCATACTGGCATAGACAACCATCCTTGGCCTTCTAGTGGGAATGTTCTTGTTTGATCTCGGGTTGGAGGCGATGGCGTGTTGGAGCAGTGGTGGATGGATGGTGTCGACAATTAGGTGGTGATGGTGTTGGGTTTTCTTTAGTCCCAGGTTTGAATGTCCGGCAATCCTTTTGGTCGAGTTTAGGTCACAACGAGTGTTGGCTTGGTCGATCAAAAGCTGGTCAGGAGGACTCTGGTTGGTGCGTTTGTGTTGACACAAGTGAGTTGTCTAGTCTTAGAGTTCTTACTGGCTGGACGAGAGGCGCGATGTCAAGGATTTACTGCTCCTACGTTTATTGTCTTTGTCATACAGTTGTAGTGCAAGTTTAGAGTCAGTATATTGAGTTCCCAGTGGGAAGTCAAGTGGCCATCTCTGAGTAAGAGATGTCGCCAAAAACTCGTTGTAAGCAGTTCATTATTAATGAAGTTCTTATTTGATCAAAAAAAAAAAAGTTTCAAATATATCACTTTGGTCATTCAACTATTACACTGTCAATCACTTTAGTCACCTAAGGGGCATTTTATCTCACTTGGATCACTTCTCCAAATCATTATAATACATATTTCTCAATTTTTCACAATTGGTTGGACGTAAATATCATTAATATTGTGGCAAATAATTTTGTTTTAATGAAAAAAATTAACGAAGTGACCAAAATGAATAACAGAGTTAAAGTTGAGTGACCAAAGTGATATATTTAAAAGCTGAGTGACTAAAGTGTCGAATAGGTAAAAATTGAGTGAACATTTGTGATATTTTCCTAAAATTTTATAGTATGTTCACATATGACGTATATATTATTATCATTTTTATATTTTAATTACTCAATGGATAATTTATTTTACTCTAATGAGGATCTTATTTACCTATATACTGACGGCATAAGTGACTCAACTCTTATAAGTTTACCTCAACTCGATTATAAATTATAATCTACTTTTTTTTTTAATAAACAAAAAGTATATTTAATGTAAATCTAGCTGTCCATTCATGTTGGTACAAGTGCATGTCAATGCTCTGAATCTTCCTCTGCAAAATGTAGACATGTATCAGAAATGTTAACATACTAATTTCCTCCCTCATGTCCAAATCCAATGGTGGCTATCGAGGACGTGACCTCTCCTTTATCAGCGTCGTTGGCTCTTCAAGGAGATGGTGCATTGTCGAGGCTTGAGATTGACCATACAGTAGAGCCCACCCATCATTACCTAGTGGGTCACCCGATTACCTCCGGTCCAACTATTATCCCACATCACCGATATATGTTCCAAATAACCTAAATTAGGCCAATCTTGGTACGCAACCTAATGAGCATTTTTTCTTTCATTTCATCAACTCTAGTGACAAGTAGAGGGTATTATTGACTACGATTGTCCTTGCTGATTACGATGGGATTGGCTAGGTTACAGAGGTGCCTCTAAATCAAATTTCGATTTGGTTTAATAACTCTTCCTTGGGCTGGGAAGGTCGGATTTGTTTTGAAACAGGTGGTGCATGTGGATGAGCGTAGAATTCAATGCAATCAAACTGTCCGGTTTCTTTGTGGTTATGGATGTGGACAAGCCGTTCCTCCATTTTCATAGGTATATATATTGCCAAGGAATTGGATTTTGAGTATGTGAATGTGCTTGGACTTTTGTGTGTGATTCGTTTGTGCATGGAGCTATAGGTTTTCAGGGACCTCCCCTATAGGTGGCGATGGTAGCTAGAGCCGGTGCCTCTTCTATATGGTGAGGCCAGTGATTGCAACTCCATCTCCTAAAGTTCCACTTCCATCGCGGGACTTTTGAGGGTGCATTGCATAGCCTACATACAATAGGGCTCATCAGTTTTGCTATTGTTACTCCTCTCTTCTTGGCCCCAGCCCCTAGAAGACTAGAAGCCATGTATTGCTATTGTTCGTGTGGGGTCTCACCGGACCTCTTCCCCCCAAGCCCCACCCACCAACCACCCCCCAAAAAACAAAACAAAACAAAACAAAAAGGGGAAAGGATGGAGATATGGAGGCCTCTGTTTGGCTCCAAAACCAGTTGGCTTGCAAACTGTCTCTTTTGGGCGAGTGATTGCGCAGGCGTGCCAGCACCGCGGGGTGCAGTCGTTGGGGTAGTCCCTTGACCTGACTTCTTCTTCAAGCGCTGTGGACGAGGAGAGCACCAACCTCGTCACAGGGTTCTTCTCTTGCCTTTCGGAAAAGGACTTCTTGCCTTACGCGGTTAAGGGCTTTGGTTGTGGTCTCTTTGCGTTCACCGTATCGATACTCAACGTTGAAGGATGAGCAGAGCAATCACTGGGAAGTTGGAGAAAGCACGGGTTTTGCTAAAGCGTGACTTTAGCTTCGCTGGTTTGTGAGGGCGTTACCCTTGCTTCGCTGGTTGTATCGGTGGCAGTAGTACTGGCAGTCGGCTCGCGAGGAGACTAGGACTGGAAGCACGGTCGCCGGGTTGTTCTGGTGATGCTAACAGTCGGCTCGCGAGGAGACTAGGACTGGCGGGCGGTCACCGGGTTTCAACGAGGTTGAAGGTTTGCTCCGAGGAGGCTTTGTAATCGCTAGGATTGATTGATTCGAGAGAGGTCCGTGATTTCGTCGTTTAGCCCTGTATTTATACCCTAGGGTTTCGACTGCTCCTTGCCTCAGAAGGACTCTTAATTGAAGTTTCCTGTTTAGTCTCTACTACTCGATTTCAATAAGGTTTCGTCTTCTTACGAAGCACGGAATGGGCGAAGCTATAACCCAAACCCGAGTGGTTTTATTTTTGGGCCGCAGGTATCGGCCCGCTGGTTCGAATACACTAAAGGATTTTGCCTAAAATTACTTTTGGGCTCAAACATTGCCCCCCAGGCCGCGAAATCAGGCCCGCTGGGGTGTAACTGATTGAAGGGGACTTAGAAAGACGTGCCGGCCGCTTGAAACGATGCCATCAATGAAGATCGCGTCCTTTCGTTTGTGAAACGCTTTCTGTCGCATCGTTTCCCTCACAAAATCCTTTATTTAAACTCACAGCCGCAACCTTGTCACTTCAGAAACCCTTCCAGTCTCTTAAGCCCAGAAAAACCATTTCTGCCAACATCTTCTCTGCAAACTAACCAGAAATGGCTCCCCCTAAGAAAATCATCATCGATCAGGAAGAAGAACTAAATGAAAATGCCACTCGGACTTGGGGTACCAGCATCGGTGCTCGCATTCATCTTGAAACCTCAATTCATCGACCCCTACTCCTTCGTTTTCCCGACCATCACGTCGGGTTGGGCCCAGCACCGCAAGGCATTATTCCGGACGACGCCATCGCTCTATACGGCCTTCCTATTCGCCGGCCCATTCCAGTCCTCCGAAGGACTCCTGGAGACTTTAGCGGTTGGGGTGCCCAGAACCATCGAGCCAAGATAGGGAATTGGCCATCTTCCATTAGTGCACAGGAGATTTCCTGGTATCGCGAGACGCGGGCACGAGATCTAGCTCGCTGGAACGCAGCAGGTATCACCCACACTATCGATTTGTGTTTCCATCTTCCTCGCGGTGGTAATCGCTCGCCGCTCGCTGCTTTCCTCTGTTTTTGGAATACCGCCACCAACACATTTGACTTTAGATTTGGTCAAATGAGCATCACTCTGTTGGATATCCTCGCCATCACTGGCTTGCCTATCGATGGCGAGCCTTATGTGCACGGCCAATTTGACTCTGTCAACTTCACCTCAACTATGGCCCAACACGGTCGCAGCGCTCACAGTGGCTCCTACCCACGATGGTTGGCGTACTACAGCCGGGAACACAACGCGACCGGTGGAATCGCTTTTCTTGAGTATTGGCTGTGTAAATTCATATTTTGCACCTCTTCTTGTAAGCCCACTGGCACCTGGACCTTCTTAGCAACGACCCTCTACAACGACCGCAACATTGGGCTCAGACAACCGGTACTGGGAGCCCTCTATCGCATGCTGTACCAAGCGACGATGCATCCATTTGAGACCAACATATCTGGTCCTTTCTGGATTTTAGATTTTTGGATCCAGACTTACTTTCAACTCTTCCGCCGCGAAGATATCCCGCTACTTCCACCGGCCGACCAACTCTTAGGTCGATGGTTCTGCCGAGAGGACAAGTACTCATCTCCCCCTTATTCTGAATGTTTTTCTTATCTGTACTTGCTAGATGATATGCCGTACTGTGACCTAATTCTGAGCAGAAGATTCCCATCTTTGCTCGAATATGGTTTTCTTCCTAGCGATCCTCGCTATTCCAACCGCGCTAGCCTGGCTTTTCGCCACCCGGTCTCCTGTTCAGATATCAGGATCGCCGCCGAAGAACTCAACTACGAACTCTATGCTCCTAATCACTTTGCCCGTCAGTTCGGCCTTGTCCAATTGGTACCAGTTCCTCTATACGACGCTTGGAACTACAACACCTCTTAGCGCAGATTCGGGCCCCCCTTAGGGCCCCCGCCGACACAGAGCACGCTCGCGCTAGTCGATCTCCCTGATTGGGCCCAGGTCATCGACGCTGTAGAAGGAACTGAAGAAGGATATGAGATTTGGTGGGCAGAAGTCTCCGTCAATTGCTGGACCCCACCAGACGACAAACTCTTTGCAACTATCTTTGGCGAGCTGAGGAATCCTTATCCTGTCGATGTTGACATGCTCGCTCGCTTCTCTGAAGACATTACTGGGCCCCGACCCCTTCAAGTGATCCGACCGGCGCGAGTTCCTCGCCCGGCCCAGGCTGGAATCGTAATTCGCGAACCTCCGCCGGAGGTAAGTATTATAACTTTACCCTCTGCAAGTTCCTTCACTATTCACTTCGTTTACTCACACTTCTTTTTACTAGGGGAGTGCGCCGCGCCCTGGCCGCCGCACAACCAGTGCTTCCCCAGTCGCGACAATCTGGAAAACAGAAGGCAGTGCTCGCTGAACCTGCAGCCGAAGATTCTTCTTCTTCTGATGACGACGATCCACAAACCGTAAGAAATCCTCTGTCCTTAGGATCACGTTCTGTGGGTTAAGTCCTAACTCCTTGATTTTGACAGGTCGCAGCTGCTCTAGCTCGCAAGCGCAGTCGCTCGGACCCTCGCGTTGACCCCTGGGCAGAAGATGAACCACCGGCTGACCGATTGGTAAGAAGCGATAAGCTCATACTAAGCATTATCCACACCTTCGCCCAAACTTCCATAACCTTCTCTTTTGCAGGTTCGTCGCCGGCGGTCTGGAACCGCTGGGGAGGGCTCTTCAGCTGCTAGTCAAGGAACAACTGCTTCACAAGCGCCGGCGCCCGTGGGCCCTGAAAACCTTCCACCTCCTATCAACACCGTTGGCGACTCGGCCTCAATTCCTGTGCAGATCATAGAGGACAGTTCACCCGAGCCGGAAGAGAATGCACCCCTGCCAGATGCACCGCCGGAGGAGCCGATCGCTGTACAACCCCCGGAAGACGTATCGCTCAATCTTGATCCCACCGCGGCAGTTGAAGACCCTGCAAAAATACCAACTACAGACGAGCCTCCAGCTGCACAGGTAACCCCCATTCCAAAATCCATGCCTCATCTTTTGATTGACTCTGTATATCCTGATAAACTTTCCCCAATCGTAGAGTAACGTCCCTGCTGAGGAGGTCGCTGTCGCTGATCCCGCTGAGCCCGCTGGTGAAAGCATGGTGGCTCAAGAACCTGCCCCCCAGGTTCTAGAAGTAGGAGCTGAGATAATTGTAGCACCGGAACCAGTCGCGGCCCAAATCGTCGAGCCCCAAGAAGTCCCTGCCGAGGCCGCTGTTGACGCTACTGCTATTGTCGATGTCCCTCATCCCGAACCTCCTAACAGGCTGGAAAGGCTTGTTCGCGTACTCGAAGTGGCTCCTCCAGGAGTCATAGACGAAGCGAGGGACGGTCTGCAGCAACTTCTGGGTCCTGACATTTTACTACCGGGCGCGCCTGCCAGAGCTCAAGAATATTTGATGGTGCTTCGCCGCGAGCGCACTATCACCGAAGCTGAATTTGTTGAGATATACGAGCTCCTACAAAATCTCCCTGCGCGGATTAATGAGAGAAAGCCGCGACCGCGCAAGCTAGGCAGGCTCAGGCTCACTATCGCGGCGTTGCACAACAAGCAGAGGCATCTCGCGACTCCTTAGGTGATCGAGCTATTCGTGTTAGGGACCTACGGATCTCGCAGAACCACCTTCGGACCCACATTCAGGACCTCCAAGCCCAACTGATCGAAGCAAAGGCCCAGTTGGTGGTGGTGACAGCCCAACTTGAGCAAAAGGAACCTCAGATATAGCAACCCTTAGCAGCCTTCGAAGCGATGACTCAGAACTTGGCTCAAGCACGCGAAGCAGTCCGACAAGCAGAGTGAGCTGCTGCTGACACTAGCTTTCGTCTAGATGAACACTTACTTCGCTTGACCCATGCGGGTCGTAAACTTTAGGCCTCTTACTTCAGGCCCATTTTGCTTTGTATGAACGAACTTAATATTTAATGTTTAATATTTAGCCCGCTTCGCTCGGCCCAAATATCACTTACAGTCTGACAATTAATGATAAGTAAAATCGTTGAAAAGATAACCCCAATTTGGGCGGTTACCTCCTTGGAGACTGCCCTGCTTCCCACGCATTTCCAATATCTTCCATTTCCGAGATTATAGCATTTAACTGCATTGATTCTCTTATTGATGGTGTTGAAAGTGCCTCAACTGCTTGTCGCGCGGTGTAGAGTTGGTCCTATAAATACCGGTTTCCACAAAACAACGATAACCAAACCACCATGTCTTTCCCACAGATACCCTCGCAAGACCTATTGCTCTTTCTTCAGTTTCTAAAATCTTCCCTCCATGATTTCAACCATAGCCACAAATTCTTAGGCTTCATGGCTTAATCTCAAGACCTGGGTAGGCCTCATGGCCTAATCTCAGGTCCAGTGGCATGTCTTTGGTTTCTGAAAATCTGGATGAACTTGCCAGTCTCAGTTAAACCGAAGAACACGCCACACTCCTAATGCGGCAGAATCAGATTCTGAAGAGGCTGTCTCTTCAGACTGTCCGCGAGGAGCATGGGGCAGAAGGGCGGAAGGCCACGTTGAGGCCGCCTGTTCTTCTCTCGCGGTCTACCTCCGGAGCCTGGGTACGAGGCTTCTGTTTTTCCCCAGGAGGTAGATGTGGTTGTGAGTCGCGCTCGCTCCGGACCCCAACTCATGCCTGGAAGAAAGGCTCAAGGAAGGAAGATGATGGATTGTTTCCTTCCCCTTTCCTCTAGTACCGATGACAGCAGTGGCGACTCAGATCGGAAGAGGATCTGAGTAAAGGGGGGAAGAGTGCTCTGAGGTAGCGCCCAGATCCTTCTCCTTGCAACCAGATCCGGTCACTTTTAAACTTTACGTTCCTGTCAGAGCCACTTTTGGCCTTGTAATTACATGTGAAATTGTATTGCTCTATTCTGTTGTATGCTTCTGGCCGCAAAGCCACTTTATGTATGAAATTCCTGCTTTAAACAGAAATATGCAAAAAATTTGTTAGTTTAAAACAAAGCCTCTTGTATAGGCTTTTCACATCTATTCTTCACACACTTTGTCAAGAACGCTTTCAAATTGAATTGAAAAAATTGAGGTTAACTGGGATAACTTGGATAATGAATACAATAATGATAAAACAAAGCCTCATGTATAGGCTGTTACATAATAAAGCCTCAGATAAGGCCTATTAGATATGGAGTTGCCCCCCAATGTTCATCGGGGAAGCAGAGACAAGAACTATAGGCCACAGAGAAAAGGCCGAATGATGCGAGCCGATGAAGATTAAAGTTGCCCCCCAGCCTGGGCAAGAACAAGATCAGGTGGATCTTCGAACTCCCAGACACTTGGGTAATATTTCTTCAGGAAACGGCCGTTAATAGGGTTGTGATGGATGTCGCCATCGACGTCTCTGAGGTGAAAAGCTCCGCGCTCCAAGATCCTGTGGATAACAAAGGGTCCCTCCCATCGCGGTGTCCATTTACCGCGACCGGTTAACTTTTCACCCAAGGGTAAAATGGCCTTCCAGACGAGGTCGCCTTCTTTGTAACTACGACCACGCCTCCGCTTATCATAGGCGCGAGCGATACGTTGTTTTTCCATCACCAAATTGTCCAAAGCTGCCAAGCGCTGCTCGCTTAAATCTTCGTGCTCCTGCCATATTGCTTGAACGTAATCCTCGCCAATCAAATGATGCTGTTCTTGCACGCGTAGAGAATGAACGTTAATTTCTAACGGTAAGATAGCGTCATGACCGAACATAAGTGCATACGGCGTTGTGGCGTCCCACTGGGCGTGCCAAAATGTTTGGCTCCAAAACCAGTTGGCTTGCAAACTGTCTCTTTTGGGAGAGTGATTGCGCAGGCGTGCCAGCACCGCGGGGTGCAGTCGTTGGGGTAGTCCCTTGACCTGACTTCTTCTTCAAGCGCTGTGGACGAGGAGAGCACCAACCTCGTCACAGGGTTCTTCTCTTGCCTTTCGGAAAAGGACTTCTTGCCTTACGCGGTTAAGGGCTTTGGTTGTGGTCTCTTTGCGTTCACCGTATCGATACTCAACGTTGAAGGATGAGCAGAGCAATCACTGGGAAGTTGGAGAAAGCACGGGTTTTGCTAAAGCGTGACTTTAGCTTCGCTGGTTTGCGAGGGCGTTACCCTTGCTTCGCTGGTTGTATCGGTGGTAGTAGTACTGGCAGTCGGCTCGCGAGGAGACTAGGACTGGAAGCACGGTCGCCGGGTTGTTCTGGTGATGCTGACAGTCGGCTCGCGAGGAGACTAGGACTGGCGAGCGGTCACCGGGTTTCAACGAGGTTGAAGGTTTGCTCCAAGGAGGCTTTGTAATCGCTAGGATTGATTAATTCGAGAGAGGTCCGTGATTTCGCCGTTTAGCCCTGTATTTATACCCTAGGGTTTCGACTGCTCCTTGCCTCAGAAGGACTCTTAATTGAAGTTTCCTGTTTAGTCTCTACTACTCGATTTCAATAAGGTTTCGTCTCCTTACGAAACACGGAATGGGCGAAGCTATAACCCAAACCCGAGTGGTTTTATTTTTGGGCCGCAGGTATCGGCCCGCTGGTTCGAATCCACTAAAGGATTTTGCCTAAAATTGCTTTTGGGCTCAAACAGCCTCATCCATCAAAGTCGCACTAAATAGAAGTACAAAGAATACTAAAGAATAATCGCATCAAAAGGCTCTATACTTTATTCCCAGTAGAGCCGAGTTGTTTGCATGAGAAAACTCATTCAAAGGATCTTAAATAGAAAGATACTCCACAGAGAAGTATAATATAGAGCTTATTGATGCTGTTATTTTTTAGTTTTCTCTGTACTTTTATTAATGAGTGTATTTGGGATGGCTAATTATTTATTAGTGTAGTATTATGTGTGAGGAATTTACAAGCTAATTCTGACCTAGCCGCTCTCTCCTAGGGTTTCTAGTTGAAAACCTTTTTTCGAGAAAATCTTTCAAATAACCCCAACTCGATGGCTGATGCCATTCTTGGCCTTGTGGCTGCTTGCCTCTTGGCATACACTATTGACTTGACAGTAGGATCGTCTCTGGCACTCTTTTGGTCACCGCCTACATCGGTGAAGTGGATCAATAGATTTCGACCAGATCTGCCTTAGGACCTCTGGCTTTGCGAAATGATGTATAGAGACAAGGATGGACGTGGTGGGGATATCTTGGGTGAGCTTGCCGGTGGTGAGCTTGATGATTTTGGTGATGATGGTCGTGTAAAGATGGAGGAGACTATGACGGGCTTCTAGTCTCGTGCGGCTGGTGTCAGGATTGGAGCCTCGCCCTTGGATTCTCATATTGGGTTAGGTGTGAGGGGGAACGGCTCTGTTGCGTTAGCTTTTTCACCTGTGACGTTGGCTATGAACGATGACGTTGGGTTGTGGTTGACGGACAAGAACGCTCGTGGTTGTGGTAGCTTTCAATCCTCGTATACAGGCGGTGTCGTCAACTGGTCTGGCCCTCTCGGCGAAGGAGGCTACTGCTGCAGCGGGGTTGTGCAGGTCAGTGTCTTTGGTGAACAGGAGCAGGACAGGGTGCCCGTAGAAATTACTACTTGGGCCATCTGGGCTTTGTTCTGGCCTGTGGGTTGGACTCAGTGTTTTGGGTCCTGGGCCTCTTTAGTTAGGGGAGTGGAGGATGATTGGTCATCCTCTAACCCAAATTTTGCTTAATTTCATTTGGGTCGCAAAATCTAGTTTGCTCGGTTATTACATTTATTTAACTTGCTTTTGAGTTTCAAGGTTTTGTTAGAATCAAGGTGCATAAATTTCCTTAAAAGGTGGGTATACACCGGAGTGCGAGGTTCTGTTTTGTTAGAATAGATCCTTTGTATGTCATAAATGATGGCTCTTTCTGTTGGCCCCTCATGAATGTGTCGTTTCTAGTACTGCTTGTTGAATTATAAAATTGGTTGATCTCCTTCAATTCAAAAAGAAAAATGAGTGAGGAATTTACTTTCTCTGGACCACATTTATTAGTGTAGTATTAACATTTGTTCTCGTTTCTACTATATATATATATATATATATATATAATGCAAAAAAGAAAATATCAAACTAAAGCTAGATAATTTACAAGAGCTTTCTCACACCAGTAATAAACTAATAATAAAAACCTAGCCACTGACGCGAGAGAGAGGGAAGGAAACCCCTAGCTTCGAAAATCTCTAAGTTTGACTGTATGGAAGAGGTGGATGAGATGGTTGTTCGACTGGCTGCTTCTCTTGGACTGGCAGATGTTCGCAGGCTAGTGGATCTTCGTCCGACTCATGGAGAGGGTTTGCGTCGTTCTCAGACATATTTGGTGGGGAAGTTGTTGACGGCTAGGGCTTTCAACAAAAGATCGTTCATGGGTATGTTCAGGCGTGCATGGAGGTTGAATGGAAGATACATCGCTCAGGAACATGGAGATTGCTTTCTGTTCACCTTGACGGATCCAACAGATCGTAATTGGATCCTTTGAGGTGGTCCTTGGGGTTTTGATAGAGCTCCGGTTGTCCTAGCACCCTATGATGGGGTGGGAGCGATCAAGGATGTTTCACTCTCTACCTTAGCTTTCTGGATCAAGGTACGTGGTCTGCCACCAGATTTCCATACTAATCATTTCTTGGGGCGGTATGTGCAGAAAGACACAACAGAGTTTGGAGAAGGAAGGATTCGAATCCGAGTTGAGATGGATCTTCTGCAGCCTGTGATTTTCTGACCGAGCTTCACGGTGGATGATGGGGTTGATGTGGATCAGGACTTTTTCTTTGAAAATCTCTATGGGAGATGTCAAGAGTGTGGTTTGATTACTCATGTAGGATTACCATGTGCTGGGACGCCACTTCCAACAGAGGCCATGATTGAACAATTGCCGGCAAGGCGAAATCTTGAAAGGGTATTGAACCGTGTGGAGTTATCTCCTCATGTTGGGCCGTCGATGGTGTTTGGAGCACAACCAAGTCCACAAGTCGGGCAGGAGAGATTCCTGTCAGTAGCTAAACAAAAGGGGAGGAAGGAATTCAGGCGTAAGCTTGTTACCGGCAGTGGTGAAGGAAGTTTTGGGGTGCACACTGCACCTCTGAACGAGCAGGTGAAGAATGGTAATGAAACATCTCCGGGAGGTTCAGGGCAAGAGCTGATTGGGAGTGGTAAACTACAAAAAAAAAAAATCAAATAGCCACGGCGCAATGCAGTCGTGAAAAGCCAAATTGCCATCACCAAAGACCAACGGCGACGGCTAGACGACGACAAAATAGCCGTTGTCATTGAGGGCGTCGCCATTGCTATTTGCGACGGCAATTACGCCATCGCATGAATTATGGCGACGGCTACTATGTCGTCGCAAAGAGCAATAGCGACGCCACCTACTGCAATGAAATTTTTTGCCGTCGCTGAAGGTCATCTGCATCGGAAACAATGTTGTCGCCAGTGGCGTAGCTAGAAATCTTAGTTAAGAGGGTCAAAATTTAAATTATAATATTAAACAAACATAAACTTCATCAAATAATATAAAAATTATAAATCATCACAATACTTAAAAATAACAAGTCTATCTAAAATAATTATAGTTGTCCACGACAATTACTCATTTCTGAAATATCATCATTTGATCATTTGATGTATTTCTTATTTGAGGAGCTTCAGGTGGTGTCAACTGTTCTGTTGCTTTTCTCTTATAATACCTCTCTAAAAAGGCTTTCATATTCCAAATTTTCAATTACGAAGATTTCAACTTGCTGTTCGGAGAGACAAAATCTGAGAGAGATAAAAGACGAAATTATAAGAGGAAACGACTTAAGAGAATGAGCAAGAGACCAAAAAAAGCTATACAAGTCTAAATATATATAGCCATACATAGGAGAAAATAATCATTAATTAAGAAAATATATTAAAATATTAAAAGAATGTGGGAGACCGTTTTCTGTCCAAATTGGGACAATTTTGATTAGGAAAATATATTAAAATATTGGAGATTGTGGGATACTAGGAATAGGACTGTAGGAGAACCGTCCAAGTTGATCATGATAATAATTAAAAGCAAACGTTTTTTTTCTTTATCAGAAGGGTCAATTATTGGATTAAAAAGTCACTATCACATATTTCGACCAACCATGGCTCAGTTTGGAAAATTGAGAAGAGTCAATTGACCTTTCTCGCCCTACTGTAGCTACGCCCCTGGTTGTCGCAAGATATGAATCACCAATAAAAAAAAATCTTTTTTTTTTTTGCAAAACCCATACAAATCACGTTCTGTGCAAAAATACAAATGAGAAGCTTGTATACTCTTTCACAATATTGTTATTCAATGATTCATACATCTTTGTCATTGTTCAAAATACAAAAAATGCACAACTTCTTTCTCCTATCTTGCTCTCGCTCATCCCAGCTAATGACAACCTCGAGTGAACACATCTAAAGCTTCAATTTCTCTGCTGAGATGAAACTGGTACACGAAAAAACAGATAAAATAGTAAGCTGATCACTGACCTTAAGAAAGAAAAGAACCTTAATTTCATTACTCTCCTTTAGGTCCTAAACTGACATACTCTTACCCTTTAGTTTTCTGACCAAAGAGACATATATGTTTCTTCAGGTCGTGAGAGATTTCAAAACTCAAAGAATTTGCAGAGATGTGTTTGCGAAAGTAAAGGAACTATTTGAAGAGCATGACAATGGTGATAGAGAAAGCCTTGTGAAAGTAGAATAGGGATATGAGAAAGTGAAAGTGGGACTGCGATCTCAGAGATTAGAGAACTACACTAGAAACTACAGCTTTGCTTGGTGGATTATCATTTCATACCTCACCAACCCTGCCACAGAGAATAGGAATTCAATCAAACGCATCTCAGAGAATAGGATTTATGCAGTCTTAATGCCAACACCTAGAAAAACATATTGAAAAGGAACTCTAACAAGCAGTCAAGCACTCTACCTGAAAAATAAATAAAAAATCAACTAAAAAAAATCCACACCTTCAATTGGCGCCACACATCAGTAAATGAAAACAAAGCCAGTTTCACTAGTATCAAAAAACTGAATATCTCGGCATATATTTTCAATGCACCAAGAGTCAAAACAAAGCTGATGGGCCAGTTCACTTGATATCCCAAACCAAGAAAGTTGAAGGAATCATCATTGACACAAAAACAAGGTCAGAGAGATGACAGAAGAATGCCAACTGAAATTTAAACCAAATGTCCCAATATTCTAAAGAGCAATCAAATCTAAAAGGGGCACAAAAGAGGGCAAGCAATAGAAGCTTGTTCGAACAATAATAAATCATGTTAGAGGGTTCTTGCTGAGCATGTAGAAGAACCATAAGAGTGAATTTGCACTGGTATCTTTCCTAGAAATCATGAAGTTCAGAATTATTTCACTTAGATATTTATCATTCATCTCTTCCGGATTCTTCTCACTCTTCGATAGAAACCGCGACAGTATGTCCTCCTTGTCATTCTATGAAACATGTAGCAGACATAGGATTAGAAGGTAGAGAGAAGAGAAACATCATGCAAGACAATCCCCAATACATGTTGCCACAAATATCTGATGGACCACATGGCTCCATCCAAAATAATATTCATATTATGAGATGATGATTTGATACCAAGTATCAGAGGAAATGATCTCGTTCTCACTCTCATAAACACAGACACACAGCAAGAATGACAGCAAAGTAATGCAAAATTGATAAGGGTGGCTTCAGAACCAATTTTGAGAAATCTTTTTCATATCCAAAATGGATCAACATAGATTTGAGCCTGCAAAATCAGAAACTTGTAACTAGTATTGTCACGAGCTCAGAGTCTCAGAAGAGTTAATCCTTTTTCTTCATTTGCTCAATTTTTGTGTGGATTAACTTATACAAGAAATCATCAACGATTTTGGTATTCTTCCTTTAGAGAGCTTCTGATCCTACATTCATAAACTTCTTAATCCCCCACAAGACATCAACGAAATGAAAGAGGGTCAATTTACTTGCATTTCAAAAGCATCGCCAAAACTCTTGCCTTCTTCAATTGATTTTCCATATGAAGAAACTTAACTATTGTAATCTGAACATATTGTAAAGCATTACTGATTTAGTGTCCTGCAGTGTTTCAAATAGCATTCACGGGTACGGGTATTTACCCAACCCATTTTTAAACAGGAAAACCCATACCCACCCATTTACCCATTTTTAATTTTTTTTTTTTTTAATGGTCTTTAAGCTTCAGTCAATTAAAGGCTGGGATTTAAAAAAAAAAAAAAAATACTTGCTACTATTTTTTCAGCCACACAGAACCAATTAATAATGAATTGAAAACTCGTTACAACCTCTTACCAACAAAACAAAGAATAGAGAAAGAGACTTGTTACAATCTGATGCTAATTAGGCAAACAAAAACACTGCCTAAATGATGCAACCTAGATTAGTAGGCACCCAATTAATTACTATAACATACATTTTACTCTCATCATGATTCATGACAAACAAATACACACATGCAATCACACATACACACAAATACACACTCAAGCTGTAAGACTTGATTGTACACACATTTGCAAAACTCAGCCGGCTCTATACTCTGTCATCTGGTCCAGCAATCATGAACTGCCATTTGAATATTTCTACATCAAACTTCGTATTAAGGGATTCAACTTCACTAGGGCAAGGGAAAGTTGATACTAAGTGGCAGAAAACACTCACATTGCAATCAAGAGCATATTTCCTGGCAAGAAGCATTGCTGCATTATAATTATGGTTATTATGGTTATAGAAACCGATCAATATGCCTCTTCAATTTCCCTTTTCTTTTCCTTTCATATTTCTTCCCCCATTCATAATTTTGACTTCTGTTTGCTCATTTTCACAAGGGAAGGTTACGGCGGTTGCTGAACAATCATATAGTTATTATACTGGAAACGAAGGAACTGACAAAGATCCTCAGGTAGTCAAACACAAAATATCTCACTCAAACTAACAAAACCCAGAATCCCTTTGCAAAAATTAACACAGAATCAATCTCTATTCCAACAAATCCCACAATCAAAAGCCAAAACTCAAAAGCACTTGCTCAAATCCACAGAACTACAATCATTAATCCCAATATGCTTAACCAAAACAAGAAAAACCACATAAATCGCAAAACCCACTTCCTGAAAATACTTTTTCCTTCCTAAAAATCAAATCAAGCATTGCAAATTGCATATATGCAGACAATAGATACAGATATAAGAGAGAAGGAAGCGAGTAGTACGAGTTCGAGAGAGGAGAAACAATGGCGGCGCCTGAAATTCACAGCATCAATCTCTATTGCTGCAATACTATCCTCATATACTAACTAGCAGCATAACCCAACAAGAAATTACACAAAAGCAAACAAGATAATCTAAAACAATGAAATGGGTGGATTTCGAATCGGAAATTAAACTTACTTGAGAGGGACTTTCCGATACGCCTTTTTAATTTCCTTATGAGTTGAATGACTTCGAATCCCTAGAAACACTCAAGACTTCTTACGGGTCTTGCCGTATCGGCGAGCTTATGTGCCTTCCAATTTCGAACCAAAACCCATCTCTCGTCTCTGTTTCTCACTCTCCAAAAAGAAGCTCTCTGTATCAAAATCTAGCTTAAATAGAGCGAAGAATCTGGAGAAGAAAGAAATACCAGATCTGTGATGGATTATATTGAAATGACGAGATCTAGGTTATAGTCGATCTGACCCAGAGACAAGATGCATGTATTTGGGACTTTGGTATTCTGAAATACCCAAACGCCACACTAGTTTCTAATTGATCTGATGCACAAGAGAAACGGGTTGAGAGCGGAAGAGAGGCTGACCCAAAGAGACATTTTTCAAAGTTTAATTCTCTTTTGCCCTCTAACATAGAGTTTAGAACTAAGTACACGCGACGACACATTGGTGGTAGCAATTCATATCAGAATATGCGACGGCGTAGTTATGTAGTAGCAAACAATTGGTATTATGGTGACAGAGGGATGTTTTGCCGTCGTATCCGATTGTTGTTTTTGCGACGGGGTTGTTTTGCCGAAGCAAAATATCTATCATTCGCGACTGCTATTACACGCCGACACAAACAAGAGAAACCAATTGAATTCTTTTTTGTAGTGGTAATTCTACTGAGAAGGAGTTGATGGAAGCAGCTCCTAGTTGTGGTATGCGTAGGAAACGTGTGGATGAAGATGGCATCTCTCTAAAGAAGTTGCGGTTGAGTCTAGCAGTAGGCAGGACAAACTTGGATGTTATGACAATGAGATTGTGTTATGTGAAAGCTGTCAAGGAAGTATACAAGAAGAGGCTGGAAAGGCCAAAGAGGGCAAAGAATAAGGCAAAGGAACTTAAGGTTGTGCATGCTTCACCTATGAAGAAGTCACTGGCAAAAAAGCTCAAGACTCCTAGGAAGGAGGAGAAATTGGTGAATGGATTATCGGAATTCACCGTGTTGGAGACAGTTCATGGTTCCAACCCATCAAAGGGTAAGGAGCCAATAGTTGTTTGATAGGTTGATCCTAGTTACTATTGTCTATGCTGATAGAGATACCTCTATGAGTCTTATGAAAGTACTTAGTTTTAGCATACCACAATTGTGTGCTCGGTGTGTGAGACTAGGTAGAATAGATTGCCTGCAAAGCGAGGTGTTTGTATGTGGCATAGACTACTCAAAGCATGATTATTTTATTGGAGTAGTCTTTGTACTATTTCTTAATCTACGAACGGAGCATATTATTGGTATGTCTCAATTTGATATATAAAAAAAAAGTAATAAACTAATAACTAATAAGACGTCACTTTTTTATGTATGGAAATGTTGTCAACCCATTATAGTACAGAGAGGAAACAGTGACAATCTGTATTGGACAACGTCAAAAAGAGTCATTTTCACTTTCCAGCAATTTTATCCGTGGTATGTAAAATCAGTCAAAAACGGAATTCATTATTTGCTTTTTACAATGGCGTTTCAAAACCTTCAATCTTTGCCCAAAAAAAAAAAAAAAAGACGGTTGGTTACACTAAGTAAACTGATCAAGTTCAAATGTAGGAAGTTCATTTTGCCAAAGACAAGTTGAAATGCTTCTGTAGTAAAGTATGAGTTGAAATGATTGTTGACAACCATAGATATTAGATAACTAATTACGGGAGCCCCTTCTAATGAGCACTAGTTGAAGATTTGTGTTAAACTTACTTTTCGATTACATTTTCATAAATAAACCCTTAGATGTTTAGATATTTATGTATAGATCATTTATGTAAATTTTCAATCAAATTAAAAATCGTTAAGACATTTATAATCGTGATTTGTCAGTTATGAACCTGAACAGTTCATGTTTGACAAATTTAGTTCAGTAACTTAACGATTAGCAATTTAGAAGAAATTTTTTAGAAGTGATCTACTAATGCATGCATAAATATCTAACGGTTGATTTGTCATAATGTACTTTAAAAAATTGATCTCCCATACCGTTTATTAGAAAGTCCTTAACTAATCCTATCAATTTTACGAGAAAAGAAAACTACAAGAAATCTTTTTGTTGCCTGCTGGCACACCAAAGGTATGTGCGAGTATACAACGAGGAATTTAGTTCTAATAAAACAAACAACTTGATACATATACTTTACCAACCCTCTTCCCTAATAGAGAAAAGCCCAGTCTTCCAAAGATTGATTACTAGAATCCGATAACTCTTTAGTCCATGGAATAGAAACCGCGACAATGGTTTAAGAGCATCATTGGTCACGAAAAGACTGAAGACGTGCGACATAAGCCTTCTCACACCTTCAGAGCTGCCTTGTGAACCATTGTTTCTTTGTGTATTTGGTGGCAGCTCTTCTCAACAAGATCAAGCAGCTTCTCCAAGTTTGTAGCCCACGAATTAAGAACGTTGTTACTATCTTTCGCAGTTCGGAAACAAATTATGCCTATTGGCCTGTCAATCTTGGCCACCAGCGCCTTGGACACAACCATTTCTGAAAGATGCTTCTCAGCTTCCTGAATAGTAAAAAAAAACAAACTATTGGTAAAGCTAGACTGAAAATATATTAGCAGATTTCAAGTGTGCATCGCAAAAACTGTGATTGAATGCAAAAGGCATATCAGCAAATGACGTACTAAAACCAATCATAAAACCTTAGAAACTTATATTCTTTTCCTATTCCAACCAAGGCTACCAAGGCCGTGGGCGATCTGTTACACCAGCACATGGTATGATCGCAGTACAATAGGGATAATCATGGTAATGTTAACTCCAGATTGCTTCCCTCACTTCGTATAATTATTATAATTCTAATTTCTTTGATTTTTAAAAATAAACTTGAAGAAAGGGAGAAGAGGATCTTTTTGCATTTATTACTCAAGTAATATAGTCTTATGCATCCATGTCAACTAAACTAGTACGTTAAACAAGATTCGGCTACTGCTGAATCTCAAACATTAACACAGTGGCCAGAATCAGCTTAATTAATCACCTATAGGGTTATTCTCCTTCTCTCAACTCCTCCCCCCACTTTCCGTGTTCCTTTGGTTAACCAATTATTCTTTTAGCAACTTTGATAAAACCCCTTTTTTCATCCCAGGTAATTGAAATAGGTAGGAAAACTTATCCAGACACAATCACTTGGAATACATGACAAGCAAAAAAAATAATAATAATAATGTTATCTACAATAGGAATAAATACAAATTAGCATCCACAAACCTGGATACTTAGACAGAGCAGCTCTGCAAGTCTCTTCAAAGTAACCCTCGAGTAATACTTTGAAACAACTAGAATATTCTGCAAAAGCATCACATGTCATAAAAGTAGTTGTGGACCAAACAGTTAAATAAAGGGCAGATAAGTAAACGTGTGATGTCTAGGGCAAACCTACATGTTCAATTATCCTCTGCTTTAGATCTTCAGCTGCTTTGTCACCCAAAGAGCCTCCAAGCATGTTCTTCTCATTCTCAAACTCATCGTTGAACTTATTCCAGAGTGTGGTCCATTGTATGACCTCCATGGTTACCACTTGTTTCAAAAGTAACCTAAAAGGGAATAACAAAGGCAGGGCTCATATGTCATACTAAAAGCATGTATTAAAGATATGAATCATAGAGTCATATGACCAAAAGAAGAGCTAGTTCCACAGATGCTAATGTTGAAAATACCTAAAATTTGGAATCTCTGAAAGATTCTTATCCTCCAGGGTGGAATTAAGAAGGCTTGACTGCATTGGATCGTATGGTGACAGAACCAAGTACCAACAGATTTTCCTCAATATCTACAATGAAGAGAATCTTATATTAGTTAAACAAATAAACACAAATAATGAGAGTTTCTCTCTAAAACTGGTCATTTGGTGTCACAGGTTTCACTAAAGTTTTGTTTACTCAAAATATAGCCTTTTTTCAACACAAATTCTCAATGTGAAACAAAAATGTGTAAAGGATAACGCAAAAAGAAACAATGGGGTAATTTCAAAAAAGTAAAAAAAAAGGCTACATTTCCCTGAACTCAGTTGTAATTATGCATCAAAGGAACCACTTCTCCACAAGCTTCCCATTATCCCACCCACATTTACCGATTCAGATAGTTTCTTTATAAAGAGCAATTTTGCAGATGGATTTTATCCTCCTTCTATAACAATTTAATTGCTTCAATATACAAGCCAAATTCCTTATAGGCGATAGAAATCATCAGAGAAAGACAAGGGTTCTCAGGTATTTTTCTATTGCTATCTTCCTTTGTAAATGCAGTCACCCATATTATATTCCCTACTTAATGGGAAAGATGCTTTACTTGGCGTTTTTGGTTTCTTGTGTTGGCAAAGAAGCCCTTTCAAGAAGACTGATAAAAAAGATGCAATAGAGGATCAAAAGGCAGACAGAGTCACAAATGGAGATCTAGGTTTTCCATATGTTTTAACTCAGGTTATCTGCTATGTAATTTCTATACATTTGTTAACATAATTTTACTTTTAAGAGATTGGAGCATGTCTGTAATATTTCACAAGCATGTTGAGAGGCTATAATAGTATAAATAAGATCTTTACTGGTATCCACTGAGCTGGATCCTCTTTAACAGAAGGGATCTCGTATATCGCCTTATAGCAACGGCAAATCTCAAGGTAATCATTGTTATGAGAATAATACCTGCTGACACAATAGTGAAGAAAACATGATTACAGTAAATAAAAACACCCAAAATATGAGGTATCATCAATCCAGATGATCTAAAGAGACCATACACCAAAAATAGCATTAACTTCAAACACCTGCAAACTATCAGATTTGACATTGAACTGGTTTTCAACTTTTCATACACCATATGTTCAGTGATATATATACATTTAGAGACTATTTAGGTAATCCAACATGTAGTGTTGCCCAAGAAACTAATACATTTTGCCTTTGAATAAATTTGAACATTGAGAGACTATTTAGGTGATCCAATGTGTTTGTGAAGTAATCCAACGTATAGTCTTGCCCAAGAAACTAATACATTTTGACTCCAAATGAAATTGAACATTTAGAGACTATTTAACTTCTAGCATCTGGAACTCAAAACAAGAAACATGGAGTCATCATCTCATACCTAATTCTACAGAGATAAAATCATGAAACTATTACTGAACTACATATCACTTGGTAAATGCATTATTGATAATACCTAGTTCACAATAGCAAACATTTAGTCCTTTCAAACTGCTGTGGTTTGAATGGAGCTGGGACAGAAATAAATACAAGTTCACCCTAGCCAATTTTTTATTTATTTCATTTATTTATTTGAGGGATCAGATTCTACGAATTCCATCTCATTTTCTGGAATGGTGCTTTTGGAAACCCATGGAATCCACAGTTCCCAGCCAGTGTTTGGAAATTATAAGATGGAAATGCTTCTTCAGAGCATCAATGAAGTTGTTTTTGAAGCCTAAAGATAAGGCCCAAGGGATGGTCATCATTATAATTATATATAGAGTTTGCTTTGAATTTTCCACGAACCAGACTACCACAGAAAACCAAATCCAGTTCATTAAACTCTAATTCAAATCGCCGAAATTCTCTAGACCCGCTCAGCTCAAGTACACAAGTTGATTCTAGTTCTCCGAATTTTAGCAAACTGAATAGCTAATTTCATCTCAATTCGGCCAAAAAACAAGAATGAGAGATGAAGCATACCTCTAGTTCCGTAAAGCAAATACTTGAGCGAATTTCTATGTTGGTTTGAATCTGGGCTTTGTAGCTATCGTTCTGCTGCCTCGGAAATTTTGATAAATAACCTCTTTTATGACCTTGAATTGATTTTTAACCATGTTTTTTTAAAGAGTTGAAAAATGACCATATTAATGAATCAAAAGTCTTAACTACCCCTATTTAGATCTGTAACTCGCATCTTTTCTTCCCATCTTTCTCAATTCCCACGATTATGCAAGCTGCTCACGTCGAATAGGACTTTCACATCCGAATTTGATTCTCCTTTATTGCTCATTCTTGCTTCAATACAACTTTGCCGGCAAAATACCCAGAGCCACATTCAACGTTGCTTTTGAAAATCATGCCAAAAAATAATCAAAACTGCAGGTGAAAATGGGAACGGTGAAGAACATCTTGGAGGCCATGGAAGTAGCTGAAGCTCCAGCTTGCTTTCATATCCAAACCCAGTACCTAGAAACTCAGAAAGTACCCAAACAACCAGTACCATTTACCATAGAGAAGAAGCTTCAATTCTATGTTCTTCTCTATACCCATATTCTTAGAAGAAAAAAAATTGATCAAAAACTGATCTTGATCCTTTTCTTGCCAAACCCAGATCATTCCCAACTTGTGCTTGAACATCAAGCACGTGCTCTTACCCAGAAACCTTGCTCATCATACCAATTACCCATAAAAGAATCAAATTGGCTTGATTCTTTTTGACCACTCCAAACCACACCCATACCAGAATCATATCAATCAATCAAAATTGCAGTCAATCTCTTGCTCACACGAGTTCAATACCCCAGAAATACCCTCAACAGAAGAGCTTTGTTTCTTTAATTTACCCATCACCTATAACCAAGGTTTTTGCTCAAAGATTGAGCAGAAGCTCATACCATAAGATACTAGGAACAAATTTTGTTCGTCATCTAATCAGTACCCGTACCATACTCAAGAAGAAAGTCAAAGTACCTTCCGATTCCGGCGACCCAACCTGCATCTTCGACCCCCTCCGCCGCTCGGATCCTTCTTCGACCCGACCTATCATCAAATTCTTCAGCCGAACTTCTGAAAAGGGCAAAAAAAAAATTGCTTTTAAGTAGTGTTCAAACAAAACCATACGATGAAGATAAAGATTGAAGTGATGAGAATTAAGAGAATTCTGCATTAGCTCATAAACTGTGGGGTATTTGTGTCTTTTGACACTTTAAAAAGGTCAGAATTCAACTATTTTTTGAAGTTGGGTTATAAATCAATTCAAGGTCCTAAACGAGGCTATTTTTCTAAATTTCTCTTTTTTTTTTCGTTGTTGAGCACCGTTGTGTTCTGACGGGAGAGCCGGTGGTTTTGGTTTTTAAACCAAAACAACCTCATCTTTTAAGGATGTATTTGTCAAACAATATTCTGTCAATAACTTAGATGTAATTTGTTATAATTCTAATTATCTGCTTTCTTTGAAATACATCTTTATTAAAAAAAAATCAATCAAATCAGAAATCATTTGATCATCTAATTATATCAAATTAATAAACGATTTTGATGAAAGTTGACATTTTCATAACAATCATCTATTTATTTGATATAATTGGATGAAGAAACTATCTCATGATCGTTAAAGAGTTGTATAAAAATATGAGTGGTTGATTTATGATGCATAATGAAAATAATTTTTTTTTTTTTTTCAGAAAAACAATGGATGTGTTTGGATAGAAAGTATTGCAGAATTTGCATCTGTGATATTCTAATCAGAGACATCCCACCTTTTAGTTAAAGACAATACATGGGTTCCCTGGCTAGTCATGGAGCTGCACTAGCAGCTAATTTTCATGAGATTCTGAATCTCTGGGGATACACAGACCAGGAAAGTTGGCATTTGTTTGGTTTCTACTATGCAACAAATTAACGAAAGCCAGAGAAGAAAGAAATTTGAGATCCTCAAGTGGAACCCTTGTAGTGAGGAAGAGTAGGAAAGGAAATAGGATTCGAGATAGAGCTGGGGTTAACCCTTCTAATACAACAAAATGAAAAACACAACTTTTACAATCATTTTGTCATGGTACAACAATCAGAGTACCCAAATTTGAATTCAACCCAGTACATGACATAAAGAAACCAATAAACACATAAACCCTCTTTTATCTTAACCGGGTACTAGACAAACCAGCTCTTATGAATTTTGATAAATACAGCAGGAAATGATCGTTTCAGTAGTAGCCACACTTACAAGCATGCCTGCACTTCCAACATGGTGGCATCATATAGGGCTTCTTCGTTTCCATTGATGACAACCAGTGAACAATGGCAAGCAACAGCAATGGTGCGGCTATGAGACCCAAATTGATCTCAAATTTGGGGGCTGCGACCTCAAAAGACGAGATCAAAGTTGACAAGAGAAGAAGTACAACAGTCACTGCCAAGAAGACCAGAACTGGGTATGAAGAAGGGGCTTCTGGTCTATAACAATGATGACCCATCAAGATTCAATGACCGTCCTTTCTCAATGAGTTTTTATTTCAGAAGAAAAATAGGTAGAACTTGAAACCAACATATATAAAGAGACTTCTACATCCAAGTCTAATCTAGACCGCACAAGTATTTACGTTTGGTACATTTGGAGTTTTAGAATTTGGTGGTTGCTCAGAATCTCAATCAATCGTTATCATACCAGCCTAATGATACCATAAGGAATATTATCACTAAGTGATCCAAATGACACGGCCGGCTGAAGAGGGTACTGGGTGGACAAGGCATTTTACAGAAAAATCCATAGTCGGGTAGAGGTCATTTTCAGTGACTCACAATTGGAGGGTTAGGATCTTACACATTAGGTAGAAGACTCTTGTTGGCATACCATTCTTGCAATCTAGCTGAGTCAATTCTATCCGATCAATGGTTCAGACTCACAATGTGATTACAGCTACAGCATACCACAATAAGACACTGAAAATAAAATATCTCATCATACAATGATACCAAATGTGGACAAATTGCACTTCATAAGAAATGTTGATTCCCTCATACACTCAAAAGGTCACCTTTTAGGTAGTTTACTGACAACATGACTTCGGGTTATCCAATTTAGTGATAACAAGCAGCTTTGTTATTTTCACGTCCAAATCGTTAGCCTAATGGGTAAGAAAGATATCACAACAAAAATATTATCACATAGGTAAGATGTTACACTATTTCTAACATGGTAAAAGAGTCACATAGGCAGATTCAAATTATGATGCGGGTATATCCTACCACAGAAATAAGCTTCGCTTAGACTTTTCCCTGGTACTGGAAATTGAGTTCGTAATCGTGCTTCAAGGTTGCCAAAGTGTTTCTGCAAGGACCCTCTACACAAACAAGAAGAAAATGAGAAATCAATTCCTTTCAATCATATCTTTTATCAAGTCAAAATTGTTTACCTCCAAATGTGGTATGAAGACGTTGAAGATCATCAGGTGAGCAAACATCTATCAGCGCATATACACCTGGTCTTAGAGCTTCATCTATTTCCCTGCAAGTCCATAGGATAGTTCAGACTACATATAAGGGACACTTCAAAAAAAAAAATATTGATTTCTGGAGATTGTAATTGGTACATTTACACAAACTTATTTCAAGTGATACAGTCCTCCGACTGATGCAGAATAAGATCAAATGATTAAAATACTTTATTTTGGGTTAATCTTAGGAACATTAAAAATTAGAGTGATATCTCAGCTGTTGGTTATCTCCCATTGATAATATCCTTGTTGTCTCTGGTGTATCTCTTCCCATTGTTTCTCCTCTCTTAAACCTAATCTTCCCTTCTGAACCTTTCTCTAAAATTCTCAAATCTGCCATTCGGTTCCACATCATTCATTTCATAGAAATTGGAACGGACGGCATCATTTCATACTCAAGTTTCTGAAGATTGGGAAAAAGAATATATGATAAGAACATAGGTCTACACCAACCTCGACCCTTCTCCACCAATCAAAGGCCAGCATTAATCTTAATTTAGAATAAGGCACCATTATCAGTTTTAACTAATTAATCTGCTATGCCTTTTATGTTCACTGCAAAACAAAAAATATATTGCAAGGTAGCAAAAATTACCTTTTGATGCCTGTTTTACGGGGGCCATATCCGGAATAAACCCGTATGTAATAAGCTAAAAAGTGGTAACAGTGTGGACCAAAGACTTCTTTTTGATGTCTTAGCTGCAAAACAGATATGATAAAACCAGGTGATGAAGTTATTTTCTCTTTTTGGTATTCAGTCACATTAAAGTCAAAACTTAATGGAACAAACCAGTAGCATGCAGGCATTCAATGACTTCATTAGGGAAACAAGTCTCTGTGATCCAAGTCTTCTTAGAGCAGAGTTCACATGGTCCAACTTAAGGGAGAATGCCATATGGTGAAGACTTGACAGGTTTTTATACTCTACAGATTGGGAGTCCATGTTCCCAAACTCAAGACAACTAGCTCTTACGAGAGTCACCTCGGATCACTTCCCGATTTTACTTGACACAATTAGTGTTAAATGGGGCCCTGCACTGTTCAGATTTGAAAACATGTGGCTGGAGCACCCTTCCTTCAAAGAGAAATTTAGAAACTGGTGGGATGAAGGAAGCTGCGATGGCTGGACAGGTTTCAGATTCATGAGAAAGCTCAAAAATGTGAAAGAAAATTTAAAGACATGGAGTAGAGAGAATTTTGGTGACATGGGGAAAGAAAAGAAAGAGGTGGCAGCAAGAATAAACGAGCTAGATGAGGAAGAAAGAAGTGCAAGTATTTGTGTGGTCAAAAAAAGGGAGAGGGAAGTTTTAAGAGGGCGGTTGGAGGAATTAGCCCTAAAAGAAGAGATTTTCTGGAGGCAAAGAGCCAAGTTAACATGGGCCAAAGAAGGAGATAACAACACAAGCTTCTTCCATAAGCTAGTCAATGGCAGAAGAAAGAGAAATATGATTGAAAAGCAGGAATTAAGCAATGGTATTGTAGTTGAAGATGAAGCCTTGATAGAGGAAGAGATCATCTGCTTTTACAAGAATCTTTATACAAGCAAAAAGGAAGTGAATCTTGGAATTGATGGACTACACTGGAGTCCAATAACTGAAGAGAAGGCAAGGTGGCTGGAGAGACCATTTGAAGAAGAAGAGGTTAAAAGAGCAGTATTCGATTGTGACACGAACAAATCTCCGGGTCCAGACGGATTCACATTCTCGGTTCTACAAAGAAATTGGGAAGTTGTCAAAAGAGAGGTACTAGATGTGATGGCAGAATTTCACACAAATGGAGTTGTGAATAAGGCGACAAATGAGACATACATCTGCCTTATACCAAAGAAAGTAAACTCTCTAAAGGTGGGGGACTACAGACCTATAAGTTTGATAACAAGCTTATACAAAATCATTGCAAAAGTTTTAGCTTGGAGATTGAGAGAGGTTTTAAGCAACACCATTTCTGGGTACAGGGTGCTTTCATAAAAGGGAGACAAATATTAGATGCAGTGCTGGTGGCTAATGAAGTGGTTGATGAGACAAGAAAGAAGAAGAAGAAGGGGCTGCTGTTCAAAATTGACTTTGAGAAAGCGTATGATCATGTAGAGTGGAACTTCCTGGACTACGTTATGGAGAGTAAAGGCTTTGGAGATAGATGGAGAAAATGGGTAGGGGGATGTCTGAGATCAGCAAATTTCTCTATCTTGATAAATGGGAGACCAAGAGGAAAATTTGGTGCCTCCCGGGGATTAAGGCAAGGTGACCCCTTATCACCTTTCCTCTTTACTATAGTGGTCGATGTCTTGAATAGACTTATGGAGAGAGCAAGAGTTTGTAGCCTTATCGAAGGCCTGAAAGTTGGGAGGGAAGAGGTTGAAATCACTCATCTACAATTCGCTGACGATACAATTTTCTTTTTGAAGGACGATGACCGGAATTGGAATAATTTAAACATGGTACTAGAAAGCTTCTGTCTGCTCTCAGGGCTGAAAATCAACAAAGCAAAATGCTCTGTAGCAGGAATAAATACCGAAGCTGGGAGATTAGAATGGTTGGCTGATCAACAAGGCTGTGAGATTGGAGCTCGGCCTATGAATTACCTGGGCCTGCCCTTAGGTGGTAATCCAAAGCAAGTTTCCTTCTGGAATCCAGTTGAAGAAAAAATTGAGAAGAGATTGGAGGGGTGGAAAAAAGCATTTTTGTCAAGAGGTGGTAGACTAACACTGATCCAAGCAGTTCTGAGTAGCCTTCCAACATACTATTTATCTCTATTCCAAATTCCGGTGGGAGTGGCAAAGAGGTTAGAATCTCTCTTGAAAAAAAAATTTTGGAATGGAGTAGGAGAGGGTAAGAAGACCCATCTAGTCCGCTGGGAGATAGTGTCAAAGAGCAAAGAAAAAGGAGGGCTGGGAATTGGGAACCTAATATCAAGAAATAAGTCTTTTCTAGGGAAATGGCTTTGGAGATTTCCTTTGGAGAGAGACTCCCTATGGCATGCTGTAATTAGGAGCAAATATGGACATGACGTGAATGGGTGGGACTCAAAGCCAATCTCAGGTGGATCAAGTAGAAGTCCTTGGAAGGATATTTCAGCAGGAATAAGCAAATTTTCCCTTGGTCATAAACTAATTGTAGGCAATGGCAAAAGAGTGAGGTTCTGGGAAGATTCTTGGCTAGATGATCAGCCCTTGAAATTCCAGCTTCCAAGGATGTTCAGATTGTCAAGATACAACAACTACTCAGTGGAAAGGTTAGCCACCACTCTCACTTATCCGATGAGCTGGGATTTTGGGTTCAGGAGAAATTTAAACGACCATGAGATTGATGAGTTTGCCTCGTTGGTGGGTAAGCTAGAAAATGTCCGATTAGTGGAGTCAAAACCGGATGAAAGGAGATGGCAGCTTGAGCCTACTGGGAAATTCTCTTGTAAATCCTTCCACTGCTTCTTAACTAGTGGTGGATCAGACCCAATTTTTGCTCCTGCAAAGTTTATTTGGAGCATCAAGGTTCCTACTAAGGTGAAGATTTTGGGTTGGCTTGTGGCTCTGGGGAAGACGAATACATGTGATGTCCTTCAAAAGAGAAGACCAGGAAGTTGTCTGTCTCCCCACTGGTGCATCTTATGCAAAAACCACGAGGAGAGTGCTGATCATGTGTTTGTGCGTTGTCAAGTGGCTATTTTCTTATGGAATAAGATATTTAGGGAGGCAAGAGTGGACTGCACAATTCCATTAGAGAGAAGCGTTCTGCTAAGAGAAAACCCTCTAGCTTTTGGCAAAGGGAAAAAGGCCAGAACTCTTTGGGGCTGTGGGGTGCTAGCTATAATTTGGGTGATCTGGATGGAAAGAAACAAAAGACTATTTGAAAATTATGGAGGAGTGGAGAGGGAAGACATGTGGGAGAGAGTCAAGTTCTGGGCATCCTTATGGGCTTCTATCTCTAAGGAGCTCAAGGATTATAATCTCTCATCCATCATTCTTAACTGGCAAGCAGTTGTAGTATAAGACCGTAAGCTTTGATAGTTTTATTAGGCAACCTATCTGCTACTTTAGACTTTAAAGCGGACTCCTTGTCCGCCTCCTTGTTTTGTTTTCTTGCTTTTTCAATAAAAAGCTGTTTCTCTTCAAAAAAAAAAAACTATAATCTAAATTAGAATGATACTACCTGTGAGCACCTACCTCTTCATAAATCCTTCTGAGAAAACATGCACATTTGACTCCTTCTTCTACTTCCCATGAAAAGAAGCCTTCCCTGGCTACCACAACAGCATCCAATGTCTCCAAACAATAAAGAAGAACACGAACAGAAGCTTGAAGTAGAGCAACATACCCCTCGCATTCACTAGAAATTACAAAAGAATTACTGCAATTCTTAGCACAGTCTACTTGATGAGTAATGTACAAGTAATATAGACCATTTCAAACATCTTTGACAATCAATTTGCAAAAGATGAATATCAAAAGTTTAAAGTTCCAATGCATACTATACCTCTTCCCACCTGATCTTTATGTTTTCAGTTTTGGCCTAAGCTTAATAGTCTATTGCACGCTTCGCAAGTCTTTACTATGAAATTTTTAATACCAAATGAATATATATATATATATACCTTTTGTGATGCTTCACAACATTATGCAATAATCGGCAGCAAGCAGAATATAGGCCGATTGAGTATTGCCTATCTATACCAGAGACATGCACACTTGCTACTGGGTCGGATGGTTGGTTATTTAGACTTGCTGAAGAATCATTTGGAACAGGACGTTTAGAATCTTTTAACAGATGGAAATCTTGAAAAAGTGCTGAAGGTATACGTAACGAGTGTGCTACATGCCAGAGATCCATTTTGTATATTGCATGCTTGCCAGAAATTCTTGCCAGTACGTCAACACACATAAGAATGACTGTTCCTGGATCCGGATTACTATCATCTTTACTCTGAGTGAATCTCTCGTAGAAGATTAGTGGACTCTGCAGATGCAGAATAACATTGAACATGCAGGCAATTAACCTCTGAATGTATTTTTTAACCACAATCAAATTGCGTCCTGAAACACAAATAAAAGGTCAGAGCCTGTCCAAAGAACTTCAATTATATACACTTGAATCCATATAATTGCTGAAGGGAATTACACTTTTCTTCCAATGTGGTAATATATATCCTTGCATTTAATTCACACTTCTGTATGGCTAGAACACAAGTCATAGGATAAGTAGCTAAAAGAGGTTCTTATGTGAAGCAATTGCTATAGACATACAGTTCCATTCATCAATGCGGTAGCTTAACTTATGCATAGCTAAATAGGGCATTAATGTAGTAGAACCATTTCATACGCTCTATAAATGTGTGATATAATATTACCTGAAACAAATTCCAGAACCAAATCCAAGCAATCAATGCCAGATGCAACAATTGAAGAAACCTTTCCTCCATCTTCATTTCCAGCACATATGTCATACCTCACTGTGCACCCTTCCCGCACACCAACTAGGGCTCTTTCGATAGCTTGAACTGCAGATTGGAGATGCAACTCTGTTGATTTCTTTATGAACACGGCGAATGATGACCTCAACCTAGCTTTGAATTCATCCAATAAATATTCCCAGACAGAAAAAGATGATGCTTCAGAAAATCTCCTTTCTCCTATGGGTGTGTTGGTGCTTGTTTCATGAGATGCAAGAGTTGCTCTTTTCCCTTGTAAAGTTATGCATTTCCCTAGGGCCCGTAACTGTAGCTGAACCATCTTGTCAAACAAATCTCTGGATGAGGCAGGATTAGACAAAGGAAAATGATTCCCTAATTCTTCCAGATACTTCAGAACACCATCTAAACACACAAAATAGTAGACGTGTGGCACCTGAATTGGGTCCGCTGATTCCAATAACAAGACTTGCATAATGCCAGCAAACTTATGCACCAAGCTTGACAACATGGGAGCGCTCTTAATATGCAAATTTAGCCTCAAAATAGCAGAAGAGGCGATTAACAACTGCCTGAGTAAAAATGCTGCGTTGGGGAAATCACCTTTTAGCATGCTTCTAAACAAAGGCTTATTTAAAAATTGCAGTTCAAATGAATCAACAGCAGTGAGAACACTAACAACACTATTTGCATCTTTCAAGCACGGTCTTCTTCTATGAACACTACCAATTACAGAGTCATCACAGATGTCAGATGATGCTGAGCACGTCACTGCAACTGCAGATTCATCCTGCAGTCCACCACATGCCATATCAGTGTCAGTATCACTGCCATCCGGAAAAATCTTCTCTGCACCCAACAAATCTACATTGTAGCCTGACTTCTGAAGATTATAGGCATGACATATAGCTGTGGACTGCTGATTATCGTCAAGAATAAACATTTGTAGTAGAAGACTAGAAATTTCTTCAAAAACCTTTATACAGAGGTTGAGTTCGGAGATTGGTTCAAGTTTCCACCTCGACAACTTAGCTTTCTCATCACTATTTCTCCCATCTGTGTCGATCACAACGCAAGCTAGGCCCCATAAAAACCCACTAAAACACGAAATTATGGAAGCAAACTTGTTCAAATTTAAAGCATCAACAGAAACTTCCTCTTTTCCATTACAAATGCCATTCTTCACATTTACAAGTAAGATCTGCATCTGTTCCTTCAACATCTTAGCAACAATGTTTACACTTTTCCAGGCTTCAAAATAATTGGACGAATTCAATAAACTTCTCTGTTCTTGGGCACATCCAAAATTCAGCTCAGCAACCTCAAGGAAACGAACAGCATGATTGGATTGATATTTATTTAATGTCAGAAACACATAAAATGTGTGATCCATTAATGCCAAGATCATATCATGGACTTGATGATAAATATCTTTTGAGAATGATTCTTGAAGCCCAGCAACCATATGCACTGACTTGTAAAGCCATGAAACTGGAAATAAATCCTCAAAGAGTACAGTGTCTGAGGTTCGACTGGCTACTGTCTCCTCACAAGCAGTAATTATACATCTTAAGGCCTTCCGACAGGACACAAACAATCTGAAGAGCTCATAATAATAAGTTGAGTATGAAGCATTCTGATAATCTAATAAGCCGCCAACAATAATCCTGAAAAACACAGAACTGGTTATATTAACAAATGCCTTGATTGAATGGATACAGATATTAACTTCAATATTACTTTTCATTAGATATGAATTCTTGAGACTGCTGGGGAAAAAGGTTCACATATACATAATGAGGTACTATTATCTTCACCCATGAAGTATTAGAAAAAATATCAGAATTAGAAAGTGTATCAAGAATAAGCAGTTGTGCATGCACTTTTACATACAAATTGAAACAAACAGGAGTCTAACCAAATTCCTCTCTTTTGCATACATTTTATGGAACTATGTTCAAAAAATGAAACAACAAAAACAGAAACAGAAAGAAAACATAACTGAACTGGGCAACCATTTTAATCTTAGAACCCGCTCAACTAATTGAATATTTCATTTTATTGACTATTCCGACTTGGGAATGATAATTACTCAGTATAGAAGATTTCTTATCTTTTACTTCTTTTAAGCAACAAGAACTGTATTGATTGTTGGACCATACATCAAACCCATGAAAGCTCATACCTTTCGAGGTTCAGAATAGAAGTCACATAACGTGAAAATGATCTCGTGTCCAAATGACCTTTTGGCATACAACTCAAAAGATTAAGCAAACTCTGACAAGCAGTAAATTTCATGATGGTAGATGGTTGGGAGTTTTGTCCCGTGCAACTTGAGGCTGAGGAACAATCAAATACATTGAGTTTGTTGCAGGAAATAGCCAATGATGAGTTCTCTAAATCACTTAAGACATTCGGCCAATTAGGTGATGATTTGAATTTAACATTGCCGGATGGAAAGTCGCTGATGAATGGTAATGTAGATTTCTCCAATGCACGGCAGAACCTCTTTGCAAAATACCTGCGGACAAACTAATACAAGAGATAAAATAAATACCCTGATTGAGATTAACAGTAAATGAAAAGTGTGAAACAAAAAGAATCCCCAAAAAGATATAAATAAAAATATTTTGCAAGATACAACTTTGTGTGTGTGCATGTACATCACGTGAGGGTCAGGGGAAGCACCATTTGATCTTTGAAAGATGCTTACTCTTTGCTCATACAGACTGGAATCAATAAAGCACTGTGATGAGATTTGATGCAATGCCACAATCTTCAGCCTGTCAGCTTCATGGTTCTTGTGCTCTATAACCACCCCAAAGCTGCTTCTTTCATAGGGAATTGAAGTATGGATTAAAAGAGAAAGGAATCTCTTCAAATCCTTTTTAGAGGCATGAGGGCACCATGCATTAATATTTTGGCAAACAACCCACCAAAGTGCAGTTGGCAATGACTTCTTGTTCACAGAGCAAATACTGAAATCCCATTCATCACTTTCATAGTTAACCATCTTATTATTAGTCGTATCAGCAGAAATGAATATTTGCTGTTGATCTTCAGACACTAATGAGAGGTGCTCCATCATGAATCCCGTGAGTCCTGCTGCCTCTTGCCTCAAAGAAGAGATCTCCGCAATTTGCACCAGATTGTCACCATTTTTAATCAAATATTCAAAAGACTTTATACGACTATTCAAATCCACAAGCCTTTCACAAGCAATAGCATGCATTACATAAGTTAAAGGACAAGAATCGGCTGCACGGTCCTTACAAAAGATGTTTGAAACAGATTGAATAACAGAAAGAAGAGAAGCTGAAGGTTGTACAATCCAAGAGAAAAATCCCCCATTGATCCAATCAGACATTTCCATCCAATCCCTGCCAGAGAATGAGGAGAACGAATCTCCCATTTCTGCAGACATCTTTCTTGATAAATCTGGAGGCATAAGGATTGCTGCTTGCCTATATAAGCATCGGCTGGAGGTATACAATCGAAAGAAGAACAAAACTACCCAATAAGTGGAGACTCCAAATATCAGATATTTGTTTTTGTTTCTAGCGATCACATTGTCAGAATCTTTTACCGCGACAGACCATAGGAATTTGTTTACAGCATCCTCCTGCTGTGGTCCAACCAGATTGCTCATGCAAGGGAAAATCACTCTAATTAATTCCTTTATAGAAGCGCCAAGAAGGTTACAGTTTCCGGTTGTGACAATCAATGACTCTAGGAATAATGCATATATTTCTGACAACCCTCTCCCGAAAAGTTCAGCTTCCAGATTAAAACTGTGCAAGCTACTTAGATGGCATTCAGAGAATTCTTTTTCATCAGCCTCCGAACAACTAACTTTCATCCACTCTACAGATTCTGATATATCCAATGTTAACTGCCGAATACACCGACTTGCTTGTCCTTCTGGTATAGACTTCATTGCTTTATGGATTGCAATTTTGAATTCATGTGCAGATAATAGCATTTCCACAGCTTTTGCATATTCTTCACCATGAAAAGGAATGACAAATCTAGTATAGTTCAGTTCACCATCACTATTATGTAAATTAATAACCCTTATTGCTTTACACAATGCAAAGATAGTATTATTCACCTGCAATGGTGCAATAGGAGAACCAATGGGATTACAATCACAATCACAAGTACAAGAAAACTTTGAAAGAACAAAACAAACTATCAGAAGAAACTAAACTGAAGACTTCCATATATAAAACATAATTAAAAATATACAGTTAAAAGCTGGAAAATCCTTGATCAAAGAGCATTTTACTAACCTGGCGAAGTTGACTATAGAGCATAATTAATTGGCATCCAATAGCTGTTATCTTGGAGAATAATGTGCATCTATCCGGAGAATCCACCAAAGAAAGCCCAATGGCCCAGTAAGAGAGGATCATTAACCACAAGCTTACTAGATCATTCTCCAGAACATCATACTCAATTTCCAAAAGATAGCCAACAGCAGAAAGTACCTCACTTGCTATTAGAGTAAAACTATCTAAGTGTGTAACTGACAACTGAATTAAATCTGAGGACAATGAGATGATAATATTATAAACCTTCTTCAAGAAATTACGAGAAGCTCCCTCAGAGGCATCCTCTGTTCTCACGTAAATCTTTTCATGCATAAAGACCGAAAGTACATTATTTATAGCTTTAAGTGTGCAATGAATATCCAACAATTCAGGGCCCACTTTCAGTTTAGTTTCAAGAAAGCCATTGATCTCAAGCAAAAGAGGCTCCATAATCAGTACAAAAAAATCGTGAAGTGACTTTCGTGTTCCTGGATTGAAACTAGTTGAGCAATAATTCTTTTCAACAATACGACTCTCAGAAGACATCATAGACGTTTGACCCAATGAACAATCTTCTAACTGTCTTGAACCTTCACTCTTCCCCATCATTTTGGTACTGGCAGTCAGCGCTGAATCCCTCTTTAGCTTTTTAACTTGATCAATAAGCAAGTGAAACAATACTCCTATGCTTTCTACTGCAAATGCATTCTTTGCAGCTAAAATTCCTTCCACTTTATCAAATAAATGTCTATGATAACTCTGGTTGATTGTTTTGGAATCTTTTGACTTCCGAAGAATTGAATTGAACGGCTGGTTATTCAGAGCCAGCAATTGGTTTCCGGATTTCGTCCCGCATTTAGAAAGTCCCATCCAGCCAGGTATAAGCCCGCACCAGCAGCCGGATTCGGGGACAGGCGGATTCACATCTCTTACAACCGACACAGTCCTCTCATTGGATGTGGTGTCTTTTTCAGTACTGCATAAGCTCAAAAACCCATCAATGTGGAGCGGGTGATAAAGCCCATGAGATAATACATCTTCAACAAGCTTCAGTAAGTTTCTTCTCCAACCAGGATTACTTCCACCAATCTGGAGATGCAAGAGACCCAAGAGGTGCAACAGAGGCTCAAGGAGCTTATTACTAAAATCACGAAATCCATCTTTCCGAGCTGCGTGAGCCCTTAAAAACCTGGCAAATGGCTCAAGCACCAAGCACAAGAATCGGAAAACAAATACACCCTCATTGCCACCAACGGGAGCTTCACTGTAAAATTTGTGTCCAAGGTCAAGAACTGAACTTACAGTTATAATCCACATGTCTAAATTTTCATTTGAGAAGCCTTCTTGGGATGAAAATACCAAAGAAATACAATCAAGCACAGTAGTGTACAATTGTAACCCTTCACCAATAATTTTTTTGTTCAATAAGGACAGTGCGCTCCTTGCAATCCAACATATAGAGCGTAAAAGGTTCCGTGAGAAACTTAACAAAACATTTAATTTCAGAGACTCCTCCAAACAGAATTTGAAAATCTCCCAGCATCTTAAATCCAAATACGTATAAATAACTTCAGCTTGATGCTTCTCTCCACCACTCTCAACTTTATTTCCTTCGGAAATCAACAATGACTGGATCCAATCACTGACAAAAATTACTAAACGTGACATGTTCACTGCTTGATTATCCTCATCACTGCTGCCTCCTTCTTCCTTCACCCTCGACATCACAAAACCATGAGCTAGTTCCACCTTCCTGCATTTATATCCCTCATTCATCACAACTCAACATTAATCCTCCTTTTGATCACAAGTCAATGCAGACAACATGAAGCTTAAAAGTCTTCGTTTTCACACACACACGCACACCAATACATAATAACTCAAGTACAAAATAATCCCAAGAGATTGAGTCTAATTCAACTCACACTTTGCTTAAATTGGGCTATAAGTCCTATTGTTCATCAAGATTCTAACTTTCTTAGTCAAGAACCAAACTTTCTTCATACCCAATTTGAATTAAACTCAAAACTAAATCCCCATGTATCCAAACAGACTTAAACGAATGAAAGCAACAACAAAAACTACAAAATGGGGGATGAAGAAGAGTATACTAACTTGTGAAGATCAAGCTCTCTGTTCTGGATTGACAGAATTAACTCCAGGTTCCTCCATGGACCACCTTGATTGGGTTTTTCAGCTTTTCCAACTTCAAAGTTTTGGTCTTGTGGTTCATTCTCGTTCTCTGATGAATTGGTGCGGTTAGTCTTGGGTGGCCTTTCAGATTCTTGGGGTCCGCTCTGCTTTCTCTTCTTCTTGTTCTTCTTGGGTTGTCTCTGTTTAGGGTTAGCTCCAGAATCGGCCATGGTTGGATTCTTGAGCTCAAGTGTTACCGTGGGTTTTTGTTTGGAGGTTTTGAAAAAAGGGTATAGGGACTTTGCGCCTTTGCGGTTTTAGTTGCAGCTTGGCATTGGCAATTGTGGAACCGAACGATGTCGTATTGGTATAATACAAGCATAAATGAAAGCCCAAGGTGGAGATCAAACCTGGAGATCGATCAGCGATGCAGGAAGCACAGAGAGCGATCGAATAGCGATCGGGGTCGGGGCTGTCGGGATGAGGTCGAATCACGACCGGTGTCGGGGCTGTCGGGCTGAGCCGCTGAGGTCGAATTGCGATCGGGACAGAGTGAGGGACTGCCGGACTGGGAGGCGGAATGAGATAGAGAGGAGTCGATAGAGTGAGGGACTGGGAGAGATGAGGGACTGGGAGCAGAGCCGTCTCAAAAGTTTTCGAGGCCCTGTGCAAAATTAAAAAGTGAGGCTCTCTTTTTGCGGTCGTGTATGAATATGCCATTGAAAATTTTTGTTATATAGAGAAAATATTATACAAAATTATTTTTTAGATTAAAAAAATCTTTTATCTTATATTACCTTTTCACTTCTTGAAAAGAAAAATTCAGACTAAAGCTTGTTACAAAAATTTCATTAAAATAAGCAACATTACAATTGAATTATCAAAGATAAATACAGTATGGTCCCTGCAGTATCCACCAAAAAATAAAACCAGGAAAGTATGGCAAGGGAAGGAGAAGGAAAACAAAAAACAAAAAAAGGGTAAAGGGGAGAAGGAAAGAAAAAAAAATTGAAGCAAGAGACATGCAATGGGGGGGGGGGGGGGGGGGTGAGGAGGAAAAACAAAGGTTCAGTGCCACCTGAACAACAACTAGATTATGCATTGAGGCCCTTCTCTATATGTGTTAAAGCTTCTTAGAACTTGAAGTAGGGCCCCAAAATTTGGGGGCCCTGTTCTGTTGCTCATGTTGCACTTGCTCTAAGTCGGCTCTGACTGGGAGAGAGGCGGAGTCAATTTTTAGGGTTTCCGATTAAACATATACGAAACGACGTCGTTTCGTGAACAGTTCGGTTTTTCGGTTCGGAACCGACCAGATTCGGTGCGGTGCGGTTTTCTGCTATTCGGTGCGGTTTTTTTCAGCTGCGGTTCCGTGATCAGTGCGGTTTTTTTCGGTTTTAGGTTTCGCGAGCCCACCCCTACTTTGCGGTTTTAGTTGCAGCTTGGCATTGGCAATTGTGGAACCGAACGATGTCGTATTGGTATAAAACACCAACAAAGAATTTAGAAATCTCAAAAAAATTAAAAATGAGGGATGACAATTTCTGACATCACCATCAACCCGACCGGTTTGGGTTGTCAACCAACTGATAAGAATACATAAGTGTGGAAAATTATATATCACAAATCTTCTTTAGTTTATATGTGGAAATACCAAAATTATTCCAATCTCTTTGCCTCGCCTTGCCTTCTACATGACATGATATCTCAACCTAGAGACCAAATTATGTTTCGTGTCATGATGAATTGCTGAATAAACAGGTTACATAAGCTATTTACTGTCACTTATACTTAATTGTGTTGTTTGATAAGATTAGATAATCGCTTTGACATGAATTTCTCCATCTATTATATAAAGTAAATTGAGACCACGAATACCATGAACACAAATTAATTTTCACCCTTAATTTTAACCGTCGCAACTCTATTTTGTTACATTCAGTGACATGACTTCAATATTGATATTATTGATCGAAGAACCCTAAAATGTAAAAACTCTTCATCTCGCAGAAATACGACATTGTACATTGTAGTACAGTGAAGCGTATAAATAATAGAAACCACATATACATCATGTGTGCAAATGACCATGCCCAGACAAGATTACTATAAATACTCCATATTGTAAACAGTCCCATAGACCAATACGATATGCCAAACTATAGTACATGCATGCTTCTATAAATGATTGTACATTTAAGGATTATATTTACGTACTAAAACCTCATATCTATCTCCTTGGTTTTTATAGACCATTGCGTTTCTACTTGCACAAAACCCTTTGCTATTATAGGAAAATCTCTGCAACTTCGGCAAGAATCGATAAGGTACACATAATCTTCATCCCAAATCTAAAGCTACGTACTGATAATCTGCACCGGCCACTTTTCAAATCTCAAATAATGAAGAGAGTCGTTTGGTACATATCACTCTCAAAAATCTCAACAATTTCAAATTCATTCGAAAACTCCTATATATACTAGATATATCAAATATGTTAGCTTGAGACTGTCTGATTCCTGTTATGAATCCCACTTGTCACTATGCCAAAAAGGCCTTCAGACGATAGAACTGTTCTGTCGTCTGAACGAAGAAAAATGTGTCGTCTAGTACGGTGTCGTCTCTTGGGGGCATCAGATGACAGAAGTGTTCTGTCGTCTGATTTTTCAGACGACATAAAAAAAAATAAAAGTCTTGTGTTGTCTGATGAGTTTTGCATTTTGGGAACATTGTGATCTGTATCTTTAAAAGCATTCAAACAACAGTTTTGTATTGTCTGATAAACAAAACAACCACAGTATTTTTTAAATACTATTGTGTGAAGCATATTTGCAAGACTTATTTGTGTGGTCTGAATGTCCTAAAGTAAGAAATATGAAGACTCATATGTAGTGTCTTCTGGCATACAACAACAATTAAATGTTGTGCAAATTGACTTTAAACAACAATTATCTGTGGTCGTAAAGCGCATCAGAGGACAATTAAGTGTCGTTCTAGTGTAGGTTTATATGACATTTAAATGTTGTGTGAAAGGTTTTGAAATTATACATATGTGATGTTGGAAAATGGTTTAGACAATAGATATCATATCTTTTTTGTTATGTCAGTCTCATTGCGCTATTTGAGCCCCTGCTTTTTTCTCAGCAACAACGACGTGGCGGTGGTGGTAGTAGTGGTGGTGGTGGTGCTGGAGGAATATTAGCTTCGTCGTCAATGCTGTTGTGGTTGGATAGGGAGAGGGAGATGTCGGCTATGGTTTCGGCTCTGACGCATGTGGTGACAGGAGAGGAGCAGAGTAGGTTTGATGTGGTTAACGGTTCGGATTCGCCGGCGGGGAATGGTTTGTGCGGTGCCGTTGGAAGTAAGAGAGAAAGAGAAGAGGAAGGAGGTGGTGGTGGACAGAACATGTTTGAGTCGGTTTCAAGGCTTTGCAGAACATTTGGTGATTTTCCACAACAGGGCTCACCTTCATCCTCCTCTGTTTTTCCAGGTTTTTTTTTTTTTTTTGGTGCCATTTTACTGCTAATTTTTCACGTAATTATCTAGTTCTAGTTGTTGATGGGAAGAAAAATCGTGCGCGCATTCAATTGCTTCAAGATGAAGTTGGTACTTTGAATAGTCCAAATTTAGGAAGATGTTCTCTTCGTCTTGGCTCACAAGATTGACGGAAAAATACATTTAAATTAATTTTAAAACTAAATAGGCATGTATCGTAGAATTATCCAAATAAATATCCGTAGCTAAGAGTGTAATTCCTGACTTTTGAGTAGAGTCTAAAGTTTTCTTTCAATGAAAATGATATAGTTGCATAAAGCTAGTCTACCATTGTATTTGAAACCAATATATAGGAGAAAAGAAAAGAGATCGTAACATTTCTAAGCACGTTCTATCAGCTCTTTTAACATTTGTTCTGATGAATTCCATAGAGAACTCGATCACAAGAACTCGAAGGACTACTAGCACCACACCACCTGTACAAACAGCATATGAATATAGTGCACCTCAATTATCAGAACAACCAATAAGGAGAAAATACAGAGGAGTGAGGCAGAGGCCATGGGGAAAATGGGCGGCTGAGATCAGAGACCCGTTCAAGGCTGCCAGAGTCTGGCTAGGCACATTCGACACAGCAGAAGCCGCCGCGCAAGCCTACGACACAGCCGCCCTGCGCTTCCGAGGCAACAAGGCAAAACTCAACTTTCCGGAAAACGTCAGACTCCGATCACTACCATCATCAGCTGCAGAAAATCCAATGACGACGCAACCTACAGTTTCGGGTTCTTCGAATGCCCTCCTGTCTATTCCTACATCCACCGAACCTATTGTTCACTCCCAAGCAGCTGCTTCATTCCAACAACAACGGCCTATGAGTCTTTATGATCAGATGGTTTTGTTATCTTCGTCTTCATCTCCATCAGCTACTTCTTCTTCTACACTCGCCTCCTCTGTTTCCTCTGCTTCTTCTTCGCCACCACCGCCTGCCTTTTCCTCACTTTTTAGTGCTCAGGCAACGTCACCGGTTCAGCTCAGACAAGCTACCGGTGATCAGACTGGCGGAGCTGATTTTTCAGTGCAGCAGCAATGGTCAACGAGCTCCGGTCATTACAGTACTTCCTAGATGATCGATTTGATCATTTTTTTTTTCGCTTCTTTCTTTTCTCCATTAAACATGACATTTTTTCCGGTTGTGAAATCCGTTCTCGTTAGTTGCTGCATCATTTCCTTAGCCCTACTCATAAATAAAATTTTATTTTGTATTCTATCCTTAGTCTTATTCATTTCCTTTTGACCAACTATTGAAAAATCTATACTAATTAAGGTTAAGAGAGACTTGCGTGGGGCACCCCACCTCACATGGATATAGGACTGACCAATTAACTCTCAAGCAGGGGGTCTTTTGGGTATTGCACTTTTAAAAAGTAGTGGCAATTTTGGAACAAGGAAAAAAAATTTGATGTCTGATTGGTTTGCCCTATATCCATGTGGTGGGGAAGCCCCTACCTAAGAATTTCTCATTAAGGTTACTAGGCGGTTAGTACTTAGTACCTGTGTGCAATGATCATCTAAAAATCTTTGACTTGGGGTTGCTGTCCCTTTGGGGACATCCGATAAAATATTTGACTTGGGGCTGCTAATTCAAGTTTGATATAAAAAGTTGCACGCTGACAAATTTTAGGGAGAATTTCACAAATTATCACTTAACTATGACTCATTCGACATTTTGGTCATTCAACTATTACACTGTCAATCACTTTAGTCACCTAAGGAGCATTTTATCTCACTTGGATCACTTCTCTCAATCATTCTAATACATATTTATCAATTTTTCACAATTGGTTGGACGTAAATATCATTAATATTGTGGCAAATAATTTTGTTTTAATAAAAAAAATTAACTAAGAGCATCTCTGACAGGTCCCGCCCCGGATTTCACCCTGAAATCCGAAGTGGCCATGCGGGGTCCACCTTAGAAGAAATTCTTCCAAAAATTTGGCAGAACTTCCCCTAAAATGAACTACCCAAAACCTGTAGAAAGAAAATTTACACTCCTCAATCAATTCATCCTTATGCTCCTGGAGCCACCCTGCTCCCCAAATCAACATCAGTCTCAAATTCACAAAACACACATCTCAACTCGAGTAGCATAAATCACATAGGTAATCAGAGCAATTCTAACAGAAAGGTATAACAGGAAAACCTAATTCAAAGGCAGATGCGGAAGCCATGCTGTTGACTATGCCTCAACTCCGTGTACGCCCAACCTCAACCAATTCGCCTGCAAACTGGGCATTTGAAACCGAAGGGCCCAGGGGAAAGTACATAAAATACGTTAGCGTGAGTGGACAAAAATAAACAATTTTTAAACCAAATGGATTTTATACTTTCCCACATTTATTTCCTTAAAAACTCTCGATGCATGCAACGATTTAGAAAACAAATCACGAGAAGCTCCGCTCAAGAAAAACCGATTAGCCCCGCTAGTCACAAACAACTGAGAGGAAAGATCAAAACTCCGATACTCAACAGGATAAGACCAGCCCCGCTGGTTACACGGAAATCAGATTAGGCCCCGCTAGTCGAGAAATGATAGGATATGGGAAAGAGATATCACCATACGGGAAATGGAGCCTCCCAGGCTCTACCTACCCTCAACTGCCACTCACACATAGATTGTGCGAGGAGGAGAACTAATAACCTCAACTTCCACTCACACATAGATTGTGCGAGGAGGAGACCAAATAACCTCGACTGCCACCCACGTGAGGAGGAGAATAAATCACCTCTACTGCCACTCACCAACACAAAGTAGGTGAGGAGGAGAACAAGCTACCTCAACTGCCACTCACCAACACAAAGTCAGTGAGGAGGAGACCTAATCACATAACCCGCGTATGGTGAGGAAAAATCATCGAAAACCAGTAAATCCATGTAGCTTCCCCACATTTCTCACGAGATAGAAACCATGTATTCAACGACGTGACCCCGCACGCCAAGATTACTTTCAATCTCAAAATGGATAAGTGAGAAATAGGAATAAATCGACGGCGTGTCCCACACGCCCAAATATTCTCAAATCCGTAACCAAAACCGGAAATTAGTATAAGTAAATCTCATTTCCAAAAATCTCTCAAAATCTCCAAGAAGCCAACCAAATCCAAAATCCTTAATTAGGCATTCCCGATGCCAAAATCGAAAGTCAATAAACAATTGAGAATATCCAACTCCATTGAAACTCATCTTAAAAATCTTCCAGGAGCTTAACTCGGTGATTAGGGATATGCTTAATTCCGAAAATTTACCTCGGAAATAAGGAATTCATCAACTAATATTATAAATCAAAACCAACCTTTGAAACTCATTATTGAAAACAAATCCATGATATAATTCAAAATCAATTTTCGAAAATTAATTCATTTCCTCAAAAAGTAATATGAATAATCACTAGAGCATTATTTTAAGAAAATAAATGCATGCATCGCTATTTAAAACAAAAGTCCACTCACAGTACTATTCCGACGATCACGCATTCGTGTTCCGTCATCGAGCAATAGCTCGGTACGTCGTCCTGTACACAATTATATTCCGTGAATAATTCTTCAATAATTTAATACAATTCCTAAAATCAATTCCTCATAATTTCACCTCCCAATTCTCCTCGGATTTAGCCCAAATTATACCACTAATACCAATTCGTTAATTTAAAGGTTCCAAGGCAGAACCGAGAGATATCCGACAGTCGGATTCTCGTAATTCGATAATCGAAACCCTAAACTTCAAAAATTCATAATTAATTTCAAGTTTCTCCAAAAATTACCAAACTTCACATACAACCTCTACACAATTTATAGGATTTAATGGGCTAAAAATCGGAATTAAAACACTGCCCTACACGCCTCCACTCGCCACCAACAGTGGCAGCGCGTGGGCCCCACGCGCCGGCGACAACCACCTCCGATGGCCACCAAAATTTGGAAGCACCATCTACTCAACAAACCCAACCTCTTTCTCAACTACAACAAGTTCCAATTTTACCTGGAAGAGCTCCAATTTGGCCGGTGAAAATTTTCCAGAAATTCCAAGAACCCTAGAAATTGAAATTGTTAATTCGACCTCTACACTGCAAATTGAAATGAAAGACCTTAGGGGAAATGATCTATGTCAAAAACCGAACCTTCGACGCCAATTTGGTGGCCGGAGACTGCCGGAATCGGAAAATATAGGCGTTGAATCAAAACTGCTACAGTGACCGTCCTCTTCTTCTCATTGCTGCACCTTCCACAGTTCATATTAAGCTACGAAACACACCCAGAAATGAAGAGAGGGAAGAGAGCCTTCCAACGACATCTTACACGTCAAAATCCGTCGCCGGATGGAGGAGTTATGGCCGGAAGAAGGTGAAGAGGTCGGAGAAGAAGAGAGAATCGGGGAGAGAGAAGGGAGAGGCTCGGTAAGTTTCCGAAAATGGAAACTTACCACAGTAACTCGGCTATTTATAGAAACTTACCATAAACAGTAACTTTAGTATTTTGGCCATAACTTTCGCATACGAACTCCGATTTTTACGTACCATATATGCACGCGCTCGGTTTAACGTCCTCTACAACTTCCATGAAGAACATTTTCTCAAATTTTGACCCGAACAAAAAGTCATATTTTAGGGCCCCCTAAAAGTACTGAAATGATAGTAAAAGTGAAAGTAAATGTCGTTTACCGTCCTAATGATTAGTAAATCAGTAAATTTAGGTTCGGGACGTAACAATCTCCAATAGTAAAAGCTATTTTTTTAGCTAAATTATCTAAAAGTTAAATTTAGGTAGTAAATTTCTAGCTTTTCCTCCAGCAGTGTTAGCTAAACTAAAAAAATTGAACATGGAGTGTTTAGCTTTTTGTTATTTTCTCTCTCTTCCCTAGCTAAATTTAGCTAGAGATTTTAGCAAAAGCTAAATTTGACTTTCATAGAGCAATTCTGTTGGAGTGCTAAACTATCTCAAATTAGCCAAATTTATAACTTTTTGTTGAAATAGCTAGTCTGTTGGAGATGCCCTAAGTGACCAAAGTGAATAACAGAGTTAAAGTTGAGTGACCAAAGTGATATATTTAAAAGCTGAGTGACCAAAGTGTCAAATAGGTAAAAATTGAGTGAACATTTGTGATATTTTCCTAAAATTTTATAGTATGTTCACATATGACGTATATATTATTATCATTTTTATATTTTAATTACTCAATGGATAATTTATTTTACTCTAATGAGGATCTTATTTACCTATATACTGACGGCATAAGTGACTCAACTCTTATAAGTTTACCTCAACTCGATTATAAATTATAATCTACTTTTTTTTTTTAATAAACAAAAAGTATATTTAATGTAAATCCAGCTGTCCATTCATGTTGGTACAAGTGCATGTCAATGCTCTGAATCTTCCTCTGCAAAATGTAGACATGTATCAGAAATGTTAACATACTAATTTCCTCCCTCATGTCCAAATCCAATGGTGGCTATCGAGGACGTGACCTCTCCTTTATCAGCGTCGTTGGCTCTTCAAGGAGATGGTGCATTGTCGAGGCTTGAGATTGACCATACAGTAGAGCCCACCCATCATTACCTAGTGGGTCACCCGATTACCTCCGATCCAACTATTATCCCACATCACCGATATATGTTCCAAATAACCCAAATTAGGCCAATCTTGGTACGCAACCTAATGAGCATTTTTTCTTTCATTTCATCAACTCTAGTGACAAGTAGAGGGTATTATTGACTACGATTGTCCTTGCTGATTACGATGGGATTGGCTAGGTTACAGAGGTGCCTCTAAATCAAATTTCGATTTGGTTTCATATCAAGACGTTTACAACTCTTCCTTGGGCTGGGAAGGTCGGATTTGTTTTGAAACAGGTGGTGCATGTGGATGAGCGTAGAATTCAATGCAATCAAACTGTCCGGTTTCTTTGTGGTTATGGATGTGGACAAGCCGTTCCTCCATTTTCATAGGTATATATATTGCCAAGGAATTGGATTTTGAGTATGTGAATGTGCTTGGACTTTTGTGTGTGATTCGTTTGTGCATGGAGCTATAGGTTTTCAGGGACCTCCCCTATAGGTGGCGATGGTAGCCAGAGCCGGTGCCTCTTCTATATGGTGAGGCCAGTGATTGCAACTCCATCTCCTAAAGTTCCACTTCCATCGCGGGACTTTTGAGGGTGCATTGCATAGTGTTAGGGGCTGCACTTGTAATGCTGCAAGCAACCTTGTACAAGTGCATGTCAATGCTCTGAATCTTCTTCGGTAAAAAGTAGACATGTATCAGAAATGTTAACATACCAAAATCTTTGTTGTGACTGTTAATTTCTAGGTGCTCAAGGAAATGCAGAATCATACCATGATCTTATGCATAGGTGATGACTGTTAAGCTCCTACTCTTTCAATGTCACAGCTTCTTCTTCCCTCTTCTTTACTAATTTCCTCCCTCATATCCAAATCCAATGGTGGCTATCGAGGACGTGACCTCTCCTTTATCAGCGTCGTTGGCTCTTCAAGGAGATGGTGCATTGTCGAGGCTTGAGATTGACCATACAGTAGAGCCCATCCATCATTACCTAGTGGGTCACCCGATTACCTCTAATCCAACTATTATCCCACATCACCGATATATATTCCAAATAACCCAAGTTAGGCCAATCTTGGTCCGCAACCTAATGAGCATTTTTTCTTTCATTTCATCAACTCTGGTGACAAGTAGAGGGTATTATTGACTACGATTATCCTTGCTGATTACGATGGGATTGGCTAGGTTACAGAGGTGCCCCTAAATCAAATTCCGATTTGGGTTCAGATCAAGATTTACCACTGACGTTTACAACTCTTCCTTGGGCTGGGAAGGTCGGATTTGTTTTGAAACAGGTGGTGCATGTGGATGAGCGTCGAATTCAATGTAATCAAACTGTCTAGTTTCTTTGTGGTTATGGATGTGGACTAACCGTTCCTCCATTTTCATAGGTATATTGCCAAGGAATTGGATTTTGAGTATGTGAATGTGCTTGGACTTTTATGTGTGTGATTCGTTTGTGCACGGAGCTATAGGTTTTCAGGGACCTCCCCTATAGGTGATGATGGTAGCTAGAGCCGGTGCCTCTTCTATATGGTGAGGCCAGTGATTGCAACTCCATCTCCTAAAGTTCCACTTCCATCGAGGGACTTTTGAGGGTGCATTGCATAGCCCACATACAATAGGGCTCACAAGTTTTGCTGTTGTTACTCCTCTCTTCTTGGCCCCAGCCCCTAGAAGACTAGAAGTAGGGCTGTCACTCGGTCGGTTCGAATCGGTTATAGGTATTACCAACTTCAAAACCAAAGCTTTCGGTTTCAAAACTGAGTTACCAATTACCAACCAAAATTTTCGGTTGTTAATTATATCTACCAAATTCGGTATTTCAGTTTTCGGTATTACCAACTTTAGAACAACTAATTTTTTATAATATAAATTAGAATGAACAAAACTAGGTTTTTGAATTTTATAGTTGTAAACTTTGTATTCATCTACTAATTATAGCTTTCTTTTGTATATATGACATCAAGTTTTGGCAATTTTCAATAAAAATAGGTTATTTAACCATCGTTGATTAGGTTACTTAAATTACATATACTATTAATGTAGTATATGTAGTAATGTTCATACTATTATAAAAGTTTTTATGTTTATTTCTTAATATACATGTCTGTGTATTGAAAACTGTAGCATATAAATCTAATATTTAGATAATCGGTAGATTCGGTATTTACCAAAATCAAACCAATTTTTTCGGTAATTTTCGATTTCGGTTTTATCGGTCTCGGTTATCAAAAAGTCGGTTTACCAAACTTAAAACATCGGTTGGTATTCGGTCGGTTTGGTAATTACCAAACCAAGTGGCAGCCCTAACTAGAAGCCATGTATTTGCTATTGTTCGTGTGGGGTCTCACGGGACTTGGGGCCCCCAAGCCCCACCCCCAAAAAAAAAAAAAAAAATAATAAAACAAAACAAAACAAAAAAAAGGGGGAAAGGATGGAGATATGGAGGCCTCATCCATCAGAGTCGCGTTGAATAGAAGTACAAAGAATACTAAAGAATAATCGCATCAAAAAGCTCTATACTTTATTCCCAGTAGAGTCGAGTTGTTTGCATGAGAAATTGCGTGCTCGGCGTGTGAGACTAGGTAGAATAGATTGCCTGCAAAACGAGGTATTTGTATGTGGCATAGATTACTCAAAGCATAATTATTTTATTGGAATAGTCTTTGTACTATTTCTTAATCTATGAACGGAGCATATTATTGGTACGTCTCAATTTGATAAAAAATAATAATAATAATAATAATAACTAATAAGACGTCACTTTTTTATGTATGGAAATGATGTCAACCCATTATAGTACAGAGAGGAAACAGTGAATCTGTATTGGACAGCGTCAAAAAGAGTCATTTTCACTTTCCAGCAATTTTATGCGTGGTATGTAAAATTAGTCAAAAACGGAATTCATTATTTGATTTATAATGGCGTTTCAAAACCTTCAATCTTTGCCAAAAAAAAAAGACGGGGTGGTTACACTAAGTAGACTGATCAAGTTCAAATGTAGCAAGTTCATTTTGCCAAAAACAAGTTGAAATGCTTCTGTAGTAAAGTATGAGTTGAAATCATGAAATGATTGTTGACAACCATAGATAACTAATTACGGGAGCCCCTTTTAATGAGCACTAGTTGAAGATTTTTGTGTTAAACTTATTTTTCGATTACATTTTCATAAATAAACCTTTAGATATTTAGATATTTATGTGTAGATCATTTATGTAAATTTTCAACCAAATTAAAAATCGTTAAGATATTTATAATCGTGATTTGTCAGTTATGAACCTGAATAGTTCATGTTTGACAGATTTAGTTCAGTAACTTAACGATTAGAAATTTAGAAATTTTTTTTTAAAAGTAATCTACTAATGCATGCATAAATATCTAACGGTTGATTTGTCATAATGTACTTCGAAAAATTGATCTCCTGTACTGTTGATTAGAAATTTTTTAACTAATCTTTATTTTAGTGGTCCTCATTAAAAGAACTCTTAACTAATTACAACACGCTATGAATATAACCAATAAACAAATCAATTTTACGAGAAAAGAAAAAACGATTTCTTGCAGTTGTTGCCTGCTGGCACACCAAAGGTATGTGCGAGTATACAACAAAGAATTTAGTTCTAATAAAACAAACAACTTGATACACATACTTTACCAACCCTCTTCCCTAATAGAAGAAAAGCCCAGTCTTCCAAATATTGATTACTAGAATCCGATAACTCTTTAGTCCATGGAATAGAAACCGCGACAATGGTTTAAGAGCATCATTGGTCACGAAAAGACTGAAGACGTGCGACATAAGCCTTCTCACACCTTCAGAGCTGTCTTGTGAACCATTGTTTCTTTGTGTATTTGGTGGCAGCTCTTCTCAACAAGATCAAGCAGCTTCTCCAAGTTTGTAGCCCACGAATTAAGAACGTTGTTACTATCTTTCGCAGTTCGGAAACAAATTATGCCTATTGGCCTGTCAATCTTGGCCACCAGCGCCTTGGACACAACCATTTCTGAAAGATGCTTCTCAGCTTCCTGAATAGTAAAAAAAACAAACTATTGGTAAAGCTAGACTGAAAATATATTAGCAGATTTCAAGTGTGCATCGCAAAAACTGTGATTGAATGCAAAAGGCACATCAGCAAACGACATACTAAAACCAATCATAAAACCTTAGAAACTTATATTCTTTTCCTATTCCAACCTAGGCTACCAAGGCCGTGGGCGATCTGTTACACCAGCACATGGTATGATCGCAGTACAATAGGGATAATCATGGTAATGTTAACTCCAGATTGCTTCCCTCACTTCGTATAATTATTATAATTCTAATTTCTTTGATTTTTTAAAATAAACTTGAAGAAAGGGAGTAGAGGATCTTTTTGCATTTATTACTCAAGTAATATAGTCTTATGCATCCGTGTCAACTAAACTAGTGCGTTAAACAAGATTCGGCTACTGCTGAATCTCAAACATTAACACAGTGTCCAGAATCAGCTTAATTAATCATCCATAGGGTTATTCTCCTTCTCCCAACTCCTCCCCCCACTTTCCGTGTTCCTTTGGTTAACCAATTATTCTTTGAAATAGGTAGGAAAACTTATCCAGACACAATCACTTGGAATGCTTGACAAGCCAAAAAATAAAAAAAATAATGTTATCTACAATAGGAATAAATACAAATTAGTATCCACAAACCTGGATACTTAGACAGAGCAGCTCTGCAAGTCTCTTCAAAGTAACCCTCGAGTAATACTTTGAAACAACTAGAATGTTCTGCAAAAGCATCACATGTCATAAAAGTAGTTGTGGACCAAACAGTTAAATAAAGGGCAGATAAGTAAACGTGTGATGTCTAGGGCAAACCTACATGTTCAATTATCCTCTGCTTTAGATCTTCAGCTGCTTTGTCACCCAAAGAACCTCCAAGCATGTTCTTCTCATTCTCAAACTCATCCTTGAACTTATTCCAGAGTGTGGTCCATTGTATGACCTCCATGGTTACCACTTGTTTCAAAAGTAACCTAAAAGGGAATAACAAAGGCAGGGCTCATATGTCATGCTAAGAGCATGTATTAAAAGATACGAGTCATAGAGTCATATGACCAAAAGAAGAGCTAGTGCCACAGATGCTAATGTTGAAAATACCTAAAATTTGGAATCTCTGAAAGATTCTTATCCTCCAGGGTGGAATTAAGAAGGCTTGACTGCATTGGATCGTATGGTGACAGAACCAAGTACCAACAGATTTTCCTCAATATCTACAATGAAGAGAATGTTATATTAGTTAAACAAGTAAACACAAATAATGAGAGTTTCTCTCTAAAACTGGTCATTTGGTGTCACAGGTTTCACTGAAGTTTTGTTTACTCAAAATATAGCCTTTTTTCAACACAAATTCTCAATGTGAAACAAAAATGTGTAAAGGATAATGCAAAAAGAAACAATGGGGTAATTTCAAAAAAGTAAAAAATAAAGGCTACATTTCCCTGAACTCAGTTGTAATTATGCATCAAAGGAACCACTTCTCCACAAGCTTCCCATTATCCCACCCACATTTACCGATTCAGATAGTTTCTTTATAAAGAGCAATTTTGCAGATGGATTTTATCCTCCTTCTATAACTATTTAATTGCTTCAATATACAAACCAAATTCCTAATAGGCAATAGAAATCATCAGAGAAAGACAAGTGTTCTCAGGTATTTTTCTATGGCTTTCTTCTTTTGTAAATGCAGTCACCCATATTATATTCCTTACTTAATGGGAAAGATGCATTACTTGGCGTTTTGGTTTCTTGTGTTGGCAAAGAAGCCCTTACAAGAAGACTGATAAAAAAGATGCAATAGAGGATCAAGAGGCAGACAGAGTCACAAATGGAGATCTAGGTTTTCCATATGTTTAACTCAGGTTATCTGCTATGTAATTTCTATACATTTGTTAACATAATTTTACTTTTAAGAGATTAGAGCATGTTGAGAGGCTATAATAGTATAAATAAGATCTTTACCGGTATCCACTGAGCTGGATCCTCTTTAACAGAAGGGATCTCGTATATCGCCTTATAGCAACGGCAAATCTCAAGGTAATCATTGTTATGAGAATAATACCTGCCGACACAATAGTGAAGAAAACATGATTACAGTAAATAAAAACACCGAAAATATGAGGTATCATCAATCCAGATGATCTAAAGAGACCATACACCAAAAATAGCATTAACTTCAAACACCTGCAAACTATCAGATTTGACATTGAACTGGTTTTCAACTTTTCATACACCATATGTTCAGTGATATTTATACATTTAGAGACTATTTAGGTAATCCAACATGTAGTGTTGCCCAAGAAACTAATACATTTTGACTTTGAATAAATTTGAACATTGAGAGACTATTTAGGTGATCCAATGTGTTTGTGAAGTAATCCAACGTATAGTCTTGCCCAAGAAACTAATACATTTTGACTCCAGATAAAATTGAACATTTAGAGACTATTTAACTTCTAGCATCTGGGACTCAAAACAAGAAACATGGAGTCATCATCTCATACCTAATTCTACAGAGATAAAATCATCAAACTATTACTGAACTACATATCACTTGGTAAATGCATTATTGACAATACCTAGTTCACAATAGCAAACATTTAGTCCTTTCAAACTGCTGTGGTTTGCATGGAGCTGGGACAGAAATAAATACAAGTTCACCCTAGCCAAAGTTTTTATTTATTTCATTTATTTATTTCGAGGGATCAGATTCTACGAATTCCATCTCATTTTCTGGAATGGTGCTTTTGGAAACCCATGGAATCCACAGTTCCCAGCCAGTGTTTGGAAATTATAAGATGGAAATGCTTCTTCAGAGCATCAATGAAGTTTAAGTTTTTGTTTTTGTAGCCTAAAGATAAGGCCCGAGGGATGGTCATCATTATAATTATGTATAGAGTTAAAACAAGGAATGCATTGGGACTTGCCCTTTTGAAATAGAAAACATCCATTGTGTCAATCTCATCGCCATTTTCAAGTATCAAAGCAGTTAAACAAACACTGCCTTAAAGGTATCAACACCCAAAATAACCAAATTTCAATAATGAGTAATTCCATTATAATCTATTTCATTCACACAGAACCATTTGTGAAGCTTTAGCAAACTGTAGGGAAAATATTGTAATAAGAAAAAGAGAATAAACGCATTGAATAGGGATAAAACAAATACTAACATACCGTATCATTAATTCATAGTAGATCCGCTTCAACTCCAAGAGCGATGGTACATCAGCAGGAGCTTCTTCAACAACATTATCACCTTCCTTGGGTTTTTTCTTTTCTTTTGAAGTATCAACATCAAACACCCTTGGACTAATCTTCCTCGACAGTATTTGAGCACGAACATAATCCTGACGGTCTTCACACAAACGAACCTACAAAATTGAAGAATTAACAAATGACTCGTATTTCTAACAAAAACAAAAATCTAAACAGCTGTTCTTCGAATTAATGAGTAAATCAAAAGGAAATTGGACCATACTTGTTCAAGAATGAATGCAATCTTCTCAGTTTTTGCCATAGCACCAAATGTTTCCACCTGCAAAGCTTAATGATTTAATATGACTGCTAGAAAATGATTTTCTTTTCTTTTTCTGGGGTTTTGGGGGGGGGGGGATAAATTATGTATATCTGCACTGACCGCAGTTTCTTGCATCAAATCAGCAGCTTCAGCAATAAGCCCTTGCTCTTCCTTGATCTTTGCAAGTCTTTTGATTAACCGTGCTCTCTCAATTTCAACATATATCTAGAGAACAATAAAGCTCACACATTACATAAAGTCAAGTTACATAATTACATATTACAAAACAAGAAACATCCCAGCACTTGTTTACCTTCCCAGCAGAAACATTATTTAGTGTTTTAATCAGCTCTATACGAGTTTCAAGATCAGGTGTCTGATCAATATATTGCATTGCTTGCTGGACCAATGCAGTTACGGCCTGCATAGAAACAAACCCGATCACAATAACAATCATAGCACATAAACTTATAAACTTATTTTAATATACTATATTATCCATGAAAACTAGTAACATACAATCAGAACTATTAAGTTATACACTACACAATTACCAATACAGGATTATTAAGAATACTAGATAAGACGAGACCACAGATAACTACATTCCAAATAGTCTTCGGATTTAATATGAAGTCTCTAACCACTAGATCAAAAACGTGTATTTACACAATAATAAATACATATGCACAGAATATTCTTCTCTAAAGATAAGAAGAAACTGGGATTTGTGCCATTGAGAGATTAATTAAAATATTTTAAGTGGGATTCTCTTTCTCATAACCATACTTGCATGAGATAGACTTCTAGCTAAGCAGTTTGGTGATCTTAGGATTAAGATATCTTATGTGATGAATAAAGCTTATACTGAAAGGCCAGCTGAAAGGAACCTCTTTTTTTTTACAAGCTGAAGGGATCCAAATCCAATCAGCGGGCCAATATGTTTCGTATCTAAAGGCTCTGGTTGTGATGTGGATGCTTGATTCTTCTAGTCCTGCTTCTAGCAATTGAAAGGCATTGACTCCCTTTGGGATTGCTTCTAAAATGGGCTAAAGCGCTTTCAGACTATCAAAAGAGCTTTTGGCAGCGTTTGCCAAAAAATGTTAGAAGTTCTATTTGAGTCATACAAGTATTTGGCATGTGCTTCCTTAAAGAAGCACTTCAAGTACTTTTCTGAGTGCTAATCTGAAAATAGGATGCAGTTGGGTATTTGAATCTGAATTTAACTTCCCTGTTTTCCAACTGGTAGTCCGGGTGGATGGCAATGAGTCATCTTCTAGCAAGCCCCCTTGCAAGCAAGTTTTTATTAATTGGAAGCCTCCCCCAACTGGTTTTGTTTAAACAGAAGGTAGATGGATCCAGAATTGATACTTCTGGTTATACTGTAGCTGGAGGATTGCTTAGATATTGGGGATTGGATTCCTTGTTTCTGTTGATTTGGGAGCTGGTGAAGTACTTAAAGCTTGGCTGTTGGTTAGACTATAGGCTTAAGTTGGCTTAGGAGGGGGAATTTGAGTACCTGAACGTTAGGGTACATTGGTACAGCGATTGAATCTAAACTTGTGGTCAACCTCTTGTTTGGGCAATGGAAGAACTCTACTTTCTAAATGTAGACTAACGCAAATGTTGGATTTGGTCGTGCAGCATATTTAAAGGCTTCTGGAGATGGGCATGCCCCATCTAGGTCATTCGCTTGAACTGGGTATTCAAGGCATTACTACTCCCCCTATTTCCTTTCTACCGCAGTTCTAGTTGTTTGATGATCTTTTGGTCTTCCTACACCTAGAGGTATTGTGATAGTTGTTTGTTGGGCTCAATGCCCGGATGAAACCTAAAGAGACATTGTAACTAGCTAGGTACTAATACAACCTTAAACTTCACAAAACTAAACAGCATAGATGCCAAACAATCAAAGTTTTACTAAATAGGCACCTGCTTGAGCTGACCACGGCGTTTGGACAAGACCAGAATCTGGTCATTGAGGGTCTTCCAAGCACCTGCTTTAAAGCAAAGCTCAAGAATGTCAGTGACAGCCTTCCTGGTTCCCGCCACATCACCAGAGAGTCTCATTTGTTTCTCCACATTCAGCAATTTCTCTATTTGGGCATCTAAGTCACTTCCTCCTTCCTGAAAGTTCAAAAATTTCACAGAAACGATAACAACTCAGGATCAACAGCAACAAATTTTAAAACTTCCATTTTTCAGCTCTGCAGAAAAAGGGGCTAACTGCCTTACCATTGTTCGAGATCAAGCGGTGAACGAAACCTTCGCAGACGCCTTCCAGGAGAAGCTCTTACCTGAAAGAAACAAGTGAAGAGCATCAATTAGTGACAAAGTACAACAAGCCAATAGAGTATGATCCAATGACAAGATCAAAAATTAAAACAAACAGTCAAACACATTGCATTATGATTATATCCCTAGAAAACTGATAAAGTAGCCCTAATTTCTGAATAAAATAACAAATAATCAGCAAAAATTAAAGAAAAAAAACTAAAATATAACCGGTTTTAAGTGTGATTGTAGTAACACAAGACTGAAGCAATTGTAAGCAATTCAGTTGCTTTGAATTTTCCAAGAACCAGACTACCACAGAAAACCAAATCCAGTTCATGAAACTCTAATTCAAATCGCCGAAATTCTCAAGACCCGCTCAGCTCAAGTACACAAGTTGATTCTAGTTCTCCAATTTTAGGAAATTGAAATAGCTAATTTCATCTCAATTCGGCCAAAAAACAAGAATGAGAGATGAAGCATACCTCTAGTTCCGTAAAGCAAATACTTGAGCGAATTTCTATGTTGGTTTGAATCTGGGTTTTGTAGCTATCGTTCTGCTGCCTCGGTCCTGTTTTTTTTTCGTTGTTGAGCACCGTTGTGTTCTGACGGGAGAGCCGGTGGTTTTGGTTTTTAAACCAAAACAACCTCTTGAACACGAAAGGTATTTTTTTTTTGGGTATGATTAAGTTGTTATTTTTATTTTTGTTTTACAACAAAGCACTTTTTTTTAGAAAATACAACAAAGTATTTGAAATATCGAGTATTTGCAAAAGCTGTTCTAGTCTCAAAAATATGCGATTTTCTCAATATAGTTGAGGCATCAAAAGACATTAACCGTCGATGCTTTGCATTCGTCACGTGTTTGTTATACTCACCATCAAATTTCATAACCTACTTACTATAGTTAGTAAAAAACGGGACGTGTATAATACTTGAAAAATATGTACGTGTATTATTCAGACATTTTATTAAATAATTTGTTGAAAAGTTCAGCAAAATATTTTTAATAATTAAATAATTAAAATTTTTAATTTTAAAATATTAATTTATATTCATTTTCGTTCAATAATATGAGTAAAATACAGAAAGAACTTTGAAATCATATATAATACGTGTATAATAATTTTGACTTCAAAAATACGAGAAGTACGGAAATATTTTTGAAAAAAACATAAGTATATATTTTATTTGCATATAATACGAAAAATTACTAACTATGCTACTTATTATCCTTGGGAGAAAGTGATTGTGATCCGAAATATTGGAGAAGCGACCTAACCGAAGATTGATACTCAAAAACTTCAGGAGTAACTAAGAGCCTGAGATGTTGTGGAGACAACAAATTCGCCGATCAGACTGACCTATGAGATCTTTTGATTGCAATTATTTTTGAAGAAATAGTTGTATTTCTAAGGCAAATGTATTCAATTGTAGAATGAGTTCAAATTTATATAAGAGATCTTGGGTTGAAAATTTTATACTGCCAATTTTATTTGTTAAGCTTGCGTACCAAATGGACCTAAATCTCTATGATTAAGTGCAGTCGCATCTGGCCAATTTTTTTTTTTGAAGACAAGTATCAATCTAAGCGGCATAGATGATATAATACGACCATGCGAGACATAACAAAAACATTCAACTATACTTAAAACATTCATGATGCGACCGTATCCATATAAACATGATATTTTGCCATGTAGGATAAAATATGAGAAAATTTATTTTTGATCCTTACAGTCGTGAAAACGTTGCAATTAATTTTTCTATTAACAAAATAAAAGAAAAACTATAGCTCGAACCTTTCGGAATTTGGATATGTAGTCGGACTCGGGTATGTCTCAACATACCCTTTGGAATTTGGATATATTGGCCCAATGACAAGCTGACTTCGGTGTAGCCCAAGTTCTCAAATAATCCAGACACTTCCATGAACCCATTCCTAGCCGTCCGATCCGGCAAAACCCTAAACCCCCGCTCCCCCTATAAATACACCCCTCTTTCACTACACCACTTCCAGACCCAGCCTTCTAATCCCGCAAAACCCTAGACCCTAAGGCACCACCTCCTGAAGCTATATCGTTCTAATCGTCTCAATGGGTTTGCCTCCTCATTCGTAATTCATCATATAGATTCGATAATCTGCCGCCGTGAATTTCATGCTTGCTTGTTGCTATGTGTTTTTGAATTGTTTAGTGGTTTAGTTTTCTAGATTTTGTACAATTGAGTCTATGATGATAAATCCAAAGGCTTGTTTCTCATGAACATTCGCAGTGGCCGCCTAAGAGCTTTCGCCTTTCGCCGGGCTTGAGAGCTAATGCTGCTCTTTCCTTCCTTGGATGTCTGAGACTACTCTTTCCCTTCACCATTTTTTTTTTTTGGTTTGTATATCTAATTGTTCAATTAGGGTTAAGGTTTAGGGGATTTGAATTGTTGGGGACTTTATGTCTGCTCCTCTAGCATTGATTTGGGTGCTTTAGGGTTGAACAGGTCCCCAAATTAATCTTACTCCATCCTTTTTCACTTTGTCAGCTATCTTTTATTTTTTTTGTGTCTTGCTGATCATTGTTGGATGGTATAGGTTAATTCTATAATGAGCTTCGATTTTGCATTTTGTTTTGGTAATTTTGAATTTTGCCACTTGGGTCTTTGAAGTTCAATTGAATTGCTATCGATGATGACAAATTCTAAGGCTTGTTTCTCAAGAACATTCGCAGTGGCCGCCTGAGAGCTTTCGCCTACGCCAGGCTTGAGAGCTAATGCTGCTTTTATCCTTCCTTGGATGTCTGAGATTGGTTTTATTCCACTTCTGCTGTTTCCAATTTTGATGTTTGATCTTTGTTATTCCTAATTTCAGTCCTTTTTTTTTTTCAAAATATGTTTAGGTTTTCAATTTTCATTGGTAAATATTGTATGTGAGATGGAAGTGATGACTATTTCCCCAGATGATCGAAGCTGAACAAACTGTGCTATTACATCTCTGTTACACAGAGATACCAAGCCAGGTGTATCTGATCCATCTAGTATATAATCGGTTTTGAAAATTTGAATTGCTCTCTTTTGACTGTTAGAACTGTATTTCTTTAGGTGCCACTTTGGGTTTTGATGGTTTAATTGAATTGCTATTGATGATGACAAATTCTAAGGCTTGTTTCTCAAGAACATTCGCAGTTGCCGCCTGAGAGCTTTCGCCTTCGCCAGGCTTGAGAGCTTATGCTGCTTTATCCTTCCTTGGATGTCTGAGATTGCTTTTCCTAATTCCCCTACATGCTTTGGTTTCAATTTTTTTTTTTTTAAAGTTCAATATTACAATACAGATGGAAGTGATGACTATTTCCCCAGATGATCGAAGCTGAACAAACTGAGCTATTTACATCTCTGTTTTACACAGAGATACCAAGCCAGGTGTTTCTGATCCATCTGCAATTGACAAGCTTTGTTTTTTAAAAACTTTAGAATTTGTGGTCTTAATAGTTTAATAGTTTTACCAATCATTCAGCAATGATGACAAACTCTAAGGCTTGTTTCTCAAAACATTCGCAGTGGCCGCCTAAGAGCTTTCGCCTTCGCCAGGCTTGAGAGTTTATGCTGCTTTTATCCTTCCTTGGATGTCTGATGCTGATTTTTTGAATATATATGCTTTTTTATGTATGTTAACGTTGTTGGAATATTTGAGTTTCATATCTTCTCAGGCTATGAAGTTGAGGGTGGCCATAAGAGTACCTATCAAGTGCATTTTTGATTGGGATTCAGAAGCAGCAAATGACAGAGCAACAGTTATTGTAATTGATCTTCACAAATGACAGAGCAACAGTTATTGTAATTGATCTTCACACTAGAACCTAGATGCTTGATTCATGTAATCCAGATTCCTGGCAGAAAATATTGTAATTTATGTCTTAAATGCAAATGCAATGGTTATCCAATTTGTCAATTTGAGATCATCTCTTTCATCTCCCACAACTGATCAATTTACTGTTGCTTTCTGGTAGTAAAAGACTCATTGTTGCCAAATGTTCGGGAATTGTGAGATTCTGGATGAAAAAAAAAAACTCGTTTAGCTCATTGCTTGTTATCAATGAAGACTAGAAATTTTTTTTGAAAAAAAAAGAAAAAAGAATAAAAATTTTCTTTTTGAACCCAATTCAGGCTGAGAAAAGAAAAACCTTAGTAACATAGTGACAAAAAAGGGAAATTAGACCCTAGCAAACGGGGGTCTCAAATCTAGAGATTGAATCGATTGATCCATCCTGTCCAATTGATGCAAAAACCTGACCTTACTCTACACCCTTTTGGCTCTAATTGTTGACTGCCTTAATTTTTTTTTTCCCGCTAAAACAGAGTTCGCATATCTTTGGTGAGCGCAATATTAAAAGTAGCATCAATATGATCAAGATGTCAGAGGATCATGTCAGAGGTTCTCTATGTTCAAAGACTAAGCTTGTTAGCTTCTGGTAAAAAAGGCTTTTTGGCATGGAAAATTGATCTCTCCAAAGCCTACGATAGACTGAATTGGAACCTTATTGAATCTGTTTTGTATGAGGCGCATTTCCCTGATGAAATGGTCAGACTAATAATGGATTGTGCGAATTCTACAAGTTTCCAGGTTTGTCTCAATGGTGAACTTTCCATCAAGTTCAAGGCTAGCAGGGCTATTAGGCAAGGTGATCCCTTGTCTCCCTACCTTTTTGTCCTTTGTATGGAAAAACTTTCACATCTTATGGCTGGGCAATGGAAATCTGTTCGTGCTTCTGGCTCTGGACCTTTTATCTCCCACCTATTTTTTGCAGATGATCTGATCCTATTTGCTGAAGCCACTTGTGAACAAGCCAAGGTTCTAAAAAATTGTCTTGATATGTGTTTTTGAAATTTTTGGGCAAGAAGTTAGCTACAACAAATCTGTGCTTTTTTGCTCTCCCAACACAAGCAAGACTCTAGCCAGTCATATTAGTCAAATTTGTGGCTCTGCTCTCACCAATAACTTGGGGAAGTATTTAGGAATGCCTTTAATTCACTCCAAAGTTGTTAAACGTACCTATGCTTCTATAATTGATAAAGTTCAATGCAGACTTGCAGGTTGGAAGAGTAAGCTGTTGAATCTTGCAGGTAGAGCAACCCTCATCAATTCAGTCACCTCCTCTATGCCTGTTTATGCCATGCAAACAATAAAAATTCCAGCCTCTTTGTGTGATTTTATTGAAAAGTTAAAACAGAGATTTTCTATGGGGAGATTGTGATGGCAAGAAGAAAACTCAACTTGAGAATTGGGATTTGGTATGTAGACCTAAGGAGTATGGTGGTTTAGGAATTAAAGGAATTAGACAAATGAATCAAGCCATGCTTGCTAAAGTGGGTTGGAGGATGTTTTGAGACGATTCAGGTCTATGGAGTCAAGTTCTCTTTCAAAAGTATGTTAAGAAGCTTCCTCTGTTTCACCCCCAGTATAGGTATCCCTCTGGCAGCTCAAGTACTTGGCGCAGTATTGTTCATGGAGTGTAGCTTTTAAAGAAAGGCTTAATTTGGAGAATTGGTGATGGTTGTTCTGTCAATTTTTGGAATGATACCCGGCTATCTATTGGTCCCCTAAGTCCATATGCCTCTAATGCTGCTACTATTAATAATGATTTGAAAATCAAGGATTGTTGGAGTGGTGATAGCTGGAATTTGGTATTCCTCAAATCCCAGTTGAGTGATGATATTGTTAATCAGATCGTTAAAGTGTCTCCAGGTTTTGTGGGCTGTGGTTAGGATAAAGTTATTTGGAATGGTACTAGCAATGGCCACTTTACTGTGAAATCAACTTACTCTATCATCATCCAGGAGGAAAATCTTGCCAAGTTTCCTTGGTTTTTCTTGTGGAAATTGCCCGTCCCTCCTAAATTGAAGTATTTTTTATGGCTCTTCATCTTGCCCGGCTTGTCAAAGACAATCTGAAACTTTACTCCACTTATTTTGTGATTGTCTTGTGGCTCAAGCGGTTTGGAATGGTATTATATGCTTGGATATCATTGCTAGAACCAAGGATCTTGATTGGTCTGCTTGGATTTCTGCAAATGTTCACTGTAAGAGAGATTGTTATGGTGGATTAAAATGGTGTTCAGTTTTTGTTTACACTTGTTGGTTTCTATGGAAATGGAGAAACAAATTGGTTTTTGATCCTGAATTCCATTTTCCATATAATCCTAGCAAATTGATCATTGATGCTATCAAAGAATGGACCTCTACTAATGTGACCAAGGCCAATTCTGATGGTAGAATCAATATTAGCATGGTGTGGAGTAAACCTCCAGTCAACTTTTACAAACTTAATGTTGATGGTGCCCGAAATCGGAATGGACAAATCGGAGCTGGTGGAGTTTTGAGGGATCACTACGGTAATTGGATTTCTGGATTTAGTGCTAATTTGGGGTGTGGATCTATTCTTAATGCTGAAATTTAGGGTCTTCTTCTTAGATTAAGATTGGCTCATAATCTTTCATGCCTATATCTGATGGTTGAAAGTGATTCTGAAGTTCTAGTTAACATGATCAAGCAGGGTGTGAATGATTTACATCATTCTAAAACTCTTATTGACTGCTGCAATTTTTGATTAGACAGTTTCCTCACTGTGAAGTTAGCCACATATATCGTGAGATTAATCAGGTTGCTGATGTGCTTTCTAAATCTGGAGCGGATGTTGAGATTGGAGTGCATGTTATAGAGCAACCTCCTGCACAAGTTACTTCCTTCTTGTTGGATGACTTGTGTGAATATCCTAGATATAGGACAGTAGTTCCTAGAGTGTATTTTTTCTATTCTTTGTTGTTGGGTCGGTTGGTCCCTATTTATTCAAAAAAAATAAAAATAAAAAAGAGACTAAGCATGTTAGAGGATCATGCTAGAACGTTTTCTCTTCGCTGATCACCGATAATAGATCGAGATTTAACTTCAGTCAATGTTGACGGGATTCGAACGCAGGTGTAGGGCCAGACGCTTTTACAAGTCGAAAGTTTGGGGCTTTTGAGCTAAAAAAAAAGAAAAACTATCGACTTCGTAAGGTTTGGTATAAAGCAGGGACTGGAGAAGTTTGGCCCTGTTCACTCTGAGTCTCTCGTGAATGGCTGTTTCGTCCGTTGGAAAATGGAGGAGAAGCATAGCAGTCTCAGCAGCAATGGCTCCTCTTCCTCTATCACATACCCGAAGCTTCCGATCAGACGCCGCCTTAGAAGCTCTATCCAAAGCCTCCGACGAAAACGTCCCCTACTTGCTTCTCTACAACTACCCTTGTTTCTCCGGCGCCTTCTCCGCTCTCTTTGCTCACCTCTTCCACTCTCGCCTTAACCTACCGCTCCTCTCTCTCCCTTTCTCTTCCGTCGAACCCTTCAGGTCCATCCAATCCAAGCCAATCCCTCTCTCTATCTTTTCTCATCATCCTGAAATGCCCTTTCAACTCATTCTTATTTACTTTGCTTTTACAGGGTCGATGATTTGTGTACTCGAGGACTGGAGAGGTGCTACTTCCTTGATTTTCTTGGCCCCAAAGGATTTGCGGTCGAGTTTGCAAGGAGAGCTTCGTGCGAGTGAGTTTCCGGTACTTGGACTCTCTACTTATGGTTGTGATGATTGATGTTTCGAGTTCTAATTAGGGTAATTGCTTTCGATCATCGAAAATCTGTACTACCGGAGATGCCCTCGGATGAGGATTGCCCGGACAATCTCACATTTCGAGTGAATACTGAAAAGAGTAGCTCTAGTGCTGTGTATGATTACTTCTCTGCTAAGCTTGCTGATGTTGAATGTCATAATGTAAGTTGTAGTTTTGAGTGTTTCACTTGTAATTTAGGTGTAGGTCAATGGGATGTTAAGATAATGTTTCGGTTTGGTTTTGTTTGAAATTAGGGAATGGATGCAAGTTTGTTACAAGTTGAGGACAGGGATCGTGTGGAGATGGTGCTTAAGTACATTGAGGATGGAGATCTCCGTCGCTGGAGCTTACCGGATATTAGGGCGTTTAATATTGGACTTAGTGAATGGCGCTCAAAGTTGAATTGCTTTACTAATCCATACATGTGTGAACAGGTTTGGAATGTAATGCAGTCGGGATGGTTATTTTTGGTTTTTGAACACAAGTACACACACCCATCCTCCTGAAATACCCATCACTTGCTTGCAGTTTTTCTCATTCAGTTCTGACTGTTGACTTGTTTAAAATCAATCTTGCTGCAGTTACTGGAGATAAGTGCTACGGATGTTATTGCTAAGGGAAAGTCATATATATCTGCTCGCCAAAAGGCTGCAAATAAGTTACTGGACAAAGCTCTGAAAATAAGGTTGGGCAGAGGATTTTATGGGGAGTGTCTGGTAATATTTTTTTTGTCCTTTTCAAGTCATTTTTTTTCCCTTTTTCTGCAGGTGCTACTTTCTTATGATTTTTGTACTCAATATTGGTATGCTAGGACAGTCTCTAGTGTTTGTCTGCTAGACATGCAATTATTTCGTGCCATTTATTTTAATGGGATTAAGAACTACTACTTTCTTCCTGAATCCATCACTCTTTTCTCTAGATGATCCTGTGAATATCTAAGCACATGTTTATTCATTGTAGGGAGTGAGAGCTGATGGGAATTCCGAGTTAAGTGATGAAATTGGCAAGCAACTTAGTGTAAAAAGTGCCGCTGCTGGCCTAAGGTAAATCAACTAAGAGAAAGTGCTCCTGTGTTTCCATTTTTGATATAAAATGATTTCTGCACATACATTTAGATGCCCATTAATACATTAAGTGTTGAATTGGTTTATGGATCGATCTTCCATGGACTTGGAGTGTATGTGGTTATCGAGCCCCACACTATGCACTCTACTAGTTGACTGGATATCTCTAATCAGATGGCTCTAGAGCCATACAACTAGAATGATCTTTATGTTCGTTTCTTTGTTGTCAACGCTTGCAATAAGATATGTGTGGCGTTTCATTTAGGCATTCATATAGTTAGACTTTTGTTGAGACAGTTTTGGAGGCCCTCATTATATCAGAATTGATTCTACAAACATTTTCAAACAGCTCTGGAGCTCACTCATTTTCTCATGCCAGGGTGATCTTTTAGTAGTTGTGTCATGCATTGTTCTTGATAGCACTTACAGATAACCTTTAGGTTCTCTAATTCTTGTTTTGTTCTGGAATCAGCTTCTCTCATTCATTTCACTTAAATTTCTACATTTTGAAGTTATTAGGAAACAATGGTACTGGCAGAGAAACTTTCATGTATCACTGTGTCATTAACAGACTTTTGGTTTAGTAACTTTTGAGATGAAATGCAAGCACGTTAATTTTCATTCTTGAAACTTGTTCAAATCGTATTGGTTATTGACCCAAAGAAATTAATTGCATTTTCATATAATAGTCATTTACGAGTAAAACTGATAGCTTAACATGTAATCTTGGTTTTCCATGCACTTTGGGTAATTGGATTTTAGAGTTCCATTTGAAATGTTTCTTGGCCTCTTATATGCTATTGCCTGTAAGTTGGTTGCTCTTTATTTGCTATCAATTACCACTTATAGTTTACAACTCATCAAATGTTAAGATACCATGTAGCTTTTATGGAATATTTTCATTGTCTGTCAAGTGAATTCCTTGTCTTCTATTTCCTAACTTCCAACTGTTCTTAATGAAAGTATGTTTCTAATTTAAAAAAATGAACAGAACAAAGAGAAGTCATGTCAATAATCAAATACATTGTATTTAATGTTCTGTAGTCTTTTTTAATAAATTGTAGCTTTGTTCTCATATACCTATCCTTCTTTTGAAATGACTCCATCCAAACGGACCTAATAGTAACTCCATTCTCAATGCAAGGCCTATAGGAGCTGTTATATTCATGCAACGGAGAAACCTCAAAATGTGCTTAAGGAGTACTGATACTGCTACTGATACCTGTGAAGTTGCAAAGGTGTGACTTCAGTGTCAGTGTGATGACATATTGTCTATGGTTTTGTTTTGTTTCAATAAATATAAGGGTATTTGACTATTTGTTGTTGTTGCTGTTTATCATATCTAACAATGGAACTTCTAACTTAATATGTGAAGGCATATGGAGGAGGGGGCACCCCAAGTTCGAGTTCCTTTATTATAAGGATGGATGAGTACAATCAGTGGGTTTCAGGAAACTCAAGATGAACATGTCAAGGTGTGAACCAGTATCATAGTGTGAATTCCCCAAGTTGTTGAATTACCTGATCTTCTTAGTTTCTCATTGATTCTATTACTGCTATAAATTCCTGGGTCATTTTTCACACGGGCAATTTCATATATACCTGCATCCACTTTTGAGTTATTCTCTTTTGGAGAAGAAACTGATACAGTATTAGTGAAGCCAAATCCAATAGAGCACGCATCTCTTTCCAAGTGAAAACAGTACCATCAAGGAAATATACAGTTCCAAGATAACATCACTTTAGCACCTATCTGTAGCTTTCTGATTTAACAATAATTTTGATAGAATCAATGTCTAAACTCTACAGGAACTGACACCATAGAGCTTTCATACACCCATCTGCTATTATGTGATAAAAGTCCTATTCACTCCATCCGAAAAACCCAAGAAATTGCCAATTTCCTCATCCACCTTTTCATCTTCTTATTTCTTCCCGTACCCTTAAATACGTACTTATAAACTGATAACACCTGCTTGGAATGGTAGCACCCTCTTCCCTGCCTTGAAAACGATACACCCTTGGGGATTAATATGAAGTAATGGCCTTCGTTTTTCAACTGTCACAAGTACTTTCCCATGAGCTGCCAACCAAGTAAGCACTTGAACCTAGGACGAATGCTCTCAAATTACAACACACCAAACAGGAAAAATTCCAGTAGATATGTCTTTTCACACACTTGGACTGGAGCCTTTAACATGGGTCTAGCACTCTATTCTTTGTAGTCCATATTTGCTCCAAAGAGTATTTCCATAATCACTTACAAGCACGGTCTTTCAACCAAGTCATCCACTCCTAGACCCCTTCTGCTATTTTATCAAGTTTTCTTTCTTTCCTGCCTCTCTACCCTCCGAAATCTGATTCTTTCTCACACAAACAAAAATTTGATTCATAAAACATCTCCATCACTAGAATAGCAGTCTGTTTTGGTTAAATCTAGTGAGTATAATGGGTAAATACTTTAATTTCAATGTTTCATGTGGTTGTCAATAACAAGGTGTGGGACATGGTGAGTGGCTCGTCAGAATATGGGTTAGATCATAAATATCAAACTGTGGAAAATGAGATTGGTTGCATATCATTCAAGTACCACAAGTTGAGGTTATATATGAGGGCTCTGAGTGAATAGGTTCCCCATTGGTAAGATACTGCGGGTCTTAGAATTCTTTTCAAGTGCTCAGTTCTCATTGATAGTTAACAAAAGAATTTAACCGTAGGTAATTTGATAAAAGGATTTAGATATATCTATACTGGTTATGCATTTATAGTAGTCAGGGAATCATCTTAATCTTAGGACACATAAAAGCCTCCTTTTCTCTGTTCGATACATTTAATATTCTTATACTTGTTGTTTTTGTTCTGTGCTTGTCAAAAAGAGAATGAAGTCACATTCACTCCCACACAATTGCTTTGACTATACTGCAGGAATTGTAATTTGATGCTGTTGGTGGCATATATGGACTGGAAGAAGGCTGCTTTACAAATGGTCCTACTGTACCTCCCAAGGAAGAACCTCTTCTTTGCACCTTAGTCTCCAAGGGTTCCAAATGTCTTGCCAAACCCAAGATCACAGATGCATCAGGGCCGACTTGGTCACCTGGGCTGTCTTGGAACCATATGACGAGGTTTATTCAAGCATGGATGGAGTTCAGCAGCCACTATGCTTCCACAAGATTGATGGTACCAGCAAGAAGAGTTGTTTATGAAAATCTAGACAGATCTTGTGCTAATGCCAGCTGGATTAATCTCTTTCCTGATATGGTAATCGAAAATCTACCTATTATCGGTTCAGATCAGGGACCTATCTGTGTTTCTCTTAGAGCAAGGCTAACAGTGCTCGTCTTTCAAGTTTGAAGCTAGGGCTTCAAAACCTTTTGTTATTGAAACCTGGCAAGAGTTGATGACAATGACCCTAAGAATTTTGTCACTTTATGCAATAAATTTGCTTTTGTTTTTAATTTATGGAATAAGGATGTCTTTGGTAATCTTTTCAAAAAGTTTAAAGATCTACAAGACAATATAATTCAACAACAATTGATGCCTGTCCCTTTTTTTGTTTATTTGCAGCATAGTAATAATGATCTTAAATCATGAACTCAAAAACTTGTACCGTGAGGAGGAAATTTTATGAGCACAAAATGCTCGAGCAAACTACAACTAGGAAGAAAAGGAATTTTATTTTCAAAATTTTGGACAATCTGGATCACTATCCCTGAAATGTTGTGCAATCACTTTGTCTGTGACTTATCGAAAAGATTAACTTTGGACAACAATCCTAGCTTAGAAAACTTTATCAGTGAATATCACCTCCCTTCCTTTTCTTCTTTTGATCGAGAAAATGAATTTCATTAATAGTCTGTGGACAATACATCCAAGGGCTCAAGTGAAAAAGAGTACCACGCCTTAACGGTCAACTGGACAAATCATCAGTACTACATCATTGAGCCAAAGAGGCCCTGGTTCTTTCCAAAATTAAATTACTTCACTATGTGATGCCTCCTTAGCAAACTCTGCTACATGATCAAACAAATCAATGAAACCAGCTTACTGCCAAACCTTGCACCTCAGCTAAAAAGCTATGCTTCCAAACCTGTCTTGCAGCTCTACACTTCCGTAAACAATGAACTATGCGCCTTTTTTTTTGAGATATGATATTCACACACCCTTTTGTGTTTTATTTTCTGCCGTCTTTTTTTCTACCAATCTACATATCCCGCTAGCTGATTCCCGCTCCTATTGTGACATTATGTGAATGGATGGCACAAACCACTCATCATGCCTTGATCGTGCAATTCCCTCTTGAGCCACATCATCAAGTTCTCCTAGTCCATCTACTAGAGCCGCCCCTTCATTTAGCAGTTCCACTGCCATAAAATCAAAAGAAAACCTTTAAATTGACTTCCACGACATCTCTTGAATAACTTGGAATCAGATACAAATTAATATATTCTGATGTAGAGCACGTTGATCGAGTACATAATTTCGATAGAGTTGACATAAATTATTGTAGTTTTTGTGATATGCACGCTAATTCCAGATCAAGAATCTGTGGCCAAAGATGTTACTATTTGTGGTTGATTTGTACATATCTGGAGGAACTTCTATAGTTTTCAACCAATCGAAAATAATAGATGAAAAATTCATGTTTACTTGTATTTTTTTTCCCCTTCACCTTCAAAAAGGTAAATAATATCTCAGCTCGCAATATGGCTATTAGTCATAGGCATCAAGTTAATGATGATTGTCACAAAGGAGATAGGAATTATTTTTTTTCTGACAAAAGACCACATTGTTTATCACATTAATCGAGACAGTTGCAGACTTAGGGGGGTGTATTGTATATGGAATTACTGGCACTTTTAAATAAATCCATGGAATTTAAAAGTCTGGGTGTATTCAATAGAGACTTTTAACAGTCCATAAAAGTCTGGGTGTATTCAATTAGGATTTTAAAAAATCTTTATGAATTCCACCAAAGTCTAGGGGTATTCAATTAGGACTTTTAAAAATGAATAGAAGTTTAGGGGTATTCAAAATATCATTCATACATACGGAATTAGAAAATCATGGAAAATCATGGACTTTGTAGTGTTAAGTATAAATACCAAATTCCAATATTTTTCCAGCCACCAGAGCAAAGATTTTGAGCGTGGAAAAGTCTGTCAAAGTTCTTCTCTCTGCGCGTTCAAGGTTGGTCCTCCATCATCTCTCTTTCATGATTTCTTTTTTCTTTTCTCTATTATTTTGTGATATCAACCTCTAATACCTAACATGTTCATTGTTGTTGTTGAATTTGATTTTTTTTTTTTTTTTCAATTGTGATGCTTGGAACCCTAATATTATCATCAACTCCTAAAACAAAGCCAAATAATGTATATGCCTAATGCTTTTACGGTTCGATCATAGTCCTGCATACTATTGCGGTTATTGCTATTGTTGTCGCTTGTTTGCTGCGTATGTTTCTTCTTCTTTGTTTTTCTCGCTAGGTTTTCTGTTTCTTTTGTATTTGTTGCTGTCCTATATGGCATGGTTCTCTTTTTTTTGCTACTGCTTTGCCCTTGTGGCTCTTAAGTTCGGGTAGATTAGCCAAACGGTGGGTGGTTTTTTTTTTTTTTCCTTCATGCCAGAACTTCTTTTCTATACCTAATAGTGTGTGTGATTTTACCCTGCATTGAGATAGGACTTATGTTGACAATCTCATGTCAACTTTCTTAAAATGATAGTAATGTCAGAGGTGCGATTTGGTTCAAGCTTTGGGTGAATCTATACAGAGTTATTAATTTTCATTCAAATTTTGCTTTAACCCTTCAATTTGAAGCCAATGTTGGCCACCACTAAAGTCGGCAATGGCTGATAAAATTATGTCAGGTTATTTATTTTCTTTTTCTAAAATTTTAGTGTTCTTTTTTATGCTTTGAGAATATTATGTGTATGTTGAGCAGAGCTTTAATGTTAGAAATTTTACTTTGGGATTACAGAGTAGTAGGTTGAGTAAATAGGATCACTGAATCTTCAAAGAGTTAATTCAGCTAAGTTTGTAGTCAACTGAGAGATAGGAATATTGTTCTGGAGTTTTGATTCATGTTGGTTGGGCAAATTGCCATGATGACAGTTGTCTGGTACCTTGATTCAGTTTTGTCATCTTTATGGACCTCAATTTCTTTAGGATTCAGATTCTTTTTATTTTCTCCTTCAAATTCCCATGGAAACAGATCGTGATCAAGTTTTGGGGTTATGAGAGTCTGATTTGTGCAATTTATGAGTACTGTTTATAATCATATTGTATGGCATGCTATAAAAAACAAACAAGTGTGGATCAAAATGTAATTGAATGAATTATGAAACAAAGAAAAATTAATCAAAGAGAAGTTGGCTAGGTAATAATCAATATGAACAATGTATCAAAATTTGCTATTTTTGTCTCTGCACCCAATTGTCTGAGTTGGTTCCTTTTGTATGCTTAATGCATGTTTAAAGAAAAGAAGAAAAAAAAAAAAAAACCTTGCATACGTTTTGAAGTAATGCTTCTTACCAGAATGATTCCTTATCCCTAGTAGCCAAAATCATTGCTCTTAATATGAATAGATTCAAGCTGATGAAGGATACCAGCAACTCTTCTTTACTTTATTATTTTGTTGTGTCAGAAAGCAATTTAGGAGAGTATGAAAACAGGATATTGGTGCATGTTTATATTGATATACACACCTGATAGTTGTGCGTCTTGATAACAGAAGGGTTGTCATTTGGGGTCTAATATCTTTCTTGTTTCTTTGTGGAGCCATGTACCTTGGACTTCTAATTTTTTTTTTTCCAGTCTATACTTCCCTTATGTTTATATTGTTCTGAATTATAATGTTTTGATTGATAAAAGTTGCATGTATGATTACTTTTACGCAATCGTATAGATGGGAGATTCACAAGGGAATGGTAAAAGAAAAGATTACAAAACTTGGAATGCTGAAGAGAGCAATGTTTTGCTTCAACTTATGGTTGAAGGCGCCAAACTTGGATTGCGTGATATTAATGGTGTGATAAGCAAACAAACAGTAGAGGCGAAGCTACTTCCTAAACTGAAGGAAAAACTTGGTTGTGAAATAAGTTTTAGTCATTACCAAAGTAGAGTGAAATGGTTTAAGAAACAATACACCAATTACTCTCAACTTATGCGTCATAGTTCTGGATTTGGGTGGGATCCGATCACAAAGAGATTCACTGCTGATGATGAAGTATGGGCAGATTATTTGAAGGTGAGCTTATTGCTTTTTCATTTTATTCTAATTTAGATTTATAGTTATTTCAAATGGTTATCATCATATTGACACGTGTATTTTTTTTTCCCTACTAGTCACATCCAACGCATGGGCACTTTCGGTCAGAAACTTTTCCAGACTATGAGGACTTGAAAATTGCAGTTGGAAATGGAACTGCAACTGGAATGGGCTCAATCAGTTTAGGTGATGATACAGATGCCTCTACATTTGGAGCGGAAGAAAACGGACCTTGGGGAATTGATGGATTAGTTTTTGATCGAAATACTAACATGTTCGTGCAAAGTGAAAATGAGTCATCACACCAAGAAAACTCGCCATCTCTTTCACAACAACCCTCCCAAGGTACCAATGTAGATGCTCCACCACATAGCAGGACTCAAGGAAAACGGAGTAGGACTGACTATGAAAATAATAGCGGCTCAAAGGGGGCAACTAGTCAGGCTGAGGTTTTAGAAAACTTATCAAGTGGCATTGGTAAAATTGTCACAAGTTTTGATAAAATTTGTGGCTTAATGGAGAAGAGAGAATCAAGAGAGAGTGATCTTTTGGATGCTATGAACGAGACCCCAGGATTAACTGATGAGGCTTGCTTTATGGCTCTTGATTTGCTTAATACTAAAGCAAAGCAAGATTTCTTCTTGAAGATGACTCCTGAACAACGACATAATTGGATCACCTATAAACAAATGCAATAGGTGTGGGTCAATCTCCACTAGCGACACCTAATAAGCAATAGGCTATGTTCTATTATTAATTTTAAGTTATGGAGTTTGATTTTATTTTGTTTGAATTGCAGCTTGTTTTGAATGATTTTAAACTGGTATGTTATGAATTACAATTTGATTTTTTGTTTGAATATTTATGATTTTTGATTTGCTTTTGAATGAATGTTAATATGAATAGTGATATATTTTTTTTATAAATATGTTTAGGTGCTTTCTCTATTAGCAATGTCTGAAATGGACATGTATGGAGCTGATGAAGAGGAAGAGCAGTTTTACGAGGCTGTTAAGATATTATTAATGGCAATACAAGCAGTGATTTATGTGTTATACGAACTTGTGTTCAGCATACGTGGTGAACATATTAGACGTCCGCTGACTCGTCGACCAGTGACATCAAGTGGATACATATATATGCACAACATATTGGACAGAGACCCTCAAATCTTTAGAGATGTGTATAGAATGTATCCTGACGTGTTTCGAAAATTATGTAGCATCCTAAAAGCGAAAACACCTTTACGGGATACAAGACACATTTGTGTTGAAGAAATGCTTGCAACCTTTTTACTAGTTGTCGGCCAAAATAATCGATACAGTGAAGCTCGGCTGATATTTGAGCGATCTCATTTTGCTGTTAGCAGAAGTTTCAACAAAGTCTTGAAGGCCTTGAATACAATAGCACCACAGTTTATGGCTAAACCTGAATCCATACCACCTAACATAAGAGAAAGTACAAGGTTCTATCCTTACTTTAAGGTAAGCAATGCAACTTTTATGGATGGTTAATTATTTATTTCATTGTACAGTAATGAAGATATTATTTCATTTTTTCTTTTCAGCTATTGATATCTTTTTTCATTATTTTAGGATTGTGTCGGAGCTATAGATGGCACGCATATTCCTGCAACGGTAGTTGGACGTGAGGTAAGCAGATATCGAAATCGCCATGGGAAGATATCACAAAATGTATTAGCAGCTTGTAACTTTGATTTACAGTTCATATATGTGATTAGTGGATGGGAGGGTTCCGCTCATGATTCAAAAGTGTTGAATGATGCGATTTCTAGACTAAATGGACTCAAAGTGCCACCAGGTATAGTTTTACGTGCATAAAAAAAATTCAGAGTACTTATTACAATTTATGTCATATAACATATATATAACATACTAATTGCACATGTTTTTTATTATTAGGTAAATATTACTTAGGGGACTGTGGATTCCCAAATCGACGTCGGTTCCTAGCTCCATTTCGAGGTACTCGATATCACCTCAAAGATTTTGGTGGTGAAGGAAATCATCCTGTCAATGCAATTGAGTTATTCAATCTTCGCCATGCTTCCTTGAGGAACGTAATTGAGAGAATATTTGGAACATTTAAGTCGCGTTTCACAATCTTCAAATCAGCACCACCATTTTTATATAAGACACAAGCAGAACTAGTTTTGGCTTGTGCAGGACTGCACAATTTTCTTCGACAGGAATGTCGTTCAGATGAATTTCCTCCTGAACCAGAAGAAGATCCGATAGACAATCACGAAGATAATTTTGAATGGGATGATTTTCAAACCCAAGATCAGCAAAGAGAGAATGCTAATGAATGGAGAATGAGTATTGCTACTCATATGTGGACAGATGCCCAACCAAATGCCAACAATGAAAACAATGACAATCAAGAAAGTGAAAATGAGGGAGAAGAATAAATCATATCAGTATTTCAAAGACGTCTGCTTATTTGGCATGAAACTTCATCAATGTGTTTTTTTTTTCCTTCTCTTTTTTGGATATCTTTTGGTTTGGTTGATTATATTCGGAGGCTTTTCCTTTATTTTCTTATATGTTTGTTTCATGACATTATTTGAGATTCTCTGATTCCTACGCTAATGGTCATTAGTTAACATAGCTATGGCATCGTATTTTATTCTCTGCCTAATAAACTAGCTTGGTTTTTCTTTTTTATAAGTATTGTGAAATCTACATAAGTCATTCATATAAAGTCTGTAGATTTTTACAAATCAGTAAAAATCTGTGCTAAAAATCAGTAAAAGTCAATGGTTTTTAAAAAATCAATAAAAGTCTATGAACTTTTTATAGAATCCATGGACTTTTGAAAAAGTCTATCATTTAAAAAAACTCCACACAAATCCAAATACAATACACCCCCCTTAATGTCACAAATTGTTCTCCATGGTATCAATTAACTATCAACTACAACCACAATCGACCACACAGCAAAATGATGATAACCAAGCTAGCCAAATTTGAACTCAACCTAATATTGAACTCGATTACTTCTTGTATATTTCAATCAATCTACATAAACAAAAATGTAATCGGAAACTGATTACAGAACTATAAAGGGTTCATCTGAGTGTTGAATAATCACACTAACTGCTTTGTGATGATGATTTGTCGCAACGCTAATTGCAGACATATTAATGAAGACATAAATGCGAGGATATTTCCTATATTTTTGATCGGCATTAAACTGGTTTTAATTATCTTGAATAGAGTCAACAGGCCCAAAAACTTCCATATGGAACGAGGGGGATATGAAAGTTATTTAGAGCCCCACTTGCATACACTGCGCAGAACATAAGCACAGACCATGCAAAAACCATAAAACAGTTTCTTTCTTTTAGATAATACACAACAAAAACTTTCCAAAAAAAAAAGATAATACACAACCAAAGCGAAAGGCAACCAGCAAATTGTAAAGAAGCTGATGTTTGTAGGCAACTAAGAGAATTGCTGCAAAGAGAATTGAAAAGTGATGGAGGTAATTAAGGTGCTTATAATCCTATCCTGTTGTGCTATTGAGCAAAAGGGTGTCACCACCGAAACAGACTCCATGAGATAAGAGTTCAGCATAGAAGTCTGGGGCACCGTGGTTGTTGTTGCTGTGGAGTATGAATTTGGACCAATGAACATGAGTCTGTTCGCTGGGCACCTCATGGGACCAAACCAAAGCCAATTTCAGTTCATCTCTCCGGACTTGCATCAGGGATGAGTGAAAAACACTTTCACCATCTTCTCTTAGGCCTAGGGTGGGGAGGATGATCCCATCATTTGGGAGGCCCTGAACTGGTTCGGAGAGCCATGTTTCGTTATGAATATCATAAATATATACACCCGGAAGATAATCCAGGTACTGCCTGCTGTCGCGCTCCAGAACTCCAAAGGAAACCAAATAATTGTTTCCCACTACCACGCCGGAGGACCAACGGGAACACGGAGAATTCAGATTAAGGGTCTTCCAACAGTTAGATTTCAGATCACCGCGGGCTATACTACCGCCACCCCCGAATGAAGGGCAAAACAGGTAAATCTCGGTCTCAGTAACAGCAAGCACCTTTGCATATGACGGATTAAAGGGCAAGCAAAAATTTTCCCAGGTGGAGAAGTCATCCCAACGGAAGCGGCCCAGATGTTTTCCCACCGTGTACATCCAACCGTCCTTGGAAATCGCTCCCTCATTCGCACCGGCGAAATATGCTTCGTCCAACATCGTGAATTGCCAAGTGGGGTCGCTCCGATTCAAGTCAATGTAGTGAAATCCGACGGCTTCACTTCTGCCAAATAGTTCGGGATCAGATGTGTCGTAAGGTTGAAAATAGCCACCGATGAGGAATAAACGGGATTCAGCGACGGCGAAACTGTTAGACTGGAGCTCATAATCTAAATGGGGAAGATGCAATTGTCTGACTCTATCTGTTTCACTTTTACGGACCCAGCCCTCCAACTCATCTGCTGCTGTTTCTTCTTCACCACCTCTCTCCTCAATCACATACCACCGATTCCGAACCTGCTCATCCTCACGGACCAAAAACTCTAGGTAGATCGGCCTATCCATCGAACAGTCAAACAATATGAAAAAGAATACGTATGTGAGAGAATAATATTATTGCGCGTATGTTCTTCTCCCGAGGAGAACACACTATATAATCATACAATCCTCTTACAATAAGGAAAATTAGGAAAGTGATAAACCTAATTAAAGTAGAAATAGCATATGCAAGAATAACGTTAGTAATAAACCTAATTAAATTAGAACATATCAAGCCCTAAACTGGAGGTAAGTCGGCATATCCATATCCATTGCACTTGTTGGAGCAAACCCAAAATATTTTTTTCCCTTTCCTTAGAGGAGTGCAAACCCTACCACCTTCTCTAACTATTTATAGGAGACCGAAATTGAACCTGAACCATTCATATCACCGCTTAACCGAGGGACCATTGATGATTATCATCACTTAAGCTAGATCCTCGGTTAAGAGGTTATAGATAATGTGGTGATAACCTAGACCATCATTTTGGAGCAGCAAGACAAGGTGATCACTGTTGGCGTGAGTCATACTTACCTTATTTATGTAGAAATTCTATAATATTCCATGATCTGTAATATCTGTAGTATTATTAGGTTTACTACTTGCCTTAGGATCGGAGTAGTACTTTTCTTATTAGGCACAATTGTAATTTGTAAATAATTTCTTCTTGTAAGGTGATGAGATATCTCAGTTACTTAGTCAAAATTATCTCTTGTTTTTCGTTATATTTGACTTGGTATCAAAGCAGAGATCCGATCCTGGACTCTGACTCATTGTTCTTTGATCATTGACCCTTGTTCTTTGTGCTTGGATTTGTTCCTTGTCCTTTGATCCTTTCATCACCGTTGCCTTCTTATATTTCCAAGTACTTTGTTGTTTTTCCTTCCGCTGCGTATTCACCATGGTGAAAGATCAAGACATTTCTCCCAAGTTCTCCTCAAATCTGACTTGTAACTACTGCAAGAATCCAGGCCACATCAAAGCAAATTGTTACAGGTTGGTTGGTTTTCCAGCAAGCTACTTTCATAGGCTTCGACCTCAGGACAACAAACTCAAGGGAAAGGCTGCTGTTCATCTTGTTCAAGACCAAGATTCCTATGCGGTGACAAAAGATCACACCAACTTTGCTGGTAAGGATACCGCATCCGTAAGTTGCGGTGGTAATGGTAAGGTTGGAGTTGGTTTAAAAATTTCTAGCTTTACTGGTGGCAATATTTAGATAATTGATTCTGTAGCATCTGACCATATGACCTATGATCGTAGTCTCTTTCTTTTTCTCAATCCACCCTCTATTTCCTCTGTTGTCAATGCTAATGGTGATTCTTTTCCTATTTTAGGAATAGGGTATGTTCGTCTCACCCCTTCTTTGACACTACATGATGTTCTTTATGTCCCTGATCTCTCTCATCATCTTATATCTTTGCCTCAGCTTAATACTCAATCTCAGTGTTCTGTAACATTTTTTTTTTGTATGTGATTTTTCAGGACCTCCTCACTAGGGAAATAATCGACAGGGATTATCTGAGGGGTCGACTATTTCATCTGGATTGCATGTTCGCCGAATTGAAGCTGGAGAAGGCAGTCCAAGCAGCTTTGATTTCAACTAGGGTTACTAATCAAGTTGAAGAATTATGGCTATGGCATCGGAGATTGGGACATCCTTCCTTTAGTGTCATGAAGAAATCTATGCCATCCTTGTTTCTGGGCATTGATGAGTCTAAGTTGCTTTGTGAGTCATGTGTCTTAGCTAAAAGTCATCGTACTAGTTATCCTTTGAGTATTACTAGGAGTTCTTTTCCTTTTGAGCTTATTCATTCTGATTTATGGGGACTTTCCCGTGAGTCAACCTTGTCTGGTAAATATTGGTTTGTTTTGTTTATTGATGATTATACCCATCTTACCTGGGTCGCTTTATTGAAACACAAATATGAAGTCTTCTCTGCTTTCCAAGAATTTTTTGCTCTTGTTCAAAATCAATTTGGAGCCAATATTAAAGTCTTTCGTTCTGATAATGGGGGGAAGTTTGTCAATTCTCAGTTTCACCAATTCTTTCATTCTCATGGGATCATTCATCAAACTACTTGCCCTCAAACCCCTTGAACAAAATGGGGTGTCAGAAAGAAAGAATCGTCATGTTCTTGACATAGCCCAGTCTCTTTTATTTAGTGCTCATATGCCTAAGTATCTTTGGGGAGATGCAATTCTCACTGCTTGTCATCTCATCAATAGGCTACATTCCTCTGTTCTCAATGGTCAAACCCCTTATGCTGCTCTTTCAAATCATGTGTCTGTCCCTTCGTTTTCTAATCTCCCTACTCGTGTCTTTGGGTGTGTTGTGTTCGTCCATGTTCCTAAGAATTAAATGTCCAAACTCGATGCCAGGGCATTAAAGTGTGTTTTTGTGGGCTATGGTGTTAATCAGAAGGGCTACAAGTGTTTTCATCCTCTTGCACATAAAGTTTTTGTTGCCATAGACGTCACCTTTTATGAGGATGCATGTTATTTTTCTCCCATCAATCCTTCACTTCAGGGGGAGAAACACACTTTTTTGGAAGAGAAGTCTTGTGAGATTAAAATTCAGCCCATTGAAGCCAATGACACTCCTGCAGAAATAGAAAAGGCAATTGCCAAATAGAGCATTGCGAGTTCCGAAACAGAAAATGCAATTGCTGAATCGTCTACCCTTCACCATGCAACTGCCAAACAAAGCATTGCGAGTTCCAAAACAGAAAAGGCAATTGCTGAATCGTCTACCCTTCGCCATGCAACTGCCGAACAGAGCATTGCGAGTTCTGAAACAGAAGAGACAATTGCCGAATGGTCTACCCTCTAAGAAGGCCAAGCTCCTCCACCCCTCTTAGATATAGATAACCCTTGTCAACCAATCCCTGAAGAGAGTCCCAATCTTGAGGTTAGTGGTGTTTCTTCTAACTCTGATATTGGTGATAGTGTGTATGTTTTGCCTCCTAGGTCCACCCATGGTAAACCACCTCATCAATATGAACCAAGTTTAGATGTTAAGTCTAAGTATGCCATAGCTAACTTTGTATCCACCCACCGATTATCCAAATCCCATGCTTCCTTTGTGAATCAAATATCCTCTGTATGTGTTCCCAGTAAAGTGCAGGATCCTCTCAAGGATCCCAAATGGTCTCAAGCGATGAATGAAGAGATGGAGGCATTGGAGAAGAATAATACTTGGGAGTTGGTGCCACCTCCACAAGGAAAGAGAGTTGTTGGATGTAGATGGGTGTACACTATCAAATAATGCAGATGGTTCAGTAAACAGGTATAAAGCAAGACTTGTTGCAAAAGGATATACTCAAACATATGGCGTGGATTATGAGGAGACCTTTGCTCCAGTAGCAAAGATTAATACTGTTCGAGTGTTGATGTCTCTAGTAGCTAATCTAGATTGGCCTTTGCAATAGTTTGATGTGAAGAATGCCTTTTTACATGGAGAGCTATCTAAAGAAGTCTATATGGATCTACCACCAGGATATGATGCAAGCACAGGAGGTAGATTTGTGTGTAAGTTAAATAAGTCCTTGTATGGACTCAAACAATCACCACGAGCTTGGTTTGGAAGATTCTCTCAAGCTATGCGTCATTTTGGGTACAAGTAGAGCAACTCTGACCATACATTGTTTCTGAAACGCTGTGAAGGTAAATTAACTGCCTTTATTATTTATGTTGATGATATGATAATTATTGGTGATAATTCAGAGAAGGTTGAAAGATTAAAAGATCTACTTGCATAAGAGTTTAAGATGAAAGATCTTAGTTCTCTTAAATATTTTTTGGGGATTGTGGTCGCCAGGGGGAGTTCAAGAATTTTCTTATGCCAGAGAAAATATGTGCTTGATTTGTTGACAGAGACAGGAATGCTAGGATGTAGACCTGCTGATACTCCCATTGAGCAAAATTATAACCCGGCTGAGTACCCTATTCAAACTCCTACAGAGAAGACTCACTATCAGAGGTTAGTTGGTAGATTAATCTATCTCTCACATACTCGGCCAGACATTGCATATGCAGTTAGTGCTGTGAGTCAATTCATGTATAATCCAAGTGAAACTCATATGGAAGCTGTGATCCGTATTCTGAGGTATTTAAAGTCTACACCTGGAAAAGGCTTGATGTTTTCAAAGCATAATCATCTGGATATTAGTGGTTATACAGATGCAGACTGGGTAGGTTGTGTTACGGATAGAAAATCTACTTCTGGTTACTTCACTTTTGTAGGTGGTAATCTTGTTACTTGGAGAAGTAAGAAACAAAAGGTTGTGGCTAGGTCAAGTGTTGAAGCAGAGTATAGAGGTATGGCTCATAGAGTTTGTGAATTACTTTGGTTGAGAAATTTACTTCGTGATTTGGGATTTAAACCCAAACGAGCCATGAATTTGTATTGTGATAATAAGGTAGTGGTGGATATTGCTCACAACCCAGTTCAACATGACAGAACTAAGCATGTTGAGGTTAACAGACATTTCATTAAAGAGAAGCTCGATGCTAAGCTTATCTCTTTTCCTTTTGTCCACTCAGAAGAACAGTTAACTGATTTTCTCACGAAGGCAATATCGAGTAATTTCATAACTCACTTGACAAGTTGGGCATTCGTGATCTGTATGCGCCAACTTGAGGGGGAGTGTTGGCGTGAGTCATACTTATCTTATTTATGTGGATATTTTGTAATATTCTGTAATATCTATAGTATTATTAGGTTTACTACTTGCCTTAGGAGTAGTACTTTTCTTATTAGGCACAATTGTAATTTGTATATAATTCCTTCTTGTAAGGTGAATGAGATATCTGAGTTATTTAGTCAAAATTATCTCTTGTTTTTCATTATATTTGACTATCACTGCTGCTAATATGAGGATTCATGGTGTGGTGGCAGAACTGCCACTTATGGCAACCGGGTTTGAGCACTTGTGCAAGATTTTGATGCATGAGATTGAGAACTGGCTTAGGGACTCTGGGATTGAGAAGCTTATTTTGACTTTGGAGCAAAGTGCGCTGAAGACATGGACTAGTAGTTCGATTGGGTTTTTGACTATGATTGAGGATGAGAAAGCAGATCTATTCTCATCACTTATGATTGCATGGATTACCAGGACAGTGTTGTGTTAGAAACAACTCTGGAAGAATAATGAGAACGGTGATAATGGAGAGTCTAGTGACGACTCTACTTTAGTCTGAATGAAAGATTAAAATAGTTTCAGATTGAGGTCAAATAATATTTTGCTGGATGATGCCTTTTTTTTTTTTGGCTGCTGTAAAGCAGCTCAAACTCTAGTCTCTTTCTGAAGGTGGTGAAGATTCAGACTAATATTCCTGATTAATTACAGTGAGAGAGTGGTTAAACAAAAATTCTTACATACACGGCAGTACAGACCTTATACACAGCCGTCTACTGAAGACTTTCCGTTGGTTAAATTGTCGCTCAAACTTTAGGAGACTACAGCTCTTGGTTTTGGGCTTTGGGAAAAGTTGAGGTCTTGCTTTAGGAGATTGCCTTGCGGCCCACGCTAGTGATCTGTGAGGTGTGAGTTTCAGCCAATGAGAAATGACATACTTCTAAGGCTTTACACCTTTAATATTACATCATTATGTGATACGTATAAATGTGGTAAGATTTACCAACACTATGTGGTACTAATCTCTTTGTAATCTTGTATCACGTTATAACTCAATTTGATGAAGCTTGAAACTATCATACTCAGACACCAAACAAATGATACAAGGAATTCAATCGAGTATAAGAAATGCGTACACCAATATTACTACTTACTAGTTACAATCTCAAATATTATCATTGACCGTCCCTTCTGTTCTGGACTAAATATCATAAAAACCTCTAGAGCACTAAAAGAATAAATGAATCGTTCATTAGAAAGGAAAAAAAAAAAAGGATTGTACATGCATATCTAAAAACTGCAAACACCATAAACCAATAAAGACAATGTTACATCCCGAATCCTAAATTTATCGGTTTACTAGTCATTTGGGCAGTAAACGACAATTATTTTCACCTTTTACTTTGTTTGATATTTTCAGTAGCCCTAAAAATTGACTTTTTGTTTGGATCAGTTTTTGAGAAAATTTTCTTCATGAAAGTCGTAGAGAACGTTAAACCGAATCCGTAGACATATGATACTTAAAAATCGGAGTTCGTATGCGAAAGTTATGGCCTAATATATGAAAGCTACTGTTCATGATAACTTTTCTATATATAGGATTTTTACCAAGGTAAGTTTTCAATTCAGGAAACCTACTCCCCCCCCCCCGACTTTCTCCCTCTCCCTCTCCCTCTTCGGGTTTCTAGTTTTTCTGGCATTTCTCCGCCATCCGACATCCAACTGGCGCGCCACTGGTGTATTTGAGTTCATGTCCTCCTCCTCTACAAGCCCATAGTTGGAATTCATGACGATTTGACTGGAGAAGTGAGAAATCAAACCAAGAACTTTACTATTGCAACTTGGAGGTCAACGTCATTTTCTTCCATTTTCGGCCCCCACAAGCAACCAAACTAGGTTGTTTGGAAGCGCCTTGAGCCACCCTTCATGCTCTTCAAATGTCTTGCAGCGAATTGAAGCGTGGAGGAAGAAATCACGGCTGGAATATTTGAATGTGCAAATAAGAGTTTTTGGTTGCTTGGTTTTCGGCCACTTCAAGGTATTTTCTGACTTTGTCACAATTGAGAAACTTGTTGGAAATGTTGAGATGATGTTGTACAAGAAATTTGGTAGCCAAAGGTGGAGGTTGTGCATGGAGGCGCATGGGCAGGCTTCGGTTTTTAGCTGGATAAGTTACTTGTAACATGTAGAACTTGTAAATGTGATTTTGGTAGAAATGGGAAAAACTTGTTATCGATTGTGAATTTCTGAAGTTTAGAGTTTCGGATGTCGATTTATGGGAATCCGACCTTCGGATTTCCCTTGTTCCTGTGATGGAATACTTTAATCAATAGATTGATATCAGTGGTGAAGTTTGGGTTAAATCCGGAAAGAAATGGAGATGTTAGTTTACGTGGGGTTTTTCGGTTTTGTTTTAGAATCATAATTAATTGCCGATTTGTTGTTTATGGAATATAATTTTGTACAAGATGAGGTACCGACCGATTACTCGACGAGAATCCTTACACTTGGCCATGTTAGCTGGATACTGTGAGTGGACCTTTGATTTAAATGATGCATGCAATTATTTTTCTGAATTATTGATTGATTCATTTATCGTTTCAATTATCGAGTATATAATTTGATCTCGGATTATAAATTGATTTAAGAAATGAATTGGTTTCGGATTATAATTTGGTTTATTGATTGGTTTTCCACCATGATTTTTGGATAGGAGTTCACGATGGTCGGACTTAGATTTATGATTTATGATGATTTTTGACGAGTTATTTTCTGATATGATTTTCAAAATTAAGTATATCTTTATTCGTCGATTTTGTGATTTCTGGAGGATTTCCGAAAATATGATTTTTTTTTTAATGGAATTATATCTATCTATCATTTCTGGTTTATTGGTTTATGGATTCTAGAATATCTTGGCTTGTGGGACACGTCGTTGATTCATTTGTTTTCTTTTGAGATTTTCCAAGTATGGTTGGGAATTGTATTTTGATACGCTCAAAGCAAGCATATAATTTAACCCTAAAAATATCATTAGTAGTATAAGCAAGTAGGGATCGTTCTATTCCGGAGATTGAGGATACACATGCATGTCATAGTAGGACAAATAAAGAATTAACATAAGTACAAAGTAAATTATTTACAAAAATAAAATAACGTATAAACATATTTACGAATTAAGGGGGGTTTTTGGTTTTCAAAAATTAAAAGAAACAAAGTAAAGAAAATATATAAACACAAATACAAGAATGGAACATATGAAACAAAGATCAAAACCAAATTCATAATCAAATTCGACTCAACCCTAATATTGTTCATCTTAAGTCATGAGAAAGAGTTGATCATGTGAAATATTCGAAGCAAATAATTTCTCATCTTTTACTTTCCAATGCTAATTAACCTAAGTGAAAGCACAAAGATTAATCATATCAAACATGCATTCAAGCTCTAGAAAGCTAGACAATCATAACATGTTAGACGCATGAAGAACACATAGAAAGGCTATCAACTCAAGTGTACAACTTAGCATGAAAGAGTCCATCTAATTGCAATCCTTTTTAATCAAACTCGGTTTTTGTCCAAAACCTTTACTACTTTTGATTCAAGTTCACAAAACAATAAGTTGAATCATGTTCTTAAATCTAGCAACAATTATGTATCAACCCTATATGTTTTGAAGCCCACAAGATTAACACATAAAGGATTTCGATTAAACAAATTTAATTAAACAATCTCACAAAAGCAACTTAAGAATCACAAATTAGGAATCTGAAATTTATTCAAACTTAGAATTCGGAATTAAACTCTTATTTCAAATGTTATTGTTAACTAGAACATAACCAACGAATTCAAGCAAGGAAAAATCAAAAGTGATTACAAGGGCCAAGGTTGAATTACACCGTGAATGGAAATGGGAATGAAGAACTTGAACGTTGAACTTGAACTTTGAAAGCAAATCTTCAAGCTTCACGGCTCCAAGGTGGATGGTGGAGCGATGCTCACGGCTTCTTCTTCCTAATTCCTTGCCTTGCTTGAAACGCCAAAAATGAACTAGAGAATGGAGAGGGGGGCTAGACGTTTATGGAGAGAATTTTTCTGAATTTCTAAAGTGTAGTGTGTGTCTCCCATGTCAAATATGAAGGAGTATATATAGGGGCACGGCTAGGGTTCTCCAAGCTTCTTGATTCTTCTATTAATTTCCACGAAATTACAACAAAATTCCACATAGCTTCCACCAATGAGAATTCGCCAAGTAAGCTTTAGTGTGTCTTCCAACCAATCACAAAATTCCAAAATAAGTCTAAATTCCTTTAATATATATCCTTGCCGAAATTATATAAGGATTTTCTGATTTTCTTCATGAATTTTGGCCAAAATTCCTTTAGGGAATTTAGGGATGCACCTAGACTTGTTTTGGACTTCTTTCTTCTTGCACACACTTCTTCTTTCCTTAAACTTCTCCCTATTTCTTCTCCCAACGTCTATCCCTTGATATTTTTCTGATTTTCACATTGGCTTCCTCCTTTCTCTCTCTCTTTTCACTGCAATCACACAAAATTAACTCCTCCAAGAATATTTCATTCCTTAAAAATCTCCCTAGAAAATCTCTTGGCATAATCTTTTATTCTCCTCTTTATTTTCACGCCTTCTCCTCGTTTCTCTCTTAGCATATCACGGAAAACGCATATTATTCTTCTCTTATCCGTCACAAACCCTAATTCCATGGGCCTTGATCCATTTTGCCAAAACTCCAAAGTTTCTTGAGAGTTCTTGGGCCTTCTTGCATCACCTCTTTGCCACGTCATCTTCTAAGGTCTTCAAGAAGCTTCTCTCACTCCATGACACTTCACTTTTCTGATTTCCCTTCTTGGTTGACTCAAATGTCTCGTTTTGGCAGGGTTTCCTCTTCTGGACAGGATTTCCTGGTTGAAACAGGAAAACTCCTTTTCTTCATTTCTGCTCATTTATGCAACCCTTTGTGTCTTGTCTTTACTCCCTCCAACGTTGGCTAGCTCCTGTTTCCATTTATGAGCTCATTTCAACTCATTTATTCCAAGGACCTGAAAATAGAAACTGTTACCAAAAATAGAAACTTTCTTAAAACAAGAAACGACAACTTTCCTAAACTAAAATGGGAAACTTTCTAAAAATGAAAAATAGAAACTACAAAACGGAAACTTTCTACAATTAGGAACTTTCCGAATCTAAGAATGGAAACTTTCCTAAACATGGTTTCTTTAAGGAAATAACGCAGGAGATGTAGGGAAATAGCAGTTAAAACGTCACATTAAAATGCTCCTATCATATTTCATTTGCGAGATATTGAGGAAGCCTTATTGATTTTTCGATTTTCACTTGATTTTAATCCACCATACCTGGGTCGTCTTATTTATATTATTGCTAGCTAGCCTATTAGTACTCCTCTCCGCTTACTTTATGCTCGCCCATACACTACTGTTATTTGACTAGCCGGGCCGGTTCGATTTCATTTAACCAGCAGGCTGGTCATATTTTCTTGAGCATCAAAATTTCAATCTTTTTACTTGGGTATTTGTGACTAGCAGGACTAGTCGGCTTTCATGAGCTGAATATCATTTGGATTATTTTCTTTAATTGTTGCATGCATCGGGTTTTTGCATTTCTTTTCCGTTCTCAGTATGTGTTTCCGCATGGAATCTATTGGCTCTTATATCTTTAAAGCTCAATAAGGTTCGATTTACCTTAGGAGCAAAGAGAGCTTCTTTAACTTTAATCAAGGTGCCATTAGGCAATAGGAATTGAGCCATTCCATGTCCTTAAACAAAACCTGATGGCCCAGCCATCGTAGTCACATAGGAATATGTAGGCAACATCTCTAAGAATAATTGCCTATGGCGTAGAATGGTGTGCATAGTCGCACTATCCGCAAGACATTGTAGTTCTCCAGAATCCATTCCTAAAAGAAAAGCTCATAATTAAAAAGGAGTCATAAAGAAATTAAGGAACTCAACTTTTATTAATAAGCCAACAAGATTACATCATTGTCTCTTTCACTAGAGAAAATCTAATCCAAAAACTAGCTAATGCAAAACAATGGTAGTCGTCTAACTTTTTTTGGTAATTCCAATGTAAATGTGACTAGGTGAGTAGAGAGATGTCGGTAGAGCAAGGCTCTCGTAACTACCACTAATCTCAAAACCTTCCTAGACATCACATTTTTATTGAGTACGCTTACTTTGAAGAAAGATTAAACCATTGGCACCTACTACAAAAATAATATGGCAATTGCCTACATCTCTTGGAAAATAAAAAGGACTTAATCAAAATCGCCAGTTTCTGGCCCTTGAAGTTGTCCACCCTAAGAGCAACGTCATCCTCTTGATCTTCTTGCTCCATGTAGTGCGCCTCCCTTGCTTCACGATATGCCTTGTATGCGTCTGCAACATTCTGGGATACTCTACATGCTTTGGCCCAATGTCCAGTTGATCCACATCGAAGAAAAACATCATTATGGTCAGGCTAGCTCCCTTGATCGAGGCGCCTTTGGGGCGCCATTTGGACAAACATTGCCCTTGGTGGCGTCACCACCATGGTCGGAGGCTCCGCCTTTCTCTCTCTCTTCACACGTTGACCTCCACGATTCCGTGCACACCTCTCTTTGGGGCGAGTATATGGACCAGAACGTCCATAATTGTCCCTTTTCTTAGGGTTTCGATCCTTGCGTCCTCCTTTGGGGGTGCGACTATAGTTAGACTCCGGAATAGACTTGATTCCCACAGGTCTAGCGTTATAGTTCTTCATAAGGGTATTGTCGTGCTTCTCAGCTACGTTCATGGCACTAATAAGCTCATGAAACCTTATGATACGTCCTGCATTCACATCAATATGATAATTCTTAGAAATCATCAATGCAGAGACAGGGAAGGTAGAGAGAGTTTTCTCGATCAACATCGTATCAGTTATGGTTTTGCCACAAAACTCCGTCAAAGACTTGATACGAAGGACTTCTGAGTTATAATCAAGTACATACTTGAAATCACAGAAGCGGAGGCTATGTCATCTCACTTCTAAATCAGGAAGCAGTGAGTCACGAACGTTGCCAAATCTCTGCTCAAGTTCCACCTATAGTTTTCTGGGGTTTTCCTTATTGAGGTATTTACTTTGGAGCGCGTCATTCATGTGCCTTGTCATGAGAATGATGGCTTTGGCTTCATTTTGCTCTCTCATAGCTCTATTTGCTTCAAAAGCAGCATCTTGTTGAGGAGTAAGCACGTCCTGACTTGGCTTTTGGATGGTTTCCAGAAGTCCATCAGCCTTAAGATGTTGGCGCACATCTCGGACCCAACTATGGTATCCTGTGCCAGTTGTCTCCAGTGGAACAAAGTTTAACTTGTTCAGGTTACTCATCCTGAAAAACAACACAAGATTAGGGTTAGTTTCAGAGCGAAAAAGGCTACCACGAAAAACTATAAAATTTCTAAGCGTAGTCGCTTCTAAGAAAATCCGATTCCAAGAGGGGTTTTGGATTAGATCGAAAGAACGATGTTTGTGGTCGATCGTTTTCTTCTCAACAAACTCTAAGTTTGGAGGACTCTACAAGCTCCAAGTTTGGAGTGAGCACGAACCCCCCACAGTTTGGCTTTTGGTCTTCCCTATGAAGAAGAAAGGTGGATAGAAGAATGGAAGTTGCAAGTCCCTGAGAAAAAGAAGAAAATAATGAAAAACTTCAAAAAGGGGAATTTGAGGGCTACGAAATTAGAGTTTTCAGGGTTAGGACTTCGTGCTGATAACGTGTTTTAGAGAAACGGGAATTGAGAGAAAATCGCTGTGTATTCTCATTGATAATAGGAGCCTCTTTATATGGAGGATTACAATGCATAGAATCCGAATCATACAAGAAAAGATAATCATACATTGAATATGAATATCTAGATTCTTCTAATTAAACCTCCTTTCCCTCAAAAAAAGATTCTTCTAATTAAACCATATTACCATTAGATCAAGTAACCTATGGTTTGGGCCAGACACACAAATAGAGATTTACTTGAACAAGGGAATGATTTTAGGGAATAATTATGGAATCTGTAAAATAGAGAATCTGTTGGAGTTTGAGCAAAAATTTTTTTGGAGATTTTAATTTTTACTTCTCTATATGAGCTGTTGTTGGAGATGCTCTAATGATACAATTGAGAATCATCTTGGCCTCCTTGCTTTTGAAGAGCCTCCTGTTCACGCTACACAAGCTAAAGTCTCTAAAACACCTACAACAACCGGGAGTAGCCGTAACATTAGTTCTTTTTCTTTTGTTTGGGCCGCTCCAAAAAAAAAAAAAAAAAAGAACTTTTAGTGCTGCAAAGCAAGACTGTTTTGATTTCCAATTTGGCAATTTATAGTCCGTGAATGGCAACTGTTTCTCGTGTTGGAAAATGGAGGAGAACCGTACTTTGTCTCAGCAGCAGCAGCAATGGCTCGTACTTAGAGGCTCTAGCCAAAGCCTCCGACGAAAAAGTCCCCAGCTTGCTTCTCTACAACTACCCTTGTTTCTCCGGCGCCTTCTCCGCTCTCTTCGGTCACCTCTTCCACTCTCGCCTCAACCTCCCTCTCCTCGCCCTCCCTTTTTCAGATCCCATCCAATCCCTCTCTCTCTAACTTTCTCATCATCCATAAATGCCCTTTCAACTCTATTCTTAGGGTTTTACAGTGTACTCGAGGGCTGGAGTGGTGCTATTTCCTTGATTTTCTTGGACTCTGTACTTGTGGTTGTGATGTTTCGAAATGATTCATGTTTCGAGTTTTGATTAGGGTGATTGCTTTCGAGTGAGTTTTCCGAAGAGGATTGCCCGGACAATCTCACATTTTGAAATTAGGGAATGGATGCAACTTTGTTACAAGTTGAGGAGAGGGATCGTGTGGAAATGGTGCTCAAGTACATTGAGGATGGAGATCTCCGTCGCTGGAGCTTACCGGATATTAGGGCCTTTAATATTGGACTTAGTGAATGGCGCTCAAAGTTGAATTGCTTTACTAAGCCATACATGTATGAACAGGTTTGGAATGTAGTGCTGTTGGGATGGTTATTTGATTTTGAACACAAACACACACACCCTTCCTCCTGAAATATCCATCACTTGCTTGCAGTTTTTCTCATTCAGTTCTGACTGTTGACTTGTTTAAAATCAATCTTGATGCAGTTACTGGAGATAAGTGCTACGGATGTTATTGCTAAGGAAAAGTCGTACATTTCTGCTCACCAAAAGGCTGCAAATAAGTTACTGGATAAAGCTCTCAAAATAAGGTTGGGCAGAGGATTTTACGGGGAGTGTCTGGTGAATTTTTTTTCCTCCTTTTCAAGTCATTTTTTCTTTTTCTGCAGGTGCTACTTTCTTATGATTTTTGTACTCGATATTGGTATGCTAGGACAGTCTCTAGTGTCTGTCTGCTTGACATGCAATTATTTTGTGCCATTTATTTTAATGGGATTAAGAACTACTACTTTCTTCCTGAATCCTTCACTTTTTTCTCTAGATGATCCTGTGAATAACTAAGCACATATTTATTCATTGTAGGGAGTGAGAGCTGATGGGAATTCCGAGTTAAGCGTTGAAATTGGCAAGCAGCTTAGTGTGAAAAGTGCCGCTGCTGGTCTTAGGTAACTAAGAGAAAGTACTTTGTATTTCCATTTCATACATTTTTTACACAAATGATTTCTACACGTGATGCTCAGTTGCTCACTAATACATCAAATGTTGAAATGGTTTACGGGTCTTTCATGGACTGATGTCATTATCTGGTCCCACAATATGCACAGTACTAGTTAACTGGATGTTTTAATTGGATTGGCCCTTTTACACTTTTTTTTTTCTGAGCCATGCAACTTTATATTCATTTCTTTGCCATCAAGGCTTTCAATAAGATACGTCGAGCATTTCATTTAGGTTTCATAGTTAGAATGTTGAGACAGTTTAGAAGTTCCTGAGCTATGGCAGGATTGATTCTATTAACATTTTCAAACAGCTCTGAAGGTCACATTTTTACTGATGCAAGGATGCATTTTTAGTAGTGCTGTCATGCATTATCACAGTAGCGAGGTTAAAAATCCTCTTTGCCTGCCCAACACCGAGCCTGATGCCCTGTCCACATGCTCGATTTCTGATGTCAGGGTTGTTTTTATAGTACTTCTGTCAGTTATTGTTGGAATTTGCTAAAGCAGCAGCAACTTAGTTAGAAAGGAATTTAAGAGAATAAAATCATTGTTGGCTATCCTAATTGCTGATTACAAGTTTATTAGGATGTTAACAGCTTTTTTGGGGGGTTGGAATGGATTGGGGTGGGTATTGTGGTCGTGGAGTGAAGAGGTGTTTGACAATGTCAGGAAAGAGAAAAAAGGATGGTGGAGGCAAAATAGAGGAGCTAACCTTTCAGGAAAGGTAAGAGGTCTTAGATATTGATAAAAGGCAGGGAGTAGGAAGTCCTAACTACTTCCGTTTGGGAAATTTGGCCTTCAAGGAAGAAATGAGGTATAGGCAGAGAGCCATAGTTGAATGGGCAAGGGATGAGAATGTCAACACCAGTTTTTACTCAAGGTTGTTTGTGAAAGGAGGAAGAAGACCTACGTAGAAAGACTGGAAGTGCAGGATGGTAAATAGTAGTAATTCAAGTGAAATAGAACTATAGCCGAGAAAAACACATCCATTTCATTAAATAAGTTTGCAATTTTGAAAGGAAATTCAAGTTCTTTTTGGTCTTCCAGCTCATAAATCGGATCAATGTATTTTTACGGATGCCTTCTTGAAGGTTTGAAGTGGAATTCAAGAGTTCTGCATCCATCTCAAAGAAGCAGCTGATAGTTTTAGATGACAAACATTGATTTTTTTTTTTAAACACAGACACATAGTTCCTGATAATATTTAACATTAACCCTTAGGTTCTCTTTTCTATTTATTTTTGATATTTTATACCAATCCATTCAAGTCTCAAAGAGGACAGCTAGTCTCTTTCCTCTTTAAAAACACACTGTGAATAATGATTCGATCATTGCTCAATTGATTGTTTCTTATCCGAACAATTTGGTTGGAGAATAATTATCCATATTATGACCCCAAGAGTGACCATGTTGTGATGTTGGTTCATATCTAACAAGGAGGCCTTTTTTGGTCCAGAGTGACATACCTGTGTTAGTGGAGAAGATAATCAGTAAGAAACAAAACAATAAATCAGTAATTCTAGGACTTGATTTAAAGGTGGTGTCAAGTCTTAATGTGAGTCAATGTATTGGGTCTTGGAGAAGCTTGTCTATTAAATTTTCTCTGAGCAAGTTTTGTATTTCTACGAGTTTTTGGGTCAGTTCTCTTGGAGCCTAATTTCTTGCCAACAAAATCTGATGAGTAGAACTGAAGCTCTATTGAAGGGCTTGGCTCACTGATGTCTCATTTACTTTCTCCTCTTTTCTGCTGCATTAAATTCCTTTTTGGGTCTGGAATCAACTTCTCTAATTCATTTCACTTCAATTTTTACAATCTAAAGTCATCATCCAGACTAAGATCTGCCTCTAGTTAGGAAGCAATGGTAGTGGCAGAGATAAAATTTTTATGTTTCATGGTGTTATTAACAGACTTTTGGTTGAGTATTAATTTTTTGAGATGAAACAAAAGCATTTTAAAGGGGGTTTAGCTTCTTGAAACTTGTCAGATAGAAACTACTGGCATTTGCATACATTAGTCATTTGTGAACGTAAAATGATGGCATATCATGTACTCTTATGGTTTTCCATGCATACGCTTTGGGTGATTGGAGTTTAGATTTCCATTTGAAATGTTTCTTGGCCTCATATATGCTATTCCTGAAAGTTGGATGGCTCTTTATTTGCTTTTATTTACCTTTTATAGTTTACATGTTACTAAATATTTAATGGAGGATTTACCACCATGTAGGTTTTCAGGAATAATCATCATTTCCTTAAGGCCATATGGATAAAGTGTCCAAATTAGAGATTTTATAAGGTTAAATTGCTTGTTTAGACTATGTTATAATTGAGTAAGAAGAAGAAATGAAAGAATTTTTAAATTACTCCTTCCCCAGTTGCATCTAGTCATATCTCTTTAGTTTCCAATTAATTTTTATTCTGCCCAGACAGTCCAGTGAACTCCTTTTCCCCTATTTCCTGACTTTCATGTGTGTTTTTTCTTTTCTTTTTTTAATGAAAGTATGTTTCTAAACTAAAAGATGAAAAGAAAAAAGAAAATTCATGTCATAATCAAATCCATTATATTGAATGTTTTGAAGTCTTAATCCTTCTTTTGAAATCTTTCCATCAAATGGAGCCCAAGAGTAAATTCATTCTTGATGCAAGGCCTATTGGAGCTGTTATATACATGCAACGGAAAAACCTCAAAATGTGCTTAAGGAGTATTGATATTGCTACCGATACCTCTGAAGTCGCAAAGGTGTGGCTTCAATGCTCCATTATTAGTGTGATCAGTAATTGTCTTTGGTTCTGTTTTGTTTCAATAAATTAGAATTTTGTTGTTGTTGTTGTTGGTGCTTTTCATCATGTCTAATAATGTCGGTGACAATATGTGAAGGCATATGGAGGAGGAGGCACCCCAAGTTGTAGTTCCTTTATTATAAGGATGGATGAGTACAATCAGTGGGTATCAGGAAATTCAAGATGAACATTTCAAGGTGTGAAACACCATCACAAAGCTGATTTTCCATGTTGTTGAATTACCTGACCTTCTCTCATTGATACTAATAGTCTATACTGCTATAAATTCCTATGTCATTTTTCACTCTGGCATTATCATATATTCCTGCACCCACTTTTGAGTTATTCTTTTTTGGAGAAGAAACTGAAATTCTATTAGTGAAGACAGAAAATCCAGTAGATGATACATTCCAAAATAAAACAATACTATCAAGGAAATACACATTTCCAAGATGACATCAGTTTATCACCTACCTGTAGTTTTCCAGTGTAACAATAATTCTGATAGATATAATGTCTAACTCTATAGAGACTCATGCCCATAGAGCACCGACTAATTGGATCCCACAGCTTTTACACACCCATCCCGATTTCGCTCATCCAAATAACCCAAGAAACTGCCAACATCCCTCATTCACCTTTTGATCTTCTTGCCTCTTCTTGTACCCTTAAATGCCTACCTAGAAACTCAACACCCGCTTGGAATGGTCACCACCCTCTCCCCTACCTTGAAAACAACAGACAATTGAGGATTAACATGAAGGAATGGCCTCCATCTTTGACAATACCTCAAGGATATTGTCACAAGTACTAACTTTCCCATGAGCCGCCAACCAAGTAAGCACTTGAACCTTAGAACGAATGCTTTCAAATTTGATCAGCTGGATGAAATCAGAAGAAAACTTATAAGAACTACATATAAATGTCCCTGAAATTTCTAAATTCAAGCCCTTAGCATCCCTCTCCAAGCCACCACCAACTTACAAACACTCCAAAAAGGAAAAAACTCCAGTAGGTATGTCTTTTCACATGCTTTGACTTAAGACTTAAAATCTACAAACCTCGCAGTTTCTGATTGTCCCTGATTGACAGCCTCTATGATCTGGGAAACAATGCCCTCTTTTTTTTTTTTTTTTCCCCTTCCAATCAGCCACCACTAACTTACAACACTCCAAAAAGGAAAAAAACTCCAGTAGGTATGTCTTTTCACATGCTTTGACTTGAACCTTTAACATGGGTCTAGCCATCCCAGCCATTGACATTTAGTCCATATTTACTCCTATCACCCTATGCCACAAAGGTGCCTCCTCCAAAAGGTATTTCCACAATCACTCCTCAAGCAAGGCCTTGTTTCTTTCGAAGATCCCCATTCTGCTTACTTTTAGCCACCAGAGCCAATTGATTAAGTCGTCTTTCTTTCCTGCCTCTCTACCCTGCACGAGAAATTTCACTTATTCTCACACAAACAAAATTTGATTTCTGAGGACATTTTCATCAGTAGTTCTGGTTAAGTCTTGTGAGTCTAATTGGTTCTGGTAACTAGTTTTAATTTATTTTTCCTAAGTGGTTGTCAATCTCAGGGTGTGGGATATGGTTGGTGGCCTGTTAAATGTAGGTTAGATTGCAGGGCTCAAAGTAGTTATCTTGATCTTAGGACCCATAAAAGCCTCCTCTTCTTTGTTAGATTCATTTAATATTATTACACTTGTTGTTTCTGTTCTGTGCTTGTCAACAAGAGAATGAAGTTACACTCATTCCCACACAATTGCTTTGACTATACTGTAGGAATTGTGATTCAATGCTGTTGCTGCTGGCATATATGGACTGGACGTAGGCTTCTTTACAAATAGTCCTACTGTACCTCCCAAGGAAGAACCTCGTCATGGCACCTTAGTTTCCAAGGGTCGAAACGTCTCGCTAAACCCTAGATCACAGATGCATGATGCATCAGGGTAGACTTGGTCACCTGGGCATGTCTGAGGATCATTCAAGCGTGGATGGAGTTCAGCAGCCAATATGCTTCCACAAGGTTGATGGTACTAGCAAGAAGAGATGTTCTATCGACTTAAGCATACATTGCAAAAATATATGCCCGAGGGATCGCATGTATCAAAATATCTTCTGAAATTGTTAAAGTATTCAACTGGAATATGTTGAAAGTAGATTATATCCACTTTTATGTTGCAATGGATCGAAGATAACTATTGATTTGACATATGTGTATGCGAAACGAAGAGTTGGTAGAAGTAACTGCACTTCTATGGTTGATTTTCTTATTCACCGGGGCTCTGGTGTCCACTTTTAATTTTTCTATATCCACCTTAAGTACCATTTTATCATTTTAGTTTAAATTTATTTATATTTAGCACACGTAAGTAAAAGCTTAACCAGTCAACTGAGACCTATTAGTTTATGTAATGTGCTGTACAAGATTGGTTCCAAGGTATTGGCGAACAGACTGAAGCCTTTTCTTCAAAATTTTATTTCACCTTTTCAGAGCGCATTCATGCTTGGGCGTCTCATATCGGACAACACACTGATGGCCTATGAAATTGCTCATTTTCTGAAGAGATGAAGGGATGGTAAGGTTGGCTCTGGGGCCTTAAGCTCGATATGAGCAAGGCGTAGTACGACCGGGTACTCGCCGTTTCTTGAAGCGGTGATGCACCGGATGGGCTTCCATGCACGATGGGTGGGTTGGATTATGAGGTGTGTACGTACGGTGAGCTACTCTTTCATGATTAATGGTGAACCTCGAGGTAAGATTATTCCAATGAGGGGCTTGAGACAAGGGGATTCCATTTCACCCTTTATTTTCCTTATGTGCACTGAGGTGTTATCGAGATTGATTTTGAAGGCGGAGGAAAAGGGCGCTCTACATGGCCTAAAAATTTGTAGAGAGGCTCCAAGTATAAGCCATTTGTTCTTTGCGGACGACTCCTTTATTTTCTTTAAGGCGGAGATGGAGGACTATGAGAACTTGAGGAGTATATTTGTGAGCTATGAGGAAGCATCTGGACAAAAAATAAATTTTGACAAGAGTAGTGCTGCTTTTAGTCGTAATGTGCCTGTGGAGAAACAGGGAACTCTAGCGTCTGTTATTGGAGTATAGAGGGTGGACAAACATGAGACTTATTTAGGGCTGCCTATGGATGTGAGTTACTCTAAGATGGAGGCATTCAGTTTCTTAAAGGAGAAGGTGAAGAAGAAATTACAGGGGTGGAGAGAAAAGACTTTGAGCTCCGCGGGCAAGGAAGTCCTCTCGAAATTTGTGGTACAATCAGTTCCCACATATGTTATGAGTTGCTTCCAATTGCCTCTGCAGATATGTCATGATATTCATCAATTAATGGCAAAATTTTGGTAGGGGTCGAAGGAGGATGATAAGAAGATCCATTGGTTGAATTGGGAAAAGATGTGTGTGCGTAAGAGTGAAGGGGGCATGGGATTTAGGAACTTGGTCTCATTCAATTTGTCACTTCTTCCAAAACAAGGTTGGCATATATTAACCAAGCCGGATTCCATTGCGGCTAAGCTTTTTAAAGCGAAATATTTTCCAAACTCAGATTTTCTGCATGCTGAGGTTGGACAGGACATTTTTTTTACTTGACGTAGCATCCTGGCTGGTAGAGAGACGTTGGCTAGGGGGTTGAGAGTGCAAATTGGGGATGGTAGAGATGTGTCGGTGTGGGGGGATGCATGGCTGCCGCTGCCATATAATTTCAAGCCGTTCTCATCACCTATGGAAGGTACAGAAGACTAGAGGGTTTGTGATTTGATCGATCAAGAACAGAAGGAGTGGGCTAAGCCGGTGATCGAGGAGCTATTTATAGATGTGGAGGTGGATATTATACAAGTAATACAACGTATCCCTCAAGTATACGTCCAGCAGCGGATCGATTTGTTTGGCATTATGGCAAGAAGGGTGTGTTCAGTGTTAAGGGTGGCTATAATGTAGCACGAGTACTGGCAACTCATACTACGGCGGCCTCTTCCTCTGATGGAGTGAATAGTGAGGCTAGTGAGGTTTGGAGTGCGATTTGGAGAGCGAGAGTCCCACCCAAGGTTTTCATTTGTTTGGAGGCTCCTGAGGGGTATCCTACCTACACGCGATGCGTTACAGAAAAAGGTATGCATTTTGGATACCAATTGTCTGTTCTGTGACAAACGTGTAGAAAAGGGATGTGCATGTGTTTAAAGATTGTGAAGCACTTGATGTGTTTTGGCATGCTAGTGAGGTTGGTTTTATACCTAGAAAACAGCCAGGAGATATGTTTCAATGGTGGATTAGAGATGTTGTGGGTTCGGTATCTAGGGCCCAGGTGGATAAGTTTTTGGTGTGCTTGTGGGTAATTTGGTATGAATGTAATAGAATTACATGGAGAGGAGGGGTTTATAATCCTTTGTGCATGGCTAGGTGGGCTGCTCATCACTCGGAAGAATTCCGAAAACTGCACCCAGTAGCATCAAAGGCCACGAACCGTCCTCTGTCAAGATGGGTTTGTCCACCTAGTGGAAGGCTGAAGATAAATGTGGATGGTGCTTTTAAATTGGGCACTGAACATAATGGCCTAGGGGTGGTGGTAAGAGATTGTGATGCAGTGTGTGTGGCAGCAATGGCCCATCATATACCTAATGCTACTTCTGCATTGCATGTTGAGGCTGAATCTGTTAGAGCTGGGCTGCTTTTATCCATACACGAGGGATGGTCCGAGGTTGAATTGGAGACTGACAGTGCTAGTCTAGCTTTTGCACTAGCCACTTCTAATGAGGACTTCTCTGAAATTGGTAGGATTGTGGATGATTGTAAGGAGTATATGGATGTTTTTTCTTTCATCTCGGTACACCATATCTATCGTGAAGCAAATAGTGTTGCTCATCGTTTAGCACACTTTGCTAGTTATTCTTATTATGATGATGTTTGGATTGGAGACACCCTCTATTATTGAGGATGTTCTCTTTGAGGATGGTTGTATTAGTACACGGGGTTTACGCACCACATCCCCCTCGTCGTACAATGCTATGAATAATAACATCTAATGGGGCTGCTATCCCCAGTTCAAAAAAATAAAGAAAAAGTAAAAGCTTAACCAAGCAAACTAAACGAAATCTACGATGGTCCAAAACCTAGCCGCCTCGCTTGGGTTCTCTCTCATGGCAGCCGACGTCAACTTCCCCTTTTAAATGGAGGTATTCTCTTCACGTTTTGCAGGCTGCCTTTAGCCCTTCAGCGCTGATGTTTTCGGCGAACACCCAATTAAGCCAATCTCTCAGTCGGATCAGATCGATCAATTGATTAAGAACTCTTAGATTCCCAACGGTTAAGTCGAACACGTAATGACTATTCTAGATTGAGGCTAGCACAAGTTCTTCTTAGTTTGATAATGCTCCATAATGTTTTTTGGTTGCGTTACAATATGATTGTAATCAAATCCATTAAATTTTAATATATGAAGTTATTTCCTTGATTTAAAAAAGTAAAAACTTAATTTAAGCTTTTCATTTGACTAGAAAAAAAACACTCTTATAAAAAAAAAAAAAAACTAAAATAAAAAAAAAGTCAAAGTATTCTTTAGCTTTATATGGTAGGAAGTTGTTCAACCCAGCAAAAAGATTAATTAGCAAAAAATGCCCTAAAGGCTCTCAAGCTGCACGAATGCTAGCAAAACCCTAGAATCCAAATCTGACCTCTTGTATAGGTCATTTTGCCTCCAAATTTCTCTGCCTATGCACTAGTTCCCCGTCCATCATGTCAACCATCGATTCTGTCACCAAAAGCTTTGCCAGCTTACTTGGAATTGCAAGTAATGAGGTCATGGACATCTCTCGCATGTCTGAGGGAGGTGCGTAGTGAAATTCCCAATCGTACCTCCTTGCATGGCCTCTGACCACAAAGCCAACTATGGCAATGGATTTGATGCAACACTTTCGCCGAGATTAGGTCTTCAATCAAGGCTTCAACGTCCAGCAGTGTACTCCAAGCTGCTTGCTGTTCTCCTTCGATATCCGAAGTGATTGAATAAAGGTTTTGATGGGTGGTCCTTGGAGCTTTAATATGGCTTTAATGGTGTTGCAACCTTATGATGGGATTTCACCTCTGTAGTCAATGGAGATTCAAGATCTCTTCTTCTGGGTGCGAATAACCAATATGCCACCTGCATATGAATAGAGGAAAACAATTGCTGATGTCGCTTCGGTGGCCGAAAAATATCTGGATATAGATCGGAAGTTGTTTGATGCAACAACGGAAATTAGGGTTCGAGTTTCTCATTCAATCCCGAAACCATTTTTTATGAAGAAAACCCTAAAGTTTGCTAAGGGTGTTGAGCAAGAAGTCGATCCACTTCTTCTTCAAAAACTTGGTGGGCAAGTGCAGCATATGTGATCAAGTTTTCCATGAAAATGGTGCCTGCAATCTAGCTGCTGCATCATCAGCAGTGAAGGGAACAAATTAGCCTGTGGCTCGCAAATTGGTCCTTACTTGCCCGTTTCTGGGCTTGAAAGGTCATCAGTTCAAGGAGGGCACATTTCGGTTCCATGACCACTAATGGGTTGCACACTATTTAATTGCTGGAGCTGAATCAAGCAAACCACAATGATCGGTGGTCATTCGAAGCGCAGAAGCAAGGCCGGTCATTGATAATGACACCCTTGTCTAGTACTGGTTGAGGCTGAGAGTCATGCTAAGCGGGATACGCTGTTTTCCTCCCTAAAAAAAATTAAAGTTCATGATGTCTGATTTTCTCAAAGGGAAAACAAGTCTGGTAGCTCCCACAAAAAAGGTAAAAATGCTTGAATTTTCCTCTTAAGTTCAGTGCCAAGTCTTTAGGTCTTGTTGAAACTCCTAGAGGCATGTTGGTGCCTGCTGAAGTCATGATGCCTAAGCCTGCAAAGGAGCTGCCAAGTGCTAAGAAGAAGAGAGGTAGGCCTTTGGGCTCCAAGAACAAAATTTCTAAGTCGAAGAAAGTATCTGCTTAAGAGATCTTGACTGTTCTGTATTTAGGTAAACCCCTAAGCCCTAGCTTGAAGGTCAAGGAAAAAATATAGGTAGGTGAGGTAGGGGTCTATTTACTATGTCTTACTATTCTCCATAATTTATAGGCTCACTTTCAATAAGTGAGCGATTAGTTCGAATATAGATGGTCTGTTTCTATGTATCACAGTAGATCTCTTACTAAAACTTCTTGATCTGTCTAGTTGAAGGCAGTAGAAGGATATGTAATGACCATCTTGGCATGAGTTAATGAAATTTATATTTTTTTCAGAAAAAAGTGGTTCAACTCAAAATAAAATATAAATAAAAAAATAAAGTACGAAGTGATAATGCAATTTGAGCTTCGAAAATTTAACCAAAATTCAAAGGCATAATTGTCAATTTGCTATCCTAAGTAACATGTGAAATACAATCCAAAAATCTCACGCTACCAACTACAACCCAATATATATTAGTGGTATTATTCTCTGTAATATGTCTAAAATATGACATACAATTAGAGGTTATGCATGAGCTTGCTTTCTAAGAGACGATCCAATTTAGACTACTGGATCCAAACTTCAACACATCCTCAGTCACATATTATCGTCCCCAATTTTTATCACAAACATCATCTTACATTTCCAGGAAGAAGGGAAAAAACAAAGCAATTCCTGCAGAAATTGACCATGTATGTTAATCATGATTATTTCTCTTTGTCCTTCTTATTTGTATGGTATCCATTTTTAGTGGCAGTACCTACGCGGGGACCATCAAAGATGAGATAAACATTTTAAGATGCAATACCTTTTCTCTAAAATCAAATGGCATATACCCTCAAAACTACAAAACCAACCACCAATATTCGTATAAATATAACTAGAACAACATGAAGATGTGTTTAAAATAGTTAGGAGGAGACAGATGAAAGTCTGGAGTTGGAGAAGACCTTCTCTTTTTTTTTTTTTTTTTTTTTTTTTTTTCAGCATTTGGTGTTTGTTCTTCTGCTCTTCATTTTTTTCTTTTCTTTTTTGAGAAGTTCTTCCTTTATTCAATAAGAGAACTCAAGGATTACAAAGTTCAGAATCTCAAACATCCGAAAGAAAAATAGGAGTTCCACTTCATTTACAAACTGAAACATTCCTAAAAGCAAGTTGCTCTTCCCTTTTCTTTTTTCTTTGTTCTTCTACTATTCTTATTCTTCTTTAACTTTTGACCGTGTATAGTTCTAAACAGTGGTGTTCACATGGTCAGTTACTGACCAAAGAAAATATGGTCAATCACCTTTAGATATAAATTCAAATTTGGAAAACAAAACAAGTCAACTTAATAATAATTCTCTTCACCATTGGATTTACATCCTAGGGTGGTTGAGCATAATTTTCTTGATCAGTAACTAACCCAGTAAATATTATTGATATCCATAGTTACTAACAGTGGTATTCACATGGTCAGTTGCTGACCAAAGAAACTACGTTCATTCACCTTTGGATGTAAATTCAAAGGTAGAAAACAAAACAACTCAACTTAATAGTAATTCTCTCCACCATTGTATTTACATCCTAGGGTGGTTGAGCATAATTTTCTTGTTATGTAACTGACTGGGTAAACATATTTGTAGTTTTGATAAGAACAGTATTCCTCAAATTTTGATTTTTTTTTTCGTTTAATAAAGAAAATTTTATCTATTATAATTTTTTTGATTGAAAATGTGTAATGTCATGTCATTTCCACATCACTTGGTGTTGTGTTTTGAAAATGTGTAATGTCACGTTCTTAAATCCAACGGCTCACAAGATGTGTAAAATATGGTGTCCTAGGATCCAGACCAATAAAATACATACTTACATTGTTTTTTAAATGAACTCATTAAATTTTTTATATTTTTAAAGTCAAAAGTATTATTCACGTACTATACACGATCTGTATGTTTTTTTTTCTCTTTTTAATTTTTTTTTTTTATGAAAGAAAAAGATTATAATGAAAACAAAAAACCTCTAATTACTCCCCATTCCAGCCTCACTTCCTCCAACCTTGCAGCTTCTTTTTCCCATGGATCCCACTGAAGAAATCGTAGAGGAACTAAAACAAAGACGCGAGATGCTTAGAAATCAACCATATCAATTCCATGAGATTGAGCATTTTCACTATAAAGTGATGTCGAATGTCAAGTGGCCTTACAAATACATAATTTATGAAGTCATGGAAAATATGCCAGTATCTGGGACATTGAGAGAGTTTGAAGACTATAATTCAGCCCTTTCGGTAGCTCGTTCACTGACCGGATCAGAGTTCGATTTCATTCTATGGCTAGTGAAATGCATTGATTACGAGGGACACTTCTACTTGGTTATCCCGAAGGTTTTCATCCTCTTTGCTTAATGGCTTAAACCTTCAAGTCGCATCCCAGGACTCTGCTCACTCTCTTCTACTTTTCATCCGCCATGTAAAGAGCTTTGATAATCTTATCAGCGTATATGTATTATCAAAGGAAACTAAGTATTTTTTTGTGATAAGCCAGGTCACATCCGTTTTGATCAAACTATTTTGTTTTTGGAAAGAATTGCTCAAGACATGGTTGCTTGCTTTAGTTCCTTTACTGCTTCAAATTCAACAGTCTCATAAAAGCAACATAGCAATTAAGATTTAGAAAACATAACTATACTATCAACCACATAAGTGGAGCTTTAAATTTTTCCCCTAACGTCATGTTTACTAACTACACATAGTTGACAAATTGAATAAAGGAAAAACTAAAGAGTTTTTAAAGAAAAAGATGAAATATCCCATGAAGGGATGAAGAACAACACTTTGAGATGTTGGCTTGAAGATCTTGAAAGCAAACAACTCCAAGGTGGCGGCGCAAAGGGGAAGGATGGCTAGGATGATGATGTATTGCACAGCTTCTTCTCCTCCTTGGTTGAAAACGTAGAACTATGGAAGCTAGAAAGGAATTTTTGCTTTTGTGAGAGAGGATAGGATGTTGAATGGTAAATTAACATTGAGAATAGCATCCTTATACATGGGACGACGTGCTAGCATTTTTTTTTCAACTCTACTTCATTTTGGTAATTCAAGAAATTAATTAATTCATTACATAACAAGAGCCAATATAATCATTCTATGTCATCTCTTCTGCATCATTCAACAAATATAATTCTTTTAGGACCAAGTAGAATCCAATAATGAATATGGGAATATATCTTTGAAATCTCTTAGTATTTATCTCCATATTTCAGCCAAAAGACATGTTATGCAATAAGGAATTCAAATCTGAAACCGTTTTTGTTGTCAAACTTAACATTTGAAAATGTTTCAGATTTTCATGAAACCGTTTTTGTCATCAAACTTAACATTGGTAAATATGTTTCAGATTTTCATGAAACCATTTTTGTTGTCATACTCAACATTTTGAAAATGTTCCGCATTTTCGTAAAACTATTTTTTGTGTATAAATACAATGTAACTTAACTGAAATTATGAAACTTTTTTTTTCTTATCATAAAACTTAGTTGTTACTAATAGAGAACTATTTCATACCTTATACAATTTTAAGTAATAAAAACCCTTAATGATGTAGTTTTAGCTTTGGTATGACACAACACTGTTGATACCCCAGAGAAGAGAGTATGTGTTTTTATTTTTATTTTTTATTTTTTAAAGAATAGAATGTCAAGCCTTTTATAGAACCAATGGTATGTAAAAATAAATATGACTTACCCACAAGGGCCACGCCAATATTAAGCCATGCAAGGCTACCCTAAAGCAACATAAATGAAATTACCATAGTAACAACACCAAAGAGTCAAACCTAGACAATGTTAAGGCAAAGAAGAGAAAGGTGCCCTAACTTATTCACCGAAACCTAGCACCTACCTATGCAATGGGGGTTTCCCCAGATTCCACAGTAAAAAGACCCATAGAGGTGTTGTGAAATCCCACATCGCCCAAGGGAGAGGAGGTGATGTGCCTTATATATGCAAACTCACCTTTCCATAGTAAGATGCCTTTTAGGTGGGAACCCAAGAACAAAACCGTAAGGGCGAGACTCAAAGCGAACAATATCTTGCTATGTGGACTAGGTTGTGATAGAATGGTATCAGAGCCACTCCCTGGCCATAAGTGTGCCAATGAGGGCGTTGGGCCCCTAAGGGGGGTGGATTGTGAAATCACACATCGCCCAGCCCAAGAGAGAGGAGGTGTTGTGTCTTACACGTGCAGACTCACCTCTCCATAGTAAGAGGCATAGTAAGAGGCGTTTTGGGTGGGAGCCTAAGAACAAAACCATGAGGAAGAGGCCCATAGTGGACAATATCTTGTTATGCAAACTAGGCTGTGACATGTGTCTTCCTCCACCACAACTTCAGCCATTACCGGATCTTCATCCATTCTTAGCCCCCAGAGGCCTTCCTACTTTTGTTTCTTTAGAGGTGACACCATAAGTCAGCCAGGATGATTTGGGATAGCCAGCTCCGGGCGTTAACCTTAATTCTAAATGAATAGTAATCCGAGTGTTAACTTGATTGCTCGGGTATTGTTGGATTTCATTTTATTATCATCAGCCCTCTTGCTTTTATAAATCTCAATGAAGGATATTGAATGGTTAAATGATATTAATTTATGGGTAAAAGAAGATATCATTGTGCTAGGTAAAAGGAGGCTTCCTCCAAAGTTCAAGAAAGAAAATCTTACTTGAAAGACAACAACTATTGTTGGCGTCGAGACTTTGATGTTGGAAAATTGATTGCTACACTAAAGTTGACTGCAATGGATGGAGGCAATGATACAGAATTTGAAATCCAGGTAAAGCAAGCAATTTTTTTTTTTATATATGGTAATTATCAAGGCATGAGGAATTCTTGAGCTTTACTTGTACTAGCGCAATGAAGAAAATGAAGTTGGTTCTTTGGAACAAGGATGAGAAAACAAAAAGGAGAACTAGGTTTGGCATTAATTAATACTTTGCGCCACTAAAGAATTCAGAGCAGATATGAACTCCCAACCTTTGCTTAGCCAAATTACTAAAGCATAATGATATTTCAATAGAAGAAGGAATCCCGATGACAGCAAGGAGGCAAAGAGGAATCTCGTGATCTTTCCCCTCATCCGGCAGCGGTCAACAACAACATTGGCGGTTTCTGCTTCGCTGTTGTTGTATCGTTTTCCAGACAGGAATGGTTGTGTTAATACCCTATTGTTGCTGGCTTTAAGGTTTGCCTATGGTGGCGACGTAGTTCGGTTTTTCTTTCTTTTCTAAGGCATAGAGGTCATGGGCATCACCTCGAAGGGATTCATGGCGTGTGTTGTGTTCAGATCATGTCCAGTCGGCGGCGGTGGGGATGACTTATTCGGGCTTCATTAATGCTTTCTGGTGGCGGTTCCTTCAGGCATCGTAGCTCAGGCTTCATCGATGCTTTCTGGTGGCGGTTCCTTTAGGCTTCGTGGCTTTGGCTTGCTCGTGGCGGGGTGGTGGTTGCGGTGGCTCATTTTGGTGCATATGGCGTCTCTACACAGGGAGAGATGACTGGACTAGGTTGGGTTGGGCCACGGGTTAGACCTAGGGCTAGGGTTTTCTTTTGGGCTTTAAGGTTTTTAAAGTTTAGTTCTTAAATTCCAATATATAACTCCCTAATGTGTTTGGGAAAGATAGTGGGTTTAGGCCTAGCTTTAGGCTTGCTTTTTAGTGGGCTTTAGTTTACACAGCTATGGCTTCTTTTTACACCAAGTTAATGAATCTCCTGGAGTACCACAATTTGCATTGATAAAGGGAGATTCAAGGTAGTTTTCTTAGTGTACGCTGAGATTTGTAGTTGTGTAGGCTTTTAAAATAGGGATTTTGTCCATTTACCCCATTTCTAGGGATTTTTTTTCCCACTTACCCCATTAAGTTTTTTTAATTCTCTCTTACCCAATACACTCTAAGGGAGTCTTCCCTAATACCCCATTAAGATTTTTTTTTTGTTTTAATTTTTTTAATACCATTTTACCCCTCACCCCTTTGTTACTTAGAGAGAGAGATAGAGAAAATGGAAGAGAGAGAAACCATGGGAGACTTCGCCGAAATCCGGTCATCGGCCGCCGGATTCCTGTCACCGGCTGCCACCCACCGGAATTTGCTGAAAATCTCACCGGAAAGTTTTTTTGCCCCCAATAGACGTCTATTGCCCCCCAATAGACGACTATCAGCCATGTATTGCCCCCCAATAGACGACTATTGCCCCCCAATAGATGACTATCAGTCATGTATTGCCCCTCAATATACATCTATTGCCCCCCAATAGATGACTATTGTCCTCTAATAGAACTTTCGGTTGTCAGAATATGAACTAATCTCCCTAAATTTAGACAAATAAAACTTTGTTTAAAGAAAAAAACGAAGAAATTATATCAATTTAAAAACGTCTATTGCCCCCCAATAGGGGCCTATTGCTCCCCAATAGAATTCTTTTTCTTCATTTTTCTTTCTTTCCGGGCCTTCTGCCTCCATTTTGCCAAATAAAAGAAGAAGAAAAGAACAGATTGTATAAAGTAAACAAGACCAAATTAGATGATGAAATTTTTTTCAAAGCTCTGCATGTGTAGAATAAGAACAAATTGTATAAAACTTTTTCTTTTTTCTTTTTTCTTTCTGCCTACACTTTTCTAAAAAAAAAAATTATTTGGCCACCCAGAGAAATACTCTGGGCACCATACAGACTCCCCTTGAACTACATTCTTCCAACTAGACCATTAGAAATTCAAAACATTGTGAAAGATCAAGGAGGCAAAAGATACCTTCTGCAACGTCATGCACAATTGCAATCTTAATACACCTGTTAGAAGAAGCATGTAAGCAACAATAAGAAGAATCCAAACAATCAGAAAAGCGAGAATCATATAAAAGGTCGAACCTTTCTCTATTCAAACCAGGAATATCACCAGCAATCAAAGACATCAAAGCCATGCGGTACATGTGGTCAGCAATCGACTCGCCCTTTATTCCATGATTCACCCACCCTTTCCTTTTCGTAGTCTACTCACATCACCACACAAAGTTTCAATCTTTACACTAAACCCTAACTTTCTTCAATTTTTGAATTTACAGCATTTACCTTGGAGAGTGGCACAACGTGAGAAAATCAATGGCCGAGGAGGTGGACGAAGAACCCGAGGACCCGATCAGAGCTTCGGGCTCGCCGAGACCGACCGGCCGCTTGGATCGGAAAGCGTCCGGAGACGGCTTCTGGCAACGGACGGAGACGAGCCTGGGGGGTCGCCGGGTCGGGTGAAGGTCCGGTTGGAGAAAGGGAGAGGTGAGCGAGGAGTGGGGGAGCATCTGGATTTGGAGGCTCTTGTCGTCGCCGTTGCTATCGCCGATGAGAACGCCGTCGACGAAGAAGACTGGAGGATCGGGGAGAGAGAAAAGCAGACGTCTTCGGAGAGAGAGAGTCCGCCGCGTCTGTGGAGAGAAAGGAGATAGAGTGGCAGCTGTAATTGATTAATTTGATTGAGGGTAAAATGGTCATTTGCTGTCAAATTGTGTAGTTGGGAATAAAAATCTCTTACCGGGGTAAGTGGGATAATTTTTGTTCAGTTTGGTGCTTTTAGTCAAGGACCCTTTAAAATAAGTGAGCATCATTGTACTAGTAGATGGTACCCGTATTCCTTTAATTGCTTGACCATTGAGTTAGGGTACAAGCATAGAGAGTTTATTTGTATGTGTCGCTCTGGCTTTGAGATTAAATGAAATCTCTATTACTAATAAAAAAAAATATATAAAAAAAATTAAAACTTTGCTTAGCCAATAAAGCTTAATTAAAAGCCTAGAGCCTCGAAAGTCCATTTCATTTTCATCTTACAACGATAAAGTATACCATCCCAACTAGACGACCATACAATCTCACAAATTCAGTTTGCTCTGTTGTTTGTAATTTATTGTTTGGTACTTTGGTTAATAAAAATTTTCTTTTACCAGCAAAATAAAAAAGAAAAAAGAAACAACCTGCATTCATCAGGCCAACCAATCAAAAAAGACAACGTATGTCCTAATATAAACTCTATTTCTCTAATACCCCTCGTAATTATCCGAAACTTTCGAAAATACCCTTACGTTTAACACGTTTCTTTTTTCTATTGGGTGGACGGAACAAAAACCATAAACAAGACCCCCTCCTCCTTATTCTTCAAGATTTAGCCAAAACCCATTTTCACTACTCTCTCGAGTTTAGCGATCATCGGGTCGTTCTTCTCAGCAGAGTCTCTCCTCCATCTTCCAAGGTTGTGGATATGAAGTTCGAGAGAGAGGTCACTCTAAAGTCATTGGCTCGCCAATTCCAACATGGGTTTAAGACGCTTTCTCGTTCTTCTGGACTTCACATATCTGTAGCTGGTCTTCTTGGTATTGCTGGTCTCGTTTTGGCTCTCAAAGACTCCAAATTGGGCAAGCTCAGCAGCTTACAGTGGCTACCCAAGAACGAACGTGGTGATCCCAACTTGCATTTGGTACCTGGGTTGCAAAACCTTGGGAACAATTGTTTCCTGAACGTGATTTTACAGGTACATCCAACTTTGAGCATGTTGGTTTCTCCTGTTTTTTGCTTTGTACAGTGATTGGGTTATGGATTCTGAGCTGGGTTGAGTGAGTATATGTATTAGGTTTGGTGAAGTCATTGTTATGACTGAAAGTTTGAATCTTTGGAATTTGTCAGGCTCTGGCTAGTTGTTCATACTTTCAACCTTTTCTTCAAAAGGTTTTAGAGGAGTCTGAGTTCTTAGCAGTTGAGGATTCCGCAGATTGCGTGCCGCTTACAATATCTTTAGCTGCATTGTTAGAAGGTTAGCATCAAATGTTTTGCTTTAAAAGAAACTGATAGCAAATGTAGATTTTGAAGATAATAGATTTTGGGTTTTGAACCCTTTAGGAATATGGTATTACAGAAATTAATTTATAGTGTTTTTGTAGACCTATGCGCAGTTGGTGGAGGAAGAGTTGTATTGAGTCCACGGCGAGTGATGCTTGCCATAACACATTACATTGAGAACTTTGATCTAACAAGCGAGCAGGTGCTACTTGTGCCTTCTGAATGACATAACAAGTTGAAAAATCCTATGACGTACTGAATGTCTAACACACAGTATTCTGTGCATGTAGGATGCAGCAGAAGCATTTCTTCACCTTCTGTCCTCTTTAAGAGAAGAATTCTCAGATTTTTATTGTCCAACTCAAGGTTCTATAGTGGAAGTCTTAGCCTCTAATGGTAGGATTATTACTCCAAAGAGAACGGAGAGCCAAAGTGAGCAGGAAAGATGGCAGCAACGCTTCTTTGGACCATTTGATGGAATTCTTGGCAGTATCCTAACCTGTCGAAGTTGTTCATCGCAGGTGATCATATGACTTTCAGAAGAAACTTGTTATTGTGAAACACTTATATGAGTTACAATTGCCCTCATGTTTGTATATATGTACATTTGGTGTTGAGCAATCAGTAGGACTCTGGCATTTGGTAGGCATGTTACTGTTGATTTTAGAAAATCAGCTCCTTTGAACTTCTGCCAATTCCATGTGCCTAATTTTTCTTGTTATTTTGTTGGAAGTTTTGTATCTTGTGGTCTGTCATCCTTTTAAGTTGTCTGGTCTTTTAGGTGGGAAATTTTTATGTACAAGATTATTCTTCAGAGTATACTACTTTCACTTGCCACAGTTCTGGTCTCCTGTCCTGATTTATCCCTGTTATTTTTCAGATATCATTGAATTTTGAATCTTTTCACAGCTTGCCTCTTTCACCAGTGCTTGATGGTGGTGCCACAATTGTATGTGTACTGAAGACTTCACTCTTTGATATTGTGTATGTTTGAGCCTATCACTTGACTTTTTCTTATAATTATTTTCTTTTACAAAAATGATGCCACCTCTTTTCCTTTGCTTTATTTTCTTATCTTTCCTTATTTCTGTAAAATATTAGATGGCTGGATGTACCTTAGAGGATTGCCTGAAGCAGTTTACTGCTGCTGAGCAAGTTGAGAATTACCACTGCAGCCATTGTTGGCATATTGCTGCAGTCAAATATTTATTATCTATGGGAGGAAATGAGGTAAATCTATATTTTAATAGTTGTTATTACATTGAACTAAGGGAAATGAAGGGAAACTGTATTGGATGGTTTAGAAACTGACAACATGACAAAATATATTGAAGCTTGAGGTTGCTGCAGACAATTTATAGAACACTATTGTCACTCGTATGACCTATCCAAGCACATATCTAGAATTTGGACAAGACAATAATAACAGACTTGTTCTATGATGACTCAATTGTATTTCTAAGTATGTTTAAGTATGAAACATGCTACCTCTTACATCATAATACACTAAGAGTACTTTTCACTGTTCATCTAGTGCCATAAATGGATTGGTCTACAAAGGTATTACCCATATGTCCAAAGAGGGGATGCACTTTTTGCAAATTTCTTTTATTTTGTTTGCAGTCCTTTTTTTTTTTTTTCCTTCTTCCTTATCATAAATTCTAAATGTCTTCTCTTATTTCTTTAGATTTTCAAGGTTTATACCCGAAGTCCTGAACCCTAACATAACAAGCTGTGCTAAACCCTAATAGACCCTAAACCTTAAACAGATCAACAATTTTTTCCACAAATATTCAAAAAAGGAAAAAAAAAAAAGAAAAAAAAAGGAAGCATCCCAGACCTGAACAAACAAAAGAAATGCAGCTGGCCCTCTGGGGAATGTCCTCTTTGTTTTGGACTTCTGATAGTTTACTCTAAATGCTTGCAGGGACTTTTAGTTTATCAAATTTTGCTCTTTGACTGAATTTCTCTGTTATGCTAGCCTGAGTCCAGCTCTTGAGGTTCTCATACCTTTATATTGGCTATTAAGTGCTTTAAATATTATACTTGTTGCTGCTGTTTGATTTGCAGGCAGCAATTGAAAAGATTGAGAGTTGCACTGAGCAAGATTCCTGTGACTGTCAAAGACTTTTTCATCTAGAATCACTACCATGGTCGAATAGGTTTTCACGCACTCTAAAGCAAATAAGTATTGCTCGCTGCCCAAAGGTGTGTCTATTGATGCTTTACTTCTTTTCATAACATTCAGGTACCTTTCAGGTGTAAACTAGACCGAACAGTTGTAGCCAAATAAATAAATGGAGGTTAGGTATGATATTGGGAGACATCTTGGAGACATGGTTTTATTAGATCTATTAAGTGGAAGCGGGATGCACAAAAAAGTGAGTATATGAGAGTACATAATAACATATATACCTCAGCTGCTTTGGCATTATCTTAGAACGAATAATGGAATGTGGTATGCTATAGGTCTCTAAAATTCTAGTGGAGCTAGATTAAGTATGGCCATTAATAAAAAATAAATAGGAGGAATTCTGTTGGAACGAGGGGTGCAGATATTGCCATATAGCAATAATACACAGTACATACCAATTTAATTAACTAATTATGGTCAGTGGGATTTTGAAAAATTTTGTAATTATGGTTGCTTTGAGGGAAATTACTCATAAAATGAACCAGAAAAACAAGAAGGAATTCTCATTTTACTTGGTGACCCAATAGAGGAGAAAAGCTGGAATGTTCATTTACAGTTATCAAGTTGTCCTATATCCTTTGGCATTTATGTTTATAGCTCTGCTGAATATTTTGTTTCCATGTCAATTACGCTTCAAAAATCATACAAAACCCTTTGGTGGATTGATTGTATTGGTAAAACTAAGCCTGGCCAGTGTGGTTTCCTGGTTGGTTATATATAACCTGTGAATGAGTGGGTAACCTTATGTAACTCGGGAAATTAGCTGTAGTTTTCTAATCATCAATAATGTAGGGTATCCACACAGCTTCATTTGCCTCATAAGTCTTGAGTTATGCACTTCAATCTCTAAGAACATCCATTGTTTTGAATGTGTACTTGCAGATTTTGTGCATTCACCTAAAACGCGTTTCAATCAATGTATTTGGAGAACTTGTAAAACTACAGGTATGTAAGGTTTCTTGCTTTTGATTAGGTCTGGTTCATGATTTTCTCGTCATATTTGAAGGATAACTGAGTGTTTAAAATGGAATTTTGAAACAACTCAACATATGTTACCAATTTCTTTTCCCAGTTGAGAACATATGTATGCCAATGTACCTTTTTCTTTCTCTGTTTTACAATTGTCTTGCACATGTTATTTGATATGCACATATATCCCTTATTGTACTGAATGATGATTGTAGGGCCATATTTATTTTCCATTGGTTTTGGACCTTTTAAGTTTCATGACAAGTGGGGTGGGAATAAAGCATTGGGAGAAAAACCAGAAAACAGGGCGAGTCTGGCTACAAAGAGAAAACCCTCGGCCCAATCATTTCAATTTAGAGTGTGATCCAAGAAAGTTAAATATTGTCCGGGGACTAGCAAGAGGAAGCACCTTCCAAGAAGAATTAGCTTCAGATGTATCTCAGTTCACTGCAAATGCACAAGATTCAGCAGGAGAATTCAACTTTCCCCCAACTGGAGGCTTTCCAAAAACCATGCCTACAGGCACAAACCAGGTAAAATCTCCTATTTGGTTTTACTTTCTCAAATATTTTTCTCAATAAGTGTAATACTTGGCTAACCAAATCCACTATGAAAGTGACACGTGTACGAAATGGGAACTGAGTCAAAGCAATGAAGAGCAGGAGATGATAACTCCTCCGCCAAATTTCTCAAACCATAACCGCCGGTGTACCCTCCTCCACTCGCTACGACCTCGCCTGCAGTGTCCCCTACACTGCCCTCTCCATCGCTACCTGCATCAGCACCTCCCATGACATCCCCATGCTCATGTGCCGCGAGGAGGTCAAGGACAACGGCACCGCTAAGGCCATTGAACTACTTCAAGCCCGCCCGGGTCTGCCTCATCATCGAGAACCTCGTCACCAGCGGCGCCTCCGTTCTCCAGACCGCCGTGCCGTTCAGAGTCGCTGTGTTGAAGGTCAGCCACGGGGCTGAGGAGTTATCTTATGCTCTTCATTGCTTTGGCTCAGTTCCCACTTCTTCCATGTGTCATCTTATTATTGGATTTGGTCAGCCTTAGCCAAGTATTATCCACTCAATAATATTGTGTTGTGTTTGATGAATATTGAACTCGTAAGTTGGGTATTAATGTGTTTGTACCTGGTGCAGCAGAATAGGACTTGCGAATTGGTTCCTTCAGATACTTGTTTGTACCGTCTTGTTGCTGTTGTGGAGCACTTTGGAAGAGCTGGAAGTGGGCATTACACTGTTTATAGAAGTGTGGGAGCTGATTCATGTATGGAACAACCTCATGATCAATTTGACTCTTCTACTGCCCGCTGGTTTTCTATTTCAGATTCAGAGGTGTGCAGTGTTTCAAAGGAACATGTTCTTGCCGCAGAAGCTAGCTTGCTTTTCTATGAAAGGTATCAAGGCTAGTGTATGATGTGTATCTAAAAGATCATGTTATTCTCAGTAACGGAAACTACATTTTACTCCAGAAAGCTCAAAGCTCATGCCTCAAATGTGACTTTAGGAAAAAGCACTTTAAGATAGCAAGGGCAATGCTGAGACTTCTGCAACTTGAGAGGGCTACAAACGTCCAAGTAGTGAGGCTAGTTAACTCAATTTAATTTTGAAATTGTGACAAGGGAAGTACTTGTCTTAATTATACCTCAACAGTTGAGTACGTGAGTTCTTAGCCAACCATCGAAAGGAAAAACGCAGAATTTTTAGAAATTCTATCAACAATCTTCAACTGAATTGTATGCTATTTTTGAGTTTGTTGAAGCCTCATTCTTGTATCATCTGCTGATAGTGACCTTGCAAAATTGTTGCAGTTGCTTTCAGAAATGTATCTTAGTTCTCCTTTGATTTTGGCTCATTAACTTTTTATGGCACGTTTACTTACTTGGAATGAAAAATAATCATGAATCGAAGACAACTGGAATATTAGAAGAAAGGAATCGGTATTGATTCTGGAGGAGTTGATTCCTAAACCCATCTCCCCATTCATAATCAAGTTCCTGATTATTCAGGCATCAATTTTTTATAAAGAGGTGAGACGTACACTCATTCCGATTCTTTCATGTGTACGTAAACGTAGAAATACTTTTACCCGGAATCATTCCGATTCCTTTATGTGTTAGTAAACTTATGAATAGTTTTACCCCGTAATCATTTCCTTCCATTTTAAGTAAGTAAACGTGCCCTTAAAGTTTAGATTCAGTTGCTTTGTCAAAAGTTCGAATCTACGACCTTCATCTCAACAAACGAAGTGCCACCAAAATAGCACGTCTTTATTTCTTTTTTCCTTTTTTTTGAAAACAATATTAGAAGGCTTGGTTTGTGCTTTCAGAATTCTTTTTAATACTCGAACATGAGCTCTACCAGGTTTTTATTAAAGGTGACGACAGTTGCATCAGCAAATTGCGAAAATGTGTTTTACAATTTTTTTTTTATTTAAGGCGATGAATAAGAGAAGAGAATTGATTGTCAAATTATTCGAATTTGGATCTCCAATCTGCCAAATATATAGGATTGATGTTATCTTTAAAATAAAAAAATTTGTAGAAAACTTTGATCGTCTGTGAAAGGTTAAAAAATAAAGGGTATTTCTAAATGTACTCAGCAAATATCTAAATACACCCAGCATTCTAAATATTATTCTATATTTTCCATTTTACCCTTGTTTAAATAAACCCAGCAACCCTTGTTTAATTAAACCCAGCAAACACAGTAGCAAGCTGAGCATCTCTAAAGCTCTTGGGCTGCTCAGATTGTATGATCACCAAAGAAAATGATAACTAAACTATATTACCACGGACAAAAGTTATTCAGTGAACAAGAAAATTAGAAATACTCTTTTAGCCTTTTTGAGTTTCTTTTCCTCTTATCTCCTTGCTTATTATATTTAATTAAAGTCCCTGAATTCGATTTAGATGAAACTCTGAGTCTCCAACCTATGTGGGTCTTCTTCTTCACCAGGTAGCAATTAACTTACAAGAGGAAACTAGTAACGCTTACAAATAAACAACTGAACAATGGATCATTTGATCAAAGACCACGCTAGGGACTCATAACTTGGGGTAAAGCACAATACAATTCTTCCCATTATGCAACAACCTCCAAAACAGGAATTAACATGGGGATTATGATGGGTGGAAGCAAGTGGAAGATAGACAGTGTGGTCAACTATGATCTCTGGTGCATGAACATCTCTTTTCTCTGCATATTCCTATGCTGCTCCTTCCAAAATAGACTCCACCATATGCAGGCCATCTTCACGACAACGCAATAAAACAACACTCTTTTAGCTTGAGCAAACTCTAAATGATAAGATCTCGGTGGAAGCCATTTTCAGTTCAAAAGCCATAGGAAGTTAGGAACCTATACTTGTGGCGTTGGTTTGTGTATGCTGGGTGTAATATAACGAGGGAAAAATTGAAAAATACAAGACAATTTTTTAATTGCTGGGTGTTAATGTATGTGACCGAAGGGTCTAATTAACATTTGGAGAGAGAGAGAGAGAGAGTAAATGAGACACGAGAAGTATAGTGGTTCATCTCCCGCCTTAGCAGGAAACTACGTCCACTTGAAGTATTGCACTATATGGGTTTGGGCCTTGCGGTCCAAAGGGATTACAAAGTGTGTAATGGGATGAAGTTTAAGTGGGAGGAGGGGTCCCTTTTATAGGTAAGGGAACCCCTCTCCTTTACATTTTCTTCTATGTGGGACTAAGAGTCCTTATTCTAGTATAGAAAGCATGTTGTGGAGGCATATTGGCAAGGCCGGGAAGGTTACTTCCCAGCGAGGTCTTGGCTACTTCCGACTACCACGGGGTAGGTTGTATGTCGGGGTACGGTATGCATGTCGTGGTTGGGCCTCACCTTGGCTTGTGGGCCCCCCTAGGAGAGTGTTACTTAAGCTTGGTGAGATAGTAAATTAGTCATGCTAGTGAGAGGTATCTACACTTGGTATATTAAGAAATTTGCTGGGTTCAAATAAAAACATCTAGCGCTTCTGTCGACGAATAAAATTTTTATCGATGACTTTTTCATCAGTTTAAATAAATAAAAAATTATTCTCTCGACCAACCATTCGTTGATAGAAGGAGTGGAGATCAAGTCACATATTATTTTATTTCTTCTTTTGATCACGATAATATTTTGTTTCTTCTTTTTATCAAACGATATTACCATAGTGGAATTGATCCAAAATCTGATTCAAATCCAAATTATTAAATCATCTAGCTGCTTCCAAAAATTGGGTAGGGCCGACGTAGACTTCATTTGACTTTTTAGCTCTCTCCCATCTCAGCTTTGTTGAATTGTCAAAGTGACATGCGCATCAAACTTTTAACTCTTCAACCTTGGTTTAAACCCCAGTACTCCATACCACCTCTCGAGTGGTTCATCGACCTATTCAGAACTTATCTGAGAGTTGAAACTTATATATGAATATGTGTAACATGGCATTCTGATCATTGATCTCCTCGTAACCAGCTATACATATAGTATATGTTCAAAATGAATGTAAAATTTGTACGTGGATTTTATTCTGGTATCTTCACCGATTCATATACAAAAACAATCTAACCCTTATTAGCAGCTATCCTCTTCGTGAAATATGTGTAAAATATTATTTGGACCTAATATACATTAAGTAAATAACAAATTTATTAAATTTATTACAATAAATAGGAAATATATGAATTATCTACCTAGACACCTAATGAGTTTTGGTATGTCACTCATATGGTTAGGAATCCATTTTGATAAAGATAAATATTTAATTAGTTGATATGATAACCATAGCATCTCTACAAATAACTCTTAGGCTAGGATAGGACTCTTTTATGGGAAGACCTATCTAGCTTGTATATATAGGTGCTTGAAGTCCCTATTCTCTGTGTGTGACAAATACATTCAGTCCTGCCCCATAGATAGGAGTTAAACACACAAAAGAGTAGAAGACTTTCTTGCATGTAGCTGCTTGGAGGTTGAAGCTTGGAGCCTTGTGTTGAATAGCTGTGTTTGTTGCTGTGAAGAAATGGCTGTTGTACATGAAGCAGGTGATTCATCTCCACTCAATGTGTTCTAGTTCATGTTGTATTGATCGTTTGGTTGTGTTTATGTATTTTGTGAAATGATCCTTGGATTGCTCATTAAGTTAACAAATGGTATCAGAGCATGTTTTCACTAATCATAAATCATTTTAGAAGATCAATTCATTATTTTTGAACTAGAGTTTTGTGTTAGGTTAAAATTTGCAAAACGTTTTGGGAAATTAGGGTTTTGGATAACAAACCAAGAAAACAAATTTTAAAATAGACTCTAGGCCTGCTTTGACATGACGTGCGACCCATGACCCATACCCGATCCAGAAGAAACCTTCTCATGAAGGCTACAGTTTTTACCGTTGTTTCATAACAGATAGTTTTTCTGGGTTCTGGTATGGATCGTGAAGCAGCACCCGAGTTTCTTCACAAACTCGAAGTTGATTCAAAACCACATCATCCAAATCGGATAAAGATCATTCTTGGGGAATACAAGTTTTGGGAATTATTGCTTCCGCTAAAATTGTTGCAGAATTGCAGTCGCAAATGTTAGGCCTTCTTAGAACCATATTTCGATTCAAAGCATTAATTCGTTTTCTGTTGAATTGCAAGAACACTAGAAGCATTCTCGGCGTGCACCTAGGCTAGAGTAGATGGTGACCGGATGAAATGTAAGTTTTGGTATGCTTAAGTTTCTGAATCGAATTGAGTTGAATTGAAATATTTTTTTGTGCATTTCCTGTGATTGTTTTTGGATGGTTATGCTTGATGCTTTGCATTCTGCTATTATGTATCTGTAAATGATAATGATAATATGATGAAGTTAATGAATGTTTAAGTTGAGAATTCATGCTATCTCCCTGTATATACTATCATATTTTCATTGGCAAAATTGCAGATTAAGTAATAAAGTCTCTCTTCAAATGCTTTGAATTGAATTTAGTTAAACTTTACTTAGGTCATAGATTGTTGCAAATGAGAATAGGCATGTTGCACAAAGCAATTTATGTTATTATTTTCATTTGATCATTAAGATAAAAATGACCTGGAACTTGTGTTAATTGCTTCAAACTGTGCTTACTTGTGTCCTCCAAAGAGGTGTTAAAACTGCATAGTTTGGTAACAAACAACTTCACACATATTTTGAATTCATATTTTGATATTGAAGACTGTTCTACTGTCATAAGATGTTGATCGTGTTTTTGGATAACTTGAATTCTCTAATTGTGGGGTGGAGATTCAGAAACTTAAGTACATTATGTCGACTGCTACAAAAGTGTTGCCTAATATGAAATTCAGTTTTGGGGTATTTTCATTGATATAGTATCTTGTGGTACTTGTTGCCATTATGGTTGATATTTTATTTTGGTGTTTTATGTGGTTTTGAACTGCTTTTGGAACTATCACATAAATCTGCAGAAATATTGCTAAATTGAAATTGGAACTTACAGAATTTTTTTTTTGTTTTTTTTAATTATCATTAGGAAGTATTTACATGAATCTCAACAGTGTTTTGATGCTCACTGGAACAAACTTTAGAGCCTGGAGAGATTCGGTTGAGTGTTATATGATGATGCATGAGAATATAGACCTAGTTTTTCATGAGGATGAACCTGATGCATTAACTGAAGATAGTTCAGTTGAGGAGGTTAAGGCATTTAAAGCCTGGCACAAGTAAAATAGAATGGCCAAGAACACCATTAGAAACACTATGTCTGACACTGTAAGAGGTAGTGTAGAAGAACCTGACTTGGCTACTGACTATATGGAGGCCATTGAGAGAAAATTTAAAGAGAGTGAGAAGGCAGAGGCTGCAAGATTGTATAAGGCTTTTCATCAGCTGAAGTATGAAGGATCTGGGGGAGTTAGAGAGCACATAATGAAGCTGATCCACATTAATGCTAGCACTATACCACAAAGTTAAACAGACGACAGTTAATGAACTGTCGTCTAAATGAAAAAGCTACTGTTGTCTAGTAGCCTGTCGTCTGATGGACCTCATTCAGACGACAGTTAAAAACCATTGTCTGTTCAAAATTCACACAACATATATAGCTAAGTATGTGTCGTCTGAATATTTCTGAATTAAAATAATTAGGTTTAACTATTGTTTGTTACAAACTCACACGACAGTTCGTTTATTAACTGTTGAGAAAAGCTATATTACCTCAACAGTTTTAGGAAAACTGTGTTGTGTGTGATTATTTCAGACAACAGCAACACAACTACATGATGTCTGAAATAATTTCACACCACACAATTATAATGACATTGTTGTCTGAAATGAATCTCCAACAAGCATCATTCTTGTTTTAGTTGTGTCTTATGCAAATAAAACATCAGAAGATTTAGGAATCTATCGTTTGATAGGAACTCAGACAACAATTAGTAATTTGTTTGTGTTGTAGGATGTGCATAAGGTATAACAGTCCACTGATGGGCTATGTCGTCTAATAGGAACTCAGACAATAGTTTTTATTATATTTAGTTGTGGTTTATGAATCTTAGTCAACATATTATTGTTATACCTGTTATCTGATTTCAATATCAGACGACAGTAACTTTATTATACATGTTACCGGAATGGAGATCACACAACGTCAATTTGTTATTTCTGTTGTCTGAAATAAATTCAGACAACATGTATTAGTTGTTGTTGCTAGATGTGATAAGTAAGTGGGGACCTCAGACAATGGTTTTGTGAACCCTTCTATTGTGTGATACCTTTGGAAACTACAGTTATCTTCGCACAATTGTTGCAAATATGAATGTTCAATCATATCCCAAACAAATCCAAAATAAAACATTGTCATATATTAATTACATATGTTTCTTACATTGTCAATCCAAAACATTTCCAAAAGTACATAGTTATATCCAGATACGATCAAATCCAGCAATCCTAACCAAAAGCAACCTCAATCTAGCAAGTAATAATATTGTTTATCTTGTAAAATCAAGGTTACCAAAATAAGTCACCAACCACTAACTAGATGCGATACTACTGCTTACATATATGTTTTAACAACAAATTTTGCCTACTCGTTTCCGACTTCATCAATGTGTTGCTGGGTATATGCTGTTGTCCCTCTTTTCTCCCACTGAAACAAATTGATTTGCTCTTAGTGTTCAGAAAACTATCCAATAACTCAGAACCACAAACTTATATATAGCATCCAATACATACAGCAAGCCTGCTAGGATGAATAGTCTTTAATATATAACAAATTAAGAATAGAACTATGAGACAAAAGCTTCAGAATCATAAGGGAAGCATATTCAAGCAGTATTGTTTTACCTTGAAAAGGCATTCAGTGTTATTCCCATGTTGTACTTGTAACTTCTTGGTTTCAAGAGCAAGTTCAAGGTCTTCAGACAAACCAAAAGCTGGTTGTGGATGACTGAACACATGAGAAATGGAAAGACGGTATCATATGAGAGATGTAAAGAGCAATGTTTTTTCTGACTTTTCGTAAAGAACAAGTTCAAGATTAAGAGCAAGATTAACTACGACTGAGACCAGAAACCAAAATGAGAATAAAAACCTAAACTAAACTACTCCGATTTCAATGAAATGTTATACACACTAAAGTAACACACTAAACTAGATACTGGTAAATTTTTAGGGAATTTGGAGATCATTTGCTATGCTAATTAATTCAAAGAAAATAGAGCACAGAAACCTGCAAAAACGGAAACAAAAGATAGTGTGAAAGTTGGTGTATCAGAAGTCTTGGACGGCTGATGTGCCTTGGAGGCATTATAGAATCCTGCTATTTTCACAAATTTGGCTATTTTCACTTTGCAACATACCAGTTCATTCTGAAATGTACAGCAGAAAGAAAACGTTAGAATGACATTGTTTTTGTATATAGGTGAAGTAAAAATATAGCTCTATTGTCTAGTAATTAATAGCTCAATTTATATGAAGTCAGGGAAGGCATGATCCTATAAAATTTCAGCCATCGTTACTAAAGACTTACTCTTCATCAATAGCATGCTCCAGTACATCATTATCCTCGAACGAACTTCGTAACTAATCATTAGCCTTCATATAAATTGTCCAAATGTTAGCAGCTAAATCACAATATGAAATTCGCTAATTACAAAATTGATGAAAGAATGAAACCAATTAGTGACAAAATATACTCATTAGTTACTGTGAACAACATACTTTATGTGTAAGCCTGCAACTTGGTAGCCTAAATAGCAATTGACATAGCATTTCTTGGAGTAATTGTATGAAACCAATATATACAATTTTTTCTAAATAATGTATTATAAATTAGCAAACATTCTATTCACTTCAGTACTTAAAAAAAAAAATCAATCATTTTCGCAAAGAAAGCTACTCATCAGATCAAAGTATTATTTTGATTATCATTACAAACATTGTCATTGTCATTACTACTGCAAGTTCCAGTACCTGAATGCATTGTAGATGCATCTTTGGTATATGGTAAACTATATTCAATCTTCCCATTTTGGTTAGATTACAAATGAACCAGTCCATCACCATTGTCCTTCTGCTTTGTCCCATCCAACAACAAACCTCTAAATAAGTTCCATGACTTTCAGTCTCCCCATTTCCTAAGGTCCTACATATAAAATGATCAGAAACTGGCCAGAGGACAAAACATATTAACATACAATTTTGCAGTGGACAAAACAATCATAATCATCCAAGTCCAATTCTTTGGACACAAAACACCACAACCTCTTCTTCGAAACTGAATCATACCCACCTTTATGTCTCACAACACAGAACAATTTGAACAAATCCACATGTTGCCTATTACCAAAAACTGCAGACACAGGTCTAACAAAAATATTCTTGAGAAAAATATATAGAATTTAATCAAATGTATATGTCTGCCTACTCCTATAATCATCATTGTTATCCTCAACATATTCTACACCATCTTTTACATTATCTATATCAGTACCCTTATGATCATTACCATCATCATCACCACATCCTACATCATCTTTTACAGATTTAATACCACTACCAAGACTATCACCATTAATAAGATACTTCCAAAGCAAGATTCAGTAAATCAAATTAATCTCTGTTGTTCCATCCTAAATTAATAACTCGCTACCAAATGTTTTATAACTGTTTTGGAAGACAAATCAGGACTAAATTTATGTTGACAACAAGGACTAAATTTAAGACAATAATGACACAGCAATAAACAAAATAAGAGAGAGAGAGAGAGAGACAGAGAGAGAGAGAGAGAGAGCTCTTTAAAACTATGAGCTGAAAATAATATACAAACGTCACTATTCCTACCTTAGGATATAACCTGCATGGCAAAGCAAAAGGGAAAATCTCAAAAACTGATCATTTTATCAAACAAGTCAAATTAATAGTAAGTCAAACCTACACAGAGCACCCATCAACACTGACCCTGAGAACATGAAATTAATGTAAAGGAAAAGCAATGGGGAAACTCACGGTTTCAGCTTGAGCTTGCATGGCCTTCAACTCTGCCAGTCTGCCTCCTTTGCAAACAACTCAACATGCCTCGTCTCTTGTTGCTTCTTTAGGACTTCAACGAACCAAAAATTGTCATTTCCAGAATTCATTTCTTTACACAAATCATGAAGCATAAATGAAAATACCAAATTTCTTTCTCCAAATGTTCTTGACAACCAAACAAAGCAAGTAAATTGCAACAAGAACTATCACACTACACCCATATTAAGCAAACCCAAAATCATCCAACCAAAATCCATATATAGTACACTGAGAGTTGAGCAGAGAGAAAGACATAAAATTTCTGAAGCTATAGAGAGCTACCTGATAAGCAACACGAAGATGAAAGCCCTCCGAAACCTAATTGGAAGCGAAAGTCGAAGACAAAGGTCCTGAATCAACGAACCCGAATAAAAAATGAACTCAAATTTCCATAAATTTACCGAAAAAAGATCTGAATCAGAGCAAAGGATTGGTTACTTGGAAGAGTGTGCAAGCCTTTCGATGCGTCGTCAAACGGTAAGTCTTCCGATCAGAGCACTGTTGAACTGGTGGTGGCTTTTCCTGTTTCCGTCTCTGTGAAGAGGCAAGGAGGTCGGCACAACGATAAGTCTTCCGAATCCATAGCACCACCGAACTGGTAGAAGTTTAATGAGCGATCGAACGGGAGAGCTACGTCAGCAGTAGGAATGAGCAATCTGGTGATGACGTCTCGCCTTGTCTATCTGAGCTCGTCCACAGCTTCCTCGAGGAACAAGAATAGTCTTAGGATTCGTAGTCGAGGGACGACGACGATTATGACTGAGATCTGAGCCTTAAGTCATCGAATGAGAATGAGGGAGCAGGGGTTGAACTAAGCAAGGCTAAGTGAGAGTGAGAGTGAGAGGTTTGTGTGGGAATGGAAATAGGGCTGAGAGCGAGGGAGGTTTGTGCGGGAATGGAAAGAGGCTGGAGCTAAAGGTTTGTGTGAGATTGACCTAATCTTGTAGCTGTTGTCCGGGTTTTTGCAATTTCATTACATTCCATCTTTATGACCATGTGTTGGATGAGAAGAGAACAAACGACCGGTTTAACAAATCTGTCGTCTGATGAACTCAGACGACAGAAAAATTCGATGTGTTGTCTGATAAGTGTCGTGTGATTCACTTATTCTAGTAGTGTAGGCTCAGGGAGTTACTGATGGGAGTGAATGATAGCCAAGTGGTGCATGTTGCACTGCATTCCCTACCAAATACCTTCAATAGACTTAGAACCAACTACAATGCTCTAAAGGGTACCTGGACCATAGATGAGCTCATATCTATCTGTGTTGATGAAGAAGATAGAATTAAGAAAGAGAGAGAGCCTGCAACCTCTGTGAACCTGGTGGAAAAGCCAAAGAAAAAGAAGAACAAGCTTAAGGTCACCAAAACCATCACTAAGCCATCTGGAAACACTGCAGCACCTAACACCACCAAAGCTTTTAAGTTCAAGTGCTATTTTTGCAAGAAAGTAGGACATATGAAAAAGGACTACTCAGGTTTTAAAGCTTGGTTGGTGAAGAAGGGTAAGAATTTCTTAAGTACTACAGAAACCTTTTCTTTATAAATTAATTTTTCTTTAGAAATTAATTTTGTCAATATAGAACCTCACACTTATTGGTTGGATTCTGGCTCACCCTTGCAGATTGCTAATTCTTTACAGGGATTCACAAAGAAGAGGGCACCAAGAAGTGAAGAAACCAATGTCTGTGTGGGAAATGGCATGAGGGTTGCAGTGAAGGCTATAGGAACCTTAAGGCTAGATTTAGGTTTTGGAAATTTTTTAGTTTTGGATGATGTTTATTACATTCCCTCGATTAAGAGGAATTTGCTTTCTATGTCTCTTTTGGTTAAGACTGGTTGCTGTTTTTACATTGATTTGGATGGAATAATTTTTTTTAAAGATTCCTTGTTATATGGTTCTGGTGTTATTTTGGATAATTATATGAAATTAAATTGTTCAATACCTCAACAAGTAATCTCACTTGTTGAAGATAGAAATAGCACATCAAGTAACAACACCATCACAGGTGTTAAAAGAACCTTATTCAATGATAAATCAGCTTACCAATGGCATAGGAGACTTGGCCACATTTCAAAAGAAAGACTGCAAATATTAGTGAAGAACAAAACACTTCCAGAACTAGATTTTTCAGACCTAACTGACTACATTGAATGTTTTAAAGGTAAAATGACAAACTTAAGGAAGAAAAATGCTAGCAGAAGTACAAAATTGCTAGAGCTAATTCATACAGATATATGTGGTCCCTTCAGGCATAAAACTATACGTGACAATGTTTATTTCATTACATTCATAGATGACTATTCAAGTTACTGTTGCATCAACCTATTGTCAAGAAAATCACAGTCCCTTTAGGCTTTCAAAATTTTCAAAACTGAAGTTGAACATCAACTAGAAATGAAAATTAAGATTGTGAGGTCTGATAGAGGGGCTGAATTCTATGGTAAGTATACTGAGCAAGGAGAACAAAAGGGTCCATTCGCTTTATACCTGCAGGATGTAGGTATAAAGGCTCAATATACAACACCATACAATCCCCAATAGAATGATGTTGCAAAGAGAAAGAATAGAACTCTATTGAATATGGTTAGGAGTATGATGTGTACACGTACTTCTGGCTTGCCTAAAATGCTTTGGGGAGAAGCTTTAAGAAATGCAAACTATCTTTGCAATAGGTCCCCAAGCAAATATGTGGATAAAACATCATTTGAGTCTTGGTGTGGTAGGCAACCTAGTCTGCATCATTGCCATGTATGGGGTTGTAAAGCTGAGGCAAGAATTTACAATCCCAATTTAGGAAAACTTGACCTTAAATCTGTAACTTGTCATTTTATAGGCTATTGTGAAAAGTCTAAAGGTTACAAACTCTATGCACCTCACTACTCACCTAGAATTCTTGAAACTCATCAGGTCAAATTTCTGGGGGAGAGTATTTGCAATACAAAATTTGAAGATTTAACTGATGATTTTGAGGAAATTGCAAAAAGTGAGGATGTAGAAATAGAAATGCCAAACTTTAAAAATAATGCAGAAACTGAAAGTGAAGTTCACAATGCAGTAGGTGGTGACTTAGAGCTTGAAAACCAAAATGTTGAAGTGGCTGAACCTATACCAGACCAAAATGTTCCTGAACCTCAACAAAATGCAGTTGAACCTAGAAGATCACAAAGAACTAGGAAGCCAACTTTTGGAGGTGAAAATGATATTTATGAGGTTTATCTGCAAGAAGTTGAGAGCACATTAGCAGATGATAATGATCCTACAAATTTTAAGCAAGCTGCAAAAAGTAATGAGTCAAAACAATGGATGCAGAGCTTGAATCCATGTATAATAATGAAGTGTGGGAGCTTGTGAAGCCAAATCCAAATCACAAGCCTATAGGCAGCAAGTGGGTGTTCAAAACTAAGAGAGATGCCAAGGGAAACATTGAGAGACACAAAGCAAGACTTATAGCTAAAGGATTCACACAAAAGGAGGGTATAGATTTTACAGAAACATTTTCACCAGTTTCAACTAAGGACTCTTTTATAATCATAATGGCTCTTGTAGCTCACTATGATATGGAATTACATCAAATGGATGTAAAAACAGCCTTCTTAAATGGTGAACTGGAGGAAGTGATATACATGTCACAACCAGAAGGCTATATTGAAACTGGAAAAGAAAACTTAGTCTGTAAACTTAAGAAATCTATATATGGACTTAAACAGGCATCTAGGCAATGGTATAGAAAATTTGATTCTGTGGTTGCATCTTTTGGTTTTACTGAAAACCTTGTTGATGAATGTGTTTATCTTAAAATTGTTGGAAACCAGTTTGTCTTTCTTATCCTATATGTAGATGACATTCTCCTTGCTAGCAGTAACATTAAGTTGCTGAAAGATACCAAAATATTTCCGTCAAAATTTTTTGATATAAAGGATCTAGGATAGGCTTCTTATGTATTAGAAATTGAGATAAAGAGAGACATAGCACAAGGTTTATTGGGATTATCTCAACAAGCACATTTCAAAAATACTTCAGAGATTTGATATGGCTACTTGTGCTCATGGGGAGGTTTCAATATCTAAAGGAGATAAATTAAATAAGGATCAATGCCCTAAAACAAGTGTTGAGAAAAGGGAAATGTAGTCTGTACCATATGCTAGATTAGTTGGCAGTCTCATGTATGCACAAGTGTGCACCAGGCCAGATTTATCCTTTGCAGTTGGCATGTTATCCAGGTTTCAATCTGATCCTGGACACAAGCATTTGATTGCTGTCAAAAAGGTATTGGGATACCTACAAAGGACCAAGAGTCACATGCTTGTGTATAAGCGTGTAAAGAAGCTTGAGCTTGTAGGCTTCACAGACTTAGATTTTGCAGGCAATTATCCTGTATCAATGAAGTCTACTTGTGGCTATGTATATATGTTGGCAGGTAGTGCAGTGACTTGGAAAACAATGAAACAATCATTGATAGCCACATCCACCATACAAGCAGAAATAATTGCTATATATGAAGGTGTATGTGAAGGCCTATGGATCAGAAACTTTCTTTTAGAAACAAAGATTTTAAGTAATCTTGTTGATGGAAAATTGAAGGTTTATTGTGACAATGAAGCTGCAGTATTCTTTAGCAAGAACAGTAAGAGGTCCAATAACTCAAAGCATATTGACTTGAAGTTCTACAGTGTGAGAAAGAGGGTAAAAGATGGAGAGATTGATATAGCTGCCAATAGTACAGATGCACAGCTTGCAGACCCTTTTACCAAGGCATTACCAGTTTCAGTTTTCAAGAAACATGTTGAGGACATGGGAATTTTGTCCAGTTTAGATTCTTGAGTTTAGAAAGAGCAAAAATTATAAAGATCACGTTTTCAGTTTCTTAGTTTGAAAGTTTCAATTTATTTCAGTTTGCAGTTCATGTTAGAAACAATATGTACTCTTTTGATAAATGAATAAAACTTGAGGTATTTCCAGATATATTGTTTCACAGCTTGGTTTCATTTTGAAAATGATTAATTGTTGTTATTTTCAGTTTTGTTATTTATCAGGTGGATGGTGATATGCATATATTCAGTAAGAGGCAAACATGTAATCCACTGGTGCTTAAGTAAATAATATTTGCATTATGTTTTGATATTCAAAATTTTTAGTTGGACTATGATCAAGTGGTTATTGTAGAATGACATACTTTACCACTTGATTTCATCATATCATTTTGTAGTTCATGTGAGATGCAGAGGTTATTATTAGTGATTTGGAACAAGTGTGTTTACACAAGCATGTTTATTTCCAATAAGTTCTATTTTAGCTGCTGCATTATTGACATAACTGAATGGATTTTGAGAAACCATATATTTCAGTGCACACTTTGGCTATTTTCTGGAATGAGTTTTGGTTCAGTTGTTATGTAGACAATATTGGTCCAAGGGGGAGATTGTAAAATATTATTTGGATCTAATATTATCTACATTAAGTAAATAACAAATTGATTAAACTTATTATAATAAATAGGAAATATATGAATTATCTACCTAGACACCTAATGAGTTTTGGTATGTCACTCATATGGTTAGGAATCCATTTTGATAAAGATAAATATCTAATTAGTTGATATGATAACCATAGCATCTCTACAGATAACTCTTAGGCTAGGATAGGACTCTTTTATGGGAAGACCTATCTAGCTTGTATATATAGGTGCTTGAAGTCCCTATTCTCTGTGTGTGACAAATACATTCAGTCCTACCCCATAGATAGGAGTTAAACACACAGAAGTAGAGGACTTTCTTGCGTGTAGCTACTTGGAGGTTGAAGCTCGCAGCCTTGTGTTGAATAGCTGTGTTTGTTGCTGTGAAGAAATGGCTGTTGTACATGAAGCAGGTGATTCATCTCCACTCAATGTGTTCTAGTTCATGTTGTATTGATCGTTTGGTTGTGTTTATGTATTTTGTGAAATGATCCTTGGATTACTCATTAAGTTAACAATATGCTTATTTAAGCAAGGGTATTATAAGTAGCTACGATCAAGAGTAATGAAACCAGTGGCTCGATCATGAAAGAATCTAGGCATCTAGCAGTGATTCATTCATCAGCTCCACTATAGTTTAAAGTTATGAAATGTATGCTATATATGAGCTAGTCTCAGAAAAATGTTCATATCGATCGCTTGTCTAAGAAGCAGGAATATGTTCAATCTTAGTGTACTCTGTATGCAGGCACCTGATTTGGTTATTATGACTGGGGTTTCTCCATCAACGCCTACCAGTAATCTCATATAATAACAAGCTAGCTATGTAGATTATCGAAATTTTCAATGGTTGATGGATCTCATCTTACAACCAACTACTAAGGCAAAATTTTCAATATGTAGATTATATGCTCAATATATATGTCAAAATTAATCATATATCTTGCTCTGATGCAAAAGATATGCATATCTAAGTAACTGGAAATAAACAAAACATATAGATTAATCCGCTATCTGGTAATTTCATCCATGAGAATTTCCGTAAGGAAGCAGAATCCTTTCTATATACAAAAGACCCCTTTGCATAAAGCACAATACCACATAAGTGTTTAATTATCTGTGGCTTTGTATGTTTTCTTTAAGCATGTATATTTTCATAACTTTTTTCCATTCCTAATGAAATAGGTAGCATAGATGGAGACTAATTAAACTAAACATTCTCTCACTCTTTCAATCTAAATATAGTACTTAGACAACAAAGGTTGCTCTATGTATATTTAATTGTGGATTGGAGGCTTTTTACTTGCTGGAGTGTAATCCATAGCCAATAAATCATTACTCTCATCTGGCACTACTCCATCATCTTCTTTGATCCCATGTTTCAAGTTGTCATCATGGCTCTTCTCATCAGATCTATAATTACTTGGCGCCACTCCCAAACTTCGTGCTGCAGCAAATTACAAAGCCAAGAGGTTCATAATTAGGGTTAGCTGGGTTTATTTTTGTGCTATCAGAGAGAGTTCATTAATTGACAGATCACAGACCAGGAATTTACCTTCAGTAGTTGTCATAGTGATGAACCAAAGAAAGATGAAAGCCACAAGAACAAGGTGCTTGTATCGTATCACAGCTGCCATCTCTTAATATGTATTCAAGTACGTGCTGATCTTTTTAATTCCTGGAAAGCTTATCAGGTCTCTCAGTTGTGAAATGAATATATATGGAGTGTCTTCCTTATATAGAGAGATATGAACAGTGTTTTGCTGGCAATGGACAGCGACGTAATATTATTGCAATTCTCTTGTGAGAAATGAGGTCGTGTTGAGTCACCATCAATGTCTCCTGCTGTCTGCCCTTGAAATGATATCTTGGCTTGGACAAGACGCTCCTTAGCCTACTTGTATACATATAACACTCCTGTCATGAGTGTGAATATACTTAAGTAAATCACAGAGGTTGGCACAGTGCCAAAGAAGGGATGATGCCCTAGACCATATTAATGCTTCCTTTTTATCTTGATGAATAATTTGTATGTAGGATCGATTTTACCACGTGGTAATGTCAACTGCGTGGTGTACCCACAAGTTTTTGCTAGACATATGCGTCGTCACATGTTTTATTTTTTCATATATCATTCATCCTTCGTTTACTAGATAGCTAGGGGTTAAGGTTAATTTAGAGTTCCAAACCCAAGAACTAAACCCTAAAATTCTCCACTCCAGCAATTTTGTTCCTTAAATAGTCAAACCTGGCCAAATTGCGTCAGTCAAACAATAATTTATTGGATATTTAAAAAAAAAAAAACAATAATTTATTACACACACACACACCATTACTCGTTGCTACATGGTGCATCCAATATTCCAATATATCGAATAATGAATTTTTCTGCGTAGAAGCATACTATTTCATTCTACATAAAGAGAAGGAAATATAAGAATTTAAGAGTACGTAAGAGACAGATGATAAGCATGAGCAAAGACTCCTTTTTTTTCCCCCGACATCTTACATTTCATGAAGATCATTTTCTCCTCTGATTTTCCCACATATAAATAATGAACTAATCAACATGGTGTTGTTGTTATGATTCTTACATATCATTATATTAACTTTGAAACATGTACGTAATAGTTGTAGTAACGTGTAAACAAAAGGAATTGATGCATGTGGGTAAAATTAAATATATCTCACGAGGTAAAAGATCAAACATTTCATCAATTAATGACTAGCTAGCTCTTTTTGATCTGTTTGTTCCAATCATCTATCCAAACATAAAGTACTAGCTACATGTGAATAGTTGAGCTCATTGTTTGAAATCTATGCAGCGATATCAGCTGGTAGCAGCTTTGCTTGATTCTCTTGTTTTGCTTATTAGATGCTTTTGTTCTGGGAAACAGACACCAGGGAACAGCTTAAAGCAAACCAAGCTAGATTTGTAGGGTTTACATATGGTGGCTAGCGATTTACAGCCTAATGACCAGAGAAGAGTTTATGACCCCGCCTTACCTTGCTTCTCAAGATGGAGCATAGCAATGTGGGCTGTTGGGTTTCAGAGGCACATTAAGGAGCTGGGATTGTTTTTAGCCACAAAAAGTTGGCAGAAGGAGTTTCTTGTTTGGATTTGATGTAAGAAAAACTTGGCTTATTTGAACTTGATTTGATTACTTTTCATAGAGATGCATGGGTCTTTGCATCTGACAATTAATTAAGCCATATACATAAACCCTAAATTAACCCTAATCCCTCCTCCTCATATATTGAAGTGTTAACGAAAGAATTAAGCACTCGAGGACTAAAGTGAGAAATTGAAAACTCAACGTTTGAGTGTAAATTTTCAGACTAAAACACAAGTACCAGATGCAATTGATCGACCGAAGCCTAGTTTGGATTCAAGCACAAAGACTAGCAGACTCATAATTGAAATAATATGACTAAATGTTGTAACTATCTAATAATAAGACATTTATGTTTAACGCGAAATCGAGAATGTTGTTCCTTCATCTCCATATCATTCTAAATAATGGATGAAATTTCTGAATGAAGACAGAATTTGCATAGACCCCCCTTACACACCAGTTTTAGTCAAGTAATGGGGACAAACACTAAGATGTTCCTGTAAACCATTTTTGACCTCCCTCATAGCAGACCATATTCCCCACTAATAAATAACTAACTTCCAAATATATATGATCGATCAAGTGGCAGATATTCAGGCATCCAATGAAGGATTCCAAATTATCCGTATACCCGGTCGTTTACAGAAACAAAACCAAACATTATTCATGCAGTGATTGATAAAAAGAGAATTACATATCCTAGTTAATTTATTCTAGTCCATTTGCCTTTCGGATTGAATTTCTGAGTCTTGTGTTTTCTGTGGTTATTAGGCCCTTCTAGTCAAGGAACTAATCAAAAGTTAGCTACTAACACAAGTTTACAATCCGAACCCTAGCCTAAAATCTCTAAGATGCATGAGATCGAACACTTAAAAAGAAAATAAGAAGACTCATAACTCAAAGGACTAAACTCGTGAAAGAAAAAAACGATTCACCAGTCTAATAAAAAAAGGGAATTGAAACCCTAATTCGATCGTATTCACAATGAACTAGCTAGCGCCTAATTACAGATGCAGGCAAGTAATTAGCTAATTAAAAAGTGGATTAATCATGGAAGAAACCATGCATTAAATTATGAAGGGAGAAACCCCAACATAGGTGGGACTAATATCGTTTTCAGATAAGGAAGATGAACATTGTTATGTAAGAAAATCACGTGGGAAGCAGATGGTTCATGTTTGGTCCATTTTGTGTCCCCGTAATTGCTTTTGCTTGTCCTCAATTTATATGAACACACACCAAATTAACATGACCTGTTTTGCCAATCAGAGCTACATGTAGCTTCATATAGTGATCGATATCGACGTACTGCTGAGAATATTAATGTCGACTGATGATCATCCCCATGCTTTTCCCCTTCTTCTTTAAACCCTAAAAGAATGAATTAAATTGACAGATATATGCATGGCGTATAAAAGTGAGTTTAAGTTTGTATTGGGAACTTAATCAGGAGATATGTCATTTTTAGCTACAGATACTGCCATAAACTTGTTTCTATATTCACGTTCGCTTGCGTGTCTAATAGTCCTCAATAAATATTGTTAATTTTCCAAATATAACAATTTAATTATGATAAAAAAGATGTAAAATGAACATTAGAACTTTCACACACAACTATTAGATCTGGGATATAGATCTCTAATCTATAAGGTTTTGAGTTCGACTTAAGGAACGACCAATTAATTATTGTTTCTGTTTTTGTGTGGTTCCCGAGGGGATCCAGAGAATTACTGGGAAAGCTTACAATCCCCAAAGCTCCGTCACCTGTTAACCAAAAATAGAGATCAGAGAGTAGACTGGTTTTGCCGACCTACAATTCTCTGACACCTAAGTCAGATGTTTGTAAGAGTATTGATAAGATAGGAGTAGAGAGAGTAGTAACTTATCATAAATGAGAGGAAATGCATGCATATATAGTGTGGGTCAGGACTTGCCTTCTTTCCCTTTACAATGTGGGCTTACCAAAGTTGGTAAGGTCGGGCCCGCCCGGTACGTTTAATGGCAGAGTACTTGTGGTGTTTCTACTAAGCACATAGCCGGTATCAATAGTTATAATGAAAAACATTAAGAATTTCCAGCATCTTAGATGTTAGAGTAGTATTGGACAGTGTAAGTATATATTATTAGTTTAATTCGTATCATGGCTTGCGCTTGATCTATTACTCTTATGCTTCCATTTAGTTTGAATTCCCAATTTTTTCTAGTCCCTTGCTTAGTTGCTTCAAACCCTAAACCCTCATTAGCTCCTCGCTGCTTTCCGGTCACCCGTTCAGGACCAACCGATGAAAAGAAAGGATGAAAGAGGCGCGCAAGGGTGGATGTACAATGCGTTTCTTTTTGTTGGTCCCAATCTATATAGTATGATATTTTTATGTTTAGTTCTTAATTGGTTTCTACATGGATGTCCAAACTTTTAAATGAAGCAGTAGTTTGTTTTGTTTTAATCATATTTTAGGATATTTAAATTCTCAATCTCCAGAGTGACTTGTTCTACGTATTCAACTTGCGTAGTTCATAAGAGCATCTCCAATAGTAGAAGTTACTTTTTAGTTAAATTTAACTAAAATTAAGAAATATAGCTATTGATTTAACAATGTTACTCCAGCAGTATTAGCTATTTGTAAGTAATATACTATATTTTATCCAATTGTAAACTGATATGTGCACAAAAGAGAAGAGAGAAATATAACTTTTGCTTTAGCTATTCTTGATTGTCTAACTAAATATAGCTAGCCATTTTAGCTAAAGTTAAATTTAACTTAGCTATAGCTAATATGTTAGAGTTGAATTTTCCTTCAAAAATAGTTATATATAGCTAAAAATTGAATTTAGCTATTCTGTTGGAGATGATCAACAATCTTAATTAATCCAATAACTTTGAAGTTGTACCTTAAAGGGTTTGACTTTATTATATCTTGATCTAATATAGCTAGTTGAAATGTATAATCCATATATTATCGTGGCGGGTTTATATATATATATGGGCTAAATACTATTTAGTACCCTGTGGTATGGGTCCAACATCGATTCAGTCCCTCGACTTTGAATTTCATCAAAAACACGCCCGCAATCTCATCTTCTCGTCCAATAAGTCCCTCCGTCGGGATTCCGTCAATTTCAAACGTTAAGTGGGGCCCACATGGAAGTGAAATTCCCAAAATGACCCTGGTTCTTCATTAGTTCTGTTCTTCTCTTTCTTCTTCCTCTCTCCACTTCTGCAAAAACAATTTCTTCTCTCTTTAATAATTAATTCCCTTCCAATTCTCTCTCTCTCTCTCTCTCTCTCTCTCTCTACCCTGTGAGCTCCGAGTTCTCAGAGCTGCAAGCATTCAAAATTGGATTCCTCACAATTGCAAATTTTAAATTTCATCAACAAAGTGAATTCCAAACATGCAAACGAACCAAACAACTCCAAACAAACCAGCTTGAGCACAACCATATGAACCACGCCTGCAAATACGTCCTCGCAATCCCTGGCGACAGAATCATCTACGCCGGAATCTTGGGCGACTGAATCATCGGTGACAGAAGCTTATCGCATCGCACATGTACACCCTCAGATCTAAACTCCATCCCTCTTTCACACACCACATCGTCGCAACTTCATCGAAAATCAAAAACAGAAAACCAATTCAAATGCAGCTCCAATCTCACAACTGCATTGCCAAATCTACCCACATTCGTCAAAGCCCAAATTCAAAAACAGAACAAAGAATCAAACTTTGACAGCCTAAATTCAGAAATAGAAGAAATAAGCAAACTTTGACAGAAGATCAGTGGGGAAAATTCACGAGTTAAAATGAAATACGGACAATTAAAATCTCAACAATCAATGACATGAATTGGTGCCTTGACAAACTCCAGAACCAACTCCACTATCAACCGGAGTTCCACCGGCAACACCTATACCACCACCGTGCTCATCGGCCGTCGACGAGTCTAGTCCAGCCCAACCTCTATGAAGTCTGACAATCAGTGATCCAGAGCCATCAAAGCACAAGGAACAGACAAAAGTACACAACTTTCCCAATTGGCATTCTCGCCGATGCAGCTTAGACCTCATCCCCGTCCGCAGATTTATAAATCGAGCTCTCCTTTATCCTCCATCAACGACATCACCTCAGGCATCAATTTCAGGAACGACCCCTTCTCCTAGGCCAACAAACCATCAATAGATTGCTCACTATAATCAAAATAAGCTTCTCAAGAATTCAAGACCCAATCGGCGGCAACTAAGAAGTGTTTGGGGATATACGAGAGAAGCTTGTGGGTTGAGGATTGAGAGGGGGAGAGTAAAGCACATGCGAGACTGAAGTCTTTGATCGAAACAGGAAGCTGAGCTCCGTCGATGTTAGAAGAGAGAGAAGAAATTTTTTTTGCAGAAGTGGAGAGAGGAAGAAGAAAGAGAAGAACAGAACTAATGAAGAGCCAGGGTCATTTTTGGAATTTCACTTCCATGTGGGCCCCATTTAACATCTGAAATTGACGGAATCCCGACGGAGGGACCTATTGGACGAGAAGATGAGATTGCAGGGGTGTTTTTGATGAAATTCAAAGTCGAGGGACTGAATCGATGTTAGACCCATACCACAGGGTACTAAATAGTATTTAGCCATAAATATATATATATATATATATATATATTTTATCAGAAGTGAGGTAGCAAGCCACCTCGGTTACGTTAGCGAGTTAGTAACACATCCATTCAGTCAGTATTTGGACTGAGGTCCACAATAGTATCCCAGCAAAACCATACTGATCTCCCACTGCAGGCGCACGAATCCGAAATCCCCTCAAACTTGCTGGCCACAAACTGGTGGGAGTTGGGATTCGAACTCTAGACATGCGAGTTCCATACTAGGCAGCTCGACCATCCTTATCACACTAGGTGGTTGTGGCGGGGGCTTTTTTATACATTTTTTTTTTCAAATAATGAGAGATGAGGTGGTAGCTACTCTACCATAGTCTGAGATATGTGACAATTAAACACCCACACAACTGCGAAAGGTACCACTACATCCGAAAGCCCACCACCCATCTTTCATTAGACAATAAAGTACAAAAAAAAAAAAAAACAAAGAAAAAAAGAGATAGAAGAAGTAGGCTAAAACCACTCTCAAAAGAAAGTAAGGTAAGCCTTACCAAGGACATGAACGTGAAATCTACAATAAGGAACCAAATTTATAGAAGGGAACAAAATAAGCAATACGGCTTTCACAAAAAAAAAAAAAAACAAAACAAAAAAAAAAGGCTATTCTAGAAGCGAAGTCTCGACCATATAGCATTATAGATTTATAGCCTCCTATAAGGAAGTCAATCAAAGATCTCCACCAAACAAAACCCTTGTTATTGGCAACATAGCTAGTAAGACTATCAGCTAAAGAATTACGCTTCCGAAAGATGTGAGAAGCACGAAAGCGAAGTTGGTCCCTTCGTAATCTGGTGGCTTTGCCTTACTCGCTCTCTGAGCTGAGCAGGTCCTGGGTTCGATCGGATTGGCATATAGTTTGCCTGAGGAGCGCATAATCATCAAGTAACCAAGTGAGACGAATTAAAGTAATGTACCACCGATGGAAAATCAGTTTCTAACCAAATATGAGTCAACTGACGTACTCATGTGCACAACCACCTTGAAAAAGAAACCACCTATGAATAAGCAGCCATCACTACACCAAAAACAGTCTTTTACCGCCCACATTGTGAGCCGTAAATACCCTTTTACGGCGCACAAACGTAGGCTGTAAATGCCGGAGCCGTAAAAAACATTCCTCTTTAACGGAGTTCATAAGCAGGCCATAATTGTGCATCCAAGTAGGCCGTAAAAGACATTCCCCTATAATCCAATTTGATTTATGGAATGTTTGCACGCCGTGAATGACAAGAAAGCACGCCGTAAATGACCTTTATGACCACTTATTTACGGTGCACTGGGAATGCCGTAAAAGGCTCTATTCATGGCCTACAACGAACTCCGTAAAAGACCTTTTTTATGGCACACTTTTGCATGCCGTAAAAGAAGTAGTTGCCCAATTTTTTAAGGCCCAATTTGCACGCTGTAAAAAGCTTTTCTGTCAATTTTGATATGTCTTTCACGACACACATAACCTGCCATAAAAGTCTTTGTGGCAAAGAGGTTTCCTGGCTGCTCATAATCCAAAAATGATCAACTAACAAAATGACTTGAGCAAAAATAATATTAACCTCAAAGTACAGGTGAATCAGCATATATATCATAGATAATAGAAAGGGCACTACAAGGGAAAAGCCCTTTAGTGACAAACCGGTTTTGTCTCCCATTTAAACAAATTTGTCACCCATTGGTATGGGTGACAAAATCATTTTGTCTCTAATTTTGTCTCTAATAGTGCGTGACAGATTCTTATTAGTGACAACAAGTAAATTTTGTCACCCAACCATAAGGGCGACAAAATACATTTTGTCACCGATACACCTATATTTTGTCTCCTAAAATCGTTCACAATTACCGGAAAGTCCTAAATGGCGGGAAACTAGATTGGGGAAAACTGAATTCAAAGGCCATTTTTTTAATATTTTAATTCAGTACATGTATACTTTTGTGTTTATGTTAATTTGAAACATTAACCTAATTGAACTCAAATGATAGTCAAATTGAAGCGCTCACTTTTATTCCAAGAAAAAATATATGGAGATGTAGCATTGATTAACCAATATCCAACATCAATGTACTAAATAGACAACAACATAAACATGTTCACTAAAAGATACTACCAAATCAAAATATTAAAATTGTGGCCTCATAAACTACTTCCTCATCTTCGTGTTCTTCCTCGTCCTTATCCTCAGGCATATCATCATCCATCACCATAATTATATACAGTATAGCCTTGGACAGTAGCAACTTGACCCTCAATCTGCTCTATGTTCCTCAAAAGCTTTTCCATTGTACTTGTCAGCTCAGCAGAAGAGATCTCTGCCTCTAGGATCATAGACCAAACAATGAATTGCTCTGCCCTTCATGACCTCTACGGCTCTACCCATATTCGCCAAGATATTTACCTGCATAGGGAGATGAAATTCTATCGAATGAACACAAATATTTTGCATGCAAACAATGAGACAGCTTAAACACAAGTTACAAGAATGTATCAAAAACCAAAGAACAGAGCTATTAGGCACAATTTTTTGAACATGTACTTACTGTATGGTCTGAATAACTTTTCACTTTTAATTACAATTCATATACTTCTTCATTTAAGAGGCTACTCTTCGGTTCCAATAGAAGCTTTCCTAAAAGATCACAGGAGCACACATTAGTTAAGCAAACATTTTACTGAGACAAGCACTATCATAATAAGAATATTTATGGTATAATGTGCAGAAAATATTTTAGCTCCAAATGTAAAGTGACTAGAACATAAAACTTCAAGACATTACTGGACTTTGCAAGAAAGTTATAAGGCCCGATCCAAGAAAGTAATGATGAAGGAAACTGTACAAAACCATGATCTAATGGTCTTGAAATAACATAACCATATAACTAAAAGCAATTCATTTAAGATCCAATTCCATCTTCATAGTACAGGCGATACAATTGGGAATAAACAACAGTAGAACAAGAAGCATACCATAGCAATATGTTTTCCAAATTTTAGTCATAAGAATAAGCTTCACCAAGATGGACCACAAGGTTCCAGTTCATCTTCAACAAAGACTGCATGCTAAGTTTAAAATTTCTTCCCAGATTGGAGTCATAAATAATTAAAGAAAGGAAAAGTTGATTGCCGAAACCAAATAAAGCTGAAACACACAATTTAAGTCCTGTCCAGCAGTTGCAGCTATCCAAACTATCAGCCAAAATACACCAATAATAATACTATGAAAATAAGAAGACAGTTCAGCTTGGAAACCAAAAAAGCCACAGCACATGGAGCTAACCATAACCAACAGCATAAAACAGAGCAATGGAAACTTAATCCACTGAAATCTAAGACGTGGCCCAAAATAAGGAAGCAGAATATAAAATGAGAAGGAATGAGTTGATCACTGAAACGGTGAAGCCAATAAAGCCTGGAACAAAAACTATTGTAAATCATCACCACCACAAATCAATATAACTTAGATCATAGTAGGCAGCCAAAAAGGCAAGTAAAAGAAAAAAGTTTGAAAGCAAGATAGTGGAAACCAATAAAGCAGAAGCTCTGCCCATTCTAATTCCGGACTGCAGCCTCCACCAGCCAAACCTAAAACACATCAATAAAACCATGATGCATCATGATCCTAATTGAATCAAGAAGATTTGGAGGAATAAAATTATAGAAAGGAGTAACTTGAAAACTGAAACCAATAAACCCGATAACCCAACGAATTGCTATAGACCCCAGCAGCCATCACCATCAAATGAGTCAAATGTAGGGGATCCTTCTGCAAATCCTTGAGCTTGATCAAGATGGGTTTCCACGCCATAGAAACAGTGTAATCACACTCTGAAAAACCCAGAAAGAAAACCAAATCAAAATTAGATCTTGAGCCCTAAACAGACCCAAACGAAATCCACCCACATCGAATCAAATTCGCACAATTGACAATACTAAACTATAATCAAAGATCAACACAATATATGAATGAGCATGAGAGAAGAGAGGAGAGGAGAGGAGATGAGAGACAACTGACGATCACGGCAACATGGACAATTAGAAATAACGGGCATTCGAGGTTGAGTCGTCAAAGAGCAGGCAGCACTCAGCAGTGTTAGTGGGAGACGTGAGGAGCGGCGCTGCAACTGCAAGGCTTTTCCGAAAATTTTCTTTTAATTATTTTCTCAACACCAAGAAACCTTACGACGTCGTATCTTTTTGCCAAAATAGAGTTAGCGACAAAAAATTATGCAATTGGACACACGTCCTATTTGCCTCCCTTATTCCGCTTTCAGTGACAAAAAATAGTTGTCCCCTATGCTAATAATTCGTCACTGAAAAAAGCAGTGAATTATGTTTATATAGAGGACAAAAATTTTGGTGACAATATTAGGATTTCGTCGCCCATCAGATGTTTAAGGGACAAAATTTAGGTTTGTCACAAATAATTTTGTCTATAAAAGGGTTTTTTCTTGTAGTGGGGTTTTAACAAACTTTTTATATCCAATCTGCTACAGACCAAGTAAAATTTCTAGCAAACTTGAGTTTAAACTTATGTTAAGAATATAGCATATTACAAAATATAGAACATCATCTTTTGAACATTTAACCATCCAAATGCAGATTCTCTCAATTGACCATCACTTTGAGCACTTTATCATCAGTAGGGCATGTTAACAAAAACCTCAAAAAGTGGAAGTCCCTGTTATGAATGTAAAACACAGTTAATAATAAATGAAAGCAAGTACTCAGCAAACTATCTAATAGCAGATGACCATTTAACATATGAAGATGTCAATTTTCTTGCTTTTACCTGTTCTTTTTCACTCTCAACTTCAGTTTCTTGCTTTTGATTCCTTTAGGAATAAATAATTTGAGGACACAACAAATACTTAACTTGAACAAAAGAAAGATTACAAGTCAAGTGCTTCTGGTTTATGGGGTGCTGAATTTTCTTGCTAAGAATGGTTATACTGAAATCTGTGCGACTTTAGGCTCTTCAGGGATTGCTGACCTACCTAAATTATTATACCTTTTGTATTGACAAAATGTTCAAGCCAAGTGATTTGCTCCTGAAATGAGAGTAAATTTTTGGGGTTTAATTGTGTCTTGGACACTTTCAAATAGATTGCTTAAACAAAAGAAAGATGAGAACTTTAGAGCTTCTTGTTCATTGGGTACTGAGTTTAAGGCCGATTTATCATCTTGTTCATATGATCCCATTACCTAATCAGTCTGTTAGGACTCTGAGTTTTCCACCATTTTGATTCGTTCATATATAAACGGGTATATACAATTATATATATGTACGATTAATTATAGATATAGAAATACATGGAGCTATTCAATAAACCAAGATCAGTAATTGAAAAGCAAACACCAGCTAAGATGAAAATCACTTACAGGTATGTAGACTAAGCAAACTCCACCCAAATCCCAACCAACCTTTAAGCTTAAGACAAATATATGAATTCCATTAGTACTCAGCGTTAACTCCAAGATTTTATTACCAATTAAACTGCCCAAAATGGGATTCTTTAGAAACCAAATGATAGGAATCTCATAAACCCAAACCAAGAATTAATCAATTGTGTCTGAAGCAAAACATAATGAAACCATACTAAGGACATTAGAGCACGAATTCACCTTGGGTATCCAATCTTGTAGTCTCTCCTCTTTTCCCCAATTCGCTACCTCTGCTTGATCCCTGTAATATTGAACACAACTCAATAGACCCAGAATGGGATTTGATTCCCCGAAATGAAACTATAAAGTCCCACTAAGGCTTAGAACAGTCAACATTGATCAAAATTAAACTCTCAAATGTAGGTACAAATAGTCAAACCAACAAACTAGGCAAAGTAAGCAGACAAGAAGCCTTCCCACAATTCAAAAGATGAAAGCTGAAACAATAAGTGAAAAAAATTGTACCTTGATTTGGCGAGAGAAAAAAAACCCAGATAGCAAATGAGCAAGACAAGGCCAAAGTTCTCAACTTTCTCCAAATGGGTTTCAGAAACTTCAAGACCCGGATTCTGGTGGCCCGAATCTCCGAGAGCGGTGATCAATCACTTCAATGTTCTTTAATTTGGAGCTCAATCGATCCACGGCATCTCGATGACAAGATCAGAAAACGTGGTGGTGGTGAGAGGTGGCCGGAGACTCGGCAGAGAGCAAATCCACTGAACGGCGACTCGGCGGTGGGAAGAGACATAGAGGGAAGAGATAGGGAAGAGATGGAAAATTGAGGTATGTCGGGGAGAGAAAAAGTTTTGTTTTATGAAATGAAAAAAAATAGAATTAGAAAGTGTAGAGGGAAGAGATGGGGGGAAATAAAAACTTTGGTGAAAATTTCGCGCTTTATACTTTTACAGCACACATTAATGCATGCTGTAAAAGGCTATATTAAAAACCACATTAACGGCGCACATTCTTGCAGGCTGTAAAAGATAACACTATTACGGCGTGCATCAATTCATGCCATAAAAGACCAAATTAACGGCGTGCATCAATGCATGCCATAAAAGATCAAATGAAAATTAACGGCGTGCATCAATTCATGCCATAAAAGACCAAATTAACGGCGTGCATCAATGCATGCCATAAAATATCAGAAAGGGTATTCACGGCATGCCGTGAAAGTGTGCCGTAAATGTATGTCTATTACGGCACTCATTGATGCACGCCGTAAAATGTGCGCAGTAAAAGAGTCATTTTCTTGTAGTGCATCTAGATTAATTTTAGAATATTAATTTATATTTATTTTTGTTCTATACTATGTGTAAAATATGAAAAAGAAAACTGTAAAAATTGTTTATAATACTTTTGGTTCAAAAGTAATCGTAATGGGTCCTAATAAGCACCGACTTTGACACGGACACGATGACATTTTGAAAAAATTAGAACATGACACGTTGTCGATAGGACAATTACAATATTTGAAGAATAATATAATAAAAAAAGTTGTCTCACCTACTACAAAATAACATAAAATATATTGAAATTACCAATTTTCTCATACTAAAATTATAAAATATGTTCCAAAAATAGAGGCTTTCATGGTTTTTAACAAAACAATAGTCATAGAAAATCATTAAAAATACCTATAATAGTTTTTTTTTTTTTAAAGAAAAAAACAAATACCATTCTAACATTACATAAGAGAAAAACTTCAGTCATATACATTCCTCTTGTCCTTATTGTCCACATACATAATGATATAATTTATTCCATAATTGAAAAAGAGCTGAACTAGTGTCGATTATAACAACACGCGTGTCGATGTCGTGTCCTCCAAAGTGTCGGAAAGTCAAGTCAACCGACATATATAGTCTCGGCTTGTCTCGAAAAATGTTTGAGTGTCAAACACGTGACACTGGACCAATGTAATTAGAGTGTGTATGCTTTGAAGAACAAGTCATTTGAAATGTAGAAAGTATGCATTATTGACGTTTGTATAACTAACAGAGAGTCTAAGATGATTAATGGAGAATTCCATGACAGCACGTTTACATACTTGGAATGGGTATAGGGATGGAGCAATAGATTTCAATAGTTGAGTTCTCTTTAGTTTATTAATATATACGGTATGGAAATGAGTATGGGTCCCACATCAATATCAAAAATTGATTCTTGAGTATCCAGTTATCAGGTGGGTGAATAACTCTCCCTCTCTCATCTCTCTCCCCATTCTTCTCTTAATCCTTGTTTAAACTAATCCAATCATCCAGTTATCAGGTGGGTGAATATCTTTATCTCATCTATTCCAAACTAAATTAGGGTTTCTTTCAAATCTTAGGATGACCACGCATGAGGTGAATCAACAAGAAAATCTGATTTTGTTTCTGGCTTCTTAGTAAGGTAGCACAAGACGGGCGAGTCTAACACCTTGGTTACCTACTTGGATTCAGCTGGAATGGACATAGCCTTGCCACGACGTTCAGTTCCTCAATTTCTAAGGTTTCCCTAGTTTCCAATATTTCCCTCTTCAGGTATTTTTTTTCTACATTCGATATTCTCTTCTTGTTTATTGAAACGTTTGATTTTATATGTGACTTGCTCAGTCGATGATAAGAGCATAATCAAATGACGATATTATTGTTATTTCTCATATTTACTTTACTAGTTTATCTTATTTTCTATGTTATTTTTATGTTTATTAGGTTTTCCGAAGCAAAGAAGGAAATATGAGCAAATTGAAGGAGATATGTGCAATTAATTATGAGGAATCTTGAACTCCTGACGAATCAAGGATGACTCAAGCAAAGGTACTGCATTGGAGATGGAAGTATTCAACAAATAATAGACTTGGTGAACACTTATTGGATAGGATGATGACAATTAATCCTAAACCAATTAGAATATTCACAAGGAATTTCTCTTGAAGCTAAGGAGTTAGAGTCCCAAAAAGAGTGAAGAATGACATAAGAAACAACATAAAAACTCTTTTTGGACATTGGAGTCAAACAACACCGCGCATACAAAGAAGCAAAAGATCAAAATAACTCAAGAAGAAAAAGAAAACATCCAGACCGTCTGAACAATCGATCAGTCGCCCGTTTTCTGAGATCGATTGCTCATCCCTATTTTCATATTTTTCAGTATTGTTGCTCGTTTTCCTTCATGAACCTTTTTTTGTTTTTGAATCCAACTATCTGTAATTAATTTTTCTTATTTAGGGGGTTGTTGAAGCGCCTGACATGATCCACAAAATTATTTGACATTCAATTTATACTTCTTTTAGTTTAGATGAGGTTTTGTTTACTATTTGTTCATTGATGAATTCTTTACTTGTATGTTTTGGTGGCCAACATAGTATGCATGTTAGTATTCTATTTCTTTGATTGTTTGATGTCTGTGTCGATAGTTGGACTCCCCAAACCTTCTAGAGAAGCGATTGTTGATTTTCGCTAATATTTAAATTGAACCCTAGGTTAAACAAGATGCTAAGTTTATTGTGATGTCTCAAACCATTTTAGATCTTAATGACCTATTCTTGTTAAATCTAATAAGTGTACATTTAGGTTGCATGTTAGAAAATAGCCTAGGTCTAGAGAACTTCCTGCCTAGCATACAAAGTAAGAGAGGGTAATAAGTTGTGTTCAAGCGTACCGAGCTAACCTGAGTATCTTTATCTGAGTTAATTGGATTAGAATAGGAAAAATTGTTTTGTATGTGATTGTCAGTGGTGGAACTTATTCCCTAGCTAGTTCCATCATCTTGATCTCAACCATTATAAAATCTGTAATTTGTTTTCTTTGCTTTCTGTCCTCTTTCTTTACATATTTTATTTCCCGCCATATCAAACAAACTCCGAATTTCATCATATTTTGTATGTTGGATGCCATGTATGTCTAGTACACCTTTGCAAATTTTCATATTTTTCTGATTGGTTTGGTTTAGGTTTTTAATTTTTTCCTCGCATGGGCATAGCTAGGTAATAATAACTAGAGGATTCAACTGACCCCCTGTTTTAGCACTTGCCTATACCAATTATGAGGTTTTAGTTTTATTCTCATGGCTAATTCTTGTTACTTTATTCACTTGAGCTTCCTCTACTTCATATATATATATATATATATATATATATATATATATATATATATATATATATATATATATATATATATATGGGCTGATTACTGTTTAGTACCCTGTGATTTGAGTCCAACATCGATTCAGTCCCTCGACTTTCAATTTCATCAAAAACACCCCTGTATTACCAAATCTCATCTAATAGGTCCTTCCATCAATAATCCGTCAATTGGACTCGTTAACTCGCTAACGAGGCATGCCATGTCAGATTATGTGGGCCCCACCTATCAGGCAAAATGTCAAAATTGCCCCTGCCTCTCTCCTAGCTCCTAGCTCCAGAGCTCGGCTTGCCCAGGCCCAGGCCGGAGAGAGAACCACCACCTCTTCTACAATGGCCGCCCCTCCATCTCCGACCTCCGACTATCCCAAGACTCCAGACGTTCTCTATGCCTCCACCTCCAGTCTCACACCATCAAACCCAGTTCACCAATAACACTAAACTCTAACATAGACAAAAAAAGACTAAAAATTTTCAACAAAATTGACCACCTAGAATCAAATTGAATTAAAAGAAGAAGAACAGAAACTGAGACTTGCATCAAACACAGTGAAGGCGATTTCACAAGGATAAAACAATATCTCTCTCTCTTGCTCTCTGATTATGAGCGCCGACTCATGGGAGATGGTGTCGAATTCACCAGAGGTGGAGGCCATGTCGGCGACGGCGTCGTCGTCGTCTTCTTCATTGGAGGAGGAAGAGATGGAGGACACTGATGAATTTCAGACCACCATCTTGTTGTCGTCATCGTCCTCTGCGAAGAAGAGGCAAAATATTAGGTTTCATGCGGAGCTGAACCAAGTTCGTCTATTCCAGAGGGCCTTGAGACCCCTGTTTCTGCCTACACCGACCAAAAGTACCCGGACGACATGTTCCTGGCCGGACACATCTGCTACGCCGACCACTTCTACACCAGATCTCACCCCTCCAGTGGTACCAGCAGCCTCATCTCGTACTTCCTCGTATTTAGCAGCGGCCATTGTCACCGCTTCATCATCTTCACCACCATTCCGATTCAATTTAATCAAATCAGAAAAACCCAACCTAAATTTGGTCTGAAGATTTGGTTTTGATTTGAGAAGAAGGCCATTATTTTGGGCATTTAGAGAGAGACAGAGACGGTGTGTGAGTGTGGGAGCTAGGAGAGAGGCAGGGGCAATTTTGATATTTTGCCTGATAGGTGGGGCCCACATAATCTGACATGGCATGCCTCGTCAGCGAGTTAACGGCTCCAATTGACGGATTGTTGATGGAATGACCTATTAGATGAGATTTGGTAATACAGGGGTGTTTTTTATGAAATTGAAAGTCGAGGGACTGAATCGATGTTGGACTTAAACCACAGGATACTAAACAGTAATTAGCCCTATATATATATATATATATATATATATATTTTTTGTTTCTTCTTCACTTTTCTACTAGAGTTCTCTAGTTTCAATATATTTGAGAGAAATCTTATTAAAGAGAATTATAAACATGTTAAAATGATATGCGAATTACATTTTCTATGTCATTAGATGAGCTTAAACCGTAATTAATTTTGTTATGGAAGGCTAACCCGCATTGCCAAAGTTTCTAGCTATGCAACTGGTTTTTCGATTACTATTAATTACACTACTAGAATTTTGTTAATAGACATCAGTCCAGAACCGATGTAAAACTAAAATCCGACCGATCTCTTAGTGGGTGATGTAAAAGATAGAGAAAATCAGACATCGGTCAAAAACGGATGTCTCAAATTACAACCAACATCGCTTCTAAAACATAAATCGATGTATAATCGTTACGATCATCATAATTTTGTATGTTAACTATAATTCTTCATATTTTCACATTTTATGCTTAATAAAGTATAAGTTGAACAATACCTAAGTGAGCATTTAAATAGATTACAATTTCAAAAATGAAGTCTGATACTCTTTTAGACATCAGTGTTCAAAAAATATTGTTTGTTCTTGGCCATTTTTACATGCATCTTGCCACCTTATTTTCCTAAGAACTATATATGTGCCTTTAGGCAACATCGGTTACTTTATTAAGAATGATGTGTTAGTTTACCCAGAACATCGTTTCTGTTTATGTGAAACGATGTTTACTGGTTTCGTGTACATAACTTCTTTTCACATAAACTGATGTGTTATTTTGTTTTAGACATCACTTCTGTTTTTCAAAACCGATGTCATGTATTTTATGGTAAATCGGTTTACTTTATAACAACTGATTTGTACGTTGACAATAGATAATGGTTTGGTGTTTAGATATCGATGTGCATTGATTTTGTGTACATTGTTTTTTGGGTGACATTTCGATATGTTGATAATCATGAGACATCGATTTTTATTTTGGTACTGATTTCTAATCTCTGAATTGACATTCTTTTCTTTGACATTACTATTTTGTTATGCATTTACATACATCAGTTCATTTTGACAAGCATGATGTGCAAAATAATCATCTAGCTGCTGGTGGGAAAAGAAATATATTTCTCATCATCCAAAAATTGGGGCTTTCCATTAATTTTCTCATCTTCATTCATGATTCTACATAATTCACAAAATAAAACTCCATAACCTACAAAGGATAGCCCATAAACATATTAGCAACCAACTACAAAAGTTCTACACCAAACTTTGCTTCAAAACAAAAACTAGCTAGCCTCTTACTCAAAATTATGTTAATTGGTAGCCAAAAGTCCTACACCAAACTCTGTATATAATCAACAACTTCAATGCGCACGTTGTCAATTTCATTTTGGCTATATGATTTGCACATCTTTACCGCCGACTAGAAATGTATAAAACAACATATAGTCACGTACAATCATTGGGTAAACAAGCTAATTAATACTTAGGGCTAATTACTGTTTAGTACCCTGTGGTTTGGGTCGAACATCAATTCAGTCCCTCGACTTTCAGTTTCATCAAAAACACCCCCACACTATCATTTTCTCGTCCAATAGGTCCATCCGTTATGATTCCGTTAATTTATGCCGTTAGCTGCTGACGTGGCGATCCAACTCAGCACAGGTGGGCCCCACATGGAAGTGAATTTTCCTAAAATGACCCTGGCCAATCTGAAATGAAAAAATCCAAAATAAATCAACACTATGCGTTTGGGGAGACTCGAACCCACGCAAGTGGGTGTGAAAGTGAAAGCCTCAACCACCGGACCACATGCATGGTTCTAACATTTTCCCACAAAATTAATATATATTTATATACCCAATCGGATATGGATTAAATCCAAAATAAATCAACACTTTGCGTTTGGAGAGACTCGAACCCACGCAAGTGGGTGTGAAAGTGAAAGCCCCAACCACCTGACCACATGCATGGTTCTAATATATTCCCACAAAATTAATATATATTTCTATACCCAACCGGATATGGATTAAATCCAAAATAAATCAACATTTTGCGTTTGAGGAGACTCAAACCCACGCAAGTGGGTGTGAAAGTGCAAGCCCCAACCACCGGACCACATGCATATTGTTGACAAGCTCCAACAAAAATTAATATATATTTCTATTTTGGATTTAATCCATATCCGGTTGGGTATACATATATATATATATATTAATTTTGTGGAAATATATTAGGACCATGCATGTGGTCCGGTGGTTGGGGCTTGAGCTTTCACACCCACTTGTGTGGGTTTGAGTCTCCTCAAAAGCAAAATGTTGATTTATTTTTGATTTAATCCATATCCGGTTGGGTATAGAAATATATATTAATTTTGTGGGAATATATTAGAACCATGCATGTGATCCGGTGGTTGGGGCTTTCACTTTCACACCCACTTGCGTGGGTTCGAGTCTCCCCAAAAGCAAAGTGTTGATTTATTTTGGATTTTTTCATTTCAGATTGGCTAGGGTCATTTTAGGAATTTCACTTCCATGTGGGGCCCACCTGTGCTGAGTTGGATTGCCACGTCAACAGCTAACGGCATAAATTAACGGAATCATAACGGCTGGACCTATTGGACGAGAAAATGATAGTGTGAGGGTGTTTTTGATGAAATTGAAAGTCGAATGACTGAATTGATGTTCGACCCAAACCACAGGGTACTAAACAGTAATTAGCCCTAATACTTAATTAAACCAAAATGTTCTTCATAATATAATGCATATATATACGTACCTTGGTTGGAAATGAAAGTGTCTCATCCTCTATAATGTCCTCCATGTATCCCATAACATCATAGCCACACTCAACCCCACCCGGTTATTTAGGTACGCCCTATTTATTCAAAGTATTGAATTAGAAAAGCATTGACATACTAAATGTAATATATTATCTCAGCCAAACACATGTGTATATTAGTCTTATCGGAAACGGTTTTACTTTAAGCAGTTTGTTGGCCCTACCGGTTTCAGCATTGAAGGTTTTCACCTCACTACACACTACAAAAAAAAATTGCAATAGCCACGGCGCCCTGCCGTAGCGAAAAGCTGTTTTGCCGTAGCAAAAAAGCATTTCCGACGGCTCTGCGACTGCAAAGCTTCTGACGCCGTTGGTGGCGTCGCCAATATCTTTAGCCACGGCAAAATGCCGTCGCAGACCATTTTTGCGACGGCAAAGAGTTTTGCGACACTTACTCTGCTACGGTTTCATGCTACCCCTAATGCCGTCGCCATTACAAAATATACTACGGATATTCTTGGCTACGGAAATTCACCGATGCTAGTAGCCAACCAATATTTTTTTTTCTAACAAAACCTGTATTTTTGCGATATCCAAAAATGGGATAAAAATATCGATACACAACACATATATTGTTCATTAACTCATCTATTTCATTGCAATGTAATTAAGTTGTTGCACTGTCAGTATAGGTAATTAGAAGAAGTACAAATAAAATTATGCCCAAAACCAAGTTCCTAATGAAGACAACCAAGAGTAACACTTAACAAAAATATGCAATAACATATTGAAACTCAGCCCATTGCTCTATCATTGCTTGAATCTGGATTCCCCTCTTCTCCTACAGACTCCCTCCGAATTTCATGGTCACTAGTTGCATCTGGAACCTAAGACATCAAAAAAAAAAAAAAATTAGATATATCATGTATGGCTTTGCATATCACCCTTTTTCAATGTCACACCATAACCTAATTCCAATAACCAAACACGCAGATTCGCAGGTTGCATCATTTTTTATAATCATATTACAAAGAGAATGACAGTATGAGAGGAAATTTCAAACCAAGTGTCATCAAAGCTAGTGTTTCTTTTACACATTGATCTAGTATGTATATTCATCATTGATAAAATAACAACAAAGGGGAAACAGATCAAATAATAGAACAATTGTAGGACTGAGGACACTTGAAACAATTATAGGACTGAGGACATATATGATCATAATAAAACATTATGTTCCACCTGCCTACTATACACATACAGAACTAACAAAAGTGACATGCTTAAACAAGGAAAAACATCCCACTAAAAAGATCTTTTAGAGACCTTTATACAAAACCAACATATGATCTATATAGGGAAGCATATTAAACTAAACAATTCTTGTCAAAGCTGAATATATCTTGTCACCAACTAAATATTTCTTGTCAAAACAAACTGAAATCTCAATGTCTCCACATTACTTCATATTTCTTGTCTTGCTATATTATCTCATCAATACCATCTAATAAATTGTGCACATCAAATAAGAGCTAAATATTCAAACAATTATTCTTGTGATGACAAACCTGTCCATTTTGATCTATGCCTCTCTTCTCTTTGTTCTCCTAAAAATCAATTCGAGCTTGTAGCATATTAAGCTGATCCTGAAACTTTTTTGCCACAGATTCAGTTACTTTCTGTATTATATCATCAGTGGTTTCAGAGGAATTTGGTGCATGTAGGTAGACAAATCTTCTAGGCACGGAAGATCCACAGGTGCGACAATATCCATAGCCATCCTCTCCAATCAATTCATGAAATATACGGTCTTTGACAGCCTGAAGGTTCCTTTGGTCCTCAGGTTTTAATAAAAGTCGTTTGTCATATTCTTCCTTCATTCAAGTATAGAATTACCAGCTTGAAAAGAACATATAAATTAGAAACTGAAACATTATCATACAATATACTAAAAATAAAGCTTACAATGACTTCAACTACTTCTGGTTTTGACTGGTCTCGTGCTTTTTTCCACACATTCATCTTATCAGTTTCTTCTCCATTTTGCTCCATCTATCAAATGCAAAATAATAGCAAACTGAATCTATATTCCAGTCCAAATTTCCATATTTTCAGATTTTAATACAAGAACCAAATTTATAGATGAAATGGAAAAAAGAAGAAACTCATCTCCTACCGAAGAAACACATAAATGTAGAATGTAGTGGAATACCTCAAATCGTAATTGAGCAAAGTGTTTTCGACCAGTAGTATGAACTGGTCCACGAAGCTCCCTATTGATAGAATTTCTTCTTGCTATCATCTGCAACATCAATGTCAAGGTTAAATGGTAGTGATTCTGGTATTCGATAATCTATTTATAAATATTGTGCCACTAATACCTTAGCTTCCTCACTACTCCAATAGGCAACTAGCTCACTCCATTGCTCTGTCACAATATTGGCAGGAACTTTTGAAAGAATATCTGGATCTTCTTTGTTTTTCTCAAAGAAGTTGAGTTTCGTTTTGCTTTTATGATCCTTCCACAGACTATTGCAACATCTCAAACATACAGTTTTATATCCTTTTGGAACATTCAGCAAATTATCCTACGAAACATTGATAGGTTAGGATTAGTCTATACTTAAAACTAGTACTTATGCTTCATAATTTTAAAACAAATCAGAACCAAAAACTAATTGCAAATACATGGAATCAAGTTTTTTTTCTCTTTCATTCAAGTGTTTACCAACAAATATAAATGACATATGTACCTTAACTTCTTTCCATATTCCATCTTTCACTTCAGCTCCAACAGACTTCCAATCAATTATTGTAAGGGGAATTCTTTGCCCATCCCTTACAATTTGTCCTAACTGCGACTTTAATTGGGCAGCCCTATCTCCCACAGGTTGGAAGGTAGAATCAAACTTGATTTCGACTTTAACTCCAGTATTCCATTATGAGATACCCTTGTTTTGACCTTTGGAACTTTCAACAGTAGCTTGTACTTCCATCTCTAACCAAGTTTTAAAAATATCAAATTGTAACTTTAAAACAAAAAAGATATTACATTACAAATATATTAGATATTGATGTACCTGCTGGTGGAGATGGTAGTGCAAGGGGTGGCGGTGGTGGAGGAGGTGGAGGGGAAGGAGATGGTGGTGGCAATCTTGAAGACTGTGATGGCTGTTGTGATGAGGAAATGCTGTTGCTTGAAGATTGAGAGCTGCTGGAACTCAAATATTCAGACATGGTGCGCGGTCGACCAATCTTCCTTTTCTTCATGGTTAACTGAAAAAGGACATTTACAATTATATGAGAACATAATGTTTCGAATCGAAATAACCAACAAGTTTTATATGATAGAAATACCACAGTTTATTATAAATTGAAATGACAGAATCACATTCCAATGTCCAAAAAAGACCGTAATAAATATCATATATTCCATACACGAAGACCAAGTTCCAGCAAACAAAAAAGACCTATGCACACAAAAATATGCACCTATAAGTGCCATCTTAACCTACATCTACTATATTACAAGTTACGGTCTCAATCATCCATTTCAACATCCATTGACTCGCTTGAAATACCAGATTCTTCAGTATTGTTAGTTTGCATAAGGGATAAGTCTCTTGAAGGCATGTCAACAACATTCAGCCATTCTTGCCCTGAAGGATCTAGAGCATATCAAACTTGATGAGCTTGAGATGCCAATATGAAGGGTTCATCCCCTATGCAATCATTTTTGTACAACAAACGCTTGAAGTTAACTAAAGGAAACTTAAAATGGTCTAACTTTATACCTGTAGCAGGATTAACCCAATCACACTTAAACAAAACATATTTGATATCAATACCATAAGAGATTTTGATAATATCTGTCAATCTCCCATAGTATGGTGAAGAGTCAATAGAAAAATTCTTGTCTGCTTGTAAAGTTACACCACTATTCTGTGTTGAGCGATGATTATCAAGACTTTTCACTCGAAAGAAAAACCCATTCGCATTGTAAGAAGTCAATCTCTTTGCTGATGGACTAGGAGAATTAGACAAAGCAATAACTTCTTCTGATAACAATACAGAACTTGTTCTTTGCAAATTGATAACCTTATTTAGGTAAACAATAGTTAAAAACTGCACACTATAAGACACCGAAAGATGAACTAAATATATCTAATTATAGCTAGAAACATACATGCTCCTTAAACCAGTTTGCAAATTCCCGAAAATGAACTCTCTGAACATAGTGTTCATTTGCAGCAGGAAATTGTGGTCGAATAGTAATAAGATGTTCACTCTCTGACCATGTAACTGTAACTGACCATGTAACTGACCAAGTAACTAACCATGTAACTAACCATGTAACTGACCAAGTAACTGTTCATGTAACTGACCATGTAATTGAGTAACTGACCATGTAACTATAACTGGTCAAGTAACTGACCAGGTAACTGAGTAACTGGCCATGTAACTGTAGCTGGTCAAGTAACTGACCATGTGATTATATGCAGATTATAAAAAAAACAAAACAATAAGCAACATGACATACTTGAGAAATGGTGTGATTGCCTCTGTATGGAATAAGATCCATCGATGAGCTTGTGTCCGAGTATTTTCCTCAAGTACAAAGTCTTTTCCCTTGTTTATATCGTCATCATTTTTTTTCCTTGCTGGTCTATTAAACTTGCTTTCCACATCATTGAGATACTGAGTACAGAAGTTCATGCACTCTTCCATCAAATAACCTTTAGCCATTAATGCTTCAGGACAAGCCCGATTCCACACATATTCCTTCAAGGTCAGTAGATACCTCTCAATAGGATATATCCACCGAAAAATTACAGCACCAGCAATTAATGCTTCATCAGCTAAATGGGTAAATGCTCCATTATATCAAAGAAGGATGGCAGAAATATCTTCTCAAGTTCACAAAGTGTCAGCACTATACGAGCACGAGCCTTTTCTAGATCTGCTACACAATTATCCATTGAGCATAACTGTTTAAAAAAACTACCCAGATCAATCAATGCCTGAACCACATTCTCTGGTAAAGAACTTCGTATAAATAAAGGAATAAGTTGCTGCAATAGAATATGGTTATCGTGGCTCTTAAGACCTCCAATACTACGATCATGTAAACGTACTCGACGTGCAATATTGGAAGTAGCTCCATCTGGCATTCGTGATCCTGATAAGGCTGAAAAGAACATATCTTTCCCCTTATTGTTCATCTCAAACTCAGCTGGATCAGCATACTCTGTACCGGACTCTCTCCTCTTTAGATGATACTGCTCCCTAATTCCCATAAGTTCCAGATCACGACGAGAATTCAAGTTGTCCTTAGACTTTCCAGCAACTCCTAATATTGTGAAAAGAACATTATCACAAATGTTCTTTTCAATATGCATCACGTCAAGGTTGTGACGTATGAGGTTGTCTTTCCAATATGGAAGCTCATAAAATATACTTTTCTTCTTCCAATTATGCTTCTTTTTCATCAAAGGATCATTATCAGGTTTTTGCACCCCAAGCACCTTCCTTCGCTCTAGATCTTCCCGCTTGTACTCTGTAAGAACACCATTTGATTCCAATTGTGCAAGAAGATCAGCACCAGATAAAGTTTTAGGCTTCCTTCTATATTCTGTATTGCCATTAAATGACCTTGAATCTGCTCGATACTTGTGATCATAGGGTAACCACCGCCGATGAGTCATGTATGAAGCTTTTTTACCGAACTTCAACCGCTGGTAACCACTTTCAGAGTTGCATGATGGGCAAGCAAATTCACCTTTTGTACTCCACCCTGACAAGTTGGCATAGGCAGGAAAGTCATTAATCGTCCACAACAATTCAGCATGCATTTTAAACATTTCATTGCTGAATGCATCAAATGTTTCTACACCATCTTCATACAGTTCCTTCAATTCTTCAATGAGTGGCTGCATGTAGACATCAATTTTATCACCGGGTGCCTTAGGACCATCAATAAGAACATATAGAAATATAAAGGGCTGCTTCATGCACAACATAGGTGGTAAATTGTAGGGAACCAATATGATAGGCCAGGCACTATGAACTATATTCATAGACCTAAATGAGTTGAATACATCAGATGCTAACCCAAGCCTTACATTGCGAATGTCTCTCGAAAAATTTGTGTGTTTTTGGGCAAAATCTTTCCATGCAATAGAGTCTGCAGGATGCCTAAACACACCATCATCTGTTCTTTCCTCTCCATGCCATCTCATAAGCTTTGCTGTTTTTGAAGACATAAACAACCTTTGTAACCTTGGTTTTAAAGGAAAATATCTTGCTTGTTTTGCTACTTTTCGTTTCCCAAGTGCTGCAACATCATTTGAACTACCATTGTTATCTTTCCATCGAGATGTCTTGCATATTCTGCATTCATCCAAATTTATGTCTTCATTTCTAAACAACATACAACTGTTAGGACATGCATCTACTGTTTCATAAGTGAATCCGAGATCTTTTGTTAACTTCTGCGCTTCATAATATGAATTGGGAAGTTGCACACCTTCAGGCATAGATTCTTTTGCTATCTCAAGTAAAGTTTTGAAGGATTTATCTATCCATCCATGGAGCACCTTCGCTTGCAAAAGACGAACTGTATATGACAAAGCTGTGTGTCTCTTAGAACCCGGATACAATGGAAGGTTTGCATCCTCAAGAAGCTTCAAGAACTTCTTGGTAGGTTCGTTTGCCCCCACATTAGGATTAGTTGAGTTTTCTTCACTAGTCTGATCATGTGTTCCTACATTAGGAGCTCCTAAAGCTTCTTGGACAAGTCTGACCATATCATCCTCCATATAAGAATCTAACCCAATACCATTTTGATTTCCATCCACTGGATGAACATAATGATTAGGCTCACCATGTTTATCCCATTTCCTATACTTCTTAAAGAAACCATAATCATGAAGATGTTGCCGCACAACTAATCTTACATAGAGATAACGATTTTCACACTTTCTACAAGGACAATAAATCCTGGAACCCAGATCCCTATTGATGTATGCAAAAGTCAAAAATTAATCTATTGCATCATAATATGCTAGAGAATGCCTATCTGCTAAATCTATCCATGATTTGTCCATATTTCTCCTTAAGCAATCAGATTGAACATCTACGTCAAATAGCCAAGAAAAATACAGTTTATTAAATTATAACCATGACTACTAACCAAACAAAGGACTTCAAACAATTAACCAAAGTGAACAAACATTCCCTACAACTGAGCTGCCATCAAAATACAACACAAAAACTATAAATTTCCAACATCAAAAGTATAAAATTACTATAAGCTAGTTCAGTCCCTAAAAGAAGGTAATTAATTAAGCAAAGAACATATACTCCAGTTGCAATAAACAAATAAGCTTTGTTCAAAAATACATTAAACAAAAATATATATAAAAGCGGCAAACAAAAAAGATAAAGCAGATAGCTTTTGCATTTATACCCAACAATCTCATCCAAGACACAAAAAAGTTGAGGCTTACCTTGAATTTTCTATGACGAGTGGAAGATAGATGATAGAGAATAGAGGACAGAGCAGATTAGCCTCCAAGTGATACTCAAATAACCTGCAAAGCCAAACAATAAGATGCAAACAGGTTATGAAGTATCAAACTTTAGTGCTTCAGGCAAACAAAACCAATTAACTGAAAGGGAATGAAATTCAGCAAAATCAGTAAACATGCATGAACCAAACACAATACAAAACTCTTTGGTGCTTTGCTGAAGATTTCCACATTTGTGGAAGCTTCTAAGTTTTCTAACGACACTAAGAAAACTGGACAAATTAAACTGACCATGGCAAAGTAACAAGAACATCATTACTTTTCTGCCCAGAAACTCAGAAACTATCCACTAAGTAACTGACCATGTAACTGACCATGTAACTGACCAAGTAATTGACCATGTAACTGACTAACTGACCATGTAACTGACCAAGTAACTGTAACTGGTCAAGTAACTGATCAAGTAGCTGTAGCTCACCCTAATCCTGAATACTTGCAAAAGAATACCAAAATTTCTACAATCAAATCAGAACACCAGCAATGAAATCATCAAACAAAATTTCGTCCTGTTTTGTCCCCAAAGGCATAAGCATCATTTTTTTTCCCCTTCCAAAATGATCCATAGGGAGAGTGCTAAGGCTGGAAGGACTATATTACATATCATATACTGCTATAGTTTACTTGACAATATAAAAAGAATGGAACTGTGTTTGTTCCAAGTATGAATTCTATGATTCAGTCAATTCATGTAGGTTCTGATATGGCATGTGCAAGCATTAATAAACATTTTAAGCATAAAATAGTTTCAGCTCCATGTATTGCTTGCCCCAATCAACCACCTAGTTGCAGTTTTGAGTAGTGGATTCAGCTCGCATTCACAAGAGCCTCAAGTACTGTGCCGTCTTTTATATATAATAACTAGACAATATACAGCTAACAAGCATATGAAAGAACAAGTACCTTGTACTCGACTAGCATTTACAATAACCTCTAACGGCCCTCAGAATATCTCGCAGACAAATGAGAGGATGACATGGTTATGTAGTGATTAGTCATGGCAATGAAATTATATGCAACCTGCTATGGAGAGCAAAATTATCCACTAATTGAGAAACATGTTAAGCTAAAGCTATTGAAACAGCAATGTACTCTGTTTGATTTTCTTGCTAACCTATAAACAATACTTTGATCGTGTTCCAGCTCCAATGAACTAAACAAACAAATCCCAGGATCCCTAACTCACAAGCCAGAATAGAAAGAAACAAAAAATCCAAAATTCTGATTTAATAAATAAAAACGCAGATCCAAAATAGAAGAAATCAAAACAAACAAGGAATAGAGAATTAATTACCTTGAGGAGGGCGTTCATTGTGCAGATGAAGCTGAAAACGCATACGAAAATTGAGAAATCCAAAATTCTCTCTCTTCTGTTCCCTTCGTGAGGACCTGGTTAGTTCAGAAAAGACCAGAACATGTCACTTAATCGGGGATTGCAGGAGAAAGTGAAAGGTAAACCAACGAAACACCCAATCTAACATATCCAAAACCAAAAAACATAACTATTCTTCCATAAATAAGCAAAATCAAAAGTAATTTCAGATACACAAACAAATTTTCTATACTTAATTCCTCTCAGACTACATAAATCATACTCTTCCATTTCATAATTTGAACTAACTGAATTGAACCCACTGATGGAAGAGAGAAGATAGTTGAGAGAGTGAATTGAACCCACCGAATTGAACCACTGATGGAAGAGAGAAGATGCTGAGAGAGCGAATTGAACCCAACTTGAGAGATCGAAAGAGAAGGTCAGTACTGACTATGGCATATGAGGTTCTTCGGATGCAGACAAGTTTTAGGGTTTAGGAGAGTGGAAGATGGAGTATGAGGTTTCACTGTAATCTGATTCAGAAATTCACATGTTAAAAGCAAGCTTTTCCTTTTCAAGAGATTGAACAAAAAGGGCAAGGAAATTAGAGGTACCCTCATTCTAAACATGAAGAAAGGTAACAAATTTGATCGTATTCATTAGTTTTGTTCCAAACGGAGTAAAGAAGGGATCGAACAGAATGAAAATATTGGAAACAAAGAGATGGGATTTACCTTGGAATTTGATTAAGCCCATAAACAAAAGAAGAGAATAGAAGGCGTTGAATGTTTAAGGAAGAAGAAGAGAGTTTGTGTTTAGGTTTCAAATCTCAGGGGAGTTTGTGTTTAGTTCATCGGGAACTAAAATCTAGACGCGCCTAATTTTCGTCTCTTGGCGCCTTGGAGCTAGGTTAAGTTTGCTTTTCAACATATCTGGAAAATAAGTTGAAAAGTAAATAAAGGCTACAACAATTGTAGCGAAGCAAGAATTAGGAAAAATCTTGCTACGGCATTTTTAATACCGTTGCAATTGAAGCATTTTTATGCTACGGCTCTCCTTTGCCGTCGCAAACTTCTTTTTTTTTTTTTTGCAACGCCTTGTTTCCCGTAGCAAATCTATGACCAATGGTGACGGCATTTTTGCGCCGACGCTAACTGCGGTGGCCATTGCAATTATTTTTTGTAGTGACACAACCATTGTCATTACCCAATTTAAATGCTACTTGGTCAAAAAAATAGCTCAATGTATATAATGTAGTACTTACTTTATCACCGAGGTCTTCCATACTTGGTAATGGACTGGTTTTGGCAATGGATCCAAGATGTAAATTTCACCTTCTCATAGAATAGTTAATATCCAATGCTTCATGCAATAAAAATGAAGCTCACATTATGCAAAACATAAAAGCAGGTAAATAATACCAAGTATACTAAAAATATTGCAGCATTACCCCGGATTGTAAGACATGAAGAATATACGTACAATCGGATTTTTCCTCTTTTAACTGATCAACTAAGTACCGTTCAAAGTCCAGTCTTTCACAATTATATGTAGTTGCCGGATCAACAAAAGCAAAGGTGTCCAAAGAGTCTCTTTCAGTAAGAAGTTCATGCAAGTACCTGTGTCAAAAGCTAAGACATGAAATGCAGCGAAACCCCATTATTCTCATATCACCTTCCCACACATAACCATTTGCTAGACTAGAATAAATATGTTCTAATCTTTGCACAAAAATCTGCTTACAATGTCTTATAGTAGAAACTTGACTGATATCACTTAATTTGAATTGTTGCATGGAATCAAAACAAGAATTATTGCACTAGAGAAAGTGAAGCTTACCCCCATATATGCTACTATAACTCCTTGGCCAATCCACTGCATCTCTAAAAGATCAATCACATTCTCAGTCAAGATAAAGAGTTGCTTGGCTACGCCAATCACTTTTTCAAAAAAACACCGTGCTTATTGAACTCCCCATTTCTTTCATGATAGTTGTTGCATGTTTATACAACAACTTGTAGCGCTTCAGCACCCACGGATTAATCTCAACTTGATCAAACAGTGAATTGACGAATTGCGGATTCTTCTTTTTCTGTTATGAAATAAAATTTACATCATTAATACCACGACCCAACTGCCATTAATTATCTATTGCTAACTAACTTCTGCCACTATTCTTCCATACTAATTGAACTATCATTCTAATGCAACAACATATTGATGTAATTAGAGCTGCACCTTGCTTTCTAGGAAAAGATAAAATAAATACATTAATAATCAATGCATGTTCTGATAAATATGAGAAACTTTTGTGATTTATTCTCTGTTGCAGATTCAACTTGTTGATAATATCATAATATAAAGCAATACTTTCAGTTTCGATTTCCTCTCAAGTGGTAGCATTGCATTCAATTGCTAAAAGCAGACACACAAAGCATAATTACACTCCAACTTAAGAGCAGATAATCCAATTTAAGTTAATTGCTTATAGTTTCATGTCATCTATAAGTAAACAACATCTAAGCCAATAAACTAATCATAAAAGATGCAGCATATAGCAAAATCCAATCACCTAATTCAAAATGAATGCTTCGTTAACCCAAAACTAACTGAAATAGAAAACTCATCAACCAAAGGTACCTTAAACATTGTTCTGATAACAAGATCCTTAGGCCAAGTTACGTGACACCCAATAGCTAGCTTCCCTAACGAATTTCATCTCACTCGCGATGGGGAAAGGAAGTAGTGCATCTGGTTTAAGAACCATGCACCGATACACGAACAATTCCCTCCTTCAATGGAACTCCATGAACTATCTTGCTTAGTTCCCCCTCTTCGAATACGGAACCGAAAAAAACTATATTATTGATATTATCTACTGCTAGCTCATATACCCTGGCACCCTAAGAGGGGAAAAAAAGTGATCAATTCTACCAAAGGCCTGAAGCATAATTTATACACAAGTACAATCCAAATATTAGAATTCACATAAAACTACATATATTGTTACCTTTCCAGAAGTAGGTATAATGTCACATTCCTCCACATTTTCGATGACCTTGCCATCATTAGGATCAGATTTGTCAATCCTTGCTCTATCATGGAAGCTCCCTTTATCTGATATAGGGGAAATGACGTTCTCACCTGTGGCAGGGGGATGCATAGCTGTCTTCCTTGTTACTAGTGCTTCTAGCTGTGCAATCCTTTGATATAACATCTCTTCCGTCTTTGCTTGCTACACAAGAAGCATTTTCTTTGCCTCCTCCAACTCTTTATCATGCTCTTTATCACTGGCGAACATATCTACCTGAGTAATTCGAACCCAATATCGGACCCAAATCAAGTCTAACACTCATGTCAACCATATCTAAGTGGGCAGCCACACTATCTTTTGTTTTAGAAGGCATGTTTAGTAGTGTACCAATCACGCTCTCACAAACGTTCTTCTCAATATGTATTACATCGAGAGCATGGCGAACATGAAGAGATTTCCAATACTCCAAGTAAAAAAAAAAGGATTTTTTCTTCCAAGTAGTACAAGCAGTATCTAAGTTTTTTTTTTCCCCCTTTCCATATTCATAGTTAATATCTTCTACCCTCTTTAACACTTCCTCTCCCGATAGCGGTGTAGGTGCAACTTCAAATTCTTACTCATTATTAAAAGCTTTTTTGTGCCTCTGATAAGGATGATGACGTGACAAGTACTTACGATGGCAGCTAGAAGACATTTTCCTACTGTGGGGCAAATGTATGACTGAAGTTTTGTCACCACAAATTGGACATGATTTGTATCCTTTAGTGGCACACCCCTATAAGTTTCCATATGTGGGGAAGTCATTGATAGTCCACAACAAAACAGCTCTTAGTGTGAAATATTCTCTCTTGTGTGCGTCGTAAACATCATTAACTCATTCCCACAAACTTTGCAAATCATCAATCAATGGCTCTAAGTAGATATCAATGTCATTTCCTTGTTGTTTCAGACCAGATATTAATAGAGATAACATCATAAACTTCCTCTTCATGCATAACCACGGAGGAAGATTATAAGTCACCAATATTACAAACTAACAACTTTACCTACTACTTAGAGAACTATGTGGATTAATACCATCAGCTGACAAAGCCAACCGAAGATTTCTTGATTCTCCAATAAATTCGGGTCATTTATAATTTACCAACTTCCAGGCGGGAGAATCAGCTGGATGGCGCATGTGTCCATTCTTAGTTCACTTGTCCTCATGCTAAGTAAGCATTCTGGTAGTGTCAACAGATCTAAACAAGCTCTTGAATCTAGGACAACTGAGATTCCTTCTTTAGCTGGTTGCCCACTTTAACAGTTTTTTTCCCTCTTTAGCTTCCAACGAGACAAACCACATTTAGGACAACTGATTTCATCGGAAAACTCTTTCATATACAAAATGCAGTCATTAGGACATGCATGAATTTTTTTTTCATTTTGCAGCCCTAAATTGCTGAGAGTCTTCTTTGCCTCATATAAACTTTGGGGGAGTACATTATCTTTAGGAAGCAAAGACCCAACAATGGAAAGTAACTTAGAAAAACAAGTATCACTCATACCGAACCTAGCTTTCAAGTTATGAAGTTGCACCAATGAATCTAACTTGGTGTGTTCACTATTTTCAAATAAAGGTCTCTCTGCATCCTCAACAAACTTATTAAACTCAAATGACTCCTCATCATAATCACCCTCATTAAAGGCTGCTTGACACATATCAACAATTTCAGACCTAATTTGACGGTTTTGGGGTTGGCCTTCTCCACCAGGTGCACTAGCACAGGAGGACAAAGACGGTTCTCCATGCCACATCTAGGTTGTGTAGCTCAAACTAAAGCCATAATCATACAAATGGCCCCTAATGACTGTAATTGACTTTTTTTTTCTTTTTTTTTTTTAAGTTTACACATCTTGAACAAGGGCAAGGAATTCTTTTATGGTTACTAGCATTTTCTTAAGCAAAAATTAAAAAATTCTCAACACCCAATTTGTACTTTAAAGTATCCCTATCTTCATTAATCTAAGATTTATCCATTGTTGAAGTATCATGAAAAAATAATTTAATTTAACCAATCAAAACTAGACAGCAAACCCAAGAGTGAAAGTCATCATGTTCAACACTTCATATACAAATTCAAGATTGATTATCAACTTGCCATACAGTTCATGCACAAACTAAAGACTCAAAATCATCACTTCAAACACAATTTAGCAACTAAAAATTAGCTAAACAGTTCACACAGTTCATAGACAAACCAAAGGGCAGAAGAGTTCGTATTGCTAACCTGAACAATTGGATTTCACTACTCAACACTACATTCTCCTTGAAGACCCGCTCTTAACCTGCTGCTCCAACCAACCAACTTGGTATCTTACTATTTATTGAGATAAGCAACATCATATTATTGCACTATTAAGTTTGAATAGGATGTTACTACAGCAACCAAAGATTATGGAAAAAAAAATACAAAATGATTTCAGTTCATCCTTTTATATCAAGTATTTCTCAATATATTACTGAGCATATTTATTCATTATAACAAAATGATTGCTACAAAATACTGTAAGGACCATAGCTATTATATGATCCAATTTATTATTAGATCATGGAGAATAATGGTATTTCAATCTGCTAAACTAGTGTTGAACCATAAGTCACAATCTTGCACACTTATTGCACTTACAAAGAAACATTGACGAGCAAAGAGCTTACAAACAAGACAAGAGTAAAGAAGTTGAAGATGGGCCCAATGTTAGATGCTACCCATAAGAAGAAGTAAATCCTGAAAAGTGAGTGCACAAATCATTAAAACAAGGGCAAACTACTGTTTAGTCCCTAAAGTATGACCCCGTCCTCGTTTCAGTCCCTGTCTTTCTAATTTAATCTCAAAAGTCCTTGAACTCAAAATTTTCAATCCAACTGATCCATTCCCTCTATTTCATCCAGTTGCCTGCTGACATGTCAGTTTTCGACTTGCCAGCTCAGCACCACGTAAGAGACTGATTTTGTAAAGCGATGAAAATGCCCCTGCTTCAGTTTCTTCCAAAATTTCCTTCAAAATGGTGAAGTCTCCTGAGCGAACTCGAGGAGAGAGAAAGTAGATCTAGATTTCTCTCTCTCCTCCATCAGTGAATATCTCGGCACCACCGTGCCTCACCTCCACCACCACGATGTCCACCAATCTCCGACGACTCAAACCCAACCCCCACATCTTCCGGAGATGCTGGAAAATGACTCCCCCGCCAACGAAGTAATACCCAGAACTGCTTTGGACACCCAAACCTTTTTGGGTGTATAGCTTCTCTCTCTTCTGGTGCACCTAGCGAACCCAAATCGCCACCAACGACATTCCTTTTCTCCAAGTTGTCACCACCACCTCCCATTACCGTGAATTTATTCAACCTGCAAATTTCATGGTATTGGGTTCATAGAGGAGAGAGAGAATGGGAGAGAAAGAAATCGGGAACAAGAAAAAGAACAAGAAATTCAATAAAACTTGTGGATCATCCATACGTTGAATGAGGGAGAAGAATTGAAGCCAGAAAGTTCTGGGTACTTTGGCAGTGGTTCTGCAACTTTCGGCAAACGTCGGGGTTGTATGAGGTGTACCAAAATTGATCCTTTTTCTTTGTGCTCCACACACTGGTATAATTAATTTTCAGTGTTGATTTGAGTTTTGATGGACTGGTGTTTTGGGTGTTTCTGCCATTGTCAGGGTTAACATGCACGGCGACGCTTCTGGAGTTTTGGTTTCATTTCTGACATCCTGGAACATGAATTGATGTGTAGCGGAGCTTGGTATGCGGAGTTGGATAAATTGGTGAATCCAGGTAGAGATCGCTACCTTAATGCTACTGTTTGTGGTGGCCGTTTGAACTTCTTATGGTTTTTTCAATTTTAATTCATACATGTTGTTGGTTGTTGAAGAAAATTGCTCTCGATCGGTTCTTTGTTGCACTTCAAACTGAAGGAGAGAATTGGGATGTGCTCTGCTCTGCTCGACTTTCACAGTGGCTGCAAGTTTATGCTTGCTCAAGATTTCTATTAGCTCAGATTGAGCTACTATGATTGTTGAAGTGCACCCACAATGGATTTGCTCCTTTGCTTTACTTTTGATTGTTTCAAATTTGTGTCCATGATTTGCTATGGTAGTCGAACTTACCATTTTGGAGGAAATTTTGGAAGAAACTGAAGCAGGGGCATTTTCGTCACTTTACAAAATCAGTCTCTTCCGTGGCACTGAGCTAGCAAGTCGAAAACTGACATGTCAGCAGGCAACCGGATGAAATGGAGGGAATGGATCAGTTGGACTGAAAATTTTGAGTTCAAGGACTTTTGAGAATAAATTAGAAAGGCAGGGACTGAAACGAGAACGAGGTCATACTTCAGGGACTAAACAGTAGTTTGCCCTTAAAACAAACACACATGGAAATGAGACTATTCTCTTAGACCATCACTCAGTAAACTTGAAAAGGGTATTGCGTACTTAAACCATATACAAAGCCTAATAACAACATAATTGGGCAAAATTGACTTTGCATGGGAATAAATATTGAAATAAGACTTACCATTAACACGTGCAATGATTGCTTCTAAAAAAAGCCAGGCTTGACAAAGGGTTCATCCAAGTTGTCTGATGCACGCTGTTTCTTGCAACTGCATAAATATTCACAGGTGAGTTAGATAAAATATCCACCATACATAACACAACAATAGGATAGAGGAATGCAAAGCATGTGAGTGACGAACCTAAAAGAAATGCAAAGTACTGAGAAAGAAAGAGAGAAAAAACCAGTAAACATAACAATCTTATTATAGCATAGTTAATAATATATGAAATGTGGGCAATGTGCAATGTACTATTGAATCAGATTACTAAACTACAATTCTAGATTTAGCAAGCTAACTAATATTCGGATCATAATTATTGTAATCCATGTCCTATTGGACATTGATTAAAAATCTAACCCCCGAAATATAGTCTGGTCAAAGATCCTTCATTTCTTGGTAAATTGGAAATCAAAGTTTCTTAATTAATTGTTGGTCAAAATAGCTTCTTAAGGTGTTGGAACACATGGATATAACTCTCTCTACTCTTTCAGTTGAAACAAATGAAACAATCTGTAACAGATTTCATAATGACACAGTAAAAAAAATGATCAGGCAAAACTAAACCATAGTAGTTCCCTCCTTTGTCTCAGTTTCAAGTTTCAACTCATTCAATTACTTTTAACACCACCTGAAACAGTAAATCCAAGCATTAAACCCTACATTGAACCCACATTATCAGTCTCATTATCACCCCCTCTCCCGTGCTCTAGAGAACCAAATCACTCATTTTCTGGTATTTAAACATATTCAGTGCCATTGCAGCAATATTATATTCTTTGAATCAAAACACCATCATAAAACAAAAGAAAATCACAAAACAAGGCAACTGCAATAACCTATTCATATAAACCCCAAAGCACCTATCATCAAGCATAGACCATATTAAGAGCTATAACTTATTGACAACTACAATTGCCTAAACTGAGCATACTTATAACAAACACATTGAGCACAAACCTAACCACAATGAAAACGGGTCTAATTTCTTCTCTCATAAACTGATTTCAAGGTCACCCATTACAAATTTCAAATCCAAAAGCATAAATCCACGACAAAGCATTAGACCTACCAAGCTAAGACCAACTACAATTGCATAAATTTAGAGTACTTTTAACAAACACATAGGGTGCACAAAGATAAGCCCAACCAACAGTTACCCACAGAAAATTCAAGATTTCTTCATAATCTGAATACAAGGTTTCCCTTTACATTACTGATTCAAAATCCATTCCAAAAGCATAAACTTACGACCTTATCCTATTACCAAAGCATCAGATATGAGTCAATTAAAACCAAAATTATATAGCTCACAATTTCAATTTGTTCAAAGATTGGAAGGAAGCAAGAGAGAACATACCCAAGCTGGACTTTCTCCATAAATTTACCATTCTTGAAGCCACCCACAAACTCTGAACAAAAACAATTGGAGGTAAGAAGCCGAGATGAGAAGTCACCCAAGCTGGACTTCAACAATTGTAAACATGGAGGAGCAAAAAAGAAAAAGAGGGGTTGGGTTTAGAAATTCATAATCGGAGATGAGAAGCCACTCGCACTGAATCACTGCTGCTCTCTTGCAATCGCTGAGCTTCGATTCTAGAGAGTAAGACGCAATGGCGCCATTTAGAACGGTCTTGATGATGTCCTCGTCCTCCTCGGAGCACAATGCAGGGCCGACATCGACGAATTAGGGTTTGGCTGAAGGAGGGCAGCAGCTTGAGTCAATGAGGACATCATCATCGTCTTCGTCCCAGGCGTCGTCGTAGTGGGAGGCAGTGAGATGAAGGATTGGACAAAGTCGATTCCGAAGAAGCCAAGGAGGTAGATGAAGGAGGCGATGAGTGTAACAATGGCGGCGAGTGCATGTGAGGAGGATCGGAGGAGCTCGAGCTCTAGTTTTGGGATCGGGCTCTTTTTCTCTAAGTGTGAAATTTTTAAGTTTTGGTACCCGCTCCTTCCAATTCACTTAAAACACTTAGCGCTTTCACGAAACTGAGGTTCCTGCAAATTTTAAAACAAAATTTTTAACACCGGTCATTTAAAGAACCGATGTTAATGATACACATTTAAATCGTTTTTTTTTTTCTAAAACGATGTGCTTACTTTTTACATCGTGTGCAAGTCCGACCGATTTAAATCATGTGATGTCTATTAACATAATTGTAGTAGTGTTAGGAACAGTAATCACTTTTGTGACATTTGTTTGAAGAATTTAGTTTAAGTTAATCCTCTGCGGGAGACCCATATTTCTCTACACTACAATTGACATGTTTGCTGGAATAAAGGAAAATTTGTGGCTTATAAATTCACTATAAATCAGTCGCGTTTCTAATCAGACTGCATGTTTGCTTTTGTAAATCCCTATAGATATGTCCATGTTTATCTTTCAATTGGGTCAATTGTTAAGAACCGATTTTGGTGATTATACTCGTAGAAAAATCAATTGGATTAGTTTCAGATTCGAAGATTTTGTCTGCAATTTATTGAAATTCTGTTTACGGAAGAGGTTATTTCTCTTTCTGTTCAAGGAGTGTTTCTGGTGAACAAGGAAATTGGTAGCAGAGATTGTTTTTTCTTGCAATCATGAGTTTGAGCAGTGGAATGAGGACCTGTCCCAAGATCTTGATGTCTTCATAAGCAGCGCTATTAAAATCAGGTCACTTTGATGTCATCTGTTGCTTATTCTGGTTGCTGCCACTGTATTTTGACAACAAGTGTTTGCACAAGAATACAGCTTAATCATTGAAGTTCAGAGGTTAAAATATGATAAATAGGAAACCTGTAGAGATGTGATGCTATTACACATTTCCCTTCCAGACTGTGTATGAATGTGTCCATGGATGTTGCAGTAATCATACTAATTTCGATTTCGATTCCGATTCAAGATAAATTGTAAACAATATCGCTTATAGTTAATGAACAGGATAATCAAAATGATCAATTCCAATACCAATTGTTTTTTTCTCTCCCATTTATATTCGATTCATGAATTTCTCCATTCCGAATAAGTAAACGTGCCGAATAACATCTAATACCACTAATAGGAGGGTATGCGTATTTCTGTACATCCTACTTGGCCATGCTATTATGGTTAATAAACACCATAATTAGAATGATTCATTTCGATACCAATTCATTTTTTCTCCAATTCAGGTTGTATCCGATTAATGAATTTCTCCATTTTCAATAAGTAAACGTGTTGAATACCAGGAAATACCACTAGTAGGAGGGTATGCATATTTTTGTACACCTCACTTGGCCACACGATTATGGTCAATAAACAGCATAATCAAAAATGAGTAATTCCGATACCATTTTTTTTTTCTCTCCCATTTAGGTTGTATTCGATTCATGAATTTCTCTATTCCAAATAAGTAAACATGCACCGAATGTCACGCGATACCACTAATAGGAGGGTACGCATATTTCTGTACACTTCATTTGGACACTTCCTAATAACTGTAGCAATTGTTACTTTTTTTCTGTTGTTATTTGGGGAAAAAAAAACAAAATGGTGGATTGTCAAGAATGTTTGAGAGCTTGGTATAAATATCAACACTAAATAAATCTAGTCTCATCCGAAGAGATTTTGACATACACACACACATGCACATACTCTCTCTCTCTCTCTCAACGACTTCAGCGACCTTGATCAGATAGAAGACTAACGAATTGAGCTACCAAAGTATTTTTCTCATCTTTCTTTGTCAATTTCTCTCTATTCATGTTATTGGTTTTTATTGAAACACTCTGATTCAACCCATGAATTAAGTTATATAATTTTTAATTTATGGTTCATCACCCAATAGGAATCAAATCTTTGTCCTCAAATTCAAAATTTTTTGTCTCTTTGAATTTCTAATAGCGATCAATATCTTTAAGTATAATAAATAGATCGGATTTGGAGCGGATTGACCTAAATTACAATTTGTTTAGTAATAAAAATGTTCAACCCGACCCGATCTGATAACCCGGTAAATCATTGAAAACTCAATCCTAACCAGTATCTGGCGGATTAACAGAATCTAATCCGCTAATTTGATCCTTTTATAATAACAAATATTTTTAAATTTTGAATAATATTATTAAATTTTTATCATGATACTACATAAAATTTTAATAAAATATTAAAATAAAATGAAAAGTATCGCCAAAAGTTAAATCCCATAATCAAAATATTCCTTAGAACGATAAACTAAGGTAACTAAAATGCCAAATTTCTAAAGCAATACTTCATTGATATTTTTGGATAAGAGAACAAAAAAAACGTAGGCTTCAATAAGCTTCAACTTCATATTTCCATATTTGTGATATTGGAAACTTAATTAAGAAGGCTACCTCATTTAATTAGGATTATGCAAAGTTTTGTTATAATATAGTATTTTATTATTTTATATTTAAAACTAATAAGTATTCTTAATTTTTTATATTTAATATTTTAGAAAATAATATTTTATTGCTACAAAAATAATATTTAATTATTATAAAAACGAACTGGATCATTAACGGATCGAATCAACCTAAATCCATGTTTGATCCGTTAAATAAACGGATTAATTGATCCAGACCATTAACAGATCAACAGATTAGATTGTCAATCCAAATCCGTTCAATAACCACAGATCCGAGGCGGATACAGATCAAAATTCGATCCACTTATAGGTGTCAAAGAGTGTTCCGGAGTGGACCACTTGTTTGAGACCTATAAGTGGACCGAATTTTGATCCGTATCCACTCCTGATCCATGGTTATTGAATGGGTTAGGATTGAAAATGTGATTCGTTGATCCGTAAATGGTTCGGATCCATTAATTTGTTTATTTAACATATCAAATACACGGATATTGGTTGATCCTATTAATGATCTGGTCCGTTTTTATAATAACTAAAGATTTTTTTTGTATCAATGAAATATCATTTTTTTAAAATATTAAGAATACTTATTTATATATATATATATATATTATTAAGAGAAGAGAATTTGTCAGTCAAAATAGAAAAATTTTACCAAAATATCCCACAAATATTAAAAAAACATTTGAACTGAAATATATGAGAAAGACAAAATGGTTAATTCACAAATAAAAGAAAAACAAAATAAATTTAACAAAAAAAAAAATCAAAAATCTTCTCCACATTCTATGGAATAACTTCCTACGTAATTATTCACACTCATAGAGTGTGTTTGGAGTCTAGTATATTATAACAAAACTTTGCAGAATGCTAAATGAGGTATTCTTCGTAATTAAGCTATCAATATTGGAAATATGAAGTTGACGCTTATTGATGCCTATGTTTTTTTTTTGTTCTCTTATCCAATAAAATTCAATGAAGTATTGTTTTGGAAATTTAGTATTTTGATTACCTTAGTTTATAGTTTTGAAGAATTTTTTGGTTATGTAATTCACTTTTTAGCGAAACTCTTCATTTTGTTTAATAGTTTATGAAGTATCATAATAAAAATTTCAATATTATTATTTAAATGTTTAAAATATTCCTTATCATAAACGGATCAGATTAGTGGAATGAGTATCCGTTAACCCACCGAATATGGATTTAGATTGAGCTATCAACAATCCGCTAGGCTATTGGATCGAATCAGGTAGAAAATTTGTATTATTAAATGGACCTAGATTTAGTCGATTTGCTTCAAATTCGGTCCAGTTAGAGCATCTTTAGAATTGCTAGCCATTTTAAAGTCAAATTTTAGCCAAAGTAGTTAAAAAGTCATTTGATGGTGCTAGAAATCTTAATGGGAAAATTGGTGCTGGTGGTGTCTTGAGAGATTTCACTAGTGCTTGGATTTCTGGGTTTTATGCTAACCTTGGTTGCGGTTCTGTCCTTCAAGCAGAAGCTTGGGGATTACTTTTGGGACTACAAATGGCTCTCTCTCACCATTGCTGTCATCTTCTAGTGGAAAGTGATTCTCATGAATTAGTTTCCCTAGTTCAGCAAAGGTGTGGATGATTTGCACCCCTTAAAAACTATTATTGATTGTTGCCAAGCTCTCCAAAGACAATTGCACAGCTATGATCTTAAGCATGTCTATCGTGAAGTAAATCAGGTTGCTGACATTCTCTCCCAAGCTGGTTTGGATGCAGAGATTGGAGCTCAATTCATGGAGCAACCCCCTCCACAAGTTATTTCTAGCTTGCTTGATGACTTGTGTGAAAGTCCTAGAATGAGGATTATAAATTCTGAGATGTAATCTGTTCTTTGCTTTTGTTGGGCCTTTTGGTCTCCATATATCCAAAAAAAAAAAAAATCATTTTAGTTAGCCACTTTAGAAACTATTAATTATTGCTACTTTAGCTATCATTTTAGTTAGCCACTTTAGCTATCATTTATTTTAGCTAGTTTTGAATTTATTTTATTTTTTAAATGAAGATTAAATAGTTTAAATGTATTTATAAATTACATAAAATAACTTAAAATGAATGTTTTAAATTATAGAGAGCTCGCTCTCTATATTTATGAGCAAGATAGCTAAAAGTTATTATGGATAGCCACTTAGGAGTCTGGTGCAGATACTAAAATAAATAAAAAACTAAACATATTCTCCAAAATAACTAAGGAGCCAAAATAGCAAGTATGCTAAAGATGCTCTAATACCGGTTCAAGTATGTGAGTTAACTGTTATTTTATTTTTTTCCGTTGTTTTTGGAAAAAGCAAAACGGTTGGGGAGGCAAAAGTCTCGAGAGGACTGAAAAGAAAGTTGCAAGACTAAAACCCAGGCAGAGAAGAAGAATCAGTGCATCGATCTTCTCTCTAATCCAAGCTCCCAGCACACGGACTCCTCAACTCCAATGGACATCCTCATCAAAAACAGGTAAAGTACCATTATGCCCTCACTCCCTGCTTCTTATTCTTCTTCCCCTTTCCTCTATTTCATTCACATGTCTCTGTTCTGATTCCTTCAACGATCCAGGTGACCTCATTTCCGTCTTTAATTTCTTGTTCGAACAAAACCCAGTTGGCCATAACCCTCATTTTGGTGATCCGGGGTGCGAATTGGGTTGGTTTTGACTGTATAGGGGGTTGTTAGAATTGGTAATCATCATAGGTGGGTCAATTCTGATGGAGGCCTGCAACTGTATTGAGCCGCAGTGGCCGGCTGATGAGCTGCTGATGAAGTACCAGTACATTTCGGACTTCTTTATTGCGCTTGCTTATTTCTCAATCCCTCTGGAGCTGATATACTTTGTCAAGAAATCCGCAGTGTTTCCATACAGATGGGTGCTTGTTCAGTTTGGTGCTTTCATCGTCTTGTGCGGCGCCACCCATCTTATTAACTTGTGGACTTTCAACATGCATTCTAGGACTGTGGCCTTAGTAATGACTACTGCCAAGGTTCTGACCGCTGTGGTTTCGTGCGCCACGGCGTTGATGCTTGTGCATATTATTCCTGATTTGCTGAGTGTTAAGACTAGGGAGTTGTTCTTGAAGAATAAGGCTGCAGAGCTTGATAGGGAAATGGGGCTGATTCGGACTCAGGAGGAAACCGGTCGGCATGTCAGGATGCTGACACATGAGATTAGAAGTACTCTTGATAGACATACTATCCTGAAAACCACACTTGTTGAGTTGGGTAGAACTTTGGCATTGGAAGAGTGTGCGTTGTGGATGCCCACGCGTACTGCGTTAGAGCTGCAACTGTCGTACACACTCCATCAGCAGAATCCGGTGGGACATACCGTACCCATTCATCTTCCTGTGATCAATCAAGTGTTTAGCAGCAACCATGCCGTGAAGATATCGCCGAATTCCCCAGTGGCAAGACTGAGGCCACGTGCGGGAAAGCATATGCCTGGAGAGGTTGTTGCTGTTCGTGTCCCTCTCCTGCATCTCTCAAACTTCCAAATCAATGACTGGCCTGAGCTCTCAACAAAACGCTATGCTTTGATGGTGTTGATGCTCCCTTCCGATAGTGCAAGGCAATGGCATATGCATGAGTTAGAGCTGGTTGAGGTAGTTGCTGACCAGGTATGGAACCACAATGTTGATCATTTTCTTTTTGACATCATTAGTTATCACCCAATGCCTAAATTGCAAAAAAGAAAAAAGAAAAAAAACAATTTTTTTTATACAACTCTCCTTTATGTTATTGTTTGTCTCTTTCTTAAGATGGTTACTTTATGTATTCATAATAATAAATTTTTTTATTGTTTATGACATTCTTCATTCCTTTGGCAGTCACTTGCAATAGGAATTCTCAGGATATCCCAGCGTCTAGGTTGTCTTATTATGAAAATGAAAAGTGTGTGAATCATAAGTAATTGTTGATCTGCAAAATGGTGGATCTATGCTCTGTCATTTTATTTTATATTCACAAGTCTGCAAGTAGACATAAATAGTAATCCTCACTAACTAGTATTTACTGGTCAAATGTCCAGATACTTTTAGAGGAGGGCTGGGACCCTAAAACCTTCTGAGTAGGCTGCAACTTTTCCTTTTTTCTGATTCTTATACAACAGCCCTTGGATTAGGATGAAGTTACGTTGGCTCTTAGGAAACTATCATATAATGTAGCTTGATTGTCGCAAGCATGAACCTTTATAGATGCCTTGCTTATAATAAAAGAAAACAAAAATGTCTTGCAGTACTTAGTGGATCTAATGAGAACAAAACATACATAATCATCTTATAATAACTGAACACATATACTATCTGTTTATTGCTTGCTTCATTAGTAATGGTTGCTTATAATAAGAAGCATCAATTTATTTAATCTTATGAATTATGATACAGGTAGCAGTTGCTCTATCACACGCTGCTATCTTAGAAGAGTCAAGGAGAGCGAGGGATCTGCTAATGGAGCAGAATATTGCACTTGATCTGGCTAGGAGGGAAGCAGAAACGGCAATTTGTGCTCGCAATGATTTCTTGGCCGTTATGAACCATGAGATGAGAACTCCCATGCATGCAATTATTGCTCTGTCTTCCTTGCTGCAGGAAACTGAGCTGACACCGGAGCAGCGCCTAATGGTTGAAACAATATTAAAGAGCAGTAACCTTTTGGCTACCCTCATAAATGATGTATTAGATCTTTCAAGACTAGAAGATGGCAGCCTTCAACTTGACATAGCAACTTTTAACCTCCATTCTGTATTTATAGAGGTAGAGTTTGTGCCACATGAGTTGATTTGGATTCTGTTGAAGCATACTTGAATTGATGTCTGTAGCAGTTTGCTTCACTAAGATCTTTTTCTTATTGCAGGTTCATAATTTAATTAAGCCTATTGCATCTGTTAAAAAGTTGTCGGTTACATTAAATTTAGCAGCAGATCTGCCAGTGTATGCGATAGGTGATGAAAAGCGCCTTATGCAAACTATTCTAAATGTTGTTGGGAATGCTGTGAAGTTTTCAAAAGAAGGGAGCATCTGGATTACAGTTTTTGTTGCGAAATCAGAATCTTTAAGAGATTTCCATGCTGCTGATTTTTTTCCTGTGCAAAGTGATAATCACTTTTATCTGCGTGTACAGGTTTGTTTTTCAAATACTTGATTGGAGGTCTTCTGTTTTATGGAAGATCATCTTATGATCGTAAGTTAGTGTTGTACTTTACATCATCTGTTTCTATTGCAGGTAAAAGATTCAGGATCTGGAATCAATCCCCAGGATCTTCCGAAGCTATTCACCAAATTTGCACAGAATCAGTCATTAGCTACTAGAAATTCTGGTGGTAGTGGACTTGGTTTGGCTATCTGTAAGAGGTATTTTACTTTGTGCTTTACCATATTCGACTTGATTTCTGTTCGAATATACAGTCCAATTGGTTCAAGCCTCAAAAAGGAGAACCAAAGAACATGGTTTAGTCCATGTGGTCTGGGGGGTGTGAACCCCATCAATATAGCTAGCTAGCATTTTCTAGAGTTTTACTGCCTCCTAATTTAGGCTACGGCAGGAGGCCCCAGTTTTAAACTGGCCAGTATCCAAAGAGGATTTGCCTTATTTTTAAGGAACAAAGAAAGAAACAGTGCAATTAGCTTGTGTTTGCTATTTCACCTATTTTTTGACATTTCAAGTGTTGGAGTGTGGATTAGTATTGTAAGGAATTTGTCCATAAGGATGGACTTCTGATGTCATTTTTTGCCTGATGTATTCAGATTTGTAAATCTTATGGAGGGGCATATTTGGATTGAAAGTGAAGGTCTCGGCAAGGGATGCACTGCCAATTTCATTGTGAAACTCGGCTATCCGGAGCGATCAAATGAGTCTAAGCTGCCTTTTCTGCCTAAGATGCGAGCAACTCATGTTCAAACAAACTTTCCAGGGTTGAAAGTTCTTGTCATGGATGATAATGGGTCAGTAACAGCCACCTTTCTTACTCATTAACTAGAGGAATTTTAAATTAAGGTCCATTGTCATGGATGATAATGGATGCAGTCCAGTCAGTTTTTCTTTGTAAGGAATAAACATAAAGAAATAATATACAAACTAGAATGTTTAACCTTGTATAGAGGTATAATTATTTCACCTCATAAAGAGGTAACTTTTTATTTATATATCACTAGAAATTTTTCATATGATGTGTCTCATATATTGCATAACAAACACATATATGACTCACTTAAATATTATACCTCTAACACGTATTTAAGTGACCATATATGTCTAAAACAAAGTCGAAAGCCTAACCACGTACTATACATCTTCTGCAGATACATAAACAAAAACTGTATTTACATGACAACAAATTATCAATCCATTGATAAGATAGAACTTCTCATTCTCATATAAGAGAGTAAATATAAAATGATGACAAATTAAGTCAACAATTTCAGTACATATATACACATATATTATAGATATAAAATGAAAAAAATATATGTAGCAAGAACTTGTTGTGGTGTGCTTGATTTGGCCATGGTTGGAAACACTTGCTGGATCAGCCAGTTTTCCTTTTAACTTCATATTTTTCCATGGTTAAAGAAAAAGTAAGTAGAATGTGGAAGTTAAATAGTTTACTTTTTTTCTCAAGGCACTGGGTTTGTTGAGTAGTAATTTCATGGGTGCATATAAAACCACCCTAAGTATGTCTATTTATGCTCTTAGTTGGAGTTGTTCTTATCGGAAGAAAAGCAAAGTAGCAGTGTCGCAGTTAATTTATGTGGAAGACGAATTTTTTCTTAATGATCAAAGATTGTACTCTTCTTACTTTCCATGTCCTTTGAGACCATATTCAACTTGGATATGAACAAGTTTTGATGTATTCAAGACATAAGAAATACAAACTAATATATGGTTACTGATGGTTGTATAATCTTCTTTTCTCCATCAACTACGCAGAGTCAGCAGATCAGTGACAAAGGGACTCCTTGAGCACCTGGGATGTGATGTAACAACCGTAAGCTCAACTGATGAGTTCTTGCAAGTTATTTCACAGGAGCACAAGGTGGTGTTCATGGATGTGTGCGTGCCCGGCATAGATGGGTATGAACTAGCTGTCCAGATTCATGAAAAGTTTACAAAACGTCATGAACGACCAGTATTAGTTGCACTTACTGGAAACATAAACAAGATGACAAAGGAGAGCTGCATGAGGGTTGGTATGGACGGAGTTATACTAAAACCTGTTTCAGTTGAAAAAATGAGAAGTGTTTTATCTGAACTACTAGAGCATCGGGTTCTATTTGAGGCAATGTAAGGATGCAGGAACATTGCTGCATTAGAAAGTCTTCAAGGGAAAACTAGAAATGAAAGCTTCCTGGCAGAAGTTAGTGTTGTATTGTGTACATAGAAGGTGACATTTTTATTGCAACACAATAAAGGTGGAGTGATGTTTTGCTGGAGGAAATTGTATGTTAAGAGCTGTCTCCATGTATCCTCCTTTATGTGCAATAGTTACAAGATAGAAGCAAATTGAATAATGACCGATTAATGTAAACTGATGAATGCCTACACCTGATTGATGTTTACTCAAGCATAGAGAAATGTATGCTTCCTCCTATCTTTGTCAATGTTAACCAGGCAGCTAGCCTTTTCATATTCAATGTGGAGCAGGAATAGTTTTCTTCACTCACCCAGAACATCTGCATAAAAAGCAATGGAACAGCTCTAGTTTGACTTGTTTAAGAGCTATATGATACGAAGCTGATATCAGAGCATCCCTACCAGTTCTACAAATAATAACAGCCATTTTCTGTCATAAAACTAGTTCCAGGATTCATGAAATGGCGGTAATGTGTATTCTCGATTGATCTGTTTATGTTGCAATCTACTTTCGAATTGTTTTAGTCAATTTAAGATTTCTCAATTTTGCAATACCATTTGGTCTGTTATCACTCTAGCACCTCAACTTCAATCTCGTCATATCTGTTGATAAAATTATAATTTGAAAGACATAAGTACATGTATTTTCCGGACAACATCTTGTAATGATTCGGTTAATCTTGTCATAGCATATTAGCAACCGTGAATACGTTAGCATAAGGACTGATAAATACTTTATGCCCGAAGAAAGAGGTTTTAAAATTTTAAGCATGATGTGCACAAACTTGCTCAAACAGTTCCTTCAACAAATAAATTTGTCAATATTCTCAAGTGAAGAGTGATCCAAGGCAAGAATCACACAAATCGTCTACCTTATTTCGCAACTGAACCTCGATGGAGCGAGGAAAACTCGTTAACAAATAATAAAAGCAATGTTACATACACCAGATTGAGGTAACAGAACCCTTATTGCTGAGAAACACCCCATGCAAGGGAATCATCACAAATCTTCTACATTATTTCTCAACTGAGCCTCGATGGAGAGAGGAAAACTCATCAACAAATAATAAAAGCAATGTTACATACACCAGATTGAGGTAACAGAACCCTTATTGCTCAGAAACACCCCATGCAAGGGAATCATGACAAACAGTGCCGATCTGCTGGCCTCAATGACACCAACAAAGACATGATGAGAAGGACCAGCACACCGCCTCAAGCAGAAGCAAGCAAACCTCAAAGGCAATTTTCCATAACTTTCCTAAACAGTTCCTTTGGTGCTGCATTGACAAATAAAAAAAAAACAAAAAAACAAATAAGAGATCCTAGTAGGTATATATACCATATGTTGTTGAATAGAATGCGAGTTCTTTCTTTAACCGATACAACTAGTCTTACCAGGCAATCCGGTGAACCTCTCAAACTGTTCATATGCCTGTCCAATGAGCATCTCAACCCCACTAACAACTGTGACACTGGACTCCGCAGCTTCGCTCAAAAGTCTAGTCATTTTGGGGTTGTAAACGGCATCAAACACCAACGAATATGATCTCAGAGCATGCTATGAAAAAAAAAACAAAAAAAAAAAGCTCTTGCCTTTAGAAGTGACTACAAGTTTGATGAACCAATTAGCATTTGATGAAGTTTTTCAAACACGGAACACAAATGGAAGATTGTGTAACTTGGTTTGGTAGCTAGAGTTTCCACGTTCAACTCTCCCAAACCATCATCACTTGAGACCAAAAGCTATTCCAATCCTTTTCAAAACGTAAATGAGTTGGTTTTGTTAAGGTTATGGCTCAGTGAGCTCATCGATCAAGAAGTTCATACTAATTATAGGCACATATTCATATACGATCATAAATATTATATCAAGCTCTACTGATTGTTGATAATGTAATGGAATCGGAGAGTAGCAACTAGCAAACCTTAGGAATAGGTGTCTCATCAATATTCGGTTGCATTCCGACAGATGTTGCATTTGCAAGAACCATGCCGTCCTCTGGGTGGAAATTTTCTAATTCAGCAAAAGACAAAGCATCTCCTCCAACTTCGTCTGCAAGTTTTCTGGCTCGATCTTGAAGAAAAAGAAGATATAAATGCTAGGAACTAAGAAATCGATATATCATTGTGATTTTATATATTAACAATGAACAATGAAAGTCGAAAAGAAAGATACAGGAAACAGTTAGCAAGGTGTGCAAAGGTTCAAATATCAAATATCATACCATGCATAGCGAGTTTATATATACTAATCGACTCAAGATAACAAAAAGTTACATGTTCAAAGTGAAAATATATATATGCTCATGTATTTCAAAAAGAAAGAGTGGTCCTATAAATTATCTGGCGTAGTTTTCAGAATTTCTATCAATGCATCAACTATGGATGAAGCAAAACATTGCAGATGACACCGTATACCATATGTCCATAACAGAAAAAACAAATAATTCATGAGCTAACTAGAACAAAAGAAAGCAAGATAGAAATGTACCATATTTGCGGTTGGCAATAACAATTCTAGCTCCCTTCTGCTTTGCACCATAAGCAAGCGCCTTTCCAGCACCTCCGGCACCCATGACAACAAACAACCTACCAGCTAAAGGTGAACCAGTGGTATTGTCTCTATCATGTGAACCTGTAAAAACATGAGAGGGAAGGGGGATCACCTTAGGAAGAGAAAGCCCGGCTCTTGCCACAATAAAGAAAGAAGATATAACTCAGCTAGTACAACAAATTAGAAACCTCGAAGTCCATCCTCGATAGCAGAAATAGACCCAAAATAGTCAGTATTTAAGCCAAATAACTTCCCATCAGTTGGCCTCCTTACAATGCAGTTAACAGCTCCTATTGACTGAATAGTTTGATCAATCAAGAACAAAGGTCAGCGAAGTACACCAACGAAGGACGTCACATTGAAATATAAATGATTTGTTCGCTACCTTGGCAACTGGATCAACCTCATCACAGCACTTTACTGCAGCTTCCTTGTGAGGAATCCCAACGCTGTGGTGGAATTAAACAAAGACTACAAACTGTTATCTTGAGATAAAAACAGCAAGAAACACTGCATAAAGATATTTCTGTTTCAAGTCTATACTAAGGATATATTAACTTGGAACAAATGTGAACCTGAATCCAGAAAAGTCAGTTGATGAGTAAGTACGGAGAAAATTTGCAATGTCATCTACCAAAAGATGTAGATAAACTCCATCGAAACCTACTGACTTGAATCCTTCATTGTAGAGAAGAGGAGATTTGCTGTGGCTGATAGGCTTTCCAATAACACCAAACAGTTTTGTACCAGGTCTTATCAGTCTGAAGTTGTATACATGTAATATATCCTTGATGGCAGGTTCTCCAGGAACTGAAACAATTCCTGAATCGAGTGTACCAGAAGTAAGGTAACCACCAAATTTTGCGCAGAGTATCCGAGAAATCAAGCCCCTCTCACCCATTGCAAGTCCTATTACTGGGACCTGAAATTCATGTATAAATCTTATTAAATCATGAAAAGTGGAACTTAGCATGGAACCCATCAACTTCAATTCCTATATACCAGCAATGTAAGAGGATAACTACAAAACCATAGATTACAATTCAGCTCAGCATGGAAAGAAACTATGAACAAAGCTTAAAAGTACAATGCAATTTCACACCACCTATGCAACTTACTTGAGAATGCACAGTTATCTGAAAAATGCGTGCTACGTCAGTAATATCCAAGGCAGTGGTTGTGATGCTGACTATGTCAGCTCCAGTGGCTTGCATTCTAGCAACAAGATCTCCGAGATCCTCGACAGATGGAGTATCTTGATAGTTGTGGGAAGAAACAATAACTTTAAACTTGTCAGGCTTCTTTCCATATATGGAGTCGATGAATTCATGAGCAACCTTCGGTCACAGGTAATAGCATTAGTAAAACGTAATTCATGATCTACAATCCTAGTGTCAAAGTTTAAACAGAACAGAATATAAATGAGTTTTCTAACACCCTAGTACCAATGCAAGGGTAGTTTGTTTAAATTTTAGGTGCTTGAAATTGTATTTAACGTGCTTCTTCCTCTACCCCCATGAACAAGTTTAGAGTTGTACTAATCAGTTCTCTAGAGTTCTGTCTACAGTTCATTGATGAGATAATGTTCATAGATAACTTTTCAAAGTTACATATGCATAAGGGAGCAGAACGCCAGAACCTGAAACTCGACATCAATGTAATCAGCTCCAAGCTCCATCGCTAATCGAAGAGCATCCAGTCGATGTTTTTCATCACCATCATACTGACCACCTTGCCACTTTGGTCTAGAAAAATACAAAATATCAGATGGGAGTTGCTGGGAGTTTCGTAGGGAAATCATCGGACAAATTATGTTTATAATGAGCAAAATGACACCGGTAGTACTGAGAAGTAAAATCCACTATACAAAGGCATGTGACACCTCTGTAACTTGGCCTGGGAATATACGCCTAACACTTTTGGTTTTGGATGAGGGGCTTGCGTTGTTATAATATTATCTCTGTAAATTAACACGCGGATTTTTCGTTTCATACATGTCTCTGTATATCTGGATCGACTTATTTTACCCCCATGAGATGTTTCTTCAATGATTTACCCGTTACTGAAAATTAATTTCCAAAATTCAATTTTTCTCAAACTTCTCTCATTGCTGCATGATTGGAGTACACCAACTATTCAAATGCCTCTGCAGGAATGTTTGGTGCAATGACTTTTACAAAATTCGGATCCCTACAAATTGATCGTATGTATTATGGAGATATCTTCATATCACTTCACTCCTAGGCCATACAATATGGCAAATTCTATAAGCCACGAGCTTCTATAAAAAATAAAAAAAATAAAAAAATTATTATGGATAGTTAACTAAACATGAAGCACCTATGACCCGCTTTTGAAACTAATTTTATATTGAAATTCAAAATACTACCCTGGCCTAATCAATACAATTGAATTCATTGTTACAAAGTAGTAACAATTTTGTCCTTCTGCCACTTTGGCTGTTAATTTGACCGTTTGACTGATAATTTAGCATCAATTAGACCCTGAAAGCAGAGTAAAAATACTACTTGACACCGATATATAACATGTTTAGGCAACTTTTGCGACCATATATATGAGTATATTGGTTTCACCTAAAGGTGTTATTTAGTTTGGTAATTACTGAAGTGACTGAATACCAACTGATATTTTATGTTTGGTAAACCAACTTTTTGGTTATCGAAATCAATGAAACTGAAATAAAAAATTACTGAAAAAGTTAGTTTGATGTTAGTAAAAGTCAAATTTACGAATTACCTAAATATTAGCCTATATATTCCATTTTTAGTACACACATATATATTAAGAGATATAAGAAAAAAAAATTATAATAATATTAACAGTATTAATACTACTAGATTAACAGCACATATATTCAATGAACTTAGAAAACTAGATCATATATTAATGGGTAACCCAGTAAAAGAGCTTTAGATAACTAGGTATACTGAAGATTGATAAAAATCTATGTCATATATATATATATATATATATATATATATATTTACAAAGAAAATTAAAAAATAAGTAGATGTACAAAAAGTTTACGACAATATATAAAAAAAAAAAAAGAATTCCAATTATTCATTCTAATAGGAAATTCTACAATATGTTAAAACATGACATGCATACAATTAGCACTTTTAGGATTTAAATTACTCAATTGAAAACCTACCTTACTCTAACGAGGATCTTATTTACCTTAATGAGAACTTTTTTTTAGTTACCACATGAGTCCTCAAAGTGATAAGTTAATAGGACATGTATGAGAAATGTTAACGTACCATAACCAAAATACCGAATCTAGGACATGTATGAGAAATGTTAACATACCATAACCAAAATACCGAATCTGATAGAAATCATTAAATACCCAAATTTTGATTGGTAATTAGTAGCTCAATTTTGAAATCGAAATCTTTGATTTTAAAGTTGGTAATGTATATAACCAATTCGAACCAACCAAGTGATAACTCTTGTTTAAACTCTATGTTGTAAATCAAGCAAAAAAAAAAAAAAAAAAAAATCAAATTGTGGTGTAAGGTCAGTTGTAGAAGACATGCCTTATTGAACAGTTAGGCGGATGATCAAAGTGATAGAGGTGCGAATTGTTACACTTCAAAGCAGTAGATAGCAATGCATTGAAATCATAAGAGGTTCAATGTTAAATGGCCTCAAAACCGTGAAACAGGTACTTCAAACAACTCTTCTAGTTTTCGTCCAGCACTTTGCTGATATTACTACGACAAACTTGTAAAGGGCATACCAGAAAACAAGCTGTATCAGGTAAGAAATTCTTGGTAAATTTACCTATAAGTGAAAAGAGTTGGCGAAGGGGATTCTTTAATTAGGGTCTTAAGATCTTCATTGCTATTGAAGACCTTCAAATAATCCAATCTAATCTCCACTAGATCAGCACCAAGGGCTGCTGCCTTGCCCATATCGCTCACCATCTTGCGAACCGTTTCCGCCGTTATCGGAGCGCAAACTAGTGTTGAAGTCCCCATCATTCCTTATAAGCAAGCTGAAATTCCCCAAGGTGAGAAACGACAGAATACTCAAAATATTGATGGTATACCACTCACTCTGAATCTGATGATCTGATCTAAGAAGGTTCAGATATCTGTTTCTTCGGCCAAAACAGCTTACTTATCCTTCCCAAGGTGTAGAATCCAAGTCGTGATAAGGACAGGGGTCCACTTTAATTTGATTGCTAAGCTTTCAAACCTATAAGTCAACTAATAAGCTTCGTCGTCTTTTGTTAAAAAAGGTTAAAAGAAGTTCGTACAGACCCCTCCCTGGAGTTACTACTTCCCAGTAATGTGAATATCTGAATCACATGTCTATAATTTCAGCCTCTCAGAATATACGACACTAAAAGACTAGACACAACAGTTCCAAATCAAGAAAATAACCGAGAAAGAATAGTCCTCTTGGCGAATCCAATAAAAATAAGCAACCTATTCAATGTCCACTGCCACAACCTAGCTAGAGTAGCTACATATAGAGAAATAAACTGTAAAAAGTGAAACTAACTACTGACCACCCATGCTATCATCAGTAGAAGATTTATTCAGAACAGCGTCAAGACTCAAGAACCCATGAAGAAGCAGAGTGTCATTAAGAGGAAAATCTGGAGTGGACTTCGCTTCTACCAGCAGGGAGCTACATACGTACGTGCACTGCAACAAGAGAAGAGCCTTTAACCTTTTCTGCATGCCCATTTAGCATCACACACGGACTGCGACATGTTCAGCTGGAGTAAAACCAACCTCACCACTTCCGGTGGAACTGTGAAGCTATAAACCGAGAAATATTCTTCCATCTCTCCCAAGGTGTGTAATTTATAGGGTCCAGCTTACATGTATGCAATGGCCTACTCTCATGGATAGTTGGTGGTCTTGCAGTAGCTAGTTGTTGCTGCCATTTCTGCAACCATCAACAACAGTTCTTGGTCTTCTATAAGTCACCATTTGCAAGGATATCGCACCTAGTGCCTTTCCGGATAGTCAATATTCAGTTGATTTTCCAAACTGCCTGGAATATTATTTAAGGATATAAATAATTAACTATGAAATAAAAATATCCTTACGTCATCACTGTAGTAGTAACGTACGTAGACACACTTATGTTTTGCGTATTTAACGTTAAATTTTGAGACATCTTCTGTGTACTGTGCAATTGGGTCATATGCGCATGAAGGGTAGGTTGTTTATATATTTTATTGGGAAAGGAAAGACTGTATATACGGACAGGGAACTTATTTCCAGCTTCGGATGGTTTCTTGTAGTTGTAATCAATAATTGAAATATCTGCGATGATATATTCCCCAATATCTCTTTTTTTGGATCTATCTTAAGCATTAATATCTTATCTTCTACCGTTTCTGTAAAATTTATCCGATACAATCAAATATCTCAAATATATTAGATATTTAGGATATGTTTCTGATAAAATAAAGAAATATCTGTAAAATTTAATGAAAAAAAAAAACAAAAAATTGAAAAGACTCAGTAATTCTCTTAATGCAAATCTGTGTAAAGATAGATCTCCTCAAGACAAATTTGGGTGAGGAGAAATCTCCTCAAGGCGAATTTAGATGAGGAGAAATACCCTCAAGGCAATTCTGGGTGAGAAATAATTCTGTAAATGCAAATATGTGTGAGGAGAGATCTCCTCAGGGCGTATATGGGTAAGGAGAAATCTCCTCAAAACGAATTTGGGTGAAGAGTATTCCCCTCAAGAGAAATCCGAGTGAAGAGAAATTCCTTGAAGACGAATATATATGGACACGGAGAATTCATGAAGCAATTTCAAAAAGTAACTCATTCACTTCATCTTTCTCAATTATATAGGATTGACCTCAATTATATTAAAGTTTAAGACAAAGAGAACAGACTATTGAGTTATGATCCGCAAAAGAGTGTGAAAAAATGTGGTGCAATTATATGAATCATTTGGTACTGTGTAGTCTGTGACTCTATAGTCTGTAGTACGTTGAACAATAGAAAGAAGATAAAAGTTCAATTATTCAAATGGGGCCAAGTGACTTTGCAGAAGGAACCATATAATCATATATGGATGACAAGATGAGAACATAGTACAGACTTTGCGTCTTAAAGAAGTGAGGAATAATGAATGTATTGGGTAGTCTTTAATTGAACAGTATGAAGAAGCTAAAGGTGATTCACATATTAAAGATGGAATAACAAGCATGTCAGAGCAGGCTGTTCAATTATTCAAAAGAGGCCAAGTTCAATTATTCAAAAGAGGCCAAGTGACTTTGCAAAAGGAATTATATATTGATGAGAGCATCTGTATCTTGAAGAAGTGAGGAATCTATATAAGAGTATATCATGTTCACCACTACAATTTGTACTATATGGATCATATGTCTTTGTTTGATTATTGCATTTTAGTAGACCAACAAGCGACTTTTCTACTACATCTTTTTGGATGTAGATGAAGTTGACATTCATACTTATTTATATCTAATCCCAATAAATAGACTCTTTTAAAAACAATATATTTTTCCGAATATCCCTGATATATTCCCGATATTTTCACTATCTCCATATTTCAAAATTCCAATAAATATGTAGATACATATATTTTAATGTTGCCTGATCAATAAATTTTAAGTTTCTACTAAAAAAGAAACTTGTGTGCTATTGATTAATATTAAATTAAAATTAGTTGTTATGTAATATCTAGTATTCAAAATTGGGTTCTACGGCACCACTCCAACAATCTATCCGCATGCATGTATAGACTAGGGCTGTAAATAGACTTGATTTAATTCAAGTTCAGCTCGTGTTTGGCTCATTTCTAGATTGTTTGGGGCTCGTGCAGTTCATAAAAAATTGACATGAACTTGAGTTCAATGTTAAGCTCGATTGGAAAATTGAGCCAAACTTGATCTTTAATATATTCAGCTCATGAACTCATGAACAACTATTTTGCTAAAAAATTTCTAAAGAATACTAACTCAAAATATTAAATTTTTAATTAAATGTAATATATTTTTCTTTCATGGTACTATAAAATATTTAAATATCACTACTGATTGTCATTACTCATTACTCAAGTCAGAATGACCATTACAAATCCCTTCGTTGTTATTAACTAAACAAACAAGAGGTTGTGGGGATACCACGGTGGTACATAGGGCTAGGCCATCCATTATACAATCAGTGCTTACATATTAAAAGTAAGTCTATCAACTATGATAATGTAGGACATAGCAATAAGCATAGTTTAAAATACACTATGTTTTCTCCTTACCCTTCAAGCTAGGGGTAGGAGGTTTCTCTGAGTACAATATATATACTCAACACTTCTTCTGCAGGAACTTTCTTCGGTTTGAGAGGATTTTTAATCTTCGATCCCACGCTTCTTCTTAGCAGTAGCTAGACTGCTCAGCTTGCATTCCTTCCATGGCATAGCCGTAATTAGCAGCATCACCCTATTTTGGGACAAGCATGCCACCCGGTGTTTCAATGAGTCCCAAACATTTAGTTGTAAACTTTGTGGGGAATTCAGGCACTTTTACCTTCTTTGTGGTAGTAGTATCCATTACCTCTCCCTCTTGCACTACATCGAACAGGAATTTTAATTTCATTGGGGATGAAAATAAGGACTTTTGCCTGGCTCTTTTCAAGGTTTGCTGTGCATCTTCAACTAGAAATAACGCCGGAGAATTATCACTGTTATCTGCCCTTAAGCCCACATTCTTGAAAACAATTGGCTTGCGTACTTTAGTGCCTTCATTGCTACCAAACAGGTTTCTTGCATTCAGAGATAAGATTGGCATTTGAACACTATGAAACCTAAACGCATCACTAGTGAAACGTGCCTCATTGAAGCCAATAAAGAGGCTGATTAACTCCAACCTGTGCGGCGCATATGCCTTTGGTTTCTTGCTTGGTGGCAGTTCCGCCAAAGGGTGGACACCCTGTTGAAAGATTAGGTGCAGTTTCGACATTTTCCAATTAGGTTTTCAAAAAAGTACAATATTTCTTTCACCACGCCATGAGCTAGCTTCAAGGTTGATTTTTTTATTTTTTTATTATATATATATATATATTTATATTTATATATTTAAGGAAGAAAGGCTTTGAGATTTCATGAGCAACGTACATGAACTCATATCTTAGAATTAAACAGCTTTCAATCCATATATATCTATAAAACTTTTCAGTGATGGAAGCAACATTCATGATTGTGTTTTTACTTTTTACCCTCCAACGTTGGCGGTATATTGTTAATCTTCATCCATGAGATTAATGACTCCATGGGTCCGGCCATGTGGGAGATGTCCACCACATCATTACCAGCAAGAGAAAGGGAAAGCTAGTAGTAACATCCTCGATGGAAGACATAGTGCTGTAGAAATGGGGGAGAACGAAATCTGCAGGTTACGGTTTAGGGTTTTTCTCTTTAGAAAATTACATAGTAGCACGTGACCAAAGATGTAAACACAGAAAACTCACTTGCAAAAAGATTTATACAAATAAGGATATGAGCCCAGGCCCAAAAGCCAAATGAATAAAGCCTGATTCCCAATTTTAATGGCAAATGACTAAAACGCTCGAGTTTCATCATAATTTACGGCACTGCCACTGTCCAATCCCAAAACCTAAACCAAGCTAACGCCAAAACAGAAACCCAAATACCCAGCGACGGGGCGCAGCTAGTAGCAGCTACGGTTCCGTGCTCAGCTCGAATTTGGCTTCAATGGAGGTCGATAAGGTAAGCTCTTACTCACTGCCTTTGTTTATGTTTCTTCGAATTAGGATGTGAAAAGATGAGGTGCTAATGAGACTAGAGTGGAGATGACTTATTGGGTTGGTTTTGGGTGGGTTGGATGTGAAGGTTTAAGTTGCAATTTTTGGGGTTTGGTTTTTAGCTGCATTTAATTTGGTAGTTTCAGAGTGGAAATTTGCTTGATTTTACTCTTTTTCTTTCGTGGGTACTTTCAATGGTGTCTATTTGAGTGTCGAATTAAAACGATCTTGCGGCAGTTAGTTTGGGAACGTGATTTTCAATGATGTTCTTGCTGGAGTATTTGGGCTTTGTGTCCCATGCACGGACTTGTTAGACTGAAAATACAGGAACACTTTGAAAATGGGGGATAATAGTTATGAGGGAAACTTGGTAAGTTACTTTAGCTCGGGTCTTCTGTAACTGTATTTAGGAGAACTTGGTTAAAGCTGGATGACTCACAATGTTGTGGGTCAGTGGTTTGAGATTAGCTTATCATGGTGAATGTGTCGATCTTCCTGCATATCCTGTCAAGTCTGTAGGGTTTATTTCAAGTTTTCTAGTCAAGTTAAGCATTTCAAATCGATGTCTAAGTGCAAAAACTTATGGAAGCTTCGGCATTCAAGAAATAGAGAACCCTTAACTAGTACTTTTAATATATTATGGTTAAAGCAATTGCATTGATATGTACATAAATATCTGTGGGGTTTGAGTACAAGGATCGATGCCAGTGGTTGATGGTCTGAAACATGCTTGAATCTGGTGAATTTGGAAATCTTTATACACAGTTAGAATTAACCTCATCAAGGTGTCTTCTAGACATGCTATCTGGTTACAAGGAGGCTCTGCTACTATTATAGTTAAAAAAGAAACATAATTGAGCTATAATTCCCCAACCACTACTTCGTGAACCTGGATAATAGTAGCTCTGGAGAATCATTTATATAAAATTAGTTTACTCTCTGTTTATTAATCATGTATGTGGTCCTTCTTTAGTTGCTTTCTTTTAGCATGCTTGATATCTATGTAACTAAAAGACATTCCCTGGTATTTTAGTGTGTAAACAAAACTGGTAGTTATTGTTGGTTTGGTAGGATGTGGACTTTTAGCCAATTCAGAGGATCATAGTTTTGAGGTAGGTGCCATAACTTTGTGTAATTTCATCTTTGAGTTCCTGTTTAAATGCTACATCTAATTTCGCCAAATTGTATGAGTGATGACTCTTATGCTCTACGCACATTACAGACTTCTTTTACAGAACTAGGGTACTGATAGTAGCAGTAGCATGCTTAATGTGCTAGGTCAAAAAAAGTTGAAGCCATGAGTTCGTAGCTGAACTGGCATTTCTTTTGTACAGAATGCTTTTCAGAATGAAATGTAGTCAAAAAACAAAGAAAGAAATGATAATCGTGTTTTTCTAGTTGGGATTCTTTGCAAATTAGTAAGTCTATGAGCTCACTTTTGATTATAAGCACTATTTTTCTAAAAAAAAAGACGGAAAAGCTATTGGGAGTTTGCTGCATAAAAGACTCAGATTTTGGAGTGTATTGTTCACGTTTATCTCTCTTATTTTATTCGACTCCCTTCCTCTAATGAAGACAACTGTGACTCCTCATTGTCATTAGCAACAATTGATGGTTCTAGATGGTACTAATCACATTAGTGTATTCTATCAATTCAGTCCAAGTCATAGTACTATGTGTGCAGTTTTCTACTTACATATTATTGTTATGTGATACTATGTGTGCAGTACATATTCCTCATAAATTTATTTGTGAAGTTTATTTGAAGGTTCTGGTCTTTTATTAATCAACAGTTATGTAGTTTACTTTGATATACATGAGGAGCAAATTCATGAATTTAGCATCACTATGGTTCTGTGGTTTACTTTGATATGATCGGCTACTGTCAATGATATGATCTGCTACTGTTCAAATTGAATTGATATGCTACTTTATAGTTTATGGTTTATGTTAATGATATGATATTAATTGTTTATGGTTGAAATTGGCTACTGTGTGTAGGTGCAAAAGGGTGATGGCACAAGAAATAATCGAACAAAAACAGTGAGAAGAAAAGCTCCGGCACATACGAAAAAGTGCAATAGCAGAACTGGACGAGTTTGAGTGCAGTAGCAGGATTGGACTAGTGTAGTAGCAGGATTTGACGATGACGAGTGCAGTAGCAGAACACGAGTACAAGTGCAGTAGCAGAATTGGACGAGTATGAGAGCAGCGAGTGCAGTAGCAGGATTGGACTAGTGCAGTAGTATGATTAGGTGATGATGAGTGCAGTAGCAGAACACGAGTCCAAGTGCAGTAGCAGAACTAGACGAGAATGAGTGCAGTGAGTGCAGTAGCAGGATTAGGCGATCACGAGTGTAGTAGCAGAACTGGACGAGTATGAATGCAGTGAGTGCAGTAGCAGAATTAGGTGATCACGAGTGCAGTAGCAGAACACGAGTCCAAGTGCAGTAGCAGAACTGGACGAGTATGAGTGCAGTAGCAGGATTAGGCGATCACGAGTGCAGTAGCAGAACACGAGTACAAGTGCAGTAGCAGAACTTAACGAGTATGAGTGCAATAGCAGGATTAGGCGATGAGATGAGAGTAGTAGGAGAGTGAGGTTTTGTGAAGTAACATAAAGGGATTATTCTCAAGAAAAAAAGAGTAACATAAACCGATTGTTCTTAGAAAAAAAAAAAAAAAACATAAATTGATTTCTCAGAAAAAGAAAAGTAACATAAAGGGATTAAAAGTCAAAATAAGTAGTTAAAGATAAAAAAATAAATTAAATCATGACATGTGGCAAGTGGAGAGCAAATTGTCCTTATTTGTAAGATTTAATCCTTGTAAAGAGATTAAAAGTCAAAAGAAGTAGTTAAGGATAAAAAAGTAAATTAACTCATGACATGTGGCAAGTGGAGAGCACATTGTCCTTATTTGTAAGATTTAGTCCTTATATGTTTAATTCAATCTTTAATGAATTTATTTGTTAAGTTATCTTTTGTCAATAACTTATATGTAATTTGTTATTTTCTCTTTGGGTGCGGCAGCGTGCGCTTTAGGTTAAGTATCACAATTTATTTTAGGTATGATGTAAATTATTAGCTAGTAATTATTTACGTAATTTAATAATATTTTTGTTTGTTTTCTTTGTTTAATTTTTTGACACACTTTGACAAATTCAATATCGAGCCAACCCGACCCTAACTCAAGCCCAAGTTTGTTCCATGATTAAGCTGACTCTAACTCAAGCCTTCGTTCCATGATTAAGCCGACTCGAGTTCGAAGTTTACTATTAACACTTTACTGAAGAGAGAGAGAGAGAGAGAGAGAGAGAGAGAGTTATACCACTTTACTAAAGTTTAGTCACTATCGTGAGAATATTTCTTGTAATCCCATTATTTTACATAGTGGGAGAAAGAAGTATTACTGTCTCGGGGATGACAAAATATTAGGGGTGGGATTTTTGAACCGGGAACCGGAAAAACCGAACCGACTAGAGAGTTATACCACTTTACTGAAGTTTAGTCACTATCGTGAGAATATTTCTTGTAATCCCATTATTTTACATAGCGGGAGAAAGAAGTATTACTGTCTCAGGGATGACAAAATATTAGGGGTGGGATTTTTGAACCGGGAACCGGAAAAACCGAACCAAACCAGTCGGTTCGGTGCGGTTCTTAGGCTGTAGTTTTCCATTTCGTTGTAGGATCGAACCGAGTTCTCTTCATTTAGTTCAGTTTCGGTTCTCTGTTCTGGAAACTCAAAAAACCCGAGGAACTAATTATGTTTTGTGTTAGCTCAGTGGTAAGAGCACCCACTAAGGTTCGAGTCACCATCGGGGTAGGAGTGAAATCATTTTATCCTCTTTTAGAAAAAGAAAGAAAAAAAAATTATGTTTTGTGTTATACATGTGGTATTAGGTTTTCTAGCCCCAAATCAGAACCCTTCAATCAAAGTTTCAGATCAAACCTCATGCCCTCGACCAAAACCCCTCAGCGCCTCCAGTAAAAACTCTTAGCCTCGACCAAAACCTCTTAAACTGCTCCAAAGCTCGACCAAAAAACCAAAACCTTCATCTCACTTCATCTCTCACACTCGTCATTTTCATTACCCGAACCTTCAATTGATTCAGTTCATCACCTCAAATCATCACTCATCCAAAATGTATTATGTTCTTCCTTCAATTTCATCATCTCAGAATCTCAAATCATGGCTGAAGCTGAAGCTAGCTCTTCCGAACCGTCTGCAACCTATTCATCCCAATCTGAACCATCTGCTTGCAATGAGCTTGTTGTTGCAAGCAACAATTTGGAACCACCTGGAGATGGACCCATCTGAACCAACAGCTGTCCCAAAATCAACAAAAGCTCCTTCTACTAGGAGCACTGTTGCGAAGAGAAAAAGGGGAGAGAAGAAGAAAGGGAAGTAGAGGTCGAAGGTTTGGGATCACTTCACGAAGGAAGATCATCCCTTAATCGAGACTATCGATGGAGTTGAGAATGTGGTTGGCCATACAAAAAGAGCTCAATGTAAGTATTGTCCGACTCATTTGGCTTGCAATTCATATGAAAATGGCACATCATCTCTTAGGAAACACATTAAGATTGTTTGTAAAAGATACCCTGGTAGAGTTAATGTAGACTCGGGACAACGTGTTTTGACTAGTGATGGAAGAAGAGGTGGTCAGGGAGTTTAGTTAGTATGAATTGGTCGCAAGAGAATTGTGTGGAAGCTGCAACTCATATGATAGTTGTGGATGAACTTCCCTTTACTTTCATTGACAAACTCGGGTTTAACTATTTTTGCAGTGTTGTTATGCCTTTGTTTAAAGTCCCATGTAGGAAAGTGATAGTTAAAACATTTCTAGCAATGTATGATTAATCATACCTCCTCTGCACACTTGAAGTTAATAGGCCTAGAAAGTGATCGATTAATCAGATAACAAGCATGATTAACCGCTTCTACCCAAAAATCTTCAGGCAACCCTGCATGAAGTCTCATGCTTCTTTCTCTCTCCGTGAGAGTTCTGTTCATCCTTTCTGCAACACCGTTTTGTTGAGGAGTCTTCTTAACAGTAAAGTGTCTTGTGATGCCCGGATCCTTGCAGAGCTGTAAGAACTGGTTATCTCTATATTCACCTCCATTGTCGCTTCTTAAACACTTCATTTTTCTGCCAGTTTGGTTTTTAACTTCAGTTTTTCACTCCTTGAACTTAGTGAAAACCTCATCTTTGGTTTTATAGAGTATACCCAGACCTTCCTTGAAAAATCATCTATGAAAGAGACGAAATATCTGGCTCCACCTTTTGATTTCATTGGTGTAGGCCCCCAAACATCTATGTGAATATAATCTAATACTCCTTTGGATTTGTTCTCACTACTGCCCATATTGAACGTCACCTTGGTCTACTTTTTTAGTGTGCAATACTTGCAAAATTCAAGTTTGCAACTCATTACACCTTCTAGCTGATCCCTTTTGTGTAATTCTTGCAACCCTCTCTGACTCATATGCCCTAGCCGTTTATGCCAAAGCTCAGTCTTGTCTTCCTCCGTATAAACTATAGCTCCACCTACCACCGTAGAACCTGTAAGTTTATACATGTTATCTGGTTGCATCACACTCCTCATGTAGACCATTTGTCCCTTTCCTACCTTGAGCTGTCCTTTTTCGAATTTATACCAAAATCCAACCCTATCCAAAGTGCCCAATGAAATCAGATTTCTACTCAATTTTGGGACATGTCCGATTTTTCCCAGCGTTCTGAAAATTCCATCATGCATCTTGATCTTTACTGTTATGATTCCTATGATTCCACAAGGTGAATCATCTCCCATCAAAACTTCCTCGGTATTCCTCTCTTCATATGTGTCGTACCAATATCTATGTGCACACATATGAAATGTGCAGGCTGTATCTAAGGTCCAATATTTAAGCGCGCTGGAGCTGGTTTATACTGCGAGAAGTTCTCCATCGTCACTATAATTTCCAGTAATGACATTGGCTGACTTGGAGCTTTCTCCTAACATCTGCGCCTTTTTCTCCTTCCATTGTTTGCAATTCCTTTTTCAGTGGTCAGGTGAACCACATTAGAAGCAACCATTCTTCTTTTCTTTGAATTTTCCCCTAGATTTTGACCTGCCTCTTTCTTCAAATCCACCACCTCTATTCATGGACCTTCCTCTCTCCTTGCCTTTGACATGAAGTCCCTATGCTTGAGTACTTCTTCTTCTTTGTCTATTTTGACATATGCTTCTAAGTTCTCACACACTTTAGAAAGTGTGATAGTATCTTTGAATATCATGGTGGTTTTGATGTGCTTGAATGAAGGTGGAAGAAAATGTTGTAACATGACAGCCGTGTCTTCATCATCCATCTTTGCTCCAACCTTCTCCAAGTTTGATATGCAATTCTGAAAATTGCATATGTGATCATGAAGATCATCCCCTTCCTCTATCTTGAGGCCAAAAAGCTGTTCCTTCAAGAGTAGCTTGTTGCTGATAGTTTTTTCCATGTAGTCCCTTTCAAGCTTCTCCCATGCTTCCTTTGCAGTCATATTCCCACCAATATGAAGCAAGACATTATCAGCAAGATGCAGCTCAATGGAGCGCTTTGTTTTCTTATTCTTCTTCATATAATCTACTTCAGTCATTGTTGCAGGCTTATCTCCAATTGCCTGATCAACCTCTTCCTGAACCAGAACGTTCTTCATCTTCCTCTGCCAAATCTTGAAGTTGTACTCGCCATTAAAGGGCTTAATGGACTGTTTCACATCCCTGCTTCGACAATGACTTTGCTATTCACCATCGCAAAACACCTTGAGCCTAAGCTCTGATACCACTTATTATGTATGCCCCCCTTAGGATCCTTTGTGTTTTACTACTTAAGCAAAATCAGAAAATAGATGAACTGAAAACAGAAACAAAACACAGCAATTTTATAGTAATTCAACCAAAATTTTAGCCTACGTCCACTTCGTGATCTCTCTTGAGAGATTCACTAGCACTATGAAGAATTTAGGTGTTTACAAATACTTATTGCAGATCCCTCAAACCCCTCAGACTACTTCTTATCTCTCTATCACCTTCACTCTAGTTTTCTGCGCTCTCTGTCTTAGTTCTCACAAAACCCCTGTAGCTCCTATTTATAGGACATAGAAGCTGCTGATACAACATGGGATTAGGATTCCTAATCCTAATAGACTAAGCCTATAATACAAATCCTAATAGAACTTGAAAGACTAACTTTCCTAGAACTTAAAGAAAAGCTGCGCACAAACCTCTTTCCTTTTTAGACTTGGATTTGAATTTTGAATCCTAACTTTTTCAAATTGTATCAATGAGCCAAAAACACAACATTGACTTATTTCAACATTTATGTGGATGCCTTTGCTTAATTTACTCACCAATTCATCTTTTGACTAGGGCGGAGAGTGCACATGCAAAGCTTAAGCAAGAGCTTAAGTCTTCACACTTCAGTGTATCATGGATGCGTATTCACTCTTTATTGTGTTTACATCACATAGAACTTAAGGCTTCATTTGAAAAGAGTCGATGCTTTGTGCAACACAAGTTTAGGCATGCATACTTGAGGGATTTGATAGGATTCGTGTCCATCTCTGCGTTAAGTAAGATCGTGTGTGAAGCGAATAGGTAGCTCAATATTGATTGTCTTTAATTGTGTGATATATTCTATTCATGTTAGAAACTATACTAATTTATTTATTACACAGTGTTGATTATATTGGATCAGAACTTGCATTATGCAATAGTGATATTTGTAAAATGCACAGGTTGCTTTGTGCACATAAGATAGCTGAATATAAGTGTTGTGATCATCCCATTGCCATTGAAGAAAGTTAGAGATCAGAACAACTGTGGAAGACTCAGAAGTACCTGAAAAAGTTTCTGTAAAAGCACATTTAGATCGATTAGTAGAGTGGGCTAAAGTACAAGATGAGGAAACAAAACTTCAAGTCTTGGTGAAGATCGATAAGTAGATGAATCCTGGTTATACCTTACTTAGGGAACCAGTTGAAAAGACAAAAACTAAAGGTCATCCAAGTAAGGTAGATGCTAGTACACGCCGTTGGCCATCCAGGTTTCAGATTGTAGATGCATTGTTATCGGAGCGCTACAGTCATTCTTCAGTACCAAATGTTTCAAAAGTAACTAGTACATCACATACAAAGAAAGCAAATGGTCAAGTTGAAAAAACTAAGGTATGATACAAATATGTTTTGTTTGAGGTTGATAATAGTTTATTAATTCTGATATATACAAAGTGATTTTTCATGTGCTCTTATACAGCCGAACAAGCCAACTTCAAAAGATCCAAGATTTGAGGTGACTCAAAAGTATACAGTGTAGTTCATCTTTAGCATGAGGCAATATATTACCGGTTCAATGAACGTTGAAGATGATAGTAATTGTGGTTTTAGAGTGGTGGCAGCAGCTATGGATTTTGGTAGAAAAAATTAGCGTAAAGTGAGAACTGATTTAATAAATGAGTTAAAAAAACAGGCCTGATCTTTATGAAGGTCTCTATGGAGGACAATATGGAGTTGAGAAACTTCATCAACGACTCAACCATTCTACATCTAGTATTGCACCTAAAACAAAATGGATGGATCTTCTAGACATGGGGAATTTAATAGCAACTTGGTATGGGGTAGTGGTTGTGAACTTATCAAATGGTTAATGCTTCACATTTCTCCCATTATGTGAGTACATTGAGGGAAAACTAATGAGATAGGCATTGGATTTGTGAATAGTAATCACTTTGTGCAGGTAGAAAATAGCATACATTAATTTTGCTTATAATTTTCATAGATATAACTAATGAAATTTCTTATTGCTTTTGATGTAGAACGAATGGTAGTCCAAATTGAAGAACAGCTCGATCGTGGAAAAGGAGGAAAACCCGGTTTGCTGCAACTTTGGCATTCGGTGTCCAAATCGTGATTGCTATACCTTTTCGGAAAAGGAACGACACCAGGATTAAAACTCGTTGCTTTGCCACGACATGTGGGCTTGGGCTTTCGGGGTCGTTTAGGGTCTCAAAACTGCAATTTACTATTTTTCAGAATTTTCGGTTTTCTAGTTTGTTGTGGATTTATTTTGTTATTACCTGTGAACTTTAGGGTTTCATTGTTAGTTGCACTAGAGTTTCTTTTCTCATATATAAGCAATCTTAAATGGCTGCAGAACGCATCTTTATCATATTATCAATCAAATTGAGAGTTTTCTCATTTATCTCTGGTGGACTCCAAAATTCTTGTTTTAGGTTTATTGCTTGTAAACCTAGGTTACTTCTAACTGCATCAGCTTTACAGATATGTTTATTGTCCGGGCACCCACTGCCACTAGTTCCACCAAATTGGATTTATCATGCCAATAATACAACTAAGAGTTTGTACTTGAAATATCAAGATCGTTTCCAGCTATATAAGGCTTTGCCACATCCTGAAAGAGTAGCCAGCATATCCCTAGAAATTGTGGAACTTAGTGATAATGAAATTACTCAACTTGGTGATGTTACTATGTCCGGTGAAGACAATATAATGCATCTTCGCGATGATTGAATTGGTTTGAGATTTACTCAGTTGGATTGTTAGATACTAATAAATTAAATTAGAATTATAACTTTAATATATTTAGCCATTGTACTTGTGTAGCTTTTTAATATGTTTAGTTTGAACTAAGATTCAATATTTTGCCACCATTTTGTTCTCTTTGTAGAATCATATGAATTGTGTTTGCAATGGCTTTCAATTAACTTAATTTGACTTATTCTTTACGCATATAGCAGCCTAAAAGCTCGAGCTTGATGAGGGGATTAGACTGATGTAATTCCAATATGTCCTTGTCAAAGTTTCAATATGCCCTTAACATGTTCCCACAAAGACAAACACCAAGAACAGTACTGCCAATAAACCTCAAGCAGATTAGAAAACTTGTAATGGTAAACTAGATCTTGTACTGATAAGAAAGAATAGAAAGAAGAATAATGTTGGGAAATGCAAGAGATAAGTGGTAGTGAGAATAGGCTGCATTCTTGATGGATTATTAAAGGAATTCACTTCAGTAGTATGCATCAGATTGAGCCTTTTGTGGGGTACAAATTTTGAGAGTGAACTTATAAACACAACAGGGACACATCTTGTTAAGGAAAAAATATCTAGTCAAGGAGAGAATATTTTGTCGAGGAGCATATCTCTTGTCAAGGAAGAAATATCTTGTCGAGGAGGGAATATTTTGTTGAGGAGCATATTCAAGGAAGAAAAATCTCATCGAGGAGCATATTTCTTGTCTAGGGAGAAATATCTTTTCAAGAAGGATCCAGTTACAACGAAACCTTTCAAGAAAGATTTGCTCGAAGAGAAATTTACTCAAGGAGAGGTTTGAGTAATCTCCTCGAGGCAGGGAAGAATTCTCTCGAGATAACAAAATATATAGGAAGGCTAGGGAATATAAGAGTACAAGGTACTGCTTCAGTAAGAGTACTGAAGGGCGCTTTCTTTTGTACACGAGCATATCTCTTGAAAATTGAAATCCACTGAGAACACAACTGAGGAATATAAGAGACTGCTTCAATACAGAAGGGCGCTTTCTCGTGTACAAGTCACCAACAGTAAATTCTGCCTATCAAAGAGATCAATAAAAAAAAGATGTGTATTTAGTGAATATGTATTGCGTATTGTAAATTAGGATAGTTTAGGAAGTTTGAGGTTGTATTTATAGTAAAATGTTAAAATAAAAAAGTTATTGTATTAAATAGGAGATATGTATTTAGTATTTTACAATATGGAAATAAAATTTCTCTATAACTACTTACCAGCTTATGGAACTAATTTCAAATTGAACCTTTTTTTTTTTTCTTTGTTTTTTTTTTTTTTGGTCAACATTATAAATTGAACTTTAGTCTTCTTGAATTCCAGTATTCCACAGTTCTAAATCATAATATATCATTGATGATTGTACTACCTTACGTTTCAGAATTCAGATGGACTTTATTCCACCCTCCAGCCTTTTACACGTACCGTCGAATTTACTGTTTCAATTCGTACCTGTGCCACGTTGGCTATCAATTTGACCGTTAACTGATAATATGCAATTAGACCACGAAAGAAAAGTAAAAGATCACTACCTTTTGACACCAAAAATACTCCTCCCCAAGTTCACTGTGGTTTAACATGCTCAGATGACTTCTGTAACCATAAACGGTTAGAGCGAAATGGCCTCAAAATACTTGTAGTTTGCCCTTTGTCCAAAGAAAAAAAAATTGTAGTTAGCTCTAAAGTTCATACATGGGATTACATGATCTGTGGTACTTCAACAACTGTTTACTGTTCGTCCAGTACTTTCCTGATACGAGAAATTAATAAAGGAAATACAACAAAACAAGCTCTATCTTAATAAATTCTTGGTAAATTTACCTGCAAGTCTGTAACTGAAGAGTTGGCAAAAGGGGTTCTTTTATTAGGGTCTTCAGATCTATTGCTATTGAAGACCTTCAAATAATACAATCTAATCTCCACTAGGTCAGGCACCAAGGGCTCTTGCGCGCATTGCCCATACCACTCACCATCTTATCAACCATTTCCGCATTGTCCGAGTGCAAATAGGGTTGAACCCCCCATCATTCCTTACTGAGCAAGCTGAAATTCCCCGGACTGAGAAATGACAGAATACTCGGACTATTGAGGCTACACTACTACTCTCTCTGAATTTGATCTAAAAAGGTCCAGTTGTCTGTTTGGTTGGCCAAACAGCCTACTTGTTCGTCCCAAGGTGTAGGTTGGCGCACTTACTAAGCTTTCCAACCTGTAAGTCTTTCTTAGAAAAAGTTATCAGAACGTAGTACAGATCCCTGACCCCTCCCGGTAGTCATGACTCCCCACGACTGTGACCACTGAACCACCACATATATATACTCGCAAGGAAAGGCAGCTCAGCAAAAATGACACCACACTGCAAATCAAGAAAATAATTGAGAAAGAATAGTCCTCTTAACTCAGAAGAAAGCGAATCCAATAAAAATAAGCAACCTATTCAATCCCCATTGCCATAATCTAGAGTAGCTGCAAAAAGAGATATAAACTCTAAAAAGTGAAACAAACTAGTGATCACCGATGTAATCTTCAAGCCCCGTTTGGGATTGTTTTGCTTTTAAAAAAATCAGCTTTTGTTTAAAATTTTAGATTTTATTGTGTTTGGTAAATAAATAAAAATAAGCTTTAATTGAAAATTATATGTCACTGGCAGCAGATTTTAGAAGCAGCTCAAATGTTACTTTTAGAAGCTGTTATAGATCAAAACACATTCTGAAGTTGTTTTATGTACTGACAGCACTTTTAAAAATGTTATTTATCAAATACAAAGCTGTTTTAATTCATAACTGATTATTCTCACAACACAACACAACAGCAACAGTTTTTTTTTTAAAAAGTCACAGCAATCTCAAACTAGCCCTCAGTAGGCCATTAAAAGCTTTTCGAGAAATCTCCATCCTTCTTTATGAATTTCTCCTTTATCTTTGAACTAAAATTCTAGTTCCAATTCTTTGACCTACGTTTCTTTCTCTGAGTTCAGCTCCCACAAAGTCAAATCATGCAGCAACAGTAATAGAATTAAGGGCTAAATACTAGTTAGTACCCTGTGGTTTAGGTCCAAAATCAATTCAGTCCCTGTACTTCTAATTTCATCAAAAACACCCCTGCACTTTCAATTTTAATCTAATAGGTCCAATTCGTTAATATTATGTTATGGGTTCAAGTTGTAGTTGGATTATTTGTTGAAAAACTATTTATTTTTAGGATTAATTTCAGTTTACCCCCCTGAGATTTGGGGGTGTCATCATTTCACCCCCTCTACTTTCAATTTTGAATTTTTACCCCCTAAACTTTTCAATTTCAATCAGTCTTGTCCAATTTTTACTGTTTCGTCCAAATTGGACTTTAAATTTGACTTTTGAGGGCTAAAATGGTCATTTCAACATAAAAAAATTAAAAAAAATTAATTTTTTTTCTTCTTTTTTTAGTTTTTTTTTATTTTTTTTTATTTTTTTTATTTTTTTTATTTTGTCTTCAACATATACACCACAAATTATAATAGGTTTATAAAAACAAAAAAATATTCTAGGTGGTTGAAAGCCGCTAACTGGTCTACGATATTTGTAATATATCTCCGATAAAGTGAAGAATTTTAGAATATATCCCCAATAAAGTGAAGAAATATCTGTAAAAAATAATTTTACACTTATCTGTAAATAAATATCTGTATATCTCCAATAAAATGAAGAAATATCTGTGTAAAATCATTTTTGGTCTGCGATATTTGTGATATATATCCAATATTTATATGTAAATAAATATCTGTAAAAAATGATTTTACACAGATATTTCTTCACTTTATTGGGGATATACAGATATTTACTGGATAAAGTGTAAAATCATTTTTTACAGATATTTCTTCACTTTATTGGGGATATATCCTAAAATTCTTCAATTTATTGGATATATATCACAAATATCGTAGACCAAAAATGATTTTACACATATATTTCTTCACTTTATTGGGGATATACAGATATTTATTTACAGATAAAGTGTAAAATTATTTTTTACAAATATTTCTTCACTTTATTTGGGATATATCCTAAATTCTTCACTTTATCGGAGATATGTCACAAATATCGTAGACCAGAGAGCGGCTTTCAACTACCTAGAGTATTTTTTTGTTTTTATAAACCTATTATAACTTGTGGTGTATAGGTTGGAGACAAAATAAAAAAAAAAAAAAAACTAAAAAACAGATTTTTTTTTATTTTTAATTTTATTTTTAATTTTTTATGTTGAAATGACCATTTTAGCCCTCAAAAGTCAAACTTAACGTCCAATTTGGACGGAACAGTAAAAATTGAACAAGACTAATTGAAATTTAAAAGTTTAGGGGGTAAAAATTCAAAATTGAAAGTAGAGGGGGTGAAATGATTTCACCCCCAAACCTCAGGGGGGTAAACTGAAATTAATCCTTATTTTTAATAGTAGGACTCACTCCTAAATTGACTATGCATACCACCTCGATACCACATCATAAAACATAGGCCATATATGAGCCACGTTAACAAGTTAAATAACTCAATTGTTGAAAAACTAACAAATTGGACCTATTAGATCAAAATTGAAAGTGAAGGGGTGTTTTTGATGAAATTAGAATTTCAGGGACTGAATTGATTTTGGACCTAAACCACAAGGTAGTAATTTGTATTTAGCCCTAGAATTAATAATAAAATTAGATACCAACGAACTAATACAAGCGAGTAAAGCAATATTGCACACATTTGCTTCTGTCCCATATGCACGCTGTAAAATTGCAGGGAGCCACACAAAACACTTCCTATAATAGTACAATTTTTTTTTTTTATTGAAAGTGAATTCATTCATCAATAATAGAGTACTACATCTCATTAAACCCTATAACAACCATAGGGAAGAGTACCGCACTCCATTTAAAGACTCAATGACTGAACTCTGCAGCTAGGATTGTATTCAGCCATTCCGACGTCATCCTCCACCAATACGTAGGAAATGGTAAAGAAAGAGCGGCTCTTGCCACACAATGGCAGCCTTATTACACTCCCTAGGGATATAGCCCCAACTACATGACTAAAAACGACTCAATAATACCTTGGATTCATCTACCAAAGCCCCCTCCGAACTAACATCCTCCTGGTTAGATGCAAGCGCTGCGAAGATGTTTTGAGCATCGCCTTCAACATCTAAATGGGAGAACCCCGCTTGAAGGAAAAAGTGCAATCCATTAATTAAAGCCAGGAACTCACATGTTTGTGGACTTAGATAACCTTTCCCTGGAACAGCCAAAACACCAATGTAGGTCCCCGCTTCATCACTGCACACTGCGCCAGTGCCAAAAATCCCCTGTCCCATCTTCAAGGCTCCATCTACATTCAATTTAATTGCTCCCGGCCGTGGACATCTGTCACATCTAATAGCCTGCTGCACATGTGAACCCACATCACGCCTACTAGCCAAATCATTCTTCTCCTCTTGACCAACGCAACTTCTTAAATATACATCCCACCAGCACATAGCTTTATCAATTAAAGCCCCTGCTTCCAATAATTGTTTTCCATGCACCCTATTATTCCTTTCATACCATAATTGCCATGCCACCACACCAAACCATTCAAGCTCATAATCTCTAGCTACTGCAGCTACATGCAAAAATAATTCAAAGAAACTCCTTTCTTTCCAGGCCTTACAAACCTCAGCCAAAAAAGTACACTTCCAAACTTGACGACCTCCCACAAAGCATGAAGAACAGATTCATCTCTACACCCACAGGCCCCACACATTGCACTGTTGCATACTCTTCTTTGTCTCAACGCCGCAGCAAAAGAAAGAAACCCACTGCATGCCCTCCAAAGAAACACCTTAATTTTGTTGGGGAGTTGTGCTGTACCCACCCTCCCATCCACATTACTACTTGAAGTAATCAATCCCGCCTTCCGTGAGTTTTCTTGAGCAGCAACCCAATAGCCGGATTTAACGGTAAATCTTCCATTTTTATGATAGTGCCATATCAACTTATCCTGTCCTCCACTTCGTGAAAGTGGTATGGAAAGAATGGTTCGAGCCTCAAACTCAAGAAACTGACTATAAATAAGCTCCATATTCCATTCATGATTAGAATTAATCAAATCTGCCACCGTAGAGTTTCTTGGCAAAGTAATGGGTGAAATCACTTTGAAAGAAGAAGGTTGAGGCAGCCACTTGTCAAGCCTCAGGTTAATAAGTGAGCCATTGCCTACCCTGCACCGCATCCCCAGGTCCAGCACCTCCTTCCCCCATACAAGACTCCTCCAAACCAAAGACGCCCCATTTTCAACTCGAGCATTCATCCACTCCCTTTGTGGCAAATACTTAGCCCTGAGTAATCTGCACACTAATGAGTTTTGATTTTGCATAATACGCCAAATTATTTTTGCAAGAAGCGCTTGATTAAACACCTCCAGATCACGAAACCCAAGTCCTCCCTCCCATTTACTACAACTAGGCCTCGTCAACGGGCCGGGCCGAGCTCATTCATAGAAGACCCGGGCCGGGCCTAATTACATTTGTAAATAGGGGAAATGATCATTTACTCAATTTCAGCTTAAAAATTGTTCACTTGCTCCACCAACTGTTTTTTAACCTTATTTACCCAAAACACTCTAAGTGATTATTTCCTTAATACTCAATTAATTCTTTTTTCATTCTTTTTATTTATTTTTGAGATTTTTTTGCCCTCTCCTTCTTTCTCACTTAGAGAGAGAAGTCATCCTCCACCTTGATGTGCTCCGGTGACCAATGGCCGGCCGCGGTCTCCCGCGACCAGTGACCGGACTCTGGCGACCGATGACCGGAATCCGGAATCCGAAATCCGGCTACTGGACTGGTGACCGGATTCCGGTGTCTGATTTTATTGCCCCCTAATAATGCCCAGTAATCATATTATTGACCCCCAATAATCATATTATTGCCCCCCAATAATCATATTATTGTACCAGACTGATGACCGGATTCCGGCGTTTGATTTTATTGCCCCCTAATAATACCCTGTAATTATATTATTGCCCCCCAATACTTATATTATTGCCCCTCAATACTCATATTATTGCCCCCCAATACTCATATTATTGTCCCCCAATAATCATATTATTGCCTCCCAATAATCATATTATTGCCCCCTAAATTTTTTTTCTGTTTTCTTTTTCTTTCCTTCTGGGCATTCTGCCCCAATTTTGCCAAAAACCAAAAAAAAAAAAAATTGATTACGGTAAAGCAAAATCGAAGAGCTCCATTATACTCATATTATTGCCTCTCAATAATCATATTATTGCCCCCCAAAAATCATATTATTGTCCCCTAAAAAAATTTTCTGTTTTCTTTTTCCTTTCCTTCTGGGCATTTTGCCCCAATTTTACCAAAAAATAAAATAAAATTGTTTACGGTGAAGCAAACCGACCAAACCGAGCAAAAATTGATTCCATGAAAAAATTTACCCAAAAAAAAAAAAAATCCAACAGAACGATGCGTCTGAGCGATGTTGAAGCGTCAACGTCCGAGCGAAGCCCAGACTTGGAGAATGACGCCGTCTGAGTGACGTTGAAGCGTCAACATCCGAGAACTTGGAGAACGACGCTCTGAGAACTTGAAGTCCAGACCCGAACTTGGAGAACGACGCCGTCTGAGCGATGTTGAAGCGTCCGAGCGAAGCTCAGACCCGAACTTGGAGCGTGGAGCTTCGAAGCGTCGCCTATGTCCGGGAAAGGAAAGCCGCAAGGGAAAAGCAGCGTCGTCGGCGTCACTCAGCCTCACCGTGTTGCCGCCGTCTCAGTCGCCATCAGGATCCGAACCTGCGCCGCCAAAATCGATGGGGATGTTCCTCACTGGAAAGAGATGAGAGAGAGAAAGAGGGAGAGAGTCTGCAGCTGCAGACAAAGATAGAGAGAGTGAACCTGTAATTTTTTAATTAGTTGAAGGTTGAAATTGTCATTTAACACTGAATTGGGTAAATGAGGTTAAAAAACTCTTAGTGGAGTAAGTGGGCAATTTTGAAGCTGAAATTGGGTAAGTGGTCACGACCCCTTTTAAATAGTGACGGGCCGGGCCGGGTAGCCCACCTTTTTTCGGGCCGGGCCGGGTTTTCTCTTTCCAAATCCAACGGTAGGATATATCATTCTAAAAACATATATATAATTTTAGTATTTTACATAATTTTTTTTATAAATCTATATTTATATATCATACATACACTCCAAAGAGCAACCTCTATAAATTCAAAGAAAATGGGAAAACCGATCGTTGGATGTGATTATTACAATAAATTGTGCCTGTGGTTCAAAATTTAATCAATTTCACCATAGTTTTGATTTTTGAACCCAATCGGATTGGTCAACCATAGTCACTTATATGTTTTCTTAGTTGACCGATGACGTGACAACCGCGAAACGTGCTTATTTTTTCACATCACGTTTGTATATATTCCATCGATGGATGTGCATGGACATAAGATAAAAAAAAATTAATTTTAATTACAAACACTTTGGCCTATACCAATTTTCCTCCTAAAGTTGTATGACTTATACTTTGCATTTAAATTGTTTAGGTTCATTCTAAAGCAACCATGAAGTGGAAAATGAATTCGAAGAAACCAACTGCTCGATGGAGATATTATAATGTTTTATGGTGGTTGTAGAAAATCCATCCAATTTGGTTCTCGTTTCGAATTCGATCAACTAAGTCAAACTTAGTTACTCTTATAAACCTATATTTATATATCATACACTCCAAAGGGCAACCTCTATTAATTCAAAGAAAATGGAAAAATCAACCGTTGGATAAGATTATTACAATAAATTATTAGTGTGGTAAAAAATTTAGCCAATTTCACCATATTTTCGAATCCGATCGCATTGGTCAACCGTCGTCACTTGTATGTCTTCTTAGTTGACCGATGGCATGATGACCACGAAACGTGCTTATTTTTTCACATCACGTTTGTAAATATTTCATCGATGGATGTGTGTGAATATGAGATAAAAAAAACTTAATTTTAGCACATTGGCCTATACCAATTTTCCTCCTAAAGTTGTATGACTTATACATTACATTTAAATTGTTGGGATTAATTCTAAAGCAACCATGAAGTGGAAAATGAATTTGGAGAAACCAACCGCTCGATGGAGAGATTGTAATGTTTTATAGTGGTTGTAGAAAATTCAGCCAATTTGGTTCTCGTTTCGAATTCGATCAACTAGGTCAAACTTAGTTACTCTTATAAACCTATATTTATATATCATACACTCCAAAGAGCAACCCCTATCAATTCAAAGAAAATGGAAAAACCGACCGTTGGATGAGTTTATTACAATAAATTATGAGTGTGTTAAAAAATTTAGCCAATTTCACCATATTTTCGAATCCGATCGAATTGGTCAACCGATATGTAGAATATATATATATATATATATATGCACTAATGCACATATTCTATATAGAAGTATAAGAACTTCCACACACACACACATATCTATATATATATATATATATATATATATATTATGCGGTAATGCATATATATCTTTTATATATATATATACATTTGGAAGCTTCACATATTGCAAAGAAGAATAGCAAGCTCAAGGAGAAGAAGAAGATATATAGTAACAGAAGGCCCAACTAGTCATTTTTTCTCATTGATTCTACAAGCTTCCATATATATGTTTATAAACACACACCCACAGGCCACACACACACACACACACACACACACACACACACACACACATATATATATATATATAAACACACACACAAAATATATATCTATGTGTGTGTGTGTATATATTTATAAACACACACACAAATATAAATCTATATGTGTGTGTGTGTATACATATATATATATATATATATATTTATATTTATAAACACACACACACACATCTCATATATATATATATATATATATATATATATATATATATATTTTGGGGGCTTTTGGCGGGCTTGCCCACTACCCACCGAGGCGGGCTTTTGCGGGCTTTTTAAAGGGCCGGGCTGGGCCTTTAGCCCTCAGGGCCGGCGGGCCTCCATCAGCCCACTTGATCCGCGGGCTTTTTGATGAGGCCTAACTACAACAAAGCTTTTCCCATTTACACCAATGCACTCCTTTCGAGCCTCCCCCTTTACCCCACCAAAACCTAGTGATCTTTGATTGAAAAGCTCTTTGCACCCCTTTAGGTAGTCTGAAGATACTCATTGTGTAAGTAGGAATAGCCTGAGCAACTGCTTTAATGAGAGTAACTTTACCTACTTTCGACAAAAACTTACTTTGCCAACCTACAAGGTGATGGTCAAGACGTTCATTCAACCGCTTATACATTTCTTTTTTGTTTCGACCTGCCACCGTTGGCAGTCCCAAATGCCGTTCATGGAATGGCACAATATTAACCCCCAACAGTTGTTGAATCTCCATCTTCGAACTAGATTTCACACCAGGCCCAAACGCCACTGCTGAATTTTCAAAGTTGATTTTTTGACCCGCTGCAGACTCATAAAGGAGAAGGATTTGCTTCAAGTTAACAACCTCCTGTGCCTCTGCTTTAGCAAATACCAAACTATCATCTGCAAAGAGTAGATGTGAGATTGAGGGTGCCCAATTACTTGCCTGAACTCCGTGGATAAATCCCATCATATCTGCATGGGAGAATAAGCTCGATAATCCTTCCGAACATAACAGAAAGAGATATAGGGACAAAGGATCCCCTTGTCTCAAGCCTCTTGAAGGTCGGAAGAAACCAATAGGTTGTCCTTCCCAGAGAACTGAGAAGGATGTAGAACAAACACACCTCATAATCAGCTGCACCCACTTCTTTGCAAACCCCAGCTTTAGCATAATCTTCTCCAGAAACAACCATTCCACCCGATCATACGCCTTACTAATATCCAACTTAAGAATTAAATTAGTCTCACCTCTTCCAACATTTCTTCTAATAGAATGAACTATCTCAAAGGCAGCAATAACATTGTCATGGATATTCTGACCGGGAACAAAAGCACTCTGGGTGGGAGAAATCACTGCATCCAGCATACTTTTCATTCTATTAACAATTGACTTTGAAATAAGCTTATACAGGACTGTACACAAACTGATAGGTCGAAAATCCGTCGTCCGAAATGGTTCTGGGATCTTTGGTATGAGAGTGATCAGCGTGTGATTAGCATCTCCTATCTCCCTTCCATCTTTCAGCACCCCCAGACAAAAATTACTCACTTCATCTCCAATAATATCCCAGTACTGCTTATAAAACAGAGCCGGTTGACCGTTGTACCCCGGAGACTTCAACGCCTCCATTTGTTTAAGAGACAACTCAATATCTACTTTTTGAAAGGGACGTAATAGTTTCTTATTCATTGCTTCACTGACTCTGGACTGTACTTTCTCCATAATCACCTCCAAATGATTACATCCCCCCGCTGTAAACAAATTCATAAAATAGTCCACAAATAAATGGCTTAGCTCATTGCCCTGTTGAATCCACACCTCCTCTGCATTAAACAACCCAGAAACTCTGTTCCTACTTCCCCGATTTTTGGCAAAATTGTGGAAGAACTTCGTGTTAGCATCACCCTCCTTCAACCATGTGATACGGGACCTCTGTCTCCAAATTTCTTCTTCATGTCATTCCAACTTATTAAGCTCTTTAACAACTTGTTTTCTTCTAGTTTGGGCATCAGCTTGCGTCGAATCAAAGGGTAATGTCTCCAGCAGTTCTTTTAACTCCCGAATTCTTCTAGGTATGTGCCCAACTTGTGTTTTATTCCATCCATCCAATCCATCCATACATTTCAGAAGCTTTGTACCCACCTCCAGTTCCACCGCACTCTGTTCCCAGACCTCCTTAATAACCTGCTTGCAACCCTCATTCTTAGCCCAAAAACTTTCAAACATCTTCTGTCTTCTTCCACATTTTTGTAGCAGACTCTCCCCATTTGTTGTAACAAAGATCAGAAGGTGATCGAAAGGGCCATAATCCACGTGATAGACCTGCAGTTTGTTAAAGGAACCAAAAGCGACCTCATTTTGCAAAAGCTCGATAAATTCTCTCAAGCACAGTACCATTACCCCAGGTATAAACCGATCCTTCAAAATTAACTTCCGTCAGACCACACCGGGAGATAGTCTCCCTGAACCTGTTAATCTGGGCATTTGATCTCTCCCAACCGCCAAACTTTTCCTCTCTCTCCAAGATCTCTTTAAAGTCCTCGAAAACCACTAGAGGTCCCCTAACGCTGTTCGAGATACGGAGAAGCAATTCCCAGGAGAACTGTCGCAGACTAGCTGTAGGATTCCCATAGAAGCCAACCAATCTCGTTGTAATACCATTCTCCACCAACGCAGCATCTATATGACCAGGCGAATGGCCGATAACCTTAATATTTAAGTGGGCTTTCCACGCCAAAGCCAGGCCCCCACTATGATGTTTCTGCCTTTCTACAACAAAACATTGAGGAAAGCCCAAGTCGTTACAAATCCTCACCATTTCCATTTCCTTCTTTTTAGTCTCCATAAGAAAGATAACATCAGGGTTATGTGCCTTTAGCAATTTGCTTAAGGCATGGAACTTGTGCGGGTCCCCCAATCCCCGCACGTTCCAACTCAATATGATCATTTCTCGTGATGGGCCCTAACACCAGAGCCCATCACGGTTTTCTTCGACATTCCATTCCGAAAGAGTGAAAGCTTGCTAGGAGAGTTGGAGGAGTTGACTTTTTGCCGCCTCCTACTGCCACCTACTGGGAACCCCAGTCTATGTTCTGCACCCATTCTCTTCTTTTCAACTCCTGATGGCTCATTTTCACCTTTTTTACCCTTAGGAGCCCGCTTAGTTAACATCCCTTTTGACTTATTAGTACACCCAACACTATTTAGGCCTCGATCTCCTCCCTTCACATCTGGCCAGGCCCAATTATTAGTTCCACTGGGTCCAAAACTTCCTTCCCTTTTGACTTTGAATCCCTCCCATAAATTACATCAGATTTAAGCTCATCAAAATCCCTTAAATCACGGTCAGTCTCCATATCTCCTTCCCTCATTAACGCGTCATTACCTGCATTCGCAGAATCATCCTCCACCTTACATTTTCCAGTTCCTTCCAAAACAATGCTACTCCCCACCTCCGCCATCGACTCCGGCCAATCATCCACCGCGCGTCCCCCATTACTATCCAACTCTTGCCTCACCACTTCCTCTTTACGCCGTTTCTGTGATCTAAACCAGATATCATCTGACAACCCTTAGTCAACAAAATCTGCTTCCTCCCTTCTTCGTATTGATCCAGACCACTGGAATTCTGGGGCCTTACACGACCAACCACCACTAACTGGCGTTGTAGGTAGCCTAAAGGACCTCCCCTGAAGCTCTCCATCCACCCTGATATTAAAACAATCCCGAATTCCTATCTTCCACCTCCCATAATGGACCTCCACCTGATCATTACTCTTCTTCACCGGGCAACAAGCTCCCGTATGAGACAGTAACCCACAAAAGAAACAGAAAAAAGGAAGTCGCTCATATTCCAGATCAAACTGCTTGGCCGGACCACTATCAATCCTGACCATGACCCATCTTGGCAGCTATACCGAAATCTTGAGTCACACCCTAATGCGAAGACAACCACCCAAAAAATCCCCATTCTTTCCTTTATCAGTCCAACGATAACCTCTTATCCTTTCCCCAATCTTCCTCCCCATTTCCTTGTTAAGGAAGAGAGGAGGGAGACCACGCACTCGAATCCAGATATCATACTCCTCCAGAGGAACATCATGCAGGTCAGCCCTACCATCAGTCTCCGCCAACACCACCAGCGAGTTATCAAAAGACCAAGGACTTCCCTGCAACACCTTCCATCTGTCATGTTCCGATTTGAACCCAAATAAAAACCGATCAGAGCCCTCCACCTCACATATAGAGAAACTTTCTCTTGTATGCCAGAGCTCCTTCATCTTTTAATGAATGCCTCGTTATTAACAGCCTTCTTCGTGAGTACCCTTCCCACTAGGAAGGACCGCACAGGACCCAGACTGGGATTCGTCTCAATCCCCACTATAACAATTTCTTCAGCCTCCGCCGACATCACCCGACGCACGACGTGGCTCATTCTGTCTTCTAAATTACACAACTTCACCCCAACCAATAACCACGCCTCCCACAGCAAAAGCCCTCCGTTCCGAGCAACCCACCGGACAACGTGGTATATACTCATCGGAAATTTGCTTGTGTAGAATCACTGTAAATCTGTATGTAATTAAAAATTTTATTTATTTAGGATATCATGTAATTATGGAAATGATTGTTTCCTATTAGAGTTAGATTACTCCTTTGTACTTATATATATATATATATATATATATATATATATATACCCCCATTGTGGGATGAATAGAATCATCGAATTAACCCTGAATTGAAGTATTCTTTTCTACTTGGTATCAGAGCAGGTTCAATCCATTAAACTTGCGCTGCATCGTTTGAATCTTGAATCCCAAAGAACATCACAAACCGCTACGTACCACCACCATTAAAATCAAACCATCCCTAAATTTCAAACCACCATCACCCTACCTTTTTTGGAGAAAGAAAAAGAAAAAAAAACTTCTTTTTCAGAGAATTCAGATCCATCTTGAAACCCTAGAAAACCCAATCTTGCAAAAATCTCGAATTCCTCAATAGCCGGACCTGTAATTGAAGGCGAACATTCAAATCCCGAGAAGGCAATAGTGTCATCCTCACAAGTCATCCTTCACCACTACACCACCCAACAAGACAACTTTGTCTTCCCAACAAGTGTTGTCTTGAATGAATCCAACTACACCATATGGGCTCCTCTCATGCTGATGCGCATTGGAGCACGAGGGAAGGTTGGTTATCTGATCATAGTGAAGGCTGAACCCGCCAAAAATTCTCCAGAGTATGAAGCTTGGGCCATGGACAATGAAATGGTGAAAAGTTGGCTCATTGTCTCCATGGAGTCCTCTCTTATGAACCGGTATATTCATCTCCATACTGGAAAAGATATTTAGGAAGCTGTAGAGAAAACCTTCTATGATGATTCTGATGAAACCCGGATCTTTGAATTGAACAAGAAGTGTTTTGAACCAAAGAAAAATGGACGGCCCATTCCTACCTACTATAATGAGGTAGTGGCGATGTTCTAGGAGATTGATCAAAGGGTGGCCTCTCAGAATGATAATGTTGCAGTTGTAGTTCAAGGGACTTCAACGATGTCCCGAATGTGTGTTCACATGTTTTTGAGTGGACTTGACCTAGAGTATGATCAGGTGCATGGAGAAATCCTATGCAAGGAACCTAAATTCTCCTTGGAGCAAAGCTATGCTTACATTCGCAAGGTACAATAAGAGAAATAGGCTATGGAGTGTTCGGTACCTACCGAATCTTTAGTTATGGCTGTTCAACTCAACCCGGGTCCTCCTCCAGGCTTCTGAGGTCCTTCTCCACGTATCCACTAAGTAAACCAAATCCATATGCAAACAGAAAGTGTGTTATCTATAGGGAATTAGGTCATAGCAAGGAGCGGTGCTATGAAGTGATTGGTGGGACTTCACCAAGAAACCGCGAAAGAATCTGGGCAAGGCCGCCATTGCTACTATAGAGGAAGAGCATCTAGACAATGCCTTCGCTAATGTAGCGCAATCAGGTATGAAAGGTAAGGTTACTTTGAATAATACACGGATAATTGATACAGGTGCATCTGATCATATGACAAATGACCATAATCTTGTGAAAAACCTTAGACATTCCCTTCAAAATGTTGTCTCTCCTGCTGATGGAACTCCAACTTCAATCACCAAAGAAGGTTATATTGCTTTAGCTAATACCTTAACCCTTGAATCTGTCTTAGTTGTTCCATCACTAGCTTATAATCTCCTGACTGTTTGTCAAATTATTTTAGCTCTTGCATGTATTGTGACCTTATATCCGTCTTTCTGTGTGTTTCAGGACATTCTGACTCGGCGGATTCTTGGTTATGGAATTAGAAGGGGGAAATTGTACTACCTAGATTTAACAGAGACTGGAGAGAACCAGAAGCATCTTCTGGGGCAAGTTAATCAAATCAACGGGGTAGAGAATTCAAAGGAAGCTGTATGGTTATGGCATTGCCGTTTAGGTCATCTATCTTTTAGTTATCTTAAGAAGCTACAACCTCATTTGTTTTGGATTGTCAGTGATTTGGATTTCCATTGTGACATTTGTGAGCCGGCCAAGAGCCACCGAATTTCATATTCACTAAGTCTTAATAAAAGTCTTGTTCCTTTTATGAAATTCACTCCGATGTCTGGAGTCCTGCGAAAATTCCTTCTCTTTCTGGAGCCTGATATTATGTAATGTTTATTGATGATTGCATTCGCATGACATGGGTGTCATTACTGAAGAATAAGAGTGATGTATTCGGGATGTTTACCGAATTTCACAAAATGGTGACAACTCAGTATTAAAAATCCATCAGAGTGTTTCAGTCTAACAATGGTGGAAAGTTTGTGAATGTCCCTATGATTAAGTTTTGCCGATCACATGAAATTCGTCATCAAACCTCTAATTCTTATACTCCTCAACAGAATAGTTTAGCAGAACGAAATAACAAGAGGTTGATGGAAGTTGTTTGTGCTTCCTTAATTGGCATGAATGTACATCGGTCCTATTGGGTCGAAGCAGTGAAATTAGCAGCATATGCCATCAACCGTACTCAAGGGTAATTGAGTTTCAGAATCCTCATCGGAAGCTTCATATACTTTTGATCATCTCCTCTAGGCCTAATATGGAGCCCCGAGTGTTTGGGTGCACAACTTATGTCCATATATGATATACCAAAGCCACAACGGAGCAAACTTGATCCATGTGCAAAGAAGTGTATTTTTGTGGGTTATGCAAAGTTTCAGAAGGGCTACATATGTTATGACCCGCTCACCAAAACAGTACATATATCTCTTCACGTCTCATTCTAGAAATCTGAGCCATATTACTCAGGGGGAGCTTCTCAGTCTTCCCTTCAGGGGGAGAGAGGTTGTGAAGGGAATCCTCGTTCCATTATTGATTTTGAAGTCTTTGAAGACTTACAAAATTTGGAGGAACGATTTGAAAGTAGAAATTTTGAAATAGCCAAAAACGATCGATCGTTACGAGAGACAGAAGCTCCCAGTAGACAAAGCGATCGATCGTTCAACCCTAGAGATCTATCGCTTCCTAAGGCAGAAGCAAACGATTGATTTTCAACAAGCAGAAATTTTCAGTAGCCAAACGATCGATTGTTTCATGAGACATCTTTTTTGGATAGTTTGAATCAAAATCAAGTTGTATCTGAAGCTCACACACAAGATATTCCCCCTTCTACATCACCATCTGAAGATCATGCTCAGAATGATCCATCTCAGGTACCCCTAAACTTTAATGAGTCTTCTGGGTTAGAAAGTGTCAAAGGTAGGAAATCACAAAGGGTTACCAAGGGAATTCTTAAGAAACAATATGAACCAGATATCAAAGCCAAAGCTAAATGCCTTATAACTAACTTTATGTCTAACCATAGGATTTCCTGGTCACATGCACTTGTTGTTGATCAATAGTCTACTGTATCTATTCCTAGTAACATGCAAGATGCATTAACGGATCCAAAATGGACAAAGGAGATGAATGAAGAATTGGAAGCTCTTCAGAAGAATGCAACATGGGAACAAGTACCTATGCCGGTTGGAAAGAAGACTATAGGATGTTGTTGGGTGTTTACGCTGAAGCTTAATGCCGATGCAACTATTGATAGATACAAGGCAAGGTTGGTTGCAAGGGATATACACAACGCTATGGGATTGATTATGAGGAGACTTTTGCACCTGTGACAGACGTTCTATATCTGGGTACTTCACTTTTGTTGGAGGAAACCTTGTCACTTGGCGTAGTAAAAAGCAAAAAGTCGTTGCCAGATCAAGTACAGAAGCTGAATTTCGAGTTATGGCACATGGAGTTTGTGAAATGTTGTGGATCCGTAATGTCCTGAAAGACCTAGGTTACAAGCTTAAACGGCCAATGGATTTGCATTGTGATAATATAGTTGACATTGAGATTGCACATAATCCAGTTCAGCATTATAGAACAAAGCATCTGGAGGTTGACCGTCATTTTATTAAAGAAAATCTTGGCAGAAAGGTTATTTGCTTACCATTTGTAAACTCAGAGGAGCAATTAGCTGACTTTCTTACTAAATGAGTGTCCAGGAAGATATTCGACAGCTTGGTTGACAAGTTAGGCATGACAGATTTTTTTTGACTTTGTCAAGGGGAACCTAAATGTTTCCTAGGCCCAAGATAAACCTCTTCGTCGCATGTGAAATGCTCCAACTGTGTATTGCAGCACAATGCCTGGCCACTTTAACAGCTTCGGAATTCTAACCTAGGTTAGGGAGCACACCCAACTAGGCAAGAACCACTATGTCACTTGCAGTGGTTAGGCATAATAGATATCTATGCACCAACTTGAGGGGAAGTGTAGCTGTAAATCTGTCTGTAATTAGAATTCTTATTTATTTAGAAATATCCTGTAATTATAGAAATGATTGTTTCCTATTAGAGTTAGACTATTTCTTTGTACTTGTATATATACCCCAATTGTGAGATGAATAGAATCATCAAATTAATACTGAATTAAAGTATTCTTTTCTACTACTTAGACCTCCCATCTGCTTTCCCATAGCCAAATAAATGCAAACGCCAAAAACTCAGCAATGTGAAATTTTTGTGGCAGATTATTAAAGATGATCTTCTTCTTTTTTTGATACGTTATTAAAGATGATCGTGAAACGCGAATTGCACGTGTGCATGTACATTATATTCCAGAACATCAACATCGTCTAAAAAGAAATGCCTTCAAATTTCTCTAACAAAGTGACACCTATCAGCTTCTTCAGTAATTCCTAAAGGTGTCGGTTTCACAGCACTCCTGCACCAAGCAGAGCATATTTTGACAAAAATCACAATGTGAGACCTGCAGATGAAAGCTCATCAGAATATATACCTCACAAACTTGGTCTTGCCAATATGTCATGCTCTCCCTGTCCATGCACTTCAAGGAGAAATTAACCATGGACGTACTCGACAATACTATGAGAAATCAGGAATGTGTGCAAACAACAATATGGCAATTGATTCAGTACATTCGCGTCTGTACCGAAGAAAAACGCTGTCGACAGCAATGCTGCCAAAGGGCTCCCATGAGATGGATCTGTTACTACAGCTATTAATCAGCTAATTGTCCCCTGACGAATTCTCTTGTGTGTACAGATCGAGCTCAGAGTTTGCTTGAGGAAAATAAGTAACAGTTTATTTATAATATATCTTCCAGCACACTCTCTCAGCAACCAATCAAAAAAAGAAAAGGAACAGAGCATATCAAAACCATATAACTACGATCGAAGTTTAGTCAACAATGGACATGTCCGTTCGGTTGCTAACAAAACATAATTGAGACACAGGGAGATCTAATAAATTTTTGGGTCTAAATTTTGCTTTTCTCTCGGCAGTAGAAAAGAAAATCATAGAGGGAGAGATAGTTATTGAAAGGCATTAGTGCACTACAACGACGTTTTTGGAGTCCACTGCTGCATTCAAGAGGTAGTGGGCAGTAGACCTCACTCCCCTACAGGCGCCGGTGGTGTGACTACCTGGTCTTGCAGTGGCTAGTTGTTGTTGGCATTTCTGCAGCCATTAACAACAGTTCTTGGTAGTCTGTAAGTTTCCACAAAAATGCATCCATTACAACTGTACTATTTTATCTATTTCTTCAAATTATACATGGAATGTGTGTCTCATTAACAGTCAACACATATCAGTGCCTTCCACTATTAATATCAACAAAGTATAGATTCCTCATTTCAAAATCAATGTACTGTAGTACATTGTACACCTCGTCAATAAATGGACCAGATCACCAGAATGCTTTCCCGCTACAAAAGCTGTTACCTTGTTTCTCACATCAAACCAACTACAACCAGGCATTTCTTCACACCTTGATTTGCCATTCTCATCCTAACCATTTCAGCTTCCTTCCATTGCTTAGTTGCACAATAAAAATTTGACAATAACACATAGCTTGTCTCCTTATGTTGTTCTGTGGTTTTCAGAGTTTCCCCCATGCATCTATTTTCCAAATCCCAACTTCCCATGTGCAGAACATGTTCCAAGCAGAGCTTCACGCAAGCTGGTCTTAGCATATACTGAACAATCAGCCCGCTCCCTTGCTTCAGCTAAGTATCCAACTCTAGCAAGCATATCCACCATGCATGCTACATGATCTTTCTCAGGAGAGAGACCATAAATTGTTTGCATTGTTTCAAAAAGTATGGGACTTTCCCTTATTAATCCAGAATGGATGCAAGCCATCAACAAGAAGATGAAGGTAACATTATCTGGTTTAACCTGATTCACCACCATTTGTTCAAAAACTTGTAGAAATTGGATAGCTTTTCCATGCAATCCAAAAGCAATCAACCATCGCATTCCAAGATACCAATCCTTGTGCAATATATCACAGAATGCACAGATGGACCCTTTCAATTCTCTGCATTTAGCATACATGTTAACCAAGCCATTCCCAATAAAGGCATATGAATGGAAACCATAGAGAATTATGCAACCATGAAACATATCACCGCGTCCAAGTAAGCCAAGTTTGAACATGCAGGAAGAACAGCTGCAAAACTGAAATCGTCTTACTGTAGGTCAGTTGGCAACATATCAACAAAGAAGATAGCTGCTTCTTTCCCATGTCCATTTCCTTGAGATCATAGATGTCCATGAGACAATATTCTGTTCAAGGGATAGTTGAAATACATGAAGTGCTTCAAGGGTATTTCCCAGTTTCATGTAGGTATCAATCATCGCATTCCAGGACACCTGTGTTAGAGTTCAACCAGACTTGAACACATTTACTGCATTCACCAGGCAACCTAATTCAGCATAAATACTTAAAAGGAGTTCTTCACCAACACAGAAGATCTCCAACCACATTTTTGATGATAAAAGCACGCAACCACGCCGAAATTCTAATGCTTCACCGCAAGCTTTTATGAGTGCACTGAAAGTCCACTGATCTGGCAGGCACAAACTGTCTTTCATCTCTTTCAACAAACCCAAACAAAGTGCACAACCCACAATCATAATATTCCATGCAATATTGTTAGAATTTGTGGCTTTGATACCACTGTCGTAATTTGGGTGCGAAAGCTTATGGTTGTGATGGGCTAAGACTGTGTTTAGGACAATGTATTTGGGAGCTAGAAGTTGGGAGAAGATGTTTATAGGACAAAGATGATAGGAGGATATGATTTTGAATCACGTATTTATAGACATTGATGGATCATTCTAGATCTTCCTAAACTTATTAGATATTCTAGACCTTAATTACACTTCCATGATTAAAGCTAGAACCTTACCATTCTTATATGATAGCTCTAGAGTCTTCCTACATTTACATGATGAGTGTAGAAACTTCTTGCACTAGCTAAATGATCATTATAGATCATGATTGCTCTTGATTTCTCTCTAGATTGATGTAGATTATCTTAGATGATCAATGTGCATTAACTTTCAACAAATATCCTCCCTTCTAGGCACGACGTAGAACACTTCACACGCGGCATCAAACTGACTGGAGTATGTGTATGCAAATAAGTAAATAACGACGAACCCCAAGTAAATTCATAAGTTTCATGTCCTCAAACACTACACGGGTCCAAACATTTCCCAAACACATCAATAAGTGCATTGTTAACCAGCAACTAAGACTGGTAACCCAAAATCGTCACTAACGCATGCACATTGGTTCCACATTGATTGAACGTAAAGTGATTATGCCTCATATTTATTCTCATGTGGCGGAAAATAAAGTTATGAACCATCAGCTCTATCTTTGCCAAGAAATCTGAAGAATATAAATACAAAGCCCACAAGATTTTGAGCTTATGACCCTAGAAGGGCAACTACAACTCGACATAACTCAACTGACTACAAGTCTGAAAACCACAACCAGTTTTTGATAAATTCAAGGTGAAGTTTCTTATGTATATTGCAAAACTGAACCTTTCTCCCAACAGTTAAATCTCTATATGGCAATGTCAGGTGGATCGGCTTCAATAGGCATTTTTAACCACCATTCCTAGGCCAATCACACTTTTATCCAAGCCGGAAGCTACTAAAAATTCTACATTTGGATACTAATCAAGCATGAAACGCTATTACTGACCAGTGTTTGCTTTGATTCAATTAAACCTATTTTGCTTCAATTTCAATTATACTTCAAAAATTCTTTGGTCTTGGTCCAAAACTAAGTGCAACCAATCGAGCTAACTGAAATCTTATATGCTCTCACACTAGTACAGCCAACACACTGTACAACCAACTTGAAGCACAACAAATCAAGCTCAATCACATAACATATTCCTCGCGAAGTAGTAGTACCTAATAAGTGAAAAGAGTGAGCAAAGGGGATTCTTCTCTTCATTGGAATTGAAGACCTTCAAATGGACCAATCTAATCTCCACAAGGTCAGCACCAACGGCTTTAGCCCTGCCGATATCAACCACCATATTGGCCACCGATTTAGCCATGATCGGAGCACAAAGAAGGGTTGAACTCTTTCTCATTCCTCCACCTCCCACTTGAGCCTAGGCAACCCGAAATCCCAAAAACACAGAAAAGTAATCAACTTAACACAATGCAGGTGCCAATCCCCGTGCCATTACTCTAAATTTGATGTTGAAGCAATGCAGCAAATTACAGTTTGACAATTTATATAAGCTCAATCAGACAGAGAACGAATACTAGGAATTGAATTAGTTGAGAACCCAAAAAAAAAAAAACAATCGGGATTTGGACTTTAGAGAACTATGAACAGAGAATCAGAGGAGGTAGTTGGTTGTTACCATAACGTTTTGACAGTCCATTGATTGCTTGCTTGGTGTTGACAGAGAGTTGGAAACAAGCGTAGAAGATGCTGCTGTGGTTGAGTGTGTATAATAAAAAGTGATGGTTGTTCACTGATTTATAGGCGCATTACCTTTTCGAATGCCAGTGTATCCAACAAATCCATCAAAACTCATACATATATATACTTTGCATCACCCTTATACATCTACATATGGTCATATGGATATATAGATACATATATAACACTGGTTATAAACGACCCACGAAGGTCTACTAGGAGCTATGTGATATATGTTTATACAAATTTAGTTTCCCAAGTTCTCCTTTACAGTTGACATGATGACATGATGAAACTTAGAATATAAAAGGCTTTGTGAAAGAGAGAAGCTCAGTGGAACAGTACATAATTTCGCAAGAAAATTTGGCTTCCTTTAGTTATGAACTAGGTAGAAAGGGGTGCACGATGCTGCGGGTCTTTTAGTTGCAGTAATAATTGGTGTTTCAAAAATACGGAATGAGAAAACAAAGAAGAATCCAAACTGAAAACAGCTAAAAAAAGATCAGCATGCTAGCAAATTTCCATCCATAAAATACCAACTAAACAGTATAGCGTTTGGCATAAGTTTACTATAGTAAAATGCAACACCTGGATCCCTAGCAGAGTTTATTAAGTTCTTTTACCTAGATATCTAAAGATGATTATTGAAAAATAAGTTAAAAATATTTAGACAATGTGTTTTCAAAGGTCATGTAAAAAATTTACTACAGTGGTGACCGATTTGTTGCTGGAATGTTCCTTCCTGTACTTCTCTCTAAACTCCTCCCTATTCAAAATCGAAACAAAAGTCAGCGAAATATATTCACACCAAAAAAAACAAAAAAAGGAAAATTTTCACAGATCCAAAAAATTCATGAACATGCTCAAAGATCACTTTTTTCTCTACTCAATAAAATGAATCCCACAACCCCAGCTGAATTGTAAATAAAGAAAGGGAGACAGGACCTTGAACATGGCATCAAATCTAACTTGAAGAAATGTAAATAAAGAAAGGGAGACGGGGCCTTGAACATGGCATCAAATCTGACTTGAACAAATTGTTGGGGGACTAACGATCAAAATGTAGGGGCTGTAGTATATTTGAAATTAACTTGTTCAAAATCCACATTATATGAGTTCCATCTCCTCACATATATTAAGTAATAAAAAAAAAACTTGTCTAAAACTTGTATCCAAACCCATCAAAACTTAAACTGACAGCATATAGTATATTTAGAAAGGGGCAACAAAAACCTCCAATTCAGGAGCATAGTTACTTAATGAGGCCATACATAACTACATATGATTAATTAACTTGCCAGACCGGGTTATCTACATTTGAAAGGAAACACCTCACTGGGTTTCTCACTAAATCTTTCTACTATGCATCCTCTTCCCTTAAACAACTTCAAAGTTACTAGAAGCATCATCCATCTTGCTTGAAGAATTATGCAAAGCAAGAAGTTAAAAATTATTAGGTCTATATAATTATACACCATGTGTGTTTGAGTGTTCATATTTCATAGACCGGAAGGTCCACATTGTGGAATCCAATGGCACCCGGTTAGTAAAATTTCAAAGCCAAGTTAATCTATAGACAGCGGAAACGAATTCCATCAAACTCATTCATATCACACGCAAACCCAATTCAGAACAACAGAATAAGTAACAATTGGTGTCCCTAATCGTCTTAAAATACAAAATCAATGGTGGAAAAAGAGCAAGAACTCAATTGAGAAGAGCAAAAATCAAGTAAATACCCCTTTTGTCTTTCTTCCAGGAAGCTCAATCACCTTGTGCTCAGATAATCAGACGCGAATTCACTTGGGTTAGGATCTTCGCTCTCTCTCTCTCTCTCTCTCTCAGTGTAAAATTTCAGTCAATTGGGCAAAAGAGAGCTAGCGGTCGTTCGGGGGAGAAAAGAGAAGAAGACACGGGGAAACAACACGGCGCCGTATAAATCGTACAGGTGGGCTGGCACAATTCTTATGTTCACCCCCACAATATTCACTTCTACTAATGTCGATTAACATACTTTTACTTAATATTTACTTAATAAATTTATCATCCAACGGATTCATATTTTAGATTAGCCTTTAAAGATCATCTCTGTAAAAAATCAATCGAATCAGAAATCGTTTAATTATCTAATTGAATCAAACAAATGGATAGTTGTAACAACACTTTCTACTATTATGATGTACCGTCCATGTATTTTATCGAAATGAATAACTCAACGGTTTTCAATTTGATTGATTTTTTACAGAGCTAATTTTTGTATGATGTTATACAACATGAATGGTTGGATTAGAAAATTATAAAGTTAAAATACATTAATCACAATAAAGGGTAAATATGATCGTTCACCCTAGGGATGAACCTAAGAATTATCTGGCAGGATGTGCAATTGTTTAAAACACATAAGAGCAAACAGTGGTGTTCACCTGTTCAGTTGCTGACCAAAGAATTTATGCTCAATAACCCTTAGATTTACATCTAATGGTGGAAAACAAAACACCTCAACTTAATAATAATTCTCTCTGCCATTGGATTTACATCCAAAGGTGGTTGAGCATTATTTTCTTGGTCAATAACTGACCAGGTGAACATTTTCGTAAGAGCAAAATTGGCAAAACACTATTCATAAGGATGGTCACTGATCATAAGGAGTTGGGGCTTTAGAAGAGAAAATTGTGCAATTGTTTAAAACACATAAGGGCAAAATTGGCAAAACACTATTCATAAGGATGGTCACTGATCATAAGGAGTTGGGGCTTTAGAAGAGAAAATTGGAGGTTTCCTTTTATTATTTGTTTTTTTTTTTTTGATACGAAAAGGCTATAAATTAGAAATAAAAGCCTCTCGGACAACCACAGTTTACAACATCAAACAATAAAGCTCTCGAAGCCTCATTAGGAACCCTATTGATCCAAGTTGAACCGTTTACATGAATTCCTCTTGTTATTTGTTGTGTAAACCAATAGAACATTTTTTGTAAACCAATTGAAAAGAAAGAAAAGTCCATTATGGACAACATAAACTAGTACACAAGTAGTACAAGTTTATCACTAAACTAGTTCTAAACATCCATAAGCTCAGTAAATTAATAAACCCAACTGAGCAAATGAAGATCAGCAACCAAGAAACCCAAAAGGACTGATTGAAATCTAACTCTGGATCTAGGTCAAGATCTCAGACGGAGGATGTGTCTTTGGCGGACTGTAATCCGGAAGATATACTTCCTCGGTAGTCCCATCAAGAACATCATCTTGGTTTGATGGAAACTTATAGTCCATGCCTTTTTGACGATCACTTCCATTGCTGCTTTGTGACACTTGCAAACTCCTTGCTGTCAAAGTAAACCAAGAAGAAGAATAAAATTCCCAAAACACAAACATTCAGACGAAAATCTTGACGAGTTATATATGTAAAGAGAAAATTTCATATGTACGTTTACCTCTAGCAGTGATAGAGATGAAGAAAACCAAGATAAGAACAGAAAGAACAAGACGCTTGCATAGTATTATAGCCATATCTTAAAAGATCTTGATGATCTGCTCTATATTATCTATCTTTTGCTGTATATATAGAAATTATAATGTTATAATATAGATGCACTTGCTCATATTTATATATAATGGGATGGAATAGTTGTTGCCTCAGTACCCGTCCAAGTAGAGCAGTTTGGTTAATGTGACATGATCACAATAGGTTTCGTAAGCAGACTTCACCTAGAACAGTCGGCAGGCTTATATTTTACAAGTATTTATTCTTCACCTTCTAGCTTTAACCAACAGGTCTTATTATATACAATAGCATAGAAGCAGCAGCATTATGAGTCCTATGGGAGTTCATATAAAAAATACGCACCCTTGTTCCTTTATCTCCAAATATACCAAGAGATGAAAATGCACAAAGCATGCGACTGCATCCCTTGATATTTGTAGCTTAGTTGATAGAGGGTAGCAGAACTTCAACCTTCCCAATGAAGTCTGATTGTCTGAAGGTTCTCTGTATTAATGTACCTGGGGATGCCAAGAGAATGCCAAACAGCTTGAGGTTTAGGCCAATCACGAGGAATACGAAACATGCTCTTCTGTATATCTTGGCACCACTAGGATCCGGAGTGAGTTGCCTCTTCCTTCAACAATTAATATCAACAATGTATGGATTCCTGATTTCAAAATCAATGTACTGTAGTATATTATACATGTCATCCATAAATGGGTCAGAATTCTTCCCTGCGACAAAAGCCATTACCTTGTTTCTCACTTCTATCCAACTACATCCAGGCATTTTCTTCACCCCTTGATCTGCCATTCTCTTCCTAACCATTTCAGCTTCCTTCCATTGCCCACTTGCACAGTACAAATTTGACAATAACACATAGCTTGTCTCATTATGTGGTTCTGTTATTTTCAGCGTTTCCCCCAAATATTTTCCAAATCCCAACTCCCCATGTGCAGAACATGCTCCAAGCAGAGCTTCACACGAGCTGATCTTAGCATTATATACTGAACAATACTTATCAGCCAGTTCCTTAGCTTCAGCTAAGTAACCACCTCTTCCAAGCATATCCACCATGCATGCCACATGATATTTGTCAGGAGAGAGCCCATAAATTGTCTGCATTGTTTCAAAAAGTGCACGACTTTCTCCTATCAATCCAGAGTGGCTGCAAGCCATCAACAAGCCGATAAAGGTAACATTATCTGGTTTGACCCCATTTACCACCATTTGTTCAAAAAATTGTAGAGTTTCAATAGCTTTTCCATGTAATCCAAATGCAAACAACATCGTGTTCCAAGATACCAAATCCTTGTGCAATATATCACAGAATGCACGGATGGACCCTTTCAAATCCCCGCATTTAGCATACATGTTAACCAAACCGTTCCCAATAAACGCATATGCATGGAAACCATAGTGAATTATGCAACCATGAAACATTTCCCCGCATCCAAGTAATGCTAAGTTTGAACATGCATGAAGGACGGCAGCAAAACTGAAATCATCTGGTTCTAGTCCAGTTCTCAACATATCAACAAAGAACATTGCAGCTTCTTCCCCACGTCCATTTCTTGCATACCCTGAGATCATAGATGTCCAAGAGACAATATTCTGTTCAGGGGATAGCTGAAACACACGAAGTGCTTCATGGGTATTTCCCAGTTTCATGTAGATATCAATCATCGCATTCCAGGACACCTGTGTTAGAGTTCCACCGGACTCAAACACCTTCACCGCATTGCCCAGGCAACCTAATTCAGCATAAAAACTCAAAACCGAGTTCTTCACCTCCGCAGAAGAGCTCCAACCACTTTTAATGATGAAAGCATGCAGCATGCAACCACACCGTAATTCCAATGCCTCCGCGCAAGCATTCATAAGAGCACTGAAAGTCCACTGATCTGGCCGGCACAAACTCTCTTTCATCTCTTTCAACAACCCCAAACACATCTCCACTTCCCCATTTCGTGCATAACCCACGATCATAACATTCCAAGCTCTCTCCACCCTTCTAGGCATTACACAAAACACTTGACGCGCGGCGTCAAACAGTCCGGAGTTTGTGTATGCAAATAACAAAGAACACCAAGTTACTTCATTCCTAAGTTCCATCTCTTCAAACACTCTAGTAGCACTGCAAGGCTCCAAGCACTTGCCATACATATCAATAAGCGCATTGTTGACTGGCAAGTAAGACTGGTAGCCCAAAACAATGAGTACACAATGTAATTTGGCTCCACATCGAAGGTTACATGCGCCGGCACAGGCGCTTAATGTAGCAGTGAAGGTGAAGTGATCGGGCCGGGTGTTGGAGATTCTCATGCTGCGGAGAAGAGAGAGAGCTTGGTGGTGGAAGCCCAGTTGGGTATAGGCGGTGAGCATTGCGTTCCAGGCAATGGAGTCTCGGTGAGGCATTTCGTCGAACAGTTTTCGGGCATGGTTGGTGTGACCCAACCTTGCAAAGGCTGCTATCTTCGACGTCGTTTTGATCAATGTCTGAGCGCATGTCATTCTATTGTAGTAGAATATGCCCATTAACCTATGAATGAGCTTCTGCGGAGGAAGAATGCCACGAGCTCAAGCTGCTGTAAGGAAGTTGGACCCATTTTGAAAAGGTTCAAAGGCCTTTGCTGGTCTTTGTTTTCACTGTAAATGAACAAATGATTGGACATCGTGACATTTTATTATAATACGCGATTTTGGACAGACCTATATCTTCCTCTTGCAAGTATTGTGTGACTTGGTGTTCTTTGTTATTTGCATACATAACTAGGCTACTTTTGAAAACATCGACTAGCAGATTGGCGGAAATAATACTTAGGGTAGAATTCCTGCGGATCATTTAGTTCCGTAATCTTAACCGTTCAATTTATAAATATTATCTATGTAAAAACAGTCAACATAAACGAAAATTATTAATGTTAAATTTCGCAAAAACCATCTCTACTTATTTGACATAGTAGAAAGCCAAACCGTGTGGTATGTTCAACTCTATGTCGAGACTTAGGAGCCTGTTGGCAACGACCTTTTCCCTTCAATTGCAATACAAGATTCTTCGAGAAATCATATATTGCTTGAATCGATTTGCCAATACTAAGAATTACTTTTTCTTCTCAAAGTTAAAAAGAACAATAACAAAAATCAGATCAACTGATCCTTTTCTTCTATAAGGAATGTGTGTCAAACATATCAAATCAGAATAGAAGAACACAAAATAAAGATCCACTAAAGGTAAAAGTCTATATTTCAACTTTTTTTGAAGGACATTAGAATCAGCATCTCACTTCATACAAACATATATGATCGCGGCCAACTGATTCACTAAACTCTCACAAATGCACCCACTACTAACTACTGCCAACAAGAAGGGTGCTTGGTGTATACTTTTCTTTTGGACTCAAAGCACTGTGTCACTGCTGACACAGTGCTGTTTCTCATGCCTTATAGGGGCGTATAGAACAAGCAAGAATTTGACGACTTTGGGTGACAAACCTCAAGAGGTGCTCTCCACAACTTTCCTGAAGAGTTCCTTTGGTGCTGCAAGTTACAGTTAAAATGCATAAGAGACGATAATAAAACCATAGAACGTAGACCTTTGAGTGCTATAACTAAATCTTACCAGGCAATCCAGTGAACCTCTCAAACTGTTCATATGCCTGTCCAATGAACATCTCCGACCCACTAACAACTATGGCACCAGACTCTTCTGCTTCCTTCAAGAGTCTGGTTATTTTGGGGGTGTAAACGGCATCGAACACCAAGGCGTAAGATTTCAGAGCATGCTGCAAAAACAGAAAGCCAATTAACTAAAGAGATCCAATGCTATTTATAGTGCATGACCACATACCTTGTACTATGTAAGGCCAACTGATCATTTATCATGCAACAGAATAAGAGGGTGGCAAACCTTAGAAATGGGTGTCTCATTAACTTTGGGCTGCATTCCAATAGATGTTGTGTTTGCAAGAATCATGCCATCCTCTGGGTGGAATTTATCTAGATCAGAAATAGACAAAGCCTGTCCCCCAATTGTGTCTGCAATTTCTCTGGCTCGATCTTGAAGAAAATAATTAAGCATATATTAAGATTATAAAAAAAAAAAAGATATGGATTTTGAAATGAAGTATAGAAGTGGACAGTGGGGAAAAAAGAGGTAGCTAACAGGAAAAACAGTTAACAAGCGAGAAATATAATATTGAGCAACAATATAAGGTGTAACCCACTTCATGTCTAGAACATAATAACTCTGTTTTTTTTAAGCAGCAAGAACATGATAATACTTAATAGTATAGATCTGTACTAGAATAATGCAGACTTTGAAGGTTATGCAAAGATTCAAATCTTACAGTAATTATGAAACAATAGTTGATCTTTTTCCTTAACAAGAAAGTAGGAATGGATACAAATTGAATATGGTCCCTCTGATCCATGGTATCAAACTTTGTTAAATATGAGCATTTGGTTCGAAGAAATTTTGGGTCATGTCAAAGAGATATGGAAGCAAAGTGTTGCTGATGACACTGGATATCAGTGTGAATACAAAATCTGTGGGGATTTCAATTTAAGGAGAGCAACGTTTGCTGGGTGTTGCCAGACATTGCACCTCCTTGATGAGTGAAAAGTTTAAAGTGTCGGAGAACAGGGTAAACACTATGGGTTTGTCTAGTAATGGCAATTATATGGGTCAAGTAGGCAAACCAAAACAGATAGAATATTTAAGGATACTAAGGCTTGGGCGAAGTTTATGTTTCGTGCAGTTCTTTCGCCTCTCCATATTTCAGAGACATATCTCTATCACACATTATTTTTTATTGAAAGCTATATTATCTTGATTAGCTGACTATCCCATACAGTCCAGTTAGACAATTGACATGTGACTGCGTAAAGGTGTTTATCAGTATGAAGAAGAACACAGAACCTATTTCAAACAACAAAATCTTACAATTCTTTGAAATAATTCAAAGGTAACCTTCATCTTCTATAAAAATGAGCATGGATAGTAAAAATGACCCCAAAGAGAAAGGGAGAGAAATGAACTAAAAAACACAGATTGACCATTGTTAATTAATATAGTATGAAAGATCAGAAAAACAAAAACAAAGTTCATAAGCTTACAGGAAAAAAATCAAAATCAAAAGGTGGAACTAACCATAGGTGCGGTTGGCAATCACAATCCTTGCTCCCTTCTGTTTTGCGCCATAAGCAAGGGCCTTGCCAGCACCTCCGGCACCTATGACAACAAATAGCCTACCAGCTAAAGGGGAACCAGTTACAAGGGAACTGTTGAGTGAACCTGTAAAGGAAGGTAAGCAGAAACTCAGACACCCTAAAGAAAAATTTTCCTAGAATAAATAGAGAGAGGAAAAAAAAAATTAGCTAGTACAACAAGATGCAAACCTCGCAGTCCATCCTCTATGGCAGAGATAGCCCCGACGTAGTCCGTATTTAATCCATATAACTTTCCATCAGTCGGTCTCCTTATAATGCAATTAATAGCTCCTATTGACTGAATATCATGATCCAGATAGAACAATTATGAGCAAGTATCAGTAAGAAAAATGAATCATATGTACGAGTATGAATCAAAAGTCAGCCAACTAATGCAACAAAAATGTCAACGCTAGTAATATTAGAGAGTGATTCATTCACTACCTTTGCAACTGGATCAACCTCGTCACAGCACTTAAGTGCAGCTTCCTTGTGAGGAATTGTAACACTGTCAGAAATAAAGACAATAAGCTCTGATCTTCATTTAATAAGAGAATTAACTGTATACCTACTATTTATAATCAACTCTAATGACTATGAACCTGAAACCAGCAAAATCCGCAGATGAGTATGTCTTGAGAAATTTGGCAATGTCATCCACCAACAAATGTACATAAACTCCATTGAAACCCACTGACTTGAATCCTTCATTATGCAAAATAGGCGATTTGCTGTGGCTGACGGGCTTTCCAATAATACCGAACACTTTTGTGTCAGGCCCTATCTGTCTGACATTATATAGATGCAAGATATCCTTGATAGTAGGTTGACCAGGAGCTGAAACTGCTCCTGAATCAATTGTGCCAAAGGTAAGATAACCACCAAATTTGGCGCAGAGTATCCGTGAAATCAAACCCCTTTCACCCATTACAAGTCCAATTATTGGGACCTGAAATTCCATGGAAAAGTTAGTTTTGTTCTCATCTTAAGAATTAAAACGTGTGAAAATGCAATGACTCAAAGAGAAGACCTTCCCTGCAGGCGCATTTACGCACGCATACAAAGGAAGAGAGAGTAATTTGACCCATTTTTTCATCCTCTTGTTATTCTCTCTATCAAACTGACATGTCTATCTACAACTCACTCTTGATCTTCCTGAGAAAATCAGTTTTTAAACCAGAGAAGCAATCTGCCTACACTCCCCCCAGATGAACCCCATTTATTTGACGAGTACATTTTACTTATAGTAATCATCTTAAATAACAGCAAAATGTTGTCCATTCTTTACCACTGGTAGTACAGAGAAATAAGAATAGCACTACTCAACATGGAAACATTCAAACTACTGCTGTGATCAATTAATATTACAGGTACTATCTGAGGTGGCCTACTATCTGAGGTGGTATGCTATTTATAGCGGGTCGGTAGAAGGATTATGTAGATGGCCTTATCCCCCCTTGAGGGAAGGTTTGTCTCCCATTACAAACCCACCCGCCTACAGTTCACAGTACAACAGAGCCAAGCCAAGCTCATATTTGCAGAGTATTAGTACTACCATAAATCATTTATTTTAGTAGAAGGTCTTACATATCATCTAATGTACCATCTAAATGAGAAGGAAACATGATCCATTATAGACCATTAGTCTCTACGGTTTGCAGACTATTGAATTGGGCAGGGTATACAAGGCTTATTAGTGTGAGGTATTGGGAAGGTTGTGTTCATTTTTTAACCACTAGCCTCCAGTCACAAAATAGTAATCTTCCTTTGTGTTGAGTCTCAACTCATATTTACAGAACACTATTACTAACATAAAGCATATAAAATGCACACCTAAGTAAACCATATATATCTGCACATTGATTTTGATCCATCAACATACTGGTATATAAGGTTACCTACAAGAACAGTGATCTCAAGTTCAATTCAAAAAGGAAACAAACTCTGCACCAAGCTGAAATACTGCAATAAATAGCATACCACCTACATTGCTTACTTGAGAATGCACGGTTATTTGAAAAATGCGAGCGACATCAGTGATATCCAAGGCAAAGGTTGCAATCTTCACTATATCAGCTCCAGTGGCTTGTATTTTTGCAACAAGATTGCCAAGAGCCTCAACAGATGGAGTTTCTTGATAGTTGTGAGAAGAAACAATAATTTTTAGCTTTTCAGGCTTCTTGTCTTGTATGGAGCCAATAAATTCTTGAGCAACCTTCAACAGAGGTAATAACATTAGTAAATGGAAACTTAGGTTTAGAACCCAAATTATAAAGTTACAATGGAAAATAGATTAATCAATTTTTTAAAATCTTTACTACAGAGTACAGTCACACTACTTAGGGTAGCTTGTTCAGATTTTACTGGCAGGAGAATGTATTGACATGCTACTTCAGGTATTTGTTTCATTAGGAAAAAATGATGTCTTTACCTACATAAATTTGTGTAACAAAAAAAACACAAACAAAAGTTGAATGATCTAGAAGTTGTCTTTACAGTCACAAATAGACTGTTAGGGAAGGACCGATAAAATATATCATGTTACATAGTTTATGATATCACCATGCCAAAGGACGAAAATGCTTTAGAGTTATCTAGTCATTAAGGAGCAACCTGAAGCTCAACATCGATGTAATCTGCCCCCAACTCCATAGCTAGTCGAAGCGCATCTAGTCTGCTCTTTTCATCACCATCATACTGACCACCTTCCCACTTTGGTCTAGAAAAATTATAAATGTCAGATAAGATCTAGCAGAGAGATTCTTAGGTTGATCACATTCAAAATACAAAAGTTGATACTGATATGCAAAGAAACACGTGCTAGCATGAGAAGACATGAAAATTTCACTCCACATTAAGCACTTAGAAGCAAAAAGCATACACCACTTCACATAAAAAAGTTGCCGTGAAATCTGATAAGAGAAAGGAAAAGCCCATCTGAGTGATAAAACATGAAGAGTTGACTCATGTAGTCAACACTATAAGAAGAGAGGAAAAACCTCATTCATTACATTTTACTACCCATAAGAAGTTCACAACCAATGAACCATCATTTTCTCCGACCGTAGATCTCTATAAGGCAATGCATCGACTTCACTTACCATTTTTTAACAACCATTCCTAGGCCAATCACACTTTTATCTAAACCAGAAGCTACTATCATGAAACATCATTACTGATCGTCGTTTATTTAAATTTGATTAAACTTGTTTTGCTCAATTCCACACTCTCTTATCATAACAAGTTGTAAACTTCAAAAATTCTTTGGTCTAACTTAAATCTCTACACGCTCTCTCATAATAGCACAACAAACTTGAAGCAGCACAACAAAACAAGCTCAATCACACAAGATAAGATATTTGTAGCGAACTAGTACCTATAAGTGAAAAGAGTGGGCAAAGCGGATTGATCAATTAGGGTCTTGACATCTTGATTACAATTGAAGACCTTCAAATGGTCCAATCGAATCTCCACAAGGTCAGCACCAGCGGCCTTTGCCCTGCCAATCTCAACCACCATCATGGCCACCGATTCGGCCACGATCGGAGCACAAATTAGAGTTGAACTCTTCCTCATTCCTCCGCCTCCCACTTGTGCTGAAGCAACCTGCAACCCCAAAACACACAGAAAAGTAGTAAACTTTGGCACGTTTCAGGCTCCAGAATTTGAGAGAACGAGAGAGAGAAAGGGAAAGGTTACCGCAAGGTTTGGTGAGTCCATTGGTGGGTTGGTGTTGATAGAGAGAGAGAGAGAGAGAGAGAGAGAGGGAGAGAGAGGGAGGGAGGGAGAGTGGGAAAGAAGCGAAAGAAGATGGTGCTTAAAAAGGAGTGGAGGGGGTTGGTGAAAGCGTGGAGACGACACAACAATTGTCAAAATCTTTCGTTTTTAGGTACCCACCGCATATCTAAACAGACCCCGCGGTACAGAGTATCTAGACATACCCCTACAAAAAAAAACACACTCCAAAATTGACAATTTGTTTCCTAGTTTAGTAATGACCTTATGATATATGTCTAGGACTCTAGGTCTGATAGAAGAATTGAAATCAATTATCCATTACTAAAGGGATTTCAATGATTTTAATCAAATCAATTTAATTATATCTTACTCTTGGATCCTTTAAACAAGATTATCACAACGTTCTTTTAGTGAGGCGATGACCCATTGTTCAATGGGCGCAACGTCCAAGTGGCAGAATGAAACTAAGTGTTATCAAATTTATTTTCCGGCAGCAACATAGTAGGAAAGCTGTGATCTTGGTAATTATGTTTCTTTGTAATCGTGTTATTTTTAAGGTGTGTCACCGCTATGTCAAAGCAAATAGAGTAGCCAGTAGAGCACTCTTTGCTAGTTGGTACTTGTTAGAATACATGTCTTTTATAGAGCCTCCTGATATTATTTCGGGATGTTCTCTAGATACTTATTGTAATCAGGAGTTTAGGCTCAATGCCCCCCCCCCCTTTGTATTAACCAGTTTCATTAATCAAGGCTTGAGGGCAGCCGCACCAGCCCTTCTTTCAAAAAAAAAAAAAAATTATCACAACGTCCACATTAATATTTGTAATGATATCCAAATCGATTATGTACTTTAAATACGATTAAGATATGCACATAGTCGGGGAGATGATTAAGATGATGTCTTAGGGCTAGTTTGGGATTGCTATGACTTAAAAAAAAAAAAAAAAAAAAAAAAAAAAAAAAAAAAAAAAAAACTGTTGCTGCTACTGTGTTGTGAGAATAATCAGCTGTGAATTAAAACAGTTTTGTATTTGGTAAATAATATTTTTAAAAGTGTTGTCAGTACATAAAATAACTGCAGAGCTTGTTTTGATCCACAACAGCTTCTAAAAGCAAACTCTGGGCTGCTTCTAAAATCTGCTGCCGGTGACCTATAACTTTCAATTAAATCTGCTTTTTATTTATTTACCAAACACAATAAAATATAAAATTTTGAACAAAAGCTGATTTTTTTTAAAGCGAAGCAATCCCAAACGGGGCTTAGGCGATTTGAGGATTGTAAAGAATTATAAACATTTAGAAAAGTTGTTGTCGGTGAGTGTGATAAGGATAAAGTTGGAAAATTTTTTGGGTATATTTAGAAAGATTTTTCTTAAAATAACAAATAATAATACTACTACCTACACTGGTTTCTTTTGCTTTTTTTTTTTAGAATTACACTGCCATATGTTTGCAAGAAAGTTTTTTTTTTTTCCCGAGTAAAGAAAAAAATTATAAACAAGCTCCTCTATCACAACCAACACCAAGAGAATTGAAAAGGTAAGCCTGACTAGCAGAGAGAGGAAGAGCTTTGAGGAGGATTGTGGTGACCGGTTTTGGCAACTACATCAGTATGGAAATTTGCTTCACGCTTAACATGCTTGAAAGAGCCAAAATTTAGCAAATGTGAAAGATGAAGGATGTCATTGACCAGAGGTTGGATACTCCAACGGGTTTGAAATTGATGTCATTGACCAAAGGTTGGATACTCCAACGGGTTTGAAATTGACCATTCATGTTATCAATCATAAGTTTTGAATCTTCTTCCACCTCTAAATTTGAGTGGCACTGAATACAGGCTGCATGAAGACTTGCTCGAACAAAATATTGAAAAACTTCCAAATATCAATTGAAAAAATTTAGTGAATTTCAGTATTTATGATCTAATATCCAATATTTTTTTGATCGGGTAGTTAGCTATTAGTAACTCACACACCCATGCAGTGGTATCCCAGCACCAGGACACCTGCACCGACATTGCGGCGAAAGCCAGACTAATCCCCTTAGAAAGTAAAAGTTTTTAATATTGCGTAAATATCAATAATGTGAAATAGTAGAAATTGCGACAAATATTTTTGTTGGTTCAAAGATTTTGAGTTCAAATTCTATATTTTGTTGATAGAAAAGTGTTCCATCAACCATGCATGAAGGTGAGCAAAAGTTGGTTATTGGTGTTGAGCACCTTGAGCACGGTTTTAGCCGTCATTTCATCTTTCATGATTGCCCAAGCAATTGCGTATAACTTGTCTCGAAGGCATCTCAAGCCCTCCCCTCCTCTCTGATCTTTTGTAGTTGTTACTTCCGGTGGTGAGTGGCCTCATTAAAATTGCAACAAACGGTGGCTTCGTTAAAAAAAATTTCTCAAATAAACTAAAACTAATGGGCTAAAACTTCATGCACAGAATATATAGTGGATCAGTTTCCATATGCAGATTTAATAAGCAGCTTAATCAATTTGGTTCAACTAGAAGCTAGCCAATGTATAATTCAGACCCTCATTCTCTCAAATCCTTGTGTAGACACAAGAATTTAATGAAAATAAAATTCGTTAAATAATTCGGTCAACACTTGAAATTATGACCGAACAAACTTAGTCAGCATGTGGGTCCCACAAAATGTACACATGGCTTGTGAGTCAGCAAAACCAAACAGACTCAAATAATGACACGTAGCGACACATGAAAGGCCCGACAGCAATAAATGAATTTGTTCCGACTAAATCAATTGATATTAAGGCGAATCAATCAAATTAAATAAATTGATTCCCAGCAAAATCAACTATTAAATGTCGTCTGTTGATTAGATTGATAATGAAGACGAAAATCATTCATCAAATTAATTGGCTAAATTCCTTAATAGTCATGATTAAATCAGTTAATTAAGGTTGATTGATTCAATTATGCTATTAATGAAATACAATTAAAATCAGTCATCAAATTAATTGGCTAAATTCCTTAATAGTCATGATTAAATCAATTGATTAAGGCTTATTGATTCAATTATGTTATTAAGGAAATACAATTAATCGTGTGTCATCAATGTGTTCCAAATTTAGAGAGACGCCGACACTATAAATACCCCTCTCAAATCAAGAGAAGGGACTTCAGCCAGAGAGAAAAATCACTCCCAAAGTTCAGAAGTCTTCAAGCGTGTGAAGAACCCTCAAGCTGCAAAATAGTCGGTTCATCACCAACCTCAAGCCAAAGCACTTGTCATGTGTCAACCCTCGTGGCCACTGTCCAACTCAAGATCAAACGTCAATCGCCCTTGAGTCAAACATACCATCAGAGATAGAATCAAAGGATTACTCAAAGATTGTAACCCACATTTAAATTATTAATAAAATTATTATTTTTTGTACACGTGTCTGCATTCTATTTGTTTTCAGATTCCCGTGTTTACAAATTAGCACACCCAATGGGACCTCTTTGCCACTCATCTCCTTCTCCGTAAAATGATTTCAAACAAATCCGTTTGAGCAATGGCTTCCAAGAACACTCAAGCGATCCCGAAAAACAAGTCCAAGCCAACAACCTCAAAATTGAGTAGCAACTCATCTGGTCACGTCTGATAGAAGCATTTTAATGCGACGTTTTAACAGTTATTTCCTCATATTTACTTAGTTATTTCCTTAAATAAATCCTTCTGGTTTGGGAAAGTTTCTATTTCCTATTTTTAGAAAGTTTCCATTTTAGTTTAGGAAAGTTACCATTTCTTATTTTTAGAAAGTTTCTATTTTTAGTAATAGTTTCTATTTTCAGGTCCTTGGAATAAATGAGCTAAAAAGTGGAAAGAGAAGCTAGAGAACATTGGAGGGAGTTAAGACAAGACACAAAGAACTGCATAAATGAGTTGAAATGAAGAAATGAAGTTTCCTGTTTCAACTAGGAAATCCGGTTCAAAAGAGGAAACTTTGACAAAGCAAGACTCCTAAGTCAACCAAGAAGCATGATAGAAATAATGAAGGGAAATGACGTTAGGAGGCATCAAGGCTTGAAAATGACGCATGGAGGCCCAAGATCCTTCTAGAATGTTGTGGATTTCGGCAAAATGGATAAAAGCCCATTGGAATTAGGGTTTGTGACGTCAAGAGATATTTTTGGGAAGATGTATATGTGTTTGCCGTGAAATACCAAGAGGAAAAGAAGGAGGCAACCTGAAAATCAAGAAAATATCAAGAGATTACGTTGGAGATTTTCAAGGGAGAGTTTTAAGGAAAGAAGAAGTGTGGACAACAAGAAAATGCTCAAAACAAGTCTAGGTTCATCCCTAAATTTCCTAAAGGAATTTTGGCCGAAAATAATGAAGAAAATCAGAAAATCCTATATATTTCGGCATAATATATTTAGACTTAATTTGGAGAGTTTTGATTGGTTGGATGACACACTAGGGCTTACATGGCGCCACGTGATTGGTCGAAGCTATGTGGAATTATTAAATAATTCTTTTGGAAAATAATAGAAGATTCATGAAGCTTGGAGACCAAGGCCAATGTTCCCTATATATACTCCCCTTCTTTGACATTCTAAACATCTCCTCTCATTCAGAAAAATCCCACAATAAACGTCAAAGCTCTCTCTCCATTCTCTAGTTCAAATTTGTGATTTCAAGCAAGGGAGGAAGAAGGAAGAAGAAGCCGTGAGCATCCCTCCATAATCCACCTTGAAGCCGTGAGTTTTGAAGCTTGCTTTCAAGATTCAATAGTTCATCGTTCAAGTTCTTCATCACCATCTCCTTTCACGGTGTAATTCAACCTTTTTCCTTGTAACCTCTTTCGGTTTTCCTTGTTTGAATTCATATGATTTTGTTCTAGTTAACATATAACGTTTGATAGGAGCATTTTAATGCGACGTTTTACTTGCTTTTCCCTGCATTTCTTGCGTTATTTCCTTATTAAAACCCTGTTTAGGAAAGTTTCCATTCTTTGATTGGGAAAGTTCCTATTTGTAGAAAGTTTCTATTTTTGTAGTTTCTATTTATCATTTTTAGTAAGTTTCCATTTTCGGTAGTTTCTATTTTTCATTTTTAGAAAGTTTTCCATTTTCAGTTTAGGAAAGTTGCCATTTTTCATTTTAGGAAAGTTTCTATTTTTCTTATTAGTTTCTATTTTCAGGACCTCCGAGCTAAAAAATGGAAATGAACTCACAAATGGAAAGAGGAGCTTGCGAAAGTCAAGGGGAGCAAAGATGAGAAACAATGAGCCACAGAAATGAGCAGAAATGAAGAAAAGAAGTTTTCCTGGTCCAACCAGGAAACCCTGCGAAAGGAGGAAAGCCCACCTATGAAGTTTCCAACGTTACTATGAAAAAGGAATGGAAAAATAAAGTATGGTGACGTTGGAAGGTGACAAGGCTTGAAGTTGAAGCAACAAGGCCCAAGAACTCTCAAGACTCATTGGATTTTCGGCAAATTGGATCAAAGGCCCATGAAGCCCATACATTTAGGGTTTATGACGAATGAATAAACCCTAGGGGAGTTTTGCCGTCCAAGATGAAGAGAGAAACAAGGAAGTGGCGCCCAAAAATCAGAAATTAAAAGGAGATTTTCTAGGGAGATTTTCTAGGGCTATTTTTATGGAAATTCATCAAGAGATAAACCCTAGAATATCTTTTGCCGTCCAAGCCAAGAGGAAAAGAAGGAAGTTGCCGTGTGAATTAAAAGAAAACCCTAGAGAATTCGGCAAGGAGATATTCAAGGGAGAAATAAAAGGAAAGAGAAAAAGGTGGAGACCAAGAAAAGCTCAAAAGAAGTCTAGATACATTCCTTAATTCCCTAAAGGAAGTTTGGCCGCCGAATTGAACTACAAAAATCAGAATTATATCAAGGGAATTTCGGCAAGATTATTTAGGGAATTAATATTGGAATTTTGTGATTGGTTGCACCACCTCATAGGGCTTATGTGGCAAGCTTGCATTGGAGGAAAGTATGTGGAATGACTACATTAATTCCGTGAGAAATTCAGAAAAGAGGACGGCTTGAAGACCAAGGAGGCCGTGCTCCTATATATTCTCCATTCTTCTCAATGTCAAGAGTTCCCACTTTTGCGTTTACACTTTGAAGAAAAATCAGAAAACTCTCTCTAGCCTAGCCGTGTTCATCTCCATCCTCTAGGGCAACCACGAAATTCAAGCAAGGCCAAGGAAGAAGAGGACAAGCCGTGCACATCATCCATCACCATCCTTGAAGATTGCTTTCGAAATTCAAGAGACCATTCATCACTTCATTCATCTCATCCTCATCACGGTGTAATCCGATTCTCCTTGTAACCTTTGCTTTGTAATTTTCGTTGGTTTTGCCTTAGTTGACACAATTGTTTGAACAAATATTGATTTCTGAAATTTTATGATTAATTGTTAATTTTCAGATTCATATATTGTGATTTATGGTTGCTTTTGTGTGAGTGTTTGATTAAATTTGCATGATAGAAATCTTTTGTATGATAATCTTGAATGGTTCGAAACATTTAGGGTTTTTATGTGAATGTTGCTACGAATTTGAGAACATGGATCAACTTTTTGGTTTTGTGTTCTTGAATCAATAAGTAGTAAAGGTTTTGTACAAAAACCGAATTTAATCAAAGAAGATTGCAATTAGGTGGACTTTTCCATACTAAGTTGCACATTTGAGTTGATAGCCTTTCTAGGTGCTTAATGCATTAAACATGACATGATTAACTAGCTTTCTAGGGTTTGATTGCATGTTTGATAGGAGTAATCTAGGTGCTTTCACTTAGGTTAATTAGCATTGAAAGTAAAATATGGGAAATTGTTTGCTTTTGAACGTTTCACATGATCAACTCCTCTTGCATGACTATGATGAACAATGATGAACTTGAATTGATTTTAATTATATATTTCGGTTTGATCTTTGTTCTTGCATTTCATTTATATTTTTATGTTTTTGCATTTTAATTATTTTGTTAGCTTAGCTTTTATTTTCGAAAAAGAAAACCAAAATCAAAAATATCCCCCCATTTTCGTAAATATGTATATATTTTGTCATATATTTGTAAATATTATACTTTGTTTTAATTTTAATTGTTTAATTGTTTGATAATGACAGGTGTACCCTCAATCCCCGGAATAGAACGATCCCTATTTACTTTATACTACTAATGACATTTCAGGGTTAAATTGGTCGCTCAACAAAAGCGACATCAATTTTTGGCGCCGTTGCCGGGGATTGAAAAATCACTTGTTAAATATGTGAATATTTGTTTTGTTTATATGTTGTGTTCGAAAAAAAAAAAAAAAAAAAAATTTTACTTGTTAATTGTTCATAATTTGTTAGTTAATTAGTTAATTAATTACTTAGGTTGTTATTTATATTATTGAATACGAATTTTAATTGTGAGTTGTAAATTAAAGAAGGAATAGGTGAAGTCGTGTTTATTAATATTGGCCTAAACCCCTTATTGGTACCTAGTTCAGGTCCCTTAAGATTGAGGGCGGCCTTTATTAACATTCATTGAACTGTCTTCACACTTAGGACCTTTTATATCCAAGTAAGTATAGCCTATGTGGGATGGTGTCTAGGAAGGGGACAACGCTCATGACTGGTTCTTGGATTCAGAAGTGCTTACAAATGGGCGTAAACCTCAATGAGAGAGTAGCCTATGCCAAAATGGATCCTACCTCTTGTGTTCGTCCTCCCCTACCTGGCCATTTTAGTAAGGTTGCCCAAAGGATGTAGGAGGGACTTAGTGTCTTGACGACTATACTTGGGCCGCACGTCCTCTTGATTTACCGCTTGGAATTGAATTTGAAATCAATGGTATATATAACAAATGAAAATATTATGATTCACTAAGGTATATTGGATTAAACATAGTCTTGAAAAGGGTAGCTGTTTCAGTCCCATTGCACATCGAGACTCCCTGTTCCCGTACCTAAGTGTTGAAAATAATTGTAAAGAAAAGGAAGAAAAACAAATATTTGTAAGTATTTTCGTAAAAAAAAATAAATAAATAAATAAAAAAGTGTACAAAGTGTGACGTTTTGTTGTGTAAAAGTTGTGTTTACAATGTGTCAAATTTTGTTAAACAAAAGAAATTTAAAGAATTAATTGTGAATATTGTTAAATTCTTGATTGTTATAAGTGTGTAAAATCGTATGAGTAGATAAGGGCCCTTTTTGTTAATATTGGCCTTAACCCTTCATTAGTACCTTTCTAAGGTCTTATGAGGTTGTGGGCGGCTTTTATTAACATTTGGAGAACTGTCTAACACATGAGTTCTTTTCAAGCTGAGTAAGGGGCATATAGGTGGTGTCTTAGGTTGAGACCCTGGGTGATGGGTTCAAATTGGATCTCAAAGACACTATAGACTGTGTGTAAACCACAATGTGGGAGTAGCCAATAGGGGCCTAAACCTCAATGAGGGAGTAGCCTCCGTAGTGTCACCAAAATGAGTCCTCCCTCTCACTTACCTCTTAATCTGGCCATCTAGCCTTCTGAAACAAAGGAAAGTGACTTATGTCTAGGCGACTATCCCTAGATCGTATCTCACCAATAGTAGTGGTTTCTATTGGGCTCGACTTACAACTTGTAATCAATTGAAATATTAACTTTATTTTGTAAAGATTATAAGATACTTGAACATAACCTCCACTTGTAAATTGTGTTGTTTTGTACATTTTATACTTGTTTAAACTTCTTACGTGTTTTATTTGTGAAAAGATTGTGGATAGTTTTTAATTTATACTCTATTTTATACTTGTATAAATCATAAATAGTAAAGTCGTGAATAGTAACTTGTGAATAGTGACTCGTGAATAGTGAAGTTGATGTATAAACCACTAATTTGTAATTAGTTTACTTTATACTTTGCTAACTTCTTTGAATGCTGATAATGTTCAGGATTCTTATGAATGACCGAGCCTTTTAGACCATCTACACTAAAGGAAATTGAAGCAAGGCTCGCTCGTTTGAAGGGTCCTTCACTCCTCGAGTTCACAAGCCCTTCTCCTTCAACATACAAAGAGTACACATCTAACGAGCAAGGGAAGAGGACCTACTGTTCTGAGGAGTCTACATCACCTACACCGAGTCCATCTCCTCCCTCACGTTCACCTTCACCTGTGATTTCGTCCAACTCTACACCACCACCTTCACCACCACCTGAAGAAGTCAGGGAAGAGAGAATGGCATCTATTAGGGAACTCTCCACCGCAACTGTTGAAGGAGGACCCCCTACAGGCATAGTATACCCTGCCCCTGCAGCTGGAAGACAGGCAGAGTTTGAGCTTAAGAGTGGATTGTTGCACAAGCTCCCTATCTTCCATGGACTTAATATGGAGGATGCTAATAAGCACGTACGAGAATTCCAATCTGTTTGTGCAAACATGCAACCACAAGGAGCAGATGAGAACCTTCTTAAGATGAGAGCATTTCCGTTCTCTCTAGCTGATAGAGCCAAGGATTGGCTATATGAACTCCCTGCAGGACGTATCACATCATGGGAAACAATGAGAAAGGCCTTCTTGGAAAAATACTTCCCAGCTTCAAAGGTCATCACACTTAGGAAGAAGCTCAGTGGAATAGAGCAAGCTCATGATGAGTCCTATGCTGCCTACTATGAGAGGTTCAATTCCTTACTTGCACAATGTCCTCAACATCAGATGAAGGATGAGACCCTACTTACATGTTTCTACGAAGGACTCTTACCTTTGGAAAGGCAAATGTTGGATGCTGCAGCTGGTGGAGCTTTTGTGGATAAGTCACCTGCAGTTGGGAAGGAACTTATAGCTAATCGTGCCCTAAACTCCCAACAGTATGAGGGTGTGAGACAACCCACTCGTAGGGTAAATGAGGTGAGCACTAGTCCTGCCATTGCGGATCAATTGAGCAAACTCACCCTTCTTGTGAACAAGGTGGCGACTACTCAAGGCCATGGAGGACCCTCTGCTTGTGGGGTATGCTTTACTCAAGGACATCCTACGGATCAATGTCCTCAACTGAGTGAGAATGGTGGTTGGGAGTCTGTGAATGCTATAGGAGGCTATCAAGGGAACCAAGGGGTCCCCACGTCCAAGGTATGATCCATATTCGAATACCTATAACCCTGGATGGAGGGACCACCCTAACTTCAAGTGGACCAACAATGAAAATGTTCAGAACCCTCTTGGTGGCAGTTTCCAACGTCCTCAAGGACCTCCCTATCAAAGACCTTACATGCCTCCTCAACACAATGTAGGGAATCCCAATTCTCACTATGATAAGACGATAGAGTCATTGACTAATTCTACTCAGGCATTGACTAGTGCCACACAGACTTTGCTTCAAGGACAACAGACCAATGCCAAGGACATTGCAGAGCTCAAGAAACAAATGGGACAAGTGGTGGACTTCATGACCAAGTTTCATGAGAGTGGTAAGCTTCCGAGCAACACAATTCCAAACCCAAAGGGAGGCTTTGAAGGTTCCACCAACTGAGGAGAAGAGGAAACCACGTCTAGGCTGAGAAGACGTTAAAACCAAGCGCTACTTGGGAGGCAACCCATGCAAATCAGATTTGCTTTCTTTATCCTTATCTTTTATTTTTCGTTTTTGCTTTTTGAATTTAGTATTATTTTCGTAAATTTCATCCCTATATGCTTAAGTGTTTCATTGCATGCTTTTAATTGATTACATTGAGGACAATGCAATATTTAAGTGTGGGGGAAGGGATTTACACTTTTATTTTGAGTCATATCTAAAAAAAAAAAATACAAAAAATAAAAAAATGTCAAAAATTTAAAAATTTTCGTTGCTTTTGTTTTTGTTTTTGAGTCTTAGGATGCCCTTTCAACTGTCTAGGATGATTCTATATCTCTGAAATCATGACTAAAAGAGGATCACAAAATTGAGATGATTTAAACATGGTATTCTTTGGTTAATTGAGATATATGAAAAATATGTGCCTTGTAGTGGATATGGATTTCGAAACTTTGGTACAGAATATGAGCATGTTAAGATGAGTTTTGATTCATAAAGCCCCTGTGAGATAATTGAGCCATGTCCCTTTTTCTTGGAGTGATAAAATGAAAAATATACTCTTATTTTCTTGGCGATGTTTTGATGATCTCATTTGATTGATTGCTTGCCATAGATTAAGTTTGATGGACTAGAGAATGCTAGAATTCACTCTTGTGCTTGTTGAGACGTATATCAATACATGGCCCTGATTCTGGAAGGGATAGAGGCACCCTAGGAATTACCACCATTGCCATATAAACTTGTGTCCCCATTTGTGCCCGTCGTGGGACTCCCCTAGATAAGCCCCTTTGAGCCTACATTAAGCCTTTTCATTCATCACCCTTAAAATCCTTAACCATGAAGCTTAGTATAGTTCAACCCTACCCTTTGTTCTAAGAACTTAGTGGAGCTATCTTTTGAGACATACTACGTGGGTTTGGTGCTAAGGATGAAAATTGAGAAGAGGTGAAAGTTCAAGTGTGGGGGTAGACTTGTCCATAAAGAAAAAGAAAAAAAATATATGTGAAAGCCGTGAAAAATGAAAAGAAAAGAAAATTGTGTACGGCATAAAAAGAAAAGAAAGAAATATTTATGGATTTTAGTCCCCCATACTTAATGATTTTGGAGTCTGCTTTGAAATGAAGGCCCACTAAAGAAAAATTTGGCCTTTGTCCATTCACTATATTTCAGGGGAAGTTTACAATGAAGGTTGGGCCCAACACGAAGACATTAGGCCCCTTTTATGTTACCTCTAGGGAAAGTGACGTTTTTGCAATGCCTTGGTGGATTTCTTGAGGTCTCTACATCTACATGTGCTCTGCTAGGTTTTTAGGACACTTTGATAAATCCTTACCTTTCATTTCTTTAAACCTTGAGCCTTAGCCCCATTACAACCATTGATAAGACCTTCTTGATCCTTAAGATGGGACAGCCCTTGATGTGGAGATAAGTTACAAGAGTTGAACCTATGGCTTGGGTCCATCTGTGCAAGTAGTTGATATCCCTTCATGAGATCTTTAAAGAAAATTATACATGTGCTTTCGTTTCTTACATTATGTGATATACTTGCTATCTTTCACATATACTTGAGTGTATAAGCTTTTAAGCATTGCCTTGAATTCTGAGAGAAGAAAGAGTGGATATGCCTTGTGAGGATTGAATCAAACTTGTCTGAAACTTGCTTAACAGAACCATCACCATTGTTACAACCAAGTCCTACTTGTGTATGTGAAGATTATGTGTTTCAATTAACTCTCGAATGCCTAACATTGAATTTTGGTTGAGTGTGAATCTTGGTGTTGTGAAAGTAAGAGATTGCTGAGACAAAAAGTTGAAGGGCAATAGAGTCATTGTTTTTGTAGAGTCTTTAAATTTCGTTGAGTCTTAGTGTGATTTTGCTAAGGGACTAGCAAAAGCTAAGTGTGGGGGAATTTGATAGGAGCATTTTAATGCGACGTTTTACTTGCTTTTCCCTGCATTTCTTGCGTTATTTCCTTATTAAAACCCTGTTTAGGAAAGTTTCCATTCTTTGATTGGGAAAGTTCCTATTTGTAGAAAGTTTCTATTTTTGTAGTTTCTATTTATCATTTTTAGTAAGTTTCCATTTTCGGTAGTTTCTATTTTTCATTTTTAGAAAGTTTTCCATTTTCAGTTTAGGAAAGTTGCCATTTTTCATTTTAGGAAAGTTTCTATTTTTCTTATTAGTTTCTATTTTCAGGACCTCCGAGCTAAAAAATGGAAATGAACTCACAAATGGAAAGAGGAGCTTGCGAAAGTCAAGGGGAGCAAAGATGAGAAACAATGAGCCACAGAAATGAGCAGAAATGAAGAAAAGAAGTTTTCCTGGTCCAACCAGGAAACCCTGCGAAAGGAGGAAAGCCCACCTATGAAGTTTCCAACGTTACTATGAAAAAGGAATGGAAAAATAAAGTATGGTGACGTTGGAAGGTGACAAGGCTTGAAGTTGAAGCAACAAGGCCCAAGAACTCTCAAGACTCATTGGATTTTCGGCAAATTGGATCAAAGGCCCATGAAGCCCATACATTTAGGGTTTATGACGAATGAATAAACCCTAGGGGAGTTTTGCCGTCCAAGATGAAGAGAGAAACAAGGAAGTGGCGCCCAAAAATCAGAAATTAAAAGGAGATTTTCTAGGGAGATTTTCTAGGGCTATTTTTATGGAAATTCATCAAGAGATAAACCCTAGAATATCTTTTGCCGTCCAAGCCAAGAGGAAAAGAAGGAAGTTGCCGTGTGAATTAAAAGAAAACCCTAGAGAATTCGGCAAGGAGATATTCAAGGGAGAAATAAAAGGAAAGAGAAAAAGGTGGAGACCAAGAAAAGCTCAAAAGAAGTCTAGATACATTCCTTAATTCCCTAAAGGAAGTTTGGCCGCCGAATTGAACTACAAAAATCAGAATTATATCAAGGGAATTTCGGCAAGATTATTTAGGGAATTAATATTGGAATTTTGTGATTGGTTGCACCACCTCATAGGGCTTATGTGGCAAGCTTGCATTGGAGGAAAGTATGTGGAATGACTACATTAATTCCGTGAGAAATTCAGAAAAGAGGACGGCTTGAAGACCAAGGAGGCCGTGCTCCTATATATTCTCCATTCTTCTCAACGTCAAGAGTTCCCACTTTTGCGTTTACACTTTGAAGAAAAATCAGAAAACTCTCTCTAGCCTAGCCGTGTTCATCTCCATCCTCTAGGGCAACCACGAAATTCAAGCAAGGCCAAGGAAGAAGAGGACAAGCCGTGCACATCATCCATCACCATCCTTGAAGATTGCTTTCGAAATTCAAGAGACCATTCATCACTTCATTCATCTCATCCTCATCACGGTGTAATCCGATTCTCCTTGTAACCTTTGCTTTGTAATTTTCGTTGGTTTTGCCTTAGTTGACACAATTGTTTGAACAAATATTGATTTCTGAAATTTTATGATTAATTGTTAATTTTCAGATTCATATATTGTGATTTATGGTTGCTTTTGTGTGAGTGTTTGATTAAATTTGCATGATAGAAATCTTTTGTATGATAATCTTGAATGGTTCGAAACATTTAGGGTTTTTATGTGAATGTTGCTACGAATTTGAGAACATGGATCAACTTTTTGGTTTTGTGTTCTTGAATCAATAAGTAGTAAAGGTTTTGTACAAAAACCGAATTTAATCAAAGAAGATTGCAATTAGGTGGACTTTTCCATACTAAGTTGCACATTTGAGTTGATAGCCTTTCTAGGTGCTTAATGCATTAAACATGACATGATTAACTAGCTTTCTAGGGTTTGATTGCATGTTTGATAGGAGTAATCTAGGTGCTTTCACTTAGGTTAATTAGCATTGAAAGTAAAATATGGGAAATTGTTTGCTTTTGAACGTTTCACATGATCAACTCCTCTTGCATGACTATGATGAACAATGATGAACTTGAATTGATTTTAATTATATATTTCGGTTTGATCTTTGTTCTTGCATTTCATTTGTATTTTTATGTTTTTGCATTTTAATTATTTTGTTAGCTTAGCTTTTATTTTCGAAAAAGAAAACCAAAATCAAAAATATCCCCCCATTTTCGTAAATATGTATATATTTTGTCATATATTTGTAAATATTATACTTTGTTTTAATTTTAATTGTTTAATTGTTTGATAATGACAGGTGTACCCTTAATCCCCGGAATAGAACGATCCCTATTTACTTTATACTACTAATGACATTTCAGGGTTAAATTGTGCGCTTCCCAAAAGCGACATCAACGTTTAGGGCAAATTTTAAGCCCAATTTCCATGATTAAATAAAGTTTTCGATTCCTATACTTGTGATTCTTCTTAGTTGCTTTTGTGAGATTGTTCAATTGAATTTACTTGATTGATATCTTTTATATGTTTATTCTAATTGGTTCGAAACTTTTAGGGTTTACGTATAATTGGTGCTAGATTTAAGTTAATGATTCACCTAATAGTTTTGTGAACTTGAATCAAAAGTAGTGAAGATTTTGGACAAAAATCGAATTCAATTGAAAAGGATTGCAAATAGATGAACTTATTCATACTAGGTTATGCACTTAGGTTAATAACCTTTCTCTATGTGTTTTGCGTTGAACATGTTTTGATTAGCTAGCTTTCTAGACTTTGATTGCATGTTTAATAGGATTGATCTAGGAGCTTTCACTTAGGTTAATTAGTGAAGGAAAGTAAAATATGGAAAATCATTTGCTTCAAATGTTTTACTTGATCAACTTCTTTCTCATGACTTAGATGAACAATTATAGGGTTGATTTGAATTTGATTGTATGGAATTGATTTGATCTTTGTTTCTTGCGTTTCATCCTTGTACATGTGTTTTTGTGTTTTTATTTTCTTCCTTTTTATTTTCGAAAACCAAATTGTTAAAACCCCCTTTAATTTCATTACTTGTATATATTTTTGTAAATATTATACTTTGTTTTTATTTTAATTCTTTAATTGTTTTACATTGACAGGTATACCCTCAGTCCCCGGATTTGAACGATCCCTATTTACTATGTACTAACGATGATAATTTCAGGGTTAAATTATGCATTTGTTTTTAGCGTATCAACGTCATCCGAAGCATGGCAAAGGTTCAGCCTACAAAATTTGTGGCTTTGCCTTCCAAGCCTCGCCAACCAATCATCACCCTGGAAAGTTTAGGGGCAGGGAAACATGTCCCTCGAATTGAAGAGAGACAAGCTCCAAATACAAAATCAAGGGAATTGTCGTTCTCACCTGCCTCTGATGACAACTCACACTACTACAAAAATTGAATCAGACAACACCTCTCAGACGACGCATTATAGTTTTCTGTCATCTGATTGATTTTTTTTTTGGACGTCGGTTTTGTAAAACCCGTCATCTGATATAGAATTATGAATTAGTTCAGAAGACGTTTAAGGACAAAACCGTTGTATGACCCTAAAAAAATTAAGCGGCAAGTTTCCCACCTTGTCTGTGGTGACAAACCCCATCTCAAACCTCAAAATTTGCCCAACATGTATTAGTCATACGATGAGAACAATAAAACTGTGGTCTGATTAATACATTTGACAGAAAGGAGAGAAATTTCCCACCACTATTTTTCTCCAGCTCCTCAAAGATGTAAGCCAAATTAATGGGAGACAAATCCCAAATTTAAATGGCTGCATTCAAAGCACAGTCTTAGAAAAATCTGTTGTGTGAGCCCTTGTCTAAATTTGATATAAGCTGGGCTTGAAAACTGAACACTTAAGTAAAAAAATAACAAAAAACCCAAAGCGCCTCACTCTCTATCGACAGAGACCCAAACCTTCTTACTCTCTCGATAGCGTCTCCCAAACCCTCACTCAGAGAAGCTCTTCCCAAAACTCTTTCAGTTTTGCGCACAGTACCAAAACTCTCTCGACATAACTATATCGATCTTCTGCACCGACACCAAATCCATAAGATCCAAACCCTAGACCTCTCTTTTCTCTCCTTCTATCTTCTACACCTAGACCCCAAATCCATCATACTGAAATCCTAGACATTGCTCCTCTAACAACCAAATTAATTTCTGCATCAGAGCCTCTCCGGCACCGAAAATTTCGCCATCCCAATCGCAGCTTGGGAGGCTCAGCGAGACTACTCCTCCTTCAACTTCACCCGACGGTGGCTTAGCCTTGAATGGATCTAAAACCTCTTGTCAAACTTCGATTGGTTTTCTAGATATCGAACACCGGCTCATCGATTCGTATCGCAACAAGTGGTACTCCTCTCGGTAAAGCCATCGTCCCAATCCTCAATCTCTGAGATTAGGTTTCAATTTTGAGTTCCTATTTTCCATTTAGTAGTTTGTTGATTCAATTTCTTTGAATTCATTCTCTGATTTGTTGATCTTTACTTTTGTAGATTCGGTACTGTGCACGAATTGAAAAGCTTGACCATGGTGGATTCCGATTCTTCTCTGATGCAAATGGAGGTAATTTCGTGAAAACTCCCTTTTGATTTTTAGGATTTCTCTATAAAACTTGGGTCTTTTCTTCTTTGGGACCTAATTGAACCCATTGATTTGAATTTCTTGATTTTTGTCCATGTAGATTTTGCTCGGGAAAATTGTTATAGCCCAGAAGTTATTAGCACTACAAAATTCAGGGGTGCAGTTGCAAACGACGCTCTTGATGGTATCATCTTGCTTTTTTTCCTTCTTCTCCATGTTTCTTATATGCATGGTTAATCAGACTTGGCTAATTTAATGGTTCTCATGAATTTGAAATATTGAGTCTTTAGGTTTCGGTTCAAACTTGGGTTGTTTGTCCAATTAACACAGCATAACCCTTAAAAAGCATGATATGGCTTTGGCTATGAAAGATGTGTCAGTAAAATGGTTGTGTTGAAATTTTGAGTTCTGGGAATCAGGATTTTAGTCTTCCTTTACTGTCAGAAGTGTTCTAAAATTGGTCTACAATTCTTTCTTGGAACTTGGTCTTTTGGAACTGAAAGCTTGTGTCTTCTATGCCTTGATAATATATTGTTGCTGTCATCACTTTTTGCACCTGCGCTCTGTCCAAACCTTGATATAGGAACTCTTGATTCATTGATGGTATGATGCATGTTGACATGTTTTTTTTTTATGATTCCTCCTGGCCATGGCTGAGCACACTCTGATTATATCATTTCTCCATATGTTTCTAGTGTATGTGGCAATGATGCTCCAATTAGTGCTGCGCAAATGCTAGGGGAAGTGAGTAGGTTGTAGTCTCTGAGACTCACATTTAGTTGCAGTTTTTTATAGTAGGGCTTCATTTCTCACTTCTCTTCTTCTAGATGATTCATTTATTGTTTAGTTATATTCCTTTACTAATCAGGGTTGTATGTGCTTGCAGGCTTCTTAAACATGGAGGGGTCTATATTTTGGTAAATAAACTTCCTAGATTTATATTTTGCATTTTTCTTTCTTATATTTGAAATTGAAAGTAAATAATTTGTTCTTAAAAATTTCCTACAACAAATAAATTATGGTGATCCTAAAGTTAGAATGCCTCATTTGAGCCGGCCAATGTATGATTGGAGTACTGTTCTGTGTATCCAACGTAAGTGGAATTGTATGTCTTGTCATTTCAATTCCTCTTTTTCAAGCTGCTCAAATATGTTTAGTTTTATTTGTTCAAATTTCTATAAGTGGTTTTGTTTCCATATTGTGATTCAATTATATTTACTAATTTATGGTGAATTTAGTTATTGCATCTCAAGTTGTTTTCTTCTTTTGGTAGCAACTGTTTATATTTTGTTTGTTTCTATTGGATGAAGTAAAGATTGTTGAAGTTCAGTGAAGTCTGTATAATGCGTTAGGAGGCATTCTTTGACTTTTCAAATATTTAAAGAACGAACCATGCAACATGTCAACTTTCTTTCTGATTCTGTTGGAAATTTTATGATTGAAAATTAAAATATTGGTAAAGGAAAAACACATTGTGTGCCTTCGTCAAAGCGACTGACGGGGAGGGAATTAAGGAATCAGTGATTACCATCAATCAGCGCAATTACGGATCAATCAGCATTTAGTATCATTAATGTAATCGATATTTCCGTTGTAATTCTATCCCTATATAAAGGGACTATGAAATGAAATGAGTAGACCAATTCCAATTGTCATTTTACTTTAACACGTTATCAGCACGCTCAGAGCTAATATCCAAGAAAAAAAAAACCCTAGAACAAAAAAAGTTTTTCTTTCCTGCCGCCACCCAATTCAGAAGAAAAAAAAAATCTTTTTTCTTCCGGCCGGCAAGACCCGGCCTAGATAGCCTAGCTTTGCACGCCGTCTGCTCCCCTCCACACCAATGTCAGCGGCATCCCCCAGTAGTCCCCCGCGAGCAGCAAGCCCAGCAACGTCCTTGCAGGCCAGTTCGGCAACCAGCTCGTCCAGACCGGCTCTGTCCAGATCAGGGACCGCAAGCCCACACCGGCTCCGTCCATATCAGCAGCAACCCATATGCAAAGCACGCACAACCCACCTGCAAAGCCTCAGCCACCGCCTGCGCACACCACCTAACACCTGCGCAGCCCAGCATCTGCCACAGCTTCCAACACCGCGTCTGCAGCAGCCCTTCACCAATCGCAGCCTTCAGCCCAATTGTTGCCCATCCTCGTGCCCATACATAGCAGCTCGCCTTCAACCTTGCAGCCCCGCCTTCAAGGTGTCCTAGATCGGAGTCGCCGACGCTGCCTCCACTGGTACACGAAAAAAAAAAAAAAGGAAGAAGAAGACGCGAAAAGAAAAAAAGAGGAAAAAGGTGACCCGGCCCAAAGAACAGGACCGACCCTAAGAAAAAAAAGACATAAAAGAAGTGGCCCAGAAAAAGGAATACGGCCCAAATAAAAAAAAATAAAATAAATCAGGCCCTGCAGCCCAAGAAAAAAGAAGCAAAGAAAAAAAAAAACAAACAAACAAACAGGCCCTGGGACCCAAGAAAAAAAGCAAAAAAAAGAAAAAGAAACAGGCCCTGCTGCCTAGAAAAGAAAAAAAGCAGGCCAAGAAAAAAAAGGGCCTCGTGGCCCAGTGCTGTAAAGAATGAGGAAGCGGCCCAGTTTTTTTCTCAAGCACAAAAACATCGCTACGCACTCCTGCATCAACACGCACGTGCGTTAGGATTGTTTTATTTTCTTGAAACTAGGTATGTTCTCTTTTATTTATTTTCATACTATGGTATATTTCATTATTTATAATTCGAACTTTTGAGCATGTTTAGTTAGATAATTTTGATCTTTTTAAGCATGTTTTGTTATTTATGTTTTACATAATTATGTTTAAGCATGTTTTAATTATGCTATAGTTTATACTTTATTTTGAACTTGCCATATATATCTTGTTATATATTATTTATGCTGTGAGCATGCTTTGTAAATTTTATTTACACCTATATAATTATTCATAAGCATGTCTTTATATTATGCTGTCGTTAGTATTTTATTTTTTACTCATGATATATTATTGCTAATTATTATGTGTAGCATATGATTTGTTGTATATTTGTGAATTTGAGCATGCCATGTAGTTTATTTTTATATATGCTATGTTTTTATTTATTATTAAATGTGCTATTATTATTTCTAGTATGCAACATATACAATCTGCTTTGCCATGATAATGAAATTTCATGCGCATTATACACACAACATTACCGTGATAAAGTATTTTCACATAGCATCGAAAAACAATGTGACCATTACGAATCTCGGTCTTGAAATCTAATTCACATTTTTGGAAAATAATTTATGTGGATGTCTTTATGACTGCGTAATTTATATCTTCTCTCTTGTTTATGTAGATGGCTGATCCAACTCAACCTGAGTTTGACATCTTGGACTCAGAAGGACTTGAGTACCATCGTTGGGTTTCCGATGTGGAAATTGTCTTTGTGGCAAAAGACTACACTACCACCATTACCGACCCCAAAGATGATGAACTATCTAATAAGGTGAAAGCAAATGCATGCCTTAATGTTTTTGAGACGACATATTGATCCTAGCCTACACTGGGAGTACCTTCAGTTGAACACATCCAAAGAACTGTGGGATGCCCTTAAGGGACGTTTTGGGAACATTCACTATACTTTGCTCCCCGAACTGGCCGTTCAGTGGAATGAAATCCGCTTGCTTGATTATAAAAAGGTCAATGACTTCAACAAGGACATGTTGCGCTTAAAGGCACGTCTCAATTTCTGTGGAAGGGAAATCACAGAAGATGATATGATCTACAAGACTCTTACCACCTTTCCTACTTCAGCATTTATACTAGCGAACCAGTATAAGTTGGAGTATGACAACAAAAGAATCACAACCTTCAATAAGTTGATAAGCCTACTGCAAGTGGCTGAGAGACATAATGAGATTCTCTTGAATAACAATGCCAGGCCCACTAGGACAAAGAAAATTTCTGAGGCTAATTATGGAAAAATGAATGGTGAAAAGAACTCCAATGCAAAGGGATTTAGACGTGCTAATCCCTACCCACGTGGCAACCATACACCACGTGGAAAGGGACATGGGGATCATGGAAACAAGATGCAAAAGGAAAGAGTTGACAATGAACCATGCTATAGGTGTGGATTCATTGGGCATTGGTACAAGAACTACCAAGCAAACAACAGAGTAGCAGCCAATTACAAAAGGTATAGAGAGTCTAAAGAACAAGAGGCTCACTACATGGAAGAAGGAGGTCATGACCTAGACGTCAACCTTACAATTGCAGACTTCAATGGTAAAGAGGAACTTGCTAAGTTAATGGATGCTCTCAATCTAGACTGATCTGCTTTATTTATTTTCCAAAGACAGATGTGAAGGCGTAATCCCTCATTTTTAATTAGACTATTGCTTGCTTGGTCTTAAAGTTTATTACAATAATGGTTTGATGAATTAGAACAAGACTTTGATTTGATTATCGTTGGCTTATTAATAAATTTTGAATTTTATTCTGAAGCACTGAATTTATTCAAATTTATTTCCTATACACATATTTACATGGTTTGAAATAACATTATATAGATGTAAAGCAATACATCTAGAAAAAGAAAAATTATTAGAATGCAAAGATTATCATTCCACTAAAATAGAAATACTTTAAAGAATATGAGATATGCTCTATATGCACCAATAGCTAATTGAACCTTGTTAAGTTTCAAACATATTCGTGCCAACGATTATCATGTAAAAACACACCGTGAGAATGGAACTGAATACCTTTATATTACCTGTAATGAATGTGGAAGGAAACACATCTTAGAGATACTTATGAGTCAATCTAGTGGAATGTACCTCACTACGATTCGGATCATTGAATCCTATACTGTCACCAACAATGAAATGTAGGACACCGACTCATACAGGCTTTGGCATGACCGCCTAGGGCACCGAGGTCGTTACATGATGATCCGTATTTTAAAGAACTCATATGGACATCCCTTCTTTCGAGTGAAAAAAAAAAGTGGGAGATATGTCACACTGCAAGATGTCGGTCGTAGTACTGCTCAAATGCAGTCATTGTTTTCTGAAGTACCAGAAGCACTATCTCCCATTATGCCTCATTGACTATTTCAAAGGCACATCACTCATTTTGCAAAGCCTGCTCTTTAGCAAAAACAGGATCGAGGTCTTCCTATGGTAAAGATATAAAATAAAACATTCCATTCTTACAAAGGATACAAGGAGATATCTGTGGACCTATCCATCCAGAATGCGGACCATTTTAAGTACTTTATGGTTCTGGTGGATACTTTGACACACTGGTCACATGTCGTTTTATTTTCCATAAGAAATGCTGCATTTGCAAAACTCCTAGCACAAATAATACGTTTAAAGGCTCACCACCCTGATCACCCTATCAAGTTTATAAGGCTTGATAACGCTGGAGAGTTTACATCAAAAGCATTTGATGATTGTTACATGTCAATTAGGATCTATGTAGAGCATCCTGTACCCCATGTGCATACACAAAATGGTCTCGTAGAAGCCACCATCGAAAGGCTACAGATGGTGGCTAGGGCATTGGATATGCGCACCAACCTGCCTATATCTGCATGGGGTTATGCAATATTGCACGCAGCTTACTTATTCGTTTCAGACCCACTGCGAGCCAACCATTTTTCTACGTACCAGTTGGTAACTGGATATGAGCTTAACATTTCACACTTACGCATATTTGGTTGCGCAGTATATGTGCCTATTGCGCCCCCATAACGCATCAAAATGGGTCCTTAGAGACGATTAAGTATTTATGTTGGATACGAATCCCCAACAAACTATCCCCTATTTGGAACCCTTGACAGGCGATCTCTTTACCGCTAGATTTGCGGATTGTCACTTTGATGAGACAGTCTTCCCGTCGTTAGGGGGAGATAGGAAAAAGGATTTTCCAAGGGAACGACAGGAATTGTTGTGGTTTGTCCCCACTTTGTCTCATTTTGATCCCCGCACTTCACAAAGTGAAAGTGAAGTGAAAAGAATAATCGATCTTCATAACGTAGCAGATTCGATGCCTGATGCGTTTACTGATATCGCAAAAGTGACGAGATCACATATACCAGCTGCAAATGTGCCTGCAAGGTTAGAAGTCCCCAACAAAGGGCACGATGCCGCAGATAAAGGCACTGTAACCACACTTAGTGGAGGTGTTGTTGAGGTCGTGGCTCCCTAAAGGAAGAGGGGGAGGCCACTTGGTTCGCTTGACACTCACCCAAGGAAGAAGAGGGCGAGTAAGGCACAAACCAATCATCAATGTATAGAATCCCTCTCATGAGATTGTCTCTGATTATAGTTATGTCCATGAATCAATACTAGAGGACGCTCCAATGTTTAAAATGATTCTAGAGAACAAAGAAATCTCAAAGGATTATGAGAGTGCGTATGAGTTGATAGAAAGATCTCCCATACACAATGATGATATATACTGTTGCTTAAGGAATCATAGAGCACGATGATATCGAACCACGCTCTGTTGCAAAATGTCAACAAAGAGCATATTGGCCTAAATGGAAAGAAACAATCCAAGCAGAATTAGATTCTTTGACAAAGAGATAGGTATTTGGTCCGGTAGTGCTAACCTTACCAAGTGTAAAGCCTGTAGGACATAAATGAGTCTTTGTCAGAAAGCGTAATGAGAAGAATGAAGTCTTGAGGTACAAGGCTCGCCTTGTGGTGCAAGGTTTCTCACAACGCCCTGGAATTGACTACGAGGAGACATACTCTCCCGTAATGGACGTTATAACGTTCCGCTACTTTGTTAGCTTGGTAGTTTCAGAAGGATTGGAAATGCAGCTCATGGATGTGGTTACTGCATATCTCTATGGGGATCTAGATTCGGAAATATATATATATATATATATATATATATATATATATATATATATATATATATGAAAGTGCCTAATGGCCTTACATTACCCCAGTCAAGTGACTCTAAACCATGGAGTGCGTTTGCAACTAGGTTGAAACGCTCACTTTATGGATTAAAACAATCCAGGCGGATGTGGTATACCCGTCTAAGTGACTATTTGATTGGGAAGGGATATAAGAACGATGAATTTTGCCCCTGCATATTCATAAAGAAAACAAGTTCCGGATTTGCAATTGTACCAGTATATGTCGATGATATGAACATAATAAGTACTCTTGATGAAATGAGAGAAACCGCGAGCTACTTGAAATCTGAATTTGAGATGAAGGATCTTGGGAAAACTCAATTATGTCTAGGCCTTGAACTAGAACACCGAGTTTGTAGAATACTAATCCACCAGTCTGCATATGTCCAAAAGTCAGGCGATATAACATGGACAAAGCACATCCTGCTAGCACTCCCATGATCGGTCGAAGTTTGGATGCAAGGAAAGATCCATTTCGTCCAAAGGAAGATGATGAAAAGGTGTTGGGAGCTGAAATTCCCTATCTAAGTGCAATAGGCGCATTATTGTACTTAGCCCAATTTACTCGACCAGACATTGCATTCTCAGTGAACTTATTAGCTAGATTTAGCTCAGCGCCAACGCAGCGTCACCGGAATGGTATCAAGAACATTATTCGATACCTAAAAGGAACCATTGACTTGGGAATGTTCTTTCCCTATAGAGAGACAACAGGGACCGCAGATGGAACTGCAATCCCTAAAGGATATGTTGATGGCGAAAGCGCCACTCACTACACCGAAACGCCAAATGACGTTTTGGTTGGTTTTGCTGATACTGGGTATCTCTCTGACCCACATAAAGGTCGTTCCCAAACTGGTTATGTATTTACCAGTGGGAACACGACGATATCTTGGAGATCAACTAAGCAAACCCTTGTGGCTACCTCCTCGAACCACTCAGGGATCATTACTCTACATGAGGCGATTCGTGAGTGTGTATGGTTAAGAGCTATCATCACACATATTCGAGGGACTAGTGGTTTGAGTTCTACCACTGAAGAGCCTACTTGCATTAATAAAGATAATGCAACTTGCATCGAACAGATGAAGCTAGGGCATATCAAGGGTGATAATACAAAACACATATCACCAAAGTTTTCCTACAATCAGCAACAACAAGCCCTCCTCAAGATTCAAGTGAATCAAGAAAGGTCTGAGGAGAATGTGGCATATTTGTTCACCAAATCACTGCCTAAGGCTACACTTGAGAAACATATGAAAAACATGGGAATGCGAAGACTTTCCAAGCTCCCTTGATTAATGTAAAGATCAGGGGGAGGTGTAGACGTCAAGGGGAGTCTAACACACATATGTAGAAGGTGCGTTGTGCTCTTTTCCTTCGACCAAGGTTTATTTTTGTCCCACAAGGTTTTTATTGTTACTTGGCAAGGTTTTTAGTGAGGCAACAATTCATGCACCATTTCGTCTTTGACTTAGCACAAGGGGGAGTGTTAAAGGAAAAACACATTGTGTGCCTTCGTCAAAGCGACTGACGGAAAGGGAATCAAGGAATCAGTGATTACCATCAATCAGCGCAATTACGGATCAATCAGCATTTAGTATCATTAATGTAATCGATATTTCCGTTGTAATTCTATCCCTATATAAAGGGACTATGAAATGAAATGAGTAGACCAGTTCCAATTGTCATTTTACTTTAACAAATATATTTTATTTATTTCTTTATTTATTTTGGGGGTTATTTTCATTTTGTGTTTATTACTCTATTTATGGTTTAACGGTTTTATGTTTTAAATATATGATTATTATTTGACCGTTATATGGTTAATGAGGCTATTGATGGTATGGTAAGTGTGCCCTATATAAGGGTACGCGGCTATGGTTGGAAGGCATATGGTGAGACATGAAACATGCACATGTGTGGGAGTTTAGATTGTCGGATAATGAGGGTATACATGACGGTATAATCCACCATAATGCAACCACTCTAGCCAAATACATCTACCAAAGATATTCTTACAAACTATACATATACATACTTTACTTATACACCGTTTTGAGTGCACGGGTGATAAAGGTTCAATGGGGCTTCTTAGCTGCACGACGGAGCTCGAAGAGTTGTTGTATCTTGGGGGAAGTTCGTCATTCAACCCTGTGCAGTAGGGGACGAATCTTCTCTTAGGACAGTGCGCTTGCACGCCTTGACTCGATAAGTTTTTCTATATAAAATCTATATATTATATTATTTTCTTACTTTATTTTATTTTCTCATCTATATCATTATTCTTATTCCCAAGATATTACCATATTATTTTATTTTTATTTTAAAGGAATTCCGTCCCATATTTTTTACAACAATCTAAGAGAAGATTCGAACGGAATCTCTGTTAACTTGTTAATCAAATTTTTCTATATTATTAGTCACCTATTCTGCACTATTTGTTTATACTAACTGTCAATTCCATTTTTGCAAGTTTTGTTCCGAAGCCGCAGTTACAAGAAAAGTACTAGAAGCATTATGGTCTTGTGCAACTATGGCAAACTGCAACATGTAATCAGGTGTCCTATCATTTAACATCAAGGTTATAATTACCAGGGAGTATGAAATGGTTTGTCATTAATTCTATTCTAGCTAGTATTCTACTGTCTCTTGTTTATTCTACCATCGGGTATCTAATGTCTATTGTATGAAGCTATCATTCGCTTCATATCTTAGTGACAATTTTTTGGGTTGTTGAATACCTTCATATGTGCATATATGTATATAGACAACTAACCAATTACAATTATTTTGATTGTTAATTGCCGATTTTTGATTGATGACCATTTGAAAGCCTTGCTTAACTTGTTATATTTCCCAAGCATAATGCATATTTGTCTGTATTCTATCAAGATTTTTCGTACCCACCAGAACTGCTACTATGGTACTAGTTGGGTAGCAGATATCTTTATCTCTATCGACATTGTAACTAAATTTTCATGCATAATATTGGTCACCGGGAAAATCCTTGTCAGTTGCATGATAATAATAATATTTCATTGTAAATTATATGTTGCATAATAGTTTGTAGACTGTAGGCATATGTTTCTTGCAGCCAGCATAATTTGTGTTTAATGGCAATTAGTTCTGTCAGAATATCAGTTTAGCTATTTTATGTTTTAATTTGTTTTGGCAATCAACAAATATTACCTTGAGCAGTTTTGCATGGTGTGATGAGTATTAGAGACCTAGAGGTACTGTGAAGCAGCCTCACAAACAACCAAGAACAAGATGGAAGCCTGCTGAAGTTGGGGCCTTCAAACTGAATGTGGATGCAGCCTTCTTACCTCAACAAACCACAGGTGGAATAGGGGGAGTGTTAAGGGATGCCTCAGGAAATTTTGTTGCAGCTTTTGCAAGACCAGTTCAGCATGCTGCATCTCCTAAGCAATGTGAACTTTTAGCCATTAGAGTAGGAGTAGATTTTCTGGTTTCCCTTCAAGTGCAGCAGGCTGTCATCGAGAGTGATAGTACAGTGGCTATTGCTGAAGCTCTCAGCCCAGATCACAGCATGTTAGCTAATGGAGGTTTAATAGATGATATACAATGTGCCATGCAATGCATCCCCAGCATTCGCATTTGCTATCAACCCCGATCTAGTAATTTGGTAGCACATAGATAGGCGAGAATAGGTTTTGAGGCAAATCACAACTCTGTATGGTTGGGACTAGTCCCTGAATGTATTCGTGATGTTCTCAGTCACGATCTCCAATACCTCACTTGAGGTTTTTTTATCAATAAAAGTCCTTTGTTCAAAAAAAAAAAAAAATATTACCTTGAGCAATGACGGTAAAGAAACGTGCTACTATTGGGGCATGTACATCTTAAATATGAGATATTGTTTGAATTACACGAGTTATTATTTCATTGCACTTATATACATGGTAGGAAAACTTTTGCATACCATTAAATATGTTAACAGTTATTTTATGAATGCAATTGACCTTAAAGTCTATTGCAGCTTTTTATATGTCGTTAGGTCAGTTACAAATCACTTTTGCCTTTTGTTTCGAGAAGTTTATATTTCGTTGCAGTTATAGATTATAATTAATGATTATTTATCCTTTCTTTCATATCTAAAATGATGCTGCTTCAAATTGTGGTGATAGTATTAAATTTGTCTCATTATTAAAACTTAATCGAGTTATTAGCTATAACATTTATTGAGCTTCTGAGTGATTGCAGGGAAAGAAATAGTGATGGTATGTTTTCTTTTACTCTCAAAATTTAATTTGTAGATACATTTCGAGATATACATATGCTATTGGTTATCTCATAGACGAGAGAATGCTCCAAGGATACTTGTAAGTTCAGTTTGTGAGAAGATTTCATTTTGCTTTAATGAGTCAGTAAGAAGCTATTTTTAATTTCAATAGTGGGGGTTACTATTTGAAATTTTAACTATTTCATTAGTATTATTTAATATTTATTATTACGAACTTTTACATAACTGATTTTGTTATGACTTATGAGTATAATTCTCTCATGAAGAGCATCTATCGTTGAGATGTAGGGGTAAGCTCTAGCTATAACTCCTATTAATATTTATAAACATGTCTTTAAGAAAATTTAATATCTGGAAATGTGGGGGTTATGGTTTATATTTTTGTTCACCATTTAATATTTACTTCAATGGTGTTTTAAAATTTCTTATGGTAATGTGGGGGTAACATTCGTAATGATTTATCTTACGTGATCATTAAACAAATTGTGTAGAATTATAAATTATCTTATTCTCATATGGAGGGAAAACACTCCTATGAGAATTGTGGCTGATGGTTTATTTAAGGCTTGCAGATAAATTAAAATACAAGGTTTTTGCGAGCTAAAGGGACAAGCAAGATATGACCAAAGGAAAAATTAAATAAATAAAATATGACATAAGTCATATATATATCTCCCTTATGAGGCTCTTATAGTCTCGAGGAGGAGACTATATATATAGAATTGCTGAAGGGGGATGTGCTTAAGCCCATAAGGGAGTCACCTAGGGAGGTAACCCAACTTCTGTGATTGGAGATCCCATGAAGGAAGTTCAATGTGGTAGAAACAATCCATACTGCGTGACTCAAATATAGCACACATAAATTTTAAGGATATATCCAAAAGAGATATTATCATGTGCATCCCTAAGGCATTAAGTGCTATATTAAATGTGACGTTAGGAAGGGAAAACAATGATACCCTGAATGAGTTTCGAGACGGGAAAACTCCCGCAGACTTTGGGCACACGTACCCTTGGAGAACTCACCTAAGTGAGAGTTGTTCGTGAGGCCGCGACAATGAGAATTGGGCTGTTCTCTAATACTCTCATGAGAATCAAGATACGCGCACGGCCATAAATGCGCCAACACGAGAACCTGTCTAATTACCCGTACTGTGTGTGTGATATGTTAAAGTTTGGTCAAAGGTATCAAAGTTCAAGACTGTGTCACTTTGGTTCCTCAAATGGAGACTATCACACTAAGCTAGGTTCAAACCCGAAAGGTACCTATGACGATTGCACAGTAAAAGCACTCACTTATTTTTTTTTTAAATGATTTTATTTTAATTTTAAATCAGTGGGGGATTGTTGGAAATTTTATGATTTAAAATTAAAATATATTTTATTTATTTATTTATTTATTTTGGGGGTTATTTTCATTTTGTGTTTATTACTCTATTTATGGTTTAACAGTTTTATGTTTTAAATATATGATTATTATTTGACCGTTATATGATTAATGAGGCTATTGATAGTATGGTAAGTGTGCCCTATATAAGGGTACGTGGCTATGGTTGGAAGGCATATGGTGAGACATGAAACATGCACATGTGTGGGAGTTTAGATTGTCGGATAATGAGGGTATACATGACGGTATAATCCACCATAATGCAACCACTTTAGCCAAATACATCTACCAAAGATATTCTTACAAACTATACATATACATACTTTACTTATACACCGTTTTGAGTGCACGGGTGATAAAGGTTCAATGGGGCTTCTTAGCTGCACGACGGAGCTCGAAGAGTTGTTGTATCTTGGGGGAAGTTCGTCATTCAACCCTGTGCAGTAGGGGACGAATCTTCTCTTAGGACAGTGCGCTTGCACACCACGACTCGATAAGTTTTTCTATATAAAATCTATATATTATATTATTTTCTTACTTTATTTTATTTTCTCATCTATATCATTATTCTTATTTCCCAAGATATTACCATATTATTTTATTTTTATTTTAAAGGAATTCCGTCCCATATTTTTTACAACAGATTCCATTTCTACTTTAAGGTGATATTCAATTTACTCTTGTGCTTTGGGTTGAGGGTTAATACATTTAAAAGCATACTAAAGCATAAAACAATTACATCCCTGCTAGAAGTATGTTGTCAGTAGTGCTGTGACTGATAACATTTTGAAACTTGGTCATATTATCTACAAAGTTCTATAGTATCATCCCCAAGGTTGATTTTTGGTTTTTGCAGTAATGAGGGAAAATGTTGCTAGTATATGGTTTCTGCTATTTTTGTATTTTAGATATGAAAAACTCTTCAATCGTGATGTGATTACTACACTTCATCTGTTAATAGTGGGAAAGCTGGCATTATGAGTCCCCAACATTGGTATATGTGTAATCTGGAAAACACATTAACTTTGCTTTTACTAAGTCTCACTTACTCTTAGCCTCTTAGGGATTGGTAGAACATGGAGCACTTACAGAAGCTTTAGATATAGTCCAGTTTACACACAATAGAAATGTACAGATCCTATATCCAAAGACTTTTGGTGTAAGGATGACCGTCATTCTAAGCAATTAAAAATATTTCCTGGGCATGCTATTCCAGATGGTGAGAATGCATTTGATTGACCAAAAATATGACGCATTCCTTTCCTAAATGATCATAACATGTATAAATTAAGTATTTCATTGACCACATATATGAATAAGTCAGTTGTTTCTTTTTTTCTAATCTCAGGTGCATGATCCTAGCATTGACTAGTGAGAAAGTGGTATAACGGAATTGCAGATGTAACTAGTAGTGTTGTGCCCATATTGGTCCAAATTTTGTTCTGGCATGTGTATCCCTCAATGAACTATTGATCCATATGCAGCTGGCTCTACAGAAAGAGAGCATAAAGCTCCTACAGAAGCTTCTAAAGCTAGACTCCAATAAGGCCATGAGAGCAGCAAACCTTGCAAAGCTAGACAGTAAAGTCTGGATGTATATTGCTAGGAGAGTAGTATTAGATGTACTCCTTTTGTGGATGAAAGATTACCTTTGCACAATCTATTTTGGTGCATGATGTGAATTATAACAATTTCTTCTATATATTGATCAGTTACTGTTAATTTGATCATTTGATTTCAGTTCCAGTATATATAATGCATTGAATCATTCTATTAGAACAACAATAACCACAAAAAGACTGTCGTATGTACACAATATTCACAATGATCACAAAATAAAAACTGTCATATGAATTTAATACAGAAAACAAATATTTTTGAAAAATAGTTGTGTGAATAAAAGTTACACAACGGGTATTAAAAAAAACGACTTCTCAATTGCAATCAGACAACGGGTTTTCAAGTTGCCCGTTGTCTGAATAAAGTTCACACAACAGCTAATGTTGTCGATAGCCTATCAGCATGCTGTCAACATGGATGTCGAGTGGATCATACGATAGTTCTCTAAACGCACCTTCATCAGACGTCACCGAGATAGACCACAGTCACTGTCCATATCAGACGACAGTTTTTAGTTGTTGTCTGATTCAATTTCTGTAGTAGTGTCAAGCACCGGATCATACCATGGAAGTCCTGATGCTGAAGAAAATAACACTTTTGGGATGTAGTCAGACGATGCGTCTCACCCCTCAGCAATGCAAGTCATGATGACGGGGGCAACCACGCTTGAAGAGCAGATACCTAATCTGATGGAGGCAGTTCAAAAGCTCACCAATACTGTCGAAGAAAAGGATATGCAGATTGCTCAACTTTGGAGCAGGCTCGAGAAACAAAATGATGAGGATTGCTCAACTTGAAGTAGGTAATGTAACCTTGAACTTCTCCATTTACTGAAAAAGAATAACTGACCGACTGGATGCTGACCATAACCAATTCCACCGAATCTAATGCAAACCCCATTTTCAGAAGAATAGCTTGCAAGAAAGGCCATTCCAGTCTATCATATGCCTTGCTAATATCCAATTTCAGTGAAAAGTGTGTATCACCTCCTCTTTGATTGTTATGCAAATGGTGTGTTACTTCAGTTGCAACCAAGATATTGTCAGAAATCAGACGATCCGGGACAAAGGCACTTTGCAACGGTGATATCACATCACCTAGAATTCTTTTCAATCTGTTTGCCAAAACTTTTGAACAAATTTTGTACAAAACATTACACAAAGCTATAGGTCTTAAGTCCGACATATGTTTTGGACTCTTAACCTTAGGAATAAGTGTGATGTGTGTAAAATTTACCTCCTTGAGCAAAACACCTGATGAGAGAAAATGTCTCATTGCTGTGTAAACATCTTGTCCCACTTTGTTCTGGTACTTCTGAAAGAAAAACAGCAACATTCCATCAGGGCCAGGTGCCTTAGATGGGTGCATGTGAAACAAGGCTACTCTAATCTCCTCATCAGAGTAAGGTGCTAGTAATCTCTCATTCATGTTTCCAGTAACCCTGGCTTGGACAGTGTATGGATGAGCTCTAGTGCCCTTGTGTTGATCCCACCAGTGCGAAACAGTTCCTAATAATACTCACTGATCACCCTTTCAATCTCAGGAGCATCATTCACCCACTGATTATTAGCATCAAACAAACCCAAAATTCTGTTATGCTGTTTGCGATTTGAGGCTCTTCTATAAAAATAAGTAGTATTTATGTCTCCTCCCTTCAACCATAAGGCTCGAGAACATTGAATCCAAACTATTTCTTCATGTGTAAGTAGTTCCTAAAACTTTGCTTGTAGTGCCTGTTTCTCAACATGGTCAGCTGCATCATATGGTTTGCGTAACAGTTCATCCAGACGAGTTCGAACTGCTTTCATCTCCACTTGTTGAAACATGAAAGTTTGTTTCTACCATCCTGTCAGTCCACGTTCAATATGTTTGATACGTTGACAGACCTGGTACAGTGGGTCATCATCCACATGTTTTTGCCACGTTGGACTATCTCTTCACACTCACTATGAGTTACCCAGAATTGTTCGAACCTGAATAGAGATTTCCTCTTGCCAGACTGGGGTATTGAAGCCTCACTAACATGTGGACTATGATACGAAGAACTAGGTGGCAAGTGGGTGGTTTGAGATGAGGGAAACAGGCCTCGCAGTTCTACTGTCCACAAGCTTCTATCCAGTCGCCCTTTCGTTTGGTGATCAGACCATATATAGGAGCTTCCACAGTATCCCATGTCAACCAGAGAGCAATCCATCATCAGTTCTCTGAACTCTTGGATTTGAGCATGTCTTCTAGGCACACCCCTCGTCTTCTCAGAATTATCCGCTATCTCATTAAAGTCGCCTACAATCAACCATGGTAGCGTTGATTGGGCTGCAAGTTGTCTCATCAAGTTCTAGGTCTCATTTCGATCTGCCATTTGCGCATAGCTATAGATCCCAGTGAGCCACCATTCATCTGCCACCCCATTCACTCCTATAGCCACATCTACATGTCTTGCACAGTAATATCTGATTAGTACTTGTGCGTCGTTCATCCACAGGAAAGCTATACCTTGGCTATCATCTCCCTTAGGCCAGCCTAGGCAGTTATCAAACCCTACCTTAACTCGTAGGGTTTCCAATTGTTTCTTATTGCAGAGGATTTCTGAAAGGAAGAGGATTTTGGGTTTCTCTTGTTGTATCAAATCGATAAGTGCTCGTCTTCTTGTACTGCTAACTATTCCTCGACAGTTCCACGCTAGAATACGCAGAGCCATAATTCCTAATTGCCGGTAATCTCGCCTTCAGTCCCCTCGTCTTCTCAGAATTATCCACTATCTCATTAAAGTCGCTTACAATCAGCCATGGTAGCGTTGATTGGGCTGCAAGTTGTCTCATCAAGTTCTAGGTCTTATGTCGATCTGCCATTTGCACATAGCCTTTGATCCCAGTGAGCCACCATTCATCTGCCACCCCATTCACTCCTATAGCCACATCTACATGTCTTGCACAGTAATATCTGATTAGTACTTGTGCGTCGTTCATCCACAGGAAAGCTATACCTTGGCTATCGTCTCCCTTGGGCCAGCCTAGGCAGTTATCAAACCCTACCTTAATTCGTAGGGTTTCCAATTGTTTCTTGTTATAGAGGGTTTCTGAAAGGAAGAGGATTTTGGGTTTCTCTTGTTGTATCAAATCGATAAGTGCTCGTCTTCTTGTACTGCTAACTATTACTCGACAGTTCCACGCCAGACTACGCAGAGCCATCATTCCTAATTGCTGGTAATCTCGCCTTCAGTCCCTACCGGCAGCGCTATACCAGAGTCTTGCCCTCTAGGTTTTTATAGAAAAACAACACTGTGCACAGCCAAATAAGATATTTTAATCAGATTGAATATTTGTATTAACTAACATGGAGTTTTATTTTATTTTTTTTCTTTTTCTTTTCCCTTTTCACAAGAATGAAAATCTAGTCTATTTATTTTGATAATTTCCCATATGTCATTTTGATAGTGTACGAAGGAAAATCAACCAATCTAGCAAGAAAAAATGAACTAAATGGTAAAAATTAAAGTATTACAAAGTGAGGAAATTTGGTTAAAGAGGAAAATAAAAAAGATGCAAAATTTATAGTTTAGACTATTTAATGATTTTTTTTGTAGTGTAAACTTTTTTATTTTGGTTATATAGGAGGAGGAAACTCATTTCCTCCTCTCCCTTGCTAATCCACGGGCTTTCGTGTACATTTTTTTTTTGAAGGGGTAGTTTTCTTCTTAATCTAGTGAATTTAATTTTTCTAAAAAGAAAACAAAATATCCAATTTCTCATAAATAAAAAAAAACAAAATATCCAATTTTTCTAAAAAGAAAACAGAATATCCATCTGGCATGCGAGCTGGCACATTGATGCTTACCTATATATTCTGAGGAGAGAGAGAGAATCTCCTCCACTTCTCACAATTCTCACCCTCTCTGACTCTCTCTCAGTTTCTCCGACCCATTTCTACATTGCTTTTCTGTGCCCTATGATATCTGCTTGCGTCATGAGTAAGGTTGATGACGGGTCGTCTCCAATCGGGTCGGAGTCTTATCGGACTCCGTCTCCGTTTAATCGGAGCAATTCGTCGATTTGCTTCCGACCGCGCAGCGCTGCTGCCCTTGCCCTAAAATCCCAACCCGGATTTCTCGATAACGTGGCCGTCAATCTCAGTAGGGTTTTCATATTCTCTGTCCTAGATTCCGAGTTTGTGCTCGAGGCCCTCAGGACAGAACGCGAAAAATTCGCAGAAGAATTGCAACGCCAGAAGATCCGTACTCTAATGTCCATGCGGTGATCTTCTGGCTTACCTTTTCTATTTTTGATTTTTTTATTTTTTTTCTTTCTATTTCTTAATCCTTCTTTGTGTTTGGGGTATGTGTTTTTCTTAATCCTTCTTTGTGTTTGGGGTATGTGTTGGGTATGTGTTTTTCTTAATCCTTCTTTGTGTTTGGGGTATGTGTTTTTGCAGGTCACCAACCCAACAACGATCCAATTGAACAGGTAATAATCGAAATTACAATTACCAATTTAAGTGTTCTTATTTAATTGATTGCCGGTACTCCGGTAAGTATTGGCACCATTGAGTGCTAGAAAAAACATAGTTACATAATAACATGCTTTTGGGGCTTTAAGAGATGTTGGATTCAATTTGCTGAGATATCCAAAGATAAAGTTTCAATATTTTACTAATCTTCTGCAATAGATTGTTCAAATAGATTGCTCTTGCATTGGCATCGTTGAAGGAATTTAATTTTCTGAGTTTTCTGATAGTGTATCGTGTTAAGTCACACCACTGTTATGTTTCAAACTGAGAAAACAAGTGTTGGATCTGCAACAAGGGCAGGTAGATGGGTTGTGTTCTAGGAATCACTCCTTTGTTAGATTGTTAGTTATGCCCTTCTGAATGATAAAATGTGGTACATCTCCTGATCTACTGGATTGGTTAGTCATGACATTTTCTCTATCATTTTTCGTTTTTTTTCCTAGTCAGAGCCCTGCCAATGAATCCAGTTAAACAACCTTCATTTCATTGCAATGGTAATAGATAATTAGAGAAACTTCACTTAAAACCTATTCCATCATTTTTTTTTCTTATTCTTTTGTTTTCATTTAAGTTTTTCATGATTGTGAGAATTACTGTTTCACTCCTTGTTGTGGGGAGATAGTGTAAGGATGTGTTCTTTCCAGTGGATTATTACATTCCTGTATAATGTTGGTATGGACTGAAAACACAGTAAGAAGGAAGACTCTTTTTTTTTTTTTTAAAGAATGAAGAAGGAAGATGATTGTAGTATTCATAGGGAGAGATGATATATATGTGCTTTGGTCAGCATGGGGGTCATGAAAGATGCTATCATATTACTTGCTCAACAATGCTTTAATATATATAAGGGGATTTGATCTAATTAGAATAGTTATATCACTTTCTTTTAGATTAATCCATACTGTTGTATCCTTTTGACTGGCGAGACTAAATTTGGGCCTTATATGTTTAGCATGCCGCCACAATGACTCTTGGCCATTCACATCTTGAAGCATGCGAAATCATGTTTACGGAGCTTGCGAATTTCATTGATGAGGTTTCTTCAGAGACGGAGGGAAAACCAAAGTGGAAGGTACTGTATTTTTGAACTCCTAAAGTCTCATCCAAAGATAATTATGTCATTTTGGCAATATTGTAGAATTAAGTAAATTGTTTGGTCATCTAAGAATATGTTAGTAAAATATTGCTTACAGTGCTTCATTAGTAAAATATTGTTTGCGGTGAATATGGCTGACCATATGCAAATCCCTTTGATTCAGATTCAGAAGTCTCGCCGTGAAGAGCTTCGAATCCATATTGCAAATATATTTCGTGCTGTTGCTGAGAATGTATGGCCTGGCATGCTGGCCCGTAAACCAGTTTTCCGTCTCCACTATCTGAAGTTCATTGATGAGACAACCAGACAGATCCTAACAGCTCCTACTGAAAACTTCCAAGATATGCAGCCACTCCGCTATGCACTTGCTTCTGTTTTAAGATCACTAGCTCCTGAATTTGTTGAGTCAAAATCAGAGAAATTTGATGTCAGGACTAGAAAGAAATTGTTTGATCTTCTTCTTTCCTGGTGTGATGAAACAGGCACCAATTATGGTCAAGACGGTGTCAGTGATTACCGGCGAGAAGAAGAACGTTACAACTCCTCTCAGAATGCTCGGTCAAAAGATTCTGTGGACAAAATATCATTTGATAAAGAACTGAGTGAACAAGTTGAGGCAATCCAGTGGGCCTCCATGAATGCTATGGCTTCACTCCTATACGGGCCTTGCTTTGATGATAATGCGAGAAAGATGAGTGGGCGGGTTATATCTTGGATCAACAGTTTGTTCAATGAGCCTGCGCCTAGGGCTCCATTTGGATACTCGCCTGCTGATCCTAGAACTCCATCTTATTCAAAGTACACAGGAGAAGGTGGCCTTGGAACTGCTGGTCGTGATAGGCATAGGGGTGGCCATCATCGCATTTCTTTAGCAAAACTAGCTCTGAAGAATCTATTACAGACAAATTTGGACCTGTTTCCTGCTTGTATTGATCAGGTATTCATGCCCTCTCTGATCATCATGTTAATACTTTGTTATCTAATACATGTAGAGCAGTTCCTTTACCATAGAATTTAGTAACTGCACCTAATACATGTAGAGCAGTTCCTGCACCCATGAAGGCTAATTAGTCTATGATTTTATATATGCTATACATCGTCAATTGGCTCAGTTCCTTTTTATAACAGTTCATCCTCCTGGACTACATAATAAATTGATGGGTTGTTACTTCATTAGTATATCCATTATATTCTCTGATGAAGGATTGACAACCCCAAATGTATGTTTTGACTTTTTAAAACGTAATCTGACCTTAGAATACTATGCAAGCAGTTTTGCTTTCAATGAAATTGTCAAAGTTAATTATCTTGCATGCACCTTTTGTTCTGAATAAGTTCATATTCCGATTTCTGTTGTAAACTTATTCTATATCTCATAAGTAAGGTTCTCATAATGTGTGGGTCTAGTTAATTATTTTTATACCTTTTTCACTCTTATAAACAATTGATACTTTTGTTTCAGTGCTATTACTCTGATGCTGCCATAGCTGATGGTTACTTCAGTGTGCTAGCTGAAGTCTACATGCGCCAAGAGATACCGAAATGTGAAATCCAGAGACTTTTGAGCCTGATTCTCTACAAGGTGGTGGATCCATCAAGACAAATCCGTGGTGATGCACTTCAGATGCTTGAGACACTTTCTGTTCGTGAGTGGGCTGAGGATGGCATTGAGGGCTCAGGAAATTATCGGGCTGCTGTTGTGGGTAACCTTCCTGATTCATACCAACAATTCCAATAGAAGCTCTCATGCAAACTTGCCAAAGATCATCCTGAGTTGAGTCAGCTCCTTTGCGAGGAGATTATGCAAAGGCAACTTGATGCTGTTGATATGATTGCACAACATCAGGTCTTAACATGCATGGCTCCTTGTGTTTGACGCGAGAATCCGATAAGGGTGCAAACTGTCTCTTTTGAGCGTGTGATTGCGCAGGCGTGCCAGCACCGCGGGGTGCAGTCGTTGGGGTAGTCCCTTGACCTGACTTCTTCTTCAAGCGTTGTGGACGAGGAGAGCACCAACCTCGTCACAGGGTTCTTCTCTAGCCTTTCTGGAAAGGACTTCTGCCTTACGGATAAGGACTTTGGGTGTGATCTCTTCGCGTTCACCGTATCGATACTTAGTATTGTAGACTAAGCAGAGCAATCACTGGGAAGTTGTGAGAAAGCACGGGTTTTGCTAAAGCGTGACTTTAGCTTCTCTGGGTTGCGAGGGCGTTACCCTTGCTTCGTTGGTTGTATCGGTGGCAATAGTACTGGTAGTCGGCTCGCGAGGAGACTAGGACTGGAAGCACGGTCGCCGGGTTGATCTGGTGATGCTGACAGTCGGCTCGCGGGGAGACTAGGACTGGCGTGCGGTCACCGAGTTTCAACAAGGTTGAAGGTTTGCTCCGGGGAGGCTTTGTAATCGCTGGGATTGACTGATTTGAGAGAGGTCTTTGTTATGTCCTCGAATCCTAGTATTTATACCTAGGTCTTCGACTGTTCCTTGCTGCAGAAGGATTATTGATTGAAGTTCTCTATTTAATCTCTGTTACTTGACTCCAATAAGGTTTCGTTTTCCTTATGGATTACGGAATGGGCGAAGCTGTAACCCAAACCCAAGTAGGCTTATTTTTGGGCCGCAGGTATCGGCCCGCTATGCTAAATCCAATAAAGGATCTTGCCAAAATTACTTTTGGGCTCAAACATTGCCCCCCAGGCCCCGAAACACTACTACAAATTTCCCCAAACCCCACTGATTGGAATTAGTCTCTATTGGGACAAAGGAGACTGATAACAGTGGCTAAAGGCATTAGCCACTATGCAGCCACTAATGAGGAATCAGTCCCCTCTATAGCAGGTGCTATTGGGGCAAAGGACACTGAAAAAACAACAGTGGAATAACTTCATCCAAGGCAAGACAGAATCTAAACCCACACTGATGTTAGTGGCTTTGGAATGCCACTGATATCAGTGGCAAATTTATGAGATTGGATTAAAAAAAATAAGGTGCCAATTGGCACCTCTACATTCTTGTATTGTACCTTATACTATATTTCAAAATGTATCATACAATAAATATACTAACTAAAAAGTTACAGATGCACCCATCATCCAACTGTATTATATATAACTAAGACTCTTCATCCCACAGCTGCAACTCTTCTTTGATACGGACAACCTGCAAATTACATCAGGTAGTTAGTTCTTATTCTAAGAATTACACAGATGGACATCTTACATATTAAAAACATTACAGTGAAGCTAGAGGTGTCCCTTTGGGTGAGAGAGAGTGCAAAAGAAAATGTAGACAGAGTGCACGATGACTATAAATCTATAATACGACATGTAATAACTTGAGCTTCCTAGCCAATCCTAGGACAACTTCATGGGAGCAGTACCCATTAAGTAATAACGATATGATCCTATGTTTCCAATAGCACCTAATACCCTAAGTCAACTTTATGAGAGCAGCCAAGTGCAGTATGTATGCAACAGATCATAAAAGTAGTTTATCAGATTAGTAATCTTAGTATGTTTTAACGGCTAGAGAGTAATAGAGAGAGAGAGCAGTAGCTGATATTTGTTTTTATTACTCTCTGACGCTGTCTCTCTCTCCCTTCCAGCAGAAGCAGAAATTGGAAGAACCATTAGACTACAATTTGTCTCATAATGTATCAAGATATACTGACCAAAAAAAAAATGTACCAAGATATGCTCCACTCTCACAGCATAAAATGAAGTAAATCATGCACCACGGTATAAATTTATACCAGAACTTATCGTTGGCCTTGTGCTTTTTAACCTCATTCGCAATACCCAAACCCTGAGAAGATTATTATTTATCGATTAGAATATAAGATAAACATTTTGATAAGTACAGATCATCAGCCTCCACAATGATATGAACTAAACCCAATTAATGAAAGAAATGCTGAAATTGATTATGTAGGCAGCAGAGAGATAATAAGAGGAATACGACTGGAGCAAATTCTAGCCTTATAATACCAATTAGCCAAAATAACCAAACTCACCTCATCACAAAATGAAAAGTTCTTGCATCCTAGGTTGAACAGATTTGAAAAGCAAAAATGAAAACATATAGTAGGAAAATGAGGGGTGTCATTTTATTTCTGGGTATGTTTAAGACTACCAAAGTTTACTGCTGACAATTAGTTGAGCACTCACCATCATAGAAGTAAATCACTATTGAATCTAGGGCACCAAAAATCCTTATCAGAATTATCAAGCAACGATAAATAGAAGGCCAAGGTAGTAACTAAAGTCTTCACTAACATAGATATTTTGGCATTCAATTTTCTTCAGTTGCATTATATTATAACTCGGTTTTTTCAACAGCTGAGTGATGCCATATTGGCAAAACCTGACAAGAAATGTGTGTAGATTCCTTGTAGCTTTTCATGATTGGACTTTCAGTCTGATTATTTCCATACATAAAAGCTCAAAAAAGATTGCAACTCCATGTTTTTACTCCCCTAGTGGTCTGCAAATGCATCATTACAGTTCTCACTTATATCAATGAATTCTTCTTCAGGGTTTTGGCATTTAGCCTGTAATACTGTAACTGCTGCACTAGTTTAGTGTAGCTTCTGAGTTTAGGTCCGTATTATTAGAAGGAATGAAAATTTACCCATGACAAAAGGCAATCAAATAGCAGTGATATAGATATACACCAAAAACAACAAACCAAAACAAGGACGGAACCTATTGGGAAACATGAAAAACCAAGGCAGGTGAGTGTATACAACAAAGACATAGAGATAAGGCAAGCAAAGTGTAGCACCTCCATGTCATGAAAACAGAGAGCTAAATTCATCCACATGTCATTCTATGTGACTGTTAAGTGACCATCCACGAGGTTAGAATAGAATAACGGCATTTCCTGTAATAGAAAGAAAGAAAAAAGATACAAGTTATGCCCTTTTATCCATGTATATCAACAACTTTTGTCCAAAATAAAATATAGTGACAAATTATAATAATTAATCAAAAGAGAAGTAGGATGGTACTAATAGAAAAAGAAATGCTGAAAGCAAGCAATGAATCTATAATTCACTACTTCATAACCAAAAGAGAAGCATGATGTTACTAATAGAATACAACTTGTCTTTACTCAAGTACAGTTTACAAATATTGCAAAAACTTCAAAAATACCTTGCACCAATGGCAATTTGCAGAACTATTTCGGTTGTTCCCATAATCTACTGCTGCAAATTGGGATCCTTGCCATTGACCGTGGACCCAACCGAGAGAATCTCCTTGGCGGTCCTGCTCAGACGAAAACAGAAACCAGATCATGAAGACTTTAGTAGTATTTAAAGTCTTACAAAGGGTAAGCAATAGAGCCAAGAGATTCGTAATTGCCTAGAAGAAAACAGAAACCATCTCAAAGCCACATCGGTGACTCACTTGCTCAGCCCTTCAAGCCGGTGCTCAAAATAGATAAAAGAAATCACTTCAACACAGCACAAATTCCTTCTGCAAAAGAACCAAAAAAGTTACCCTCCATAAACTTTTCCTTTTCTTCAATAAGAAAGAATACGACCCAAACCCAAAAACAAAAACACATCTTCATATGCTTCTAGACCTAATGAACAAAAACCACAAAAAAAACCCTATACTAATTTAAGTGTAAGCGGAAGCCAATGTGAAGCAAAAATTGAATAAAACTCATAAAGGTTGAATCTTTCTTGCCTTGGAGATGCGAGACTCTCTGCTGCGGCAAAGTAATGTTTTGAACTTTAGGGTTTTCAGAGAGCAAAATCAATGTTTTGAATTTCAAAGGAGACTGCTGACAATCTCTTCCTTAGCCATCAATCTGGTCTTCATGATCTTGTTCCATTGCTTGGCGATCTCGAATTCTCGATGACGAAAAGAAAATTGAGAGGATTGACGAAGAGAGGAAATAGAGGGCGTCAAGGAAGAGAAGAAAGAGAGGACAGAGATAGATCTAGATCTAGATCTAGATCTACTTCTCTCTCTACTCACGTTTTTGCAAAATCAAAATAAGCCATTAATATTTAATCCCAACGCATTTATTTACCACCGATAAAAGTCAGTATTGTCCTTTAATCTCCATGCACTGGTCATAATACCCACTGATCGGCAATGATAGAGCCACTATTGTCATTAAACTAATAATATGTTACGTGTACTATTCATATTATCCACTGATGATCAGTGAGAGCAAAAAAATACCCACCAATTTTTCAGATAAGTGTATCACTGTTCACTTTGGGGACTGATTGGTTTATGGTGGCTAATAAAAGGGTGCTATTGGGGAAATTTGTAGTAGTGAAAGCAGGCCCGCGAAGATGTAACTGCTTGAAGGGGACTAGAACGATGTGCCGGTCGCTTGAGACGATGTCATTAATGAAGGTTGCATCCTTTCATTTGCAAAACGCCTTTCTGTCGTATCGTTTCCCTCACAAAATTCCTTATTTAAACCCACGGCCGCGAGACCTGTCACATCAGAAACCCTTCTAGTCTCTTAAACCCAGAAAAATCCATTTCTTCCGCTACCTCCTTCGCAGAAACCCATAAATGGCTCCCCCAAAGAAAATAGTCATCGATCAAGAGGAAGAGTTAAACGAAAAAGTTGCCCACACTTGGGGAACCAACATCGGTGTCCGCATTCGTCTCCAAACACCTATCCATCTACCCCTGCTCCTTCGATTCTCCGACCATCAAACCGGACTGGGTCCAGCACCACAAGATGCTATTCCAGCCGACGCTATTGCTCTCTACGGCCTACCAGTCCGTCGGCCCATTCCAGTCCTCCGAAGGACTCCTGGAGATTTCATTAGCTGGGGCGCCCAAAACCATAGAGCCAAAATAGGGCATTGGCCGTCCTCCATTAGTGCAGCAGAGACCTCTTGGTATCGCGCAACGCGGGTGCGGGATCTGGCTCGCTGGAACGCAACAGGTATCAAGCATACTATCGACCTATGTTTCAAACTTCCTCGCGGTGGCAATCGCTAGCCACTCGCTGCTTTCCTTTGTTTCTGGAATACCGCCACCAACACATTTGACTTCAGATTTGGTCAAATAAGTATTACTCTGTTAGATATTCTCGCCATCACTGGCCTGCCCACCGATGGTGAACCCTATGTGCATGGTCAATTCGATTCTGTCAACTTCACCTCGACCATGGCCCAGCATGGTCGAAGCACCCACAGCGGCTCCTACCTGCGATGGTTGGCGAATTACAGCCGGGAACACAATGCGACCGGCGGAATCGCCTTTCTGGAGTATTGGCTCTGTAAGTTCATATTCTGCACCTCTTCCTGCAAGCCCACTGGTACTTGGACTCTCCTGGCGACGACCCTCTACAACGGCCGCAACATCGGGCTTGGGCAACCAGTGTTAGGAGCTCTCTACCGCATGTTATACCAGGCCACAATGCATCCATTTGAGACTAGCATGTCTGGCCCCTTTTGGATTTTGGATTTCTGGATCCAAACTTACTTTCCATTCTTCCGCCGCGATGACATCCCGCTACTCCCACCGGCCGACCAACTCTTGGGTCGGTGGTTCAGCCGCGAGGGAAGGTACTCATCCCCCCTTACTCCGAGTGTTTTTCTTACCTGTACCTTTTAAATGAGATGTCGTACTGCGTCATAATTTTGGGTAGAAGATTCCCCTCTTTACTTGAATATGGCTTTCTTCCCGGCGATCCTCGCTACACTGATCGCGAACGCTTGGCCTTTCGCCGCGCGATCTCCTGCTCAGACATCAGGATCGCTGCCGAGGAACTCAACTACGAGCTTTACGCTCCTAATCATTTTGCTCGCCAATCCGGCCTTGTCCAATTGGTGCCATTCCCTCTATACGACGCCTGGAACTACAACACTTCCTGGCGCAGATTCGGGCCCCCTCTCGGACCTGTACCGGCCAAAGTATGCTCGCGCTGGTTGATCTTCCTGATTGGGCTCAGGCCATCGACGCCGTGGACGGGACTGAAGAAGGATACGAGACATGGTGAGAAGAGGTTTCCGTCAATTGCTGGACTCAGCAGGACGACGAACTCTTCGCAACACTCTTTGGAGAACTGAAAAACCCCTATCCTGTCGATGTTGAAATGCTCGCTCGCTTCCCTGAGGATGCGACACGATCCCAGCCTCTTCCGGTGACACAACCGACGCGAGCTCCTCGCCCGGTCCAGGCCGGTATTGTAATCCGCGAGCCCCCTCTGGAGGTAAGTATCTGAGCCTTATCTTCTGTAATTTTCCTTTTACTTTCTACTCACCCCTCGTTGTGTCAGGGAACTACGCCACGTTCTGGCGCTCGCACAATTCGTGCTTCCCCGGCCGCTGGCCAGTCTGGAAAGCAGAAGGCGGTGCTTGCAGAGCCTGAAGCTGAAGATTCTTCCTCTGACGATGATAATCCGCAAACTGTAAGAACCCTCTACTCTTAGGATTATGCCTCTTTGCGAGTTAAGTCTAACTTTTTGATTTTGGCAAGTCGCAGCTGCTTTGGCTCGCAAGTGCAACCGCACGGACCCTCGCACTGACCCATGGGAAGATGATGAGCCACTCGCTGATCGATTGGTAAGAGATAAGAAAACCACACTAGAAATTATCCGTCTTTTAGCCCAATTCCTATAACTGTTTCACCCGCAGGTTCATCGCCGGTCCTCCGGACACGCTGGGGAAGGCTCTTCGGCTGCTGGTGAAGGAACAACTGCCCCGTAGGCTCAAACACTTACGGTTTCTAGTAATCTCCCACCTCCCGCCAGCAACGCGAGTGATGTGCATTTGGTTTTGATTCCGGTGCAGGTCATAGACAATAGTTCACCCGAGCTGGAAGAAGGAATAGCCCCTTCAGACTCGCCGCCTGAGGAACCGATCTCTGCACAACCCCTAACGCAGGTAGCGCTTAATCCCATTCCTGATGAAGCAACTCAAGAGCCTGCGCCGATAGCAATCCTGCACGAGCCTCTGTCCACAGAGGTACACTTTTTCTTGAACAAAAGGCCTCAGTCCTTATTTTATTTTCTGTGTACTCTAATAAGCCCTCCTTAACCACAGAATCCTGATCCTGTCAGGGAAACAGCTACCGCTGCGGAGGTACCTGTCGCCGATCCAGCGGACCCCATATGTGGAAATATGGTGATCCAGGAGCCTGCCCCCCATGTCCCTGAAGTGGGAGAATGAGCGAATGTCGAACCGGAGCCAGAAGCGGTCCCTGTTATAGAGCCTCAAGAGGCCCCTACTGCTGCTGATGCTGATGTTCTATTACGCGAGCCTCCTTCCAGGCTGGAAAGGCTTGTTCGCGTACTCGAACTGACTCCTCCAGGAGTTATAGATGAAGCGAGAGATGGGTTACAGCGACTTCTGAGTCCCGAGATCCTACTACCGGGTGCGTCCGCCAGAGCTCAGGAATACTTGATGGTTCTCCGCCACGAGCGAACTATTACTGAGGCTGAGTTCACCGAGATATATAAGCTATTACAAAACCTTCCTGAGCCGATCAATGAACGAACGACCACGACCACACAAGAGAGGCAAGCTCAGGCCCACTATCAAGGCCTTGCACAACAGACAGAGACATCTCGCGACTTCTTGGGCGATAGAGCTATCCTTGTTAGAGACTTGCGGATTACATAGAACCATCTTCGGACTCAAATCCAGGAACTGCAAGCCCAGTTGACTGCGGTGACGGCCCAGCTTGAGCATGAGGAGCCTCTGCTAGAGCAACCCCAAGAGGCCTTCGAAGCAATGTCCCAAAACTTAGCTCAGGCTCTTGAAGCGGCCCGACAAGAGGAGCGAGCTGCTGCCGACGCTAGTTTTCGTCTGGATGAACACTTACTTCGCCTGACCCACGCGGGCCGAAAACTTTAGGCCTCTATTACTATTAGGCCCAGTTTGTATGAATAACATTATATTTATCAAATATATTTAGCCCACTTTGCTTGGCCCAAATATATGCTCAATTTTCGAATTAATGTTTACCTTTATTGCCATTGAAGTTGGTTTGACAAAATAATCTCGAAACAGAGCAGTTATCTCCTTGAAGACTACCCCGCTTCCCACGCGTTTTCAAGTACCTTCATTTCCGAGATCTTTGCATTTAATTCCACTGAAACTCTTATTGATGGCGTTGAAAGTACTTCAACCGTCCATCACACGGTTGAGGCCACTGAACTTGGCTCTATAAATATCAACACCTTGGGGAATTGATAAGCACTAGCAAGTATGGCTTTTCCAGAGATAGTTTCGCAAACCTTACTTCTCTTTCTTCACTTTCTGAGATCTTCTCCCCATAGCCTCATCCTCGGCCCCAAATTCATAGGCTTCATGGCTTAATCTCAAGACCTGGGTAGGCCTCATGGCCTAATCTCAGGTCTAGTGGCATGTCTTTGGTTTCTGAAAATCTGGATGAACTTGCTAGTCTCAGTTAAACCGAAGAACATGTCACGCTCCTAACGCGGCAGAACCCTATTCTGAAGGGTCCCTCTTCTCAGACTGTTCGCGTGGAGCAAAAGGGAGAAGGGAGGAAGGCCACTTTGAGGCCGTCTGCTCTTCTTCCGCGGTCTACCTCCGGGGCTCGATTACGAGACTTCTGTTTTTCCCCTAGAGTTAGATGTGGTTGTGAGTCGCGCTCGCTCTGGATACCAACTCCATCCCGGAGGATATTCAACTAGAAGGGTTGGGATGGATTATTTCCTTCCCTCTTCCTCTGGTACAAATGAGAGCAGCGGCGACTCAGATCAGAGGAGGATCTGGGTGAAGAGAAGAAGAGTGTCAGCGGTACGGCCCAATTTGCTTCTCGCCACCACAAGATCCAGGAACTATTAGGAGATCTGCAATCCTTATGTTTCTTTAAGCCACTTTTGGTCTTGTAATCGTAATTGTAACTGTTTCAATTTGTACTGCTTTTGGCCGCAAAGCCACTCTATGAATGAATGTTTTTTTTTTATTTTGAGCACAAGTAAGAAATATTGTTCTAAAATAAGGCCTCATGTATAGGCCATCATGTATATTCTTAACACACATTGTCAAGGAAAAATCACAACAAAAGTTGGCCTCAAAAGAAGGCCTGGAATTAATCAAAATAAGGCCACAATAAAAGAAGGCCTCATGTTACAGATTGTGTAGAGTGTTGCCCCCCTAGTATTCGTAGGCGAAGCCAACATGTGAGACGAAGGCCACAAAATAAGGCCTGAACGTAAAGATAATGCGAGCCGAGGAAAACTATGATTGCCCCCCTGTCTAGTACGAAGGTTGATCGGGTGGATCGTCGAACTCCCAAACACTAGAGTAATATTTCTTCAGGAATCGCCCGTTGATGGGATTGCGATGGATTTCACCATCCAAATCCTTGAGATGAAAAGCCCCGCACTCCAAAATACGGTGAATAACAAAAGGTCCTTCCCAGTGAGGAGTCCACTTACCGCGACCGGTCAATTTCTCACCAAAAGGCAAAACAGCTTTCCAAACAAGGTCTCCTTCTTTATAACTGCGGCCATGTGTCCGTTTATCAAAGGTGCGAGCGATACGTTGCTTCTCCATGACCAAATTATCCAGAGCTGCTAATCGCTGCTCGCTCAAATCTTCGTGTGCTTGCCACATTGCCTGGACGTAGTCCTCTCCGATCAAATGATGTTGCTCTTGGACGCGTAAGGAATGAACGTTAATTTCCAAGGATAATACAGAGTCGTGACCAAACATGAGTGCATACGGTGTCAATGTGGTGGGATTCCTCTTAGAAGTGCGATAAGCCCAAAGTGTCTCATACAAAGTATCGTGCCATTGTCGAGGGTTCTCTACCAGCATCTTCTTTAGTAGGGTAATAATTATCTTATTGCTAGCTTCCGCTTGACCGTTGGACTGAGCATAATATGGAGTGCTGTGGATAAACTGGATGCCAAAATCGTTGACAAGTTGCTCGACAGGACCTCCCATGAACGCTGCCCCCGGTCTGAAACGAGCACCTCGGGGATACCAAACCGGCAGAGAATGTTACGAAAAATAAACTGGCGAATGGTGGCGCCGGAGGCCTCCTTTAATGGCTCCGCTTCAACCCATTTGGTGATGAAGTCAGTGGTGACGATGATGAACTTATGTTGGAGAGAAGAGTGGGGATGGATCATCCCAATCAAGTCCAGCGCCCAGCCTCGCGCAGGCCAAGGCTTGATGATAGGCTGCATGGGAATGTTAGGAACATGTTGGACTGGACCATGTGCTTGACAATCTTCACATCCTTTGGCGAATGCAATACAATCCTTGAGAATGCTGGGCCAGTAATAACCATGCCGCCTAATAAGCCAACGCATCTTGGGTCCCGCCTGATGAGCCCCACATATCCCTGTGTGCGCTTCACGCATTAATCGTTTTGCCTCGCGGCCATAGACACACCGAAAGTCCATGCCATCTTCCCCACGGCGTCGCAACTCATCACCCCGGAGGAAATAATTTAAAGCGAGAAAGCGAATCTTCCTGTCAGCTGTGGGGTCTGGTCGCTTTAGGTAAGCAACTAGCGGGATGCGCCAATCTACATCAATAGGTTCTAGCATCGCGACCACTGGGTCATCTGGTGGATCAGGCCGTGCGAGACATGAAGGTAGTGTGCGACGCTCAACTTTCAGAATACGCTCACGAACACCATACTTCAATGTAATGCCTGTGGCCAGCTGAGCGAGCTCATTGGCTGCGAAATTGCGCTCGCGAGGGATATACTCCAAATCGACATCGTCAAATTGATCCAGAAGCTCAATGGCACGATTCAAATATGGCACGAGCAGCCAACTTGCACATCGATATGTGTTTTGAAGCTGGTTTATAATGAGCTGAGAATCACCGCGGATCTGAACGTCCCTTACGCCCATCTCCAGTAAGATCTCTAACCCAATAATAAGAGCCTCGTATTCTGCCTGGTTGTTCGTCCATTTGAACTCTAATTGGAAAGAATAAGAGAAACGATTGCCCGTTGGATTTTCCAGAACAATCCCTGCTCCGGCCAATGTTTCGGTTCGTGAGCCATCAAAGAACAATACCCAGGGCTGCAAGGAGACTGTGGCTTGGTACCAAACTGCATACTCTGGGATGCACACCAAATCTGGCCGGGTCGTAGTGGCTGACGCTATTTCTAACTCCTTCATCATGGGTACCTCCAAGGTAGGATGATGTGCTAGAAAATCCACGATGGCCTACCCTTTTACAGCTTTCTGAGGTACGTATTGTAGCGAAAATTCTGAAAGGGCTAGTACCCACTTGCCAATGCGGCCTCTCAAAATAGGCCGCGACAACATGTATTTGACTAGATCAGTTTGAGCGATGATGCAGGCAGTAAAGGATAACAGGTAGTGTCGCAACTTGCACACTGAAAAGTACAAACTCAGATAAAGTTTCTCCATAGGGGTGTATCTTGTCTCACAATCAGTCAATGTCCGGCTGAGGTAAAATATAGCATGCTCGATACCTCCTTCATCATCCTGAGCGAGCAGGTTGCCAATGGAAGCCTCAGCTATTGAAATGTATAACTTCAGCGGAATTCCAGCCCTAGGTGGAACCAACACTGGCGGGCTTGCTAAGTAGGTCTTGATTCTGTCGAAAGCCTCTTGATGTTTAGACTCCCATACGAACTCAGCCTGACCCTGTAATTTCAGCAATGGGGAGAAGGGCTAGATTTTACCTGCAGAGTTAGAGATGAAACGTCTTAGAAAGTTGATCTTACCCAGCAAGCGCTGCAACTCCTTCTTCGTTCGTAGGGTGGTGGTGTTGATGACCGCGCTGGCTTTGTCTTCAGGGACTTCGATGCCTCTCTGATGAACAATGAATCCTAGAAAATCGCCTGCTTGAACTCCGAAAACGCATTTGGCTGGATTCATCTTGAGCTTGTGTTGTCGCATGCGCTCAAATACCTTTCTGAGATCGGTGATGTGCTCACCCTTCTTCTGAGACTTCACCACTACGTCATCGATGTAGACTTCTAAAATCTTCCCCAGTATGTCATGGAAGATCAGGTTCATGGCTCTCTGATACGTTGCTCCAGCATTCTTCAGTCCAAAAGGCATGACCACATATTCAAAAACGCCCGCGAAGCCGGGACAACGGAATGCGGTTTTATGTCTGTCTTCTTCTGCGACTGGAATCTGATGATACCCTGCAGTGCCGTCCATGAAAGATAACAATTCGTGTCCCGCTATAGCATCTACTAACATATCCGCGACCGGCATGGGGTAGACGTCTTTGGGTGTAGCGACATTAAGGTCTCTGTAGTCAACGCAGACCCTCATCTTGCCATTCTTCTTGCGAACTGGCATGATATTAGATAGCCACTGATTGTATTTGGCTACCCTGATAACGCCTGATTTATGCATTTTTTCGACTTCCTCTTTGACGAGGATTTGGGTCTCAGAGTTCATTCGTCGCGGCTCTTGTTTCACAGGCCTCTTGTCAGGGAATGTTGGTAATTGGTGGCAAACCAAGTCCAGTGACAGGCCTGGCATATCCTCATACTTCTCCGCGAAGCAGTCTTTGAATTCATGTAATAACTCAACGAGCCTCTGTTTCTCGCTAGGCTCTAAGTAAGCACTGAAGGCCACTTCCATAGGCTTATCTGCTGTTCCAAGATTGACTTTCTCGGTAGGATCTCTGACCTTAGGAGGTGTGTCATCCAGCGCTGCTGGGGCGAGCTGAATATCGACCTCAGCATCTTGTTTCTGGTCAGAGAGCTCTTCATGGACGACCTCTAAGGTCGCGACCCGATCATTGGCCTCTTTTTCCACTAAGTACGATGATAGTCTTTCGTACAGCGAGTGGAAGGCCTCTATCCCTCCTTCTGGAAGGTCGTAATCCATTAATCATTTAAGGGTTTGGGCACAGCGTGGCCAGGCCTTTCCAAGCCTTCTTTTGCGAGCGTCAGCCCCCACTGTGCCAATTCAGAGGCCGTCACCCCCGTGGGGCGGCCTTTACCGTCGATACCACTGACCTGTAATGGAGTGATAGGCTCCAAATAGTACCTGGCATCTACATAGTTTGCGGAGACGGGAAATGGACGAGGATCCCCTTTAATCACCTCCGCTTTATCTGTCTTCTGGTTCCACATAACGAGCTCCTGATGAAGGGTTGACGGAACACAATAGCTCCTATGGATCCAGTCTCGGCCCAGAATAGCACTGTAGGCTGCATAACAATCTGTCACAAAGAAATCATAAACTCCCTCAGCTGGTCCAACCTTGATGCGCAGGAAAAGAAGTCCCAAGGTTTTTGTTATCGTCCCTGCGAAGTTCTTGAGTGTAAGGGATGTAGACTGGATCTTATCCTTCTTGATTCCGAGCAGGTGCATGGTTCTGGTAGTGATGACATTAACAGCCGCGCCGGTGTCAACCATGATCTTGCTAACTTTGGTGCCGCTCACATCTGCTGTGATATACAAAGGTCTCATGTGTTGGACCATAGCAGGTGTTGGCTTAGTGAAACTCATGAAGAACTCTGTATTATGAGCCTCCCCCGTCTCAAGGAGCACAACTTCTTCCACAGGTGTCGTGACTGCCGATGTGATCTGCAATGGCTGCAAGCTATTTTCTCCAGCTTCAACGCAGTCCTGAGCTGCAACCGGTAGTGCATACCGTGCGGGGAGTACGAAGACCATGTTGCAGGATATATTAGTCAAATCCGTCTCCTTCGTGTCATCTTCCAGATCAAGCTTGGGTTCGTTGACAGGAACGACAGTGTTGAATTGCTTAGCCAAGCGATCGACTAACGACTCCTCCGTAAGGCCCTTTACCTCACACTGCTCGCGCTCTTGTACCACAGGTGTCTGCTCGGGTGCGTCTGGCTTTGGTTCTCCTTCTACGCTGACCTTGGGGAAGGGGACCACTACACTCTGGACCCTTTTTGGCCTCCACTGTAATGTCTCGGCAGTCCTTTCCTTGCCCCCCAGTCTCTTGAAAACCGAGGGTTTAGCTTCTGGTTCTTCGCGAAATAACCTGCGCCTGACATGAGGTCGCCTTGTTGGCGAAGTTTTAGCTTGAGCTGGCGGAGGTACCCTTTCTTCAGTGATCCTGCAAAAAAACACTGGGCTTATCTGCCCCTGTTGCTGGTTTCTGGAGGCTGCGGGGAGCCATTAATGGCTTGGCAGCGAGTGCCTCCATTTCCTTCTGATACTGCTCAGGTGATTTGACCAATTGTGAAGGCTTGATCAGGCCCTGGTCAAGAGCCTCTAGAGCGCGCTTGGCTTCCCCAAACCTGCGCTGCAGCTTCCTTTTCCTAGAAGAGCTTATCTCCACTGCCTTCCCCCTTTCCCTGGTGTACCATTTCCCTTCCTTGATGGTATTGGTTGGAGTAAGTGGGATGTAGGGCTTGGTTAGAATATTCTTGCACTCGGTCCTGGTCATCTCCTCCTATTTCTGATCGCTCACGGCTGCTCTCAGCTTCTTGAACAAGTTGGAATCCTTTGGGGATGGTGATGACTCTGTTTTCTCTCTTTCTCTTGGGCTGGAAGGCTGATAGTTCCGCGAGGGCGAAGCCCACTTGATCGGTGGTAGGGAACCAAAGTGAAATGTCTGCTCGACCTCCTCGTGCGACACCTGAGTGCCGCACTCTTCCTTGCATCGCGAGCATAAGACCACGGGCGAGGCCTGATTTTTTTATTCAGCCTTGCCCCTTACTAGTGTCTCGCCTGCGGAGGACTTCTTCTTTTGCTCATTCGAGCCCAAGTCCAGAGTGGGTTTCCGTTGCTGCTGTTTGGTCCAGTTTACATCGACCATGTTGATCCTAGTATCTGGAAAGGGATCCAAGTCTACTAGCGCTGCCGCCGTGACTGGAGCTTCTACCTGCAAACTACCATTGTTAAGCCATACCTGAATCTGGTCTTTGAGTTTCACGCAATCTGCAGTGTTATGATTCCACAAATTATGGAACTTGCAATACTTCTTCCCTTTCAGCTGTTCTGGTCGAGGAAAAGGTCCAAAATCAGTCTTCACCATCTTCGCAGCAATCATTTCGTCGAGGATCTCATGGGCCTTGTTGGCATCATATGTATATGTTGTGAACTCAGGTTTAGTGAAGGCCACTGATTTGAGCTTAACGGGCTCCTTGGAAATTTTGAGCTGCTTTAAGGATGGATTCTTTTTCCCGGTTAACTCGTAGGCCGCTATATCATTCTCCTCTTCTTCTTCATCATCCTGGATCACCTCTTCAGTGCTATGATGATAATAAGGGTCATAGGTCGTCGGCTGGTAGCTCAGGGCCGCTACGGTACGATGTTTCCCCGGCACATATGTCCCTCTAGAAGCTTTTTCCTTGCATCCGTCTCTCTAAGGAGATGCTCGAAGCTCCCTACCTCTGTGATGAGTTCTCCCATCAACTGAATCATGCTGCCATGCTGCTTTTTTCGTTGACGTGGTTCCAAACCTTTGACCGCCAACTTGACTAACTCTTTTTCGGGCAGGATGACGTTTAACTTGGCTTTCTGGATTTGAAAGCGTTGAAGGTAGGCCACCGCTGATTCTGTAGGCTGCTGGGCCATCTGGGTGAGAGAGGCCAGGTCTACTTCAGGCTCAGTAGTTCCGAAAGTTTCACGGAAGAGCTATTCCATTGTAGGCCAATCCACCACTGTTCCTGGCCGAAGCTTGGAGAACCATCTGAAGGCAGCGCCTGACAGAGAAGTGCCAAAGATCCTGCATTTGAGGATATCATCGTTCTGGTACTGGCCGCATTGTACCCTGAACCTGGCCAGATGCGTCGCCGCGTCCTCAGTGTCTTCCCCTGAAAAAGTAGAAAATATGATATTCTTATAGCCCCGGGGAAAGGGTGCGAGCATGATATGTGGCGGGAAAGGTCCCTCATAGATCCCATCTGGCTGGGCCCTAGGGTTAGCCAACCTGATCATCTCCTCTACTTCATCGCGCCTTACATATTCTGGACCCGGAGGAAGGGGTGGTACTGCCACAGTTTGGCGAGCAGCTTGCCCAGGTGTTGTCTGGCTCACCGTTGCCGGTCCCCCTTCGACGTGTACCACGCGGGTAGTAGCCTGCTGCTGAAGAGTCATCACTGGCTTAATCTCTTCCTTCGACAAGGCTGTTATCTTGATCGGGATACCAGTCTGGTCGAGCCCGTAATAACTCCCTGGCAACTCTTGATATACCATTTCTGTTGTCGCTGTCGTATTGAACGAACGTGGCGGGCTCAGATGAAGTTCCTGCACCTTTCGAGGCCTGTTGCTTTGGTCTGGTGGCCTGTCCGCCTGACGAGGTAGGCTTTTCCTTGCTGCCACCGATAACCAACGCTTGCTCTTTACCCCTCAGTGGTGTGGCGGCAACTGTAGCTGAGGAAGAAGCGGTATTATTAGCCTTCTCGCGCTGATTTGGTGGCACGTACTTGCCTGAACCAGATGGCTGGCCAAGAGAGCCAAGGATAGCATTAGAATCCCCTAAAGCTTTATTCAACACTTCTCTCGCTTGGTTCAATTCAACTCTCTGCATGGCCACTTCAGTTGCCAGGTTAGCACCGTCCTTGCGAAGACCTGCCATGTCTGACACGGTCTGTTTGGTTTGGTTGGTGATAGCCTCCAAGATCTCTTTTTGACACCGGTCCTGCTCGCTAGCGACGCGCGCAGCATGTGCCTTTACTGCACTTTCTGACTGTGCGATCTGTTGCCTAGTCTCCTCAGCATGGCGGATAATTCGCTGATCTATTTCGCGTATGAGCTTATCCTTTTTTGCAGTCTCTCTGGTGAAGTCAGCGTCCATCTTCTTGCGATGGTTTTCGATATTCTCCATGATGGTTGCGAACCTGACCTCGGAGGTCGCTCCCTCCGAAATAGGCTTCGGAACGAAAGCCTTTCCGTCTCGACTTCCCACTGTGGTGGTGACGGTGGTGGGGATAACAGGTTCGCTGACCTGATTGGTATTGACATTCTGGCCCTCAGTAATGGCTGGACGATCCTCCCCTTGTTCAGTTGACATGTTGGATGAATAGGTGGGGTAAGAAAATCGCTGAGTCACTTGTTCTTCAGAAAGACCACGACAGTCCGCGCGAGAGTGCGGTCTGTAACTGGAGGTCGTGTCTTGAGCAGTTAGCGTAAACCTTTTGGTAGGGGTTTTCGCTAGACTTCCCAATGGTTACGTTCACGAAAAGATGCTATTACAAGGTCCCACTAGGCGTGCCAAAATGTTTGACGCGAGAATCCGGTAGGGGTGCAAACTGTCTCTTTTGAGCGTGTGATTGCGCAGGCGTGCCAGCACCGCGGGGTGCAGTCGTTGGGGTAGTCCCTTGACCTGACTTCTTCTTCAAGCGCTGTGGACGAGGAGAGCACCAACCTCGTCACAGGGTTCTTCTCTAGCCTTTCTGGAAAGGACTTCTGCCTTACGGATAAGGACTTTGGGTGTGATCTCTTCGCGTTCACCGTATCGATACTTAGTATTGTAGACTAAGCAGAGCAATCACTAGGAAGTTGTGAGAAAGCACGGGTTTTGCTAAAGCGTGACTTTAGCTTCACTGGGTTGCGAGGGCGTTACCCTTGCTTTGCTGGTTGTATCGGTGGCAATAGTACTGGCAGTCGGCTCGCGAGGAGACTAGGACTGGAAGCACGGTCGCCGGGTTGATCTGGTGATGCTGACAGTCGGCTCGCGGGGAGACTAGGACTGGCGTGCTGTCACCGAGTTTCAACAAGGTTGAAGGTTTGCTCCGGGGAGGCTTTGTAATCGCTGGGATTGACTGATTTGAGAGAGGTCTTTGTTATGTCCTCGAATCCTAGTATTTATACCTAGGTCTTCTACTGTTCCTTGCTGCAGAAGGATTATTGATTGAAGTTCCCTATTCAATCTCTGCTACTTGACTCCAATAAGGTTTCGTTTTCCTTATGGATTACGGAATGGGCGAAGCTGTAACCCAAACCCAAGTAGGCTTATTTTTGGGCCACAGGTATCGGCCCGCTATGCTAAATCCAATAAAGGATCTTGCCAAAATTACTTTTGGGCTCAAACACCTTGGATTGAGAATCTAAATTTCTAGAAACTTAAGGACTCGGGATGGAGCGAAAGATTACTGAAAAGCCTTTACTATGTAACATGGCGGCATGGTGATCACTTCCCTGATGAAATTGAGAAACTTTGGAGCACTATTGCTAGCAAGCCAAGGAACATTAGCCCTGTTTTGGATTTCTTAATCACGAAAGGGATAGAGGACTGTGATTCAAATGCATCTGTAGAAATTAGTGGTGCATTTGCTACATATTTCTCTGTTGCAAAGCGAAGCACGGGTATGTCCTCAGCGTACAATTGATCACCTGGTCTACCAGTTGGCTCAGCGGATGCTGGAGGATAGCATAGATCCAATTGGTCCAACTGCAAATAAGGGTGATGCTGGTGGAAATTTGTCTTAGAATTCTCTCAAGGGCCTGCTGTTCCCCAAATTGCATCTCTTGTGGACATCCAGCCACACATGTCACCATTACTTGTTCGGGGTTCTCTTGATGGTCCGTTAAGGAATACTAGTGGGAGCCTCAGCTGGCGGACTGCAGGTGTGACAGGCCGAAGTATCTCAGGCCCAATAGGTCCAATGCCTCCTGAGCTGAAGATTGTTCCTGCAAATGCAGGCAGATCAGGCCAGCTCCTTCCAGCATTAGTAAATATGTCGGGGCCTTTAATGGGGGTGAGAAGTTCAACTGGAAGTCTGCGGAGTCGCCATGTGTCTCGGGACAGTGGAGACTACCTTATTGATACTCCAAATTCTGGTGAAGATGGGTTGCACTCTGGGGTTGCCATGCATGGCATCAGTACTAAAGAACTGCAGTCAGCCTTGCAGGGGCATCAGCAACATTCACTGACTCATGCAGATATAGCATTGATTTTACTTGCAGAAATTGCATATGAAAATGATGAAGATTTTCGGGAGCACTTGCCTCTGCTCTTTCATGTCACATTTGTTTCGATGGATAGTTCAGAAGACATTGTGCTCGAACACTATCAACATCTCCTTGTTAATCTTCTATACTCTCTTGCAGGAAGGCACTTGGAACTATATGAGGTTGAAAATTGTGATAGAGAGAACAAGCAGCAGGTTGTGAGCCTGATCAAATATGTTCAGTCAAAGCGAGGAAGCATGATGTGGGAAAATGAGGACCCCACGGTTGTGAGATCTGAACTTCCAAGTGCAGCACTATTATCTGCACTAGTTCGGAGCATGGTAGATGCTATCTTCTTTCAAGGAGATCTTCGAGAGACTTGGGGTGTAGAGGCACTGAAATGGGCCATGGAGTGCACGTCGAGACACTTTGCCTGCCGCTCGCATCAGATTTACCGTGCATTGCGGCCTAGTGTAACAAGTGATACATGTGTATTGCTCCTCCGGTGCCTTCATAGATGCCTAGGAAATCCAGTACCTCCAGTTTTGGGTTTCATAATGGAAATTCTGTTGACATTGCAAGTGATGGTAAAGAACATGGAACCAGAAAAAGTGATACTTTACCCCCCAACTGTTTTGGGGCTGTGTAGCTATGATGCACACGGATTTTGTTCATGTCTACTGCCAAGTCCTTGAGCTCTTTTCTCGTGTGATTGACCGACTATCATTCCGAGACAGAACAACAGAAAATGTGCTCCTTTCGAGCATGCCTAGGGATGAGCTTGATACCAGTAATGACATAGGGGACTTCCAACGGTTGGAATCCAGGATGAGCTATGAGCAGTCTGCATCTGGGGGAAATCTGCCAACATTTGAAGGGGGTGCAACCTCTTGTTCTTAAAGGACTTATGTCAACAGTTAGTCACGGTGTTTCCATTGAAGTTCTCTCACGGATCACAGTGCACTCATGTGACTCAATATTTGGAAATGCAGAGGCACGACTCTTGATGCACATCACATGTTTACTTCCCTGGCTCTGCTTGCAGCTTAGCAAGGATCCAGTGATGGGACCTGCTTCACCACTCCAGCAGCAGTACCAGAAAGCTTGCTCTGTTGCTGCCAACATCTCTGTTTGGTGTAGAGAAAAATCATTAGACGAATTAGCTACTGTATTTATGATCTACTCTCGTGGTGAGATCAAAAGTATCACCAACCTCCTTGCTTGTGTCTCGCCACTATTATGCAATGAGTGGTTCCCAAAGCACTCAGCTTTGGCTTTTGGGCACTTATTACGGCTACTGGAGAAAGGGCCTGTTGAGTATCAGCGTGTGATATTGCTCATGCTCAAGGCGTTGCTCCAGCACACGCCAATGGATGCTGCCCAAAGTCCACACATGTATGCTATTGTGTCCCAGTTGGTGGAGAGCACATTGTGTTGGGAGGCACTGAGTGTATTGGAAGCGCTTCTGCAAAGCTGTAGCTCATTGCCAGGTTCTCACCCTCATGAATCTGGGTCGTTTGAGAATGGGATTGGCAGCAGCGATGATAAGATGCTAGCCCCTCAGACCTCATTTAAGGCTCGTAGTGGCCCGCTACAGTTTGGTCTGACATCACCGTTTGGAACAGGTTCAACACCAGCACAAGGGAGCTTAACTGAAACTGGAGTTTCATCTAGAGAAATGGCTTTGCATAACACCCAGCTTATTCTTGGGCGGGTTCTTGACAGCTGTGCCCTTGGGAGGAGAAGGGATTACAGAAGGCTGGTTCCTTTCGTAACTAGTATTGGGAACCCATAACTGCCATACATCCGTATCTTTTTATATATGGCTGGGTTATACAGTAGAAGGTAATCCACTACTCCACTCACCATTTTATAGGACTCTTGGCAGGACCTTGAGGCGAAATGTAATCGAACTTCAAGAGTTGGTAGTTTATTATTTGATGTACATCAGTAGATGATGAGGCATGTAACATTTTTGAAGTTGTCAAGTTGTATATAGGTTGTGAAGCTATTAGTGTAATATTGTGATATGTTGTACAGAATAGACCCTTCTTGATTTTTGCCAATTATTCCTGTTAATAAAAGAAAGTCAAAAACTTTAAACTAAATACGAGTCATACCTCAACTCTATAGAAACTTTTTTGATAAGAACATAATTTTAACCAAAAATCATGCGTTTGTTGAAGGAAAATCAAGTTTAGTGTGCCTTATCAAACTAGGAATAGGAATAGGAGAGAAGGTTCTAGATTTCCCAATCCTACACGGATTGGTATTCCTTGTAACATTAGATTATGCACTTTGTAATCCCTATATATAGGGCTCCTATTCTCTATAATGAAATACACTTCTATCATCAATCTCTCTCAATACCAATATACTTAAACACGTTATCAGCACGAGCCCTAAACCACAAAAGCTAAAACCCAAAAACCCGAAAAGAATTTCTTCTCCTCAAAAATCTGCGAAAGCTCCTAGCCCTCGATACCCCCGCTGCGCACCTGCCCCTGCAGCGCACCTCCGCAGCCCCTGCTGCCCCGCAGCCCCCGCTGCGCACCTGCCCCTGCAGCGCACCTCCGCAGCCCCTGCTGCCCCGCAGCCCCCGCTGCGCACCTGCCCCTGCAGCGCACCTCCGCAGCCCCTGCTGCCCCGCAGCCCCTGCAGCGCATCTGCTCCTACCGCGCACACCTGCGCACGCTGCTGCCCCTGCAGCGCTACTGCCTCTGCAGCTCCTCTTTTCTTCTGCTGCAACTCGCTGCCACTGCAGCATCTCTGCAGCCCCTGCTACCCCACGTCGCTGCAAACTTCTACACAACTTGCTTCGCTCCATCACGCCTGCATCGACTCGCGCGTGATCCAAATACAAGTAGGTATTCAAAAGAGTAAGTTTTAAAGTTCCTATAATTCGAAGTTAAATATTTCTTCTTTTTCTCGGGGACTTAAAAACCTCCCTTCTTCTTCATCCCACCTTTCATAGAACGTGGGTTCGATTCAATGCGGAATCGTGGGGATTCACGCAATTAACGAACTAAGAGCGTTCGTAAGACTTCGGACTAAGAGCGTCCGCAAGCATCGATTTATGACCTTATAAACATCATTGTTTCGGTCTAATCCAATTTTCTTGGAAATCGATTTCTTGGTAGCATAGCTCGGAAATCTTAAATATTTAGTTGTCGTGGAAGTTTTAACTCCGAAACTAATATATTTCTTCTTCTTATTTCAGGATGTCGAAACTTGACTTCCCTGCACTTACCTCAACTGGCTCGGAATATCATAGTTGGGCCACGGATGTTGAGCACCATCTCACTTCAAAAGGGATCCTACCCTTAATTCAAGCTCCTAATCCTACTCTCATATTTGAGCGTACGGCTACGAACAATGCCACCGCCCTCATCTTGATAAGGCGCCACATGGATAAATCACTCCGACTGGAGTACATGGCAATCAAGGATGCTAGAGAATTATGGGTCGCGCTAGAAGAGCGATTTGGTAATATCAAGGATACCCTCCTCCCTGACTTGAAAGTTCAATGGGGCAATCTACGATTCGCCGACTTCAAGTCTGTAGCTGAATATAATTCAGAAGTTCTACGCCTCAAAACCATGTTGGGGTTCTGTGGACAACCAGTCACAGAGCAAGAACTAATTGAGAAAACTCTCTCCACCTTCCCCGTCTCAGCAATTTTGCTCTCAAAGCAATATCGAACGGAATTCGATACTAGACGGATCACGAGATTTCATCAGCTCATTACTATTATGTCTGTAGCTGAAAAGCATGATAATATCCTCGTGAAGAATTATAATTCAAGGCCTATCGGAACTAAGAGCGTTCAGGAGGCGAATTATAATCATGCACCCAAAGGAGGGCGCAAGGAGCGGAACCCTAACAATAAGGGACATAACGGACGTTTTGGTCCATATAACCGCCCTACAAAGGAAGGAAACCGCCACAATGGAGCGGGAACACGTGGCAACAAAAGCCAACGTGGGAGAGGGGGACACAAGGCCGCCGGCCATAGGGGTGGCGCCAATGTCCAACACGGACGTCAATCTCGTCCTTATGCACAAGATGCATCTCAATTCAAGGGAGGAAATCGTAATGATGCATGCCATAGATGTGGATCTATTGAACATTGGTTCAAGCAATGCAATGCAAGCAAACAATTAGCTGCACATTACAAGGCATATAGGGAATTTCGAGAACATGAGACCTATCTTGCCGAAGATGTAGAAGAAGAAGGTGATGATGCACACGCCAATCTCACCATAGCGGACTTTAAATCTGACAAAGAATTGCACAAGGATGCTGCAGATTTTGATTAGTATAGTCCTTTATTTTTTCCAAGAATCATGTAATGGCAATTATGCCTTAAATCAATAACATGACTTATTGTATTAACTTTTTCCCTCTAGGCGTACTCAAGAGTACTTGTGATGTCTAGGCAAGGTTTGATCTGAGAGAACGGTTTTAAAAGTGAGCAACGCTCCACCAAAATCTCACCTTACCTTACCTGGTCACAACGAAATTGAAATTACCGAACGGATTAAGTGACTACGATTTGTCTACTATTTGATTTTATATTGGATTAGATTTTAGTCAAGAAACTTTGATGTAATCATTGGCTATCATTAATAAAGTATCGACTTATTTTATTCAAATGTCTTGGACATATTCTAAATTCGAACTTTATTATTTTTCAGTATGTTTCCCGGAGAGCTCGAATGCCTCGTGGATAGTGCCACTACACATACCATCCTTCGAAACAGGCAGCTATTCCTATGGATGGCGCCTACTCGATCTTCTGTGACTACGATGGCTGGACCATCTCAATTGATTCATGGTCGAGGACCAGCTCAATTTATGTTGCCTAATGGCACTACTTTGAATGTCACCGAAGCTCTTTATGCTCCTAGGGCAGGAAGAACCCTATTGAGCTTCAAAGATATAAGAGCCAATGGTTTTCATGTGGAAACACATTGTGAGAATGGACAAGAGTTTCTTTGCATCACCTCTAATGACTACGGACATAAACGAGTCTTAGAGAAACTTATGTGTCGCTCTAGTGGGTTGTATGCAACCACTATTCGAGTCATTGAATCCAACCATGTCATAAGAGATGATTTATGGGATTCCGACACATATAGGCTTTGGCACGACCGTTTGGGACACCCAGGTCGTGACATGATGATCCGTATATTAAAGACTTCACACGGACATCCCTTTTTCAGAACGAAAGGAAGTAAAACTCGAAATTTGGATCAAGGAGGAGCACCTACGCCTCACGGCGCCTTCCCCCTTCAAGTCCGGCCACCACTAGCCGGCGCCGCCATCCCCCTGCGGCTCCAGGGTGGCTTTGACGCCACCCCTGCTCCCCTGACTCCAATTTCTGCTTCTAAAGTCAAAAGTGACTTCATGGCTCAACCAAAATCCTCATTGGTTATTTCTAAAGCCCATTATTCGTTCTGCAAAGCCTGCTCTTTAGCAAAGTTAGGATCGAGACCATCCTATGCAAAGGACACCAAAGAAAATATACCATTCTTGCAAAGAATCCAAGGTGATATTTGTGGACCTATTCAACCACCATGCGGACCATTTAGATATTTTATGGTGTTGGTTGATGCATCGACACGCTGGTCACATGTCATGCTATTGTCCACAAGGAACGCTGCATTTGCTAAACTCCTAGCACAAATAATTAAGTTACGGGCTCACCACCCTGATCATCCCATTAAGTCTATAAGATTAGACAATGCTGGGGAGTTTACATCAAAGACTTTTGATGATTATTGCATGTCCATTGGGATTGATGTTGAACATCCTGTTCCTCATGTTCATACCCAAAATGGTCTCGCAGAAGCCACCATTAAACGACTACAAATGGTTGCTCGAGCATTGGTGATGCGCACCAATCTCCCTATTTCTGCTTGGGGTTATGCAATATTGCATGCAGCTGTGCTTATTCGTCTGAGGCCCACTGCCACCCAACCCTTCTCTGCGTCCCAGATGGTTACTGGGTATGAGCCTGATGTCTCACACTTACGCATATTTGGGTGTGCAGTCTATGTGCCTATTGCGCCGCCACAGCGCACCAAAATGGGTCCTCAAAGACGATTAGGCCTTTATGTTGGATATGATTCTCCAACGATTATCCGCTACATAGAACCCTTGACAGGCGATCTCTTTACCGCTAGATTTGCGGATTGTCACTTCGATGAGACAGTCTTCCCATCGTTAGGGGGAGATAAGAACATCAATGTTCAACAGGAACGACCGGAATTGTCGTGGTCTGTCCCCACTCTGTCTCATCTTGATCCCCGAACCGCACAGTCTGAAATTGAAGTGCGGAGAATTCTCGATCTTCAGAACGTAGCAGAATCGATGCCTGATGCGTTTTCTGATATCGCTAAAGTGACGAGATCACACATACCTGCTGCAAACGTGCCTGCAAGGATTGATGTCCCTAAAACTAGAGGACATGACGCTAACTCAAGAGGATTTGAGCATGGCGCCAACGTCCCCTCTCACAGTGATGGTGACGTTGTGGCTAGGCCCATGGCTCCTGCCAGGAAGCGCGGGAGGCCTATAGGTTCGATGGATTCTCGCCCAAGAAAGAAAGCGAGTTTGGCACAGAATAATCCATTAATCATCGATATAAATAATCCATCTCATGAGAATATTCCGGATTATGGTTATGTCCAAGAGACATCATTGGGGGACGCTCCAATGTCAGAACCAACTCCAGAGAATAGAGAGATCTCCATAAATTACACTAGTGTACATGACATGATGGATAGAAATTCTATGGCGATTGATGATGCATTTGCATATCATATTGCAAAAGGAATTATAGAATATGATGATATCGAACCTCGCTCTGTTGAAGAATGTCAACGAAGAGCAGATTGGCCTAAATGGAAAGATGCGATCCAGGTTGAATTGGATTCACTAACAAAGAGACAGGTATTTGGGCCTGTAACGCAGACACCCCCAAGTGTAAAGCCTGTTGGCCATAAATGGGTCTTTGTTAGAAAGCGTAATGAGAAAAATGAGGTGGTAAGATATAAAGCCCGCCTTGTGGCGCAAGGTTTCTCACAACGCCCTGGAATCGACTACGAGGAGACATATTCTCCCGTAATGGACGTTATAACGTTCCGCTACCTTGTCAGTTTGGTAGTTTCCGAAAAACTTGACATGCAGCTTATGGATGTGGTTACAGCATATCTCTATGGGGATCTAGATTCAGAGATATATATGAAGGTTCCAGATGGGCTTCAATTACCCAAATCAAGTGGCTCTAAACCACGGAGCGCGTTTTCAATAAGATTAAAACGCTCACTATATGGATTAAAACAATCCGGACGGATGTGGTATAACCGTCTAAGTGACTACTTGATTGGGAAGGGATATATTAACAATGAAATATGCCCATGCGTGTTCATTAAAAGGACAAGTTCCGGATTTGCAATCGTAGCAGTTTATGTCGATGACATGAACCTAATTGGAACTCTAAATGAGTTGAAGGAAACTGCTAAATACTTGAAATCCGAATTTGAGATGAAAGATCTTGGGAAAACACGGTTTTGTCTCGGTTTAGAACTCGAGCACCGTAGTGATGGAATCTTGATCCATCAGTCTGCATATACTCAGAAAATCCTAAGGCGCTTTAATGAAGATAAAGCAAAGCCTGCAAGTACTCCCATGATCGGCCGTAGTCTTGAGCCCGGAAAAGATCCGTTTCGTCCAAGGGATGAGGACGAAGAACCCCTAGAGGCCGAAGTGCCCTATTTAAGTGCAATAGGCGCATTATTGTACTTAGCTCAATGCACAAGACCGGATATCTCATTCGCAGTGAACTTGTTAGCTCGACACAGCTCTGCGCCAACACGCCGCCATTGGATTGGTGTAAAGACCATCTTTCGATACCTAAGAGGTACGATTGATATGGGCCTATTCTATCCCTACAGAGAGAAAAGGAATGACGGAAAATTGGGATCGGACCCAAAAAGGCAAAACGCCCCCGTCCATGGAATGGCCGCCGGCCATGTTGCCGGCGCCGGCGCCGCCGCCGCTCATGGTGGCCGGCGTCCTCCTATCTCCCTCCATCAAAACGACAATGATGTCTTGATGGGCTTTGCTGATGCAGGGTACCTCTCTGACCCTCACAAAGGTCGCTCCCAAACAGGTTATGTCTTTACCATGGGAAGCACTGCGATATCTTGGAGGTCTACGAAACAGACCCTTGTTGCTACTTCCTCAAATCATGCAGAGATTATTGCTCTACATGAAGCTGTACGTGAATGTGTATGGTTAAGGTCTGTAATTCGACACATTCAAGGAAGTTGTGGTTTGAAGTCTACCACAGATGACCCTACATGCATTTATGAGGATAATGCAGCTTGTATTGAACAAATGAAGTTAGGTTTCATCAAGGGCGACAACACCAAGCATATATCGCCTAAGTTCTTTTATAATCAGCAACAACAATCACTTCTAAAGATTGAAGTGAATCAAATCCGATCAGAGGATAATGTAGCGGACTTATTCACTAAGTCGTTACCTAAATCCACCTTCGAGAAACATGTGAAGAGCATCGGATTGAGAAAGTTATCCGAACTCCCACGATTGTAGCAATCAGGGGGAGATATCGACATCAGGGGGAGTTATGATGTCTACATGTTCGATCTCGAAGAGTGAAGGACGTGTTGTGCTCTTTTTGTCCTTCGACCAGGATTATTTTTGTCCCACAGGGTTTTTGTTACCTGGCAAGGTTTTTAACGAGGCAACGGATGAAGCGTCACTACCAAGTTTGAGCGGCACAAGGGGGAGTGTTGAAGGAAAATCAAGTTTAGTGTGCCTTATCAAACTAGGAATAGGAATAGGAGAGAAGGTTCTAGATTTCCCAATCCTACACGGATTGGTATTCCTTGTAACATTAGATTATGCACTTTGTAATCCCTATATATAGGGCTCCTATTCTCTATAATGAAATACACTTCTATCATCAATCTCTCTCAATACCAATATACTTAAACAGCGTTATAGTTCCCGCATCTTTGAGGAAGGCTCATTGCTCAAATAATAATTTTTAAACACTGATGAAACTTAAAAATTCGATACAATTTTTTTTTGCAATTTTTCAAAATTAAAAGAAGTTATAAAAAAATATATTCGAGATTTTAGTGTTATGTCAATTGAAACACATGAAAATAAAATCATGCACTACAAATGACGAGTTTATGGTATGTCATTGCACTGTTGAGCTACCAACTTGGGATACTACTCGTACAAGTCCCCCTGGACAGGAACGAATAACCATCAGTTTAGAGTCACTGATCCCTCTATTATTCTCTTTATTCCTTCATGATTCATCAGATTCATCACAAAAAGTACATAATAATATCCAAAGAAAAAAAGAGTTAGGAATATGCATGCCAAATATAAAGATACATATATTCATTTTTCACAGCTCACTTCATTCATTCTAGTACCAAAAATAGCAGAGTTCAATGTCGGAAACAACTTCATACAACATACATGCAGAGGGCAAAGAATTGCGATGCCCAGTTCTTACACTCAGCAAAGTTGCAAACACACCTTTTTACATTGAGCAGTGTTCCTTTATTTTTTATTCAATCCCCTTGGAAAGCCCTGGTTTTCCTTTCTAATAAAGTTTATATGATCCAGCCAGTCGATGGTTCACTGAAAACATGAGCACAACCTGGCAAATTCTCGTATAAGAGAATTGCATTGGAGATCATTCACGCAGTGATGGAGTGTTGGCATTCTTGAACAAGGCATAGGCATCGCTATATATTGCCACCACGTTTGAGAATACAGCAAGGACAATCATAACAATACTCAAGATCTTGTCCTTCTTAGTTGCTATGTTGTGTCGATCCCTGAAGCACCAAGGGAAAGAAAACTCAATGTTAATTGGAAATAAAAATGATTTTAATTCATTTTTATTCACTCAAAAAAGTAGCCGCTGCAAAACTAATAAGAAAGGCAGAGTCGGGGGGATCCAGTAAACAATTTCCATATTCTCTCATGCTAAAAAGGATAATAGCTGCTAACAGTGTCATGCATGATGTGTCCGTAATTTCTAGGCAAAATGGTTACTTTTCTCTACAAGCTATGATTCTCCAAATATAAGGCATCAATTATTGGGAAAGATAAATCAACAATAAACATATTGTTCCGAAGCAAGTTGAAACCTGAACTAAAAGATAGTTTTTGTGATCAAGTCAAAAACTCACTTGAGTGTAATTGCAGCAAGGAAGATGAACCCGATGCACACTGCGGCAGTTGCTCCAGTGAATTGGAAAGCATCCCAGATGCTGGGTATAAAGTTTGCACCCAAGAAGATAATACCAATCAGCCCAACTGTGACAAGGGCAAATCTCATGTTGTCAAGAACCAAAGGCCTTGAAGAGGGAAAGAAACGGCCATCCAAGTTGAGCCGCAAGGGGAAGAAGACGACAGGAAACACAAGCATAAGGTGAGCAGCATAGCTGACGCGAACGGCATCATTAAGGAAGGAACCATAAGGAATGCCAAGGTTGGCATCAAAATTGGCAAGCACATCGTCAAGAGTTCCATCCCCAAATAGAAGGAATCCAAAAAGGCTTGTCATTATGTATACAGATGAGCATAGAGCAAGTGAGGTTTGCACAATCCCTCTTATCTGTGTAGAGTCTTCAAGTTCATTGTCAATGCTATGAACTGCAGAAAAAGTATTCAAGAAGATCATTAATTACTCGACGCATAGACACTTAAAAGGTGAAAAACATATAGAATATGACACCTCCTAGACCCAGTTCTCATAGTTTCTCCATTGTAGGTAAATCATTATGTGCATATTAACCCAAGATGTTTTAATTCTAACTAGCACTTCTAAGATAGGGTGATCCATTGTCACCATACCTATTCATCTTGTGTGCAGAAGACCTATCATCTTTAATTAGACACTTTGCACAACAGCAGTGGATCAACGGTTTTGTCCTTGCACCAACTGCACCACAGCTACACCACCTTCTATTCGCAGATGACAGCTTCCTGTTTGGCACAGCTACTGAAGAAGAATGTCAACAGTTTCAAAATGTATTACATACTTAAGAGGTAGCCTCTGGTCAAAAAATCAACCTGCAGAAAAGTGAAGTACCTTTTAGTAAGAACATTGATATAAACCGGCAGCACCACTTGGCAGACTTGTTGGGAGTTCAACGAGTTGACAAGCATGAACGGTATTTGGGATTACCTACCTCTGTGGGGAGGACAAAAACGGCGACATTCAGCTACTTGAAAGAAAAAATGACAACAAAAGTGGTCAGTTGGCGAGCTAAACTATTGAGTGGAGCTGGTAAAGAGATTCTAATCAAAGCAGTAGCCCAGATAGTACCAAACTATGTGATGAATTGTTAAACCAAGGTAAAAGAAAACGGAACACGGTCCATTAAAGGATCTAAAGGACATTTATCCAAAGGTAAAATAGTCCGATGTTGCACTAATGGATATTGACCCATGTGCGCTAGCGGACAAAGCCTACTTAAAACGAGAACCGTGGTGAAAGACAAAAGAGAAAAGTCACTGAAAACAGCAACAAATAAGATGGATCTGAGAGAAAACCATATGAAAATAGAAAGATCAATCACAGAAACTCTCTACGCTCCTAGGGCAAATCGAACCCTTTTGAGCTATTTGAGTCAACGAATTCTATGCAAAACACATGAAGAGAACATAAAAGAGTTCCTATGCACTACCTCTAATCATTGTGAATAAAGAAGCATCTTAGAGAAACGTATGTGTCTCACTAGTGGATTTTATGTCACCACTATTTGAGCTATTAAATCCAATAAAGTTATGATAGATGATCTCTTGGATTTAGAAACATATTGGCTTTCTCACGACATGATAGGTCATATTATCATTCTCATCATCACCCATTAACGAACTCGATTATTATAATCAGGGAAAAGGTCAAAAGGCCATGAAATTATATAGATTTTTCTTAATTTCTTTCTTTCTTTCAGGAGACTATCTTCTTCTTTTTTCTTTCCTTCCGCATATAATGATTGACTAGCAACATTATTATTCAATTTATAGTATTGAATTTATAAAGATTACACACATTATATAAATACGTTATAGATGTATAGTAGACATTGTTTTACATGATCCAAAATTTGGTATTTCATGCAGATTTCAAAATTGCATATACAACTACACGTTATTTTACATGTTCTAAAATTGGGTACTTTAGCCATATTTCAAAATTATATACACATTACACATCATTTCAAATCTGGTACTTAGTCAAATTGCAAAAATGCTACCCAAGCAGGTGCATATGTACATATTACATATGATTAGACTTGGCAAAAAACTTGTCTATGATTACAATTAAGACTTTGTATTTTTGGCTGGTTCCTTGTTCGCAGCATTGGTTGGTTTTGACTCCACATCCTTTAATGCTTTCAACTCCTCGCAGAAGTTCATCTAAGTAGTCAAGACAAAGTAAGAATGTAGTAGAAGCGAATAAGAACGGATAGTTGAATATGTAGCAAGTAATGGTAAGTTTGCAGATAAACAAAGAAAATTTATAATTCTTGATAATTCTTGAGACAGCGATATTAGAACTAAAAGAAATTTCAGATTATAAAGAGCTCTCTATCAAAACCTAAACCAAAGGCTAATCATTAGAGGAAAATTCAATGCCCAGAGCTGCAATTGAACTAAAAGTTCCAAGTGCATCCAGCAGGTATCAAACCACAGTTGTCGTACAGCTAGAACTGACTCTTCAAAAGAATGTAAGGAATCGACGGAGGCACGGAGCATGTCATGTATATAATGTAAAAAAGGAAAAGAGGAGAATCATCAAGGTGATTCCACTCGCCTGCTCCTATTTTTTAAATTTATTATCATCAGTCAGGCTTATAGTGATTCTCTCCTAATATCTGTTGTTTGATCATGCCCATCACAAAGTATGCTGATTAAACCATCTTTCGTCTAACTTAAGACTCGAAATGCAAATAAACGTTATAGCAGATAATAAAAATTTATAAGAAGTAAGTATATATTATACTGATCAGTAAGATCACTAAGATGTAAGCTTACTTACATGCAATCTCTAATTGTTATAGACCTAATGGAGACAGGACAAAGACATAGTAAACAAAACAAAATGAAGACATCTAAAAAAAAAAGCACTATCCTAATATCAAGTGCTACTTTAAATTTTTCGAAACCAATATACAGAAGATTGAAAACATAGAATGCATACAGTCATGATATGACTAAGATTAATGCAGTCATCTGAAAAAAAAAAAAAAAAAAAAACAAAACAAACAAACAAACAAACAAAAAAGAAGAAGCACTGCACCTTCCTATATTATTCATATAAGGTACTGCACATTCCATTATTAACCATAACAATGATATAAATATGAAAAACAGAGGAATATAGTTATTACTTGATTTTGAAAGACATGACAGGTGGCAAGAGGGAGAAGTTCTTGTCTCTGATCTCTTCTGATATTCTCTTAACAGACCCTGCAGTAGGGATTCTTTTGATCATACTGATATGACTCGTAATAAATAATAGTTTAAAAGCTACCGGTATAATTATGTCTAAATTAACTTTTGATTTAAGAGTACTCAAAAGGTTTGAAGCGTTAAAAGGCTTTAATTTGAAAGGACAGATTACCTCTAAGCATGGTTAAAATTCAATTGCTTCTCTTCCATGAGAGTGAGTATCTTGTATTTTGTTTTCCTTCCCTGAGGAGCTCCATGATCTAATCAGAATGTAGCCCAACAGAAAAAGATTAAGGAAGTAGAAAGAGAACAGAGGAGAAAATAAACAAAGTGGTCTAGTAAGTATACTGTATAAGTTGTCAATATTTCACGCAAGCAAGGGTATATTAGAAATGAAAGTTGATTCAAGTACCCAAAAAAAAAAAAAAATACTCCAGACCTTCTTAGAGCATCCAAGCAATTTCAGCTTTGAGAAGAATTCCTCAAATTTTGAGGTTTAATACCACATTCAACAACTGCTAAACATTTTGATCTTTCTATCAAAACAGAGTTATCACTTCTTCAATCTTCATGAAATACACTTGATTTTGACATAACGTGACATTGAATCTAAAATCCATGAACTGTTCTATAATTTTGTCTCCCCTTTGTTATCAATGTTACTCTTTGTTTCTTTTCTGGGTAAGTCTGTTATTACTACATATACAACATATAGTATTCATGAATTAGCTAAGAAGTTATTTGGGAAAAGAAAAAAAAAAGCCAAACAAAGATTTAAGATTAGGGTAATTATCACAAATGGTACTTGAACTTATCATCTATCTTATCGATGGTACCTAAACTTCAATTTTGATCACAACCAGTACCTGAACTTTTCGATTTTATTTCAAATGGTACCTATCACTAACTTCCGTTAATGTTCCGTTAAAAACTGACATGTGCCAAACACGTGACTCATTTTTCAAGGATAAATTTGTAAAATTACCCTTTTTTTTTGTAATATCACTTATTTTAACTTATATTGTGCCAATATGGCTATAAAAAATGAGACTATCAAAAGGAAAAACTTTCAACTTCAATTAAAAATAGGGAAAATGGTCTGTACGGTACCCCGCCTTTTCCTCCTTATAACTTTTGGTACCTGACAAAAAAAAAACATCAATACGGTACTTGAGGTTCTTTGCCCGACCGAAGATCGATACATATGGCCGTTAGCTCCGTTACAGAGCTTGCCATCTGACAATTTTTTAAGGGTATTTTCGTCATTTTATGTCTTCATCCTCCTTAATCCCAGCCATGTCCCAAATGTTAATAGATTGATGGTAGTGATCATCTAAACCTCTGCACCCGGGTCGCACCAAATCACTCCCCCCCCCCATCCTCCTCCTCCTCCTCTTCCTCCACCACCACCGCCGCAGCCATTAGATCACCTACGGCCATCACCTAAACCCCGCACACTCCCTCTCTTTCTCTTCCATAAGCTTCTCCCGAAGTCAATGATCATTCACAGTGACAAAAAGCAAACAGAAAGGAAGAAATACAAAGACCCAGATCGTTCAAAGTGCCATTCCAACACCAACATCGATGACGACGATGCCACCGAGTACTATCAGCCAATCTCCGCCGTTGATTCCAAAGATGACGACGAGGATCAGCATCTCCATTACCGCCATTGCCCTCTACCTCACCATCTCCGTCCTCCTCCAACTCCTCCTCGCCCTCCTCCGCTGCCCGGGTCGACCCATCCCTCTCAGACCCATCCCCACCCTCCGCTCCGTCCTCCTCCAACTCTTCCTCGCCCTCCTCCGCTGCCCGGGTCGACCCATCCCTCTCAGACCCATCCCCACCCTCCGCTCCGTCCTCCTCCAACTCCTCCTCGCCCTCCTCCGCTGCCTGGGTCGACCCATCCCTCTCAGACCCATCCCCACCCTCCGCTCAGTCCTCATCCAACTCTTCCTCGCCCTCCTCCTCTGCCCGGGTCGACCCATCCCTCTCAGACCTATCTCCACCCTCTGCTCTGTCCTCCTCCAACTCTTCCTCGCCCTCCTCCGCTGCCCGGGTCGACCCATCCCTCTCAGACCCATCCCCACCCTCTGCTCCGTCCTCCTCCAACTCTTCCTCGCCCTCCTCCGCTGCCCGGGTCGACCCATCCCCACCCTCCGCTCCCTCCTCATGACCCTCCTCTCCTTCACCATCTTAGTCGGCATCAACCTCTTCCGGTGGTTCTTGCAGCGCTCCAAAACCCATGAAATTGATGGTGAGATTCAAATAGATTGGGTTAGAGAAATGAAAGGGGAATCAAGGAAAACAAGATTGGAGGAAATTGAAAGGAGTGATGGATTTAGAAGGGAAAAAAATTGAAACTGAAACATTGGGTTTCTGTTTGTATTGGCTTTATTTTGATAGAGCTTCTGGTAGTGCAACTGAAGAAGAAGAAGAAGAAGAAGAAGAAGAAGAAGAAGAAGGGAAGAGAGATCGAGGGGGGAGACAGAGAGAGAGAGAGAGAGAGAGAGAGAGAGAGAGAGAGAGAGGAAAAAATGTTAAGAGAAAAAATATATATAATTAAGATATGAATGGACAAAAATGCCCCTCTAAGATTGCCAGCTGGCAAGCTCCGTAACGGAGCTAACAGCCATATGTACCGATCTTCGGTCTGGCAAAGAACCTCAGATACCATATTGATGTTTTTTTTTTTGTCAGGTACCAAAAGTTATAAGGAGGAAAAGGCGGGGTACCGTACGGACCATTTTCCCTTAAAAATATGGGAAAAACATACAAACAGTACCCAACCTATGGCCGACTCCGAATTTCTGTACCCAAGTTTCCAAAACTATTACAATGGTACCCAGATTATCTAGCTCGACCCAACATATGTACCTACTGTCTATGACGGTGTTAATTGTTATGCTAGCTGACATAATTTCAGGGACATTTTAGTCATTTCATACCTTAATCTTAGTTTTTAATTTTTATTAGTATTTTTTTTAACTGAAATTTTTTTATTAGTTATGTATTTACTTATAAAGGAATATCAGCCCTTCATTTCCACCCACTCTAAGATCCTACTGCTAGAAAAATAAAACCATAATTTTTGGCTTTCTAATCCATTTTCTCTTTCTTTGTCAAAAGAAATCCATTTCTCTTCATATTCTCTATCCCTTCTGAAACCAGAAGCCTACCTCTCCGTCATAACCACCGCCACCGCCACCTTCATCAAAATCTCTTTACAACCCCAGAAGAAAAGAAGATGCATCCCCACAGATCCATTCATAATTCTATTGGAATTTTTATCTTGATTGAGAGAGAGAGAGAGGGAGAGAACAAATCGGAGAGAGAGTGAAAGAGAGGCAGAGATGCAGAGAGAGGAAGAGAGCAAAGGGACTTGCTACTGATCCCAGTAAATTATCATCTCCTGCTTTTGCAGTCTTAACTTCATTGTGCTTATTATTAGAGACTGCAATTTGCTCAGCCCTTTCAAAGAACTTTGTTGTCTACTTGATTCACCATTCAACTCAACTAAAGATTTATCCGTAACAAAATCTATCGAACCAAACTGCAATACATTTGTTTCCACTGGCATTCCACCCTTCACAGGCGACGGCTTCCCCGGTGATTGCTTTAGAAGCAATGACTTGGTCTCATCTTTAGAGAATGACCCAAATATGAATAGCTGCAACCAAGGAATAAACACTAAAGTAAAATTCCACAATGATCCCAACGATCCGAACCACATAACCAATATTAACTGTACAAAACATCCCAACAAGATTCTGCAACAAGTCAGGAAGAGAGAGAGAGAGAACAAATCAGAGAGATAGAGAAAGAGAGGTAGAGATGCAGAGAGAGGAAGAGAGCAAAGGGACTCAAGAATAGGGCTGGGTAAGCCTAGTTTTCACTGTATGGCTTGCACAATCGACTTCCGCTGCCTAGACAAAGGCTTCGGCGGCAAAACCTACAAGCGCAAGCGGAACCCCGAAGCAACCGCCGACGACCAAGATGCCTCCATGGAAATTGACGCCACCTACCCACCTCCGACAAAGCGATCTGTGGTGTCCTTCTCGGACAATCCGGACAGACCAGTCGTGATCGCCGGGAAGGTCTCCGAGCGAAAGTGGAAGCAGCCGAGGAAGCAGAGGTCGTCGGTGGTTCAGGTGAGTCGGAAGGGGACGACGTTCGAGGAGAGGGAGAAGAACAAGTCGGTGAAGAAGGCGTACAAGGAGAGAATGGCAGAGCTGAAGGGGGAGATTAATACGAACAAAGAGGAGAAGAAGAGGAAGAGGGAGGAAAGGGAGAAGAAGAAGAAGGAGAATATTCTTCCGGAGGAGATGATCAAGAGGAACAATAAGTAAATGACACAAATAACCATCAAATACACCACATGGCACACTGGTTAACGCCGTCATGGACGGCAGGTATATATGTTGGGTCGGGCTAGATAACATGGGTACCATTGTGATAGTTTTGGAAATTTGGGTACAGAAATTCGGAGTCGGACATAGGTTGGGTACTGTTTGTATTTTTTTTCCCTAAAAATATATATGAATGACAGGAAAAAAAAAATTACGAAAGTTTTGATAAGCTTTTGGTTTTAAATATTTTATAGTTTGTCAAAAAAAAAAATTTATAATTTTATTTGAAATGTTTTTTATGTATCTATAAAACAATTAATTTTTGTTGAGATCTTGTTTTTAAATTTTATTTTCATAAGAGGGTATAGATACATTTTTAATTTTATTTTTAATTGAACTTATATTTTTATTAACATATTAATTGATCAAAATATCTAGTAAACAAAATTATTTTAATGGGTATTTTAGTCAAACTACTCTTGAATATAGGTCATGTATTTTGCACATGTTAGTTTTTAATGAAAGTTAGTGATAGGTACCACTTGAAATGAAGTCGAAAAGTTCAGGTACTGGTTATGATCAAAATTGCAGTTCAGGTACCATCGATAAGATAGAGGATAAGTTTAGTTACCATTTGTGATAAAAAAAAATGGTGTTTCTAAATGTACCCAACAAATTTCTTAATACACCCAGCAAATAATTTTTATAAATTATTTAAAAAAAATCCAATTAATTCTCCAAAATACCCTCAACTTCACTGAATAATGTACCCAACAAAAGAATGAAAACATGCCCAGAAACAAGCAGAAGTTGTAAGGTGCATCAGGGATGATGGGCTCCATGCCTTGATGTTTACATCACTACTTTATCATTTGTTAATCTTTCCCTTGACATCCATCTCTCCTTCCAGTATCTTTGCAATTATTATAGTGCTCTTTGTTTTTCTTCTTTTGTATATTAGACATTTAGAGTTTGAGTTTTTGACATCTACAGGACACCATCATCATAAGCCTTATTGTTAGCAGAACCTAATTTCTCAACCGGATGGAAGAATATAGGATTTGATAAAAACATATGTCCTCACACGCACTTAGTCATTTGTCCCCGCCAACGACCGACTGCTCTCAGATCCCGGAAAAATGCCTTTCAAGAGGTACGTGGAGACCGAACGGGTGGCTCTGGTCAAGTACGGGCCGGACTACGGTAGGCTTGTCGTGATGGTCGATGTCATCGACCAGAATCGGGCTCTGGTTGATGCACCTGATGTGGTGAGGACCCAGATGAACTTCAAGAGGCTATCACTTGCTGATATCAAGATTGAGATCCCCAGGGTTCCAAAGAAGAAGACTCTGATTGCTGCCATGGAGGCTGGTGATGTTAAGAACAACTGGGAACAGAGTTCATGGGGAAGGAAGCTGATAGTGCAGAAGAGAAGAGCGTCGCTTAATTATTTCAATAGGTTCAAGCTCATGGTGGCCACGATCAAGAAAACTGGAATCGTCAGGCAGGAGCTAACGAAGCTGAAGAAATCAAGTGCAGTCTGAAACTGTTTGAGTATTGCAATCTTGTTACAAGATATTGGGTTGCTGCTATTTTGATTCACAGTGGTAGCACCATCTTGGTATTTTGCTGGGTATATGAGTTTTGCACTCTGCTGGGTTTAATTAAAGAAAAGGGTATTATAGGAATACTTGTGGGGTGTAGTTAGATATTTTATAAATTTGCTGGGTGTAAAAATTTGTTGGGTATACTTAGATATTTACTAGGTACATTTAGAAAGACCCTTTGTGATAATAACGCTTAAGATTAATACAGCCAACTTTAAGATTTTGAGATTCGAGACAAACAAAATGAGGTAAACTTAAAATGCTAAAGACTGATATAATGATAAGAGCATCTGTGGGGACGCGGCTGCTAAATCGACCTATATATGTGTAGTGTGCCGACCCTGATTTCAATGATACATTAGACGGTTTGAATTCATGAAAAAATTCACACCTTGAAATGGACAGCTAGCATAGTCTACACCCCTTTTTGGGGGCTAGCTAATTTGAGACAGATTGACCATAAAGAATGGAGTATGTACTTAATTGGAAATGTACGATTCAGCCAATGCCATTTCAGAGAAACCAAACTCCCCAGTTCCTGTGATTTCATTTAGAGAGGAAATTAAACGGAACAGAAAAGTATTAGACTCAGAATGCAGATAGGATGGTTAATAGGCTTTACAACAAAACAACAGTATCCAAAAGAAAAACAACATGCTAATCACCACATTGACACTCTTATAATGTGAAAGATGGCATACCTCCAATTTGTCCTCTCTAGCCCTATGATTTTCTGGAAGTGTGCGGAATACTTCTGAGTTCTGTCAAGTGAAAGCACTCAGCCGACATTTTCAGGTGAGACAAAGTCCATTGCAATTTTGATGCATATGACTGGAAAATGAAAAATGATCTAATTAAGAAGTGTAACGTAACATGTGCAGAAGCATATATGCAAGTTAAATACTACCATTGCAATACATCCACGAAATGAAACTGACTACAAAATGAAGAATAACATATAGTTGGGCCAATTAAGAAGGAACCAACTAAAACTACCATAAACTTGCAAAACAACACGAAAGCCATTTAAAGGGTTCTGCAAAGTTTCTCACTTGTGCTTGTATTGATAAGCTGCAATCACATTAAGGAAGTATCATCAACTTAAAAAAAAATAACCCTGGGAAATCTTCAATCCATAGTCTATACCAAAGCAGTCATCATAACTTTAAAAAAGGTTCACAAAGCTTGAACATTTCTGATAACATAAGAAAAAAGTGGTCACCAATAGGGAAAGAGAACTACCTTGCTACTCGAGGATACGCCATCAAATAGGAATGAGCAGGTATTAAAGAGAGTTACGTACCTTGCTTCTGGAATTGATTGCTAGTGGCTTCTCACTCTAAATAGGACTACAAATAAGAAAGGTGCTGAAAATATCAGAAATATGAAAAAAGGAAATGCTCAATTCAGGGGAATTTTTGCAACACAGCTAGTTTCAAGATTGAATGTTTTGGAACGACCTGAAGGACGTAGCCCTTTCTGATTACTTTCGTTCAGACTCCCATTACCATCTTCATTACAATTTTCATTATTTTTATAAAAAGAAAAACACAATGAGTAAATAAGAATTCACGAAAGGCAAAACATGCAAGTACTAAATCCATTACACCCTTCCTCATACCAAAATCCATTACAGCTGGTTTCAACATTATAACAAAAAATTAAGTTTGAAGTCTGATTCAACCAAGAGTGAAGAAAAAAAAAACTACAACAAAACATTACAGCTGCATGAGCATGAAGGCTCAAACCTGAAAAATCGATCAAAATACCTGAAGACATGAAGAAAAAAAAAAAGCACCGGAAGTGATCGACTTGAAATGGTTCAAAATACCTGAAAAATAACCAAAGAGAGCAGAGAATGAAAGGGCAAAAGAACCACGACACTATTGAATGAACACTACAAAACCCCATTCTACGTTCTACATTCTACATTCTACTTTAGGATAGTTATAATATGTTTTGTTTCGGATGGTTATTAGATAATTGTTTTATTTTATTTTTTTGTTATTTTGCTGGGAAGATAAGAAGGGGCCGACTAAACCGCGGGGGGGGGGGGTGGGGTGGGGCGGGAAAGAAAAGGGAAAACAGGGAGAAGAAGAAGAAAGAAAGAAAAAAAGAAGGGGGAGACCGATCGAACAGAGAGGAAGGAAAAGTGGGAGGAGGAGAAAAGCAAAGCAATCAGGGAGAAAGAAGAAGAAGAGAAAAGAGGGAGCGCGGGAAGAGAAAGAAAATAAGGAAGAAGAGAGAGATGAAAACAGAAGGGAGGGGAGCGCGACTATTTGAAAAAGAAAGAAGAACGAGAATTAGAAAGGGGGAGACGGAGAGGCAATGAGGAGAGGTTGGGGCTTTCCTCGAAGGCTGCGATTGGGTATTTCTAGAACTATAGAATGGTGTGAGTTTCGATTTGGGTGTAAGAAGAAGGAGAAGGAGATGAATGGGAGTTTGATTTTTGCTGCTCTTGAAACTGAACTGTGAGAAGGCAAGGGGAGAAAGATTTCAGAAGTGAAGGGTAAAGTTTCTAAAATTTACAGGTCTCTCAAAGTATAGAGCTTTACGGATTGTTCATAGTTGTTCCTGTTTTGCTTCTACTTAGGATTGATGCAAAGGACTTCTCTGCTTTGATATTTTCTTTTCATTATATCAATTTCCCAACTGATGTTACTTTGGAAATTGAGAGTCTGGTTTTAATTAACGATTATATTGGGTACTTGATATCATGTGAAGTTATTGTTGTTCAGTTTGGGTAGTTTATTTTATAATGCCTTTCACATGTATTTTGTAAGTCTTACTTTTTGTTATATTTGTAATACATTGTTCTAGATTTGGTAATATGAATATAAATGTTACATTCTCGGGTACATCTTTAGTCTTTGTTATTAGGTTGTCTGTGATGGTTGTGATACGTTCGTTTCTTAAATAAGTGAGGAAGAGATTATATGATTTCTGTTTTTGGATTTTGAGTTTCATTTGTGAAACCTCCATGTGTTAGAATTCCGTTCTTATGCCTTTGGACTTGTGAGTTTACATAAAAGTATTTATGTTTTGAATTTGGTTACTATGCTAGTGTTCATCATATTGTGTTTTCGATGTGTTTGTGTTGAAACGATGTCTATTTTTGATTTCCCGATTTATGCGGTGGGAGCACAAAAACTATATATTATTTTGGAATCCTCTAGCCAGTAGGAGAGTGGTACTGGCAATGTGCACATTACTATTATGACGTGACCATGTGTGGCACGATCATTTGGGTTGTGGTAACCCATTTTAGCTAACAGGTTTGCTCTGGCATTCCTAATATTATTTTAGTTAACGGGTTTGCAGTGACATTCCCATATGATATTTAACCTAGCTGTGGGTATGCAGTGGTATCTCAAATTGATTTATGAGCTTGCAGTGGCAGCTTGATTCATTTTGATCAAATGATTTTGATCATTGTGTTGATCTGTGGGTATGCAGTGGCATCTCAAATTGATTTATGAGCTTGCAGTGGCAGCTTGATTCTTTTCGGTGAAATGTGTTGATCATTGTGTTGATCTATATTCAAGTGGGTGTTTGGTTACCTAACTAATTACTTCTTGGTGACATGTTATTGCTATGATTTTGACTCTTGCGACTGTGATGTTCTTGAGTGACGTTATTGGCTTATTATTCAAGTCATTCACTGAGCGTGTTTTTGCTCATTCCTCGTTTCTTTGTGTTTGCAGGTTCTTTTAATTTCAGTGTCGAAGGAGTTTGGGTTATGGGCAGTGGAGAGTAGTATTTTCTTATTTTGGTCAACTCTTGTAAAAAGAAAAGCACTTTTGTTTGTAGATAGCACTTGGAATCCTTTTGGGATCTAACTGCTAAATTAGTTCTGCTGTGAACATGTTCTTTACCTTTTTATTTACAGCAACTGTTCTTCCTACTTTAACTTGTATTTGAATTTTTAAATTCAGCCAGTAAAAATGCTTTGGTTCAGTTTTGGGCCAGGGTGTTACAAATTGTCATATACAGTAACAACTTAAAGACTAGCTATCTAGACATTTTCAGAACACCAGTATGAACTCCATGATCTCTCTATAAATGCTGAGACACAATGACACATGCTGGTTTCAATCCAAAATTCAACGAAGTTTGCTCTTTGCTTGAATCAAACAGTATCTGAAAAGAGATGTATACACCCAGATTTTCTCAAGAAGTATCACATGGGAAAGGCAAACCAATCTTAACCAATGTTGAAAACTTATAGTTCCTAACAGCAGGGAAAGAGAGTCCAGCCCATAAGGTTCATACCAGATCTCCTAGAACTAGTAACTTTACACTTCATCCAAAATAGCATGTGTAGCTCGAGAAGGAGGGCTGTAAAAGTAGACAACCCCAGTTTTCCATGGCCAATACTAGCTGTGATTAGCAAGGGATCGAAGTTGCAGTCATGGTGAATGCTGTGCTTGAAAAATATGGGAAATCACTACGTGTACTATTTGGGTATTTAAGGGGAAATCACTAACAAAGTATTTGATAAATCCATGAAATATTACATTTATGTCTACTTGGCACCACTCTTTGCAATACGCGCGCGCACACGCACATGTATATTATAACACTGGCTTATAGAAGACCCACAAAATGTGTTGCATGTTTTACAAACTTCTTTCTCCAATACCAGTGCTCCTTTACATTATGACAAGATAAAACTACGAATATATTAAAAGCTTTGTAAAAGTACGTTGAGAAAATTTGGCTTCTTAATTAGTTATGAATTGGTGGTTTCCTCCTTGCTGGAGTGTAATCCATAGCATTTAAGTCCTCAGTATCATCGTCAAGAACACCATCTTGGATTGACTGGAACTTATATTCCATGCGTTTTTGTCGATGATGATCACTTCCAGTACTACTAGCTGCTACATTGAAACTGCGTGCTGTCAAAGTAAACAAAAGAACAATAAAATCAGTCCTCAAAACACAATACACTTAGACGAAGATGTCAACTGTTTATGTAAAGAGAAAATTTTGTAATTGAGTTTACCTCTAGCAGTGACAGAGATGAAGAAAACCAAGAGAAAAACAGAAAGAACAAGGCCCCTACATGGTACCATAGCCATATCTTAAAGCTCTTGGTCTGGTATATAATATCGATCTCTTCTTTTGTAGATTATATAATGCTATAGAACAGATGCTCTTGCGCTTATTATATAGTGAGATAGACCTCTAGTTGCCACCAGGTAGCGGAACATATACAGCGCGCAGTTTATTGTTATGGTGACATGATGGTTTAGTGTATAGGTGGATTGGTGCTTGAAGGAAAAAGCTTCATTGTCGTCAAGCCTTACCGTCAGGATGAGATCGAGAAAGCTACCTTCAAATTGAGGACCCTTTTCACTTTCAAGTACAATGTTTAGGGTTCAGATTTTTTAACATCTGTCCCCGGCCCTCCCCTCCCCCTCCCCCTCCCCTAAAGCCTTACCGTCAGGATGAGATCGAGAAAGCTACCTTCAAATTGAGGACCCTTTTCACTTTCAAGTACAATGTTTAGGGTTCAGATTTTTTAACATCTATCCCTCCCCCTCCCCCTCCCCCTCCCACCTTCGCCCCCTCCCCCCCAAAAAAAAGTGTGTCATTCATTACTCGCATATGAGGTTGACAATACTGGGGAGCTAGAAATGTAGTTAATCCAGGGCCATATGTTGTCGGAGGATCCAATAGTGTTCATAATAGTAAGCGATCCTTTATCACTACCCGACAAGGCGATCCTTTATCACTCCACCTTTCTAGTCCATTTTGTGTGTTGAACCTGTTCTTCACCAATTGAACAACTGTTTTTCAATTCTCTTTCCATCATGTCTGTTTTCTTCTCCCCATAGTCCTCGGTGATTCTAATCTAATATTGAAGTTCATTCCAAACTGTAACTTCTGACTATTGGCGTATCCATCTGTTTGTGCATGCATGTTTGATTGTGATTTTAGTTGCAGTAAGTCTTGATATTTCGACCTGACAAGATTTGACCGGCTGATGAATTCGAGTTTGTACCGACTGACCAAAACAGCCAGAACATCCATAGCTTTTCTCAGCTGATCTGGGAGAAGAGAGCACACGTACAGTATGAGATTTTATTAACCATGGAAGAAAGGAAGCATTGCATTGACGAAGGGAATTAAGGACAACCAAGAGTCTGCAACCCTGCATATATGCCAAACTCACATGGGATTCATCTAGCACGGGACCCAGGGATGGTGTACTCGTTGACCCTAGCTAGATAGTGCCTTATCACTGGTTTAGTTGTGCGTATATACACTTTAGACTTGATTATCTCTTTGGCATAAAGCTTAAGATGGAGACATTTTATGCAAAAAGTTGACCAAACACATTTTAATATTGAAGTTCATTCCAAACTGTAACTTCTGACTATTGGCGTATCCATCTGTTTGTGAATGCATGTTTGCAGGATATAGGATATCTATTTGGTTCCTTTCAGCATGTTTGGATGGGATCTTGGCCAAGCTAGTATAGTATGGAGGAGAAGCTAGAAACAGCTTAGAAAAGGAAGAGGAAAATGTAACTAGTTCTAGATAGGCACCTTGCATCCGTCGACAGTGAAGAGTTTTTGAGAGGGAGGGGCCTCCACATGCCTATACAAGGAGGCCCTCACGGCATTAGAAGGGATTCTTGCCACTTGGAGCAAGTTATGAACTCAACAGATGCATGAAACATAGATAACTCAACAGATGCATGTAACTTGTATCCATGTTTCATGCATAGTGAAAACCCTAAAACACCCTGAAGTGGACGTAGCCTGGTAACCACATTGTACTGGGTGACAAAAGCAGCTGGCACAACCATAGCTTTGATTGTGATTTTAGTTACAGTACGTCTTGATATTTCGACCGGACAAGATTTGACCGGCTGATGAATTCGAGTTTGTACCGACTGGCCAAAACAGCCAGAACATCCATAGCTTTTCTCAGCTGATCTGGGAGAAGAGAGCGCACGTACAGTAAGAGATTTTATTAACCATGGAAGAAAGGAAGCATTGCATTGACGAAGCGAATTAAGAACAACCAAGGGTCTGCAACTCTGCATATATGCCAGACTCGCCAAACTCACATGGGATTCATCTAGCACGGGACCCAGGGATGGTGTACTTGTTGACCCTAACTAGATAAAGCCTTGTCACTGGTTTAGTTGCGTGTGCATACGCTTTAGACTTGATTATCTCTTTGGCATTAAAGCTTAAGATGGAGACATTTTACACAAAAAAATGAACATACACAAGAAAGCTGGGAGAACGCGAAACGTAGTGGGATGTAAGGAAAAAGCCCAAGTTTAGGGTCAGGGATTCAATAATATTGGCATATATTTAAATCTCAGCCCTAGCTGCCTAGCTCCTTTTTCTTTCTTTGCTTTCTATAATGGTGACATGTGAAAGTCTTGCAATTAATAATGGGGTTTTTTACTTCAACAGTGTCTGAACTCTTCGAGAACTTTTGAAATGATATACCTAAACTTTCAAAGTGATCAAGGTGATACATGGACTCAAGTTTTCTTATCAACGTCATACCTGCATCAAAATTCAATTACGGCTCCATTAAATATGAGCACGTGACTTCCATGTGACTGGAATTTGAAGGATAAAATTGTCATTTGACTCTAACTTATTATTAGAAAATAAAATAAAAAAGAAATTTGAAATTCTTCACAGACTTGCGTCGACCAAAAAAATAATAATCCAAATGCAGACTCTCCTCCTCCTCGACTACACGAAGAAAACTACGCGAATCCTCAACCTCTCAGCCCCACCTTCTCCATCACCGCCACCACCCAAACCCTAGATGACTCCTCCGACTCCGACTACACCACCATATCCTCGGAATCAACCTGAACCCGATGATTGGATATTATCTTCGGCAAGTTTGCTCATCCTTTTGGTATCGAACTCCTGAAACAACCGGCCACAATCAGCCTTAATGGCTCGTCATACTAACCGCAACCTCCGCCCTCCACCTCCTCGCTCTCCTCGCCCTAACCATAACCCACGCCAAGTACTCCTCCTCGCCAGCCCTGACTTCCCCTACGACCACTGTCGATTCCCTAGTCCGAATTCTGATTCCTTATTCCACCACTAATTCTTCTCAGCCTTGACTTCCTCAATTTGGTGACCGAATTCCGATTTCTGGTGAAGCTCAATGTCGAAAGAGTCGTCCAGATTCAAAGATTGGGAATTGGAAATCGAAAATCGGGGATTTTGGGAACGAGTTTGATTTTGATTTCACATTTGATCAAATCGGTCAAAATCGCCACTGCGAAACTTCAGTACACGTTGCAACACCATCACCAGAGCTCCGAGGTCGGCTGAACATGGATGACGAGGTCCGACCCGACTTCCCATGACCGTATTGCTACGAGGATTTTGACATCGCGTCGTTGTGTTCGTTCCTCGAGGACGAGCACCCGTGCGTGATTATAAGAGAAATGATCGAGCATGGCAATGGAGGTGGGTTAGAGTCTAGAGAGAGAGATTGCATTTGATTCTTTGAAGAAGACGAGAAGTGGAGACGGTAGAAGAAGATGACAAGAGGTGGAGATGGTAGGGAAAAAAACGATTAAAAGAAAGAAAGAAATACCTTTTTTTCTATTAAAAATAGTTAAAATGTCGGATATACCCCTAGATTTAGGGTAAATTAGTCTTTTCATCATCATTTAGTCTCTCATGTGCATCACACGTGCTAGGATTAACGAAGCCGTAACGGAATTTTGACGCAGGTACGACGTTGATAAGAAAACTTGAGTCCAGGTATCACCTTGATCATTTTGAAAGTTCAGGTATCATTTCAAAAGTCCTCGAAGAGTTCAGACACTGTTGAAGTAAAAAACCCAAAACAGTGGCTTCCAGAAATTATATGAGCGATACTTATAACCTCTATGGTCGCATACATGTATGAGGGCTGGCTCCTCCTTCAAGGAGTTCGTCTTTTTGATCTAATTTGAGAGAGATTAGTATATAAACCATCTTGTCACTTGCAATTACATTACTGACATAAAAGATTTTATAACGCTTAGACAACAATGATTTGACTCTCAATTTTTTTTTTCTTGTCCAAAAACTTAAAATTTTTGTCTTCAATATCAATATATTGCAAGTGTTACCATTTGTAAAATCCCCTTTTTATGATCTCAATCATTCATCATGGCACAGAACTAGTCATTTTTAATAAATAAAAAATCCAAATTTGTTCAAGTAAATCCCTATTTGTGTGTCTGGTCCAAACTCTAGGTTACTTGACCTAGTGGTAATAGGGTTTAATTTAAAAGAATCTAGAAATTATCTTTCTTTGTCTGATTCAGACTCTATGTCTTGTAATCCTCTATATAATGAGGCCCATATTATCAATGAGAATACACAGCAATTTCCTCTCAATTTCTGATTCCCTAAAACACGTTATCAGCACGAAGCACTAACCCTGAAACCCTAAAAATCGTAGCCTTCAAAACCTCGCAGCGGTCCCCGCGTCGCAACTCATCGCTAACCACCTGGTTAGCCTCGCTGCCCCTGCAGCACCCGTGAATGCTCGCCTGCTCTCACAATTGCGACCTTGGACCCCGTGACCCCGCGACACTTTGACCACCCGACCCCGTGACATATAAACCCCGCGAGCATGCCTTGCATCTGCTGCCCCCGCAGCCCCACGCTCTCTCGCTGCCCCCGCAGCTCCTACGCGCCCCTGCGCTCGCTGCTCTACACATGCGAGCTCTGCATCTGCTGCCTCCTAGCCCTGCAACACCCGCAGCCTATCCCCGCAGCGTCCTCGAGGCATCCCAGCAGCATCTCCACAGCATCCCCGCAACACCCCGCGGCCTCGCGACTCCATGAACTTGCGGCCTCTCGACTCTGCGAACCTGCCACCCTGCAACTCCCCGATTCCGCGACTCCACGATTTAGTGATCCCTACGACTTCGCGACCACGCTGCAATCCTACAAGTGTGCTTGCTTGCACTAGGACTGAAGCTCATCTCCAAATCCTATGAGAAGGACCAAATACGTTATGCAATCCTAAGAGGTATGTTTTACTAAAAGTTCCCGTTTTTGAAGTTTTTATTCATTTTCTCTTCTTTTCTCAGGGACTTGCAACCTCCCTTCTTCTACCCCCTTTCTTCTTCATAGGGGAGACTAAAAGCCGAACTGTGGGGGTTCGAGCTCACTCCAAGGTTGGAGCTTGTTAAGATCTCCAAACTTAGAGTTTCTGGAGAATTTATGATCGACCACTTACATCATTGTTTCGATCTAATATTCCAACCCCTCTTGGAATCAAATTTCTTGGAAGCGACCACGCTCAGAAATTTTATTTGTTTTCGTGGTAGCCTTTTACGCTCTGAAACTAACCTTAATTTCTTGTTCTCTTTCAGGATGAGTAACCTGAACAAATTGGACTTTGCTCCATTGGGAACAACTGGCTCTGGATATCACAAGTAGGTTCGTGATGTTCCCCAGCATCTCAAGGCCGATGGAATCCTTGATACGATTCTCGAGCCTAGCCAGGACGTGCTGACTGTTGAGCAAGCTCAAGCTTTGGAGGCAAATAGAGCAGCCTTAGAGGCAAATAAGGCTAAAATCATCATCCTAATGACTCGTCATATGGATGATTCGCTCCAGTACCAGTGAATGAATGAAGAAGACCCCAGAAGGCTGTGAGTCTCACTTGAAGAAAGATTTGGCAACGTCCGTACTCCCTGCTTCCTGACCTAGAAGTGAGATGGCATAGCCTCTGCTTCTATGATTTTAAGTCAGTTCTTGACTACAACTATGAAGCACTACGCATTGAATCCTTAATGGAATTCTGTGGTAATGAGATCACAAATGCGATGTTGATTGAGAAGACTCTCTCTACCTTCCCCGTCTCTACATTGATGGTTGCTAAGAACTATTGAATCGATGTTACTGCAGGACGGATCACAAGGTTTCATGAGCTTGTTGGAGCTATGAATGTCGCTGAAAAGCATGACAACGTCCTTGTGAAGAATTATAATTCGAGATCCGTGGAAACAGAGCATATTCTGAAATCCAATTATAGTCGCGCCCCAAAGAGAGGGCGCCAAGAGCTAAACCCTAATCTTAGGGATATATTTGGACGTTCTGGTCCATATAATTTCTCTACTTGGGAAGGTAACCGCCAAAAAAGGCGAACACAGAACCGAAGAGGTCAACGTGGAAAGAGAGAGGGAGGCAACGCCTCTGGCCATGTTGGTGGCGCCACCAACACTAAAAGCCATCTAAATAAAGCTTTCAAAGCGCCTCAATCAATAGAGTTCGAGCAAAGAGATGTATGTTCTCGATGTGGAGTGTCTGATCATTGGGCACACATTTGTAAAGCTAGTGAAGAAATTGTCACCGCCTACAAAGCATATTGTGAGAGAAGCTCACTATGTGGAACAAGAAGATGATCTAGAGTGAAGGGTTGAAGACTACAAATCTGGCTGGGATCAATAGATCGCCAATTCTGTTTAAGTCTTTATTTTTTCAAGAGATGTAATAGGCAATTGCCATATATTTTTGTAGTAAATGTCAATGGTTTAGTTTTTCTTCAAAGTAGGCTCACCCAAAGTAAGTGTGATGTCAAGGAAGCTTTTGAGATTAGTGGTACTTAATCGAGCCTTGCTCCACCGACATCTCTCTACTCACCTGGTCACATTTATTTTGGAATTACCGAAAGAAGTTAGACAACTACCATTGTTTTTCATTAGCTAGCATTTTGGATTAGATTTTCGTTGGTCAAAGAGACAATGATGTAACTCCGTTAGCTTATGAATAAAATTTCGAGTTCTTCTCATGATGACTCAATTTTGATTCTGAGCATATTACTTTTGTGACTACGATGGCTGGGTCATCAATATTAATTCAAGGACATGGAATAGCCCAAGTTCCCCCTGCCAAATGGCACCTTGATTACTGTCGCAAAAACTCTCTACACTCCTAGGGCAAATCACACCTATGAATTGCCAACAGATTCCATGCAAAAACGCATGTAGAGAACGGAAATGAGTTCTTTTGCAATACCTCTAATGATTGCGAACAAATGCGCATCTTAGAGAAGTTTATGTGTCTTTCTAGTGGACTTTATGTCACTATTCGAGCTATTAAATCCAATAAAGTTATGAGAGAAGATCTCTTGGATTTAGACACATATTGGATTTGTCACGACAGGATAGGTCATCCTGGTCGTGATATGATGCTCCGTATACTAAAGACTTCACACGGACATCCATTCTTCAGACTAAGAAGAAGCAAGAATCGAAAATTGATTCCTGGACTTAGTAAGACAGCAGCCACCGCAGCATCTGGCGCTGCAGCTGTCTTGGGACGCCATAGGGCTGCCCAAGTCCTTTGTGATGACGCCATAAATGGCGCCAACCATGAGCATGACGCCATGGTTGTTCCTCCCAATGGCCATGACGCCATACATCCTAATTCCCATGGCTCCAACGCCATGATGGGAGATGTAGTTACACACTTTGCTTCTAACAGCGCTACAGACACTCAGGCCCAACCAAAATCCTCATTGGTTACCTCTAAGGCCTCTCGCTCATTTTGCAAAGCCTATTCCTTAGGGAAGTTAGAATTGAGACTGTCCTATGCAAAGGATGTGAAAATACTCATTCTGTTCTTACATATAATTCATAGGGATTCTGTGGACTAATTCAACCAACATGCGAACGTTTAAATATCTCATGATGTTGGTTGACACGCAAACATGCTGGTCACGTGTTGTGCCATCGTCCACCCATAAATGTTGCTTATGCTACACTCCTAGCACATATCATACAACAACGGGCTCACTCCCCGGATCATCCTATTCCGTCAATTGGACTTAACGATGCTAGAGAGTTTACATCAAAGACTTTCAATGGTTATTGCATTGGGACTGATGTTGGACATTATATTCCATGAACACACCCAAATGGTCTCACGGAAACTACTACGATGATAGTCCGGACATTGGTAATGCGCACCAATCTCCTTACATCCGCTTGGGGTGATGCAATATCGTATGTAGCTATGCTAATTCGTCTACGACCTACCGCCACTCAATGTTTCTCTTTGTTACAGCTAGTGACTGGGTACAAGTATTCGTACTTATGCACATTTGAGTGAGCCAATTATGTGCCAATTGGGCCGCCACAGTGCTCTATGATGGGTCCTTACAGACGAATAGGCAACTACGTTAGTTTTGAGACTCCAACGATTGTCCGCCACTTAATTCCCTTGCAAGGCGATCTCCTTACAGCTAGATTTGCGGGTTGTCACTTTGATGAGATAGTTTTCCCGTCGTTAGGGGGAGATAAGAACACGGATGTTCAGCAGGAACGACATGAATTGTCGTGGCCTGTCCCCACTATGTCTCATCTCGATCCCCGTTAAGTGACGAGATCACACAAATATGCTGCAAACATGCCTATAAGGAAGAACGTCCCTACGAGAGGATGTAGCGCCACCCTACACGGAGGTAGGCATAGGCATGGTGCCAACGCCAAAGCGAGTGGCACTCTGGCGTTATAGGCCATGGCCCCAGCTAGGATGAATGGGAGGCCCGTGGGTTCGAAGGATACTTTGGCATATTCCAATTCTTTGATCATTGACACTCAAAATTCGTCTCATGAGAATCTTCTGGGTTATGGTTATCTTTGGAGGACGCCTCAACGTCAGAACCTATTCCTGAGAATATAGAGCTCTATGAAAATTACACTAGTGTACATGAGACGTGGGATAGAAACTTCATCATATATAACTGATGATGTAGTTACGAATTTTGTTGCGCATGAGTTTATTGAGTCAGATGATATCGAACCATGCTTCAATGATGAATGAATGCCGATGTAGAGAGATTTGACCTAAATAGAAAGATGTGATCCAGGTTAAGATGGATTCTCTAACCAGGAGGAAGGTTTTTGAGCCAGTGATGCCAACACCTCCTAACATAAAACCTATTGACTAATGGGTCTTCGTTGGAAAACGTGATGAGAAAAAGAGATGGCAATCTTGCCTTATAGCGCAAGGCTTCTCACAAAACGCCCTGGAATCGACTACGATGTGACATATTCTCTCGTAATGGATGTCATTGCACTCCACTACCCTGTTAGTTTGGTAGTTTCCGAATAACTGAACATGCAGCTTACAAATGTGGTCACTACGTATCTCTATAGGGATCTAGATACGGAATATACATGAAGGTTTATGGTGAACTTCATTTACCCAAGTCAAGTGGCTCTAGACCACGGAGCGCGTTTACAAAGAGGTTGAAACGCTCGCTAAAATGACTACTTGATTGGGAAGGGATATGCCCACGCGTTTCCATAACAAGTTTCGGATTCCATCGCGGTTCATGTTGGACATGATCTTCATTAGAAACCCTTAAAGAGTTAAGGAAAACTGTTGAACACTTCAAATCCGAGTTTGAGATGAAGGATTTTGGGAGAACACGATTATGCCTCGGTTTGAAACTTGAGCATCGTGTTGATAGATGCTTAGGCATTTTGACAAGGTCAAACCTTCAAGCACCCCCATGATCGTCCTTAGTCTTGATCCTGAAAAGGATCCTCTTTGTCTGAAGGATGATGACGAAGATGTGCTAGAGGCAGAAGTGCCTTACTTGAGTACAATAGGCGCATTATTATACTTAGCTCAATGCACAAGACCGGACATCTCATTTGCAGTGAACTTGTTAGCTAAGGTATACCTCTGTGCCAACACAACACCATTTGATTGGTGTAAAAGATATCTTTCGGTACTTGAGATGTACGATTGATATGGGCTCGTTCTATCCCTACAAAGAGATGATGGATTCAGACCCATCACACACCAGGAATGCCGCCAACACTGGCCTGTGTCCACTATCCCCATCCCAAAACGACTTGTGTTTTGGAAGGTTTTGCTGATATTGGGTATCTCTCTGACCCATACAAGGATCATTCCCTAACTGGTTAAGTGTTCACCATGGGTAAAGACATAATATCTTGGAGGTCTACAAAATAGACCTTAGTCGCTATATCTTCGAACAATGTAGAGATTATTGCTCTTCACGAAATGGTTCGTGAATGTTTATGGATTGGATCCATGATTACGCATGTTCGAACAATTGTGGTTTGAAGTCTACCACAGATGAGCCTACGAGCATTCAAGATAATGCTGCTTGTGTTGAACAAATGAAGCAAGGCTACATCAAAAGCGACAACACCAAGCATAATCAGCAACAACAGACTCTCCTCAAGATCAAAGTGAACTAGGTTCAATCTGAGGACAGCCTGGCAGGCTTGCTCACTAAGTCATTACCTAAATTCCACTTTCGAGAAACATGTTGGTAGCATCGTTTGCGGACGTTATCCGAACTCCTATGACCATAGTCATCAGGGGGAAATGCAGACATCAGAGGGAGATGTCTACAAGTATGGTCTCGAAAGTAAAGGGTGTGTTGTGCTCTTTTTCCCCTTCGACATAGGTTATTTTTGTCCCACTGGGTTTTTGTTACTCGGCAAAGTTTTTAATGAGGCAACGAGAGGAGCACCACGTTTGGGCGACACAAGGGGGAGTGTTCAAGTAAATCTCTATTTGTGTGTCTGGCCCAAACCCTAAGTTACTTGACCTAGTGGTAATAGAGTTTAATTTAGAAGAATCTAGAGATTATCTTTCCTTGTATGATTCAGAGTCTATGCCTTGTAATCCTCTATATAATGAGGCCCCTATTATCAATGAGAATATACAACAATTTCCTCTCAATTTCTGATTCCCTAAAACAAAATTCGAATTATCAAGCCTTTTTAAAACATTGTCTTTTTAAAAGTCGCGAGAACCAGAAATCAAACCTAATCACTTTCTACAATTTAATCAAGTGTAAGCAAGAAATTAAAGCATTTTCTCAATCAATGTCTCTTTCCATTATTTGCAACTTCCAGCAATTAATTAGAAGCGGATCTAGCCTTTCCTCCATCACAGACTCGTGTTTGTGAAATTCGTAGTTATACAAAACATGATTTACTCTTGGTGGACGATCATCATCGGCAACTAACAAAGTAACAATCTACTGATTGACTGATCATCTTGCCCGACATGATCGGGTTTGGATATCGACAACTAATAATCTACTGATTTGACTGACCACCTATCGTGCATGGCTTTACTTCTAATTCCACAGGGAAGTAGGTTCCATCACAGGAATGTGTTTGATGCTTGGACTAATTTGGAGCGTAGCCAGAGCCAGAAACAAAGTACGTAACTACGTATAGTGCCTTCCTTGGCCTGCTCTGTTGTTTGCAGGTCATTTTCAGATATCCTGGCATCAACTAAAAGAAAGGTTAGTAGGGAACAAGCTCATGTGTATGTGTTTGTTATCTGCAGTACACTAGCTAGATGTGTACTAAATGAGATCCACAAAATTCTTTTTATCAGCGCAAGCAATATCATCCATTAATCAAAGGGTATTATTATCTAGGTCAAATTAATTGGATCCAGGATTTATCTAGGATCAGGGTGGATGGGCATTCTCATCCTACACCAAAGGCATATATAACGTCTAAACTAGCGGATGAGCACATTACATACGTGAGTAATGTATACTTTTAGAGAGCATATTTAGCTTTTTGGCTATTTTAGCATCACCACCAATCTTCTAAGAACATGTTTAGCAATATGTTAGCCATTTTTTTACCAAACTTTAATCAAAGTAGCTAAAAAGCTACTTTGTCTAGCGACTTTTAAAATACATAAGCACCAATTCTCTTTATTTTAACTAGTTATGAATTTATATTATTATTTTTAAAGAAAAAGATAGCTTATTTTGATTCAAGTACAAATATTTCTTTGGATTTTTTAGTCATTATATTTAGACAATGCATAAGTGATGATCCAACGGCTGTTACACAAGGAATTTTGGGACACATCATCGATTTGTATGCTACAATTATACTTTGTACTGTTTTTTTATTTTCTTTTTCTTTTTCTTTCTTATCTTAAACTTTAAATTGGTTTTGAAACTAATTCTAAATAGTACAGTTGTTGCCCCTAATAGTACAGTTCTTATCTTAGAGCTTAGTGCAGTTGTTGCTTTACTCATCAAACAACCCGGGAAGTCAGAACCCTAATACAGTTCTTGCCCCTAATTTAGACAGGACAAAGTGCCGATCATAGGACATGAATGTAATGATTTTCAAAGTGATAAAACATAGTTTGTTACGTTCAACTTCAGATTTTGATTTGTCTCTAAGAGTTGTTTAAAAACCATTGTGATTATGGTAATACCACCATTCTACAATGTTTTACAATTCTACTCTTATTGAGACTGAAAACTGAACAGTAGAGATATTGATATGTGATCAAAAAATGATTCCTACAAATGATCTCTTAAAATTGACAAAAAATGACCTGATATGTAAATATCTCTTCTACTAGGCGATCCTTTTTGTTGTTCATTTTATGAGATCGCTTGTGGCACTCACTTTTCAATCACATATCAACATCTCCACTATCCAATTTCTAGGTCTCTATGAGTAAATCACCTCAATAAATTTTCAGCTGAATTGAAAAAAAGTTATAGTACTCATAATCATAGTTTCTCATTATAAACATGAACAGTTCAAGTTAGACAAATTTTATTCATGAAGATCGAAAAACTATATAGTTGAAATGTCAATATGTGATACAAAAGTGAATCCCACAAACAATGGACGAAAAAAATATCCCTACTAGAAGGGCATTGTGTGAAACTTCCTTTTAAGGAAAGAAGAAAAAAGAAACTTTTCTGCTTACAACTTGAGAAAGGTCAAGCATATATGTTTTATGAAATGATCAGCGGCCTCATTTATGCTATGCCCTGCATCGTGTTCGTGTTCTTATGTTTTCCATGATTCAGCAAAAACACAACCTTTGAAAATATTCTTGCAAATGGTCAGGACTCAGGTCAACATGCCAATCCTTCCGACTTCCACAACTTTGCAATTAAAGTTTGCCAACAAATTTTCACTCTAAACTAGCTCAAACTAGATGTCATGTAACTATGACAAGCAAGCCGACCTTAAACTTCTCCGCACATCACTATAGAAGCTGCAAGCTTAACAAGCTTATTTCTCCTAACCTAAACCAGCAACTCTAACCTTATCTGAAGTTAGGTTGCACTATACAACTATAGCCAAGAACTTGATTTACATTACACATCAGTGAAATCATAATTACATCAATAAAATTTGAAAGGACAGCTTCCCACTTCATTGTTCAAAGCACAGCTTCTCATTGCCTTTGTAGATTCTGTCTGGAACAGCCTAGCGCTAACCAGACCTCAACACATGTACATCAGTTCGGTGGAAGCCAATTGCGGAAAGAAAATGACCGGATTCTGCAGGAAAAGTATTACTATTAAATTTGAGCATACACCTCGACCACTCAACATAATCTGTAGCCGATCATGCATATGAATCAAAGACATGTCACATGAATGATAAATGCAAACAAACAGTTAAAAAATGTCATCTATTAGGAACACGTGAAAAACGGAGAATGAGTAGAGCAGATAAAAGTAATCATATTGGGGTAAACGAGAAGCAAAATGGATGTATAACCCCAATTTTCAATCAACAAGGTCTCTCTTTTTTAAACAGTCACAAAAAGAAAAAAAGAAAAAGAAAAAAGACACTGACAACTGAAAGCCAATTCGATTGTGTTTTTTGTGTGAGCAGGGCAGAACAGAACAATTGCGTTCTTGTACTTGGCTTGTGCTTATGGGTTAGTTTCTTAGGAAATCTATAGCTGACCATGATTTCTTCTCATTTCATATCACAGATTATGAACAAGTCCTCACATTTCTAGAGCAGAAACAATTCTAAGATGAAAACGAGAAATTGTCAAAGAGCAACAACATACTATGAAGTCACTCAGTAAACACATTGCAGACATATATGAAGCAAATTAAACACTTACTATAATTGCATCAGCAAGACCAAGCTAATTATTTTCAGTTAACTAAATTGGTAATAATGGTTCATTATTTCAAAGGCTGCTGCAGATGCTCCAAAGAAAAACCAGGCTTGAAATTCTTTTTTTTTTTTCTAAGTACATTAATTGAAGGTTTTGTTTAACACGGCAAGCGCAACCTGAAGCTCCAAAACAGAAAAGGTGATGTGTGTATCACAGAAGAAAAATCGTAGATGAACAGGTCAAGAATATCCACCTGCTTTTGTCCATACAAGTAAGAGTAATATAGAAATTTGAGGAGCAATTAAGTCAATTGACCCTGAAAAAATCTGCACCATCCTCAACATCATCGGTCTTGGTGCAGCCACTTTGTGCCATGAGTATTCTGTACACTCTCTTGGAACACACCTCACCTAATCTTCTATCACCACCGAGTAAACCTTCTGTTGTCAAGTCCTTGAGCAGAAATTCCTTTTCATGTACCTATCATTTCAATAGAGAGTTAACACCACACTGAACGAGAGCCAGATATAATCAATATCCTCATACTGGAATTCCATGGTTGAATCTTATTACTTCTCAAGAAATTTTTTATCAGATATGATAACGAGACATATTACTCAGCTGTCTAGTCATATGCATTGCCCGCAACATAAATAGCTATCAAGTAGAAAACCAATCCCACTGAACCTAAAGTTGGCCCAAATCTAGTCAAATTTGTTTGATAAACAAGAGGATAATGAATATTAGTTCCTTATATGCCGGGGGAAACAACACAACCTGTTGCATTTCTTCATCTCCATTGGCTTCCAAAAAGGACTAATCATATGCATCCCATAATTAGAAATGCCATCTTCAAAACAAGACTCTGAGTTCCTAATCAAAATTTGGTTATTTAAGGTAGTTGTCTGAGTGTACTTTGATCTTGTTCTATAATATTTATGCTTCTCCTCAAGAAAGTGTCTTTACATCCCATCTTTTGAGAAGAAACATAAACTTTATAAAACAAGATCAAAGTACATGAGAGAAAAAGTCCTCAGACCCTAAAATTGTTTATACATCCCATAGGACGTGAAATATCAGGGAAACATGGAAAACGGTGCATCTACTACACCCAATGAAACTGGATGGAAGAACTGCAGTTTCTACTATCTTTTCTATTTTTGACCAACTATGTGACTAACCACTATATATAAGAAATTATCTGCCAAACTGGAAATTTACATAGGTCAAATAAACAGTGGTAGAGCAATCTAGTTATCTGTTGTTTATATGTCATGGCCAGTCAAACAGAAAGAGGCATTCTAATATTTATACTTACTGATATATTTGGGTCCATGTAAACACTCAACAGAGACTTCAAGGTAGGATACTTCTTGCCTATGGCAATAGCAAATCGTGGCTGCACCTTCGGGATAGCTACCAAAGCCTTTAACCTGGATGCAGAAACTAATGTCAGGTACTGAAATAAAAAGCTCAAAGACATAATAGAAAAAAATCATGAAAAACAGACAAATCAACTTAGAAGGCTTCTTCTATGGTACTGTTTTTTTCCCCAAGCTTGTAATGAATAAGCGTTGGCATAGTTGAGCATAATCATAGAAGTGAAAGACTGAGTGAAACTCTCAGGTGTTTGGGAGATTGATTCAAATTGAATTCATAAATATAACAAGAATTCCAGATACAGTTTTAGTTAGAAGTTAGAAGGAAGGAGGGTTTCCCTCAATAGAAAACTAGACTGGAAGGTCTCTCTTACTCTCTGTCCTTCCACTTTCATTATGGCTCCTCTTCTCATTTCTGTCCTCTCACAACCCTTTTCAAAAGTAGACAGACAACCTAGTTCATCAGATCATACCTAGTTCTCCTCAACCTAAAAGAAATATTCCTGGCAATATATAGTCATAACACCCAAATTGGGGGTTCTATAACCCCACAAAGTGGAGGCAAAGCTATCAGATTCCCATCAAGGAAACAAGACAATGTATCAAGTGGAGCAGTATCACAACAACCATAAGAGATAATACGACGTCACCACTCAAACTATTTCTGCCTCACCATAAATAACAATTTCAGACCCATAGAACTTCATCTTATAATGGTTTCCATCTCCACCCTAGGAAGGCACACCTTCAATCTTCGTTCACCATATAGTCTTTTGAATTTGGGTATCCTGTTATCTTATGACTCTTCTATAATGATTAATTGGTTGACATCATACTACTCACCATGAGCTCTTTTTTATCAAATGCCGGTCAATGCAGTCCTTCGTGATAAAGGATCCATTAGCATTTACATCAAGTCTAGTTAACTTCTTCCTGCATATTCATAATTGAGAAGGTAGGTATACAAATTTAGAAATATGCAAATTTGGACATAACAACTTTAGGGAAACACTGTCTGTGATGTTGATATATGTATATTAAATTCCAGAAAACTCGTATTTAGTGCAAGCATGCTGTAAAGCGTGTACTGAAACTACGAGCAGGTATTAAGTAAATAAATAAGAGTGTTCATACCTGAAAAGGCAGGATGACAGGCTACATGTTAAACCAACAACATGTTCAGCAAGTTCAGCCTCATCTTTGCACTGCCTGGAATGTACTTTGGAAAAGCTAGTGGTCAAATTTGCCAACACCTGTTAAAACGGAGGAGTTAAGACACTAACAGAAGTACATATCAGCTATTCTGTATGATGACCAGAAACCGTTTAGGTCTCACAAGCACAAGCATTTTGTGTTACCAGTACAACCTTTTCAACCTTGTCAACACTAGGGTGTCCCTCACGGCCCCGGCCATTGTACAATTGTCCTTCCCTGACATGGTCAATTCAATGTGATGAAGCACTAGATAATCATTATACACAAAACCAATAAAGCACATAAGAAAAAATATGAAAAAAAGAATCAGATACTGTACATTGACTTTAACTCCATTGTATCAGTTCCACGAGATGATTTTCTACAATATACTAAAACGTAGGTTCAACTGGTACTTATAATCATCCATAATGCCCAACAGTATGCATTCATCAATGGGCAATGTTTGCTTATAGACAAACACAAAAAGCTTGACTTTACTGCAAATCTGCTTATTTTCACTAGAAGGCTCCTAGATAAATGACTTACCAATTAATTAAAAGTAACTTATAGATATTCAAGCTGCCTGTAAATGATCTTCAATCAAAACTATCAAACTTCAGTTTTAGTAATACTTTATGTAGAAAATGGCTGCCTGATATACTTAAACAAGGGAGATACCATGGTCCAGTTAAGCTCTAAGCCACACTATGATTTCAGTTTTTATTATCACTTAATTTATAGGTACTGATGAATTGATAACCACAATGATGATAAAAGAAACTTATTTCTCATGCTTGCTGTGGGCCTTGGCCATAGGAAAAACAATAGCATAAGATTTTAGTACACCATCCACATACTGCTTATCTGAATAATGATAACGATCATGCAGCATCTCTCAATAGAATATACGAAACACTTACAAAAGAATAAATCAGGGAAATGACAGAGGAAAAAATAACACAAAAATACATCACATATTAGCTAATTAATATGAACTAAAGACGCAATATAGTAACCTCAAAACTTCAGCAATTCTCACCTTTTCCTAACATATGCAATCAACTTATTTGTGAGGTAACACACTGTATATGATGGATAATGATTTTGAACTCTCAAGACAAGTCCCGGAAGAGATTCGTTGATGATGAGTTTACAAAAATCTTCAGCCTCATAAACAATCAATATATATTGAATCTCCACTCCTCCAGGAGAAAGCTGCAATAAAATGTTGAGGTCAACATATGTTAAAATTTTGTAGCAGACATATGAAAGCATGGCTGCATATAGAAGATTGTGTGTATTTATTCCCAGAGAAAGTTACATCTTGTCATATTTCCAACAAGAACCCAATGGTTAGTGGTTAAATCAGGCATGCCTCAGAGATACTGGCATCCAGAAACCTTAATGCAGACACGAGCACAACCCATGGAGAAGCACCACAATAGTAACCAGTAATTACATCATAGTCCTTTGACAGCAAGCCTTTGACCAACAAATTTAACATCCACATCAGCGTCATGATTTATGTTTATTAATGTAGAAGGATTTTGGAAGAGTACATAGGTGCAGGGGTGGAGGAGCTGCGGAAAGAATATGGCCTTGTCCAGCTTTATGGGTGTCTCTTTCTGTGGGTTTTTAAGGACTACAGTCTTTCTTGTATTCTGCTAGAAGGGTTTGGAAGAGCACATATGTGCAAGGGTGGAGGAACTGCGGGAAAGAATAAGGCTTTGGGCAGCTTTATGGGCGTCTGTTTCTGTGGTTTTTAAGTACTACAGTCTTTCTTCCATTCTGCTATACTGGAAGGCAGCTGTAGTATAGGGTTACTGACTTCATTAGGTGGTTTGTTTGGCTCAACTGCCGTTGATGTAGGATTTGGTTTGTTTTTATTTCTCTCTAATGTGGACACCTCACATTCATTGTGTCATGCTATATTATCAGTAAAAGTTGATAAATAGGAGGTTTATACATTTTTATGTAATATATGAAATGAAGGAATCAAATTCAACCTTGTGAAAGTTATTGAAAACAAATAAACTTCTAGCTAATTCTCAGGTTACGGCCTTACAGGACATACTACATAGAGAGGTGGCATGATCATAAACAACAAGCTGACAAAGTAGCAACAAATATTAATAAGAATAATCATCATCATCATATCAATTCCTTACGCATATTACCTGTGAAATATGTTCTGGAACAGTCATGGTCCAGACAATTGATCTTTCAATTGGATTTGATGTTATACGGTATGCTAACCCCCTTTCGGCAAACCTTGTAAGCAGACTTCCTAACATACAATGTTAAACAACCTCTCAGCTAAAAGATATAAAAGGACATGAGATGCATAGAGAGATACACTCTACTTTTAACTGACAAGAAGAATGTCGCCACCTCCAATTGATCCGGATTCAATTACTTTAGAATCAATCTCAGCCACGATGGATTTAAGTGCAAACTTCCCTTTTTCCCACCTTAGCTTTTCTTTCTGTAATTTTTTCATCTCTGCAGCTTCAGCTTTCAGAGCTTCTCTTTGCAACTTCTCTTCCTGTTTTTCATGAATATGAATCAGCTTAGTTTCTGGTTAAATGAAATATAGAATCAAGTACAGATCACAAATAACAACTTACAAGCTTCTTTAGCTTCTTTTCTTCCATCAAGCGTGTCCTTTCCTCTTTGGTCATCTTCTTTTTTCCCTCTACTTCTTTTGTAATATTTTCCTTTTCCGTAATAGCTATAGATTCTTTTCTTGGTCTCATAATGTTGCCCATTTGATCCATTATGTTTTCATCGTCAGGACAATCAAGTACCTGATATCATCACGTCACCAAACATTTTAGAATAACATACCCAATCAAATATGTGAATATTGAAGAAGGGAACACCAAAACTACATTCAAATAATATCCTCCAAGTCTACTTGGTCCAATAGGTGGAAACAGAAGGCAATTGATAATATAAGGCCATGTCTGCTTACTTCATCGCAGTTACACGGGAATCATAAAGGAAAAGGATATTAGAAGATAACGAATCAGGAAAATTACCTGGGCAATATCATCCTGCAAAGAAGTAGGATTTGAAGAGCTGCCCTCAAGCGTGCGCGCCAGCTCAGAATGTCCTGTTCCAAAACATGAATCTGTATTTAAATTTAGCACAAACATATACCACAATAGAAATCATAAACAAAACAGTTGACCATATATACCAAGTGCAGATGAGGACTCAAAAAAACTCGGACTCCAATCCAAGACCTTGGCCAGACCAAAACCACCCAGCATTGATCCATTTGCCTTCTTCTTTTCCCCTCCACAACTACTTCCGGGCTCATTATCCGATTCCAAACATATCAATCCATTGATGCCTGAATGTCAAGATAAAAAGATGCAATTAGGATCAAAGTTAATAGCAAGCCCTAAATCCCAAGTAAACTGAACAAAATTTCACTAACATAACATCAAAGGGTGCTTCAATTCCATGACTTTTTTCACACCCAGTTACTTTTTACTCAAATTGACTAGGTTTCTTGCACAAGTAGCAAATAATACTTAAAAATCCGAAGCCAATTCAGAAAACCCTAATTCGAGAAATTGAGTGAAAATAGGGAAGCAACCAACCAACCAGATAACTTGTGCTGGGCAGCCCTTGTGCATTTCACGATTGCGATATCGGAATTCGGGGTGTCCGGGACCAAGTAGGCCGTGGATTTGGGGACGGGTTTCTGCGGGGTCGGGTCGTCGTCGAGGATGAGAACCGTAGGATTTGGATTCGGATTCGGACTCGGGTCGAATTGGGTTCGGCGTTTCTTAGAGGGAAATGGGGGAATGAGGCATTGTGGTGGTCTTCTTCGTCTGAGAGGATGATTGGCTCTGACATTCGGATTCGGTCTTCTTCGTCTGCGGCTTCGGCTTCGGCTTTTGAATAAGCGCGGGATGGACCAACTCTCTTCGACTTTATTTACGCACCTCTCTTATAAATATTAATTCATATGTGGCTGTACACGTAACGCATAATATCTCAATAGTTTATATATTTATTATGTAAATTTTACCTTAATTGAAAATATTCCCCTAGTCAGTTATTGATCAAGAAAATAATAATACTCAACCACCCTTAAATGTAAATCTAATGACACAGAGAATTATTATTAAGTTTTACTCGTAGATATTGTGTTATAAACTAATAAGTAATAACTTACTTTATAGAGGGTAAAAAGTGTAGATAGAAGTATGAGATTTAGTCTCACTGGCCTCCTCTATATTAAGGTAATAGTGGTATTCACCTGGTCAGTTGCTGACTAAAGAATTTATGCTCAATAACCCTTAGATTTACATCTAAAGGTAAGGCTGCACACGGATTAGGTTGCTTCAGTTTTGACTCCAAACCGTCTCTATGCCAAAGTGAGCGGTTTAGGCCTTTTGGAAAACCAGTCATAAAAAAAAATAAAAAAAAACTTAATCCAATCCAATTAAAGATGGTTCGATTTGGTCGGTTAGGCGGTTTTCACCTATATAATATTAACGTGCTATTTATAAAAACATTCGTAATAAAAATTAAATCTAAAGAATTGCAATTATGTTAAATTATCTAAATTTAAAATTCAATAATTAAAATCTAAAACATATAGTCCAAAACTAAAACCTAAATTAGATTCAAAGTGATTCACTTATTTAACGACTTAGCCATCAATACTAGCTTAATATGGCTTAATATGATAGTATTAAAGGTCAAAGAATGAGAGATTGAGAGATCAGAGATGTGATATGAAAGGATCAAAAAAATTGTAGCGATTATATAATAAGGTTTTAGGCCTTTGGGCCTTGAATTCAATATGATAGTATATCATTTGAGAATAAAGTTATAACTAGAGATTTAGAACTTACTTAAAACAAACTGGATAAATGAATATATATTTATTATGTGTATATATAAATATAAAAAACTTTTTCTCTTATATTTCAAACATATCGGTCGGTTCGGGTTCCGCAGTTTAAGTACATGAGAAACCAAACCAACCCAATTCATAAATGGTTTGGTTCAGTATTGAACCAATTTTCAATTTTTAAAATTAAAAAACCTTAACCAAACCATATTTATCGGTCGGTTTTGACCAGTTTGGCCGGTTTGTACCATGTTTTGCACACCCCTATCTAAAGGTGGAAAATAAAAAACCTCAACTTATGCTCAATAACCCTTCGATTTACTACATATATGTTGGCAATGATAAATATCGCATATAAATTTAGAAATATTTTTCCCTTTTTGAGTTTGAAGTAACACACTTAGTACTAAAAAGAATTTAATGGTGAGACACATAAACAAGGATAATATGCATACAAAGACGTTAGTAACCAAGAAAACAGTTTATATATGTATATTCTAGTGATGGTCATAAAATAACTGAAATTTACAATCCAGCTTCAATAAATACTATGACAAGACTAACGTTGAATTCGAATTATGATTATAATGTTGCAACGTATTCTAACTTTAGCAAAGTTATGAACTTATCTAATGCTTCTATAGAGCTATAAGAAATCATCAATTGTACGAGTTGATATTATGGCTAAGTATATGCCATATTAATTTCAATGCTCAATATATTGTATAAATGTAAATGTTTTGATTGTTGATTAATGAGTTTTCTAACCTTATTGTGTGAAGTAAGACTTTGGAAAATCGATGAAATTGTCTCTTTATCTAGTGTTTAGTACACATTTACTCTCTCTCTCTCTCTCTCTCTCTCTCTCTCTCTCTCTCTCTCTCTCTCTCTCTACACACACACACACATATCCGAACAATTCCCTCTAGCCAGTCCTAGTACTCTCTCTCATTATCATCGGATATGTTCTGCTCTTTTTCATCTTCGCGCTCTCTTAGTGAATCTTCTTTCTGGCTTGCAAAAAAAAAAAAACTTTTATTCACTTCTCTCCTACCTCCAGTCTTGAACAGGATCATATATATATATATAGAGGCCCGATCAAGAGAGGACGTCCGCACTATCGCTAAAGTGCGGACGACGGCGCTGTAGCCCCGCTCAGGCCTCGACTGATAGGAGCATTTTAATGCAATGTTTTAATAGTTATTTCCTCATATTTTACTTAATTATTTCCTTAAATAAATAAATTTTAATTTAGTTTATATTTTCTAGTTACATTGGAATAAATGAAGAAAAATGGCAAAAAATGAGGAGTTCTGATGACAATAAGATACCTGGGTGGACTAGGAGAGCCCAAGAACAAGGTCAAAATGTCCTCTACAAAGGTGATATGGATTGGGAGTGATTTTTGGTAAGAAAAGATGGTTAAAAATCATATTTTGGGTCCGTATTAAACACAAACAGATTTTGGCCGAATTTCAAGAATATTTATGGATAATGACATCTCAATTAAATCCTAAATGCATCTAGACATGATTATGGCCGAAGGAAGACTTCGACAGATAAGGAAGGAGAATTTCAAGGGATTGCAATAAGCAGAAAGGTTGAAAACAGGTCCAGATACATTCCTTGATCTCCACATTCATTCTTGGCCAAAATTGAGGAGATAAATCAGAAAATAATCATGCAATTAATACAAAAATAATCTCCCTAAATCAAGGTGTTAAATTGGAGGCTTCTCATTGGTTGGATGACATAGCAAAGTTGACGTGGAATTATCTGATTGGCTAATGCTGTGTGGATCAATCTTGAAGACTTGGAGTCTAAGTTGACATCCTCCTATAAATAGGAGCACCACAACACACCACAATTGACCACAACACACCTCTCCCCTCATAATTCTAAACATCAGAAAAATTCTCTCCATTCTCTAGTCTTCAGAAGCTCTGCGTCTCACACTATGTCAATAAACTCATCAGACAACAGAGCTCAGACAACGGAATGGTTGTTTTCTGTTGTCTGAATAATTTTAACAACAGAATGAAAAAATTCTGTTGTCTGAATATAGTGTATATTACGGTAAATCAGTTTTCTGGAAAAGGGTTGGTTTCAGACAACAGATTTATGTTGTGCATTAAACTGAGATTGCTTTAGTTTTGGTTGTTTGGGTTTTTTTTTTTAAAGGACCTATTTAAAAAAAAAAATCTGTTTCAGACAACAGATTTCTATTGTGCATTAAACTGAGATTGATTTAAGTCACTTTGTTTGAATTTTTTTTTCCTGTTTCTTTCAGTTTGGTTTTTTGGCACAAAGTAAAGACATATTGGTCTAACACTTCATGAAATTTTGGCCCGACAAATTTATCAGCACGCTCTCGCTCTCAAACCTAAAACCCGACACTCAGCTCGCTCTTGCTCTCAAACCGACACTCAATGAAGTCGATCTTCTCTCTCGCTCTCGCACACAACAGAACTCTCTTCTGATTCTCAAACCAGCATCAATCCAACATCAATCTCTTCCAAACTCTCTTCAAATCGTTTTGGTTCGGGAAAACCTAGAAACTGAAAACATCTCTCTTTCAGACTCTCAATCTCCTCGACAATCGATGGCAGCGGGCGGCGACACTCAATCTCCTTGACGGTGGACGAAGAGTTCTCCTTGTAAGTGGCACTCTCTCTCTCATGCAAAAATTGGATCTGTTCCTCTCTCAGATTCGATCTGGATGGAATTATTGATGTTTGAGAATTGAGATGGTGGTATGGGGCGATGGTTTTGTGGGGGGTTTTTTGGGCGGAGATTGTGGGGAGTTTTCTCACTTTCTGGGTTTTTCTTTTCTGATTTACTCTAGAGTCTGGAGGGAGTTGGTATTGGTCAGAATTAATTGTTATTTGTTGTTGCAATTTTAATATGAACTTGTCGAAGTTTAAAGACAGAAACAGACAAAGCAGTTGAGATTAGAATATGGGTTCTAGTTTCTTGCAAACTGAACCTCAGTTCTAGGCTGAGCTGTGGGAGGGTTATTGTGTTCTTACAGTGAAACCAGGGCTATGTATCCTCCAGGTGGTGTTTATGCTCATCCGGGTATGGTCACGATATGATGTTCTTCCTCCGATATGATTATGTACCCTCGCATCATCAATAAATCATATTAGGCGGTTTCAACTTGATTAACTAATTCGTTTCAGCTACTTTTGTTAGACTCCTACATCAGTACCACCAATAAATCCAAAGTCGGAAGGGAATGGCGCAGATGGGAAAGAGCGAGCTAGTTTCAGCCAAAAAACCTAAGGGAGCTGCAGGAAATACAGGTTTGGTTAGTGGCAAGGCTGGGGAGAGTGGAAAAGCAACTTCTGGTTCTGGAATGATGGAGTTTCACAAAGGTCAGTGGTCCTTTCATTGTATTCTTAGTGAATGAGCAAATAGTTAATTTCCACAGTACTGTGATGATTAATTTACGAAGTGGTTAATTTGAGGTGGACTATGAGAGATAGAACAAATTAGAATCAAGAAGATTATAAAACAGCTACTGAAATTCAATTGGTATAATATTGCTTACAGTTTCTTTGGTTCTTATGTTACAGTGGCATTTTGTGATCTGCAGGCTCTCCACATGGTTTTAGATAGCTCGATTAATAAAGCTGGGAAGTTGCTATGTGTGTATATGAAGACCGAGGATGGTAAACTTATTGAGATTAAACCATATGTTCGTATCCCAAGGACGTTTAAGCTATTCTTTGGTGTCATGTGTAAGTTCATCTTATTTCCTTGTCTTACATTATGCTTTATAAATTGTTTCTATTCTGATAAAATGTGAGGAGGAATATCATCATCTTTTATCTTATTTCTGATGCTATGCAAATATATACTTAGCTCAAAACGGTAAAACAAGAAAAGCATGTTGAATGTAAATGCCTGTAATGAGCAGCCAACATTGACCACCATCCATGTGGCGATGCCTTAGTTTAACTGACTTCTAACATGTTCTTTGCTTTTTCTTGAAAACCCGTTTTAGTGGTTTATTTAATCCTGCAATTCACCTCGCAGTGCAGATGCTACAGAAACTGAGTGTATCTGTCGTTGGTAAGCGTGAGAAACTTATGCGTATGATCAAGAACCCTATGACACAGTATTTACCTATTAACTCCCGGAAAGTAGGTGAGTATATTGTACTTTGGAAGCATTCATGTCACATCCATTATGAATGTCATGATGTATTTTTGCATTTCAGGACTCTCGTACAGTTCAGAGAAACTAGTTAGCATTCAAAAATATGTTGCTGTTGCTGAAAACAATATGGACCTTGTTTTTGTGGTATGGTTTGTACTAACTTGGCGTTATCTTTATATATAATATGGTAAAAATGGTTTGTACTAACTTAAAAAAATTATTTGTTAAGAAAACCTGTGAGAACATTAGGATTCAAAGGAACATAGATAGACCTAGACATTATTAGGCCATGCATTTTCTTTATGGTCAATTGTATTTGAACTAATTGGATAGAAGTAATTATTTGAAATCATGCATTACTTCCGGTTACGTCTTCTATGTAAATATCTATTGTTAATAGTTTAATCAAGCTGTTAAACTATAGAATATTAGCTGTGTTTTTGGGATTCAAATCACTCATCCAAATGGGTCATTTTGTCAAAATTTTGATGACCAAGCTGGTTCCAGTAACTGCCTTAAATTAATGTACTAATGTACTAACTTTAGATTGCTCTTGAGTCTTTACCATTTTGCATTGATTAAAGCTTTAAACTTTTTACAAGTTCATATTTTGTGCTTTGGATTTTAGACTTTAACTTAGCCTGAGAAATAACTGTTGGTATGATTTTCTTCTAATAAATCATGGTTGTTATATCATTAGGAGTATGGTGCATACAAGAGGGGAAGCTTTGACAAGATGCTTGCAGATGGTATGGTAGTTTTGTGCTTTTATTTATTTATTTTGGTCTGCTATAGTGATCATATTCAACACACTTCCTTTTTAGGCTATATTGCATGTATACGCAGACATTGATAAATGGTACTTGCATTGATTTTGGTAAGATGGTTTTCTCACATTTTTCAGGAGCAAAAAAAACAAAAAAAAAAAAAAAACACAGCTTCAGTGCCTGGGAAGTCTAGTTTCTATGCTTGCAACTAGTCTGAATATGGAATGGACTTGTGGAGAGAGCAAGGATCATAGTATTACTTTTTTTTTAATTTTTTTTACCAAAAGCACTCACTGCTGATATTTTATTTTTTGCCAGATAACACTCACAGGGTTCATCTTCTTGATCACATTTGTGCTGCTTGGCTATGTGAGTAAAACTTTTCTGCCTAGATATATTCGCCAAGGTTGGATTCAACTCCTCTTAGATAGGTCAATTCTGCTCATGGATTGCTACTTTTCCTATACCAGGTTTGCTTATATCATGTTCAATTTATGTGTTTGCGGTGCGCCTCTTGTATTAATTAACGTAACATTATGTGTACATTGGGATTTCTCCATTTTGTTATTGCCTACTCATTGGATAATTATCAGGTAGCTCAAGACTAAATAATAAAGGTTCGATGTTGGACAAGGAGTACAGAAGTTCAAAGCGGGCGACAGAGTTGTAACATTTCACCATGTGAGAAGAGCCTCTGCTTCAGAATTGGAATGAACAGAGGTAGTAGAAGAAAATGCTTACAACTGAAGCTGCTCAAGGCACAAGGTTGTGTTGACTACTTGTTTCTATGTAATTAGTCAAGATAATGCATTGATGACTTGTACATTTGGAGTTGTTAATATAAAGATTCATATATATATATATATATATATATATATATATATATATATACATATAAAACTGATTCTTTGCCTATAGCTAGTACTTGTGTCTATGTATCTTATTATGTCAAGATTGGAGGTGTTAGTTGACAGGCATAAGAACCAAAACAAGCTCAAATCTGAATCAACATCAAACAACAAAATTCAAGCAAATGTCTGTTGTCTGAAATCACCATAAACCACAGATGAAGCAGGTTAACTATAGTCCCTAGGCTAATCAGACAACAAAAAGACCAAAGAAAGTTCACGCTTCTACATATTCAAACGACATATTTATGTCATTTTACCAAAAAAGAAACAACAAAACTTTATGAGTATATGTTGTTCATAATTGAGTCACACAACAGAAAGACCCAACAAAGTTCACGCCTCTACATATTCAAACGACATATTTTTGTCATTTTAGTTAAAAAGAAACAACAAAACATAACAAATATATGTTGTCCACAATTGATTCACACAACAGAAAAAATCCAAGATGGTTCAAATCTCTATATATTCACACAACAGATTTATGTCGTCTGAATGAAATACATACGATAGAGTTTTATGAAAAGATGTTGTGCAGAAACCTTTATAACAACATATAACTGTTGTTTTGTTACATCTGCAACCACAGAAATTCATAATTCGGCATATCTCGATATAATCAGACAACATATTATTGGCCGGCCTATGTTGTTTGAGTGAAATATAGATCACGGGTAATATCTGTCGTCTGAAGGCCTAAGAGATATCAGGCTACTAGACAACAGAAATTTTCTGAATCAGACAACAGTCGAGGACTGTTGTCTGATGAGTTTATTGACATAGTGTCAACCCATAAGGAGAAGAAGTCATGCAATACATCAAGATCCTAGCCACCATCCATCCTTGTGTTGTCCCTAGGAGATTGCTTGCTTTCAAGGATTTTCAAGTTCTTCGTCTCAAGGCTTTTTCATTCATCATTCACAGTGTATTTCATACTTTCTTTTGTTTTCCTTTGTTTGATTCGTGGAGTTATGAATTCTAGTTAACTTGACGTTAAGGGCAAAGTTTAAAGCCAGTTTATATGTTTTGAAATAAAGTTGTGATTTCTTTTTGTTGATTTATATGTTGCTTATGTGAGATTGTTTGATTGATTTTGTTTTACAGAAAACTTTTACATGTTTATGTTCTTTGGTGGTCAACTTAGGATATATGCATGTAATTGGAGCTAGATTTAAGTAGTAAAGGCTTTAGACAAAAGTCGAAATCAATTAAGGAGGATTGCAAATAGATGAACTTTTTCATACTAGGTTGTGCACTTTGGTTGACATCATTTCTTTGTTCTCGTTGAATGTGTTCTTGATTAGCTAGCTTTCTAGACTATGATTGCATGTTCAATAGGATTGATTTAGGTGCTTTCACTTAGATTAATTATTCAAGGAAAGTAGAATATGGGAAATCGTTTGCTTTCTAACGTTTCACATGGTCAACTTCTTTCTCATGACATAGAAAATCAACTATAGGATTTGTAATTGGATTTCTTGCATATGGATGTGGTTTTGATCTTTATTCCTTGCGTTCCACCCTTGTATATATGTTTTTACTTTTTCTTTATTTTATTTATTTTAATTTTCAATTTTATACTTCTAAAACCCCCTATTTGTGTTTACTTGTATATATTTCTTTTATTTATTTTATTTTTGTAAATAATACTTTATACTTATATTAATTCTTTATTTGTTTTTGCAATTACAAGTGTACCCTCAATCCCTGGCTAGAACGATCTCTACTTATTCTATACTGACAACTACATTTTGCAGGGTTAAATTGCGCGCTTGCTTTTAAGTGCACCATCAACGAAGGCGCCAATCGGGTCGGAAGGAGGCCGGAAGCATCCCAGACGGCTTTTGGACAGCGATCGAGGTTGCAGGTTTCTGGGCAACAACCTGACCTGCAACACTGCAACCTCGTCGCCGGCGACTCCACCCGACTGCAGACTAATCCGTCCGACCCTTGGCCTCTCTCCGGCAACTGGCGCCGCACCATCGTGGCCTAAGTTGGGCTACAGCGCCGTCGTCCGCACTTTAGCGAAAGTGCGGACGTCCTCTCACGATCCGCTCCTTGTATATATATATATATATATATATATATATATATATATATATATACCCCCCCGGGTGTGCAAAACAAGTTACAAACCGGCCAAGCCGGTCAAAACTGACCTGTAAATATGGTTTGGTTAAGGTTTTTTAACTTTAAAAATTAAAAGTCGGTTTTCTCTTTTGCTTAAACCGCGGAAGCCAAACCAACCAGTATGTTTGAAATATAATAAGAAAAAGTTATATATATATATATATATATATATATATATATTCATTTGTCTAGTTGTTTTAAGTAAGTTCTAAATATCCAATTATAACTTTATTATCAAATGATATAATACCATATCGAGTCCAATGCCCAAAAGGCTGTAGAAGTCTAATATATAATCACTATGATTAATTTGATCATCTCATATCACATATCTCAATCTCTCATTCTCTAACATTTAATACTACCATATTAAGCTCGTATTTATAGCTCAGCCATCAAATGTTTCAATCACTTTAAATCTATTCTCGATTTTGGTTTTTAAATATTGGTTTTGGATTTGATTATTGTATTTTAAATTTAGATTATGCTTATTTAATATAATTTTTATTATTTGGGGAGATTGAATTTTACAAGAATTTTTTTTCATAAATAGTATCTTAATATAATATAAGTTAAAATCGCCTAACCGATTAAACCAAACCATCTTTAATTGGATTGGATTGGACCGGGTTAAGCTTTTTTTTTTTAATGACCGGTTGTCCAAAATGCTTAAACCGCTCACTTTAGTATAGAGACGGTTTAGAGTTAAAACTGATTCAACCCAATCCGCGTGCAGCCCTACCCACCCCACCCCCCAAAATAACAATAATAATAATGGATGCAAAAATGCATTAAAAAAGCACTAGACATAAGATGGGCAATGAAAAAAGTAACTTTTGTTTTTAAAAGAAAACTCTTAGCCCACCTCACTTACATATGTCATTGAGAATTGAACCAATAACTTTTACAATGTTGAAATTATAACTAATGATACATGCATGTTTCACATAAATAATGTACGTGAAATTGATGGTAATGAAATCAATAGGGGTTGTGCCCGTTTGCCCAAAAACTCATGGTATTTTGCCCAATCAATCCAACATCCTTGTATTTTGCCCATTTACACAACTTTTAGGTGAAAAGACTCATAAGGGTAGTCCTTTTGAAGTAGTGCCTAGTGTATCCTATGCTGACTTTTGGGTTCAAAACTCATTTTTTTCTTAGAAAATCTTGTTCCAACTTCTGAGAAAAACAAAACTAGCCTTCAACATGCCCAAGTTTTTCACCTAACGGCCTCCTGCCTAACGATTACTTTAACAGGCGGAATCACTGCTGCTTGTTTCTATCCTAAGCTGTGGCAAGTTTTTTCTAAAAAACCAGGAATTCTGAACTTAAAGAAAGTATAAGATACTGGCTGAACGAACATAGCAGAAATTTGACTTGCTAACTTAAAAACTGATGAAGTGGGTGAACACACTGAAATTATTTATATAAACATAATTACAAGCTAAAATTTCAGAGCCTCATTCTCAGGTAAACAGCTAAGAAGCTGTTTAGCTATCCATAAGAATGATTACAGTACTTACTTGAAATGAAAGCACACTTCTTCACACCGGCAGGAAGGAAAATCACTCTGCTACTAGAACTAATCTGAACTGATATCGAAATTTTCGAATGCCTTCTAAGAGAAGCTAAAGCTCTTTATATAGGGAGCGGAACTCAAACTACAATTCAAAAACATAAAATGTACAGAACGACTCCGTGATTTCCTGCTTTCCTTAGTGCTCCTGCTGGTGGAGGTCGGCCGGGGAAAAGCAGTTACTCTTAGGTGAAATGTTTTTCACCTGCTTTTTGAAAAGCAAAAGTCACTTTTGGGAAGAGTCCAAAAGAACTTTCGGTGTTTTCTACACCTGCTGCTTCACATGTTCTCGTCGGTTTCTGAATTGTGACCAAGGACAAACGAGTCGTTATCTGCCTGGGCCATCCTTGCTGTTGTTGCATTGTCTTCGACATCTGCATCAACATACATCTTGTAGTGGTTGTCAGTTTCAAGCTTTTCCACCCATCGTAAGCATGCCAGTGTCGAATCTATCTCCTTTCTGGTAAGAGATAGGAATAAGTCACTACTGACTACGTCAGGATGATCGTAAGCAGTGATGATAATTTTCTCCCCTGCTGCCAGGAAGGTATTGTAGGTATCTTCAGAGATGATCTTTTTGATATATTCTAGAGTCATGGCCTTCATCCATGGGATGCTTGAGTTTGGTTGGCCACTGTACCCTACACAGGCTGGTTGAAGATATTTCCTTTGAATAATTCTTACATAATGATAAGGAGGAATATATTCAACTTCACCGTTTGCCTTCTGGATCCATTCTGGAGGAGTGGATCTGAACTTCAGTCGAAGCATACAGTCATTCTTTCTTACATTTTTGACTGTGTTGACAATGATAGGCGGCAAACCTTTTAGATCATCATTTGTTTTAGTCCACAGATTATGGACAAAACCATTTTCAACAAGCCAAAGCTTGTGTTCTTGAGGATGTTCACTCTGAACATTAACCAGGTATCTTCCAACATAAGGACCTGAAACAATAAAGAGAGTTGGAGGAACTAGGTCTTCTGGATTGTGTCTTCCTATCAGACTATGGAATTCATGCCAGTCTGATTCATTGAGTGCCATGACAGGAACCCTAGCACTTTCTGGACTTTCAAGGAAGAGAATTTTTTCTTTTCTTACAGCACTCTGCTGTATCTGACTTTCTTCGAATTGTGGTCTGGCATTCTCATATAGTTCTTCAACTAGTGCAAAGAATGCCGGGAACATTAGACCACTGCTTCTTTCTTGAAAGGCAAATAAGAGATTGTCTAGGATTGCCTTCTGGTGATAAGCTAGTCTCCTGCCAGTTCTGAACACAGGAGTGTCAAAAGTTCTTAATTCATAATTGAAAACATTTATGACTCCAGTTGGAGTTGGTCTGCTTTTTGGCAAAGCAGCAACCGTCAACGGTCTTGATGAGCCTTTACTGTCTGCCGTTTGAGACGGGCTAGCCAATCCTTTACTCTAGGATTGATCAGTTGAGGCTAATCCTTTAGGACTTAGCAGAAACCTTTTAAGAACCTTTTCTTTGGTTTCCATAGGATCTTCTTGAGGTTCATGTTCTTTCCCAGTTCTTCTGCTTCTGGGATTACGACCTTCGTCGTCTTCTCTTTGGCTGAACATTGCCATTTCCCTGGTCAATGCGTCTGGAAGATAATTCTTGTTTCCTTCAATTAATTCAACATTATAATCATATTGGTTAAGAAACAATTGCCAGTTGGCTAATCTTCCTCTATCAGCAGCTTTGTCAAGTTTAAAATTTTTAAAATTCTTTACTCTAGCACAATCAGTGCGGACAGTAAAGGGTTTTCCAAGAAAAGCTGGAGAATTTAAAATCGTTTTCTTGACAGCCAAAATTTCTTTTTCCCCTGTGGGATAATTCAGTTCTGCAGGGCTGAACTTGCCACTACAAAATTTACAGATCTTTTCAATGTTAGTTCCAGGCGTTTTTGCCAGAACCACACCGGACCAATAATTATCGCTCGCATCTGTCTGGAGGATAATTTCATCATTCTGTTCTGGTTGTTGAAGAGGAGGGAGGTTTTTGCAGAGATTTTTTATCTGCTTCACTATCTTTTCATCATCTTCTGTGAAGTTCCATTTTCTTTTGGAACTTGTCTTAGGAGATAACATTGCTGTTAACCCCGAGATTTTAGGGATGAAATCTCTCCCATAATTTATGACACCGAGGAATCTCTCTAGACTCTTAGCATCAGGAATTTTGTCTGGGAACTTCCAGATCTTTTCAAGGATATGAGGTTGGAGTTTTATGACCCCATTCTTGATGTTTATTCCTAGGAAATCCACTTCATCGAGGATAAAGAAGATTTTCTTTTCTCCTAAGATAATTCCATGTTGAACTATCAGCTTTACTACCTCGTGGAGGTGTCTCATGTGTTCTTCTCTGTTTTTGGAGAAGACCAGGATGTCATCTATGTAGACGACACAGAACTTCGCCACATGCTTGAAGATGTTGTCCATCTTTCTTTGGAAGATTGAGGGAGCTTGCTTTAGACCAAAGGGCATTACTAACCATTCGTAATGACCTTGTGGTGTTCCAAATGCAGTGAGCGGAATGCTCTCAGGATGCATCTTGACCTGCTAGAAACCCGACTTTGCATCGAATTTCGAAAAGACTTTGGCTCCTCTGAGCTGGTTAATCAATACTCTTACTTGAGCAATTTGATAGCCGTCTTTGACAGTCTTTTTATTGACGTCTCTATAGTCAATAACCATTCTAGCTTTTCCTCATAGGTTTTCTGCATGATTTCTCACGTAGAATGCTGGAGCATGATGAGGGCTAGTGGAAGGTTGAATTAATCTCTTTTTCAGGAGATCTTCAATATCTTTTCTGAATTCCTTTTGATCTTCTTCTTTGTACTGAGGAATGGCTTTGACATGACAGATAGCATTCATGTCATGCAATCTCAATTCACAGACCACTGGGTCTTTTTCCCAAAACTTTTGAGGATTTGTATCCACATTCTGCTCGAGTAGTTTCTTGATTTTTTCAAGAGTGGGAATTTGTTGAGACTCAAGCTTGTTCTGAAAGTGCTTGAGGTTGTGCTCATAGATGAAACTAGCTTCTTCTTCTTCATCTTTACTAGTTTCTTCTTCTTCTGAAGAGTCTTCAACAAGCAGTTCTTCTTGTTGTTTGATTTGGAGTATGGGCTCAAATTTGGGTTTGTAGGGGGTAAGATCACCACTATTCTGTTGCGATCTCTGATATTGAGTAGTAAAACCGGGACCAACCACACTCTTGGCGTGCGTGAGACGGTCTGCCCAGAACACCCATTCTCCTTTTCTGAAGCCTATCGCTTCTTCATTCTGAATGAATCTTTGTTAGAGAATAAAATCATTTCCCAACAAGAAATCAGATCCTTGGCCTTCAGATTGTCAAACATTCTGGATGATAAATGTTCCTCCACCAATGGTGATATGAACAGTTTTTGCTACTTTTTTCATGGTGAGATGGCTCCCATCAAATGTAACACCAGTAGCTGACTTTTTCTTGTCTTCTTTCCAGAGTTCATCTGGAATTGCAAATCTCTTTGCAACAGTAAATCCCGATCCATTATCTACAAAGGCATGCAGATGATATTTTCTATGATCCGGGAATTTTAGCCCGATCTCTATGTAGTTGCTGTATCTACTGGTAGAGACGACCTTCGATTGATGAAGCTCATTTTCTTGAACTTGTTCCGTTGGAATGAATGGTTTACATTCTTCTGGAACATGTTCCCGAGTGGGAGATTTATCTACATCATCATCCCAATCTGTAGGAATTATCTCTTTGATTTCTGGATTTCTGAACCATGACGGAGGGTCATATCTGACTTGATAGTCAAACTTGCCAGATGGTTGGCCAAGTAGATCCCATGTTTCAGTATCCTTTTGTCGTTCTACGAGATGAACAGTTTCTGGTGGTTTCACCAGTTCTACATTTTCTGGTATTTCAACCAGTTCAATATCTTCATCGATTTTTTCTTCGTCGATGGTCTCTTCCTTTTTCGAGGAAGGGGGAGAAGGTTCCATAATTTTTTGAAACAGAGTTTCTACCTCTTTTTCTTCTTCTTTCTCTTTTTGTTCAGAGAAATATTCTTCATATTCTTGTTCAACCAATTGGCTGACCAGGCCATTCTTGGTTTTTCTTCTTGCTTCAGCTATGAAGCATTCTTTGTGATAAGTCTTCTTAGACTCTTCATAGAACATAGGGAGACCATTCTTTTCGTGACATAAGCAGTAGTCACAAACGAATGTACCAGGATTCACCTGATAAGAAGACATTAATGCTTCTGTCTTGCTTTCTTCCCAATTTTTGATTCTTAAAACATTCATTTGTCTGGATTCGAAGTACTCTACTTCAGAATCTATCTCAGACTCTTCTGATGATTCTTCTTCTTCAGACCAGGCAGAGTAGACTGTCCTGTCATCATCTTCATCATTAGAATAGGCTATTTCGTAGCCTTTCATATTTGCTACTTCTACTATTTGCTCATATTCTTCAAAAAGAGCTTTAGTAGATCTTTTACTCTTCTCAGGGCATTCGTTGGCATAGTGCCCTTCAGCTTTACATAACCAACATCTACAAGCTTTCTTGCTTGGTTGTTTATGCTGATGAGTATTCTTCTTTTTCTTGAAGAATTTCTTTTTAGGATCTTCATCCTTTTGTTTTTTGTAATTGGAACTCCTCTTGAATTTCCAATCCCTTTTTTGATTACTCTTTTTGAATTTTTTAGAGTAATATTTTTCTTTCTTTTTTCTGTGGAATTTGGATTCATGACATCCCCAGTTTGTGGGCATATCTAATATTCCATAACAGAAATTTTCAACTCATTTGAGTTGTTTCTTGGCCATCTTAGCTCTAAAATTGGCTTTGCATTGCTCTTTCAGTAATTGCCGGATTCTGTCGGCAATTCCTCCAACTGAAAATCTTTCAATTGGTTTTTCAGCTATGCTTTCTCTCACAGCTGTTCTCCATGGTTCAGGGAGTTTTCTATGCAACAGATTAACTAGATCAGTATTCTCTAGTTCACCAATTGTACAGTAATATTCCTGAAACTCATTCAGGTATTCTTCGAAATATCTCATGTCACAGATTTTGAGAGCATAGATATTCGATTTTGCCGTTTCTTTGGCTTTTTCACTCAGATTTGAAAGATCTCCACAGAACTGATCGTACAGGGGTACTGCAAAATCATACGGAGACTTGGAATTTTTGATTTCTTCAAGCCAATCTCTTCCTCTGGCAGTTTCTTTGAAGGATAGGTAGTACTTTTTTGCTACTCCTGTGAGAGTAGTTTCATAGTACACCTGCAAATCTGGTGCTTCAAATTTTCCAAGGGTAAGTGCAGAGGCCATCATCAGGCTATCTACCCATTGGTCAATGGTTTTTCTTTTGTCTAGACTCTTGTCTAGATTTAACCAGATGCCATAGTTCGTGATCGGAACTCTTGGCAGATTGTCTTCTGGGACAAATCTTTGGGAATTTCTTTCCCCTTTTTTACCCGTGGGGGCTTTCTGAGATGGGAGTTTTACTTTCCCTTTTTCTCTGCTAATGAAAGTTCTGGAGCTCTCTCCATCTTCCATTTCAAGATCTTGGTAGGGAAAGACTTTTCTCGTCTTTCTGAATTTGAATTCTTTCATTTCTTCGATTAGTTTTTCTAATCGTTCAGGACTTTCACAATTCTCAGCTTCTTTATAGAGATCATCGAGCTTCTCAGCTCTGAGCATATGGACTGGTCTGCATAGATCAGCTTCCAGATCTTCTTCTGATATTGGCTCTTCAATGGTGGGTTTTGTACCACTAACACTAGCTTCTCTGGTGCTGTAGATTCTTCTCAGAAGACTGCTGTTTATCCTGAGGTTCTCAGGACAGACATCACTTTTCCTGTGATTGTCAAAGTTGAGGCTGATTTCTCCAGTTCTTCTACTCTCGTAGATTTTTGCTTTTGCTCTTTCCGGTTGCTTTTTTGGACCGGATAATTTCCATTCAATCGGAAATGTTACTTCATTCCAAGTAACTTTGTGGATCTGCTGTGAATGGTTCTTCTGATTGGTGAGGAATCTAGTAGTAAGACCTGAGATATTTGTTATCCTTGTCTTAGGGGCTACTGTGGTACTCATCAATTTATAGTATATCTTGTATACTATTGCGAGTTCTTGCATGTCTTCTTTCATGGATATGCCATCTGTCTTGACTCTTAGTCTGAGGCAGTGAGCTGCATCTTTCAAGCTGGTGGTGAAGTTGGGGAAGCAGTTGAAATATGCCACTTGGTCGCATAAGGATGCTTCGAGCGTTCCCAACAGACTAGCTTGGAAGTCTGTTAACCTGTTGTCCTGTAGAACACATAGGACCGAACAGTTTATTCCTTCACGTGCAAGTAGATTTATGCCTACTTGGACTGCTCCAATATGCATAAATTGATATTTCTTTGCTTGAGCTCTGGCTACTTCTACTGGAGTGATTAGTAGAAGATCAGTCTCTCCACCTGCTGTTGCTGGGGTTGTAATCTCCAGTAGTTTAAAATAATGGCTGTCCATTAAATCAAACTTTCCTCTTTTGTAGATCTGTTTGAAATCTAACTTTGGGATTGAGGAATTTTTTACTTCTTGTTCAATCTCATTGAACTCAAATTCTTTAGCATTTAGGAGTTGTACTCCTTTCTTCTTTCCAAAGATGCTTAACATCTTCATTTCTCTCTCTTCCGGGTTTTCATACCGGATACTAGTCTGACTAGTAGATGGTTCCAGAAAAATCATGTTTGGAACACGATTTGTGTCTGGTTTTTCTAATGGTTTGAATCCATTAGTTTTCTTTTTTACTGTAGGCACTTTCTTGTCCTTCAGTATATTTTTCATAGAGTCCAGCGTTTTTTGCTGTTCATTGATTTTTCTACTGACAACTGTCAGCTTTTCTTCTTCCGTTTTTGGAAGTTCCTTGATATAATCCAGTTTGTTTTCCAATCTTTCCAATTGGTGGATTATAGCAGGTAATTTTTCTAGATGAGTTTGACATCTAGATATTTCTAGTAACAGCTTCTGATATTTCTCATCAGAAGTTTTGAGTAGAGAATTTATTTTCTCTAATAATAATTCTGACATTGTCCCCATTAAGGAGGGGTTCTCCTTTGAGCTAATTTACAAGCTCTGATACCAGTGATGTGCGGATCTAACCAATTCTAACCAATGCTCAAATAATCAAGAGGTTTTTGTTCCTCTTCCAGAACATCTAAGAGATTATCTATCTCCTCTTCTATTCTATAGATTCTAGTCTGTAGTCTATAGATAATATCTCAGTAATTGGGAGAATCTCTACTAAGATTATCTCTATAGGTTTTTAATTTTCTCAATTTCTCTCTCTCCTTTTGCAGTTCCTTAGTAGTAATTTTGCAGATAGCAATCAACTCAAGTCTATCAACAATCGAAATTATGAATAGTAAAGTTTACTGTTTACCGTCGAGTAGAGGATGCAATTCAGCTGCAATTATATCTAGACAAATAATTTTGAGATGGGCCCACCACGTTTCATCAAAGGAAAATAAAAGGAAGCAAAAGAATAGTAAAAGCAAGAGAGAGGGGTATTAATAGGATAAACATTTAGTGAAAGGAATAGTTAGGAGAAAAAGAGAAAACTTTTGGGTAATTGGGGTTGAAAATAAGTTGGTAGAGTGCATGGGGTTGTATTTAGTATTCTATGGGTAAGTGGTCATTATCCTAAATCAATATAACCGGTAGTATGACTAACCATGCATATTCCGTGCAAAATCTAAAGTCAATAGGGAGCAATCTTCCACCAAACTATAACCGAAGAATCAAAGAACTCAAATTCCAAAACACAACACCCAACCCAATTCCTTTAGATTCCAAATATGAATCCAAACACCACTCCCATAGGCCCAAGACCCACGACGACCGAAGTTGGTCCTGCCAATGATCCAGAATGAGAGAGAGAGTTAAGGGAGAAGACAGAGAGAATAATGCGTCAGAATAATGCGTCTGTGCATGAAGAGAAGAGCGGCATCTCTTCTCACGTACAATAGGGTTTTCATGGCTGTGTGTAATTTCTTCAATGAAGATATAAGTTGGAATTTTGAAAGAAGCATTCATCTACATTGACCACCGGTACAATGAATATCGCTGCTTCTACTTCTAAAAAGAGGTTAGGCCTAGCTTCTGTTTTTCAAAAGAAAAAGCCCCTACTTCTGGAAAAAGCAGGTTGAGGAGCAATTTACCAAACACCAAAAAGGCTGGTGCTTATAAGTGGAGGAGCTAAAGAGGCCCCCAAACACAGACATTCAACTTATTTTCCGACTCCGGCCAGTTGGTTCAGGTTCTTTACCCCACTAGGGCACAGCCTCACTTCTTTGGTCGCCCTACCACCACTAATTGATACCCAAATGACTAATCACTAGTGGCTTCCTAATTCCATTGAACAGCTAGAAAATCCACCACTACATATATTGTGGTCCACTTGTGCCGGCCTCTCTCAGCTCTCGTGAATCATGATGATTCCATATAGATCCCAATTAGCAAAACATATAGTGTACCTAATCCTCAACAATATATGGTGTCACCAAGCTTCTCCACTAAGAAAATTTTGTTCCTTTGTTGCTAAAGTTAGATGATTGTATGCACCGACAGTGCAATTTTAATCTCTAAAAAAATAACAGTCACTCATCTAATCCACTCCTTTATATATTTTAATATCAAAAAAATTACATCCAGTCATATTGCAAGTACCCATACACTGACGGTGCATGAAATACACTCCCGTGAAGAAATGTGGGAGGAACTAACAATGTTGTTACTGTCTATCGACGTAGCAAGTTAAAAATTCTAAGCAAAGATGCCTTAAACATAACATACTAGGTAACAGAGTAGCTTAGTTCTTAACACCACCAGAGACTAAAGTGAACCATGTCAAATTTATAATTCCAGAGCTAATACATTTCAATTACGACTAAAGCTACAAACGGGTATGTCACTCTCTACTGTTATGCTCATTGCTCTTAAGATAACATCGCATATTCCTTCCATATAATATCGATCTAAGCACTATTGTCCGCACACGAGTCCCATTAATAAATCGAATGATTTATTCTATCATCAAAAACTAGGGCGTGTCATGATAGCCCATGCACATCGCACTAAGTTGATTGCTTTACTATATATCATATATAATCACTGGTGCTACTTTCTCACCCTCTCATATATTTGCAACTCATGAGAGCTGGTCTACTCTTGTAACTGCAAGGCATCTCTACCTCCTTGTCCTTTGAGGTTTGAGCTGAGAATTCAGATATGGAGAAGAGCAAATCATTTTCTGGGTACTACTCAACTGCATATACAGAGGCGAGGTTCGGGTTTGAGGATCGACCGAAATCTTACAGCTTCAATGGTCCGGTGAGCAAGGTAGAAGGGCCATCTTCAGCATCAGGGTCTGGTAATAGTAATCCAGAGCTGGAGAGAAGGAAGAGGGTGGCAAACTATAACATGTATACCATGGAAGGTAAGTTCAAGTCGTCGCTGCGCAACAGTTTCAAATGGATCAAAGGCAAGTTTGTTGACAACTTCTATGACGAGTAGTACTATTACTGGTGAACTAAACAGTAAACAAAGTATCAAAACTCTCTCTCTTTTTGAACTGTACATAGTTTGTTTACTACGAGCATAAAACTATTGTGTTTCAAGACCTTAGTTGATTCTAATGATTTTCTAAGGCTTGGATCCGTTGACATGTATATGTATAAGAAGGTTTTGAATGCTTTCGATTGATCAAGTTTGATTCAACAGTCCTTTGCATGTGTGGAGCTGATCTTGCCAAATGAGCATGCTTACCTTTTACTTTTTATTTTCTTCTAAGGAGTGTATCGGTGTCGGAATTGATGTTTTGGCTGGACTTAATTCAGCTGTCAACTTCTGTTGCAGCATGAGTTTCCACTAGCTAGAGATGCTCTTAAAAGTAAATAAGATGAGATATTTTAGGACTCCAAATTCCGCTGTATCTGTATCTTAACATGATATGAAGATAGAGAAACAGAGACATTGTTTCATCAGATCCCAGATTAGGCTAGTACTAGCTAGAACAATTTGGATTTTGCTTTGGATCTCTGAACAAGCACCTTTCCACTTGCAAGTTGAGGAGGTTCAAAGTTGCTCGTTGATATATAATGATTCATGGAAATCGGGATGTTCCGTTGCAAATTCGAACTTATCTCAGATATCCTCCTCTTTCTGCAATGATTTCTACATTCCATTGTTCAACATTATCTATATTATTATGAGGCTAATTTTGCAGCAGCTTCTGCACAGCTAAGTTTTGAAAACAAAATTTTTAGCACACGTGTGGTCTGTGTTTTGTTATATAAACAAGAAATTTGTGTTGTTTCAACTTTATAGAAATTATAAGAAGAATCTAAGAACAGCAAGGTATAGAATACAACAAGACTGGGATTAATAACTTGAGAGGACAGATAAACAAATATCTGGTGTGTGGGTGAGAGTAATGCTAAAATTTGAGTGGAAAGGCATGATAATTTCATAATGAACATTGTCTTCCGTCGAAATTCTTCAGCAGCTCCTTACACACATGATTCTAGTCCTTCGGTCTAGCACTGAAATCCGAGCAGCATCAAATCTAGCACAAGCATACGTAAAGATCTATTGCAATGTGTTAGCAAATCATGTCTATTGTCCAATGAATCATTACACAACTACTTTTTCTGTCATCTTACCATTCAGTGCAAAACCAACTTCTTTTATTTTATGGAGAATTTTCCATAGGTAATCTGTGAAAAAAAATAAAAAAGTTTACAGAGACAGAATTATTGTTTATAGCACAAACTCATGTAAGGGAAATTTGAGACCAAAAAACTGGGAAAAAGAATTATAAGTTTCTAGCCCGTAAGGGGTAGAAAGCTTGAGCTGATAAAGATATGTTCTGATTGCCTATACTTTGTCGAATCCAAACATCTTCTCAGGATCAAAATTTCGGAAGTCTAACGTTGAATGAGATCTCCTGTATGTACCACCTTCAGTGTGGTTGACAATATCTTTTATAGAGGCCTGTAAGAGAGTAAAGTTGTTGATGTTTTTGAGAGCATCAGGATTAATGTTCTTGAGAGCATTGGGATGACCCTCGGTGCTTGGAAATCTTTTTTGATGTAAGCGGATTATTGGGGAAAGAGATGCATTCAAGTTCTCGTGTATGGAGGGTCTAAAACTGGAGGAAGCGCTGCTGCTTGCACTAGTGTTGCCCATATCTTGGCTATATATGCTTCCCATTTCTTGGCTGTGTGTCCTTCCAGTTTCCCCATTCTTTTCCTGAATAAAGTAGAAAAAGCCAGGATATAATTCTACATATGAGCTATATTAAGTAATGGTGTAGTCATTTCATATATACAAACTGAGAGCATGATAGTTTTAAGCCAAGTCTGAGTAATCAAAGAAAAAAGAAAAGGTGAAACAATGTACCCTAGTCAAAAAATATTTTCCATTTCTCACTTTCCATGTTATCAGAGAGGCGATATCACTCACAATACAAGGTGAATCTTAGACGAAAGACTGCAGTCGGGTTAAATGGCTAGTCATTGTCAATTTTTACAATATGTTGTTTCTTTAAAGACAGAATCCATTCCCACTACTATTAGTTCTTTTGTCCTGAATAATTTACTCGGAACTGCTTCCTGAGGAAGCACCTAATCCAGAAAGCAAAGCGAGCAAGTGCTCCTAGAACCCCCAAAGAACATTGTTTTTCTACCAAACACAATAAAAAGCAAGTTTGATCGATTATTTGAAAGTACATTTGGAACTACTACCACACTGTGAAAGAAGAGCCCTTATTGTGTGACGTACTACTTGAATCACTGTTCTCATTTTTTTACTAAAACACATTTTTCGCCCATGAAACTTCTGAAGTACATGATATTATCCCAAATGAAACATATATTGACTCAAACAAAAAGTCTGCTTTAAGGAACTTGTCCGTGTGCAAAACTTACCTCATTCAACGATCCAAATTCTCCTCTTCCCTGGACCTTTCTTTGATGAAAATCACGGTTTGTTTGAGACCATTGCCTTACTTTGTAGACCCTCCTTGCATCAGATGAAAAACCACAATTAGGTCATTCATATTTAGGGTGTTTAGACCTCCACTGAACTGTTAACGTGCATTTTATCTATACATTAGATGTTAGTTAAATCAAATGAGGTTTTGACAGCATTTACTCTAAATTAAACCAACTGTAAACAAAACAGCAGATCTGAAATGACAAAAATGCAATTCAAAAACCTCATGAATTAGAAAACACCTGATCAGGAGTAAGTTTTTTAGATTTCCTTGTGTTATGAAAAAGTAGTACCACATGTTAGAGTTAAATAAAAAAATAAAACAACAGAAATTTTAATTTTTCATCCAGGCAAGTTCAAATGCATGTCCAAATAAACTACATCTAGGTGTCCTTTTAGTATAGTTTGTATAATATCAATCAAAATAATGAAAGTAGATTGTTGGTAGTAATTTAATAGCATACTTCTTCCGATCCTTGCTTTGAGCCGGATCATCCTCCTCTTTATACAGCACTGGTAGAGCTGAAAGGTCACACGCCAATGGACTTGAACTAAAGAACTGAAGGCAGAAAATGAAATTAGAATCTGTAAATAACATGTTGAACAGATGTAGATCAAACAATAAAAAAGAACATACTGAAATAGTTCACCAAAGCATTTAGCTTTTCTTCATTCATTTTTCTCTTAGATCGACCAGATTTCAAATGGTATGTACTTGAGAGATGAGATTGTACTTGAAAACTTCAAAGTCATAAAGTAAAGCAGTAATAACATGGCACATTCAATTGATGTCCCATGAGAAAAAGATGTAAGCAGTTGCTAAAACAGATCAGAAATAGATAACCCCTACCCTTTAACTTCTATATAACAATGCTAGTGATCAATCACAGTACAAAACAATAAATACTCTCTATGTTAATTCATTGACCACAAACTCTTAGTCAATTCAGAATCAAATTCATGATTAATGAATTGCAAAAAGGATTGAACGTACAACTGCAACTCTGACTATTTTAACTATTGATATCTTTTTTGCCTCAAGTGCTCTTTATGACGATGTTCAGTTCAATCAAATAGAACAGAAAACTAAAAATTGGTAGAGAAAATTGACTCCAGAGAGAAAAAGCTCATTGGTACGCACTCCGCTCTGGAGACCAGAAGCGGCACTGCCACGAGATGTCGGGTCAAGAGCTAGAAGAGTGATCAACAGACCAAATGATGGCATCGAGAAGTCCCTGAAGAATTCTTCAAAACTAGGTTTGTAATGATGTGGGGGTCGGAAGCTTGTTGGTAACTTCATTTTCTTCCAGTAATCATCTGAGGGGGAACCACAAAGCTTGAAGATTCTATGAAGTTGCTCAACCTGAATACACAGATGCATAAGAGAATAAGAGAATAAAAAGTGCCAGTTATAAGATGAAAGCGAATGTTCCAGTAATTTCAGCTCTCATCATAGAAGGGATTTTCATATTGAAATTGGAGAAAGAGATGAAAAGGCAAAACCAACTATTTCTCATATGAGGACAATACATACAAAGAACTCAATATTGTTTTAATATCATCAGATAGGATATTTGATTGTGTAAATAACTCATTTGAGAAAACTGTAAAGCTGACTTGGTTCCCACAAAAGTCCTAATGAACAAATGATTCGAGTTCCTAGTGTAAGAGCATAACTAGCATCAAAGCGTTTTACCTCAGTCCTCCCAGGCATAATTGGCCTTCCTACAAACATTTCTCCCAGTAGACATCCTGCACTCCAAAGATCAATACCAACTCCATAATCTGTAGAGCCTAACAAGAGCTCTGGGGCTCTATACCAGAGTGTCACAACTCGGCTCGTAAGAGGACGTTTTTGTTTGGGAGGGAAGAAGTTTGCTAGCCCAAAATCTGCAATTTTGAGCATCCCATTCTTGTCTATTAGCAAGTTTGAAGGTTTAATGTCTCTGTGTAGAATTCCTTTCTCATGGCAGTGCTGGAGACCAGAAAGCAGTTGCTGCATATAGCACTTTACCTGTAAAAAAAAAAAAAAAAAAAATAATAATAATAATAAAAAACTCCAAGTCATTCCAAACAAACCTCTACCTAGTGGAGAAACAGTTATGAACTTAGGAACCGATGAAGTTAGTTTGCAACAATTAGAAGCCCGTGCCAATTACGCAAATAAATGAAACTATTTTACAACATTTCCACCGGAAAAAGAGTAGTCATCATCATCATCATATTCAACCTTTTCTATTCAAAATCAATAGTCGAACTGTCCCTTCCTTATCATCACCTATTCCTGATTGGTTGAGGAACTCCACACTTTTCCCAAAGACAATATTTCATGAATATGGACTCCATGAGTATGAACCAATAACTACATATAACTGTAAGGATGAAGAAGGGAAAATGCCAACCTGTGGTTCAGTGAGCCTCTCTTCAGGACGTGAGATTATTTTAGTCAAGTCGTATTGCATGAATTCAAAGACCAAATATAGACTATATTGCATCCTTGACATGGCTAGTCCTTCAAACTTGATGACATTGGGGTGATCTAGCCTCCGTAATATCATTATCTCCCTCGCCATAAACTTGATACTCTCTGGCTCTGATGTGTCAAACCGGACCTTTTTCAAAGCAACAATCTTTTTGGTGTCTCTATCACGAGCTTTGTACACATTGCTGTAGGTTCCTTGGCCTACCTGCAAAAACCAGAAATAGATTCAGGCCTAGTCATACTCTTGCCCTCCAGGAAAACCAAGTAAGGAAAACGAATTTGTGGCACCAATTCTTTACCTACCCACCTGACCTCTTCTCCTTCCAATTTCTCTAACTGAGTTTGAAAATTGAACGTATATCACTTCAATTTCATAATGATATAGCAAATAACATCACATGATAAGAACTAAGGCAACTCATTCTAGCTCGCTCACACCTTATTCACTAAGACAATTTGACAAGAAACAAAGCTATCAACTTTTTCTTGAACAGATTCTAAGAACAAATGTAACATTGGCAAAATGGGATCTTGCTGAATCTGCATTTATTTACTGAAACGATATGTAATAGAAATGAGTATAACATACTGAGTACAAATTACCTTAGCAAGCTTGTCATATGAATCAGCACTCTTCGGAACCAAGCCATCCAAAACATCTTGAGGCACATTATCAACAAGCCACTTTGGCCAGCCATCCACAATTTCATCATCATCTCCTCCAGTCTGCGTCACTGTAAGCCTTCCTGAAACATTGCCTCTCTCTGTCTCTCTACTAACCACACCCTTCCCACCTCCTCCTCCTCCTCCACTATCAGCCTTAACCTCGGCATTAACCCTCACCGGCTCCTTTCCCGGGGGTTTCAGGGCAATGGGTTTCCCTACCCCACCTCCCTTGACATACCCATGATCAACTTTCAACTTGTCAAGGCCATGAGGTCCATGAGTTGGGGAGTTGGTCTTGGTCTGAATACACCCCATTAAACCTCAGAAGCAGCGATTAGTCTCCGACTGAGTGTTTGACGGTAGCACCTAGGTGACATAGTAATCATGAAAGTGGATAAAAACATTGGGAATGTAGGGATAGGTGGTGGCAAAATTTGATTGAGCCTGCCGTCCCTTGGCCGGCACTGCTTGGATTTATGCCAAAGGAGAAGGGTGTCATTGATCATTGTTTGGCTCCGCTTACTCCGCCATGAGAATTTGGGGAATGAGACTTGAAAATGGTCTTTAGGGTTGGATAATTTTCTTTTTCCCTTCTCCATTTTCACGACTTGGACCGTTCTCAAAGGGAGTGGTAGAATGAGAAAAATGAAAGGGAGATTGTGATGGGAAGTTGGAATGCTCTATTTGGTGGGTAAATGGATCATTGGGTCTGCGTACAACAGTTGCAACCTGCCAGCAGCCAGCAGGCTACTCATCCACATTGTAATTGGAGCAATTCATAAAAAACTTAGAAAATCTATGGAATCCAAGGTATTGTATACTTTGGGTTAGTTTTCGGTGAATTCATGAATGTGATGATAGAATATTTCGGGATATGTCAAACTTCGGAGCACTACCAAATGTTTCCTCAAAAAATAATATGTTATCAAGACTTTTATGACGTTTTCGTTTTTGAAGTTTCGGTTACACTCGTAAACAAAAGGATAGTCTTTAACCCGTTATATTTGTTCATGATGAGTACGTGGGAACTGACAGAAAATGAGACAAATAGTTCATTCTGACCTGCATACACTACAAAACAGACAAAGGTCCTTCCATGTTAATTTGGCACTAGTTTAACTGCATTTTTATAAATTGCAACTCCATATTTCCTACCATATCTAAATTCCATTTAGAAAGGTACGATAATAAACTGTACAGCACCAACTCCAACTCCAATTCCACGAGTCACCTCTTCAACTATTAAATAGAGAATGAACTAACAGTTAAACAGAGTACCAACCTTGGGATTCTAGAAGCTAGCCTACCTATCTAAAAGAAGAGTATAAGGCAGACACTATACAGAAATATTTTTCTCTACATGTTGGTCTTAGTTGAAGAAAGATGCTGCAAGATTCAAAAAATTGCATAGTGGAATGTATTGCCAATCAATCCAAGTCCATGCTTCAATTCAAAACAGTAGATAGAACATATTTGATATGACTAGAAGCCATGCGTTTGAAATGGACTTGACATAACTATATGCAATGAATCATTAGGAATTTGACTGTTCTCTTATTCTTCTATTCAAGTCTTGACATATATGGGTTTGCATAGCATCTTTTTCTTTATCCTTTTCAGAAGTCTAAACAAGCACTTTAACCTCATGATGTCATTAATCCCTTGATTTGGAATCTCCATCAAAAGGGTCCCTTAGTCTCCAACCGCTACTTAACAAATCCGCTGATGCTTGTACTCTCTGCATTACAGAGCTTCTGGGAGACAGGCAGGCCAAGATCAAAGGGCCCCAAAGAGTCGGTCTGTGGTGCAGCAGCAAAAAGAAAAGATTAGCTTATATTTTTCTTTGTAAAGTTGTATATCACGGTATATCACTTCAATAAGAAATTCAATTACCCATTTGATGCCTGATAGCCCTAGGCTCCGTTCATCATTGTTCAAATATGAACAATTCATCCGTTCTGTATTAGATTCTTGCCGAGCATGGTCTTTTGGAAGCTCAGCTAATCTATTACCCTGAAAATAGACATCAGATATGAGTTGAAATTGACAACTCTAGAACAGCCACAACTTTATGCTGTTTCAAGTGTATAGTCTTGTGACTAGGGATTTGAACAGATGTTTAAGAATAAAAATAGCCTCATGTTTGATCATACGCAAGAGACTAAAGAATGTAGTCTAATTATTTTAATTAAACCAAGGTTGGAATGGTCTACCAAACGGAATTGCTTAATATATCAATTGCTAAAATAAACCAGAAGACATCCCTCAAAAGGTTCACAAACATGCAAGGCATTTTCTTACTCCATTAAAACCTAAATGTTGCTATTCCACCACACATCACCTTGACACCTAATTTAACCCACCTAAATGTTCCTATTCCACCACACATCCTCATTTAACCAAGAAATCAATGTTAAATAGTTGCTACGTCCTTAATACTTCAACAGATTTGGAAATTTCAAGTTTCAACTTTTCAATACCTTAAGCATTCTTCGCAGCTAATTTTGAGGTTATCAATCAAAACAATTGGTGGCTGATGTGAAATCCAAGTTTAAACATTAGAATTTATCATATCAAATTAATCCATGTAGTACTCAAATCATGTATAGATGATATACAAATACACATTACGTTTTATGTGGCAAGATTACTGTAAAGTAGACTGAAAGGTAATGGATTTCAAACCCTAGTAGATTGAAGCAACATACATTTATGCACAGTCGCAGTAAAAGAAACAAATAAGCAAACAGAATTACACAAACCTTGGCTGGAAGAGGAAACTTGAACAGTTTGAAACCAGAGTTCTGGCTCGAACCTCCACAACTTCCTCCGATACCCAGAACATCTTTTCCCAGAGAAAACTTTTGAGAGGGAAATGCATGACAGGTTTCTTCAGCATCCAAAATTGATAAGCAAGAATCATGAGCAGATGGCCTTGAACCTTGAGGATTATCATAAATTGAATGAGCTGGCTGCAAGCTTGAATTGCTCATAGTTGATTGCGCACCAAAACGATTGATTTTTCCCTGTAAGGATACTTCAGACAGGATGCCGCCAATGCTTATAGATGGACAATCAGCCCACAACTCAAATGATTTTGAATCACTCTTTATGCCCACAGGATGTGGGGTTTTAGCCTTCTCTCTCTGTTTTTTATTTCCATTATTGCACTTAGCCTGTAAGGATGCTTCAGAAAGGAGGCCTCCAATGCTTATGTCAGTTACAGTATCAACAACCAGTGCATGTTTACCATCCACCCCCCTCTGGCCATCACTCTAAATACAATAAAACAGAACTTCAGAATATCAGTAAAATCAGTGAAAATACATGTTGCATCTAAATCTAATGTGTGCAATGCAGATAGCTAAAAAAAGTCCTCTATAGGATACACAAGAAGTTTCTTTATCTGCTGAAAGATTGTCAAAGGAAGGATGCGAAAAGCTTGTATGAGAAATCCAACATTTCTTCATGTCTATATAGACTTCCCAGTTGATGCAATTTCAACTTAAAAAAGTCATACTCACCATAAATTAAGTGTTTCAGAAAATTCAGGTATTCACATTAATAAATGCAAAAGGTTACTTGGGTGATGATGGAGGTGCTTGTGAGCATTATGATGAAGGAATCACTCAAGAGAGAGAAGCAGAAGAAAACTTTACCAAAAGATCAGCATCTACATTAGAAATCTTCTCAGCATTTGAATTTGTCCTTTCATTTATTGATTCCATATATTTGCTTGTTAACACACTGTGGTTCTCTACCTCATATGCATTCTCTGCAGGGGTGCTAGTAGCTCTCTGTATGCTTTCAGATTGTAAGTCAACCTTGCCATAAGCTGATGTAGAAGGCTTCTCGGAGGTTTTAGGTTCATTAGAGAACCAACCATACCTTGAAAATTATATCGAGTCAGATACATTATAACAAGTTACACAATCCCTATTTTCAGCTCAAATTACACAATCCTTTTGAGCAAGAGAAATGAATAAGATTTATACCTTAAGCGAAAAATTTCAGGGCTTTCAATAGCTGCATAGACATCTCCGGCACTGGTTTCAGCATCATTCAACGTCCATCTTCTGTTACTAGATACACTGTCCTGTATCCTGTATGGGAATAGAACCGGCTCACCAACAGCAGCACTTGAACTGCCCCATTTGCTAATAAGGTGCTTTAGAACAGAAGAAATCTTCTTCCGTGCTCTAAGAGTGAGTTCCAAATACGGATGAAATCCATCCTAAAGTGGAATAAAACAAAACGAAACTTAAAATTAAAGTGACAAGATTTTTATGCTTTCAAATAAATAATACTGTTGTCATTTCCAAAGCTTCATCATTCAAGAATTACCTTTTCCAATCCTATTCGAATGCCTTCATTTACAGGAAAAAGCTGCAATTTGATCTTTGAATGAGGAAGAAGTGGTTTCCCTCCATTAATGCCATAAAAAGGCAGCTTCTTTGTTGGTTCTGAACACTGTACATCATCAGAAATCTCCAAATCCAAGCCTTTAGCTGCATTGCAAGGTGATAAATGCTCATCTTTTTCATTGAAGAAGTCGTCACCTTTCCCTATGGAAAATAAGGTGAAATAAGCAAAACAGAATTCCCAAATTAGCTGCAGTTTCAATGCACGTGTCTTTGATATGTTTCTCCATATGCAAATTTTTAAATAAGGAAAGCATGGAAAAATGAAGATTTTACTGCAAATGAACTTTGTCTAGAATTATTAAATTCAACAATATTAGCAAATCCTGTTCATGCAAATGCATACAAAAACTAACTGTTAATGTAAGGTTCAAGTTTGATAGTATTCAAGCATATTACTAAGGATGAGATTTTTTTTTTTTTTTTTTTTTTTGTACCTGGTTCTCTATGACAGTGCTGTGTAGTTCTACTTGTAGATTTTTGTTCCCCCATGCCACCTTTACTTGCTCTGCCCTTTATAGGAACCTTGATCACTTTTGAGTTTCTCTGTCTAGGAGCTTTCATGTTGTTTCAGCCCTCCAGTACTTTTTAGCCGCTGTCACACAAATTTGTCATCTTTCTCATAAGAAAAACAATGATGAATATCTAGCTTCTAAGTTATTTGCAATTATGTTCAAAGGCAATATTAGTTTAACCAACTGGTGTAAGCACAAGAATTTACATAGTTTATCAATTTATTAGTATTCCCATTAGTCTATTTACCCTTTCCTTTTGTATCATATCAAAGCATACATTGTTTGAATAGCACGAAAGTTGCACTGCCCTTTCTCACATATTTGCTCCAAAAGTAAGTTTGTGCAGAAGACAAAGTCTTTCAGGCCAAACACAGATATCCACATAACAAAACTTAAAACACCAAAAAGAAAAGAAAAAAAACCCAATAATACTGCGGAAGAAATCATGTTATCCACCCGAAGATCAAATCAACAATCCAAGTTTGAAGATTGATGAATTCTCCAAACCAAAGAAAAAAGCTACACCGATCCCTAAGAAGCCCCAAATAAACTAAACGGGATGTCCCTCTTACTCAGTGAGATATAAATTCTGAAGATCTAACAGCTAAGCTAGCGAATCACAACTCTATTCCTAGTTCCATGTACAAATGGCTCTCACCGCAGTCATTTGATTCAAGCATCGGCTAGCAATTGCATGTATATATGTGCAAAATTGAGACCAAAACACCAGTAATTCCAGAATCTAGGGTTTTGAGCACAAAATGCTCGGATACAAATGAGATTAATTCCGACGATTTAGTTCACATAATCGAAAACCGAATCGTAAACGAGAACACTCAAATCCAAAACATATTTAATTACATCTATATAGCTGGTAAATCTCAGGCCCATTGATTTCACTAAATTGCAGAAAAACAAGGAAGAATTAAAGAGTGGTCGATTGAAATTGAAACAAAGCGAAGGACTTTCTGGATATTAAAACCAAATCGTAATGCTTACCGAAGCCTTCATACCTTATTAGATTGAACCCAAGCGAAGAGAGTGAAAGAGAGAGAGAGAGAGGGAGACCCCAAAACGTTGGGCGCGAATGAGTTTGGGTTTTTGAGTTGGAGACCTATTGCCGCCTTAAACCCGAAATTATTTATTTACGAGTATTTTACTATTTATTTATAAGCATCTCACACACGTCTTCGCACGTGTCGTAATTTTAAAAAAAATGGTCGTGACCACTTAACAATAAAATTGTCCACTTACTCCACTAAGAGTTTTTTAATCTCACTTACCCAATCTAACATCTATTGACAATTTTGCCCTATCAATTCACCTAAAACTCATCAATCTCTCTCTCCTCTCTCTCTCTCTCTCAAAACTGCCTCCTCACCCAAACCACCGTCGTCAATCTGGCAACATGTTCCTTGGCAGCTTCTCGGCCATCACTGCTGGCTACTCCATCGTAGGAGACGACGGGCTGCTCAGATTCAAGTTCTCCCCCAAACTCTCTCACTTCAGACACCTCTCGATCAAATCGACGTCGACTCGAACATATGGATCACATCGTAACCAACGTCTCTCTCTCCTCCAGGTCCCAATTCAAACCCTAATTCTCTGCAACCCCTGTTTAATTTCATATCAAAACCAAAGAAACTTTTCCAGCGGCAGTGATCAATTCCATATTCGTTTTCAGGCGGAGAAAGAATCGCAGGCGAATAAGTCTCAAGAGCTGGCGTTGAAGCTCGGGAGCATGGGGGCGATGGAGCAGCGGTGCTTGGTGGTGGAGCAGAAGATCGCGACCCAAAGATTCAAGATCTGGGAGCTCTGGTCCGATATCGAGTTTCTTCATCCCCAGTCGATCTGATCTAGTGCCCAGAGCACTTTTTCTTTTCTTTTTTTGTATACTGTGAGCTTTGAGAATGGGGAAGGAAAAAAAAAGTAAACGTGTACAATTGAACATATAAATTGATCAATTGTGTCTTTAGTGTATTCATTTTGGTTCACTTGAGGGAAATAATATGATTATTGGAGGGAAATAATACGATTATTGGGGCAATAATATGATTATTGGGGCCATAATATGATTATTGAGAGGCAATAATATGATTATAAATTGATCAATTGTGCCTGTAGTGTATTCATTTTGGTTTTGGAAGTTTATACAATTCACTGGACGGCAATAATATGATTATTGGGAGGTAATAATATGAGTATTGGGGGGCAATAATATGATTCCGGTCGCCGGAGTCCCGTCACCTGTCACTGGTCGCCGGAGTCCGGTCACTGGTTGCCGGATTCCTGTCACCGGTCGCCGGAGTCCGGTCACCAGACCACCACCGGAGTCAAGCAAGGTCTCCAATGACTTCTTTCTCTAAGTGACAAAGAAGGAGAGGGCAAAATTGTCCAAAAAATAAATAAAAATGAATTAAAAAATACTTAATTGGGTATTAGGGAAATAATCTCTTAGAGTGTTAGGATAAGTGGACAATCTCTTAGTGTTTGGGTAAGTGGGCAATTTTTTAGCTAAAATTGGGTAAATGATCATTTCCTCTTTAAAAAATTACTTATTGTTTAAGGAAAACCAAAATTGGGAGAGCATTGAGTCGTACTTTCATTGATAATATGGGCCTCTTCTTTGTATAGAGGATTACAAGACATAGAATCAGAGTTGTACAAGGAAAGATAATCGTTCAATTAATCGGATATCTATGAATATCTCCGAGAATATCTCTAATTCAAAACCCTATTTCAACTAGGTCAAGTAATCTAGGGTTTGGGTTAGACACATATTCTGGATTTACTTGAACACTCACCCTTGTGTCGCCCAAACGTAGTGCTCCTCTCATTGCCTCATTAAAAACCTTGCCGAGTAACAAAAACCCTGTAGGACAAAAATAATCTCGATCAAACGGGAAAAAGAGCGCAACACACCCTTGACGTTTCGAGACCATATATGTAGACATCTCCCCCTTATGTCTGCATCTCCCCCTGATGACTACGGTCATGGGAGTTCGGATCACTTCCACAAACGATGCTACCAACATGTTTCTCGAAAGTGGAATTTAGGCAATGACTTAATGAACAAGTCTGCCACACTGTCCTCAGATCGAACCTAGTTCACTTTGATCTTGAGAGAATCTGTTGTTGTTGATTATGCTTGGTGTTGTCGCTTTTGATGTAGCCTTGCTTCATTTGTTCAAAACAAGCAGCATTATCCTAAATACTTGTAGGCTCATCTGTGGTAGACTTCAACCCACAATTGTTCGAACATGCGTAACTATGGATCCAATTCATATACATTCACGAACCACTTTGTGAAGAGTAATAAACTCTGCATTGTTCGAAGATATAGCGACTAGGGTTTATTCTGTAGACCTCCAAGATATCACGGTCTTTACCCATGGTGAACACTTAACCAGTTTGGGAATGACCTTTGTGTGGGTCAGAGAGATACCCAACATCAGTAAAACCTTCCAAAACACATGTCGTTTTGGGATGGGGATAGTGAACGTAGGCCAGCGTTGGCGGCGTTCCTGGTGTGTGATGGGTCCGAATCCATCATCTCTCTGTAGGGATAGAACAAACTCATATCAATCGTACATCTCAAGTACAGAAATATATCTTTTACACCAATCTAATGGCATCGCGTTGGCGCAAAGCTATATCTAGCTAACAAGTTCATGGCAAATGAGATGTCTGGTCTTGTGCATTGAGCTAAGTACAATAAGGCGCCTATTGTACTCAAGTAAGACACTTATGCCTCAAGCACATTTTCGTCATATCCTTCGAACGAGGAGGATCTTTTTCAGGATCAAGACTACGAACGATCATGGGGGTGTTTGAAGGTTTGACCTTGTCAAAATGCTTAAGCATCTATCAACACGATGCTCAAGTTCCAAACTGAGACATAATCATGTTCTCCAAAAAACAATCATCTCAAAATCGGATTTCAAGTGTTCAGCGGTTTCCCTTAACTATTTAAGGGCTTCCAATGAAGTTCATGTCCAACATGCATGAACCGCAATAGAATCCGAAACTTGTTATGGAAACGCGCAGGCATATCCCTTCCCAATAAAGTAGTCACTTTAGTCAGCATTTCAACCCTATTGTAAACGCGCTCAGTGGTCTAGTGCCACTTGACTTAGGTAAATGAAGTTCACCATGAACCTTCATGTACATTCCATATCTAGATCCCCATAGAGATTCGTAGTGACCACATTTGTAAGCTACATGATCAATTATTCAGAAACTACCAAACTAACAGGGTAGTGGAGTGTAGTGACATCCATTATGAGAGAATATGTCTCGACATCCATTACGAGAGAATATGTCTCATCGTAGTCGATTCCAGGGCTTTTTGTGAGAAGCCTTGCGCTATAAGGCGAGATTACCATCTATTTTTCTCACCACGCTTTCTAACGAAGACCCATTAGTCAACAGGTTTTATGTTAGGAGGTGTTGGCATCATTGGCTCAAAAACCTTCCTCTTCATTAGAGAATCTATCTTAACTTGGATCACATCTTTCCATTTAGGCCAATTTTCTTTCTACGTTGGCATTCATTCATCAACGGAGCGTGGTTCGATATCATCGTACTTAACAAACTCATGCGTAACTACATCATCAATTATGATGGAATTTCTATCCCATGTCTCATATACACTAGTGTAATTTTCAAAGAGCTTTATATTCTCAAGAATAGATTCTGACGTTGAGACGTCCCCCAACAATAAACATAATCCGGAAGATTCTCATGAGACAGATTTTGAGTGTCGATGATCTAAGGAATGGGTTGTGCCAAAGTATCCTTCGAACCCACGGGCCTCCCATGCATCCTAGCTGGGGCCATGGCCTATAACACCAGAGTGCCACTCTCTTTGGCGTGCGCGCCATGCCTACCTCCATGTAGGGTGGCGCTACGTCCTCTAGTAGGGACGTCATTCCTTGCAGGCATATTTGCAGCAGATGAGTGATCTCGTCACTTTAACAGGGATCGGGACGAGACATAGTGGGGGTGACAATTCCTGTCGTTCCTGCAGAACATTATTGTTCCTATCTCCCTCTAACGACAGGAAGATTGTCTCATCAAAGTGACAACCAACAAATCTAGAGGTAAGGAGATCGCCTTGCAAGGGCATTAAATGGCGGACGATTGTTGGAGTCTCAAATCCAAAGTAGTTACTCATTCGTCTGTAAGGACCCATCATAGAGCGCAGAGGCTATGCAATTGGCACATAAATGGCACACTCAAAGATGGATAAGTATGATACTTGTACCTAGTCACTAGCTGTAACGCAGAGGTAGATTGAGTGGCGGTGGGTCGTAGACGAATTAGCATAGCTGCATGTGATATTGCATCACCCCAAGCAGATATAAGGATATTGGTGCGCATTAGCAAATTCCGGGCTACCATCATAGCCGTTTCCGCGAGACCATTTGGGTATGTACATGAGAATATGATGTCCAACATCAGTCCCAGTGATATGCAATAACCATCGAAAGTCTTCGATATAAACTCTCTAGCAATGTCAAATCCAATTGACTGAATAGGATGATCCGGGGAGTGAGCCCGTTGTCATAGAATAGTGCTAGAAGTGTAGCATAAGCAGCATTACAAGTGGACAATGGCACAATACGTGACCAGCGTGTTTGCTTGTCAACCAATATTATGAGATATTTAAACGTCCGCAGGTTGGTTAAATCAGTCCACAGAATCCCCATGGATTCTATGTAAGAACAGAATGAGTATTTTCATATCTTTTACATAGGACTGTCTCAGTCCTAAATTCTCTAAGGAACTGACTTTGCAAAACGAGCGAGAGGCTTTAGAAGCAACCAATGAGGATTTTGGTTAGGCCTGAGCGTCTGAAATGCTATTTGAAGCAAAGTTGGTGATTGCAGCATCACTTGGGGTGCCATCACCATGATGGACGTCATCCATGGTATCATGGATAGGGACTGTGTCAGCCCTATGCTGGTGGTGGACGGCGACGGTGCCTTAGGCAGCGGCGGCGGTCATACTTAATCAAGGAATCAACCTTTAATTCGTGCTTCATTTCGCTCGAAAAATGGATGTCCGTGTGAAGTCTTTCGTAGATGGATCATCATATTATTACTAGGATGACCTATCATGTCATGACAAAGCCAATATGTGTCTAAATCCAAAAGATCTTATCTCATAACTTTATTGGATTTAATAGCTCGAATAGTGACATAGAGTCCACTAGAGAGACAAATATACTTTTCTAATATGCGCCTTTGTTAACAATAGTTAGAGGTATTGCAAAGGAACTCATTTCCGTTCTCCACAGGCATTTTCGCATGGAATCCGTTAGCTATTCATAGGTGCGATTTGCCCTAGGAGCGTAGATACTTTCTGTGACAGTAATCAAGGTGCCATTTGGCAAAGGGAACTTGGGCTATTCCATGTCCTTGAATTAATACTGATGGCCCAGCCATCGTAGTCAAAAAGTAATATGCTCGCAATCAAAATGGAGTCATAATGAAAATAACCAGAAGTTTTATTCATAAGCCAACAGAGTACATCATTGTCTCTTAACCATTAGGAGAATCAAATCCAATGCTAGTTAATGCAAAACAAAGGTTGTCGTTTGACTTCTTTCGGTAACTCCAAAATAAATATGATCAAGTGAGTAGAGAGATGTAGGTAAAACAAGGCTCGCTTAAGTACCACTGATCTCAAAACCTTCCTAGACATCATACTCATTTTGGATGAGCCTATATGAAGAAAAACTAAACCAATGGCATTTACTACAAAGTATATGACAATAGCCTATTACATCTCTTAGAAAAATAATCACTTAAATAGAATTGGCAATCTTTTGATCCCAGCCAGATTTGTAGTCTTCAACCCTTCACTCTAGATCATCTTCTTGATCTTCTTGTTCCACATAGTAGGCTTCTCTTGCTTCACAATACGTTTTGTAGGAGGTGACAATTTCTTAACGAGCTCTACAAATGTGTGTCCAATGACCGAATACTCCACATCGAGAACATACTTCTCTTTGCTCAGACTCCATTGATTGAGGCGCTTTGAAAGCGTCATTTAGATGGCTCCTAGTATTGGTGGCGCCACCAACATGGCCAGAGGTGTTGCCTCCCTCTCTCTTTCCACGTTGACCTCTTTGGTTCCTTGTTCGCCTATTTTGGCGGTTACCTTCCCGAGTAGAGCTATTATATGGACCAGAACGTTCAGAAATATCCCTAAGATTAGGGTATTGCTCTTGGCGCCCTCTCTTATGGGCGCGACTATATTTGGATTCCGGAATATGCTATGTTTCCACGGATCTCGAATTATAGTTCTTCACAAGGATGTTGTCATGCTTTTCAGCAACATTCATAGCTCCAATGAGCTCATGAAACATTGTGATTCGTCCTACAGTAACATCGATTCTATAGTTCTTAGCAACCATCAATGCAGAGATGGGGAAGGTAGAGAGAGTCTTCTCAATCAACATCGCATATGTGATCTCTTTACCACAGAATTCCATTAAGGATTTAATGCGAAGTACTTCCGAGTTGTAATCAAGAACTGACTTGAAATCACAGAAGCGAAGGTTATTCCTTCTCACTTCTAGGTCAAGAAGCAGGGAGTCACGGACGTTGCCAAATCTTTCTTCGAGTGAGACCCACAACCTTCTGGGTTCTTCTTCATTCATACACTCGTACTGGAGCGAATCATCCATATGACGAGTCATTAGGATGATGACTTTCGCCTTATTTGCCTCTAAGGCTACTCTATTTGCTTCCAAAGTTTGAGCTTGCTCAATAGTTAACACGTCCTGGCTAGGTTTGAGAATCGTATCCAGGATTCCATCCGCCTTGAGATGCTAGCGGACATCACGAACCCACATGTGATATCCAGAGCCAGTTGTTCCCAATGGAACAAAGTCCAATTTGTTCAAGTTACTCATCCTGAAAGAGAACAAGAAAAAGGGTTAGTTTCGGAGCGGAAAAAGCTACCTGAAAACATATAAAATTTCTGAGTGTAATCGCCTCCAAAAGATATTGGATTAGATCAAAACAATGACGTAAATGGTCGATCATAAATTCTCTACAAACTCTAAGTTTGGAGATCTCAACAAGCTCCAAGCTTGGAGTGAGCACGAACCCTCACAGTTTGACTTAATTAGGTCTCCCCTATGATGAAGAAAGGGCGGTAGAAGAAGGGAGTTTGCAAGTCCCCGAGAAAAAGAATAAAAACTTCAAAAACGGGAAATTTTAGTAAAAATTACCTCGAAATAGGTCACCGGAAAATTTGGTCTGAAAAGTCACCAAAAAAAACTCGCCTTAAAACTCTTCGGCATTGACATGGCACCGGACTGCTGACGTGGTAGTGGGTTGCTTCTGGGCTGCCTTCTTTTCCTTTCCCTTTTTCACTTCTCTTTTCTTCCGGTTTTCTGCAGGAAATCTAGTCGACCGGTTCAGTATCTTTTATGAGGGGCTTTTGAGATTTTCTTCCTATTCCTGAATCCTAAGATCCATATGCTACTAGTGGCAAAATTTGGTAGCAATTGGAGGTCCGAAAGGTGGTGAACCGGTGGAATATTTGTTGAGGGTTGTTTGGAGCTTCCGGTAGCCAGTTAGGTAGGTTTCCTGCCGGTCCTAGTGGTTCTGCCGCCGGTTCTAAATTCCTATGGTCAAGGGCTTCAAGTTGTGTGGTGGAGGCAGAAAATGGTTCAAGGTTTTGTATTCGGATTTAAGGTTTTAGGTTCTTGATTCAGGGTTTGGCTATTTGTTTCAGGATTAGGGCTTCGTGCTGATAACGTGTTTAAGGAAAATCAAAATTGTGAGAGAATTGAGTCGTATTTTCATTGATAATAGGGGCCTGTTTATATAGAGGATTACAAAACATAGAATCAGAGTTGTACAAGGAAAAATAATCGTTCAATTAATCGGAAATCTATGAATATCTCCGAGAATATTTCTAAGTCAAAACCTTACTTCAACTAAGTCAAGTAACCTAGGGTTTAGATCAGACACATATTCTAGATTTACTTGAACACTTATCACTTTTTATCAACCAGTTTTTTTTTTTCCTAAATCGAAGAAAAGAAAATTATAATGAAGAATCTTTTTCACAACTTATAGCCAGACGATCAAAGAAATGAGCATTATAAGATGAAAGGGGTAGGGAATGTCTCCAAGCATTGACAGTAGAATTGTGTCATGTATTAGCAATGGCATCAGCAAAGAAATTGGCTTCGCTTGATGCGTCTGATGCTTAAATTTAAGAGCTGATTTGATGACTAAAGAATATCTTTAAGGATGAATTTGATCCGCCAAGGGGGAGAAATGGTTCCGAGGAAGCTATCAATCAAAAGTTTTGAATCTCCTTCAACTTCCAAATTTGTGAAGCCATGAATGATTGCAGCATGAAGTCCAACTCTTAAAGCTAGAGCTTCAAATGTCACGACACTATTTAAGCCTATATTTTTAGAGGCAGCAAGAATTGGATTACCACGTTCATCTCTAAATATAAAACCATCGGCACTAAGATGATTAGATTTAACATATCCATCAAAATTTAATTTTAAGAAACCTGAAACAGGAGGGTGTGATTTGATCATTTCTCTATATTTGATTCTCTTTATAGGAGGGCCATTAAAAAATTTATAATTAGAGAATAAGGTGGAGGCTAAGTACATTAATATTATCTAAATATCTAAGATCCTTTTTGGTGTTTCTAAAAATGACATTGTCTATATTAATTCAAATGCTGTAAAGGGTACATAAAGCAATAGAAGGATCATTGAATTTAGAAAGCAAATCCAACCAGTCAATAAAGGACTTAGTCCAGTTGGTTAGGTCTAAATTAGGGAAAAAAAAGCTTTCCAGACCTGAAGAGAGAAACTAAATTCAAAAAACAGGTGCTTAATTGATTCAAGAGTATTATGACAAATAGGGCAAGACCTATCGATACTAAAATTGGAATGAATATTTATGAAAAAAAAAAATGGAATGAATATTGTCTCTAGTATCTCTTCCTGATTAATTGCCAACTAAACTAAAGATTTTGATATTAGGTGGTAGGTAGCATTTCCACATTTTGTTCAGAAGGTTAGATCTAGAGTTCAAATTAGTTTTGATATTCAAGGGATGGATAAGTCATCAACGCTGATCAAATCATGAAACTTTCCTAAAATTACCTTCACTGTATACATTAGGAAGTGTATTATTTATTTTTCACAAGTTTTGTAATTTTTTTTTTTTAAGGAAGCTAAATAAGGGCTAATTCTTCGTCCTTATTTGAAATCTTATTCAACCAATACTTTGTAAATTATTATTTAATTTTTCCAAGTTTAAATTTGAATTTGTTCAAGAAAATCCAGAATATGTGTCTGACCCAAACTCTAGGTTACTTGACCTAGTTGTAAGATGGTTTTGAATTAGAGATATTCTTGGAGATATTCATAGATATCCGATTAATTGTACGATTATCTTTCCTTGTACAACTCTGATTCTATGTCTTGTAATCCTCTATATAAAGAGACCCTTATTATCAATGAAAACACGACTCAATTCTCTACCAATTCAGTTTTCCTTAAACAGAATCAAATTTCATTTAGCATGTAAGACATTGCCGTAATTCTCCACTGTTTATGGTGAATGATAATTTTTCTAATGTTTATCTTCTACAAATTAATGAACTAAGTGCATCCAAGCATTCAACTTGAAATATTTAATCATCTCAAAAAACCGTTTCTTTAATATATAAAGGCCTCATTTGGGATTGCTTCGCTTTTAAAAAAATCAATTTTTGTTTAAAATTTTAGATTTTATTGTGTTTGGTAAATAGATAAAAGCAACTTTAATTGAAAATTATAGGTCACTAGAAGTTGTTGTGGATCAAAACACGCTCTGAAGTTGTTTTATGTACTGACAACACTCTTAAAAATATTATTTACCAAAAACGAAACTGTATTAATTCACCATTGATTATTCTCACAACGTAGCAGCAACAGTTTTTTTTTAAAAGTCATAGCAATCCCAAACTAGCTCAAAGTATTTAGAAATTTTTTTCATTGTTAAAGAAAAATAAAGGGCTAAATACTAGTTAGTACCCTGTGGTTTAGGTCCAAAATCAATTCAGTCCCTGAACTTCTAATTTCATAAAAAACACCCCTGCACTTTTAATTTTGATCTAATAGGTCCAATTCGTTAATATTCTGTTATGGGTTCAAGTTATAGTTGGGCAATTTGTTGAAAAACTATTTATTTTTATTAGTAGGACTCACTCCTAAATTGACTATGCAGACCACCTCGACACCACATCATAAAACATAGGCTATATATGAGCCACATTAACAAGTTAAACAACTCAATTGTCAGAAAACTAACAAATTGGACCTATTAGATCAAAATTGAAAGTGCAGGGGTGTTTTTGATGAAATTAAAAGTTCAGGGACTGAATTGATTTTGGCCCTAAACCACATAGTAGTAATTTGTACTAAATTAACAGACGTTAGACGTGTGTGTGTATCCTGATGATCACGTTCCTATTTCCATGGGGAATTCTCCTCAGTGTGTTCAAATTCAAAGGGTTGAATTGAATATTGAATATGGCAGAGACCAGCACGTTGAGTATTGAGTGTTCATGACGGCTCCTCACGTTGTTAGTTTCAAACTTCACAAAATAAAAATGACCAGAAAAACAAGTTCACAAAACAGAATATCATACCTCCATTCTTGGTCACATTACACTTCACAGAGCCACAAAAATTTCAGAAAAGCTGAACACTAAGTGTAAGATAACTCTCTTACTTTAGAGAGACTAAAAGATGCTAAATAATTTCAAACCAAAAAAAGGAATAACTTAAGGGGGGATAAAGATGTCACTAAAATAAATAATCTGCCTCTTGGATTCAAATCTGTAGCCTCCAGGAATATGTTACGTTCCAATTAAGCTAAGTTTAAAGAAGGGTATCTTATAGAAGAAACAGAGGGATCATCAAAGTAGGAAAGGAGAAAGAATGAACATTATTTTGAAGAGTCATCTTACTAGCTACAGTCAATAGATCTGTGATTTGTTAGGCAAATCCAAGTGGAAAATAGGAGACATAATAAGGCACCAAATTCTAATGGACCCAAACATTAGAATCTTTGGGCATAAGAAGCATATTGGGAGGTTGAGGTCGGCACATCATGATGCAAAATTGGGGGGTCATCAAGCCCGTTTCTATATAGAAAAGTACAAGAAAAGGACTTTTATGACACAAACAAAGCAAGAAAATGACACTATGCACCATACTAAACACATCAAGATCCTATAACTTTCTACTGACTAAATACATAATGATCAAATAAAATTTTGAAAATACGGTTCCACAGGATTAATAATTTTCTAGAAGAGTTTTAGATACTATTATTTTAGATAGTTCCAAATAAAGTCTCATGTAAATAAAGAAATATCATTACAGTGTAGACTATTTTCTTATATATTTATATATTATAAAATTAAGATCGGTAAAATTCGAACTTCAGCAAAACTGCTAAATGTGACTGTGATCAGGAGCAAATATAGTCACTTCTAAGTTCCAACTACATTTTGTGCAATAGAAGAGAAACTACAGAGATCAATCAACAATTACGTCATCAGTTTGTTTAAGCCAAACGAACAATCCATCAAGCCAAAACTGATAAACATTTGATCAAGGCAACTATAGAAAATTCAATTTACACTTGGCAATTGAAGTCATACATTCACAATAAGAAGTTGAGAACAACACAAAAGCAAGAACGTTTCAAATTGTCCACATGCCCTTCACCATGACTTATCTAACGCATTAGGGGTCCCTAATGCATGTGAATATGCAGTTTCTCTCAAAATACATAAACTTCAAAATTAAAAATTAATCCCCAAATTAGCCCCAATTAGATCACAGATTAAAATAAAAACCAAAAAGAAAAGGAAAAGAAAAAGAAAAAACGTAGAGAGAGAGTTCGTTCATTCACTTTCTCACAGTTTACGTCTCAGTGTCTGTCTTTAATGGCGAGGACGGCGTTCTTCAATTCCACAATTCTTGACGTTCTCTCCACCTCTACCTCCTCCTCCTCCTCTTCTTAACTCCCCGATTCCCGAGGCGCCCCAATCTCCTTCGATCCTTCAATCCTTCTTCTTCTTCTTCCGAGGTTCGTCTCCGCTCTCAGCTTCATCGCACTTCCGATTTCTGTTGATGCTTTTTTTTTTCATCTGCGGCACATTTTGCCGGGAAAATCAGATGCCTGAATGTCGAAGATGGATTCTTTGAGATTTTGACTTCCGATACTGTTGGATTGCTGCTTGTTACTTTGCATCGAGTGTTTTTTTTTTCAATTTGGTGTTGCGTTTTGTGATGGATCTAATTGGGAATCGTTGTGATTTGGCTCAATTTGGTTCTGGAAATGAATTAGCTTTTGATTTTTGTGTGGTAGAGTAGCTCTGGTGTTTGATTAACTGAATTGCTATTCAAATCTGGGATCAGCTTGGGAGAATTTTTTAGTCTTTGTTCATGTCTCTGTAGATTATTTTGAAGTGTTAGACTGCTGATTGTTGTTGTGATTTTAGTTTGTTGTGTTTTCGATTAACATTTGCGAAATTGGTGTGAGTAATGGGGTTGGTTTACTTGAAATGAGAATGTTTCGAGTTTATTTTCTTTTGTTTTGTGTTGTGCAAAGGTTTTGTGTTAATGTTGTTTATGGATGGAACTACTGGTGTCTAATATTTGTGTGTGTGCACTGTTTTGTGAAGACTGGGCAGTGAAGAATCTAGGGATCGATTGGGAGATATAGGTAAAGATGAGTGCCGGCAAAGGTGATAGGAAGGCGACTCTTGACGCCGCCTCATGGCTGTTCAATGTGGTTACATCTGTTGGAATAATCATTGTCAATAAATCATTGATGGCTACGCATGGTTTCAGTTTCGGTACGTTATCTGTGCTACATGATCTTCTTCATTTTCATTGCCGATCTAATCGTTTTTGCCTGAAGCTTTTCATCCTTTGATGCCGTGTAAACTGTAATCATCCATCCTCTTTCCCCAAGTAAATGTAAAGATGTAGGGGGATGCCAGAGCCGTAATTGTCTTAATGATATATTACTTGTACAAACCATTGAGTAAGGGGAAGGATTGGGGAAAGAGGGTACATGAGCGGCAAGCTCGTTTGGAAGAAAATGTGAATATGGCAATAAACAGTTCAATCACTCTGTACATTTCCGCATTATTTGAGTAGCAGTTTAAAATTGTGTAGACATAACTGATGAAATCCAGTGATGGTTGAAGTAAATATATCTTCATATGTCTTAGTAATGGACAGATAAACTTATAGAACAGTTAATTGGGTAACTTGAATTTGAAACTAACCTTGCATAACTTTATAGTTGTCAGATACATTGCATAAATTTGACTAATGAGGTTATATATGATCAAAAAAACATATAGGATGGGCACTACACGCTACATACACAGCGAAAGGACAAATATAAACTAAGGACTTGAACATGGATTGGCAGGATGATATATTATGTAACAGTTATGCTGATAAGTCTCCAAACACTAGTTACCATCGAACAATTCTATTTGAGTTCTTACATCGTAGTTGTAACTTGTAAGGTTAGTTTATGATATAAACATTTGGTAAACCGAGCGGGCTAAAAAGAGACCTGATTATGTAGTACTAGCTATCTATGCACTTGAGTTCCTTTCCTCAATTAGAAAAAAGTCCACCATTTATTTGTTGAAAGAAAAATTTAGTCACAAGAATGTCTGGGTGGGAGTAAGATATTATTTAACCTGGGGACATATCTATGTGTTATAGACATGACCGCCTTCTACTATTGTCCATGATTCATAGTCTAATAAAGTGCTGCTTCAAAAAATAGAAAAGATGGAGACTTTTATTTTAGGGACAAATTTCCTGAAGAAATTCATACATCCTGACATTTTCTCTATATACTGCAGCCACAACGTTAACGGGTCTGCATTTTGCCACAACAACCTTATTGACACTTGTCCTTAAGTGGCTGGGATACATCCAGCCTTCCCAGTTACCACTGCCTGAGCTTTTGAAGTTTGTTTTATTTGCAAATTTCTCCATAGTTGGGATGAATGTGAGCTTAATGTGGAACTCTGTTGGATTCTATCAGGTGTGTGGTCATGAACTAGTAAATACGTATTCTGTTTTTGTTATATAGTTCTAATAATTTTCATGTTCTTTTATTTTCAAAATTTATTTTCAGATCGCGAAGCTGACTATGATCCCAGTATCATGTTTTCTAGAGGTTGTCTTGGACAAGGTCCGATACTCAAGGGATACGAAGCTTAGCATAACATTGGTTCTCCTTGGTGTTGCAGTTTGTACTGTTACTGATGTGAGTGTTAATGCCAAGGGTTTTATAGCTGCTTCAGTGGCAGTTTGGAGCACTGCCCTACAACAGTATGTAAGTAGCTCGTAAACTTAATTCATGATCATATGTACTGCATGAGGATGGAATGGGTTAGGGGTCATTAAGAGTGACTCCTTGCCTCGTAGGGCTGCACAGATCCAGTTTCAACTTAACTGAAGTTTCTTATTTGTATCTGTTATTTCGATTTGTATCACGTCATAAATGTTAACATCCTTCAACAACCTAAAGATAATATAATAGGCATCCTGTTTTTAAGTGGTTGGGCCTGGGAGATATGTATATCAGGGTCAATCTGTTCTCAATATGTAATATCCCAACGAAGGATTGAATTGAACCATGTTGTCCAAGCCCCAAGCTACAGTTGCTTGACATTTTTCAATATCTATGTTTCTGCAGTACGTGCACCATCTTCAACGGAAGTATTCTCTTAGTTCTTTCAACCTATTGGGACATACTGCACCAGTACAGGCTGCATCTTTGCTGATATTAGGTCCCTTCGTGGACTTCTGGTTGACAAGTAAAACAGTTTATGCATATGACTATCATTTTGTATCAGTGGTGAGTTCAATACGATAATTGTATTTTCCTAGATTGCATGCCTTCACATATATATATATATATATATATATATATATATATATGGCTACTCTCTTCTAGCCTTTACATGCGTGTGTGTGTGTGTCTCAGTACTCAGTAGTGTCCTTTCAATTTTTCATGCTCATTTGCATATGTTTGTTTGTTTGTTAAGTTCAATTACTTTTCCTGAACACATCCCTCATATGTTTGTAAGTGTCAATATGAATCTTCAACTTTTTACTTTCCAGATAGTGCTGGTCTAATCAGGTTGGTTATTTAGATTTATTGCATTCCACGACAAGTCTGCATCTCCATATATTTAAGTAATTCTATTTGCTAGATGAATTATTGCTTCAGTTTATAATGTTACCCCGTTTATGGTGTCAAGCACTACATACTTTGATTTGAACTTCATGATATTTTCTGTCTATTCAATGGACAATGGGCAGCTCTAATCTGGTGAACCTGAAACTTTGTTCTCTACATATTCCATGAGAATTTTGTGGTGACAAATCAATTAGTTTGGCATTATTATTTATTAGGAAAGAAAACTACCTTTCCTGTCTCTTAATTGTATCAACCAGTAGGGAGCCAATCCATATCAGTGCACAAAACCATTTGCCACCTCAAGCCACCAATAGTGCATGAATCCTTATCTTGGTGGCCTTTCACAATCTTGAGAAAAACCTTTTCTATTATAAAACCTTCATATATAGAATTCTGTTTCTCCTATGAAATAACAATGTGCAGATGTGCAACTTTCTCATTCCTTTGGTTTCTTCATCATTCATCATGTGGACCGAGATAGGATAGTCCTACAACAAATAAAGCTGTACACGTGTATGTATGTCTATGAGCATAAATGCATATACATTCTTGCCTATAGCTACCTGTGACTTGTGGCTACCATTATTGATTTGGGCTGATATTGTCTTCTGCAGTCATTGATTCTCCTATCTTGCACCATTGCGGTAGGAACCAACCTCAGCCAGTTCATATGCATCGGCAGATTTACTGCTGTGTCGTTTCAAGTCCTGGGCCATATGAAGACGATTCTAGTCTTGATCTTAGGATTCATATTCTTTGGGAAAGAGGGTCTCAATCATCAAGTAATTTTAGGTATGTTCATTGCAATCATGGGAATGATATGGTATGGCAATGCCTCATCCAAACCAGGAGGCAAGGAGCGTCGTTCCGCTCCAAGCAAATCCCAGAAGAAAGGCACTGTATCAGAGTCCTCTGAAGTGGATGACAAGGTATAGAATATCAGAAAAGGCTGTGCCTACAGTGGGAGAAAATGGAATGAAATAGAGAGCATATTAGGTCAGCTGATTCATATCTACAAGGCAAATCCCTCAATTTTTACACTTTTTTTCACCATATTTGATATTTGTATTCTTGAGTTTACCAAAGTGAAAGATAAAAGTTGTATGGTGTAAAAGTTCCCTTGTACCACTATAATTTTTTAATATTAACTTATTATAAAATCAATTTCAGAGACCATCCAAGTCCTCCACCCCACCCTATTTGCTTGAATTCTAAAGCGCTTTCTCCTAATGAGAGCTAGTTCTAACAGTTCATTTGATCCAATCGATTATATACACTCGTTTCTATTTCTTTTATCACGTGATTTAGTCTTATGTGTTAGTTTTATGATTGTATACAACCAGTGATAGGATCCTATTTTTCCTGGGCATAATGAAATCCTACTCCATTGATTCTAGTTGGGCCTCAGCTATAATGAAGTGTCTATGCACGTGAGACATGTAATGAATTCCAATTTACCAGATCTTGGACTTGAAGAAGTTGTGCTGTATATATCATCATTCATGAGCATAGAGCAATTAAAAGAGCATATTAAATGCCTGATATACATGTCGGGTGGATTTACCATATATGAAAACCCAGAATTATTGAAGCTCCTTCCCTTCTTTCAGCTTCACTCTTTTGTGGTCCCAATTCACATCTAGATCTGGCTATTTGGCAACACCCTCCATAAACAAAGACTATACTACTGTTAAGGCCAGAACCTGTATTAAAATATTTTGGATTTGAGATATTGGGAATGATTTGTTTCATTAAATTCATATATTCTTTATTGGAAAAATTTATTTATATCCTGCATTGCATTTCCTTAGAGCCACAGCCACCTGGGCTTTCTATTTAAAGTATTATAATCTGTGGGAAAATCGCCCGAGTATCAGATGCAGAGTATAAGACTATTTTCTTTGGTCAAAGTTCATGCATAAAGGCAAGTATAACAACTTTGAAATGAAAATTGAAAAGAGAGCATTTCCAGCCTTTATGTGATTGTGTTAATGTTCGCTCTTCACCAACTCCACTGTTGCTCGTAATGGAGTGCAGCTAATGCTGGATTGAATTTTGAGGAAAATGGAAGACTTTTCTGCTTAACAAGTAGTCAACTAGTTAGGTCCTGTAATTGCAAAGTATAGGGAGCCACATGTGTTTTTGGGACACGGTTGTCAAATGATGTTGATGAGTTTGTGTAAAGTGGGAAACTAAATGATAGTCTAGTGATAAATTAGAACTTAGAAGGAGCTCCATTCTAGGTCCTAAGTTTATGAGTATCTTAGAGCAAGTTTACCCGTTGGGTCATCGGGTTACCTACCATTCACTGCTTTTTAGTGTATATTTTCATTCTCTGAGTCACGAAATACATTGTGCCCGTGACCCAGGGCAGGAAATACACTGTGCAGATCACCATGATGACCCAGAACACTGTACATGATAATCCAGGGCACGAAATACACTGTACTCGTGACCCATATGGTGAAATTAACACTAAAAAGCAGTGAATAGTGGGTGACATGGTGACCCAACGGGTGAACTTGCTCTTAGTATTTGCCCTTATCTTCGTACAATCGTTACACATGCGATTTGAACACTTTTACTTTGACATTCACTTTGATTTTGCTCCAAACTTAAAATTCAATCTAGTAGTGTGAATACCCATTAGACCAGAAACCCTAAACCAATCGCTCACCACCATTTTCTCCTTCGTCTAGATCGCCCGGACAGAAATTTTAGAGATTTATCAACTGATTCGACCGGTTGCATCCTTGTGAGTGTTGGAATGTACTCACAGCCATGATTACCCAAAACTAATGTGACAGTCACTAAAGTCATTGTTGGAGTCATTGTAAAAGTGAAAAGTACCCAAGCTACATATAGAGCGGCTGTAAACAATTGAATATCCATGAGTTACATTTAAAAAATAGAAATTTGCGTGTGATTGTTGAATAATACCCGAATACCTTATAATTGAGGAAAAAATAGACTGTGAGAATTTCTTTGAACTTATATACCCTCAATTAAGTCACACGTATCAAGTAAATTTAAATATTTTTATGTTTTTAATGATTCAAATTTAAAGTTCTAAAATTACCAACTATGTCAAATCTGAGAGTATATATAATGTGACAAGATTGCAATTTCTGACTGAGACCCTTTTGAATTGTATATATTGAGCTCTAAATATCCAAGAAAAAATTGGTCATGCTTTTACAATTTCTCTGATGAGGCGTCTTGCTACACGCTATATTTGACTATGATTGAGCCCTTTTTGAATCATATGGTCTTTGAAGCATGGACACAAATGACAAAAGCTCATAAATTGAAGAGAAAACAAGTTTAGCTGTATCTCTCTTAGTTTGGCGCAGCTGGGCTTGCTTAGTTAGTTCATCATTATTGAAGGACCACCCCCAATCAAACCCAAAATTTTCTCTCTATAATAATTTGGTGGGGGGGTCACTCCTCTCGTGTGGCATGAGGGTTTTTTCATTCTCATTTTCCAATTCGTACTTTGTGTTTTTTTTATAGGAGAAAAGAGAGACATAGAAAAAGAAATTGGGACCTATTCATTACTTGATGACCCTCATCTTTCTCCAACCAAACATACATAATCACAAACTAATCATCATATAATCTTCATTAACTCCAATTAATGGATTTTGCTTTTAGATCATTGAAGCTATTACTTAACTTTTGTTCCCTTTGAACTTTGTTTTGCATTTTATTTGTCTTTTCTAATGATTGAATGGTTTATTTAGTAGATAACAGCTTGATCACCAAATGATGTTCATATTTCTTTAGTTTCTATAATTTCGTCATCGCAACTATTTGTGAGAAGCTAACCTTGCATGAATTTCTATTTCGCTTATTAAGCACAAGTATATTCGATTTTCTTTAGTTCTGACTTATGAGTGATTGCTATAATCTCCTCAACAAACAAGAAATTGTTTGTTGTGTTGGAAATGAAAAATGTTAGTTGAGAAAGTTATTAGCAATTGCTAGGAAAATCTGAAATGTGTTGACTGACGTAATGATGTGTACAAAGGTGAACGGATAGACCAACTCAAAATTGCTACAGATTACCCCTACAACATTATAAGCATTTTTAACATTCTCAAGAGCGAATCAATCACAAGTTCACAATTAAAATTAGTGACACATTAGTGTGTTTAGGAAATTTAATCCTTCCTCTTTGTTTCTTAAATTTCATAACAACTATAATTAGAATAAAAAACAGTCATCCGTCCATGAGCCAAACTCACAATCTATAACTTATTAAAAAAATTCTTATGTCACGGATCGAATGACTATCCGACGTTTACTTCTTTTCTTATCACACCATTAATTCACTAACTATTTCAAGCAAACAAAACACATTAAAAGAATTCTTATGTCACGAATCGAATGACTATCCGATGTTACTTCTTTTCTTATCACACCATTAATTCACTAACTATTTCAAGCAAACAAAGCTCACATTGTTAGTGGGCCCCTGCGGACCTAAACAATAATTGTTACGTGTTTGTGCACGTGTGGGGCTGCTTCTCTTAATTTTCCCATCTTTAAATTTCTGTGTCGTACGCACTCGTGCGAACCACACCCGCCGCTCACATTAGCAATAACCCCCCCGTCCCTCCCTCTTAAGCCAAACAGTAACCAAACGCTCAGATCCCAACAGTAAATATTAGGTAGTAAACAGTAAAATGCACCTGTCCCCCTCTCTCAATTCTCCATAGCTAGCTTAGCTAGCGTAACAGTGACAGGCTGGCCAACCTGTCGGTGACGCTGGGGTCAAACCCACCCCCTCCCATTGGTCCACGTCACCACCACAGACATCGGCACGTGTTGATCGCTCCTCCTGGGTCCCTTTCCCTCCAAATCAAGCCCCCATCATTTTTTTTTCCCCTCAATAATCATTTCCTTTTTTTCTTTTTCTTTTTCTTTTTTTGATAATAAATCATTTCCTTTTTTCCAATTAAAAAAATATATATATATCCTCTCCTCCATTTTCAGTGCCGATTGGATGAGAAGCTTATCACTCCCGGGCCCCACCTCCACGCCCACCTGGCCCCACTTGAATGAAAACGACGCATGACTTGTGGGCCCTGGTATTACCCAGAGAGAGAGAAGAGCGTGTGATAGCGACAGACTGATCATCAGGAAGAATTTGCTCAAGTGACAGCTACAAAAAATATTATACGGACTCTCACTCGCGAACGGTTAAACGACACGTCGTGTGAGAGAAGCTCCGTGCGTGCGTGGCCTTGACGCGCGGGGAAGCGACGGTGAGGGAGGTTTTGGAGTTTTGTTGTGTGTCAGTCTGTTTTGGTTAAATTCGGATGTCGTTAGCGGAAGTTAAAAAAGTTACTTCCTTGCTGTGGTGAGGAAGGAGACAAAAGTAACTGTGGTAACTGACTGGCATCCGGTTTGGGAAATTTTTACTGGTTTTCAGCTTTGCTTTTTCGCTTCGGCCACGCAACCGTGTTTTGTTTGCTTTCATTATAGCAGAAACGGAAAAGGGAAAGGGAAAGGAGAGATTTTGGGGAGCTAAATATAGAAAATGATGTATAGATTGTCACTTTAACATTCTACTGATTATACTAGTGAAAGAGATTGAGAAATTTTTTTGTGGTGATCAAGATGGTCTTGGCATGATGTAAGAAGAAAATTTGAGGATTAAACGGAATGAATTCTTTAATTATTTGGTGTTATGAGTGCCCTTTTTTAGTAATATTTTCGTGACCTATATTTAAGTGGCGTGTTAGATGTATGAGTATATAGTAGAGATTTACGCCTACTTTAGGAACTTGTGGGTGCGAATCACGACTCTTCTTATTTGGTAGTTTTCTCTTTTGTCTCTTTTTGCAACGACTATATCGTGATGTGAATTCTTAGCTCAATTATTGTTCTACTCGATGTCAGTTTTTTTCATTCATTATGCTGTGTGCGTTGTTGTTTTCCTGCAGAGAAAAGCATTTATATAACCCTTCTTTCTCGCGTATCTGTTTTACGTCAATAAATTATTCTCCGTACTTCAAAATTTAGAAAGAGCTAGTCACTTTACTTAATATAATGAAAAATCTTAGGTCACCAGGATGAACTACATGCAACTAATGAAATTTTCACAAATCATCCATATTATAAGACTTTTGAGGTTGTAAGGGAGAACTATAAATTTGAAATATATGTGTGTGATTTTTTTATTTTTTATGAGAAGGGTGGATGGATTGCAACCAATTTATTCAATGACAAAACAACATTATACAGTGACACATAATCAAACACCAAAAAACAGTGAGACCATTACACGTAATAAGTTACCTCACTTGCTAGGTGAAGCACATGATAGAATAATCTAAAGAGAAACCGACAATATTTGTTTGCATACTTCATTGGAAGATTTAATAACCTTAAATCTATCAAATCAACAATAAAAAGGTGATGAAATTAGCCGTTAGAAATTGCCACTATTTGAGCAAAACCCTCATTTTCAAGGCATTAAGCTTCAACCAGAAAAACACATACAAAATCCTATTAGAAAAAAATAATGACTATTTTTATTTTACCTTCTCAATTTTTACATTTTAAATCAATTGTGCCCCTACACTTCTAGTTTCATTACATGCGCCCCTATAGTTACTAATTGTAATCGATGTTGTTTGATCGTTAATTTTTCTGTTGATTTTGTTAACTGGTAACATACCTTTAGTGAGCCATTTTTTTTATGATGATGTCTCAATGACATAGCATACAAAATTATATATTAGGTTACAAAAATTTCAAATGGTCTCACACCATGTCTCATTGTTGGGTACAGAGGCACATGTGATGAAATTAGGAGTGCAAGAAGAACTATTAATTTATGATGTAAATGTTAAGGAGGTAATAAGAGATTTACCTTAAAAAATAAGGTAATTTTTCTGTCGATTTTGTTAACTGGTAACATACCTTTAGTGAGCCATTTTTTTTATGATGATGTCTCAATGACATAGCATACAAAATTATATATTAGGTTACAAAAATTTCAAATGGTCTCACACCATGTCTCATTGTTGGGTACAGAGGCACATGTGATGAAATTAGGAGTGCAAGAGGAACTACTAATTTATGATGTAAAAGTTAAGCAGGTACTAAGAGATTTACCTTAAAAAAATAAGGGAGAATTCCACAAATGGTCACTCAACTATGACTCATTCAACACTTTGGTCACTGAAGTTTCAAATATATCACTTTGGTCACTTAACTATTACACTGTCAATCAATTAAGTCACCCAAAGTGTTTTTTTTTTAATGAAAAAATTAACAAAGTGACTTAAGTGATTGACAATATAATAGTTGAGTGACCAAAGTGATATATTTGAAACTTCAGTGACCAAAGTGTCGAATGAGTCACAGTTGAGTGACCATTTGTGAATTTTCCCAAAAAATAAATATGGAATGGAAGATGATGACACATCGACGACATCTCCATTAGTTCCTGGAAGAGGTTGCGAGACCTTTTAGCTTGGGAGGAGCTCTAAGTCATTTTGACCTTATTTTTTATTTGCACCGGCATTCCCTTGTAATTCTTAGCCGATGAAACCGCTAATAACCCATTAGAATAAGGTAAAGGATGAGAAACTTAAACAATTTCAATAATAAGAGCTTAACTTCTCAGGGAGTTTGAATCTTACATCTTTTGCGAAGGACTTTAAGTTCAACAATGATAGAATTATTGCTCTGTAGTTCAAAGTTTAACTCAATAGACGAGTTTCATTCTCGATACTCTTGTAAGGGTAGCTTTTATTATAATTATCTTACAAAATAAAACTTTCACCATAATAATGAGTATATAAACTACTTTTTTTGTTTTTTGTATTGCTTGTTAAATAAATTTGTCATTTTCTTAAAAATAAAAAGGGCTGTCTATAAAAGTATTTTCAGACAATAAAAAGAAAGAAAAAACACTTTGATTTTGTTTTGGAGAATTAAAATTTTGGAATACTTTTGGCATTTTTAAGCTTTTTGGTACAATTAATGGTGATCAAGTGAGCTATCACTTTGGGGTAGGGAGCAATTTGGGCATGACCCCTCCCTAAGGGGATGTTTTTCACAAGTTGTGGTTCGAACTAAACCCCTCCCTAAGGGCATGACCCCTCCCTAAACCCCTCCCTAAGGGGATGTTTTTCACAAGTTGTGGTTCGAACTAGGGACCTCCTATTACCAGAAGAAGTCCTGCAGCGTCCGCCTCACTTGTAGTCTAGCATGCTTCCACTAGACCAACCCCATTGGGTAGCATTTTTGAGCTTTGAGCTTTTTATCAAAGTGTTTTCAGACAAAAAATAACAAATCACATTGATTTTCTAAACGTCACAAATTTTTCACCTGTGTTATATTGCCATAAATACCCTCACAGACTTCCCCCTACCCCGGTCAATAACGGGCATTTATGTACTTGTAGCATTTAGTACTAGTCTCTAGACTCTCTCCTAGATTTACTGTTAGATTCGGGAACACAGCAACTGGTTGGTATGGAGAGCACAGTCAATTCTGCGCAGCAGCTCAATCCTCACCCTCAAAATTTACTGACGGACCCTATTGATTGCCAACGTGGACCCCTACGTAAGGTCACACACTGCAAATAAGTACAGTTAATAATTAGGCAGCTACTTAACTTTATTTGCATCTCGAGCGATTGTTCGACACGCACCAATGGAAACGCTAGGATGGGACAGTGTTGGACTGGAGCGTTATATACCGCGCTGTATCGAGCGTGAAAGTATGTAATGGGTACATTTTTATTTATTACATTTTGGATCAATAATGACACGTGGCTGGGGCCATTGTTTTAGGTACACGAGCGCCTCTAGCACAAGGTCGAGCTCACCAACGAGGTGGTTTTTCATTTTTTGTTATTTGTTTTTTTTATTAATTATTTATGCTTTTTTAGATGACCGAAAATGAATAGATTTTCAATCCTCATTATCAAACCGGCCAACCCATTAAAATTTCTTTTTCGCTTTATCTGTCGCCCTAATAGTGAAAGTGTATATAATGTGCTGTTGTAATTTGAGTATTCTGAATGATATATATGAAGATGATTATTATTAAAAAAATTCAATAATATTTTGAAATCTCAATCAAAATATGATATGGAGGATGATATATTAAAAATAAAAAATTTAAATCCCGAAATGATACTTGAAATACTTATAAACATTAAATATTTTTATAGGTGAAGGATAGATGCAAAAGTCTATTAAAAATTAGAGATGATATATGTAGTTCAATGTGAAAAAAAAAAAATTACAAAAATAAAAAGACGAAATTGTAAAGACTATTAAACAACGATGATATCATGCACTCTAACTATCTCAGCATTATAGAATCAAAACTGAAATGTAAAGTGATAATTCATTAAATAAAAAATGATTGAAAAACAAGTTTTTTTTTTTTTTTAACGCTCTCGCTTTTTTGCCATGTAGATTTAGACTTCTCCCAGAGTCATTATTTCTAATTTTCAAAAACTGTTACTTAATTTGTTTTCAAACAGATTAATTTATAGTGAGAAATTAGATCCAACTTGTAATTGTGAGTTTAATAAATTGTTGATCTAAAAAATAAACAAAACCCAATTAAACTAGAGGAAAAAAAAAGGAAAGTAATAAATTAATAGATGGAATCTTGATAAATTGACAGTGATGGATCCATGTATGTTTTGAGATCACGTACGCGGAAAAGCAAGAGCGCTAGAGAGACAAAGCACATAAAAATTATAGTTTCATGATAGAGAGAAGAGAGAATAATAATCCATGCATTTTTCTCCATTACTTAATTAACAACCCACTACCCACCTTTGAATCCCTCTCATGCCTTCTCTCTGCTCTCTTAGAGAAACAAAGAAATAATTTTCAAAGAGAAAAACAGGATTAATAAAGAGGAAAGCAGAGAGAGAAAGTTTGTAATTGCAGACAGACAGCCAGAGAAGACTGAGATAGAGATAGACATGGAGATAGGGAGTCTCACATACTAGTCACATGGCATGTGAGCAAACCTGGCTCTGTCCACTCCTTCCCACTTTGATAAATACCCTTCTTACCTTCCTAACTCAAACTTTTGACTCCATTCTCTCTCCTCTGTTCTCTCTCTCTCTCTCTCTCTACTACTACTACTACTACTACTACAAACCCAGCTGAGGGATAGCTTCTTCTTCCAAGAGCTTCTTCTCTCATGGCAGACCTCAGCACCTAAACCAAAACCCATCTCTTCTTTAGCACCACCTCTATAGTGAAAACGAATAAAAATGAAACCCCACAAACCCATTTCACACCACTTCTTTCTTCTCCTCCTCTTCTTGCTCTCTGCAACTCCCTCTTCTTCCTCTTCAGCTTACAAAGACGCCCAGCAACTCCTGAGCTTCAAAAACTCTCTTCCGAAACCTACCCTTCTCTCCGATTGGCTCCCTGACCGAAACCCATGTCTGTTTTCCGGCGTTTTCTGCAAACAAACCCGGGTTTCCTCCATAGACCTGAGCTTCGTCACCTTGTCCACAAACCTCACAATTATCTCCACTTTCTTGATGACCATTGATTCTCTACAATCACTCACTCTGAAATCTACCGGCCTCACTGGCCCCATTTCTTTTCCGGCTAAATCCAAGTGCAGCCCTCTCCTCACTTACATAGATCTAGCTCAGAACAGCTTGTCCGGTCCAATTTCCGGTATTCCCAGCTTGGCTTCCTGCTCGAGCTTGAACTCTCTTAACCTCTCCGCCAACCTCCTCGAGTTCAATGCCAAGGACCCGGCCACGTTCGGACTCTCCCTCCAGGTCCTCGACCTCTCCTTCAACAAGATTGCCGGCCCCGCCGTGCCGTGGATCGTATCCGACGGCTGCAGCGAGCTTGTAAAACTAGTTCTCAAGGGGAACAAGATCACCGGCGACATGAGTGTCTCTGGGTGCAAGAAGCTCGAGACTCTCGACTTCTCCTCCAACAATTTCACAGTGGAGATTCCGTCTTTCGGCGACTGTATGGTTCTGGACCATCTCGACATCTCCGGCAACAAATTCTCCGGCGACGTCGCGCATGCTCTCTCTTCCTGCAAGCAACTCACGTTTCTGAACCTCTCCAGAAACCATTTCTCCGGTCTTATTCCGGCCATTCCCACCCAGAATCTTCAGTTTCTTTCCCTCTCCGGCAATGGGTTCCATGGTACAATTCCACCCAGCTTGCTCGGTTCGTGTGAGTCGCTAGTGGAGCTGGATCTTTCCATAAATAATATCTCGGGCACTGTTCCCGATGCATTGAGCTCTTGCGCTTCCTTGGAGTCTCTCGACATCTCCAACAACTTCTTCACCGGTGAGTTGCCCATCGAAACTCTGTTGAAGCTCAGCAGCCTGAAGAGTGTGTCTCTTTCTCTCAACGGTTTCTCTGGTACTCTGCCTCGCTCTCTCTCCAGACTTTCATATCTAGACAGCTTGGATCTGAGCTCGAACAATTTCACTGGCTCCATTCCGAGTTGGCTTTGCGAAGATCCCAGGAACAGCTGGAAGGAGCTGTACCTCCAGAACAATAAGTTCGGTGGTACCATTCCTCCAGCTCTCAGCAACTGCACTCAGCTCGTGGCTCTTGATTTGAGCTTCAATTACCTCACCGGTACCATCCCTGCTAGCTTGGGGTCTTTGTCTAAGCTTCGCGACTTGATCATTTGGTTGAATCAGCTTAGCGGGGAAATTCCCCAGGAGCTCTCGTATCTTGGGTTGCTGGAGAATCTTATCCTGGACTTCAATGAGCTGACCGGGACGATTCCCGTGGGGCTGAGTAACTGCACCAATTTGAGCTGGATTTCGTTGGCGAATAACAAGTTGAGTGGTGAGATTCCGGCGTGGATCGGCAAGCTTCCGAAGCTGGCAATACTGAAGCTGAGTAACAACTCATTCTATGGGAACATTCCCCCGGAGCTGGGGGACTGTAAGAGCTTGATATGGTTGGATCTCAATACCAACTTGCTGAATGGTACAATCCCTCCTGGGCTTTTCAAACAGTCCGGCAACATTGCGGTCAATTTTGTTGCTTCCAAGACGTATGTGTATATCAAGAATGATGGAAGCAAGGAGTGCCATGGAGCAGGGAATTTGCTCGAGTTTGCGGGGATAAGACAAGAGCAACTGACCAGGATTTCGACGAGGAACCCCTGCAACTTCACTAGAGTGTATAGAGGTATTCTCCAACCAACATTTAATCACAATGGGACCATGATTTTTCTTGATATGTCACACAATAGGTTATCGGGTAGCATTCCGAAAGAGATTGGGAGTATGTACTATCTCTATATTCTGAATCTGGGCCATAATAATATATCTGGAGCAATCCCACTAGAGCTTGGGAAATTGAAGGACCTTAACATTCTTGATCTCTCTAGCAACAGCCTTGATGGAAGTATTCCTCAGTCTTTGGTCAGCCTTTCCATGCTGATGGAGATCGATTTGTCAAACAATCATCTATCTGGAATGATTCCAGATTCAGGCCAGTTTGAGACATTCCCTGCTTACAGATTTATGAACAATTCAGGCCTTTGTGGCTACCCTTTAAATTCCTGTGGAGCTGCTTCTGGGGCAAATGGAAATGGGCACCAGAAATCTCATCGACCAGCGTCCCTGGCAGGCAGTGTGGCAATGGGGCTACTGTTTTCCCTTTTCTGCATCTTTGGTTTGCTTATTGTTGCAATTGAAACCAAGAAAAGGCGAAAAAAGAAGGAGTCAGGTCTGGACGTTTATGTGGACAGTCGTTCCCACTCCGGTACTGCCTGGAAGCTAACGGGTGCCCGAGAAGCATTAAGCATTAACCTCTCCACATTTGAGAAGCCACTTCAAAAGCTCACTTTTGCAGATCTTCTTGAGGCGACCAATGGTTTCCACAATGACAGTCTTATAGGCTCTGGTGGTTTTGGTGATGTATACAAGGCCCAATTGAAGGATGGCAGCATTGTTGCCATCAAGAAGTTGATACATATCAGTGGACAAGGTGATCGTGAATTCACTGCTGAAATGGAAACTATCGGGAAGATCAAGCACCGAAACCTTGTTCCCCTCCTTGGATACTGCAAAGTAGGAGAAGAACGGCTTTTAGTTTACGAGTACATGAAGTATGGAAGCTTAGATGATGTTTTACATGACCAGAAAAAAGGTATCAAGCTGAGTTGGTCTGCAAGGAGGAAGATTGCGATTGGATCTGCGAGAGGACTGGCCTTTCTTCACCATAATTGCATTCCTCACATCATTCATAGGGACATGAAATCGAGCAACGTCCTGCTCGATGAGAATCTAGAAGCCAGAGTCTCCGATTTTGGAATGGCAAGGCTTGTGAGTGCAATGGACACTCATTTGAGTGTGAGCACCCTGGCAGGCACACCTGGTTATGTTCCTCCAGAATACTACCAGAGTTTCAGATGTTCTACAAAAGGCGATGTTTATAGTTATGGTGTAGTATTGCTCGAGCTGCTAACAGGAAGACGTCCTACAGATTCAGCTGATTTTGGTGACAATAATCTTGTCGGTTGGGTGAAGCAACATGCTAAATTAAAAATAAGTGATGTTTTTGATCCAGAGCTCATGAAAGAGGACCCAACCCTTGAGATTGAGCTGTTACAGCACTTAAAGGTAGCTTGTGCTTGTTTGGATGATAGGCCATGGCGCCGCCCTACGATGATTCAAGTCATGGCGCAGTTCAAGGAAATCCAAGCAGGACCCGGGATGGACTCCCAATCAACCATAGCCACCGACGATGGAGGTTTTGGTGCAGTTGAAATGGTTGAGATGAGCATAAAAGAAGACCCTGAACCGGGCAAGCAGTAGCTTCAAAGTTTAAACCAATTTTCAAGTGAATTCGTTGGAAGAAAGTAGAAACAAGGTGGGGATGATGATGATGATGATGATGATGATGCTATAAGCTTTCCCAAAAATTTTCCCTCTTCTTTCCAACTTCAAATGCTGTGGAGCTGCCACTGTATGTGTACCATTTAATGTATGTAATCATTTCATTTTATACATAGAAGGTTGTTTAACTTGGTATAAATGTGTATATAAACAGCTTCAGTTGCTTTATGCTTTAAATTTGGTTCTCAGTTGATCTTCAATAAGAGAGAAGAGGGCATTGGACTCGGATAAAATCCCCAAAACAAAAACAGTTGCATCCATGACCCCATTGATGATGATTAACTGGACGGTCTTTTCGGCTCTTTCCGCCTAGCTTAGTCTACCTGATTTGTTTGCATTACTCTAACATGGTACCCCAAATTTTACTCAATTTTATTGATGTAGCATGCCAAAACCATGTGCCTGTGATTTAATACCAAGAACAAATACAATATTAATAAAGAGCACCAACTAAATTAATGGTATTTATCTTCTCTGTATTGAGGTCGAAGTAATAGAAATAAATAGTCGAGACAATTTGTTTTTGTCTACTAATTTTGTTTTTTCTTTTGTGTATCGACTAGTAATTGTTGACGAATACGACCAAATGTGGATCGAAATTGCAAAATACATAACATATAAATTTTGGAATTGTATTCTAACCAAAATACATTGCAGTTGTCTGTCAATTCCGAAAGAATAAAAATCAAAGAAGCTGAAGATTAACATCAAACATAGACATGTGGCACACATTAAACTCAAACGAACCCACCAAAGGGACTATGTACATGAATGCAAAAATCCCTAGTTACACTACAAGATTACAAGGGTATATAGCTAGTGGACCATTCTCTCTTAATCTGAACCCTTCTTGATTTCCTCCTAGACATTTTCATAGCAGAAGAGTTCTTTCACCATTCACATCTGTGCCTGGCATGGACCATTTAGTGAGGATGACAAGTCCCAATCCCATAATTGCAAAACGTAAGCGCAAAATTGGCATGCTCTCATAGTTGTCAAGCACTTTGTATTCAACGTTTTCATCCTTTCCAAACAAGATCCATAAACAAATAGAAATTTGTCTCTTTTTCTTCGACAATGTGCAATGGTGCATCACACGTGCTCTGCGTCTTGAAGATCATAATTTTTTCCCATCCAGCTAGGAAAATGTGTTCCTCAATATTTAAGCACATAGAATACAACCCCCAACCTTCAAGAGGAAATAAAATATAAACGTTGCCTTGATGAACATTATCAAATATCAACTTGTGAGGTTTGAGATCTTGACTCGATCACCACAGGGATGAGATGAGGCTTGTATGTAAAATGAAGAGGGTTAAGCAAACCGGAATTTCCTAGCCTTCTTCTAGGGTTTCTATCCGAAACGAGAATACTCGGTTAAATGCTTCCGGCTAGGGTCGCCTATGCCGTACGTAATGCATTCTCATCGGGAAGGGAAATGTCTCTGTTGGGGCGCGGAGGTTGAAGATCGATAAATTAGAAACTTGTGGTTACAAGGGTTTCTCTTTTCAGGGAGTAAACTGTGGTTTTTAAATGTCCAAAAAGTCATTTTTATCTTGAAACTCTATATTAAGGTTATGTTATACATTTCTCATACAAATCTTATAACATGTAATATTTACTAGTTTGAGGACACTAATTGTTTTTTTCCAAGTCAATACATAGAACTCGTCCATAAAAATTCAGTCAAGTTGTAGGAAAGAACCATTTTTTATTTTTCTCTTTCTTTCTATGAAGTAGGGAACCTCTTATGCAATTTTTATTTTTATTTATTTTTTAGTTAAGGAAGAGATCATTCTTATCTTCTTATGTTAAGAAAATGAAAACAAGAGTACAGGGGGGGGGGTCAAAACCAAAACCTCCCAAATAAATCAGAAAAAGAAACATGGAACTGACGAAAATGAAAGTTCGGAAGACCCAAGTGGTCTCTGTTATAGTGTGCAAGTATGAAGGGTGGAGCAGAGTCTCACTAAACCAAACTTGTAGAAGTAGTACCAAAATTCGCTAATGCTCAGAGAATTTAAGACATTTCCACCACATTTAGCCGTAACCCACTGCCCCCAAGGTAGCACTTGGCAGTATAAGTGATGTCAAGTTACCTTGGCCACGCCCATTTGCATTCAGTACAATTGTTTGTCGTGCAGAACGTATCTCATCCAGCAATCAGTTATACATCTGCAATGCAATTTATCAGAATCAGCTTCTGATTACTCTCCTGATCGATCAATTCAACAAAGCGTGAAGTTCAGCGATCATGTCGGAGAGTTTGCCGTTTCTAACGAGGATGGAGCTAGTGTAACCTACTCCAGTTATGATCAGAAACCCAGTTTGAGGACACTCATGTCAGCACTTCAACAACTCATGTGGTAATTAGGAAAAAAAAAACCCTTATTAAGGTAAATAAGGTTCCTATTAGAGTAAACTCGTTTGAGTAATTAAGTTCTAAAAGTGGTAATTTTTTTTTTGAGAAAAGGATAACTTCATTACTTAAGGCCAGAAGGCACGTACATCAGATGCTGTCTCATACCTAAAATCTAGATGGCACAAGCCGCCAAGCAAAAGACAAGTACCTTCACTGTTAACACATATGCTCACATATTGAGCCTAAACAACAAGAAATCAAGTCCTCACTACTAACCCCTCTTTGAAAAGTAAACCTAGTCACCTAGAGACCTCAATTGGTGTACAACTAGAGTAAACTAAGAAGAAAGTAATAGAAGACCCAATTTCAAGTGGTAGGCAAGAGACCAGGAAAGCCTAAGGCTTTCGTTTGCCCTTATCTCTAAGGCTAGAAACCGAACCTCCAATTGCAGTTACTGGGACGTTGGCTCTTGTTCTTACTTCTGGCAGTCTACCCGTCTTCTTCTTCAGAGTGACAAGAGGCACATCATTGTCATCCTCGATCAAAGGTTTTCCAAGTAGAAAAGATTGGGAGGACCTGCACACAGGACCACCGCCAATCTTTCCCAGATCTGGGGCACTACCACCCGCTGCGAGAGCAAGAGGAGCAGCAAAGCTTGATGTGGCGACATCTATGGAGGCCATGGAGAGGAGGAAGCGATAGCAAGAGGCTAGAGGCTAGGGAAGGAGGCTTGGGTGCCGTAGAAGACTAGGTTGAGAGAAATACTCTCCTAGTTCTAAAAGTGGTAATTGAATGTATGTTACATATATTAACATATTGTAGAACTTTTCATTCAACACATAAGTCTAAATGAAGCAACTTAAATACAAGGATATATTTTTTTTTTTTGGGAGGATGACAATATATATTAAGGTTCAAGATTACATATGATATCACACCCTTTTTAACTTTTTAAGGCACGACAATATGAGATATCACCTAAGTTCAGCTATCTAATGCAACTGATACAGAAAAAGACAGAAGTAAGTTCAGCTATCTAATGCAACTGATACAGAAAAAGACAGACACTGAAACCAACAATTCAAAAAAACCCTGAACTCAGGTGTTACACCCCACATCTGATTTACCCTTTTTCCTGAGTTACACGAATCACTGTATGTTTTACCATTCGCGGTTATAGTTTTATCTTTTAGGGGGGTGGCTAGAAGTTGACTTTTTATAGGTTAACAATTTGAGAAAATTTCCTTCATGAAAGTTGTAGAGGACGTTAAACCGAGCGCGTGCATATGTGGTACGTAAAAATTGGAGTTCGTATGTGGAAGTTATAGCTTAAAATGTGAAAGTTACTGTTCATGGTAATAAAAATATATATATGGAAAGTTACCACTGTAGGTTTCCATTTTCGGAAACCCACGGTAACTCTCTTCCTCCTCTCCCCTGACCCTTCCTCCCTTTCAGCCCGATTTTTCTCCCTTCGATTTCTTCCCTCTCCGGCCGACCCACGACGAAATCCGGCCATCCCCAAGCTCGTCTCCTCCCCCTTGACGCATCTGTGGTGGTATTTTGGGGAGCTTTGGCTGGAGGAGCTCGATTTTGAGCTGGGAAGCTAACTGTAGCAGTTCGCGATTTTTGCTGATTTCCGGCGATTCCGGCCACCTCTGGTCACCAAACCGGCGTTGAAGGCTCGGTTTTTGACGGAGATCATTTCGCCCCTAGCCTCGAGCCAAGATTTGTTGTGTAGAGGCCGAATCGACAACCTAGGGTTCTTGAATTTCTGGGTTATCTTCACCGGCCGGATTCGACTGTTTAAAGGTAAAATTGGAACTTGTTGTAGTTGAGAAAGAGGTAAGGTCTGTTGAGTAGGTGGTGCTGCCAAAATTTGGTGGCCATTGGTGGTGGTTGCCGGTGGTGCGTGGGCCCCACGTGCGGCCACTGTTGGCGCGTAGAGCTGAGTTTTAATTACTGTTTTGGCTCCAAAAATCCTATAATGATTGTAGAATTTTATACATGAAGTTTGGTGGAAATTGGAGGAATTACGAATTGAGTATAAATGGTTAATTATCGATTTACGTGAATTCGATCGCCGAATTTCTTTCGAATTCACTTTAGAACTTATATATCGAGGAATGAATAATGTTGGAGTATTATGGATGGATTCGATGTGAATTAAGGAGTTGGATTTTGAAGGGGACGTTATGAATTTCAATTTCTAATTATCGTAAAGTTAATTTCCGTCCTGTAAATATATTTTTACGAGTGCTATTCGTACAGGACGAGAGGAGTCTTCGTACGAGGAAAATACCGAGCGACATCAGGATTGACTATATACTGTGAGTGGACTTTTATTTTTCAAAGAATGATGCATGCATTTATTTAATTGGTTCCGAGGTTATAATTTGTTTATCGTATTACTTTCCCGAGCATATGGTTATTTTCAGAAATGGTTTTGGATATTTGATTATTTGAAGATTTTATGGCGTGCGGGGTCACGTCATTGGATTATGCTTATCTTCTCTTATTTATTTATTTCCAATGTGATTTCCGGATTTATACTATTTATATTATATTTATATTCGGCGATTTGAGATTTTTATGAGATTTTCGAAATGAGATTTCGATGGAGTTAATCTTTATATTTATTTATCTCCTATTTATTTTGAACTTGAGATTATCTTGGCGTGTGGGACACGTCGTTGGAAATTCATTTACGAGAGTTGGGGAAGTTTTATGGATTTATGAGGTTTTCGGATTTTCTTTTGCCATACTTTGGGTGACTTATCATTGCTAGCTTTGATCTTCCTCCTTTGTGGCGAGGTGATGGGATCACCGAAGTCCTCCGCCTTTGTGGCGCTGGTTACTGTCTCTGTGACAGTAATTCTCAAGCCCAGTATCCTATCGCTACACATAGTGGCGTAAGGGTATATTACGGGAGTAATGGGAGTACTTTAGCCTGGGAGGCTCACTCGTATGGCTATTGTCTTCCCCTACTCATTATACTATTTTCGACTAGTGGGGCTAGTCCGATTTATTTTAGCCAGCGGGGCTGGTTTTATTTCCTTGAGTATCAGAGTTTCGACCTTTTCTTTTAATCGTTTGTGACTAGCGGGGCTAGTCGGTTTTCATGAGCGGAACTCCTCTTGTTGTATTTTTCTAATCATTGCATGCATCGGGAATTTTTAAAGAAATAAATGTGGGAAAGTATAAAATCCATTTGGTTTAAAATTGTTTATTTTTGTCCACTCACGCTAACGTTTTCATATACTTTTCCCCTGGGCCCTTCGGTTTCAAATGCCTAGTTTACAGTGTTGCTGCTCGGCGTTCAGGAGTAAGCCATAGTGACCGCATCCGCTTCCGTCATCATATTTTGTAGGTTACCTGTTTAACCTACTGTACTCTATGTTAATTTACGTTCCTAGATTGCTCTGATTACTATGGGATTTGTGACCCAGACTTGTATGGAATTATATTTGAGGTCTACGACCTAACTTTGTGAATTGTAGTATCTTAAATCTTGGAGTTTCTTAGACTTGAAGTACTTGATACACTATTACTATTTTTGGGATTGAGTTGGTTGAATGATGGGAGCAGGGTGGCTCCACGAGTTTGTGGTTGGATTATTAGAAGTGAAATTTGTTGTCCACAGGTTTTGGGTTGCCCATTTTTAAGGGAGGTTATGCCGAAATTTTTGGTAAACCTTCTTTAAAAGTAAGTCCCGCAGGGCCACTTCGGATTCCAGGGTGGAATCCGGGGCGGGTCTTGTCATCAGGTCTCGAACATTTTGTGTCGTTTCTTTACCTATAAAATAGGGTAAGTATCCCAAAATGTTAACTTAGCCATACCTCAAGGGTTGCACAATAACATCTTTTTCCACTGACGTAGATCCATGGGGTATAGTACGTAGTAGCCCATTGAAACCAGTCATGTCAAAGACACAACTAGAAAATTGAAAGACTAGATAGTTCACTAGGTTTAGCAGTCAACTAGGGCCCATAGGAAAGACCCAGGTACCAGACCACGGGCTAGGTTCACGTCAGGGACTACACCCTGGGCACATAGGGGTCTGGACCTGATCAACACAATCCATCTAAATATACACCAGAAGGCTGATATAACTGCAAGGGGACAACATGCATCCCACATTGAAGATAGGGGAAACCCCTTTCCGTTGCTCGAGTATTAGAGCATCAGCACAACCACCTTTTACGGGTAATAATTCCTTCATCCACTATTTGTATAGTTCAATATATATATTAGTATCTTACTCAGGCATCGGAGGGGCATAAACAGTCCGGTACAGTTTATCCCTCTAACGCTGTGTTCCTGGTACAGGATCAAGGAGTTGGATCGGTACCCCAGTCGGTATAGCATTCTGAGTGAGGTACCCGGAGAAAGCCACCAGAAACAGAAAGAAACCCGCTTTAATCACCAAAAATAGAAGTCAGACAACATAAACAGAAACAAAGTTCTAAAAGATGCTAGGTGCTAATCGAGGTCAGGGCACTAGTGCCTAGGGGCTTAGGCGGCTTTTATTTTTTAAATTCTTTTAACTATTTTTCTAACATAAAATAAATAAATAATAATATTAAAAGTTCTACAATTAATATTTTCTATTTTCAATTATTATGTCCAACAATTTATTAAAAGTATTCAAAACAGGAAAAAAAATGTTTATGTATTAATAACAATTAACAATTAATATTAAAATCTAAATATCCAATAAGCACGCATCTCTAAAGGATTCAGTATGAGTCTTCAACCTTTATCTTCAATTACCGATCATATTTAACCTTTATCATCAACCTTTTTCTTCAAAATTTTTCTTTGGTTTCAATTATGTCAACTCTATCATAACACACACAAAGCACTCTCTTTCTCTCTGGCTTTCTCTCTCATCGGGTTGATCGCTGGAACCACCACTGTCTGATTAAGTCACCAGCATTCTGGTAATCTGGCTCAGATGACTCTCCATTCGGACCACCACCACCGACTCATCCTCGCTCCCTCCTCAAAGACAGTACCTTTCTTCTTCTTAACTTCTTCATCGAAGAGGAATTAAAACAAAAAAAATTACAGCGCCCAGGCTAGTTGCCTAGACTGCCTAGATGGCCGCTGAGGAGCAAAACACCTACAACCATCGCCTAGCCTATAAATGGACTAGTGACATGGCATCCAATGCCTAGGCGGTCGCTTAGACCGTCTTTAGAATGGTGAGTATGAATAGGTACAACAATGATAGGAGCATTTTATGCAACGTTTATAATGTTAATCCCTATATTAATCTTTGTTATTTTATTATATTTTCCCTTTATTTATTTATTTTTATGTTTATTAGGTTTTTCGGAGCAAATATACAAAAAGAAGATAATATTGAGGAAAGATGTGCAAATAAAGTAAAGCTTGAAGTCCTGGCCCTAGCAAGTGACCTTGATGGATCGAGGAGCCCAATCCATGGAGATATCGCAACAAATTATGGAGATATTCGCAGAAATATTGATGATGACATGGCAAATTCTCATTGGACAAAGTGTGGAGAATCCTAAATTAAATAGAGAATCAAGAAGTTGCCTTTCTCTACAATTCATGGAGTCTCAAACCAAAAAGGAATGAAAGAGGACTCAAGGAGCAATATTAAAAGGCTGTGCAAATCTGAAAAAGCTCTCTTCTCTCCTTTCTTCTCTCTTCCTCTCTTTCCTCTCTCCTGCAACTTCTTATTTTGCTCTTTAGCTTGTTTTTGTTTTTCTTTCTATGAGAAACTAACTCTTTAGTTAGGGGTTGTTGAAGCCCCAAATCATGATTGTAAACTTGTTATGACTTTCAATTAGTTTTGTTTATCTATTGGATGAGAGCCTAATTTCTATATTCACATTGATGATTCCTTTGCATGTTTTCTTTGGTGCGCAACTTAGATTGCATGTTTAGGATTCCCTTGCTATGAATGATCATTGCCTGTGCCTTGCTTCGAGGGTTCCGTTGAGAGTTTTAGAGTAGTAAATTGTCTATAAGGCAAGTGATTAGGTTCCTAGGTTAATTGAGACGTGTCGTACTCAAGATGCCTTGTGATGTCTCGTTTTTCTATTGCGTAATGATTTCTTTGTGTTAAATCTAGAGTTGCGTCAACCTAGGTTGCATTTTAGAAAATAGGTTAGGTGTAGAGCGTCTCTCACCTAGCATACAAGTAAGGAAAAACAATAAGTTAATTCAGGCGTTGGGTTAACTTGAGCATCTTCATCCATAAATTAATGAAATTAGGTTGAACATGATTAGTTTACTTGATTGATTGGTGGTGGATGCAATTCCTCTAACTTGCTTTATCTTTGATTTTCAAAACCCTGAATCAAGTCTTTTTATTTTCGGAGTCATTTAGTGTTTTGTTTTTATTTAATTGGTTCGTCAACCAAAACACCTTCAAAAATTATCAAACTTTGTCAGTAGTTAGTTTATCATGTACGTTTGTCTGTAAATTTTTGTGACATTTAGAGTAGTTTAGAGTTGTCTGCCAGTCAGATCTTTCTAACTGAACAGTTTCGGATTTATTTTGCTTTGAGTCTTTAGATTAGTGATTAGACCACAATCTTTTGCGGGAACGATCCTTACTTACCTATACTATTTTCGACATTCTTGTAGGGTTAAGTTATAGGCATTTTTGTGCATCTATTTAGGTGGATAGAAATAGCCTATCAAACAACAGCAAATCTAAGAAAAGAGCTAGCCTACATTAATCATGGGTAGAAACTCACCAATCAGAAACATTGCACCTTAGCTAGGTTAGGCCGAACACTTGGATAAACCAACTAATGAAACTCGAACCACATCTAGCCACCAAGCTGTTAGAACCGCTTCACTTGCTAATTACTCTAGAGATGCCACTGGAACAATCACTTGTGCAACAAATACACACCACCAAGGAGCCCTATGAAAATCACCACTCCTACTAGAAGAAAACCACCACCCATTTACTCCATCCATGAGAGACAAAAACATAGGAGAACTTCAATGAGGAGAGTAGCATGCACCCAAAATAATGGAGTCGACCGATTGGTGCAGGAATAAAACCTCCTTTAAGATTGGTTAGGCCAAGACCCATCCTTTTTACCCGTGTCTAGAGTCAAAACAATGAAGTCGAAGTCAAAGCCAACCCTCCAAAATTGAGTGCGCTTGCCATTCACCTGATATGTGCTAGACCCTATTTTGAACTACCAACTTCCATTGGCAGAACCACTATGGCCAATCGTACCACCACCCAAATCGAGTAAGAAAAAAGAACCATCAACCTAGTTTGTTGCCTCAACAATATCGAGAAAGAGAATAACCACGAAGTATAGTAGGCCTTCTCCCTCGCCTTCCACTTAGCTAAGTCCAAAAAGGGCATAGTGGACTAATGGTTAAGTGTCCTAGTTAGAAACCTCTTTACCCGCGTTCGACTCACGAAACTATCAAAGTGGCTAGGTACTATGATGCAATGCATAGTTGAAGTATTTAACATGCACCTAAGGATTAGTGCTTAAGCCTAGGAAGTTTTTGGGATACCCTGACACTGTTTTAAAAAAAAAAGTCTAGAAAGGGAGGCCATGAAACTACAAAGAAAAAAATCGAGAAGAATAAAAATTCCAACCCAGTTTCGATCAAACAAGCGACACATCCATGAGACCAGAGAGAATAAACAAAAGAAAAGAGACATTGAGTAAAGATGCAAGGGATAAACTATAATAAACTCCAGCCAAATTCAATTCAATACTAATTGAATTAAGCCCTTCATTTCCCTATTCTCTGTTTTTGTTCTATAGATTGCTTCTTTGCCAAAAAAAAAAAATAACAAGATATACCGGTCTAATTAACTTTAAAGCTACTTTCATGATTTGACGGTTTTTTTTCCCGACAAATAAGACAGTTCATTATATTAATGAAACCAACCAAAATGCTAGAATAGCAAAGACTACTCATTACAAATTAAAGTTCAACCAAGTCTAATGCCGAGCAAATTCTCTTAGCCTTAGAAGGAAATCTATTCTACTAATTACTCCCGCCAAGCACGCCATTGTGGTAAAAATAACTAATACTTCTAAGAATGCTCATAGAAGAGTTTCTGCTATCATCAGACAAACAATCTTAAGCCCTAAGCAATAACAATTTCTTCCTCTGGAGGAGGAAGCGCTTGACTTTCTTGAATAAGTAACAATATGAGGACTTTTTGTTACATCCCGTACCTTAATTTACTTGTTTACTGGTCATTCGGACGGTAAACTATTAAAATATTTGCTTTTACCTTCATTTTGATCATTTAGTGGACTTAAAAGTTGACTTTTTATTTCGTTTGTCATTTGAGAAAATTTTCTTCTGGGAAGTTATAGAGGACGTTAAACCAAGTCCGTGGACATGTGGTACGTTTAAATTGGAATTTGTATGCGAAAGTTATGGACGAAAAAGTAAAAGTTACTATTCTGGGTAAATTTCTATAAAAGGAGAAATTACTGTGGGAGGTTTCCATTTCTGAAAACCTACCTTGCATCAATTTTCTCTCTCTTCCCCACTCTCTCTCTCTTCGATCCGTTTTGATTTTTCAGGCCATTCTTCGCCTTCCGGCTACCTGACGGCGTGCCACCTTTCCGATTAGGACCGCCTTCTCCTCCCATCGAAATTTGTAGCGGTAGCTTGCGGCAGTTTGGCCGGAGGAGAGAGAATCAAAATGTTTTCCGAACATAGCTGTTGTTTCAGTCCGGTGTCGATTCACCATTTTCCGACCACTTCAAGCCGCGCCACCGGGTGCGTTTTGGAGCTGCCAACGTCCTCTTCCTAGCCATACAAGTTTCTTGCATCAATTCACAGTGTGGAGGAAGAATCGAAGATTAGAAATTTCTAGGGTTTGAATTTCGGCCTCTTTCCTTTCGAGCTAATTTTCGGCCAATCAAGATAATTCCAGACTTTGTTGTAGTTTGGAAAGTTGTTGGGCTTGTTGTGATGAAGAATTTGATATAGGTGTTGATACTCGGTTTAGGGGTTGGCCGGTAGCTCGTGGGGGGCGTGTGTGGCCGTTTCCGGCCATCTATTTTTGCTAGTTGGGTTCCTTGTAGCATATAGAACTTGTGGGTATGAGTTTGGTGGAAATCGGTGGAAGTTTGGTATCGATTGGGAATTTATGAAGTTTCGGGTATTTATTTCCGGAAATCCGACCGTTGGATTTCCCTTGTTTCTGTTTTAGAACACTAGAATTGATGAAACGTTGTTGTTGGTGAAGTTTGGAACTTGTTGATTTTGGAGGGTCAAAGATATCGAGTTTTCGGTTCATTTATTATGAATTTATTTCGGACCTTCCGTTCGGTTATTTAAGATGTATTATTGTGTATAGGATGATGTAGCGAGCCACTGCTCGATGAGAAAAAATTCTTACGCGTGACCGCCTAAGTCGTACTGTGAGTGGACCTTTGATTTTAAATGATGCATGCAAATATTTTCCGAGTTATTGATTTATTCATTTATCGTTTCATTTACTGAGCATATATTTTAGTTTCGGATTATAATTTGATTTCGGAAATGAATTGGTTTTGGATTATAATTTGGTTTATTGATTGGATTGCCGTCATGATTTTCAGATATGAGTTTGCGATGCTCGGATTTGAATTTATGATTTACGATGAATTTCGACAAGTTATTTTCCAATGTGATTTAAGGAATTATGTATATTTTTCTTCGTCGATTTTGAGATTTATGGAAGATTTTTGAAAATGAGATTGTTGATGGAATTATTTTTATCTATTATTTACTCATTGATTGATTTGAGAATATCTTGACGTGTGGGACACGTCATTCATTTATTTGTTTTCTTATGAGATTTTCTGAGTATGGTTGGGAATTGTACTCGTGATTTCATTTGTGAGATTTTGGGGAAGCTTTACTTGTTTTTGGTTTTCTATTGTTTTTCTTCACCATACTTGTTCTCCTCCTCACGTGGGTTGTAGTCGAGCATATTAGTTCTCCTCCTCACTTACTCTGTGTTTGTGGGTAGTAGTCGAGCCTAGAACGCCTGGGAGGCTCATTCGTCGTATGGTGATTCTTTCTTTCCCATACTCTACTATTACTTGACTAGCAGGGCTAGTCCGATTTCTCTTAACCAGCGGGGCTGATATGTTTTCACGAGATTTCGAGTTTAAAGAAATATGTTTTATAAACGGTTGCATGCATCGAGGTTTTGTAAATCATTCAAATTGTGGGAAAGTGTTAAAGCTTATTTCATTAAATTATCTTATTTATTTATTTATTTATTTTTGTCCACTCACGCTAACGTATTTTTCAATACTTTCCCCTGGGCCCTTCGGTTTCAAATGCCCAGTTTGCAGATCAGATTAGTTGAGGTCGGGCGTACATGGAGTCGAGGCATAGTCAATAGCACAGCTTCCGCATATTCATCTTATTTCTGTTTACCTTTTGTATTAGAATTGCTGTGATAACCTGTGGGATTTAGGGCTGGGCACCCAAAACCGAAGTCCCGGTCCCGTCTCAAAATTCGTCGGTACGGGCCGGGATCAAAATCTGAAATTTACTGTTTGGGCCCGTTCCGTCCTGTCCTGTGGAAACGGGCCCAGTACCGATGCTAGTCCAATCTATACCGGGTAGTCCCGTCCCGTTTAAATTAATTAAATTAAATCTTTAATTTTTGACTTGGTTGTTATACTGCATTGCTACATAATCTGCATTACTGCATTCCTTCATTCCAGTTTTTGACTTGGTTGTTATATTGCATAATCTGCAATATTGCATTACTGCATTCATGCATTAGCTGCATAATCTTTAATTTTTGACTTGGTTGTTATACTTCATTGCTACATAATCTGCATTACTGCATTCCTTCATTCCAGTTTTTGACTTGGTTGTTATATTGCATTATCTGCATAATCTGCAATACTGCATTACTGCATTATCTGCATAATCTGCAATACTACATTCCTGCATTACGTCTGCATTACTGCATAATCTGCAATACTGCATTCCTGCATTACGTCTGCATTACTGCATAATCTGCAATACTGCATTATTAAATTCCTGCATTCCAGACTTCTAGTTTTTTAGTTGGTTGTTTGCAATTTGTACATATTGTCCATCTACATTAGATCATTTATTCTTGTCATTTTACATTGTTTGATTTGTTTAAGGCAAAATTGAATGTGTAGACTTATAAGTTGTAGTTGTAGGAGGACATATGCATCCTGTAATGATTGAAATATGGAAAATTTGGATAAGTGTTAAGTACTTGTGAGTGTGTGTATAGGGGAAAAAAAAAAGGTCTGGGATCCTGAAATGGGCCAGGGCCCGACCCCGACAAGATCCCGATCGGTTTTGGTACCTTTGGTACCACTTTGAAAAAACCAAGTCCCGTCCTGACCCATCCCGAATCATATTTTTGATACCGGGCTTTGTATCACTCAATAACCGTCCCGTGCCCACCACTAGTGGGATTAATGCTTTTGTATTAGAATTGCTCTAATAATCTGTGGGATTAATGTTGTTAAGTTGAGACTTGTACTTGTGAAATGGGAGATGTTGTGATTTGGCGGAACAGGGTAGCTCCAGGAGAATTGGGATGATTGTTTAGATTTCTACAAGTTTTGGGTAATCCATTTTTAGGGGTGATGCTACTGAATTTTCGGTAAAGTTATTCCTAAGCCCCGGGGCCACCTCGGGTTTCAGGGTGAAATCTAAGGCAGGTCCTATCACCTTTCTCATCTAATCCTCCAGCTTTCTAGGAGCCTTTAACCTTGCATTTTTTGGGAGACACATTCACTGACACTTTGTTCTCCTTAGCCTTATTTTTGCTTCCTCTAGGTTTTCCATGCTTCTTGGAAACAGAGACTTCAACAATAACAATGACTAATCCAATACTAACTGCAAGATTTGAATACCGCACCGCAAGGCTGAGCCTTTTTTTTTTGGAGAGGATTCGATCACCTCCTTCCTCGCTTGTCGTTGGTCTGAAAGGGCAGTGCTAGGGTTAGGACTTGCAGCCTCAATCTCCATGATCACCACCTTCATCCTAGGCTTAGGTACTGTGATCACCCAAAGCAGCAGACACTAAGGTAGACTGAATTATTGATGGAATATGTGTTTTGAAAATGAGCTGAGGGTCAAAGTTCCGCGTCTGACCAGAAGTACATTCCGAATGAGCAGCAACCCTAGTTAGAGCTTGCTCAAGATTCCAGCGCACTGAAGGATAACATGGCGCACCAAGCTTGACCTGCAATTCCTCCAACAATGCAAGTCTTGAGCAGGGCAGCCCTACATGAATCAACAAGCCACAATTTTGGCCGCGGCCAACCAAGTTCTCATAGAAAAAAAAATCAAATCCAGGGTGACTTCGTCTTCAATAGTAAAACTTCTCTGGAAGATAATTGGCTGCGCAAGATTAGCCTCCACCTTGACACAAACCTTACTTGCATAGAACTCACATTCATCCTTGTTCACATACCTTCCCAAAGAGCTAGCAATCATACGAATGTATTGATCATTTTGAAAAGCCTGGGTGATCCCATTTCTTCACCTAGAAGCCAAGCATAATCAGCGGCACATACTCGATTGGTTGCACCCTATCATATGGGCCAACACCGTCGGTTTGCATTCAAAGCTCCAACGCCCCCCTTTCAGAATCCTAACTCGATATGACTGCGTATAGAAATAGAACATGTATCAACCACCATGATCCTGAATCTAGTTCGTACGAAATAATCTCTACACCCTTTTGAACATGCCTTTGTTGAATGAACCCTTTGTATATGCACGGACAGTCAGAAGCTTACCAACCAAAAAATTCTGGGAACACCAGAGACTAGTTCCTTTGGACAGGTGCAGGTCCACCGGTCCCTTACTATCCGCGAGTGCCATTGATGACGCCAAACACACAATCATATCATCAATAGTCGACATCAGGTAGAAGAAGCACATGATTTTTAAAATAGGGTTTTTAGACCACTTTCCAGAGACAGTGGCTAGGGTTTAGTCTAGTATATAATCTAGGCTATGATTTTTGGTTTATCTTCTATTAATCAAACAAAAGTCGCTTCAATTTGATAACTTAGAAAAATAAAATTTAGGGGAGTGAAATTTGCCCTCCCCTTTTTGTAAACCACACTCCTCATCTAATGAAATTCCCAATTTACCCCTTACATTATCTATCTTGTCTTCTTCCTATCTGGCTTTCTTACTACTGCTGAACGGCCTGAACCTCTTCCCCTTCAATCTTCTCTGAAAAAATGTCTTATCTCTCCATCTTCTAAGACTAACTTTCAAGAATTCGTTCAATTAAGTGCTTACTAGTCAATGCTCATTCCATGCTAGGCAACTAAAGCTAGTTTCCAGAACTAAACCCACTTGAAATCGATCAATTCCCAATAGAGAGCTTTCTTATTCAAACTCTCTACATCCAACTTCTTTGTATGTAGCCAATGGCCAAGTCAATAGGTTAGGTTGGGAGGGTTTAAAGAGGAGGAACCTGTAGCAAGGGTTAGGGGTCTGAACAAGAAAGTATAAGAAGGGAATTGATATGCTTATTCCTCTCTCGACTCTACGACAATGGCAGTTGTTTCTTCAACATCGTCGAAAGAAAAAAAAAAATTTCTTGGACCCCTACTACAGATCTCATCTGCTCCTACCCTTACTCGCTTATGGTTTTGCATCGCCGATCGTATCTAGTTTCTCCACCACTTCTTCACAATTCTCCACGCGCCATCTCATGCCCGGCAACTTAGTTTTCAATTGGCAATGTTAGCAAATTGAACTCGAGCAGCCAAATGGCGTCGTCGTACCATTTGACAATTAGGCTCAACTACCGAAGGCCGGCGATGAATAACTCGCAGGTGAGCATCGAAGGAGTGGAAAATGAAGTGGTGAAGCCATCTTAGGCAACTTTGATCAGATCCACGGCTCACAACCAGCGGCGAGAAAAAGGAAATAGAGGACGGAAGAGCCAGATGCAATTAAGAGAGGAGAATAGTCAGAAGGGTAAATGTGGAAATAAATACATTAAAATAAAAATGAGAGTGTGGTTTACAAAAAGGGGAGTGCAAATTTCACTCCCTAATTTATGTACAAAGTTATTAACCTTAATATTTCCAAGCATATCATGAAGTCTTCCCCACCAGTCAATATAATGGATTGATTTCTATTGCACTATTATTTTGGCTTTTATATATGCAAGTGACAACATTTCTCTTGGACCAAATCATGCAGAGGAATTAATTAGAGTTAATAATTTATTGAAAAAGAAATTTAGAACAAGAAGATGTAGAAGAGGGATGGATAGTGCCGAATGGTTGCGATTGAAAGTGAAGGGGCCAACTGCTATTGTCTGAGGGTTTGCCCTACAACGTCGCCTTCTCTAATAGAGTGATGTCCTTTTCAAGTCCCATTTAAATAGACCAAATTAGGAGCGACTTTTCCCACTCCCTTCAATTCAGATCAATGAGAATTAGGGATGAAAGTTTCGGACCCTCAATTTCTTCTTATGCAAAACTTTTTAGTTTTTCACAAGAAGATGATGTGCTGAGCATGGGACATATATATTTTCTGTCTATGTATTGTATTCTTTTATTTATTTTTATTAAGGTGATCTAGTTTTCAAGTTCCGAAAGTTTATCTAAATATATTATTTTTGAAAATTCTAAATTAGTCCTATAGATTCAAATTTCTCCTTTTTTTATCCGTTTTCTAAGTGTAGAGTTAATCGAGTCACAAATGACTGAGAGTATTGTTTTCCATTAGTGCTAATTACATTTCACTATTTACATTTATTATAAAAGGAACATGATATTATAAAATTATTGAAATTTGATATCCATATCACTTTATTTGTATGACGGACTTTTGAAAAACCCGTCTTCTAAGATCACATCCAAATAGTTTTGATACTGGTGTAATCAAGATTGAGTTGTCTCATTATATTTCAAAATACCCTAACTTTAGAATTAAATTTCTATTAATGTCAAAAATACATAGCGCTTTATTTGATTTTGTAGTTTCATTGATATTAGGCATCCGTCAATAGTCCAAAGTTTAGTAGCAAACCTCAAGTAAATCAGCTCGATGAATTTATAAACTACAACCTCTCTGGTAGTATGAAGTTGTTTGTAATGCCAGTCTATCATTTCAAGAGACCTGATTTACCAATACGAAACTAATGTAACTATAATTGATGTATCCAACTATCCATGGAGAAGGGTATTACAGAGATTTCCACACGTAACGTAAGACCTTGAAATTAAGGTTTTGAGGTTGCAGGTCACGAGGGACCACGTGCTAGTCTCCGGTGGCTCGGGGTTTGCATGGCATACTATTCTAGGGTTTGTGGCTTGTTTACGAGATGGGCTCCTCCTTTTAACGTATATTATTTTTGTGATTAATTTAGGGAAAAAATAGGAATCAATCAAAGTCCAGCTAGTTAATTTGGAAGTATACGACTACAATATGATGCTGCATCATTAGTGAGAGTTTGAGAGATAAGCAAAATTAAGGGTTTAGCGTACAAGTTAGTAGGCCTCACGTGCTCGTGTTCTTTATGTGTCTCGGCCTCCTCGTCCTTTGTTTTAATTTCCAAAGATGGCTTTGTTTAATAGAGCTAGCTTTGTCTTGTAATAATTGTCAGGGAATGGAGGAGGAAGCAGAGTAAGAGGTTGGTGCAATAGGAGTTGATGAAGGTGAGCAACTTGGTAAAGGTCTGAGTATTCTAGTTTAACCCAACGTGGAAGTCTCTCTCCATAGTCTCTTCATTTTTTTATTTTTTGGCTGACTCTCGCCATAGGCTTTGAAAATTCTAGACTCTATTAGTGAACTGTTTGCTTGATTTATGTATCTGTCTTAACATCAAACTGTTTGCTTGATATATGTATCTAACTGTTTGCTTGATTTATGTATCTGTCTTAACATCAAACTGTTTGCTTGATATATGTATCTGTCTTAACATCAAATATCTATGGTATTTAATCTATTTAGCCCTTCATTTGGTATAAACAATTTTTGAAATTATGGAAACATACAAGTAGTATGCTCCGGTTCATAGATTAAGAATAGTACAGAAAACTACTCTAATAATACATTTCTGTTCAGAGTAGTTTATGCCAAATAACAATACCTCGCCTTGCAGGTAATCTATTCTACTTAACCTTAAATGCCGAGCACGCAATTGTGACACGCTAAAGCTATGTACTTCCACAAGACTCATAGAGACATTCTTACAAGCATAGACATAGATGCAAATAAAACAACTAGGCATCTATAGGCTCCTGTCTTGTAAAAGGGTCAGACCTCTTAACAAACCAAACTAGCCTAGAGATTGAGACCAAGCCCAAAAGACTTTGTCCCAAGCCCAGGCCCAAGGGTACCAAAAACAACACCATAGTAGACTTGAAACTGCCTCTGCCAATCATCGCCGCCGCCGCCGCCACAGATTCCGGCGGACGTCCCCTCTAACGCAGCACCAGCGCCACCTCTTCTTAGCAACCAAGCATAGATCAGTAGCAACCCGATCAGTGCTGGAATTGGGAGAGAAGAACAACAAATCGAAACCCAAACGGCTCAAATTGAGAGACCGATTAGGATCTCCGATCTCAAAACCAATTGCCGCCGCAACAACAAAGGCCTTCTAGTCAGCCAATCCTCACTCACCACCGCTACATAGACCGCACCTAGTTCAATCGCCGCTGCAAATCCGTCGGCTTTCCTTCATAGCACCTGCTCCAAACCGCAAACAAGAAACTCGCTCCAAGCCGCAAAACCTACTTCCCTTGCCTCGCCTTTGAAACTCGCTCGACGACGATAGATCACGCCTCTGCTAGACCAACGATGAGGAGCAAGCCGTCGCCGTCGCTCTCTATACTCAAAACAATAAGTTTTGCTAGTTCCTCTCCTCTTTATTTTTGAGATATTATTATCTACTATTTGGTATAAACAATTGATCAAGTGTGAGTTTTGTAGTTGTTCCGCTCCAAATCACTAAATATATTTGATAAATTATTGCTTAACATGTATTATTTTAAATTTAGCCGTATAGTTTTGAGAATGACAACTATACATAAACCCTAAACAATAAGAACAATAGAATAGCCAGAAAGCTTCTCCCCTGGGGGCAAAAAGGGAAGTCAAGAAACCATAGGGTTTAACAGAGTATGGCGGTGTCAGAATCGATTGAAGGTGCCGGCCGACATAGTGACGACGAGGTTTCTTGTGCTGCAGGTACAAATTCAAGATGGGGGACAGATCTCTGGTCTTGGAGATCTGACCTGTTGGTTGAGCAGCGGCGTTCTAGGGAAGCAGACGAGGTCGCACCAGCTTGGGATTTCCTGTCTTGGGAGAGAGACGAGCGGCGTGCTGTCGTTGTAGGCTTGGAGGTGCGGTACCTGGTTTGACGTTGTCGTCGGTGGATCCGGATCGTTCTGCAAGTTGGGTAGTCCTGGTTTTCCGGCTTGAGGTCACCATGGCCAGGCTCCGTCGCGATCGACCGCCAAAGGGTTGGATGGCGGCAGGGGTGGTTTGGCTACTGGGGCTAGGGCTATTGTCTTGGCTGCTCTGGTTTGGGCTTGGGCCTTTGGGCCTGGGCTCGAACTTGGGTTGCTGGGCTGTAACTAGGCCCACATTATGGGCTTAGGGTTTTTTAAATTGCCAGTCCTAATTCAGATCATGATTCTTCGAAATTGGTAATTATCTTGCATTTGGACTGGAGGAAGCGGCTTATGGATGAGAAACTGACTCCTATTTGTTTGTTGGGAAGTGGCTCTCTGTTGGTACCGCAATTGCTCGCCTAGCTAATGGGGATGCTAGTAAATGATTTTTCCCTCGAAGACACGGAGTTGTTCTTTGTTTATGGGTCCACTTCCAAAGCGGGCTCAAAATCGACTTGTAATGAGTTTACATTGCTTAGATAGGAGCGTGGTAGTTACCCCGCCATTTTTCTGTCTTTAAGTGTATGTTAGACTCTGGCTCTTTGGCTGGTCATCTAATGAAATGAACCTTTATTTCAAAAAAAATAAAATAAACCCTAAACAATGAATAATAACTTAATTACACCTTAAGTAATATAACTACCGGCCGCAAGTATCTTTCGTAAAATGCATTGAGAGACCTTGTTTACATAATCATAATAATTACCCTAAAACATAAATTATCCAAGACTTAGTTTTAGTTACTTTATCAACACAACATGATTTAATTCCATTACCTAGTGCTCTTTAATCCTTTTCGTACTTAGTGCCCTAATTCTAATGTGATCGAGGCGACGAGGCGTACCCTTTAAGTATAAAATAGCCAAACGTGCATCTGGTAATTACAAACTAATAGATATAATCTGTAATTAACTATCATATACTCTCGATCTTAAACTTAGTTGAGATGATATAATTCACACAATAAAAAGGTACATCGATCGTACCATTCATATAGACATGTACGTCCGTAAACATAATTCCAATCAAGATGCTCTCACAATTTGTATTATTCTTTTCTTTAATTACAAACTCAGAGAGTTCCATATTACTATCACCAATATATATTTCAAATTGTTAGAGAGAGACAGAGAGCCAACTTTGTACTCGTGGTCGTGAATTGAAATTGTTTTCAAATTTGCATGCCAGCTGCTACCAAAGAAATAGCAATAATTATATATTGTCTGTTTCTTGGGTCAATGGTAATAGTTTAACTCCTACGATCTGTCTAATTCCAAGTGTATCGAGTTGGCAAAACAAATAAAAACCCTAATTTTCTTTGTGCCACTTGAATGATGTGTCCCCCTCGGGTTTGTTTAGCATAAAACAAAAACAGCATGACATGCATGCAGTCCCAATTTATTCCCTTTTAAAAACCAGCAAATAATTAAACTAATAATATTCAAAACTTTTAATTTCCAAATGTAAAAGGAGATCTGGTTTCAAACCCTACTCACACACGACTATTGAAATTGAATATTAATTATCAGATTCTGTATAGGCTTGATTATTAATGTTTAATTAGACGCAAATTTTAACCTCTAGCTCGACTTAATAGCATGACACAAGAGTCGGATAAAAAAAAAAATTATGGCATTATCAATTTTTTTCTTTTTTTTGTTTGATAGTCTTTTCTATCTGTTTGAAAGCGTTAAGCGACAATGCGTCATGCATGTCTGATCCAACAAAATTAGGAACTAAATAATTAGAAGCACTGTAAAACTATTTTGCATCTTAATGTTAAACTTTGATGCAATTATTCTTACGATCAAGCTTATATATGGTTTAAGGCCCTAAACCCTAAAATCAAACTTATGTCGTTTTAGGCCTTCATGCGCTTAATACAAGTCCTAAAGCTTACACCACCTCAGGTTCATTAAAGTTTTTTTTTCTCTCGAAAGTACAGGAATATTTGAAAAAGGAAAAAAAAAAAACAATGAGATTGTGATCAAGAAACAATCGCAGGTGACATATAGACAGACATCCTGTACATTTTTGTTTTGGCCAGTAAATAATGGGGAGAATATATTGTCCAAAAAGAAGAAGATCGAAGAAGTATATAATGGGGTGGGGCATGTTATAGGTAGGTAAATTTTCATACATATATAGCAAATGGATTCTCAGATTTCTCATTCAATTTATTTTCTTTGCCAGTTATTTGGTTTTGTCTTATATTATGCATGATTGGTGGAGAAGTTCATGACGGGCTCCAAAGTTGTACAAAAAGTTTCACTGGTTTTGATTGACCCTTTTGAGAGGAAAGAAAGTAGTAATAATGGAATTCCAATCTGAGTAAATCAGTGAAAGCTTGTAGGGATGCAGACAATACTAAAATCATGCTACTTTGGTTTCGAAGAATATATCATTGCATCATGGTTTCAGTAAGATACCATTGGAAAGTGAAAGCTAGGTCCTCTTCAGCATTGCAATCTATTGCATCCCCTTGGTGATCTCAGACATGAAAATCTAAGTTATATTTTGCAGCAAGGTGATGATTAGTTACTGAGAAAACGAAGACCATCTGCTTTTTTGTTGCCTATATTTATTTAGGCTAGTCAGCAGTGGTAACTGGTAAGATTAATTTGGGCCTGTGCCAAGTCCATGGCAAATTTTGCTAGTTTTTTTTTTTTTTTAGAGAAAAATAGAAAATTCATTCAATCAATCGGAAAGCATACAATGAGGGGGACATAAACCGAAACCCCAAGAAACTGCGGTTACAGGTACTATTAGACCAATGGGTCCAAACTCTAAGCACAATACACCCCTTTCCAAGGCTACTTTGGACATATTATCCCGAATGACCCAGCAATACCTAGTAGTTGATAGCAAAAAGACTGCGTCCTCTTCAACATCGTGTAAAGGATCGCTAGTCAGCAAATCGCCCACAACAGTAAACCGAAGTTGAAACAAATCTTCCTCGGGAATGACACAATTTACATGGCATAACATCTAAACCTAATCCTAGCTCAAAAGAGTAGGAACACAACCATGACTCAAAGGAGTAGGGACTCATTAACCCTAACCAACAAACTAACTGAAAAAACAAAACCTTAACAAAAACTAAAAGGAAATCGTTGCTACTGCCAATCCACTGCCAAACAACAGTCGCCGAACCTCCAATGACTACCGCCGTCGCTAGATTGGTACAGGCACCATTGCACCACCCCACTGCAATTTTGTTTTGTGATGAGCCCCAACCAACAAAACCTAACCACCGCCATATCCGTCCTCCCTGCCAATAGACCCGACCGGTCCTGAAAATCCTCCTCCAAAAACCCATATGCCCAGCCGCCTCCCGCTGACCTCTATCACAGAAAGACAGAATCAAATGTGATGGAGACCAACCTCGCGTTCCCACCCAGCACCGAACACTCCTGTTCTGGACAAAAATCAGTCGTTCACTCTTAACCAGATTGGAACAGCCATAAGATGAGCCGCCGACATCATTTAAGGCAGAGAAGAGTCCCTCGCAGCAACTTCGCCTCCATCCCTATGAAGAATCCAAATACCCGTCCGGCAACAACCACCAAGTACCAGCGAAGCCAGAGGCGGCCCACACCAGCACTGGGGTATCGCCGTACGAGACCGCACGGCCAAATACGAGAAAACCCTAGGAGCTCCGAAAACCCCCCAATTTTGCTAGTCTCTAAACACATAGTTATTGAATAATAGGTTTGGTGTTGATTTTGTGTCTATATATATCACAAATGATTTTTTCATGAGATGAGCATTTTACGCGACGTTTATAATGTTAATTTTTATTAGTTTCTTATATTATCTCTTTATTTAATTACTTTTGTGTTTATTAGGTTTTTCGGAGAAAATATATAAAAAGGAAATAATATGGAGGAAAGATGCGCAAATAAAGAAAAGCTTGAAGTCCTTGTCCAAGCAGCAGACCTTGATAGATCGAGGAGCCCAATATAAGGAGATGACGAAGCAATTTAGAAGAATATTCATAAAATATTGTTGATGACATGGCACATTCTCATTGGACAAAGTGATGTGGAGAAATCCTAAATCAATCAGAATATCAAGAAGTTGGCTTTCTCTACACCTCAAGGAATCTAAAACAAAAAAAGAATGAAAGAGGACTCAAGAGTTCTATAGAAGGTTGGAAAATCCTACGAGGAAAATTCTTACACGTGAGAATCAAGCAAGAAACCCGAGCAGAAGAAAGTAGTTCAACCGCCGCTAACCAGTCAAACATTCCCGTCGACTAGTCGATTGCCGATGATTTTCAATTCCATTTTAGGGTTTTTCTGTTTTCTTTGCTTATGACTTCTTTTGTGCTTTCAATTCAAATCATGTCTACCTAACTTTTAAGTAGTTGGGGGCTATGAAGCCTATTAGTCTTTGTTTATTCAATTGATGAGAACCTAATTCCTATTTTTACATTGATGGAGATACTTGGGTGCACAAAGAAGGAATTTGGGCTTATGGAAATTTTCTCTTAGGATGGGTATCCAAAGAGAAAATTTAGGGACACTGTGGGGGTGATAAACTATTTTCAGACCCACAATGGAAATTTTCTCTTAGGATGGGTATCCAAAGAGAAAATTTAGGGACACTGTGGTGGTGATAAACTATTTTCAGACCCATAATTAAGACGAATTGACAGGACCCGCCCCGGATTTCACCCTGAAATCTGAAGTGGCCCTGCGGGGTCCACCTTAGAAGAAATTCTTTCAAAAATTTGGTAGAACTTCCCCTAAAATGAACTACCCAAAACCTGTAGAAAAAAAATTTACACTTCTAAATCAACCCATCCTTATCCTCCTGGAGCCACCTGCTCCCCAAATCACAACTCCAATTTCATCGGATAACAGTCTCAACCCACATTACAAGATTAATTTCACATGTTATCAGAGCAATACTATTTCATTAGGTAACAAAGAACACAGAAATAGAATGAGTACGCAGAAGCAATGCTGTTGGCTATGCCTCGACTCCATGTACGTCCGACCTCATTTAATTTTGCCTGCAAACTGGGCATTTGAAAATTGAAGGGACCAGGGGAAAGTACGTAAAAACGTTAGCGTGAGTGGACAAAAATAAACAAATTAAAAAGAAAAAGATTTTATACTTTCCCACGTTTATTTCTTTAAAAACCCAATGCATGCAGCAATAAGAAAACACATTTAGCTTTAAAACCAAGAATTTCAAAACGATACACTGACTAGCCTCGCTAGTCACAACATTTGAAAATTATAATGAAAAACGGAAATCTTGTTTCTCAAGAAAAGAAATAAGACCAGCCCCGCTGGCTACAATGAAAATCGGACTAGACCCCGCTAGCCCAGAAATAATACAATGAGTAGGGGAAGATGATAGCCATACGAATGAGCCTCCTAGGCTCGGGCGATAGCCTCCCAGGCTAAAGTACTCCCATATACTCCCGTTATATACCCACACGCCACTAAGTGTAGCGATTAGGATACTGGGCTTCAGCATTACTGTCACAAAGACAGTAACCAGCGCTATAAAGGCGGACGGGCTTCGGTGATCCCATCACCTCGCCACAAAGGCGGACATATCAATGTTAGCAATGATGATAGTCACCCAAAGTATGGCAAAAGAAAATCCAAAAACCACATAAATCCATAAAACTTCCCCAACTCTTGCAAATGAGTTTCCAACGACGTGTCCCACACGTCAGGAGTATCTCAAATCAATAGCAAAACGGCGAGATCAAACAAAATCATAATTCTCAAACCGAAATCATTACTAAGACATTCCCAATGCCAAAACCAAAGATCGAATAAATAAACAAGAATTAATTCCATCGAAATCCCATTTCGAAAATCTTTCAGAAATCTCAAATCGACGAATAGAAACATAATATAATAGTATAATTCCGGAAATCACCTCGGAAATAATTCGTCGAAAATCATGCTTTCAAATAAAAGCCATATATCAGAGATAATTATCAAAGGCTCAAAATCCATTTCCGAATCATAATTAAAAATAATGTATAATTAATCTCGGAAAATAAATCATATTTCCGAAATTAAATCATAAATCCAAATCCGTGCATAATAAGTTCATATCCAAAACTCATGAAAAATCAATGTCAAATTATAATCCAAGACAAAATATCATGCTCGATAAATAAAACGATAATTAAATAAACCAATAATTTCAAAATAAATGCATGCATCATTTACTTAAAAACAAAAGTCCACTCACAGTACTATTCCGACGATCACACATTCGAGTTCCGTCATCGAGCAATAGCTCGGTACGTCATCCTGTACACAATTATATTCCGTGAATAATTATTCAACAATTTAATACGATTCCTAAAATCAATTCCTCATAATTACATCTCCCATTCTCCTTGGATTCAGCCAAATTATACCACTAATACCAATTCGTTAATTTAAAGGTTCCAAGGCAGAACCGAGAGATATCCGACGGTCGGATTCTCGTAATTCGATAATCGAAACCCTAAACTTCAAAAATTCATAATTAATTCCAGTTTCTCCAAAAATTACCAAACTTCACATACAAGCTCTACACAATTTATAGGATTTAATGGGCTAAAAACCGGAATTCAAACACTGCCCTACATGCGCCACCCACAGTGGCGGCGCGTGGGGCTCAAGTGCCGGTGGCCACCACCTCCAATGGTCACCAAATTTCGGCAGCGCCACCTACTCATCAGACCCAACAATTTTCATGTTCACAACATTTTCCAATTTTACCTCGAAGAGCTCCAATTTGGCCGTTGAACACAAGCCCAGAAAACCCAAGAACCCTAGAATCGGGTTCTCCTTGATTCTCCTTCTACACTGCAAATCGTGGCTCAAGGCTAGGGGCAAAACGATCCTTGGCAAAAATAGCGCCTTCGACAGTGATTTGGTGGCCGGAAACGGCTAGAATCGCCGGAAATCGACGAAACCTCCGTTTGGCTACAGTGAACTTCACGGCTAAATTCCGAGCTCCTCCGGTCGAGCCACCGCAAAACACCACCCCATGCGTGACAAGGGAGAGAAGGCGAGCCTGCCGGTGCCTGGGTTCAGTCGTGGGTCAGCCGGAAACGGAAGAATTCGAAGGAGGAAGTAATCGGGCCGAAGAGGAAAGAGTCGGGGGAGAGGAGAGAGAAAAGCCGGGTAGGTTTCCAAAAATGGAAACTTACTACAGTAGCTCGGCTATTTATAGAAAGTTACCGTGAACAGTTACCGTGCACGCTAACTTTCATATTTCGCCTATAACTTTAGCATACGAACTCCGATTTTAGCGTACCACATATGCACGCGCTCGGTTTAACGTCCTCTACAACTTTTATGAAGGAAGTTTTCTCAAATTTTGGCCCAATCAAAAAGTCAACTTTTAGGGCCACTAAAATACCGAATTAAGGTAAAAAGTGAAAGTAGTTGTCGTTTACCGTCCAAATGACTAGTAAACAGGTAAGTGAAGATACTGGATGTTACACGAATAACTCAGTTATAAGTATGATAGTGATTTCAACCATAAATATGGGTAATGAGTCCAACCATAAGTGCAGTCATGAAGACAGTCGTAAATGCAAAACTGATTACGACCATTAGTACGATAATGATGTTTGCCATAAATAATATAATAATTGCATCATAATTGCGATAATAATCCCAACAGTAAATGCAATAGAGGTTACTGACTCATGATCACTTATAAATAGAGGACTTGACAACCAAGTAATCTATCTCATTCTGACTCATTTGACTACACTCAATTAAGAAACGTACTGACTTAGGCATCGGAGAATTTTCTGTAGGTATTCCCCCTCATCTTCCAGTCGACGGTCAAACTCCAAGTCAAAGCTAAAATGAAGCTTCTAGATCATTCTTGGTCAGCTCCCGCTTCAGTTTGTATTCATTAGTGAGTCAAAATCCTCCTCAGAATTTTTCATCACCAACGGATGGTTTACTGAGAGTGAGGTGGGGTTTAAGCATAAATGTCCACCCAAAACCTATACACCTTCAACTGCAAATCAGCTTCTAAAAATTGTTCATCTTAGAAATGTTGATGTAAGAATCGGTGATTTGGTTTCATTGTGTTGTGTTTAAGAATTGATTTTATGGATAAGGAAGGTTTGTGTTTTTGAATTTCATGTTGGTTTTAGAAGACTAACCCAATGTTGTGTTGATGCTTTTATTTCATCGATCACATTATGTTCATTTGTGATTTTGAATTTTGTGTGTGTGGGATTGTTTATAGGGAACTACCCTAATAGGTGATGAATGTGGGATGGGTAGAGGTGCTTCAGACTTGGGAACTCCAAGTGTGCCTCCCATTTTCCCGAGCTTAATCGGAGGGTTTTTCAGACTAGTTTCATGTAGAGCATTGGAAAAGTAGTTTCGCTTACTGTGTAAGAAGTAGTGTTCACAAGGAAGAGGAGCAAAATTTACCAGCACTTTGTATTTAATGGATCCCTGAGTGGTCTTGTTGTGAACTGCCGTGTTGTATGAGGAGGAGTAGAGGACTGGCCTGGATAAGGAGTTGAGGTATGGACCCAAAGCCGAAACTCTAGAAACTCAAATACGAAGTCATCAAGGCGATCAAGAAGAGGTATGGGCCCAAAGAACATGGTGCCTATGGAGGCGAAGCAGCGTTGAATTGGTGGTACGTTCCTATCTTGAATATGTGTTTTTGGGGTTTTGGGTTTTCAAGAGAAATTGAAGAGGTAGGGATCAAAGAGCAAGTGCAAAGAAATTGAATGTAATTTAATGTTTTAGTTTTTTTTTCCTAAAGGTTATTTTGAAAATTTGCCCTTCTTGTGGGTTGAAAAGTTTAAAAGTTGGCCCTCATGTCCAGGCTAACTCAGCTTGTGACATCATGATTGGAGCCAATTATGGAATTTGAACGCGGGTGATAGAAATTGAAAGTACATGGATCATCATAATTATAAAAAGTAAAAAAAAATCAGGGACCAAACTAATGTTTGACCCAAAGTTTATGAGAGTAAACTGAATTCAGTTTTTTTTGTTTTTGTTTTGTGTTTTTTGAACATGCCATTAACAAACTGTTTAAAACTCTGTGTGTATGTGTGTGTGTTTTTTTTTCCTCAAATAAGAAAAGGTCAATTGACATGTGTAAGGGGGTAGTATATTAGAAACCCTAATGCAGCTCTTTAATTCATCGTAACTCATTTCTCAATTTTCACGACAACAACTTCAATTCTCAACCTTCAAAAAGGAAAAGATATTCCGATTGGATAAGATTTATGTGTACTCTTATGTTACTCTAATTTTATAAAATTTAAGATTTATTTATTTTCTTAATGGGTTTTAATAAATATATTTATTCACGGTTAACCCGAAACCTAATGGTTTGGTTTTGGTTTTAGCATCCTTCATATGTCAGCTTAATGTTTGTTATCGTGTTCCATAATAAATATACAAAATTAATTTAATACGACATAAACATGACACAATATAGTCTTTTTTTTAGTTCTATTGGAGTGATCTTACGACAGTGTTAAAAAAAAAAAAAAAAAACAGGCCAATAACAAATAAACTTGGTACTCTTACAAAGTTACATTGCTTTGTATAGTATTGTGATCTTACCTGAACCTCTTAGACACTAATTCATAGACTTCTTTTTCGTAATGCAAGTTACATTATACATCTATATAGCCAGAGACCAATTAGCTATTGCTCTAATGCTAAGAGAAACGAACCAGTACTCACGTAAGCAATTACGTGCATTCAGTCATTTAGTGTAGAACGTCTCTGAGGAGGCTCTGACTAATTAAAGGAAGGCAGTAATATATACTAACAGTCTAATATGCATGCTATGTAAGCAGTTACGCTTGTGGAGGAAAATTATGCATACCAGTGCATATATATGCTAGCCTATCTATAATTTTCAATCTTTACGAATTACCGAAAGCACTCAAGCTACAAAGATAGAGAAAGAGAGAGCTTAAGCAAGCTAGCAATGACGTTAGTGAGAAACAAACAGGTGATATTGAGGAACTATGTCACCACTTTTCCGAAAGATTCGGACTTGTATGTGACCAGCACTACTGCTAGTGTCAAGTTCAAGCTTCCTGCTCACACTATCATTACCACTTCAAAGGAACCAGCCGTCATAGTGAAGAACCTCTACTTGTCTTGCGATCCCTACCAGCGGCTATTTATGGAAGAAATCCCAGGAGTCGACGAATCTACGTATAGTCAGCGAGTCTACTATACACCCGGCTCGGTAAGCACACCATCTTGTTTTCAGGGTAGCGAATTCATTTTGTACATATGCACACACAAAATCAATGCAAAAAGAGTCAGCAAAGTATCCTATTATTATATCAGATGAATCAGAGAATGTTATTTAATGCTCAATTATATCTATCTTTTTATGGAGATGCATAGAGGGGATCGAAGATTCGAAGTCTCGATCTTGCACCAGGGGAATGAGAAATACCATTAAATCACCACAATCTAATAGTCCAATTGAGATCTAATTAGTGCAGACTCATGTATGATGAATTTTACTTGAGTAATATAATTCACGGAACTGCAGCCAATATATGGGTATGGAGTGGCTGAAGTGTTGGACTCACACCACCCAGATTTTAAGGCAGGTGACTTGGTTTGGGGGACTACTAATTGGGAGCAATACAGCCTTATCACTACACCCAAAAGCCTCAACAAAATCCAGCACACTGATACTGATGTACCCCTTTCCTACTATGCTGGAATTCTTGGTACTAATAAGTTTTTACATTATTTATGTGTATAGCCGATACTCCTACGCTGAACTAATCAATTTACTTTTCAATGGCTCTAGGTGCAACTGGTTTGACCGCTTACGTTGGTTTCTATGAATTCTGTTCTCCGAAGAAAGGAGAAAATGTGTTTGTTTCAGCAGCAGCTGGTGCTGTTGGTCAGCTTGTTGGCCAAATTGCTAAACTAATGGGTTGTTATGTTGTTGGAAGTGCTGGTACTAAGCAAAAGGTTATTATAATTAATAAATCATCAAAACTATATTCAGAGTAATCGTTTATAAGTTCATTACCTAATTCCCTTCCGCACTTATGGTCATGTTAGATTGATCTATTGAAGAGCAAGTTCGGATTTGATGACGCTTTTAACTATAAGGAAGAGAGTGACTTGGATGTGGCTTTGAAAAGGTAGACACATCTGATAGTGTTGCATTTTTTCTGTCTTTAAGAGACAAGAAAAAAAATACAGGCGATGGAAATCTTTGGTGCCTGTTGGCACTTGGTAGTTCAAAACCTTAATCTTTAGCATTTTCAGTTTTGTATCCTCTATTCATTTGAAAAAAAAAAAAACTTGGGAACTGTAAGATTATGTACACACTGTGATTCATAATTCTGTTCATTACCATGCAGGTATTTTCCTGAAGGCATTGATATATACTTTGACAATGTTGGCGGCAAAATGCTGGATGCGGTCTTTCTCAACATGAGTGTCCATGGCCGAATTGCTGGTTGTGGAATGATTTCACAGTACAATCTTGATCAGCCAGAAGGGGTGACCAATTTGATGCACCTTGTGTACAAGCGTATACGCTTCCATGGATTTACCGTTCGTGATCACTATCATCTGCATCCCAAATTCTTAGACTTCATTCTGCCTTACATTCAATCGCTTATATAGAAGACATCGTTGAAGGCCTTGAGAATGCTCCAGCAGCACTGTTTGGACTTTTTAAGGGTCACAACATTGGAAAACAAGTAGTTGCAGTTGATCATGAATGATCAATCCGCTGGTCTGGTGCACCAACTATAACTGGGTAATCATTTGAGCCAGTACTAATATCAAAAGTGGCTCTTGGTCCTAGAGAAGGCTATGCATTTTCAGTACTATTAACCCCCACACATTTGATTAATCAGTGTAAAATAATATAAACTAAAGTTCGACATTTGGATTGCCGGAGCCTGCTCCCACAAACTCCCATCCCACCTGCATATATATATCAAGTTTAAGACAGTCTATTAGAAGTTTTTTAAGGTCATTGTATCAAACCCAATGTTTTAAAACGCTGAGGCGTAGGCCGAGGCGTCCGCCTTGAGGCGTAAGGCGTAAGCCTTACGTATAAACGATCCATATATATGTCATTATTTGTCCCTCTCCAAGCATGATTTTTCTTTGTTGTTCTACTAGTACTAGAACTCATTGTGCATGCACTACACATAGCATCCTATCAATTGCACTCTTATACATGATGATATCCCAGATTATAAATGAATTAACATGACCAAACAACATGATAATCCCACCACAAGATCACTGCAGTGATTGATTCAAACCTCAGCATCATATGAAGGTAATAGTACTGTCTTTTTGTGTCCATGAATGGAGTCAGTCTTGCACCCCATATAGCAGAGATTCTGGGAACAGAGGAATTAAGATCAAACTTAGAAAGGATTGCTGCAATGAAACAGACCAACACTTTCTAGTAGTGGTCTCCATAAAAGCCATTGATGAAGGAATATAACTGTAGAAGGATTACATACACAAACGTTAAACATAGATATGGGACCACGACGAAAAATTTATGCAACCTTCCATACACTGAGAGTTCCTCAAATGTCATTCCCAAGTCCACTTCATCCAGCTATTTTACACAGAATGCAGTATTATGGTTGGCATGCTTCTAGTCTAATTGAATATATACTTGGAATGTTTTAGTTCAGCAGTGGGTGGAGGTGCTTCAATTTTTGCCAAGGAATTGCATAACCAAGATGGGCCGCCCATAGCAGAAATGTTTGAAGGTCCTGTTTACCAATGCTTCCAAATGAATTTCATTCTGTCTGCTGAGCTGCAGCCATACTGTGCAGGAGAAAATTTCAGTATCTAATAGGGATAAACCACCGAGGACTATGTCAAGATTATAAAGCAAAGACAAACCAAAGTACAAGTAATACACCATCACCATTCCGTGCTTGGCTTAAACGAACTGGTAACCTGAACTTCAGTGATTGGCTTATTGCTCGCCTTCACACAAAAGCTTCCTGTTATACTGGTAACCTGAACTTCAGTGGTTATCGTTCTTCGAGCTCACTAAAGTTGGGCCTGGTGCCCTGGTGGTATCATTCGTGGCAGGTCTGCTGCTAACCTGCTGGCCAAGTTATTGATGCAGAATTATGGGGTCTCTATTTTGGCCTGAACTTAGCTACTGTGTAAGTACATTGGACTATCCCTATTCAACACATGACTTTCCCAAAGCCACAAGGAAATCAGAAAATGCAAAGCTTAGGAGAGTATCTCTTCTACTTGTTCGGAGGCTTAAAGAAAATCAAAGAAGTCTGCAAGATCGGATCATCAAGAGAAAATCAAGGAGGATCACTCTCATTGATCTTGAGTATAAGTGGTATTTATTTCATGTCATGCTAAATGATTTAAATTGATATGCATGTCGATTAAATTGATTTGGTATACACATTTGCATTAAAGATTTTTGACATGCATGACTGATAAATAGGAAGTGTAGATTTCAGTTTTAACATCGTTCCATATTTATCTTATTTGCTAATTAAGAAAAGATTTGATTGAGGGGGAGTTTTTCTCCCTTATAAAAGGTTTCGAAACTGAAATTAGAGATGGGGTTTTTCATGCATAAAATCGTGCTCTCTTGAACTATTAGTGTTTTGTTCAAATCAGTTTCAGAAAACTCTCTACTTGTTTCATGTATTCTATTGCATAATCTCTCATGTTCATAATTCACTCTCAAGATCAGTGAGACGTTGAGATCGAGGAAGATTGGTTGATTGGCTCTTGTTGATAGAGTGATGATTAAGTAAAAAGTTAGATCAGTTATAAATCAAGTTAGCATTTGTTGCTACGTGAATGTGTTTGTTATGAACAACACTACTTGTATACTGTAAACTCATTTGATTCATATTGGATTGATTTCTCGTGTTGGCTATGTTAAAAGCCACACAGTGAAGTTTCCTCAGTGGAGAGGTTTACACTACGTCAGCAAAATCTTGTGTTCTTTTTACTTGAGTTGTTTGATTATCTAGTCTTGTTATTTATTCAAGTCATTGAGTTATTGTTCCATTTGGTGTTTTCAATTGGCATCAGAGCGGGTTCTAGAACTTTCTAGTGATCCCAGGAAAGATGGAGCATTCACGTGATAGGGCTGCTGGTGGATCTATAAATAGTCCTCCATGGTTCGATGGTGGATGTGAAAAATATACTCAGTGGAAGATATACATGAAATCATATCTCTATGCTCAAGATGAACATGTGTGGAATATTGTAGAAAATGGCTGGACTGTACCTATGGTAAAAGCAAAAGGAGAAAGCTCTTCCACTGCCAATCCCAAACCAAGGAAGGACTGGACTGAGGACGAAGTTCGTGATCTGCAAGCAGATTTCAAGGCTAAGAACAGCATTTTCATAGCCCTATCTAAACGGGAAAAACTGAGGATCAGTCACTATGATACTGCCAAGCAGGCATGGGACCTTCTACAGACTACATATGAAGGAAATAAAAAGGTATGTGCACAGAAATTACAAGCACTGATCTTTGAGTTCGAAACTATGACTATGGTAGATAATGAAACCGTTGATGACTTCCATGGTAGAATTCTTAAAATTTCCGGTCAGTGTCGTAGTCTGCGAGCACCTTTTGATGAAGATAAGATTGTCAAAAAGATTCTCAGGGCCTTCCCAGAAAAGTTTAATTCAAAAGTCACTATTATAGAGGACTCATTTGACATTGATGAGTATCCACTCGATGAGCTCATCGGCAATCTCAAAACTAATGAGATGAGGTTAAATCCTGAGAAGAAAAATAAGTGTGTAGCCTTCAAGGCTGTAAAATGAGTAGAAGAAGAAGAAGAAACACTAGATCTTGCTCTATTGCCAAAGGAATTCAAAAGATTTCTCAAAAGCAAGAACTCCTCTAGAAATCACAATGCTCCTAGGAAAAACATTTATAACGGAAGCAGTAGCAGCAATGACTACAACAAAAGTGGAAAAGGAAGCTTCAAGGGAACCTACTCAGGAAAACCTAAATGTTATGAGTGTGGTGGCTATGGTCATATCTCTACTGACTGTGGAAATAGGAAGCATGGAAACAGCAACAACAAGTCTCTTCTTTCAACTTGGAGTGATGATGAGTCTCAAGAAGTTGAAAATCTGGCTCTTGTATCATCACTTCTACCTGATTCAGACAGTGACGAGGCCTTCTCTGATGATGAAACAAATGTCCGCTGCAGACAACTCTACAAAGCTTCAAATGCAACTTTGCTTAGAAACTTGAATTTGGAAAAAGAAGTAGAATTTCTGAGAATTGAAAAAGAAAAAGTGGAGCATCTATTGGAATCCTCACAATCTGCATGGAAACCAGAGAAAAGAAAACATGTGAGTGATCTACAAGATGACCAAGAGTTATTGACATGGAAGACTGAAAAAGATGAGTATCTCAACATGATCAAATTGCTGGAACTGAATGTTAAAGGACAACAAGCATTGAACTTGGAATTGTTGGCTAAAAATGAGTCTCTGCAAGATGAGTTAAGATTGACTCAAGAAAGATTCACCAAGTTTGATGTCAGCTCTAGTTCCATGTCAAAATTGTTCGGATCAGGAAAAGCTCCTCATGACACTTGTGGATTAGGATACACTGGAGAGAATTCCAAAAGTACTAAATTCGTAAGAGCATCAAGACCATCTGTAGAAAAGGAAGAAGTTTCCACTGATGATCATGTCAAGATTGTGAAGGAAGGGAAACCAAACCCAAACTTTCAGGTAAAAATTGACCAAGAGTTCCCCACTGGTCAACACACGTACGCAAACTCTAGAACTTTTATTCCTACTTGTCATCACTGTGGTAAGATAGGCCATATCAGACCTAGGTGTAATGAAAGGTTTTCAAACTCACAGTTTTCTCAAGAAAAATGTACGGTTGAATCCCTACAGTTTGAGCTTAAAGAACAAAAAGAACTCATTAACAGACTAGCTGAAATTGTATCTAAGGAGAACCTTCAAACTAAAAGAAGAAAGGAGGTCTGGACCAGGAAAAATGAAAGTAAATGTCTTCGGTCTTATGAAACTAATGATACATGTCTTTTCGCGTGTGCAAGCCAAGCTCAACAAAGCTCTCACATTGAGGCAACTTGTTTGGTAGCCTTGACTGCATTAGCTGACAAGCGACGAGATTTCTGGTATGTTGACAGTGGTTGCTCTAGACACATGACTGGAGACAAAACCTGGTTTACATCCTTTGAGGATGAAAACACAACTGGATCAATCACGTTTGGAGATGGAAGGAAAGAAAATATTCTGGCTCGAGGCACAGTAAACACTCCAGGTATACCTAACCTTAAAAATGTTTTATTAGTTGAAGGCTTAACTGCAAATCTGATTAGCGTTAGTCATTTGGCTGATGACTATGAAGACATGTGGTTTAACAAACAGAGATGTTTGGTCTTAAATCAGAAAGGAGAAGGTATCATGGGAGGTAAGAGATCTGTTGATAACTGTTATCATATTCAAGCTAATGGATCTTCCAGCTTGCAGTCTTGTTTATCTGTAAAATCCACAGAGAAGACCTTTGCACTTTGGCACAGGAAGATGGGACATGTAAACTATTAGGACTTGCTGAAATTATCTTCCAAGAAATGTGTCAGAGGCTTGCCCAATTTAAAGGGCAAAACTGACAAGATATGTGGGATTGCAAAATTGGAAAGCAAACAAAGGCACCTCACAGGGTGATGAATTCTGCAACAACCACAAAGGTATTGGAGCTACTACACATGGATCTCATGGGACTAGCTCAATCTGAAAGTATTAGAGGTAAGAGCTATATGCTATTAGTTGTAGATGATTTCTCAAGATACACTTGGGTAAATTTCTTGAAAGACAAAACTGAAACGTTTGAGTCTTTTAAAAACTTGAGTCAAAAATTGATCATTGAGAAGCAGTCATCTAATACCAGCATAGTGAGAGTAAGGTCGGATAATGGTACTGAATTTAAAAATGCCGCTTTTTCTAACTATTTTCATGAGCTTGGTGTGTCACATGAATTCTCAGCTCCAATCATTCCACAGCAAAATGGCATTGCAGAAAGGAGAAAAATAGGGTATTGCTAGACATGGCTCGAGTGATGTTACATGCTGCAGGTCTAAGCGCAAACTTTTGGGCTGAAGCTATCAGCACTGCGTGCTATACAATAAATAGAGTCTTTTTCAGACCAGGTACTAATCAAACAGCTTATGAGCTGTGGAAAGGTAAGAAGCCAAATGTGGGATACTTTCATGTTTTTGGAAGTCCTTGCTACATTTTACGAGATAGAGAGCACCTTGGTAAATTTGATGCTAGAAGTGATGATGGTGTGTTCTTGGGATATTCTCTGAACAGTAGAGCTTATAGGGTTTACAATAAAAGAACTCAAATTGTTATGGAATCAATTAATGTCTCTATTGATGATCAATGTGTGAAACAGGAAGAATCATTTGCAGATCCATCTCCCTCCTCTGTCACACAACCACTGAACACAGAAGCTCCAACTGAGGAAGAGGAAGAGGAAATCCCTGACAGCATTTTTGAACCGGCTCTCACTCAGAGGAGGGGGTTCAAGCAAGTTCAAAAAGACCACTCCAGTCAAGATATCATCGGAAATCTAACAGATAGACCGACAACAAGGAGAAAAGCTGCAGCATAGGTAAGTCCCTCTGAGGTAAGTCAAGAGAATGTGTTACTGTGTTTTGTTACCAAAAATCTGCTAAGCATGAATGTTATATCCCATTTTGGTTTTGTGTCCATCGTTGAACCAAAAAATATTAAGGAATCCTTGTTGGATGATAACTGGATTAGTGCTATGCAGGATGAGCTGAATCAGTTTACTAGGAATGACATGTGGTACTTGGTACCTCTACCTAGTAAGTGCAATGTTATAGGAATCAAGTGGATTTTCATAAACAAAAGTGATGAAAAAGGGAATGTGATTAGAAATAAAGCCAGACTAGTTGCTCAGGGATACTCTCAGGTTGAAGGTCTTGACTTTGACGAGACATTTGCTCCTGTAGCTAGATTAGAATCAGTTAGGTTACTCATTTCTGTAGCATGTCATCTCAAGTCCAAATTATTTCAAATGGACGTCAAAACTGCTTTTCTGAATGAGATTCTTCAGGAAGAAGTTTATGTGGAACAACCTCCAGGTTTCAAAGATCCACATAACTTAGATCATGTCTACCGGCTCAAGAAAGCCCTGTATGGACTAAAGCAGGCTCCTCGAGCTTGATATGAGAGGCTTTCTACTCATCTTGTGGGAAAAAGGTATACTAGAGGGTCCATTGATAAAACATTATTTGTCAAACGAACAAAAAATGAAATTATCATTGCACAAGTGTATGTTGACGATATTTTTTTTGGTTCACGTCCAGATACCTTGTCAAAGAGTTTCAATCCGTCATGGAAAGTGAATTTGAAATGAGCATGTGTGGTGAACTAACCTTTTTTTCTTGGCTTGCAAGTAAGGCAGATGGATACTGGTTTGTTTCTCTCTTAAACCAAATACGCTGAGAATCTGATCAAGAAATTTGGTCTTGAATCCAAGAAGCTAGTGAACAATCCCATGGGTACCACTACTAAGCTGAGCGAAGACCAGGATGGGAAATCAGTTGATCCCACATTCTTTCGCAGTATGATCGGCAGCTTGCTCTATCTCACGGCTAGCAGACCTGACACTTCCTACAGTGTGGGAGTGTGTGCTCGATTTCAATCAAATCCCAAAGAATCACACTTGGAAGCTGTCAAAAGAATCATCCGATATATCTCAGGTACAGTTCACTGTGGTATTTTCTATACCTTTGACACTAATGTGGAAATTGCAGGATATTCTGATGCTGACTGGGGCGGAAACTTAAAGGACAGAAAGAGTACCTCTGAGGGGATGCTTCTTCATTGGCAACAATCTGGTTGCTTGGCACAGTAAGAAACAAAACTACATCTCTCTATCTACTGCAGAAGCTGAATATGTTGCAGCTGGAAGTTGCTGCACACAAATGCTTTGGATGAAGCAAATGCTTCATGATTATGGCATCTCTCAAGGTAAGTTGTCTATCTTCTGTGACAATACTAGTGCCATCAACATCATAAAAAATCCCGTTCAACATTCTCGAACAAAGCACATTGACCTTCGATATCACTTTATTAGGGATTTGGTTGAGCAAAATATACTTGAGTTAAGCTTTGTGCCCACTGAAAGTCAACTTGCTAATCTGTTCACTAACCCACTTGACGCTGCTAGGTTTGAGATGTTGAGAAATGCTCTAGGGATATGTTCTAAGCATTGAGGCACAAGAATGTCTGTCCACTATTGATTGAGAAAATTATGATCCTAGTATCCTCTGACCACTATGATTAGTGAATTGCACATATCTTCAACCATGTATCCTTTATTTCCATGCCTTATTCTGGACAAATAATTTTGTACTCATGTTTAGTCACTGAATCACGTACCTTTGCTATGCACTTCACTTATTGTATTATGTGGTGGCATGTTTCGTGTTCCTTGTCAAGGGAGAATAGGTGAAGTAGGCGGAATGCCTAATATGCTCAGATGGTTCATTCCCTCTTCTCAAAGTAATCAGGTCCTTGTTGTGGTGAACTTTCAAGGATTTGTAAGAAACGAGAATGGATATATGTATCCCTTCACTCAAAGTAATCAGGCCTTGGTTGTGGTGAACTTTCCAAGGTTTGCAAGAAGCGAGTTGGTAGGTGATTTTTGTACGTGAATTGTGAAAATTCAAACAACAACTCGAGACTCTCTTCTTGGAGCATCCTTGTTATGCTTAGTACCCTAAGATCGTCTAGTCTGAGAGTTACTAAGACGGGTCTTGTTACATGAGTTAGTGTTTACAATATAAAGAAGTCTTTGACTCAACTCAACTAAACTAAGTATCTGGAACAATGTTTCCTACTTCTCCTAGAAGATCTCATGAGCTCAGTCTCTGTGTGAAGTTCTTCCACTTCACTTCTTCTCTCTTTCACTGAACATGTTTCTAAGCCCCATATACTGCTCATACTCACTTTCTTCACCGGTTTACTCTTTCTTGTCTAAATATGAACACCAATTCTATTTGTTGATGGAATACATCGTGGTTGATACCTTGACATATGTTCCTTTCATTAATTGATTAATGCTCTTTGGGTTTCAACTATGCTATATTTTCTATTTTCGATATGACAACTGCATTCCTTACCTTGATTCTTGACAAAGGAAATGATAGTGAGATATTATTGTTGATTATGGACATTTGTTTGTCTCTTCGTTTCCTTCCTTTATTGCCATCTGGCTGCACTTAATTTCCTTACTGATTAAGCCTAAGTTGAGGGGTAGACGTTACTTGCATGCGTGTATCTCGGTAACATATCTTGTCATCATTGCTCTTCTTGGAAACGATCTCTCCAACCGATATGTCTCTTGATTTTCTCTAACCCTACTGATTTACTTTATATATAACCTATGATCTCTTTTTCGGATTTCACTTTGGTTTGTCTCAGTGTCTAGAGTTTTTCAATTCCTATTTCTCTCACCATGGTTCGCACAAAGCAAACTACTCATCTTGGTGGCCACCGGCGCATTCCTCCTCCCAAGGAGGGTCGTCAGGCCGTGCCAGAGCAGGTGTTCTTCATCCTGGCATGCACAGTGCACAGAGCCGCAGTCCTCCTCCTATTCCTCATCGATCTCCATCTCCTGATCCCTCTCGCTACTCCTTTCTTTGTGATGCCATTCTGGTAGCTGACTGGCAGGTTGCATGCCTCACTACCGACATGGACGACATGCATTCTCTTCTGGTTCGTACTCATCATGCTCTGACCAACCTCACCATGCAGATCTGGAACATGCAGCGGCACCCTCCCGGGTTTGACGCTCCCGGTCCATCCACTGCAGTACAGGAGGCCGTTGCACCGGAGGAGAGCTCGGATTCAATAGACAGCGAGGAGTTTCAAGACACTGTCACCAAACTTATGGAGGAGTTCGTCGGGCCTTCCCATTCAAAGGGGGAGAAGTAAAGCAAGACAATTTTTTATTTTATTTTGAAATTTATGTTTCTGCATTTTAATTTCTGTTGGACAATATTTATTTTTGCTTTTGGGGTTGTAAGTGCATAAGCACAAACTATTTGGGATGCTTATTATTACTATATTATGTGAAATTTATTTTTGGCAACTTGGATCTGGAAAAGGATGGAAACTGATTCCTGATCCAAGAAGCACCTTTTTGCTATATGTTGTGATCTATACAATCTAACATGCAGGGGTTCGAATGTTAAAAAGTCATGTGTTGAATGGGAATGCCCAAAGGGGGAGATTGTAAGTACATTGGACTATCCCTATTCAACACATGACTTTCCCAAAGCCACAAGGAAATCAGAAAATGCAAAGCCTAGGAGAGTATCTCTTCTACTTGTTCGGAGGCTTAAAGAAAATCAAAGAAGTTTGCAAGATCGGATCATCAAGAGAAAATCAAGGAGGATAACTCTCACTGATCTTGAGTATAAGTGGTATTCATTTCATATCATGCTAAATGATTTAAATTAATATGCATGTCGATTAAATTGATTTGGTATATACATTTGCATTAAAGATTTTTGACATGCATGACTGATAAATAGGAAGTGTAGATTTCAGTTTTAACATCTTTCCATATTTATCTTATTTGCTAATTAAGAAAAGATTTGATTGAGGGGGAGTTTTTCTCCCTTATAAAAGGTTTCGAAACTGAAATTAGAGATGGGGTTTTTCATGCATAAAATCGTCCTCTCTTGAACTATTAGTGTTTTGTTTAAATCAGTTTCAGAAAACTCTCTACTTGTTTCATGTATTCTATTGCATAATCTCTCATGTTCATAATTCACTCTCAAGATCAGTGAGACGTTGAGATCGAGGAAGATTGGTTGATTGGCTCTTGTTGATAGAGTGATGATTAAGTAAAAAGTTAGATCAGTTATAAATCAAGTTAGCATTTGTTGCTAAGTGAATGTGTTTGTTATGAACAACACTACTTGTATACTGTAAACTCATTTGATTCATATTGGATTGATTTCTCGTGTCGGCTATGTTAAAAGCCACACAGTGAAGTTTCCTCAGTGGAGAGGTTTACACTGCGTCAGCAAAATCTTGTGTTCTTTTTACTTGAGTTGTTTGATTATCTAGTCTTGTTATTTATTCAAGTCATTGAGTTATTGTTCCATCTGGTGTTTTCATACTGTCTTGAATGTAACTGCTATATCCATTGAGATGGATTCTACTATATCCTAATTCACAATTGCAGAAGAAATGAAGGTTAATCAAGATGATGAATTTCGAATTCCCCGCGTTTACACATCTACAAAGAAAATAATACTCGACTTTAATTAGTACCGAACCAAACCAATTTCCATGCATGTATGATTGGTTGCTAAAAGTAGTAAAGGACAGGACAGAAAACAGATTGAATCAGAACATGAGTATCCCTGACATCACAAATTCACAATACCCGCAGCCATCTGATTAGAGAAACGCATTCACAATAACTGAAGCAGCACTCATTATAGAAATAGAAGGAGAGGAAAATTGGAACTAACCATAACCTGGGAGCAAGAGAGCCAAGGAACCCAGCAGAACTGCTAATTCGAGAAACCTAAAGATGCATCTTTGACAATATTCTAGGACAGTGTCAACTATACTGAGCATATCTTTGAAAACATACTAGATAGGCAAAAATTGTAATAAAATCCATTAAGTTCTAACTGATTTGAATCATAAACTTTCTTCACAATTCAAGAATAATGGAATCCATACTATCTAATAAAAAAGAATACTTTCCATCTAGCATTTTAACTCTAGATCAAGGCGCAATTCTACAATGCTACCTTTAAACCAAACTATTTAAAAGCTTCAATAGCAATGAGTTGAGAATTTGATATATGGAGATGCCCGGCGGAAACTCTTTATTAAAGCAATGGTATCACTCAGCGAATTGGGAGGTAGACAACTTTTGTTCATATCAAAGCTAACACTCATTTTTTGCAGGTTTCTTCCACATTTGAGCACAAACTTTGCAAATTTGATTGCACTCTCGGGGATCATTTGACCAAGGCGAATTCTGACCACCTTTAGGTGACTGAGAGAGGGGCTCAAATATTGACCCTGAGTCTCCCAGTATTGTTCTTGGGTGCAATTGGCATCATCCAAGGATTGGTTGTTCCACTTGCCATCTTCTTCGTAAGAGTAAAAACAAATCTCGAGGTTGTGGACCACGGGAGAGCTCTTGAACAGGCATGCCATACCAGGGATATATCTTTGCTTCATTGGACTCCCAATACTCAAGGTTTTCAGTTTCATAAATGAGAATGGTAGACCGCCTAATTCAGAATATATTTCTGATAGAATCTGGAGGTAGTGATCGGATATTATAAAGTCTTCAACTTGGGATGAAGCAGAAAGAAGATCGACAACACTGTTATTATTAATCTTCTTCGTTGTAAGGGGGGACTTTATGAAAGATCTTTTGAGCATAGGAAAGCTCTGGATCGAACACCTTTCAGTAATGCCTGAATAACCCCAAAAGAATGATTGTAGATTCGGTTCAAAAATGTTGACCCAACTTCCATTGATATACTCTTGAAAACAAAACCAGACTCGCAACTCCTCCAGTCTCATTCCGGAGATGTCCAGACTATTTAATTCCATATCAAATACCTCTACATGTTTTACGTTTGGACAGCAAATTTTGAGATCACTCCTCCCTCTACAGCGCTCTAAGTTCAACTTTTCGAGATAAGGGAATGAAGAACCAGCAAATAAATCCACACCCAAAGCACTACTATCCAAGAAATCCACACGAGTTAGAGACAAAGTATGAAGTGAACGGAGATAAGACCCGACAACATAAGACGAGGGAAACCCTAGCCATGCCTTTGAATTCCCACAGCTACTACTCCTTAATGAGTGGCACATGAGTTGACATTGAGGCAAATCAGATGTGTTTCCAGAACTCAACCTGATGTCGAGTACAAGTTCCTCAACCCTAGACAAACAAGATTTGTTCGGAACCCCCCCAACTCTTGGCAAGGAAATTTTGCGGCATGGGTACAGTATATTATAGTTTTCTTCATGGCGAGCTAATATTGTGTTGATGATCCTTGTTTTTGTCTGGTGATGATCAGCTTCACTACCAGTAAAAATCTCGTAGAAGTCGATGATGGGATAGGAAGACCATACATCATTCCATCTTCGAGATAAGATAGCTGTTTGCCCAACGGATTTGAAAGGTAAGAATGAGAGTATGACATGCAATATATCATCTGGGAGATCACTGATTCTGTCAGCTGAAGAACCACTCTTTTGTTTACAAGTAAAACAGTTGGCAAAGATGTTTCCCATGGCAAGGTTTAAATTTAATACGTCTCAAAATCTAGCAACTGATAGAGCATTCACTTAGACCTAAAAGATGTGTTCTTAATATGTACGATTCAAATCCTTGACAAACTCTGAGAGCTTCATCAAATAAGCACTCAGTGCACTTGGTTATGAATAACTACAGCATAAGGGTTTTCTGACCCCAAGACCAGGAATACTAGGAGTAGGAATCCATTAGGCTAGGGTTTACAAATCTATGACCAAAAATACAAAATCTAAATGGGCTTAAGGACTACCAAGTCGAATTAATATATGTGGATAGGGGTGGGCACAGGCTGGGATGGGCCGGGAATCCAGGATACACATGAAACCAAACCCAAACCCAAACCCAAACTCGTCTCTAATAACGGAATGGGATGGTATGAGATTGCTTTTTTGAAAATTGATCTCATCCCAACCCAATTCTTTCAGTTTCGGGTTCATTTGGAATCATTCGGCCGAGTTTGGCTCCTTTCTGAATAAGACTGAAACTCCATACAATCTAATCCTATAAAAGTTCATACAATTCGAAACCTGCAAAAAGAGAGTTTCTGTTCATACATCCAAAGTTGACATTTGGACCTCCAAACTTAATACTTCTAACTTACTTTTATAGTAACCAATTTGCTATCAAGACCTCCCTAATTTTCCCACAACACCCATCGTCCAATAAAATTAATAAAAACTTCTTCTTTTTTTACGTTCTATTCATACCTCCAAAATTGGTAGTTGAACCTCATTCAATTGTTGAAGATTTCCCAATCCTATTTTACCATTGATATAATTAAGCTACACACCAAAAAAAGAAACAGAAAAAAAAAGGTCTCTAGTTCGTAGTCATCACAGTGTTTTTCATTAAATCAATTGAATATAGAGGCAGGTTGGTATACTACTATTTGAGATGTTTAGATATTACCCCCAATTCTAAATCTTTAATTAAACTGAGTTTTTGGATACAAAGTGTTCATGACTTAATTATGGTTTATGTATAGGTGCCTGTATATAAAGTGGTCATGGATTAGATATTACCCCCAATTCTCAAATATTTAATTAAACTGAGTTTTTGGATACAAAGTTTTCATGACTTAATTATGGTTTACGTACAGGTACCCGTATATAAAGTGGTCATGGACTCATGGTGTTTCAAAGCCGGTCCAACATAATAATTCTTAGCTTGGAGAGAGACACATATATACTAATTGCTTCGAGTAAGAAAAAAAAAAACGTAAGGAGCAACATAATAGGCAATGTACAGCTTAGAATTTTGCGAATTGCCTCATCGAAACGTATTGTTCATAGAGGTAAGAAGAGACTTTTTTTTTTTTTTGCCGGTAAGCTGTGCCCTGTTAATTATCTAGAATAACTGACATCGTGGGGGTCACATGGTTCAAATCTCACTAACATCATGAGAGGGGTGGGGTTAAAAAACAAAACAAAAAAAACTTTTTTTTTCCTCTTTTGTGTTCTTATTGGTAATTTAATATGAGTTGACAAAGTCAACTGTAACTTGGAAAAAGAGAGATGTCCAAATGACAATTTTAAAGGTATGAATAAAACCTCTCCTGCAAAAATCTTTTTTTCTAATGACTAATCTATGTATGGTCCAATATCCCTACAATTTCAGACCTCCAATATCTCAACAAATTTCATATATACTAGCATAAACCTTGCATAATTGGTCATTCAAAGTTCAACATAACCAGCTGCTCATCTCTTAATATTGTTGTGGTCAAGTCTACAATAAAAATATAAACTTGCCCAAACAATCTATCACAATACACATTAAAAATTTAATTTATATTACAAATAATTATTTCGGGACAATACGGAATTATCTTGGGATTGAAATTACAATACCATTTAATCCCATTATATTCGGGAGGAGACGGGACTATCCTGATCACCAAAAAAATAATAAGGGGCCTTGACCAAAAGCACCAAAATGAGCCAAACTTTTCTCACTTACCCCACCAACAGTTTTTTATTCCCACATACACAATTTCACATAAAATTATAATTTTGCCCTCAATCCAATTAAAGATTTACAACCAATGCCACTCTGTCTCCCCTCTCTCTCTCTCTCTCTCTCTCTCTCTCTCTCTCTCTCTCTCTCTCTCTCTCTCTCTCTCTCTCCCCCCCCCCCTCTCTCTCCCATCCTTGTCCACGCCGGCGTCAATGCCGCGGAAGAGACCGGCCGGGGCCCTTCGAGCTTCAGAAATAGAGCCCAGTCGTCGACGACGAGGTTGATGTCGGCGATGCAAGCAACCAGGCCGTCGGAGAAGTCGTGGCCCTGGTGTTCGATGGCAAAGACTGCAAAGTCGGTTTTGGCGAAGTGGTCTCCCCACCGGATCTCCGCCTCCTCATCGAACGCCATTTCCCGCTCCTGTAAAATCTCCGATGACGTCGTTTTCCTTCTCTCCTCAATCTCCTCAATCTCCGGTGCTGGTCGACTTTTGCTCGGATTCTGCTGCAGCTCGCCCAAGCTCGGCCGGCGCTGACAACGACGACCACATGACGTCTTCGATGGCCTCCTGGACGCCGCTGGTGCTCGACCCAGGCTGTGGCAGAGGAGAAAGGTGATTGGATGCCCAAAGCTTTTCTCTGGGTGCCCAAATCAATTTCTGGGTTTTTTGTTTTTTTTGTTTTTTTTTTTAAGTAACAGCACAGAAGGAAAGGAAAAAGGGAAAAAAAAAAGTTTTGAATGTCTATTGCTCTCTAATTGACGTCTATTACCTCTCTATTAGAGGGCAATAGACGTTTTGAATTTATGTAATCTCCTTCTTTTTTTCTGTAATCAAAGTTTTATTTGTCTAAATTTAGGCAGATTAGTTCTCATTTTGGCAACTGAAAGTCCTATTGGGGGGTAATAGACGTCTATTGGGGGCAATACATGGTTGATGGTCGTCTATTGGGGGGCAATACATGGCTGATAGTCGTCTATTGGGAGGCAATACATGGCTGATAGTCATCTATTGGGGGGCAATACATGACTGATAGTCGTCTATTGGGGGGCAATAGATGTCTATTGGGGGCAAAAAAACTTTCCAATGAGATTTTCAGCAAATTCCGGTGGGCGGCAGCCTGTGACTGGAATCCGGCGGCCGGTGACCGGAGTCCGGCGACCGGGCTCCGGCGAAGTCTCCCATGGTTTCTCTCTCTTCCATTTTCTCTCTCTCTCTAAGTAACAAAGGGGTAAGGGTAAAATGGTATTAAAAAAAATTAAAAAACAAAAAAAAAATCTTAATGGGGTATTAGGGAAGACCTCCTTAGAGTGTTTTGGGTAAGAGAGAATTAAAAAAACTTAATGGGGTAAGTGGAAAAAAAATCTCTAAAAATGGTGTAAATGGACAAAACCCCAAATAATAATGAACCCGACCCGTACGCATACCAGTGCAGAACGGAATCCGTCTCTTCGTAATTTCGGTATATATGCCCGACCCTAAGGAATATGTTAGCGTGGCAGATGCTTCATTATCTTTTACTGCTAAAATATATATTTGACCTGAGAGCCTCGTAATCTTAATCATTTCAAGCCTAATGTGGATGGTTCTCGCTCTTCTAGCTCTGGTAAAGTTGCGGCTAGTTAGGACTTTAACCATTCCCCTCTTGTCATTACCAAAGAAATGACACCAATACGACAGAGAATCTGCTCAATTTCTGAAACTAATCAAATTCTAAGACTTCATGAAGACCGAAATAATTTCAAAGCATGCATGATGGGTTGCTTAAATTACCAAAGAAAAGGACAGCAATAGAGATAGATGATGCTATGCTTACCAGCAGAGAGAAATGAACCCTACAAAATAATTGTCTTGCTCGATTTCTGTGGATTTGGTCTTTTAATTTTGAAAACCCGTGGGAGGGTACTATGATACCACTACACCTATACAGATTAATAGATCAGTTAATTTGTGTGTGAACAGTATTTGTATGAGGTCAACACTCAACACCAAATCACATGGCCGCAGCCTCCGGGCAATGACATTATGAAAATTAGCTCCACAAACAAATACATATGGCCTGATAACAGATGATCCCCTAATCAAGTAATTAACCTGCATGAGTATCAACTCTTCTTTGTGGGCATGACATATATATGCTCTGTATCTATAGCTCATTATGAAATTTTGATGATCTGCATGCATATGTACGTGGGCTCAAGAAGCTTGATCCCACTGACATAACATTCTTGGCTCGCAGAGAAATCTAAGACCATATGCAATTCATTCGTACACCCGGAAATTTGTTCATTTCAGAACGTATTATCATCATCTGAGTTACGTACTCATGAGCGGGGAATATCTATTCCTAATTCTAATCTGAATGTGATCAAAGCAATCATCAAATTCAGACTGAAAAATAATATTAAATTTGATTATAATTATAGTTTATATATAAGCGTATATCTTTCTACCGTTTTAATATGAGAAAACATGATCAGTCATCGTACAGATTACCGCCAGATGCGCTTCACGCACGTCGTAATCACAGTGAAATAATTATATATATGCACATTTAATGGGTGTGCGATGACAACCTATTATTAGTATATCGGGCTTAGGTAGCCTAAGAGTTTGATTGCCATGACATAGCTAACGGGTGTACAATGACATTCTATTATTATCACTTTGTATACTTTTGTATCGTTATTGAAAAGGAAGCTTCTATTCATACCTCCAAATTTGGCATTTGGACCTCCCCACTTAATAGACCTCCAACTTACTTTTACAAATAACCATTTTGCTATCTACATCTCTCTAATCTTCCTAAAATGCCCATCGTCCAATAAAATCAATAAAACCTTTTTTTTTTTTTAAGATTCTATTCATACTTTCAAAAATCATTAGTTGGACCTGCTTTAGTTTTTGAAGATTTGGAATTGCAACAATTTTTCTTTTTTCATTTTTGGAAGTTCATCCTCCATATACGAGTTACAGAGGTGCTAGCACTTTTTCAATGAATTGTCGATTCTTGGTTAGCGTAGGCAACAATACCATGTTTGCTCATCATCTCGTACAAATATGTTTTTCAAGTATTATTTTCATTGCATTTAGGTGTCATTATCCCTAAACTGATTCAATAGCAACTTGAAATGAACATGGTTCTTTTGTTTTAGATATGTATGGGATAATGGAGAAAATTACAATAATCAACCATGAGTCTAGTGCATTCTCTATAGATTTATATCATAAAGTTGAATTTTTCATCATATCTATAGAATAGTTCCACATAAAATTGCTCTGTCTGATGATGTGCGGGAAGATCGATCTTGTGGACAACTACCCATTGCTGCATTTATCATATAAACGTGCTGGAATACTGCTTTTTGTCGCCACTCGTTCACATGTTTGTTTGCATTCAAAATGAATAGGGCTTCATCAACTGAGGTGTCTTTGTATTTCCCATTTTCTCTCATTTTATTTTTTATTTTTTTATAGCGCAGTGATAGATCTTGTAAGTTGTCAGTTGTGTGAGCAAGGAAGTCTATCACTTTACAAGGACAAAGTCAAATTCTAAATTTTTTTACTACAACGTTAAATAACGTTTGACGATATATATTTTAGCGTTTACATTAGAGGAGAAAGTTTTTTCTAAGTTGAAGAGTATTATTGTTCGTAGAGATAAGAAGATATTTTTTTTTCCTTATTTATGTCTTTATTAGTAATTTGACATGAGTTGATAAAGTCAACTATTATTTGAAAAAACGGAGAGGTCCAAATACCAATATTGGAGGTATGAATAGAAGCTCCCTATTGGAAAATGAGTTGTGAAACCATTGTACATAGTCATTTCTCTTTGAACTTTAAAGTTTGATAAATCATTAGATTCCTCATCATTTTTTTTCTCCGTAAGAAAATTGAGGCTAAAAAAGGTAATAATGTCTGAAATAATCTCCAATTTGTTGACTAGATCTTTGTACTTTTTTTTTTGAAGAATATCATGTCAATATATTAATATTAGGGTCCTTGCCCAAAAGCACCAAAATGAGCCAAACTTTTCTCACTTACCCTAGCAACAGATTTTTGTTCCCACATACACAATTTCACACCAAATAACCATTTTGCCCTCAATCCAATTAAACAATTACTTCAACTGCCACACACACACTCTCTCTCTCTCTCTCTCTCTCTCTCTCTCTCTCTCTCCATAGACGCCAGCGACAACTCAAACCGATACCTCCGAGCCCGGGTTGCTCCACGACGGCGTCTCCGATGTCGGAGGGTACCAAAATGGCCGGAAAATTACTGCATAACCTGGAGGCAATTCTCGAGTCGCTCCCGGCCTCGTCAACTACGCTCTTGGCCTCTGCTCCGATCGTTTTGCAGAACCACCAGCTGCTCCGATCTTTTTGCAGAACAACCAGGCTCCGATCGGCCTCGTCGACGACGCAGAACCACCAGCCGCCATCGTTTTGCAGAACCCGATCCGGCGGAGTATCAACACACCTCGATCTCTCTCCTCTCTCTCTGTCACCGCCATGGTCGAAGGCATTCAAGTGTGGTTTTCCGATGACAAGTTGTTCACCGAGCACTAGGCTGTAGAATTAACGGCACAGACATCATCTACGACCCCAGCCTCGCCAGAAGTAGTCGGGTCTGCAATCGGAGAAGGGAGAAGAGGACTTGGGTGCCCAGATCATTTTCTGGGTGCCCAAATTAGTTTTTTTTTTTTTTTTTTTGTGGGAGAAAGTGGCTAATGATGTTGAGAATATGCTCCTCCTGGGTGTATTTCTCTGCTTAGATTAGTTCTCATTTTGGCTATCGAAAGTTCTATTGGGGGGCAATAGACGGCTATTGGGGGGCAATAGACGTTTTGAATTGATGTAATCTCCTTGTTTTTTTCTGTAATCAAAGTTTTATTTGTCTAAATTTAGGGAGATTAGTTCCCATTCTGGCAACTGAAAGTCCTATTGGGGGGCAATAGGCTTCTATTGGGGGCAATACATGGTTGATAGTCGTCTATTGGGGGGCAATACATGGCTGATAGTCGTCTATTGGGGGGCAATACATGGCTGATAGTCGTCTATTGGAGGGTAATAGACGTCTATTAGGGGGCAATAGACGTCTATTAGGGGGCAATAGAGGTTTATTGCCCATCTACTAGGGGGCAATAGATGTCTATTGGGGGCAAAAAAACTTTCCGGTGAGATTTTCAGCAAATTCCGGTGGGCGGCAGTAGGTGGCAAAAATCCGGCGACCGGTGACCGGATTCCGACGAAAGTTGGCCGGAATCCGGCGGCCGGTGACCGGATTCCGGCGGCCGGTGACCGGATTCCGGCGGCCGGTGACGGGCTCCGGCGAAGTCTCCCATGGTTTCTCTCTCTTCTATTTTTTCTTTCTCTCTCTCTAAGTAACAAGGGGGTGAGGGTAAAATGGTATTAAAAAAAAATTAAAAACAAAAAAAAAGGTATTAGGGAAGACTCCCTTAGAGTGTATTGGGTAAGAGAGAATTAAAAAAACTTAATGGGGTAAGTGGGAAAAAAATCCCTAGAAATGGGGTAAATGGACAAAATCCCTTAATATTAATACACAGGTCAGAAAGGACTATTACATATCCTCCCTCTACCGTCTATGGGTAGATAAAGAGTTTGTGGTAAACCACAGCGATACATAGATTAGGTCCGATTATTTGACGGTACTCATGCTCACTTATTCAAGAAAGCCTATTTAACTATGGACAGTAATGCATAGTAATAGACAAGTAAATTTGTAAAATTACTAAGTAAAAAATGGGTATAGAAACCCATTAGTTATTCTAGACCCAAGAGAGAGCAGGCCCAAAATCCATTTTAGAGCCCCAGGTCCAACCATCAACCAGCCAAGCCCATCAAGAACAAAACCTAGCTATCTCCAAGTTGTTCCTGCCGCAGACAACAATATTGGTGCCGGCCGGCCAAGCATCCATGCCGACCAATTCGAAGGTAGCTCCACGTCCACCTCCTTTGTCAGACTCCCCGAGATCTGGGCTTGAATTGGAGCCCAAAGACAGCCCAACCACATGCTCCTCCACTTTGACATGGACACCCAAACTCGTCTGCACTTCATTTGAAGTTTCAGCAACATCTACAACACTGGCCATGACCAATCCTCGAGCGCAGCATGATGACCCATAGTGCCGCCCCTCGTGAACGTCACAGAGGAGACCCGATCGTTGCCGAAAAGAACTGACCTGCAAGGCCGCACATAGGCCACTATAGCGTCGAGGTTGATGGCCTTCGTGGGGAGGGTACAAGCGGCAATGACGTCTCCGGTGGAATGAACAGTACCACCCTTGGATTTGACATCGTTGTCTATAGCAGATGATTTTGACAAGAAATGCAAGCCATCGTTTGGGTTTAGGAGCAACCAAGCAAGCTGCCGGCATTGAAGGGCAAGAGACGCCGCCATGGCCAATGCCGATGTCTGTAGTCCCTATAAGATGCAGGGGACCATATATGCCTAGGACGATCGGAGGATGGTGCCAGACAAAGTTGTTCGGAATTTGGATGGCGAGTTCTGCCATTTTTGTCACCGTAGGACTGTGGCGATGCTAAGATGAGCGCGAGTGTGAGCGCCGCTAGGGGGAATAGAGTGCTAGGGTTTCTCATAGAAAATCCGCCGACGCAAACGTGAAAATTGTACTTGAATTTGTACGATGTCCATAAAGAGCTACAAAGCGCTCTTAGTAATATTTAGTCGTTGTCCATGTTTACTTAATATTTGTAAGATTTTCTTTGCCAAGTATGAACCTTTTAAAGGGAATGTTGCCACTCACTAGTCACTATTGTAAACACATTGATATCTCCCTTGTCTACGAAGTTGGACGGAGTCTTAAAATTGAATGGCACCCTTCTCGACCAAAGATAGAAATTAATTAATGTTTATAAACATATTAAAGTTATCTCTTAACGATCTGGCAATGAATACCATGAATTTTAATCTTTCCTCGGCCACAGTTAGAGAAATAAGATAAATCACACAAGGTTATGGGTCTTTTTAAATGTAACCGAAAAATATCTATCTAGACCCAGAAAATCAATTTAATATGAAAAGACAGTTGTATCCTTATACGAAATGACATTAAAAGTCATCGTAAATTAAGATAATAACAAAAGAAATCATAAAATTTGTAACTTTGTAAAAGTAAATTGAGATTGTAATTGGTCTACTCATTTCATTTCATAGTCCCTTTATATAAGGAGAGAATTACAACGGAAATATCAATTACAATGATGACATTAAATGCTGATTGATTAGTAATTGTGTTGATTGATGATAATCGTTGATTCATTGATTCCCTCTCCGTCAGTCACTTTGACGAAGGCACATAATATGTTTTTCCTTTAACACTTCCCCTTGTGCCAAGTCAAAAACGAAATGGTGCATGAGTTGTTGCCTCACTAAAAACCTTGCCAAGTAACAATAAAAACCATGTGGGACAAAAAGTACACCTTGGTCAAAGAAAAAGAGCACAACGCACCTTTTACATTTGAGGATGACATGTGTGTGTTAGACTCTCCCTTAACGTCTACACCTCCCCCTGATCCTTACATCAATCAAGGGAGCTTGGAAAGTCTTTGCATTCCTATGCTTTTCACATGTTTTTCAAATGTGGCCTTAGGCAATGATTTGGTGAACAAATTTGTCACATTCTCCTCAGACCTTACTTGATTCACTTGAATCTTGAGGAGGGCCTGTTGTTGCTGATTGTAGAAAAACTTTGGCGATATGTGTTTTGTGTTATCATCCTTGATATAACCTAGCTTCATCTGTTCGATGCAAGCTGCATTATCTTCATAAATGCAAGTAGGCTCTTCAGTGATAGAACTCAAACCACTAGTCCCTCGAATATGTGTAATGATAGCTCTTAACCATATACATTCACGAACCGCCTCATGTAGAGCAATGATCTCTGAGTGGTTTGAGGAGGTAGCCACAAGGGTTTGCTTGGTTGATCTCAAAGATATCGCCGTGTTCCCAATGGTAAATACATAACCAGTTTGATAATGACCTTTATGTGGGTCAGAGAGGTACTCAGCATCAGCAAAACTAACCAAAACGTCATTTGGTGTTTCGGTGTAGTGAGTGGCGCTTTCACCATCAACATTTCCTTTCGGGATTGCAGTTCCATCTGCTGTCCCTCTTGTCTCTCTGTAGGAAAAGAACAGTCCCAAGTCAATGGTTCCTTTTAGGTATCAGAAAATGTTCTTGATACCATTCCAGTGACGTTGCATTAGCGCTGAGCTAAATCTAGCTAACAAGTTCATTGAGAATGCAATGTCTGGTCGAGTACATTGGGCTAAGTACAATAATGCGCCTATTGCACTTAGATAGGGAATTTCAGCTCCCAACACCTCTTCGTCATCTTCCTTTGGACAAAATGGATCTTTCCTTGCATCCAAACTTCGACCGATCATGGGAGTGCTAGCAAGATGCGCTTTGTCTATGTTAAATCGCCTGATTTTTGGACATACGCAGACTGGTGGATTAGTATTCCACAAACTTGGTGTTCTAGTTCAAGGCCAAAACAGAATCGAGTTTTCCCAAGATCCTTCATCTCAAATTCGGATTTCAAGTAGCTCGCGGTTTCTCTTATTTCATCAAGAGTATCTATTATGTTCATATCATCAACATATACAGCTACAATTGCAAATCCGGAACTTGTTTTCTTTATGAATACGCAAGGGCACAATTCATCGTTCTTATATCCCTTCCCAATCAAGCAGTCACTTAGACGGGTATACCACCTCCGCTCGGATTGTTTCAATCCATAAAGTGAGCGTTTCAACCTAATTGCAAATGCACTCCGTGGTTTAGAGTCACTTGACTTGGGTAATGTTAGGCCATCAGGCACTTTCATATATATATATATATATATATATATCTCTCTCTCTCTCTCTCTCTCTCTCTCTCTCTCTGAATCAAGATCCCCATAGAGATATGCAGTAACCACATCCATGAGCTGCATTTCCAGTCCTTAAGAAACTACCAATAACGTCCATTACGGGAGAGTATGTCTCCTCGTAGTCAATTTCAGGGCGTTGTGAGACACCTTGCTCCACAAGGCGAGACTTGTAACTCAGGACTTCATTCTTCTCATTACGCTTTCTGACAAAGACCCATTTATGTCTTACAGGCTTTACACTTGGTAGGGTTAGCACTACCGGACCAAATACCTATCTCTTTGCCAGAGAATCTAGTTCTACCTGGATTGCTTCTTTCCATTTAGGCCAATCTGCTCTTTGTTGACATTCTGCAACAGAGCGTGGTTCGATATCATCGTGCTTTATGATTTCTTGAGCAACAGTGTATGCAAATATATCATTAATGTGTATGGAAGATCTTTCTATCAACTCATACGCACTCTCATAATCCTTTGAGATTTCTTTGTTCTCTGGAATCATTTCAAACATCGGAACATCCTCCAGTATTGATTCATGAACATAACTATAATCAGAGACAATCTCATGAGAGGGATTCTCTACATTGATGATTAATGGATCAGTTTGTGCGTTACTCCCCCTCTTCTTCCTTGGGTGAGTGTCAATCAAACCAAGTGGCCTCCCCCTCTTCGTTTGGGGAGCCATGGGCTCAACCACACCTCCACTAAGTGTGGTTGCAGTGCCTCTATCTGGGGCACCGTGCTCCTTGTTGGGGACTTCTAACCTTGCATGTACATTTGCAGTTGGTATATGTGATCTCGTCACTTTTGCGATATCAATAAACACATCAGGCATCGAATTTGGTATATTCTGAAGATCAATTATTCTTTTCACTTCACTTTCACTTTGTGAAGTGCGGGGATCAAAATGAGACAAAGTGGGGACAAACCAAGACAATTCTTGTCGTTCCCTTGGAAAATATCCTTTTTCCTATCTCCCCCTAATGACGGGAATATTGTCTCATCAAAGTGACAATCTGCAAATTTAGCGGTAAAGAGATTGCCTGTCAAGGGTTCCAAGTAGCGGATAATTGTTGGAGATTCGTATCAAACATAAATACTTAATCATCTCTAATGACCCATTTTGATGCACTGTAAGGGCGTAATAGGCACATATATTGCGCAATCAAATATGCGTAAGTGTGAAATGTCAGGCTCATATCCAATTACCAACTAGTACGTAGAAAATGGTTGGCTAGTAGTGGGTCTAAAACGAATAAGTAAAGCTACTTGCAATATTGCATAACCCCATGCAGATATAAGCAGGTTGGTGCACATAACCAATGCCCTAGCCACCATCTGTAGCCTTTTGATGGTGGCTTCTGCGAGACCATTTTGTGTATGCACATGGGGTACAGGATGCTCTACATCGATCCCAATAGACATGCAATATTCATCAAATGCTTTTGATGTAAACTCTCCAGCGTTATCAAGCCTTATAGACTTGATAAAGGTGATCAGGGTGGTGAGCCCTTAAACGTATAATTTGTGCTAGGAGTTTTTACAAATGCAACATTTCTTGTGCAAAATAAAACGACATGTGACCAGTGTGTCGAAACATCCACCAAAACCATAAAGTACTTGAATGGTCTACATTCTAGATGGATAGGTCCACAGATATCTCCTTGTATCCTTTGTAAGAATGGAATGTTTTGTTTTATGTCTTTAGCATAGGAAGGTCTCGATCCTGTTTTTGCTAAAGAGCAGACTTTGCAAAATGAGTGATGTGCCTTTGAAATAGTCAATGAGGCATAATGGGAGGGAGGTAGTGCTTCTGGTACTTCAGAAGGCAATGGCTGCATTTGAGTAGTACTAGAACCGACACCTTACAGTGTGACAGATTTTTCTCTCATTTTATTTTTCACTCAAAAGAAGGGATATCCATGTGAGTTCTTTAAAATTTGGATCATCATGTCACGACCGAGGTGCCCTACGCAGTCATGCCAAAGCATGTATGAGTCTGTGTCCCACATTTCATTGTTGGTGATAGCATAGGATTCAATGATCCGAATTGTATTGAGGTACAATCCACTAGATTGACTCATAAGTTTCTCTAAAATGCGTTTCCTTCCAGATTCATTAGAGGTAATATAAAGGTATTCAGTTCCATTCTCACAGTGTGTTTCTACCTGATAACCGTTGGCACGAATATCTTTGAAACTTAACAAGGTTCGATTAGCTCTTGGTGCATATAGAGCGTCTGTGACATTAAATATATCTCATATTCTTTAGAGTATTTATATTTTAGGTAGAATGATAATCTTTTCATTTAAATAATTTTTTTCTTTTGCTAGATGTATTGCTTTACATCTTTATAGTGCTATTTCAAGCCAACGGTAATCAAATCAAGGTTTTGTTCAGAAATCTAATTTATCAACTCTTTCCTTTTTGACTGAAGGGTTCATCGGCGCCCTTTGCACCTTGTTTCCATGACCACTAGGGTCAGCACCACCATCTCTGCGCCATACATTGGAAGGGCCTCCACGGCCCCCACGTCCCTTGCCATGTGGTGCATTGTTGCCATGTGGGTAGGGATCAGCAAGTCCAAACCCCTATGTATTAGGGTCTTTCCACCTTTCATTTTTCCATAATTAGCCTAGGGAATTTCCTTTGTCCCAGTGGGCCTAGCATTGTTGTTCAAGAGAACCTCATTATGCCTCTCAACCACTTGCAGTAGGTTGATCAGCTTATTGAAGGTTGTGATTCTTATGTTGTCATATTCTAGCCTATACTGGTTCGCTAGTATAAGTGCTGAAGTGGGAAAAGTGGAAAGAGTCTTCTGGATCATATCATCTTCTGTGAGTTCCTTTCCACATAAATTTAGACGTGCTTTTAGGCGCAACATGTCCTTGTTAAAGTCATTGACCCTTTTGTAGTCTAGCAAGCGGATTTCATTCCACTGAACGGTCAGTTCTGGGAGCAAAGTATCGTGAATGTTCCCAAAACATTCCTCAAGGGCATCCCACAGTTCTTTGGGTGTTTTCAACTAAAGGTAATACTCCTAGCGTAGGCCAAGATCAATATGTCGCCTCAGAAACATTAAGGCATTTACTTTCACCTTATTAGACGGTACATCGTCTTTGGGGTTGGCAATGGTGGTAGTGTAGTCTTTTGCAGCAAAGGCAGTTTCTATATCGGAAACCCAACGGTGGTATTCAAGTCCTTCTGAGTCCAAAATGTCAAATTCAGGTCGAGTTTGATCAACCATCTACATAAACAAGAGGGAAGATATAAATTATGCAGTCATAAATACATCCACGTAAATTATTTTCCAAAAATATGAATTAGATTTCAAAACCAAGATTCGTAATGGTCACATTTTTTTCGATGCTATGTGAAAATGCTTTATCACTGTATGTATGTATTTATAATGCGCATGAATTTTCATTATCATGGCAAAACGCAATTTTTGTATAGCATTCTAAATAAGGAATAATCATAGCACGTAATAAAGAATAAAACATAGCATATATAAAAATAAATTACATGGCATGCTCAAAATTCACAAATGTACTACAAAATATATGCTACACATAATGATAGCAATAATATATCATGCATAAAATAAAAATCATGAAACATGCTTAAAATTTCATAATAAAAACATAAGTAATAAAATATAAAGCATGCTTAAACATCATTATAAATCATGCTTAAAGATAATCATATAAAACATAAATAACATGGCATGCTTAAAATGATCAAAATTATCTAACTAAATATGCTCAATAACAAAATATAATAAAGGCATAAACAATAAGGTATAAAGCATGCTTAAAAATAGAAAATATAAATAAAATTCACATGCTTGGCTAAAATCATAAAATAAAATAAAGAAAACATACTTGATTTTGAGAAAATAAAACAATCCTAGCTCACGCGCATGTTGATGCAGGCGTGCATAACAATGTTTTTGAGCTTCAGAAAAACTGGGCTGCTTCCTCTTGCAGGGGTCACAAAACCTTGTTGTTGTATTTTTTTCTCTTTGTTTTTTTTTCTTTGGGTCGCATGCCTGCTTTTTTTTTGTTTTTTTTTTCTGTTCTGGGCCACAGAGGCCTGCTTTGTTCTTTTTTTCTTAGCTGGGCCACAAGGCCTGTTTCTTTTTTTCTATTTTTTTGTTTTTGTTTTTGTTGTTGGGCCGGGTCCTTTTCTTTGGGCACGGTCACACCATTTTTTTTTATAATCTTTTTCTTTGTTTTCTCTCTCTCCCTGAGTCTTCTGGTCTGCAGATGGGCGAGGCTGTGTTGCGTAGGCTAGGCGAGGCTGAGTTGCTGAGGATGCTCACAAAACTAGGCTGAGGCGGGCTGCTGACCTGCTGTTTGTGGGCAGGGAGGAAGGACATGCCCGCGGGCTGGATCTGCAGGCGCGAGGGAGGATGGGCGGGTGTTGCGCCGGGCAGAGGTAGGCTGGGATCGGTACTACGCGGGAATGGGCAGGCTGCAGGCTGGGAGGGTGGCAAGTGCTAGGCCATACGGGGAGGGCTGCTGCAAGGCGTGTTGCAGGTGGCTTGGTTGCAGGGGCCAATCTGATGCAAGCAGAGGCGAGTGGTGGGGCAGAGGTAGGGGCGACTAGGCACGTGTGGGCTGGCGCTGGGCTGCAGATCTGTTGGTGATCTGTTGCGACCTGGCAGGGTGAGGCTTGTGCGTTGCAGGCGGCAAGGCTGAGGCCGGGACGGAATTTTTTTTTTTAAGGTGGCGGCAGAAAAAGAAAAAAATAATTCTTCTTTCGAATCTAGGGTTTTTTTTTTCTTTTTTTCTTTTTTGTCAACGGAAAGAAACTAGAAAATTAGAGTTTTTTTCTTGGCTATTTGCTCTGAGCGTGTTGATAACATGTAAAAGTAAATTGAGATTGAAATTGGTCTACTCATTTCATTTCATAGTCCCTTTATATATGGAAAAACCAAAATATCAATTACAAAGATGACATTAAATATTGATTGATCCGTAATTGTGCTGATTGATGGTAATCGATGATTCATTGATTCCCTCTCCGTCAGTCGCTTTGACGAAGATATATAATATGTTTTTCCTTTAACAAACTCTTTATTCTATTTATGCTGAGTGGTTCACTGTGTTCAAGTTGTTACATTGTTTCTTCCGACAAAACTTCAAACCCAAATTTCACTTTTCATTATAATTGTCTCATCTCTGTAGCAAAGTTGTGAAAGCAATTTGTTGGAGGACTGGCTTGGGAGACCCAGAAGGAGACTATGAATCTTGAGCAGTTTGGTGACATCTTGGAGGCTGTTGTCATCACTAACAAGGCCACCGACAGATCCAAGGGCATATTTATGCGTATATACAGCCTATCCTTCTCTTCCGTTCATCCATCTCTTCTTCAATTCTTTTGTTTTGATATGTTATCACATGCATATATATATATATATATATATATATATATATATATATACACACACACACACACACATACATACAGATCTTATCAAGAGCGGAGCTCCGCTTTGAAAATTAAAGTGTGAAGTTTGAGTTTTTGGTCACTTTTAAGTCGCATATCTACATCTCGACCGTTCAGTTTTTAGGTACTAGTGTATAGATCGTCTCTGCAAATTTTCAGCAAAAATGATGATCGTTAAGGCATTGATAATTGCCTTAAAGCTAGTATGGTTCAGGTTAACAAATTCAGTCCGTCCATTGGTTTAAGCGAGTTAGATACCTTAACGATCATCAATTTGGCTGAAAATTTGCAGAGATGATCTATACACTAGCACCTAAAAACTGAACAGTCGAGATGTAAATATGCGACCGAAAAGTGACCCAAAACTCGAACTTTACACGTTAATTTCAAAGCGGAGCTCCGCTCTGGATAGGATCTGTATATATATGGGAGAATTCCACAAATGGTCACTCAACTATGACTCATTTGACACTTTGGTCACTGAAGTTTCAAATATATCACTTTGGTCACTCAACTATTATATTGTCAATTACTTAAGTCACCCAAAGAGTATTTTTTATAATTTTTTTAATGAAAAAAATTAACAAAGTGACTTAAATGATTGACAATGTAATAGTTGAGTGACCAGAGTCCCTGGACTTCTAATTTCATCAAAAACACCCCTGCACTTTTAGTTTTGATATAGTATAAATTTCAGTTTAGTACCTTGTGGTTTGGGGGTAACATCATGTCAGTCCTTACTCTTTCAATTTGATCAGCATCACCCCTGTGCTTTCAATTTCAATCAGCCGTGCCCAAATTTTACTGTTCCATCCAATTTGAACGTTAACTTTGACTGGATTGACAAAGTAAAAAAATTTTGATTCCGATTCTGCCCTTCAAGCCAATTCTCTCCCTATATTCTTCTCCTCCTCCACACAGACACAGACCTCCTCTCTCGAGTGTCAATGGCAAAGAAAAACGCGTCCTTGGGATCAGTGGGCGATTTCTTGAAGTGGTGCCAGCAATCCGGCAAGCCTTCGACGATGGACGTCTCCAGAGATCGGAGCCAAACGCGCACATGAGGCTTTACGATGATATCCTTACCAACGGGTTTGATTATTTTCTCAATTCTCCCTAGTTTTTTGTAGTGACTGTGATTGTATATTGAATCTATTTTCTGTATTTGTTTTGAAAATTCCAGTTCATCTGTGTAAATCGGAGTCGTTTTCGTTCAATTATCATACAAATGCGCGCACAATGCTTCGGATTTGTTCTCTCTTTTGATGAAATTGACGACTGGGAACAGAATTTTGTAGACTAGGAGTTGTGAAATTTTGTTTTCTATACTTGTTGCGTTATTTCTCTAGTTGTATAAGGATTCTTTACTGTCAAAGTAGTGTCCAGTTAAACCGATTAATTGTTTAGTTTTGCAGTTGATATTGTTTTCTTGCACTGGCTAGAATTGGTTGGAATACAAATATAATGAGTTGATTCCCAATGGTGCCGAGTCTTACTGATGTCATCATTCCTTGCTTGGTTGATATTATATAAAAACAGTGTTTTCCTTACACTGTGACACCATATTGCTCTTATTTTCTGATCATTAGTTTGCTAGTTGAATAGATGGTTAAAGGTTAGGTTTAGAGCTTTAGTGCTTATGTAGATTTCTAGTCAATTTTGGGTGATCTTAAATGTATAGTTACTTATCCATAATTTTTGATTAGGTAGTCGCAGTCGATAAGGCGGTGGCGATGACGAGGACGAGGACGAGGACGACAACGGGTATGGTCTTGATGATGAGCTGGTGCCGTGGTCGGTGAGCGAAGACATTGACCTTCACCGCGGCCTTCTCCGCGTTCGGCGATCCAATTCCTTGGCTCATCGCCCCAGCCTTCTTCTTCTCCGACAAGGTAAACATCCCTAAAAACCCTTTTTTTAATTCGTCACTGATTTCAATTCCAAAGCACGGATCCATTCTACGTTTGTAGCCCCAAATTTGTTTTAGTACAACTATTAGGCTATCATGTTTGATGCAGATTATATTTGTATCATTTTTGCATTTGTTTTCTCATAGAATTGCTTTGTTGATTCTGACTTAATGCAATTAATGTCAACCTAAGTTTACTTAAGTTTACCGTACAATACTAGGATAAGTCACGGTGATAGCTTGGATACTGATAGAGTTTCCAAGGTTCTGTTTGGTTGCTCTGCCAATGAACAAAATTTCACCCATTTGCTGGTATGAACCCTTAAACCCTCAAATTTTCATAATCATTACTCATGTTACATTACTATATGATTTATTGTGTGTCATTAGACTTATAGCAGTCCCTCCAACCTCAGCCTTAATGTTCTCATGTGTTATTTAAGTCATACAAACTCCCCTTGGAGATTTGTGAATGCGAAACTAAATCAAAGTGTATCAGTTTGACTTGTTGCAATTGTTTATTGGACAAAATTTTGTATTCTGCCATATTGTATTTTCATTAACGATGTCATATTATCCTCTTCGAGAAATTTTCATTTTAAATTTTGATCATTGACAATGACACTGTTTAGATTTTTTCTGTGGAACTTGCTTACATTTCAACTGCTGCAACATATTAATAATTTTGTGTTGTTGGGTTGCCAAGTTATTTATACTTTGTTTTGGTTTTTGTATGTTTGATGCAGCTGCTAATGCTAGAAAAATTCTGAAAGGAGAGAGGTTTCAAATGACAATATACAAACTAGAGAGTGGGAATGTAAACATCTGCAGGCAGTTCAAGTTATTCCATTCAGGTCTAGCTCTCAGCCAGAAATTGTGACCTTAAGGGATGAATGTAATGGAGTAAGAAGCTCGTGAGGGGGATCTTGCAATTTGCGAATGCTACTGATTTTCTTTTGTCATCTTCTTAGAATTAGTTATATATTTAAAAAGTTCCACCAAGGTTCTTATCAATAAATAGGCATCATCTATTTTGAATTACAATGCTTTAGTTTTCATAACTCCGTCATTAATTTAGGGAAAGCAAACTATTTAATTCTTATACCAGTTTAGCTGTATATATTAGGAGTTGCTTCCAGTTTTCGGGTATTGCAAACCTGTCTTTTCTTTTGGGTGCTACTTAAGGAGTTAGGTGTTTAAGAAGTTGGATGCTACTGTGGTGTTGGAATGAAATCAATTGTCTTTCTTTTATATTCTTTTTTTTGTTAATGTAGAATAGTGATCGATAAGTCTAATGATAAATGGTGATTTCTTTTTATTTTTCTCTTCTCAATTTGGTTCTTTTTCTCAAATCAGTCAAATAGCCTTGTCACTTGGCTTTGGATTTTTATAGGCTATAGGTTTTGGTTGTTTTTCTCTGTCACTGTACAACTCGAACTTCTCGTTGAAACAGCTAAAAGAGAATGGGCCAATTTATGAAGCTCAAGTTACTGGTTAAACTACTAGCCATGTCATAATCATGAACACGTCATTGACCATGTCATTGTTAATTTCTGACCAAGTCACTGTTAATTTCAAGTCACCAGTAAAGTCATGAATCATGTCATTGTTAATCCCTGATTAAGTCACTGTTAACCTCAAGTCACTGGCCAAGTCATTATTAACCTTAAGTCACTGGCCATGTCACAATCATGAATATGTCATTGACCATGTTACTGTCAATCCCTGACTAAGTTACTGTTAACCTCAAGTCATCAGTAAAGTCACGGATCATGTCACTATCAATCCCTGGTCAAGTTACTGTTAACCTCAAGTCACTGGCCATGTCACAATCATAAACATGTCACTAATGTCATTGTCAATTCCTAACCAAGTCACTGTTAACCTCAAGTCACTAGCCAAGTCACAATCATGAACATGTCACTAACCATGTCATTGTCAATCCCTAACCAAGTCACTGTTAACCTCAAGTCACTAGCCAAGTCATTATTAACTTTAAGTCACTAACTATGTCACTGGCCATGCCACAATCATGAACATGTCACTATCAATCCCTGACGAAATCATTGTTAACATCTAGTCACCAGCAAAGTCACGGACCATGTCACTGTCAATCTATGGCCAAGTCACTGTTAACCTCAAATCACCAGCAAAGTCATTAGTCAAGTCATTGTTAACCTTTAGTCACTAGAAAAATCACTGTTAACCTAGTCAGCTCAAGTCAGTGACACGACTAGGTCACTGTTAACCTCAAGTCACTCGCTATGTCACAGTCATGAACATGTCACTGACCAAGTTACTTGTCATGTCACTGATCATGTAACTGTCAATCGCATGTCACTGGCCATGTTAATGTTATACACATAGTAACGTCCCGTATCTCAATTTACCTGTTTACTAGTCATTTGGATGGTAAATGACAATTACTTTCACTTTTTACTTTGTTTCGATACTTTTAGTGCCCCTAAAAGTTAACTTTTTGTTCGGGTCAAAATTTGAGAAAATTTCCTTCATGAAAGTTGTAGAGGATGTTAAACCGAGCGCGTGCATATGTGGTCGTAAAAATCGGAGTTCGTATGAGAAAGTTATAAGCGAAAAACGAAAGTTACTATTCATGATAAGTAGTATATATTTGAATTTTTACTGTTGGGCTGGATAACTTTTCTTTCTCCTTCTCTCTCCTCTCCCCCGTGCTTTCTCTCTCTTTCTTCCTCTCCTCCGCGTCGGCCTCCATTCTTCTTTCTTGGATTTCTTCGCCATTTGGCGACCAATCGACACAAAACCGGATGGGCTAGGACCGCCTCCTCCTCCTCTACACGGTTGTGGCCGTGGGTCACGACAATTTGGCCGGAAAACCATCAATTTTGGCCAAAACCGTTACTGTAGCAGTTTGGTCTCCGGTGAAATTCTCTATTTTTCGGCCACTTTCGGCGGTGAAATCAGGTCCATTAGGAGCGCATTGAGACGAAGAGCATCCTCCCCAAAGATTTTGCCGAGAATTGAAGCGTGGAGGAAGAATTAACGGTTTTAAGTTTGGGGTCACTATTCACAAATCGGGTTCAAATTTCTCCTTAATTGTTGAGGTACTTCTAGCCTTTTTTTGAAATTGTTGTAGTTGAGAAAGTTGTTCGTATGGTTGGGATGAAGCTATTGCCAAATTTTGATGGCCATTGGAGCTGGTGGCAGTGGTGGCGGCGGCGCGGCTAGGACAGCTTTTTAATTGCGATTTCTGGCTAGTTAAATCCTAGAAATGTCGTAGAACTTATATTTGAAGTTTGGTGAAGTTTGGATGGATATCAAAGAGGATTGAAGGAGTTGAGATTATGGGATTTGGGATTGAATTTTAATTATCGTAAAACTATATTCCGTTCGGTAATTATTTATGTACGAATGATTGTGTACAGGACGAGGTACCAACTCATCACTCGACGAGGATCCTTACGCTTGGATACCACGTTAGCCGTATATTGTGAGTGGACTTTTATTTAAATAATGATGCATGCAATTGTTTTTCCCGAAATAAGTATTTATTTAAATAATTATCATATTGTTATAATTTACTTTCGGAAAATTGATATTGATCTATCTTGATTTTGATTTGGGAAATGGATTAGTGATTTAAAGTATTGTTTTAAATTATCAAGCATATTATTTGGATTTAAGTATTCATTACCATATCGATTGAAATTTCGAATTGAAGTTTATTTTGATCGATTTTGAATTTGTGATTTATATTGAATTTCGACGAAGTACTTTCCAAGGCGATTTCCGGAGTTATTTATATTTTCATTCGTCGATTCTGAGATTTTTGAAAAGTTTTCAAAAATGGGACTTTCGAGAGAATTTTACCCATCTATTATTCCTCACCTATTTATTTGTGAATTCGAAAATATTTTGGCGTGCGGGGCCACGTCGTTGGAATATGTATTTTCTCATGAGATATTGGGGAAGCCTTACTGATTTTCGATTTTCATATAATTTTAACCCACCATACCTGGGTCGTCATATTTATTGCTAGCTAGCCTGGTAGTACTCCTCCCCACTTACTCTGTGTTTGTGAGTGAGTTGAGCAGAGCATGGGATACTCAAGAGTGTGGGACACTCCGACCCGAGCCTGGGAGGCTCCCTTACTTGTATGGTGATGACTTCTTCCCCATACTCTATTGCTACTTGATTACCGGGACTAGTTTGATTTTGTTTAACCAGAGGGGCTGGTCTTATTTTCTTGAGTAACGGAGTTTCAATCTTTTTACTTGGTCGTTGTGACTAGCGGGGCTAGTTGGTTTTCTTGAGCTGAACATCAGTTGGTTTGTGTTTCTTAATTGTTGCATGCATCGGGTTTTTAATGAAATAAATGTGGGAAAGTATAAATTCCTTTTTCTTTACAATTACTTATTTTTGTCCACTCATGCTAACGTTTTTATGTACTTTCGCTTGGGCCCTTCGGTTTCAAATGCCCAGTCTGCAGAGTAGCTGGTAGGATTCGGGGCATAGCATCTGCTGATGTTGTTTTCATTGTAGGTTAACTGTTGAACCTACCTGTATTTTTATTTTCTTTTTCTTTTTTTAGACTGCTCTGATAACCTGTGGGTTAAGTATCTTAAAGTTTGGAAGTTACTTTGGTGTAAATAAGAATATGTTATTTTTCGGATTTCAGTTACTTATTGTGGAGTTGTTGTGTTTCGGGGAGCAGGGTGGCTCCAGAAAATAAGGATGGTTTATTAGAAGTGTGAATGTAATTCTACAGGTTTGGGTAGTCCATTTTTAGGGGTGACTCTGCTGAATTTTCGGTAGAGTTATTCCTAAGGTGGGCTCCAAGGGACCACCTCTGATTTCAGGGTGAAATTCGGGGCGGGTCCTGTCACACATGTTAATAACCAAGTCACTGGTTATGTCCAATGTTGATAAAAAAATAAGTACATGTACAAATGTACTACACACATCTCCTCAAGATTTCCATGTTGAACTCATAGCCTACTGTGTCGCTGTGATTTGATTTTGTTATGGTTGTGGTTGTGTTTTCATTTTCGTTTTGATACAGAGACATGGACAGTAACATAGCCATTTATATGGAGATAATGAATGTGCATGATGCTGTTTCGGTTGTATGCTTTACTAAAATTTAAGTGCTGCTAGTTCAAATACATACTTTATAGGATAATATAATGAAACTGGCCAGTGAGGTCATTGGCCAGGTCGCTAGACAAGTCATTGGCCAGAGAAGTCATTGGAAAAGGCCAACTCCTTGGCAACGTGTGTTAACCTCATGTCACAGATTATGTAACTTACAATGTATGTAACTGACCATGTAACTGATCATGTAACTGACCATGTAACTTACAATGTATGTAAATGATCATGTAACTGACATTGTCATTGATATGGCCTGTGACTTCACTGGCCAGATCAGTAGCTGGCCAAGTTACTGGTCATGTAACTTTCAAACTCAATGCTAACCTTCTTATTTTAAAAATTTTGAACATAATTTAAACATCAGAAATGGCAAGACCAAAAGGCCATGTCAAATCAAATCAAGTCACTGTTATGAGTAGTTTCTCTTTGAGATTATTATTCATTTTGTTGTGGATAGGTGAAAGATCAACAATGCGAAACTTGTAATAGTTAGGTGATTTGGCTTCCATGATATATAAATCTGCCCAAAAGGCCTAAAGTTTACTCCATGATATATAAAGTTGTTGACCAATATTGTAGTTGTAATGATGTATTTTCAGTTGCAGTTGACATAATAATTGCTTTGCCAATGACTTCACTGACTAGTAACTTGTCCAATGACCTGAATTAGTGTGTATAAAAATAATAGTTACATGGCCAGTGACAATGCAAGTAATTGGCCAATGACTTGGCTAGATTAACAGTTACATGGCCAGTGACAATGCTAGTAATTTGGCGTTAAAGTTAACAGTAACTTGGCCAGAGATTGACAGTGACATGACCAATAACTTGGCCACTGTCACGCCCCTGATTTTTAACACAAATAAAAATCGATATACAATCCCATAATTATATATGCGTGAACGTTCAGCCATCAATACAAAATACCTAGAAACTTTTTCCCTTTTAACCAAAGTACATATTGATGCCCTGAACCCACTGTGACAATATTTACCCGCTCCATAGAGTCATATATTACACAAGCTTACGAATTAAATTGTCAACAACAAAATAAAACGTAAATGTTGCTCAGAGTTAACTATACAACGGAAGTCCTTATCAACGGTAAAGTCACAAAAATGGCTTCCTACCGTAAAGCTGCAAAGGCACTACCTCAGCTTCAGCCCCGATTATCCTAACCTGCAGGATTAACCCCTACACCATTTGAATAGTGTACCGGGTTGTCACACAACAAACCCGGTAAGCTTTTGCAAGCCAGTATGAGTAACTCAAAACAGTTAACACAACTCACACCAGAAATAAGGAAAACAACTCACGCTTTGATTCCTTAAAACACGAAATAAAGGAGAATAACTCACACTTAACTTCCTTTCAAATTGGAATAAAAGAAAGCAATTCACACCTTGTTTCCTTTTAAAACGAAACATAGAAAACAACTCATTCCTTGGTTCCTATCAATTTTACCAAAATCGTACCATAGAAAACAACCCACACTTGAATTCTATCAATAAAACATAGAAAGCAACTCACTCCTTGATTTCTATCAATTGTACCAAAATCGTACCATAGAAAGCAACTCACACCTTGATTTCTATCAAATAAAACATAGAAAGCAACTCACTCCTTGATTTCTATCAGTTGTACTAAAATCATACCATAGAAAGCAACTCACACCTTGATTTCTATCAAACAAAACAAAGAAAGCAACTCACACCTTGATTTCTATCACATAAAATAGAGAAAGCAACTCACTCCTGGATTTCTATCAGTTGTACCAAAATCGTACCATACAAAGCAACTCACACCTTGATTTCTATCAAATCGTTAATAAGGAAAACAACTTGCAACTTGTCCCCTTAAAAAACCGTTAATAAGGAAGCAACTCACACCTTGTTCCCTAAAAACACGTAATGTCATGAGTTATCAATAACCAGTTCCCGTTATCCCATGAATCACCTATATGGCAGACATATTAGAGCTCTAACTGAAACGTAACCACTCGTCCGTCCAAAGACGTGATTACCTGATATTCTGCCCAAAGTCATAGACCTTCGTTCCTCGGGCCGCACAGTCCCTTGGAGCAAAACATTAGACCATCTCCAACAGATGGGTCTTTTGCCATCTGTACAGCTAACGTATACTTTTGACCAACCAAATTATGTTCCAACCCATCAGTCTATTACACGTGTATTTGACATAAGACCATGCTCTGTCAAATTTGACAGCTTCTCCCCTCTCGGTCTTTTATTTTTTTTATTGTTTCTTTCTCTCCCTCTCACTCTCTCTCGATCTCTTTCCCTTTCGCCTCTTTCTTCCTCTGGTCTCACCCAAAACCCAAAACTTCGAGCTTCCTCTCTTCAAGTTTCTTTTTTCTTCTTCAATATTAGGAACATGGATCAAAATGTTTCAGATTCATCTTCAGATGCTGCAAATGAGGAATTTTGGGATCTTGCCAATTCATCATCAGACGAAGAATTGATGAATCTGCAGATTACTGCTCTACAAGAGATGGGAAGAAGAAGACGCCGGGGCTCAATTCCTGGTCGCATATATAAAGATAGACAACGATTGCAAGGCCACGAAACACTCTACAATGATTATTTTGCTGCAAATCCTGTTCATGAAGAAGTTGTATTTCGGAGAAGGTTTCGGATGCATCGACATCTTTTTCTTCGAATTCTAGATGCAGTAGAAGCTCGTGACTCCTATTTTGTTCAAAAAAGGGATTCAGCAGGACGTCTTGGGCTATCGTCTCTTCAAAAAGTTACCGCTGCAATGAGGATGCTTGCCTATGGAATTGGGGCAGATGCTGTGGATGACTATCTTAGAATCGGTGAAAGCACTGCAATTGAAGCTATGAGAAGGTTTGTCCAAGCTGTTATTGATGTATTTCACGCTGAATACTTAAGAAGGCCAACTTTTGATGATATTTCCAAATTGCTATTGATTGGTGAGAGTCGTGGATTTCCTGGAATGCTTGGTAGTATTGATTGTATGCACTGGAAGTGGAAGAATTGTCCGGTTGCATGGAAAGGTATGTTTTCTCGTGGAGATCATCGTGAACCTTCATTGATTCTTGAAGCTGTTGCGTCACATGATCTTGGATATGGCATTCTTTTTTTGGATTACCAGGCTCTCACAATGATATTAATGTCTTAGAGCATTCACCCTTATTTGCTGACCTCCATGAAGGTCGAGCCCCTCCAGTCTCTTATAAGATCAATGAGCATGAATATACAATGGGATACTATCTAGCCGATGGCATATATCCTTCATGGGCCACTTTTGTCAAAACCATTCCATGTCCACAAGGAGAGAAAGCAAAGAATTTTGCTAAAGCTCAAGAGGGATGTCGGAAAGATGTAGAACGAGCATTTGGAGTGCTCCAAGCACGTTTTGCAATTGTTCGTGGACCGGCTCGTTGTTGGGATCGTGAAATGCTTCAAAAGATCATGACAGCATGTGTGATAATGCACAACATGATTATTGAAGATGAAAGAGTTGAGCGTGCTGCACAAGATGATCTTGAAACTCTTGCAAGGCAATATGCTGAACCAGATATGGATATTGATGATGTTATGGTTTCCTATAATCACATAATAGAGTTTGAGGATTTTATCAGCAATCATTTGCGAATTAGTGACAAGGGAACTCATACTATGCTCCAAGCAGATCTAGTTGAGCACTTGTGGCAACGTCACTTGGCTAATATCAGTAAGTAGATATTGTTTCTGGTAGTTTTGGGGCACTTTGTGTATTGTGGTTACTGTTTATGTTTACTATTGGATGTATATAAAGTCTTGATTCTCGGTTTGACATTTACTTTTATCTTGGCACAGATAATTGAGGGTGTACAGCAATGAGAGGTGAAGGAGCTATTGCAGGTAAATCTTTGATTTTGATACTATGCATTGTATTGCAATTTCAACATAAAAATCTTATTTTGATAGTTTTTCTGTTTTCTTGCTTTGTTAGTATTGGACGCTGCCGCTGGAGGTTGGTTAGATAGAAACAGGCTTGTGGTTGTCTCAAGGGAGGTAAAAACTTTAGACCATAGTTGATAGTATGAATAATGCATACATCTTGGCGTCGATAGTATATGCAAATGCATACATCTTGTAGTTGACATTATAAGAGAACATGTAGGAGGTTACTGTGGTTTATTTAGGTTGTCGATCAGCAGTGCCATATTTTTGATTCAAATCTTGCTTTTGTAAATTACTGGTAGAATGATCGACTTTATGTTACTACGAAGCCATTTTGTGAATGCATTTTATAACAGCCATTGCTTATTTTTATTTGATTGGTTATTTTCATTGCTTAACAGCCATGTTTTTTTTTTCAAGAATCTTTAGTGCATGTATCATTTTCCAGTGGCAGCTAGTGAACTTCATTTTCCTCAACTGTAAAAGCTAGGCCATCAAATGCCATTGCTTTGATGTATATATACTCATCAATGTCACCTTTAATCCTCACACACACTCACAGACCCAAAACCAGTACCATTGTCCTTCAGCTTCCACCATTTATACCTTTCCCGAATCTTTAGTTGTTTCTTCAAGCAGCTGGCATCTTGATCAGATTTCTTTTTCTTTGCTAGGTTTAAGTACCTTCTTTAGGTCTTATAATTTGGGCATTATGGTCGGAATGGTGAAGAAAATGTGGGTGGTGTGTGTGGTGGTTTTGGTCTTGAACTTTGGGGATCCTTTGGTTGATAATGGCAAAATAAACCAGCTTCAGTCCTTGGCAAGAGCTGATTACTTGCCTTATGGGATCGACTTCGGCGGACCAACTGGAAGATTTTCCAATGGGAAAACTGTTGTTGATGCTGTTAATAAGCTACTCTCTCACTTTCACCAACATTCACATGCTTTGCTCTCCAAATTTATCATCATAATTGGCATGTTATTTTGTCCAAGTCAAAATAAGTTTAGCTATTTTATACATAAATCCGACTAGCAGTTCCTCTAGACAAATTCTAGTCGTATTACATAGTACACATGGTTGTTTTATATAACACACTTTGTACATCTTACTGTACTCTGATCTCTGTAAATCTTACTGCTGGTATAATATTGCTAAAAAATGGTTTTTATAAACCGGTTGCAATTATATCTGTATTGGTAAAGGGTTTGTAACAAATGCTGGCTAGGGATTTGCAATTATATCTGTACCAGTTCCAATTATATTTGTAAATGGTTTTTCTCATTATCATAACTAGCCTTTGCTTGCTGTCCATTCGCACAGCTCAAGCTTTTAGGACTACAACATTGATTTCTATGTTCTTGAGTTAAATGCCTCATTTAAATTAGTTACTTTTTGTACATGTTGCATTTTATGAGACATTCAGCTTTGGTGAGCTTGGTTGGCAGATTAGGCTGTCAACTACATGGTCTTTAATTGTTTCTATTACCTAACATGTGACTGGAAATAATGATGAGTTAATGTGCAGACTGATGCCTTAAATTGATGAGGTACAAAAGGTGTAGATAGATTCTTTTCAGTGCTCTGTTGTGCAAGCTCTGTATTTACATTTTGCTCAGTTTGCACGTTTTTGCTCAACAGTGGTCGTGTTAAGTAGACAATCAGTTTATTATCTGCAATATCTGTAAATGGTTTGTGCATTTTGCCCAGTTTCATAACTCTCTCATCAGCATTGATTTATCTACAATGGCTGCACCTCACCTACCACAAGTTCTTATCATACATTGATTGATTTGTGTTGCTGTGCATTAAATAGGATAGTTGTGCATTGAATAACTCCTGAAACTCCTACAATAACTCAACTTCATTAACTCCGTTCATAACTTCTTATATCCAACTTCATTAATTAGTTTCAATACCTAAACTGATACACAGAAGCATTATATAACAGCCATGAAGCACTATATAATTGCTGGCAGCTTTCTTAGTACGTATTGAAGACTTATTCTATGGATTCTCAGTTTTCACAGGTTTCCAGTTTTTTCACACAAGACTCAGAGCATGAAAATGCTGATGAGGTCTATCAAGTGGCTAACAAAAGGCCACCAAGAGGTCCCGGCTTCAACGTGGAGGAGGATAAACTTCTTATAAGTGCTTGGTTGAATACTAGTATGGATTCAATACAAGGCAATGATCAAAAGCTGCATACTTTTTGGGGGGAAAAATACAGAGTACTATCATCAATACAAGTCCTTTGACAGTGATCGTTCACAACCGATGTTGACACAACGGTGGGGAAAAATACAAAAGGTGGTGAACAAATTTTCAGGATGTTTTGCAGCTATAAATGAAAGACATGAAAGTGGGAAGACTGAACAAGACAAGGTAAACTCTGTTTGATTATCTACTATAACGTCTTCAAAGTAATGCCTCTAAGCACCATGGTATAATTTTGTTTGGTTGTTAATCAGTTTTTACTCTCTTCAAATTGCAGATGCAAAGAAGTTGTTTGAAGCACAAGAAAAGATTCGGTTCAATCTTGATCATGCTTGGATTTTGTTAAGGCACCAACCAAAGTGGATACAACTAATGCAAGAGCTGGACATCAAGAAAAGTAAGCCAAGATCTAAATCTTCTATAACTAATATCTCATCATCTTCAACTACAAGCACTCACATAGATATAGAAGAAGGCACGAACACTTGCTTTCCAATGTCTAGACCACCGGATAAGAAGGCTGAGAAAAGAAAGCTGAAAGAAACCACTGATCAATTGGTGCAAATACAAAAATTACATCAAGAAAAAAAAGAAAGAGATGAAAAAAAACTGGAGATTATGAAGGAGAAAGTTGAAGTTGACAAGGAGAAACTGCGAGTTAGGAAACTTGAGGCTGAGAATAGGAAATTTGAGGCTGAGATGAAAATTATGTCTATGGATACATCAACTATGAATCCTGAGCAGAGGGCATATTATTCCAAACTTCAGATGAAAATTCTCCAAGGTGATATATGAAGTGTGAGGTTGTTGGTTTCCATTTTAGTTTGTATCAGTTTGAGCAACTTCCAGTGATCATGTATTTGACTGCTTGCAAACTCTTTCAAGTTGTCATTGTTTCCTGCTATTTGACTGCACGTTTTCCAGTTTGTGTTTCTGTTTTCAATCCATTTCAGTTTGTATCATGATGTTGGTTTCATGTGATGTTGTATTTGAGTGCTATCAAAATCAAGCTGATTCTGTTTGCTGCTATTTAACTGCTAGTTTTCAAGCAGTTTCCAGTTTCTGTTTCTATTTCTGTTTTCAAGCAGTTTATGTTTCCAGTTTCCAGTTTACTTTAATATATAAATAGAATTTTATATTTTAAAGTAATATTCAAATTTGACATCTCCATTGGAGCTAAAAATTGTCAAAATGTTGCTACATCAAATTTGCCATGTCATATGTCAAATTCAAATTTGACCAAAGCCAAATAACAAACCCATTGGAGATGCTCTTAAAGGAGTCACATTGGACCCAAAATGTTACACAAATCGCAATGCCTTTGAAAACAATCGAAATCAACATTTCCATAATCATTGTTTTCCGAAAAACCATAACACAAAACAATAAAAAGTATCATTCCATGCATATTGTTTTCATACACAAATCTCAAAGATTTTCCCAAATCTCAACGCTTTTCAAAACAAATCGAATCAACAATTCCACAATCATTTGTTTTCCAAAAAACCACAACCCAAAACAATAAAAAGCATCATTCATGCATATTGTTTTCATAAATCCACAAACCACTAAACATATATATTTCACGTAAATATATATATATATATAGTCATCCGCTCAGGAATGTCTACTAATATCAACTATAGTTTGCAGTTAAATCAATAACTCTCAAAACGACAAAGGTAATTCCATTCATTAATGAACCTTGTGAGATTAATCACCTCGAAACTCCCGTTGCGTCTTCAATACAAAACAAAGCAGCCAAACCACCCAAAATAGCTGTCCAAAGAATACCGAGGAGCGTACCTAAGGAATTACAGCTCTGATTCAGTTAACGAATCACAATTTAATAAAGTTCGAATCCCCAAATCGAACCAAAATCTAAAGGTAACTCCAAATTTAGGCGAAACCACTTCCGAGACCTCCCAAAGTCTCCAGAACACTTCCACGATCGATGTATCCAAACCACAAGTCGATCGGACACTCAGATCCTCACGGATCGAATAAATCAACCGGTATGAAACCATAAAAATCATAACAAATCCATTCGAACTCCAAAATTTACAAATTAGGATTAAACTCAGTTTAGTCCCTCAAACTTTAGGTCAAACATCAATTTGGTCCCTCTTCTTTTTTTTTAATCAAACTCATCCCTGATCTCCCAAATTGCATCAACTTCGTCCAAAATTTGAATTTGACTCCGAAGATGACGTCATCCGCTGAGCTGGAGCCGACAAGGAGGTCCCACATATCTGATTTTGAACCCACAAGAAGGGTAAAATGGACATTTCAAATTTAATTTAATTTCTAATTTTTTTTCTCTTATTTTCTCTCTCTCTCTCTCTCTCTCATTACCAGCCACCATGAATACCGGCCGGCCACCATGAATCTCTGCTCACAAGCTCCCACTACCCACCATGAATCTCAAAACCGCCCCCTCCCCAACTGCACATCATATCCATTTTCTTCTCCCAAAATCAAAATTGCAAACTAAATCCAATCCAAATAAAATCGTAAGATGAGCCCAACTTCAAATCACAGAAAAAGCAAAATCCAGAAATTCAAACAAACCGAAATGGCCGGCCCCCAAATCTTCTCTCTACACCCAAAACCTCATCTTTCTGGGCACATCCAAATCACAGGCCTCCAAAAACAACAGAGTTTCCAACAGATAACAAAACCAACAGAGCACGTCTCTGTGATTGTTTACCTGAGGATGGACCAGAGATCTGCGGCGGCGATCGGAAGGGAAGCGATCGGAGGTCAGGGGTACCCCACCTGCAGGCATAACAGCTGCTGCTAGGGCTCGCTGGCCCGTCAGCCTCCAGCTCCGATTCGGTCCTCGCCCACAGAATACCACCACCTCCATCACACCCCAAACCCTCGCTCGATTCCTTCACTTTGCAATCTGGTTGGGCTTCGGGTCGAAGTTTTCTTCGCCGGAGCTCGACTCGGAGGTCATGGAGAAACCAACCGTGGGTGATATTTGATGGAACTGGGTGAATGTGAGAAATTAGGGCTAGCTTTAATCGGGTTTGGGGAGATAGAGAGAAGGTTGTGCCTACGCCACCAATTCCGATCGAGGAGGACGAGGAGCGAGACGGTGTGGTGTAGAGCTTCAGATCGAAGGGAGGTGGAGGTGGAAGTGGTAGAAGGGATTTCGTGGTCGTCGATCTAGAGAGGAAGATTCCGATCGGGGAGGAGGAGGAGGACGAGGAGCGAGACGGCGTGGTGTGGAGCTTCAGATCGAAGGGAGGTGGAGGTGGAGGTGGAGGTGGTAGAAGGGGTTTCATGGTCGTCGATCTAGAGAGGAAGGGGAGAGAGAGAGAGAGAGAGAGAGAGAGAGAAGAAAATAGAGAAAATAAGAGAAAAAAATTAGAAATTAAATTAAATTTGAAATGTCCATTTTACCCTTCTTGTGGGTTCAGAATCAGATATGTGGGACCTCCTTGTCGGCTCCAGCTCAGCGGATGATGTCATCTTCGGAGTCAAATTCAAATTTTGAACGAAGTTGATGCAATTTGAGAGATCAGGGATGAGTTTGATTAAAAAAAAAGAAGAGGGACCAAACTGATGTTTGGCCTAAAGTTTGAGGGACTAAACTGAATTTAATCCTACAAATTATATATCGAAACGCTCGTATCAACGAGTAAAACATATATAATACCAGAAACAGTTCCTAATATGGCTAGAACGCCGCCATAGGCGGTGATGCACCGCCGCCGGCCAAAACTCATTATTTCCCAAAACTCCCAACATCAAAAATGTTCATCTAATCTTGCTTGTGAATTTTCATAGCTAGCTCGAAGTCAAAAAACAATCATAAAGGATCGAAAACTACCTCACAAGCTTTGAATTTTTGAGTTGAACTTATTTCCACGTAAATCGATCCAAACAAACACCATAGATCGATCCAGAAAGCTTTCACGAACCCAAAGAATGAAACTTGAAGCAGTGCCGTCACCGGAGCTAGGATTTCTGGTCGGGTCCGAAATCACCTAACTTTGTCTACTTGCAGCGCCGCCGTGGAGGAGGATCGCTGCTAGAGGACACCAGATGGAGGAGCAGACGACCGAGGCGGGCTGATCTGAAAGTTTTCACGAGCGGAGACCGCCGGAAAAGCAGGGTCGGGTCGCCGGGTTCTGGGTCGGGTCAAACGAAAAATCTCAATAGTGAAGGTGTCGACCGAGAGAGAAAAGAGAGAGAAAAGTGATTTCCGGAAATGGAAATGGAATTATGAAAATAATTTCTGAAATTCCATATTTATACTAAAATAGAAACTTCTTCTGATAGCCATAACTTCCTCATACGAACTCCGATTGACGCGTTCCATATGTCCACGAACTCGTATCGACGTGCTCTACAACTTTCGTGAAGGAAGTTTTTAGAGAATCTTAACGTATCAAAAGTCAACCTTTGCGACACCCCTAAAGTCGTATTTTCCGAATAAAAATTCATCCGAAACACTTCCGCTTCATTCACGAGCCACGAAACAGTCTAATAACCACAAATTAGATTCCGGAAAATCCTCGGAAAATAAATACAAATTTCTGGGGCATCACAGCCACTGACTTGAGGTTAACAGTGACTTTGCCAGTGATTTGACCAGGAATTAACCATGACATAGTCAGTGACATGTTCATGACTATGACATGATCAGTAACTTGACTAGTGATATAACCAGTGATTTGAGGTTAATAATGACTTGGCCAACAACTCCCTCTTGCACCAAATCCCATATTCTCCAACAAGCTTCAGCTCAGCATCCAAATGTTCCTTCTCATGAGGACGTCTTGCCTTCTTATAAGCCTTTCCATCTAATCAACAGAGGAAAAAAAAAAAGAAGGCAGAGCACACTTAGCGAACTTCATAAATAACAATATAAACTCACTTCTCAATACACACCCAAATTCAAATTTACAAATTAAACTGATCAAAACGCCAACAAATTAACAAAACAAATTTCATCATTCTTTCATGTTTCAGCATCATATCAACTCTGCTCAAATGGCCAACACATGTATTGGGAGTCAGGTATAGCATCTATTCTAACTTTAGAATGACGCTGTAGACAAAATCATGCATACCAGGTCAAATGCTCCCATATACTTTGACTACAAAAGCAAAGATCAAAACAGTCACCAGTAATAAAAAGAGATTTGCATAGACATCCAATGCATAGTACAAGGGAGGTGCTTATAAGCACTAAGGCTAATGCAATATAGTCTTTCTGAATTATGATTTTCAAGTTTCAGGTCTCAAAGTAATCTTATCAACTATAAACATACAGTAATTGTGAGTTATAAGCCTGATACCTCCTGTCAGTGAATGAGAATGAATAGTTGTTGTCTACGCCATGCTGACCCAATGGACAAGGCAATAGCCAATCTGCATTTTTAAAGCCAATAACCAACTCGAAATTGGCACCATCAACACAAAGAATCATGGCAACCGACATCTTTGATTGAATACATTTTCTAGAATATAAAATACTATGAAAACTACCTAAATCCCAAAGAAGCATAAGAATACAAGTTTATACAAATAACACAACCCTGTGCTAGTAAAATCTCATATGTAGATCAAGAGCTAAATTAGACCATACGATGATTGTCAAGGGAAGAATACCATTTATAACCACCAATAATGAACATGTCAGAGTAGTGCTTTTTGGTGTTCAACCTAGACAAGTTCTCAATTGTCCAAGTGAATTTCACAGATAGAGGCTCCTCCACTGGCTGATTATCAACTGTACTAGCCGGCTCTACTTGAGCTACTATAAACATCAAATGCCATAAAAATCCAAAACAAAATCAAGAACCATGTAGAGATGCACATGTTACAGATTTCATAGACTCAATGAGATCCCAGCAAGCAGCAGGACATGAGATTCTAAACATTATGTATATGCTTTATCTGTAATCAACATGTATCAAACAAAAACCTACAAAAAATCCATTCACTCACAATCTAATCACACAACTGCACCAATTTCGCAGAAAGCTCAATTATCCAGATCAACTACGCAACACAAAAATTATGAAATCAAAACAGTAAATGATGGTGTTAGTGTTGAAAATACAAACCATCCATGGGCTGAGGAGACCTTCGACCAAATCCTTATGCAGTACTAGCATCTCTTCATCCTCTTGCTGCAAGCACAGAGACACAGTCAGAGCTCTGATCGAGCCACAAAACCTAACCCTATCCTACTATTGAATCATAACCTTAGCAAACCGGTACTCTTCAAGTGAGCGAATTAGCAAACCGGTACTCTTCAAGCGATCGAATCACAACATTGAAGGAAATTTGAGAGCGAATGGGAGGACCGGAACCCTAAGCGATCAGTTATCGATCCAAGGCCGGAGCTGTAGCTATCAGAAATGTCACCGGAGCTGAGCATCGACGCCACTGTCACCAATTTCGAGCAGATAGCTCCCAAAAACTCAAACCCTAACCTAGGGTCCTCCTCCATCGCCACCGCGATGTCATAAATTCCTAGTCCGATCAAACCCCGACGAATTCAAAAACAGTGACTCAGATCGCGGCGATTGCAATCGCATTATCAAATTGGGAGCGAAATTTAGAGAGAGAGAGAGAGAGAGAGATTGGTAAGGGTCGAGAAGGGTTCAGACGGGATCAGATAACGGGAAGGAGGGAGAGGTGCGAGTGGTATATTTTGTAATTACGCTCAATTTTAGTGGCAGGTTATTAGGAGGTGACCTTAATTATCATTGGGATATTTGTGTATCCTGAATTATAATAAGGCACTTCAAAATGACATCTTTTATCATTGGCCCTATTGTAAATATTACATACATGCCTTCCTAATTGTTTTCTGCCATATCTTGATGAACATATACATGATTATATTTAATTAATTATGATATTAATCTTGGTTAATTTGTACTAGACTACTAGTAGCTAATTTAATGGTGTTTATTCATATGATGGTATATATGGGTAGGTAACCTTTCGTGAAGCGGAAGCAACGATATGAATGCTTGTGTCAACACTACCCCAAAGACTTATTAAAGGTTTCGGTAGTCAGCCACCAAACTAATAGGAAGAGCGAAGGAGGTGGCGATGACGATGAACTCTAAGAGAAAAATTCTTGAGTTTGGGACCAGGTGTGGGTTTTGGGTGTGAGTTTTGCTAGGTTTAATTAAAAGTGAGGGTATTATTGGAAAAGCTGCTAAGTGCAATTAGAAATTCTATCATTTTGCTGGGTGTAAAAAACTTACTGGGTGTTTAGTTATTTGCTGGGTACATTTAGAAAGACACAAGGATATTGTTTTAGATTAGTCAATTTCCAATCGGCCATAGTAATTGGGTGCCGCATAGAGCAAGCCAGCAAGGTCATGTGTTGGAGGTGAAAAAGTCAAATTAGGAATTTGACCCAACAATTAATGCGGACTAGAGTGGAAGCTGAACAGGGGACAATCGAGAGGTTTCTTATTCGTCGTTGACTTGATGTTGACGAAACGAAGACTCCTCTTGGCTTTGTAACTCGTCACCGCTCCGTGATTTCTCTCCACTCCATAATCTTTCTCCGTCGCCTCCCTCTGTAGTCTCCCTACGTAAGCTCCCTTCGCAGCCTCCCTATGCGAGCTCCCTACATAGCTTCTCTTCGTAATCTCTCTCCGCTCTGTCACCTCTCTATATAATCTCCCTACATAACCTCCCTTCGTAGCCACTCTCCGTAACCTCCCTTCGTTTCTTGGCTTTAACGAGGAAGCGGAGACTCCTCTTCGCAGTCAGTGCGAGAGAGGAGGGGGGGGTAACCTGCAAAAGACCCTTCGATGCCTATTCTCCCTACGTAAGCTCCCTTCGTAGCCTCCCTATGCGAGCTCCCTTCGTAGCCTCCCTATGCGAGCTCTCTCCATAACCTTCCTTCGTAGCTTCTCTCCGTAATCTCTCTCCGCTCTGTCACCTCTCTATGTAATCTCCCTACGTAACCTCCCTCCGTAATCTTCCTACGTAACCTCCCTTTGTAGCTCTTCTCCGTAATCTTTCTCCTCTTCTTGGCTTTGAATAAGAAGCGGAGACTCCTCTTCGCCGTCGGTGTGAGAGAGGAGGGGGGGTACCTGCAAAAGACCCTCTGATGCCTAAGTCAGTATTTTTATGAGTCAAGTATAGAAGTCTCAATTAGAGTTCGATGCCATACCTGATCACTTTGTCCCTATTTATAGGTGACTTATGGCTTGGGTTGCAAGTAAATTTGGGCGGCAAGTCATCATTAAGGACTTACTTACTCCTGCAATAACCGCTACTTACTGGCGGCTATGATTGCCACACTGAATGTCACATTAATCGTCGCATTTACGGCTATAATAATAATTATATTTACTGTAGTCATTACTTCCCTTTAATTGTCTTGATTCGTGGTCAAACTAATTGACCACCCCCACATTGCCCCCAAATTTTCTCCTTAGGAATTCATCCCGAGAGAAATTTTCCAAAGCTCATATTTCTCTATGGGCTCCACATCTTTATATTTCTCTTTGGGCACCCCTCTTTGAATTTCATCTAGGCCTTCCTCGTGTTGAAAATGTAGATGCCCGTATAAGAAGATCATCGTTCCTTGTTTAGAGTCGGCATCTCATCTCATAGACGACGCCGATGTTCCCAAATCAGGACTCAAATAAGCTTTTGTCTTGCAGCCATTCTAGTGTCGGGTCTTCGCGTGCTTCTTTGGCTTTTTCAATTCTGATCTCCCCCTAAACCCTTGTAATGATGTCGTCCATGTCCTTTGGTGGATCGCGCAGCAAACTTTGGTATAACGGTGTTCCCAAAAGCAATTCTTCTCGGAACGCGATTGCGGCGAATTAGGGATCACAATTAACATGGCTCATTTCAGCTCTAAACCTTTCAAAAAAACTTCCTACCTTTTACCCTGGCTTTTGCTTAGTACTGAACAGAGTCGCCAAGTCCTTCTTTTGTTTGCTATTGCAGAAGTATTGTGAAATGAAAGCGCGACTTAATGTGTCAAAATCTGGTATGGAATGCTGTTTGAGGTCTTGGAACCACGTTGACGCCAGCCCTGTGAGACTTGAGGGGAAGAACTTGCACATTAATTTCTCATCGGTCGTCTCGATAGACATTAATTTCTCATAGGGTCGGTCGTTTCGTCATATTTTTGGAACATTGGCATGGTAAACCGACGAGGTTTCGCCCCATTCAGGATGTCATCAATAAATGGAGACATACCGACGTCCCTCTTGATTTCCACCGCCAGCTCTCGAGGGCCGACACGCTTGCATGCATCAATCATTTTTTCCATCTTCTCGAGCCACAATTCGTTGCGCACCCTTTTGAATTGGCCTAATCCGGTTCCACCGTTCTGGCCCCCATTCAATGTGCCTCCCACCCTCTCGATGAGGGGTCTACCGGAGATTCCCCCGATGACGCCTCTAGCGCCCGCATTACGTTGTTAGTTTGATGGGGATCACCGATGGCGTCGTCATCTGACGAATCGCTATCAAGTTGTAGGATGCTTTCAAGTTTTCGTTGACGACGAGCCTCACCGTCCCGCTTTTCCTTCCGATTGCTCATGTTCCTGCCTCAACCTTTGCGTCTCGTCAACTAGAGGCAAGTTTAGGTCGTCGATGGGGCTAGGGATGGACCCATTTGGCGACTGGTAGGGAGGAATTTAGTCACTACCAGTCCTCAGTGACAGAAATGGAATCTCATCAAGGGCAGCTCCCGCCATCACGTTTTAGGGAAAAGTATTTCCCACAGACGGTGCCATTTGTTGGAGGTGAAAAATTCTGATTAGGAATTTGACCCAACAATTAATGCGGACTAGAGCGGAAGCTGAACCGGGGACAATTGAGAGGTTTCTTATTCATCGTTGACTTGATGTTGACGAAGCGAAGACTCCTCTTGGCTTCGTAACTCGTCACCTCTCTGTGATTTCTCTCAACTCCGTAATCTTTCTCCGTCGCCTCCCTCTGCAGTCTCCCTACATAAGCTCCCTTCGCAACCTCCCTATGCGAGCTCCCTCCGTAAACTCCCTTCGTAGCTTTTCTTCGTAATCTCTCTCCGCTCTGTCACCTCTCTATATAATCTCCCTACGTAACCTCCCTTCGTAGCCACTCTCCGTAACCTCCCTTCGTTTCTTGGATTTAACGAGGAAGCGGAGACTCCTCTTCGCCGTCGGTGTGAGAGAGGAGGGGGAGGGGGTTACCTGCAAAAGACCCTCCGATGCCTATTCTCCCTACGTAAGCTCCCTCCATAGCCTCCTTATGCGAGCTCCCTCTGTAACCTTCCTTCATAGCTTCTCTCCGTAATTTCTCTCCGCTTCGTCACCTCTCTATGTAATCTCCCTACGTAACCTCCCTCCGTAATCTTCCTACGTAACCTCCCTTTGTAACTCTTCTCCGTAATCTTTCTCCTCTTCTTGGCTTTGACGAAGAAGCGGAGACTCCTCTTCGCCGTCGGTGTGAGAGAGGAGAGGGGGTACCTGCAAAAGACCCTCTGATGCCTAAGTCAGTATTTTTCTGAGTCAAGTATAGAAGTCTCAATTGGAGTTCGATGCCATACCTGATCACTTTGTCCCTATTTTATAGGTGACTTACGGCCTGGGTTGCAAGTAAACTTGCATGGCAAGTTACTAATAACTTGGGCGGCAAGTCATCATTAAGGCCGTACTTACTCCTACAATAACCGTTACTTATTGGCCGCCATGATTGCCACACTGAATGTCACATTAATCGTTGCATTTACAGCTATAATAATAATCGCATTTACTGTAGTCATTACTTGGTCAAATCAATTGACCACCCCCACATCATGAGAGGAAGGAGATATATATTTCAACTTTATTTCTCTATTCAAAGTTTAAAAACTAACCAATTACAGTTTTTTTTTTTCCTGGAGCGTTAATCAGGGTTAAGCTAATCAGAATAATTCCTATTCCTACTGTAGTCAGGTTTCCTTTCCCAGTTTGATTATGTTTTTCTAGTCCTAGTGTGATTAGGTTTCTTTTCGTTATTCTCCTGAACCTAGCCAAGTTTGGTTAACAATGTTCTCTATAAATACCTTCGCATGTAGAGAATAAGCCCACACAAAAAGCAAAGACAACTGAGATCATTAGTTGTTCTCTCATACTTCAGACTTCATCCGTTCTTGATTCTTAAAAACTCTTTCTCAATTTTCATTGATCCATGGCTATAATTTCAGACTTCCAAGAAGAACAAAACCAAACTGAAACCAAAGTCACCACACCACCCTCTGAGTCATCATCATCGCTCAAGGCAGAAGAGAAAAAGGTCAAGGTGGAGGAGGACAAAGGGAAAGGCTCGAAATTAGTTCCGAACAAAGGGAATGGGCTTGATCTGGAAAAGTACTCATGGACACAGAGCCTGCAAGAGGTTAATATAGTGATCCCAGTGCCTGCCGGAACTAAATCAAGGGATATTGTGTACGAGGCAAAGGCGAAGCATCTCAAGTTTGGACTCAAGGGTCAGCCAGCTCCTATTATCGACGGTGATCTGTTTCAGTCTATCAAGCCCGATGAGTGTTTGTGGAGCATAGAGGATCAGAGTGCTGTCTCTATTCTCTTGACAAAGCAAAACCAAACGGACTGGTGGAAGTCTTTGTTGAAAGGTGATCCGGAGATTGACACTCAAAAGGTTGAACCTGAGCCCAGCAAACTGTCCGACCTGGATTCCGAGACGCGCCGGACGGTTGAGAAGATGATGTTTGATCAGAGGCAGAAGCAGATGGGGCGTCCTACTAGTGATGAGATGCAGCAGCAGGAGTTGTTGAAGAAGTTCATGGAACAGAATCCGAACATGGACTTTTCAAAGGTTAAGATGATGCAATAAACAGTAATTCCCGCTCTTTTAGATCGATGTTACTTGATCCGACTTTCTTTTCCTAGCTTAATAAATTTTTATTGTTATTTTTGAACTGCTGTAGAGTATTTTACGGAGTTGGCTTTGTTCATGCTTGCTCAATAATGAATAATAAATGATTTGAATTCTTAAGAATATATATAGTTATTTTCTTGGCCAAGAAAGACCCTGGAGCCTAAACCAAACACTGCATGAATACGAATGATTAATAAATTTGGTAGTTCAAACTTTCAATCATGTTAAACCACTTTAATCATATCATATTTAGTCTTTACTTCTAAATAGCTAACATAGTCGATGTTCAAGAAGACTATGTTGACTATTTGTTATATATTGGCTTTTTTTTCGTTGCTTCTCTTCACTAAATTTAGTTTTTTATTTAATTTTTTTTAGGTCAAGTCAATCACTAAATTTAGTATATCACATGTTTTAGACTTCTAAGTCAAGGTGTTTTTTCCACTTATTTGCTGCACTTTAAAAGAAAGATTACGGACTTATTGTCATAAACACACCAAATAATCCTTTAGGAGGTACGTATACAAAAAGTCTATACTGTACTTACATAATTACATTGTGCTATGAGATGTTAACATGTATATGATGTTCGTATTCATAGTTAAACTAGCTAATAGCACGGTAGCCCCAGGTTGTTTCTTCTCGAGTGATTTGATTAAACACTTGACCCAATACACTTCATCACGATTTAGGTCTTGTCGATATAAGTAAAGCATTTTTCAGGTGTGAAAGCTGAACTCCGCAAAATGTGGAAGTACCTGTAGTTGAGTAAATTACAATATGTTTTATTCATTAGGCATACAGTAGGAGACTGGAGCCCCAACAAAAAGGGGCATTGAAGCACCACATAGATCGATCCTTATTATCCTCGTCTCCAACACTGTCAATTAACACAAAACCAAAGCACAGGCCATAACTAATGTTCAACGTTGATCACATGGTCTTCACAAATTCAATAGCTTAATTGACATATAATATTTTACATATACATTAACATGAGTCTACCAAAAGAAGTTATTTAGGTGAGATGGAGATTGGGAATCTTCGAGATCATGAGATGGAGAATGTACGTGTCTCCCTTCGTATGTTGTAATCACCATTCTCGGGTCCTCAGCTAATCTCTCTACACGTTTCTTTACGCGGCAGTTGTCCATGGTGCAACGATAATAGCTCCTGCATACATGAATATAAGAGTTTTAGTAACCTTCTGCATATGATAAATCACACAGAACATGTGAAACAATGGTGCAGGGAGCAGGGAACATGATGCTTTTTGTGGAATATCTTCAGGGTTCCTTTCATGGATCAAACTGAGTTATATAAAAGATCACCCTGGAAAATGTCAATAGCTCTTCTATGGACTTAAGAATGGTAGGTCTGCTAAAAAAAGTTTAGAGCTTTCCTTGCAAAATTAGCAAAATTATCATAAATAGGAAATGAAGTCGTATCAATTTATCCCAGTATGTAGAAGATTAGTTATGGGACTTACTTATCCTCTAATCTCCAACTCAAAATAGATTTTCTGCTTTACTTTTGCGCACAATATATTATATATAAATATATATTTCTTCCTATATATAGTTAGAAACAAGAAGCACTCACCTGAAGTTGCACATGTTTTCTAATGATGCAGATTGTTGACTAGCATATGAAGACTCATATCCTTGACTGTTATTATTGCAAAATCTCTAACAATCTAGCTAAAAACATAAACATCCCTTTTCTAATACTAATATAACTATTTGGAATGCATGTATGCATATACAATGCCACATGCATTTCAATTAACCTTGGTCTCTCCATTGTCTTCATTCAGTCCCCATTAATCTTGGGTTAACTACTAGTCTTATATGAATGCCATACGAACTTCAATACTCATGATCCTAGTCTAGAATTGAAAGGTCAATTCATCATTGATGGTTAGATAAAATCCTAGTCTAGAAGACAAAGGAGGAAAGTTTCAATGTCAGGCAAGAAATATTTCTAAGAAGAGGTAATTATGACTTTGTAGTTTGTTGTATAGAGTTATCTTTTTACAGCATAAAATGTTGGAGAAGACATGCGCCCGTAGAATTCAACAAATGAGGCATGCATGATTATGCTGGACATATAATATAGACTTACGGACATTCAAAGTTCAAATGATTCCTGTAGAATTTTGCTGTTGGACTTACTCATTTGGTGGAAAATTATGACAAGAATTTCAAGTTCAGTAATCATTATTAAAAATGCAAATGGCACTATCTTCATGTTAGACATACGTGCACAGTTTTAACCTTCCTCTAAATTTTCAATTAAGAACCTGTTAAAAGGTTTGAGGACGATATCAGCCAGAAATAGATGTTATGAGGAAGCCTGCATGTATTAAAAACATTTGACACATTTTTCCCCACCCAAAAAACAAGACAAAAAAAAAATCAGTATCTAAGATTTAATAGCTGGCACTCTGCCAAAAAAAAAAAAAAGATTTAATAGCTGGCACAAATCAATAAGGGAAAGGAGGAACTGCAAAGGAAAAGACATAATTGGGGGGCAACTGAGTTCACTACCTAATAGTGTAGATATGTTACTTTCCTCAGGATGCACAAATATTAGAGTATTGTTATATAGTAATCACTCATTGAGACATAACTTTCATTACCCATTGCCTGTATACATAATAATTGTACATATATTGATATATATGATATACATGGGTGTATATATATATATATATATAGATTGACACACACGCTTCTAATGAATATACGTATATAAACCTGCAATGAACAAATTCTAATGGAAATTACTTTTAGCAAGAACTAGCGAAGATCACCTTCAAAGCCATTCAGAGAAGAAAATCGAGCCATGCAAGTTCTGTATATAGATATATACATGGTTTCCACCACTTCTTCTGTTAAAAGATATTCTGGATGTTCATTATCATTTTCTTATATTAATCTTAGTGTTGTGCTCATGATTATACATGGTCACAGTTTAGTGTGATGAACCTACTCAGAAGCTATATAATCTCAGAAACGTGCATTATTCAATCTTCTTTTTGTCTTAAAAGCAGTGGATTAAAGTTCTATTCCATATAGTTCAGCATTATCATTGATCAATCTTTGCAACATATATATTGGCGATGATCTTTATAAATATTGTGAACTTTAACATTCAAGAGTACTAATAATTAGTTCTTTTTGGCAATGACAAAGACTCTAATATGTAATTATAAGTGTATCTGTTATCTTTTTTCTTTTGGTCGGAGTTTATTACTTTTATCAATAATATTGTGAATTATTCAGACACATCTACCCATCAAATCTCCGGCATCAAAGCCTGTAAAAGCCTAACGATCATAATCATAACAATGTCAATAATGAGAGAGAGAGAGAGGAACAAACACATCATGTGTATGGGGTACAACCGGAGCTAAAATCCAATGTGACAATTGAACTTTTTCTTTGAAAATACAACCGATTCATAAAGCAAAAGAAAGACAGAAAACAAAAATGTAGTAGTACAGAAATTTTATAAATTGGAATATGAATTTATGTACCTGGGATGCTGTGTGTTCTTTACCACTTTCTGTCCGTACTTCCTCCACTTGTAACCATCATCAAGCACATCAACTTCGCTCATTGTCTTGAAGCAAAACCTGGGCTCCCTCACTTTCCTCCTAATCGCCTTTATCTTCTTCATCTTCATTGCTGAAACACCTAATCCTACATGATGATGATCATGAATATCGCCTGATGATCTCTTGCTGCTCAGGCATTCACTCACCTGATCCCCCCATGACCTAGATGAAGATCATCATCGTCACCATGATCAATAATTAGTTAATATTATACTTTTATTCTAACATGATCATGATTAGTATTGATTGTACTGCATGTAAGATTTTACCAGAGATTTGCACTTGATCTTTGCAAAGAAAGGAGTTGGGATCCTCCAAAATCAGAAGTGATATGAGCTTCTCTATGCTTTAGAGGAGTATTGAGAGATGGGATTAGGGTTTCAGAGAGATTGGTCGACGGTGCATGGTGATCATCAGAACCAAGTGAAGAAGGTAAGGAACTCAAGGCTTTGAGGGATTGTTGACATCCCAACGAAGAGAAGGTCAAGTTATTTGGTGGGTAGGAAAAGAAACCCATCTGTATAGGAGCCTGATCTTGATTCTGATCAAACAAGCCCTGCTGGTTCAGCATGGCCTGTGAGGTAGTGGATGTCATCTATGACGATCTCTTCTTCGATCTCCTCCTCCTCCTCCTCCTCCTCTCTCTCTCTCTCTCTCTCTCTCTCTCTCAAGGGTGTAGATCACGAAAAAAACAGTAGCTTGAAGTCTTTAACTATCCAAGCATATCTATCTAGGGAGGCGATTAAGCAGCAGTCTAGATTAAAAGCACATGAGACTACGGGTGTCTCTCTCAAACTTCTAGGATATATAGATAGAAAAAGGGAATTTTTAAGATTTGAAAATAACCAAATACCTTACCACTTTCCCTTGTTGCTTTTCCCTGCTTTCACAGTTCACACCCTTTTGTCTGTGTGTGTAAAAGTCGCTTCAAATTTAAAGATGAAATTCAGGATCCACTGAATGAAAAGAAAAAATATATATATAACACATATTCATCGAATAAAAGTGTAGAAATGAAGAAAAGTGTGATTTATATATAGTACTAAGACAGAGACCTTCAAACTGATGAAGCTGGTGTGGTTTGGATTTTGGAGTAATATATAGAGTGCAACATATGTTGCCATTTGACCTCAAAAGCATGAAATATCCATGTCTCACAAGTGTGTTAGTGGTCTTTACTGTTTTTGGTAGAGGTCAACAATAAATGACAAATGTAAATGTGAGGTAAACATAGCTGGGTTATTGCCCTCTCTATCGATTAGAAAAGATTGTCTGACAAAAATTTCATCTTTATATCCTGTGTTTCGGAATTGCTCCGGTTCTTTATCATTTTAATTTTTAACGTATTACATTTTAATTTTACAAAATTATAACAATGTAGTACCTCTATTATCTTCTGCATCACTCGACCAAATAATCTATTAAATGATGATTTGTCATGCTTCCTCAAATCCCATTTGATACTAATGTTTTGGTATCGTCAGAGTAATCGATCTGAAGACATTGTGGATTTGACCCCAACTGATCTCATAGGAGTTTTTGTCCTGCCAAGAGTTGTTTTCTCTTTTGACAACGTAATTTTATTAATTAAATATGAGGTCTGTTATAACTGACATGAGCCTCGACTCAAATTCGCCCTTAGATAAAAGTCATAAAACTGACCTGAGTTGCATGAATAGTTTGTGCAACAGTTTGTTGATCAAGTATACATGAGAACATGACTATGAAAGTGAACACAGTTATATGAGGGCACAATAATAGAAGTAAAAACTGTCAAAAAAGATCGAGTGTGCATATAAATAACTGAATTATGATTCACCGCAAAAGCTTTTCGAAAGGAATAAGAGGGTAATAATTCATCTATCTATCAATTTCTAGGGTTTCTTTTGGGGCACCAAAAAGAAATATTATTAGAGCTAGGGCAATGATGATGAATCTTGGGTGCAAATCTAACGCTCTGTGCATCGACGGTGAAGATATGATTATGGTCTGTGAAATAGCTAGGCTCTCTCTGTTTGACTTTTGGCAGAGAAAAAGCTTCTGACCTTTCTAATCTTCTTTTTGCTAATATTAACTTTCATTTTGCTTTGCTTCACCCAACCCCACTCTTTCCCAAATTCCAAACCACCCCATTATGTTGCTATCATCTCTTCAATTAGGTATGGTAATCTTTTGTTTGATAATTAACCTTTCGATCGATCAGTTTTTTCCCTAAGTGAGAAATTCTTGTGGGCCTTTTTAATTTATATGTTCATTAACATTATGAGCAATGGTCTTACCACTATTATTTCCTTGCTATAATTTAAGAATAATGTGGTTTTTGTACTTCATGCGTCAGTTAAACTCGGATAAGATGATTAACTTATAACTTCATTTGGTGAATACAAATTCATCATTCTTATTTCATGCATGGTCGGTATCTTGGTATGAGAATGATCATCATAATGAAATGAAATCGTAAAGATATATTATTGATTGCGAGTTTATAGGCTCACCGTCATACCCGATATGATAACCACAAATATCATTTGTTTCAAACAACTAATGCTTACATTTTAGGAATAGGCAATGATGTATTATGTAGCATGCAAGATATTATTATGGTTACATAATTACCCATTTTATATAACTTAGGATTTCATTACTTCAACTTAGATCTTCATAATTAAATTTCATAATCTTTTCTTTTATATTTGAGTGTTTCTATTGGGAGCTCCAAATCTACTCACTTGACCTCACTCTATAATAAATTATTAAATGACATATATAACCTACTATAAAATGACTATTAAGGACAATAATTATACCAAAAAAATATTATATTTATTTTATGTAGACTTTCCAATTCAATAATACTAGTCTGCAATCACATGCTCTACGTGTGTAAGAAAAAATTTCGTTGTAAAAAAAAATAATATATATATATAGAAAGTTATCTGCAGATAGTGGGTAGTTATCTACAGAGAAAATGGATTCAGTTCATAGTTATTCATGGGGTTGGTAGTTCTCCCACGTATTTATTTATTTCCCTTTTTTTTTTCTTTTCTTATTTTTCTGTTTCTCTTGTAATTGACTATTATCCCTATATGTTTTATGAGTATGAAAGTTTATTAATATTTCAGGGTTATTTTGGTACAATTGTTCAATTTTGGCTAACAAAGCCTCTTATCTTTTGTATTCTTTACTATTGTCCTTATCTATTTTCATTTTTCAATTTCACTACATACTCATTAAAGCATTCATATATATTTAATAAGAATTAAAAATATTATTAAGATAATGTGACATAAAAATGTATGATATATTGATATATATATATATATATATATATGTTGAACGCATATTGGTGAGGAAAAACAAAATAAATCTTATTATAATCTATTACCTGAACCTAAGTCTATCCATTATATTTGCAAAAAAAAAAAAAAAAAAAAAAAGTAGCAGTTAAAAAAATATATATTTTAATAATTAATCATGAGGCACAAAAAGTAGAGAAAATAAATAAACATTAAGAAAAAATGATTTCTTCATTTTCTTTAACAGCTAAAATACCAATTTGATTTCATTTTTAGGTAAACTTGGAACAAATGAATTGCTTCTCGAAAGAACTCTCAAGCCGCAGCCGCTCTCTAACCTAGGGTTAGGGTTTCTTTGCCGACTGCGTAGTTTTTGTCTCTCTTTGTCAAGTCAATGGCAACGATCGACGCAATGGCAGCCCGCCTGGCCTCCTCCCTAGCCCTTGCTGATGGGAAGAACCCGGTGGATCTGCGCCCGTCCAAGGGTTTGAGACAACCCGAGGCTTTCATGATTGGCAAATTACTGACAGCGAGGGAATACTCGCGCAGATCATTCCTGGGAATGTTCCGGGCTGCATGGAGGATTGATGGCAATCTCAGGGTGGAGGAAGTTGGAGAAGATGACAGAGTTTTGTTCTCATTCACAGACCCAAACGATGTTGACCGTGTTTGGAAAGGAGGACCATGGGGCTATAACCGAGCTCCGATAGCCCTTGCACCGTACGACGGTGTCAGCCCGGCAGTGGAGGTGCCCCTCAAGAAGTCATCGTACTGGCTAACGCTGCAAGGAATACCACCTGCATTCCGATCGGAGCGCATCATGCGCCTCATTGGAAGCACGCTCGGCGACTTTAAGGAAATCGATCGTCCGGCGTTCAGGAATCGGACTATGCGCATCCGAGTTGAGATCGATTACGTGAAACCTCTGTTGTTCCGCCGTCGTTTCTGGGTCGAAGACGAAGTCCAGTTCGTAGTGCAATTCAGGTATGACAAGATCTTCGGTCGCTGCGGCACATGTGGACTAGTTACTCATGTTGGCCTCCCCTGTTCCGGACCGGCGCTAGTTGAAGATAATGATACACCGGTAGGGGCAGTAGCACCACCCACAGCCTTGACTGTCATGCGAGAACACACAGTACCAAACCCTAATGTTAACAGGGTGGTGATAAATAACCAAACCCTAATCTTCAAGGCTCAGGTGCCCCGGAGTATACCAGCAGCTCTTCTCACTCCATCGGTGATGAACATGCGACGTCAGAAGAGACAGGTACAAATTCGGGAACTGCTCGAACCAAAAGGCGATGAACATCCAATTACCGGTATGCGTAGGATTAGAGAAGATGATGAGGTAACAATCTCTCCCAAAAAACTCCGTTTGAGTCTAGCTATTGGAAAGAAGAATTTGGATGCAGTGACTATGGGCTTGCTAGAGGGACCTTCAGCCAATGACCCACCAAGAAAGAGGGGACGCCCAATTGGTAGTGTAAATAAACTACCATATGGGACAGCAGGAAAAGGGAAGAATGCAAAGAAAGATGGAGAATCTGCCAAGCTAAAGAGCAAGAAGACCAACCTGATGCCGAGGTTATTGGCTGCTGATGAGGCTGAGGCAAGTACTAGCTCTAACCCTAAGGGGAAAGAGCAGGTGCTTGCTTAAGGTATCAAAATCTCAAGACATTCTGAACTTCAAGCCTTCTTGAGTGGGAATGATTTCTATAGACTTTTTAAGATGTTTCTAGTTGATATGTGTACCACAATTGAGTGCAGGCAGATTAGACTAGATGAATGATTTTGCCTTAGGAAGTGAGATTATCCTTGCTTAATTTGGCTTGCTGTTTCAGCGAGCGACCATTTAGACTTTAATGAGTTTAGGTGTGACTTAGATAGGACATCCGGTTTGTTCCGGCTCTTCTTATGTAAGTTCTGTTAGACTCTGGCCTGTTCATTTCATGGCTTTGATATCTAATAAAATCAAATCCTTTTTCAAAAAAAATAAAATACAAAAAAAAAAAAACACAGAATAGTTCATGTTATTTTCTTATTGATTAGAAATTAATTTTTGAAATTCAATACCTTAATCTTGTGTTTGATTTTTTTATATTTTATTGGAAAAACAATTTATGCATGTTGTTTGATTAAGGTATGTATATGTAGTTAAGATTTATAGAGTAATTAAATCATAGAAATGACTAAGTTTTTTATTTTAAAGATAATCATTTGTTTATGAGTGAGGTTATTTGAGGAACTTAGTGAGGTTTAGTGAGTAATTTTAGTATTTAAAAATTTAATAGGAGGTGTAAAAAGCAAAGAGGTCAAGTGATCGTAAATTTGGAGGTTCCAATATAAAAACTCTTTACATTTTTTGCATAAATAAGTTATAGGATAAATAAAAAAAATAAAAATTTAAAAAAAAAACTCTATATTTTTTTTGAATAAAAAATAAACTATATCTTTTTTTTGAATAAAAAATAAACTCTATCTTGGAGCACCTAATGTTAAATTAATCACCCAAACTTCTCCATGTTAAAATACTCCACAACACATTAAAATAATGTTAAATCAAGCCATTTTAATATATTTATAATGTTAAATCAAGCCATTTTAATATTTTTGTCAAAATTTTCATTCCAGTTTTACCCTTTTCATATCAATCCCTCTCTTCTTCTCCGTCGCTTTTTCTCCCACAGCCAAAACCACCTCTAGTCCTCTACTCTCCTTCACTTCTGCCACAGCCCAATCATGTCCACCATCATCACGGGCTACCCCAAACTCCGTCAGGTCCCACCGTCATCATTGTTTACCATCGTCTGGTTCATTCATTATTCAATTTCATGAGTAACGAGAAATGGGCAGGACGTTCTTCATCGACAGCAACTGAAAATGCAATGGAACAATCAATGAGGTGAAGAAGATTGTGAACTTACTCAATAAGGGAAAAGTGTCATCATAAGATGTTGTGGAGTTTGTGGTTAGCCAACCGTATATGTTTCTTCCATTGGTAAAGACCTCGTTTAGGCCCTCCGCCCTCCCCACCACCACCACTATCACTCTCCTCCCCTCAAGCTCTATAACCGCCCATTCCCTGTCCTCCATCAGTTCTTCAAATCTATTCCTTACCTCCAATTAGGAAAACGAATCCATGACCACATCTTTCTCTTTGGGTTCGATCATAAAATCCATGCCCAAGCACTTGCCTTGTTTCATTCAATTACAGAATGAAAGCAATTCTTTCTTTAATGAAGTTGACACCTGGGGCTTCGAAAAGTGACATGATTAGCGATGTACTGTGACATGAAACAACAAACTGTGACATGAACAGTGAATTCATATTGTGTAATTTGAAGTGATAGTTCATGTCATAGTACATGTCTGGAGACAATTCATGGCACAGTGCATGTCATAGTACATGTTACAATGCATGTCTAGAGATAGTTTATGTCACATTAAATGTCACAGTGCATGTCGTAGTACGTGTCACAGTTTAAGTCACTGACTTAGTAAACTAAGGGAAGACAAATTCAGTTCAGAAGAAGAGAAAAGGAGATTACATACTGAAATAGAGAGAAAAGATAAAGCCCTTAGAGAATTAAGAGAAGATAAAATGAATTTGGAAGAAGAGAGAGTTGTGCTACTAGCAGAGAAAGAATATGTTTGCAAGAGTATAGTACACTGGATAGCACCCATAAGGTCAAGGGCAGCGAGATCAGGTAGAACACCCACATCTTTAATGTGCTCGCTCCAAGACGACGATGTCAAAAGGAAAACGAGTCAAGCGGATCCGGCGACCCGATTGCTACGAATGGGGAAAGGTACAGCAAGCCACCTTTGGTTCCAGTGATGCTTCTACATCTGATTAAGCTGATCCACTCCTCCTTCTCCTTCTCGGTATCAGTGATGAAGGACATGTTGTCTGGCGAGGTGTTCTTAGAGAGAGAGAGAGAGAGAGAGAGAGAGAGAGAGAGAGAGAGAGAGATTTTGGTGTCAGATTGGAGAGAAACAATGGCATAAATTATAATTTCTGTTATTTTTAATGTCAGGTTTCTAAGAGATGAACTGAATTAACATAAATCATTTTGTTTGACCTAATCTAACATAACACATGTTAAAATAGCCTTAGTTATCATTTTCCCGAATATTTTAAAGGCTTTCTAGAACTAGAGATTAATCTGCTGGGGGCCAGGACAACCAACAGGGCATTGCAGCCCCTCCCCTAGCAACGTTTATAATTCAGTAAATAACACTAAAATAATCTAGCATTTAAACGCATGATGTGGGGGTTCCATATCTTGAATGTTCCAATGGGGGACTCGGTGCAATAATTTGATCTTAGTAAAAAAAAAAACTAGACCCTATATTAGTTACAATCTGCATCGATTTCTCTTGTTAATTGCGATCCAATAACCTAAATGCCACCTTAGAATTATTTTCTTTTTTATCTTGCTAACTCAACCTCAATAATTTTTGTTTGTTATCTGACTAATATGCCCATATTGTATGTCTTTGCACGTAAAAGGCAAAAAATGAATAGGACGTAAAATTAGCAAATATGATTAGTAACTTAAGATCATATTTGATATATATGTATTTCTTAAATAGTCTTGTTGATTCGATATATAATTATGAAATTGATCTGACATTGAAATCAATATTTAATATAAAGCATTCCTAATATTATTCTAATTTAAAAGATATTTTTTATAAGTTAGGAATCTTTCTAAAGCAATTTCTTCATAATATTTTTCTTCTTCAACACCAAAGCTTCTATGGTTATGGCTCTTGTATGTAATGTCAAGTTTTTCATAAACGTGGTTCTCCTTGAGCTCTCTATGGTCAAGCTATTTTGTTGTCGGCCATATACGACTACGATTCTTCTCTTCTTCTTTTTTTTCTTTTTTTTCCCCTTTTTTTACATTCCCTTCTCAACTTATCTTCAACCGAGAAACAATCATATATGTATTTGTTTACCTTGAATAGATTAGAATAGAGTGGTTCTAGTTGAACTTTCAAATTTAATATTTGGACCTCCATTTTTTTTCAATTGTTATTAAGTTTTGTCAACTCATATGAAAAGACAAATATGAACAAAGCGAGAAAAAAAAAATACTCTTCTTACCTCCTGCATTAATATAAGTTACCTAAAATAATTCAATAAAAATAATTTATTTCTATACATAGCCCCCTCATTTGATATAAAAGTAAATTCAAAAAAATCTTATTTGAAATTTCCTTAAACTGGATTCATTAAAAATATTGGTGTATTTAATACTAGTTAAGATCTAACGTCAACTCTTTTTAATTAGATTTAATCAATATATACTATTTATTTGAGAATCAAAATTTTTTTTTTTGAGTGATTCTATTCATACCTCCTAAATTGTTAATTGAAGCTCTTTTCATATTTTGGCACACTAGATTTCCAATTTTGCCCAATAATTTTTACTTTTTCTATCTACACCTCCTGGTCTTCCATCTTCTCCACAACTCTCTCTCTCTCTCTCTCTCTCTCTCTCTCTCTCTCTCTCTCTCTCTCTCTCTCTCTCTCTCTCTCTAATTAAATTCATGGAGTGCTATAATATCAGGGTTTGGGATCAGGAGGCCATAATCTAAACACAAATTATTAATAATCATAATCATATAACTGAGCACACTTGAAGAGCTCAATACAATGAAGTTGTTATAACCAAAGAAACTGAGCACACTCGAATAGCAATTATCATAAACCAAACACAAATCAATAGCATCATGAATTTATACAAGCTTATCAAACAATTGATTAATTGGCTAGTTTTCAATTAACTAATTGATCTAATATACATGTAAATATCATAAACTTAATTTTCTGACTACAAAATTTAGCCATCTAGGTGAAGCCATGAACAATTTGAGGAGCTTATGGATGTTATTCTAATCTGGGTAGCGACCAGAACTGGTTTTTATTTTTATTTTCTTTGCCAAAAACAAGAACTTGGTTGGGATAAGTTCTTTTTTTTTTTTTTGGTTAGGGATAAATTTGGGTTTTCAAAATTCTAAAAAAAGAGGTCTAAATACCAAATCAAGAGGTATGAATAGAAGCTCTTTTTTAAAAAAACTATTCATATTGCAAAAAAACTAAACTATGATTTTGTTTAAGGCAAACTGAAATTGGGAGAGAATTAAGTCGTACTTTCATTAATAATAGGGGTCTCTTTATATAGAGGATTACAAGACATAAAATCAGAGTTGTACAAGGAAGATAATCGTACAATTAATTGGATATCTATGAATACCTCCGAGAATATCTCTAATTCAAAACCCTATTACAACTAGGTCAAGTAACCTAGAGTTTGGGCCAGACAAATATTATGGATTTACTTAAACACTCCCCATTGTGTCACTGAAAAGTGGTACTCTCTCGTTGCCTCATTAAAAACCTTGTCGAGTAACAAAAACCCAGTGGGACAAAAATAACCTCGGTCGAAGGGGAAAAAGAACACAACACACTCTTCACGTTTTGAGACCATACATGTAGACATCTCCCCCTTATGACAACGGTCATGGGAGTTCGGATAATTTCCGCAAACGATGATACCAACATGTTTCTCAAAAGTGGAATTTAGGCAATGACTTAGTGAGCAAGTCTGTCACACGGTCCTCAGATCGAACCTAGTTCATTTTTATCTTAAGGAGAGTCTGTTGTTGCTGATTACGCTTGGTGTTGTCGCTTTTGATGTAGCCTTGCTTCATTTGTTCAAAACAAGCAGCATTATCCTAAATGCTCGTAGGCTTATCTGTGGTAGACTTCAAACCACAATTGTTCAAACATGCATAATTATGGATCCAATCCATATACATTCACGACCACATTGTGAAGAGCAATAATCTCTACATTGTTCGAAGATATAGCGACTAGCTAGGGTCTGTTCTGTAGACCTTCAAGATATCACGGTCTTTACCCTACGGTGAACACTTAACTAGTTTGGGAATGACTTTTGTTGGGTCAGAGAGATACCCAATATCAGCAAAACCTTCCAAACGACATGTAGTTTTGGGATGGGGATAGAGGATGCAGGCCGGTGTTTACGGCGTTCCTGGTGTGTGATGGGTCTGAATCCATCGTCTCTCTATAGGGATATAACAAGCTTATATCAATCGTACATCTCAAGTACCAAAAGATATCTTTTACATCAATCCAATGGCGTCACGTTGGCGCAGAGCTATACCTTCGCTAACAAGTTCACTGGAAATGAGATGTCTGGTCTTGTACATTGAGCTAAGTACAATAATGCGCCTATTGTACTTAAGCATGACACTTTTGCCTTTAGCACGTCTTCGTCATCATCATCCTTTGGATGAAGAGAATCCTTTTCAGGATCAAGACTACGGACGATCATAGGGTGCTTGAAGGCTTGACCTTGTCAAAAATTCCTAAGCATCTATCAACACGATGCTCAAGTTCCAAACCGAGTCATAATCATGTTCTCCCAAGATCCTTCATCCCAAACTCAGATTTCAAGTGTTCAGTGGTTTCCCTTAACTCTTTAAGGACTTCTAATGATGATCATGTCCAACATGAACCGCATGGGCATATCCCTTTCCAATCAAGTACTCACTTTACTGAGCGTTTCAACTACATTGTAAAACGCGCTCCGTGGTCTAGAGCCACTTAACTTGGGTAAATGAAGTTCACCATGAACCTTCATATATATTTCGTATCTAGATCCCCATAGAGATACGTAGTGACCACATTTGTAAGCTGCATGTTCGGTTATTCGGAAACTACCAAACTGACAAGGTAGTGGAGTGCAATGACATCCATTATGAGAGAATATGTCTCATCGTAGTTGATTCCAGGGCGTTTTTGTGAGAAGCCTTGCACCATAAGACGAGGCGAGATTGCCATATAATTTTCTCATCATGATTTCTAACGAAGACTAATTAGTCAACAAATTTTATGTTAGGAGGTGTTGGCATCACTGGCTCGAAAACCTTCCTCTTCGTTAGAGAATCCAACTTAACATGGATCGCATCTTTCCATTTAGGCCAAATTTCTCTACGTTGGGATTCATTCATCAATGGAGCGTGGTTCGAGATCATCGGACTTAACAAATTCATGCGCAACAAAATGCGCAACTACATCATCAATTATGATGGAGTTTCTATCCCACATCCCATGTGCACTAGCGTAATTTTCAAAGAGCTCTATATTCTCATGAATAGGTTCTGACGTTAAGGCATCCCCTAACTATAACCATAATCCGGAAGATACTCATGAGATGGATTTTGAGTGTCGATGATCCAAGGATTGGCATGTGCCAAAGTATCCTTCGAACCCACGGGCCTCCCATGCATCCTAGCTGGGACCATGCCTATAACGCCAGAGTGCCACTCTTTACAGCGTTGGCGCCATGCCTTCCTCCGTGTAGGGTGGCGCTACGTCCTCTCGTAGGGACTTCCTTCCTTGCAGGCATATTTGCAGCAGATGTGTTATCTTCTCACTTTAACATGGATCGAAGGGATCGAGATGAGACATAGTGGGGACAGACCACGACAATTCCTGTCATTCTTACTGAACATTTGTGTTCTTATCTCCCCTAACGATGGGAAGACTGTCTCATCAAAGTGACAATCCGCAAGACATAAGGTAAATAGATCGCCTAGCAAGGGCATTAAGTGGCAGACGATTGTTGGAATCTCAAATCTAACGTAGTTTCCTATTAATCTGTAAGGATCCATCATAGTGCGCTGTGGCGGCGCAATTGACACATAACTGGCACACTTAAATTTGTATAAGTACATATGGTACCCAGTCACTAGCTGTAACGCAGAGGCAGATTGAGTGGCAGTGGGTCGTAGACAAATTAGCATAGCTGCATGAGATATTGCATCACCCCAAGCAGATATAAGGAGATTGGTGCGCATTACCAATTTTCGGACTACTATTGTAGTCATTTCTGCGAGACCATTTGGGTGTGTTAATGGGAATATGATGTCCAACATCAGTCTCATTGCAATAACCATCGAAAGTTTTCGATGTAAACTCTCTAGCATTGTTAAGTCCAATTGACTGAATGGAATAATCCGCGGAGTGAGCCCATTGTCATATGATATGTGCTAGGAGTGTAGCATAAGTAGCATTACAAGTGGACAATGGCACAACACGTGACCAACATGTTTGCTTTTCAGCCAACATCATGAGATATATAAACGTCCGCAAGTTGGTTGAACTAGTCCAAAGAATCCCCACGGACTCTATATAAGAACAGAATGAGTATTTTCATATCCTTTGCACAGGACGGTCTCAGTCCTAATTTCCCTAAGGAACAGACTTTGTAAAATGAGCAAGAGGCTTTAGAAGCAACCACTGAGGATTTTGGTTAGGCCTGAGCATCTGAAATGCTATTTGAAGCAAAGTCGGTGATTGCAGCATCACCTAGGGTGCCATCGCCATGATGGATGCTATCCATAGTGTCATGGATAGGGACTGTGCCAGCCCTAGGCTGGTGGTGGACGACGACGGTCACACTTAGCCAGAAATCAACTTTTGATTCATCCTTTGTTTCGCTTGGGTGAATGGATATCCGTGTGAAGTATTTAGTAGACGGATCATCATATCATGACCAGGATGACGTAATCTTGTCGTGACAAAGTCAATATGTGTCTAAATCTAAGAGATCTTCTCTCATAACTTTATTAGATTTAATAGCTCGAATAGTGACATAGAGTCCACTAGAGAGACACATAAACTTCTCTAAGATGTGCCTTTGTTCGCAAGCATTAGAGGTATTGCAAAGGAACTCATTTTCGTTCTCTACATGCATTTCTGTATGGAATCTGTTGGCTATTCATAGGTGCGATTTGCCCTAGGAGCGTAGAGAGTTTCTGTGATAGTAATCAAGGTGCCATTTGGCAAGGGGAACTTGGGCTATTCCATATCCTTGAATTAATACTGATGGCCCAGCCATCGTTGTCACAAAGTAATATGCTCATAATCAAAATGAAGTCATAATGACAGGGACTCAAAATTTTATTCATAAACCAATGGAGTACATCATTGTCTCTTAACCATTAACAGAATATAAGCCAATTACTAGCTAATGCAAAACAATGGTAGTCATTTAACTTCTTTCGGTAACTCCAAAATAAATATGACTAAGTGAGTAGAGAGATGTCGGTAGAGCAAAAATCGCTTAAGTACCACTTATCTCAAAACATTCCTAGACATCATACTCATTTTGGATGAGCCTATGTGAAGAAAAACTAAACCAATGGCATTTACTACAAAGTATATGGCAATTGCCTATAACATCTCTTGGAAAAATAAAGACTTAAACAGAATTGACAATCTATTGATCCCAGCCAGATTTGTAGTCTTCAACCCTTCACTCTAGATCATCTTCTTAATCTTTTTGTTCCACATAGTGAGCTTCTCTTGCTTGATAATATGCTTTGTAGGCGGTGACAATTTCTTCACGAACTCTACAAATGTGTGCCTAATGACCGGACAATCCACATCGAGAACATACATCTCTGTGCTTAGACTGCATTGATTGAGACACTTTGAAATCATCATTTGGATGGCTTTTAGTGTTGGTGGAGCCACCAACATGGCCAGAGGTATTGCCTCGCTCTCTCTTTCCACGTTGATCTCTTCGGTTCCGTGTTCTCCTATTTTGGCAGTTACCTTCCACATTAGAGTGAAAATATAGACCAGAACGTCCAGAATTGCCCCTAGATTTAGGGTTTCACTATTGGCCCCCTTACTCAGGGGCACGACTATAATTGGACTCCGGAATATGCTATGTTCCCACGGGTCTCGAATTATAGTTCTTCACAAGGATGTTGTCATGCTTTTCAGCTACATTCATAGCTCCAATGAGCTCATGAAACCTTGTGATCTGTCCTGCAGTAACATCGATTCGATAGTTCTTTGCAACCATCAAAGTAGAGACGAGGAAGGTAGAGAGAGTCCTCTCAATCAACATCGCATCTGTGATATCTGTTCCACAAAATTTCATAAAGGATTTAATGAGAAGTACTTCCGAGTTGTAGTCAATAACTGACTTGAAATCACAGAAGCGGAGGTTATGCCATCTCACTTCTAGTTCAGGAAGCAGGGAGTCACGGAAATTGCCAAATCTTTCTTCGAGTGAGACCCATAGCCTTCTGGGGTCTTCTTCATTCATATACTCGTACTGGAGAGAATCATCCATATGACGAGTCATTAGGATGATGTCTTTCGCCTTATTTGCCTCTAAGACTACTCTAATTGCTTCCAAAGCTTGAGCTTTCTCAACAGTTAGCATGTTTTGGCTAGGCTTGAGAATCGTATCCAGGATTCCATCGGCTTTGAGATGCTGGCGGACATCACGAACCCACTTGTGATATCCAGAGCTAGTTGTTCCCAATGCAGCGAAGTCCAGTTTGTTCAGGTTACTCATCCTGAAATAGAACAAGAAATTAGGGTTAGTTTTGGAGCTTAAAAGGCTACCACGAAAAACATATAAAATTTCTTAGCATAGTCGCTCCCACGAAATTATGAATTTTTGAGCGTAATCGCTTCCAAGAAATTAGGGATTTCTGAGCGTAGTCGCTTCCAAGAAATCTGATTCCAAGAGGTATTAGATTAGATTGAAACAATGATGTAAGTGGTCGAGAATTTGGAGATCTCAACAAGCTCCAAGCTTGGAGTGAGCACGAACCCCCACAGTTCGACTTTTGGTCTCCCCTATGAAGAAGAAAGGGAGGTAGAAGAAAAGAGTTTGCAAGTCCTCGAGGAAAAGAAGAGAATAATAATTTTTTTTAAAAAAAACTTCAAAAAGGGGAACTTTTAGTAAAAAATACCTCAAATAGTGATCGGAAAGTCGTCAGAATTTGGCAGGAAAGTGGCCAGAAACTGGTCGGTCGCAGGAGCTGACGTGGGGGGCCGATGTGTCGACGGGCAGAGGGCCAGTGACGTCTGTGGCTTGGGGCACCTCCTCCCTTTTTTTTTTGTTTCCTTCTTCTGCCCGTTTTTCTGCATGAGGTTTTGGCTGCCAGTTCAATAACTTCTAGACTGGTTTTTGGGTTTCTTCTTCCTGTTTGTGAATCGCTGGATAGAGAAGCTTCTGCTGGAAAATTTTGGTATCAATAAGAGGTCCGAAAGGTGGTGAACCGGTGGAGTATTTGCTGTGGGTGATTTGGAGCTTTAGGTGGCCAATTCGATAGGTTTTCGGCCGGTTCTGGACTCTTGAGATCAAGCTCTTTAAGGTGTGAGGTGGAGGCAGAAAAGGCTTCAAGGTATTGTATTCAAATTTAGGGATTTAGCTTCTTGAATCAGAGTTTGGCTATTTAGTTCAGGGTTAGGGCTTCGTGCTGATAACGTGTTTAAGGAAAACTAAAATTGGGAGAGAATTGACTCGTACTTTCATTGATAATAGGGGTCCCTTTCAGGGCCGGTCCTGAGAATTCAGAGACCTAGTGCGAAAATTTGACAGAGGCCATATGTTCGTTGCATAATGATTTTTTTTTTTTAAATGGGTACAATAAAAAAAATGTTATGACAAGATCATTCAATAATATAAAAATTATTCTCAAACAACTAATCAAACTAACTAAGAAAGTTTCAAATAATGTTAAACGAGACTATAACTCCTAATTCATTCATGACAATAACAAACTTGGTATTAAGGGTAAGGCACAGCTTCGAATTTGTGTTGGGTTTAGTTTTATTTCTTTGCACATGTCTCTTTCATAAGCTTAATAAAAACCTAGTAACAAAAGGAAAAAAAAATCTGATTTGCTGACTTACCAAAAAAAAATCTACTAAAAAAAGGAAAAAGAAAATCCTAAACAGTAAAGGAATGTGAGATGTAAAAAAAGACAAAGAAAAAGAGAGAAGAAAAAGAAAATCAGGGACACGGAGAGTGAAAGAAAAAGAAGAAAAAAGAAAAAAGAAAAAAGGAAGATTAAAAAAGAAAAAGAGAAAAGAAAAAAAAAATCAGGAACACGGAAGGTTAAAAAAAAAAAAACAAGGAAGAGAAAAGAAGATTAAAAATGGAAGTCTGGGATTCGAACCCGTGACAAGGATATAAAAACCCACGCGCATATTGACCAACCTACCAACTGGCCTACACAAGCTTCTGTGCATGGATGGGGAACTAAATTAATTATATTCATTAATACCTATATATACGCGAAACTCAAAGTCGGAGGCCTCTAATTTTCGGAGGCCTTGTGCGGCGGCACTACCTGCACACCCTCAGGGCCGCCCCTGGTCCCTTTATATAAAGGATTACAAGACACAGAATCAGAGTTGTACAAGGAAGATAATCGTACAATTAATCGGATATCTATGAATATTTTTAAAGAATATCTCTAATTCAAAACCATATTACAACTAGGTCAAGTAACCTAGAGGTTGGGCCAGACACATATTCTGGATTTATTTGAACAGATTTGTATTTGCAAAAAAAATCTTTATAAATGGCTACTTGTTTGGCCCCTCGAAGAATGAATTTTTGGTTTCGCCACTGGATGAATGTGCACCCAAAATATAGCCAACTCCCTTATAAAACTCTTCGTGGTTGAATTGATATGGATAAAAAAATAAATAAAAAATAAAAAAATTGTTGAAGATATATACAAATTTAATTGTTCAAGGGTGTTTTGGTAAAATTAAGGAGGTGTACTTAGCTTTTCAAGTATTTAGAAAAGTGAATTAGAGGTTTAATAAGTAGGAGATGTCCAAATATCAAATTTGGAGATCCAATTAGAACCACCCATTAGAATAAATGATATTCATCCTCATTTAGCATAGAATTCATTAAGGTTTTAGTAATACTAGATCTATATTGTAGGTTGACAAACCCCTATTTTAAGCGTATTCTAAGATAACCATTACACAATTGTTGTGGTAGCATTGTAATATACCTCATATGTAGGTAGCTTATCCATACAAATGGATAAATTTTTCTCACCATACGTATCTTGATTATTTTATACCTACAAGGCTACAATAAAAGAAAACTAACCTGTATATTTATATCTCTTACTTAGGTAAATATCTCTATTATAGTAAAGGAAGAAAAATAATCCATAAATGTATATCTCTTACATAGGTATGTATCTCTTAATTATGGTATACCTACAATAGAAGAAAGCTAATCCATAATTTTATTCATCTTACTTAGGTTATACCTTTTAGCTTGGTAGACTGTTTTGATTCATTTTTTATTGTACCTTCTGGAAATAGATAAGGGAAAAGACAAATTAAAAAAATACAACAACAAAAGACAAAAAAAAAATCAGATAAATAAAAATATTAATAAATAATAAAATTGATCAAAGTACCTTCACATGTTTTGCAGGACAGTTAATGATGAAACTTAAGAAAAGTTAGCGGAAATTTGAAAATTGAGGACTTTTTTACTCCAACGAGAACCTTATCTATTTTAATGAGGATTTTTTTTTATAGTAACCACATGAGTCTGATTTTATAAAGTGGTAAATAATACACGAATTAGGACGTGTATGAGCAATATTAACGTACATTATAATCTTGATTTCAGGTGACAAATGATAGAAAAATGCTCTCAATAACTTGTAATCTAAATAGGTTTAAGCTGAAACTCAGATAGTTAGTACTTAGTACTAAAAGAATTTGCTTGTACATATGTATGCTTTTCTCAATTTTCAGAACAGGGAAAGGAAAACTTGTGAAAGAGAAAGGAGAAGGGGAGGAGCTTGAGTGAGACGTTTGTTAATTAGGTTAACTTGAGTTGGTGATGGCTGGCGTGGAGCTAACGTGCCTATGATGTCAGAAATATTATACGAAAGGAGTTAGCTAGGGAATAATATCTACCAGCAAACTTTGTAGCTGGAGAAGAAACTGATACATTCATAATTTCATATAGGACATTGAGTGGGGTGGCAAACAAACATCATTTCGTTTTGTCTCTGTTTGTAGGTGGTCATTATTCCACTCAGATTACATCCCTACTGTATCTTAGTTAAATAATAATTCCTATGAATGGGACTTCTTTCTCTCGCTTATTTAGCTTTCTCTCGAAAGGAAAAAGGCAAATGGAAAATATGAAAACGAAAATAGGGACCCATAATTTCATTCCGGCTCTGCTTGACACATGAATGAATAATCATAATAGAATCACAGTTATATATAATGTGTCCTCGCAGCCATTGTTGAATAGTAATTTGCAATTTGATCAAAAACACTCCCAGAAATTATTTCATAACTTGTAGTTATGGACTTTCTGGTGGTGCCATTTACCCTACTAATAATAATAACTTAAGAAAGCTTATAACTGACTTTAATCATATGCCTTGCAACCTAAAAGAAAATATAGATGATACATACAATAAAAGATAGGGGCCGTGAGAAATCCGATGGTTATGATAACAACACAGTGGATATCACTGATCTTTCTCACCCATCAATCTGCTGTCTTCATATCGCCTTTGCAGAGGCATCCCATGCAATCCCTTCTTGGTTATTAAGTTGTCATTATTGATATATATGACATCATGTTACACCTCGATCGACGGAGCACGTCATAAAACAAAAGATAAATAACAAAGAAGTAATTAGGATTAAGCACAAATCAATTGGTTGGTTCTTTCATGCGAAAATAGCCAAGAATTTCTCTTAAGAGTTGCTAAAATAATATTAGGACGTCAGCAAATTTTCAACTTCATTGGTTGAAATATTCTCAAAAAATAGTCTGCATATTGGTCGGATTGATCTATTTCTATTTTACCCGGTTTCCTTCCTCCTTCCACTTCTCTCCCTCTACTTCACGTCCTTCAGCCACTTACTTAGACAGCGTCATACCAGGTGCACGGTGAGAGCCTCGTCCAATTAATGTGCACGGGTTGTTGTGCTGGAGCGGCAAACGAGTCGTTATTTTCCTAACTTTAACCACCTGGGTGGATAATGGGTATGCAGGTTTAATATAAAAGGCATCAACCTTTCTATCTTTGTGTGTGATACCAATTCTTATTACCTAAGGATGACTCTTCATTTTTCTTATGTGAGATTCGACCCACATTTTTCTAACAATCTCCAACTTGCCATGATTTGAGCCATCTTCAATTGTCTCGCAATCCGAATTCCTATAGTTCCACCTTGACCACAAACATCTAAATTTCAAATATTGTGATCTCAATTCAAATGAGAGCTCCTCCAAATTGCAACTCAACCGTATAATTCATCACTCCTAAACATTGCCTCAGTTTTGATATCACTTGTTGTACAAAAAAAAAAAAGTGTTTAATAATGTCAATATTTCCCCCACTTTAGCTACCCAAGTGGAGAATATCCAAAGTGGACAAACTAAATCTGCTCAACCTGAACCGTACTAGCTTTAAGGCAATTATCAATGCCTTAACGACCATCAATTTGGTTGAAATTTTGCAGAGATGATCTATACATTAGTACGTAAAAACTGAACTGTTGAGATGTGGATATGCGACCGAAAAGTGACCATAAATCCTAACCTCGCTCTGAAATTTCAAAGCGAGGCCTCGCTCTGGATAAGATATATATATATATATATATATATATATATATATATATATTCAAGAATGACTCTTCGCTAATTTGATTGGAGGTGGGGCCGGAGGGTATGGGTGGCAGCCTCCAAGGAGGGGTTGTTTGAAACTGAACTGTGATGGTGCAGCCTCTGATAGTTCAAATCAATATGGAGTTGGTTTTGTTGTGAGGTGCGAATTGGGGGCTATCGTGTTGGCTGCTAGGCAAAGGATTGTGTATCTAGTTTTAGCTTTGGTTTCGGAGTTGCTAGCTATTAAAGGAGGATTGGAGATGGTGAAGGAAAGAGGTTTACGTGATGTGGAGTGGAGATTGATTGCCTGGGAGCTGTGCAGCTTATTAACGAATAGGAAAAATGTTTTGCGGTGGAAGGTATTATCGTGGAAGAGATCCAGACTCTGTTAAGAGACCTCCAGATCTCTGTGGTTAAGCATACATCACTGGATAATAATAAGGCAGCCCATGCAATTGCAAACTTTGTAGCCCAAGAGGAATGGCGAGTATTATGGTTAGAGGATGGGCCTTCTTGGCTCATGTCCATCACCGAGAGTGAGAGGCCTTTAACCGAGGTAGAAGAGAGGGAAATGAGTAGTGTTTGTATCCCTAGTGTGTTGGGTGATACACTGATACTGAAGCTACACTGGGTCATTCCCGAATTATGTTGATTTAAGTTAATAAATTTTTATTAATTCTCAAAAAAAAAAGTCAGACTTTTCAACACAAATTTTGTCCAAAAAATAAAAAATAAAAAAGAAGTACAAAAAATGCAAGCGTCCAAGCTTGATGTTTGGCGTAATTTGAAAGAACTCATGTATAACCATATTAATTAGATTACGACGAATACGGCTATCATCGAAAGTAAGCACCAAGTCCCTTGCTAAGTACGTTGATACTTGATGGATGAACTCATGAAGTGATGGGGTTGCATGGCCTGTATGGAGAATGTTGAGCAATTTGAGAATGCCAATTAGTACTCATAAAGATGCTCTTTATTTACGCTAAAATTTGCATTCCTTGTCTTCAGTCTTCTCATTAATGTTGTTTAGGCCTTCTCCGACCCCCTAAACCAAAATGCTAAAATGTCATTTTTTAGCCCAAATGGTCTCCAACCCACCCAACTAAGGGTTAAAGTGTCAAAAGCTAGGGCTAAAGGGCAACCCAAAGGGTTAAATTTAGCCCTAAAGTTAGCCTTTTAGCCCTTTAAACAAAAGGATCAGAAATAGAGGCCCACTGGTTATAGTGGACTGTGACCTAAGTATAACGTCAGCTAGTCATTGTGTTTTTATTTTTAATATTTTTTTATTGCCGTTGGTTGGTTTTTTTTTTTTTTTTAACTTTTACACTATAAATACATATCACCTCAACCTTCTTTTTCACATCTTTCTTCTACTTCCTCATATAAAATCAACTAAAGATATTTTTGATTATCTTAAAAAAAAATACAACCGGAAAAATATTTGTTATCATAAAAATGATATTTGGCTTACTATAAGTAAAAATCTGATAAAAAATAAGAATATATATACATATATATATATATATATATATAACATATCCAAAATGTTAAAATATGTTTTAGGGCTATAATTTAACCTTGACGAGTTAGAGATGGTTGATGTTACATCAATGAATAGTACAAAATTCGGGGCTAAAATTTAGCCTCAGGGCTATTTTGAGCCCTTTCGGTTGGAGATGGTCTTAGTCTCTCAACTTCTCGTTTCTAGACAATAGAAGAAAATAGTCTCAGTCCGCATAAGAAAAATATCTGGTAGGAGGCCCGGTTCTTCCCTAACACTCTTAAGTAAAACGTTGACACTAGGATTGGAGTGCAGTCGGTCTATAGAGCAACCTCCTTTCACTTCTGTACTTGCTTCTTGATCACTTGTGTGAAATTCCCGGATATAAGAAGAAATAGTAGCAGTTCTCAAACCCTATGAGCTGAGCTGTGTTTGTACTTACGTTATTGTTTTTGGCCCCATGACTCTCATATATCTATCCCAAAAAAAAGAAAAAAAAACAAAACAAACAATAATAATAATAATAATAACAGGGGGCGGAACAGTGGCATCACAAACTATAGTTAAAATTATACTTCAATTACCAACCATTAGATTAAAAGACTATCAATGGATGATGTTAAATTAAAAATTTTCATTTTTAAATTTTTCTCTCTCATTGAATTAATTTAAGGGAGCTTCTATTCATACCTCCAAAGTTGGCATTTGGACCTCCCAACTTAATAGACCTCCAACTTATTTTTATAGATAACCAATTTGCTATCTAGACCTCCCTAATTTTTCCACAACGCCCATCGTCCAATAAAATCAATAAAAACTTCTTTTTTTACGTTCTATTCATACCTCGAAAATCAGTAGTCGAACCTCATTCAATTTTTGAAGATTTCACAATCCTATTTTACCCTTCATACAATTAAGCTGCACAAAAAAAAAAAAAAATCTCCAGTTGGTAGTCAATACAATATTTTTTTCATTAAATCAATTGAATATAGAAGCACGTTGGTATACTGCTATCTGCGATGTTTAGATATTACTCTCAATTCTCAAAATTTTTAATTAAACTGAGTTTTTGGATTCAAAGTTTTCATCACTTAATTATGATTTACGTACAGATGCCCGTACTGAAAGTGGTCATGGTGTTTCAAAGCCGGTCCAACATAATGCTCCTTAGCTTGGAGAGAGACATATTTACTAATTACTTCGAGTTGGAAAAAAAGCGCAAGCAGCAATATAATAGGCAATACACAACTTAGAATTTTGCGAATTGCCTCATAGAAATATACTGTTTGTAAAGATAAGAAAATATTTTTTTCTTTTTTTTTGTCGGTGAGCTGTGACCTGTTGGTTATCTAAGATAACCGGTATCGTGGATGTCACAGTTTCAAACCTCACTGACATCATGGGAGAGGAGGGGTGGGGTGGGGTTAAAAAAAATAAAAATAAAAAAGAGGGTTTTTTTTTTCCCTCTTTTGTGTCCTTATTGGTAATTTGTCATGAGTTGACAAAATCAACTATAATTTTTTTTTTGAGAATAACAAAATCAACTATAATTTGGAAAAAGATAGAGGTCTAAATACCAATTTTAGGGGTATGAATAGAAGCTCCCTTAATTTAATCACAACTAAAACTCATTAATTAAAGAAAAATAAAGAAAGACAATCTTCAAAGGGATTCTTTTATCTTCTTTAACGTTATCTCCTTCAATGGTATAATCCAATTGAACACAAGAACATCATCCAATGCCATTCACTTTCAGAGTCATCTATGTGTTGTGTTCAAATTTCTCTTAATTGCATATAAAGAGTGAAAATCCAATTATCCAATACAAACCCAATTTCCAGATTATTCTCTATCTAATATCAGGTCTAAGTAATATCACTCTGCCAAAGGAAAATTCAGAGTCACTATGAGCTGTAGTTCGATCGTTTTGCCTAAGTAACATTGGAATTTATCGCATCTCCAGGGTCCAGTTCGCGGACAACGTTCTTTTATTTGATTCAATTAAGAGAAATTAAGTTGACGTTGAAATTTGTCGCATGTCTAGGTCGTTTACAACCATAGAAGGAAAATAATTGGAAGATTTGATTCGTCAATTGTATTCCAAATTAGAATAGCATTTATTGATTTTTATTATGTCATAATAAATAGATTGGATTCATTAATTAAAAACGAAAGAAAAGAAAAGAAAAATAATAGATAATGATTTATTCTTTATGACTCATCTCATCCATGGATAGTCTTTTAATCTAATGGTTGGTAATTGAAGTATAATTATAACTATAATTTGTTATGCCACAGATCCGCCCCCATTGCACGGGGGCAATGCTATCCCACTCCCTCACTCTCACCTCCCACGTTAGGTTTTGCTACTTCTTTTTTTTTCAATATTTTCAATTACCAATATATCCTTTATGTGTTAGATTATAAATTATAGAGTTTTTAATGAACCATGGGTAAAATAGGTAGTTCAAAAATTTAACCATTCTCTCTGAGAATTGGCTCAATTATATAAGATATACTTAAAAAAAAAAAAAAAACAGACGACAACATTCATTCAAAATAGAACGTAAGTTCAATTATTACACTCCTTTCAAAATTCAAACCTTTGCCAAAATAGATGGCAAAGAATGAAATAAAGAACTTGGCATAATCATAATCGTGATGCTCTAATATGTTTGAATGATTGTCCTCGAAATGAATGAGTCATTTGAGGAAGTAGCAACTTGTGTTCCCGGTATTAAGTCAATTAACTTTCAAATTTTACCTTTATTCAAATATACTTAAAAAAAATATTTAAACAAAAGACAACAACATTCATTCAAAATAAAACATAAGTTCAATTATTACACTCCTTTCAAAATTCAAACTTTTGCCAAATAGGTGGCAAAGAATGAAATAAAATATAAATTGCAAGGCTACGAAAAACCCATGTAGCTAATAGGTGAACCGCTTCATTGATCTCCTAGTACATTAGATGGAAAGAGGGATCCTAGAAACTCTTAGAAGTGTTTGTCAATATCCTCATAAATAGAGCCCAATCGTGACCCATGAGAGTCAGTGGAAGATAATGTCTAAACCAATCCAAAACAGTCTAACTAAAACCTGACAGGCTCCTTTTCAAAAAAAAAAAAACTTACAGTCAATATCATCTTTAATCTCAGCCAATCTTTCCACTAATCCTTTTTTTTTAGGGAAAATGTCTATTTACTCAAATTTAAACTACATCAACCCCACTTACTCAAACATTTTATAAGATTGCCCACTTACCTAACAAATTACATATTTTTTGTCCTAATATCCAATTAAGTTTTTTTATATTGTTTTTTGTTTATTTTTGAGATAATTTTGCCCTCTCTCTTTTTTTTTTCTTTTCTTTTCTTTTTCATTATTTTTAAAAGGAGGATCAAAGGGTTTCACTCCTGTCCCATGGTGACTCGAACCCATGACTTCGTACATAGGTAGTGGGTGCTCTAATCACTGAGCTAATACCACTTCGTCACTTAGAGAGAGAAGTCATTAGAGACTTCATGGGACCTCGGTCGAAGGCCGCGGGACTCCGGTCGCTGGAATCCCGTCACCTGACTCTCCAGTGATCAGTCCCCGGAAACTTCGTTGATGTCCCTAAAAAGGTCGTCAGAGATCTCATAGGTCACCAGAGAATATTATTGTCCCCAATAAAATCCAATAAAAACTTAATCCCCCCCCCCCCAAAAAAAAAAGTTTACTGCTCCCTAATAGAAAATTTATTGTCCCCCAATATAATGTTTATTTTCCCACTATAGAAAATTTATTGCCCCCCAATAACATATGTTTATTGCCCCCAATAAAAAAAATTTATTACCCCTCAATAAAACATTTATTGCCTCTCAAAATGGACGCTTGGACATTTGTGTTGCAGTACTACCACCCAGAAAAATGATTCAAAATGATAGAAATTAAAATAAAAGAAGATGGAATAAATAATTAACGTACTGCTACTATATTACAATAATACAATAACCAAACTTGCTGTGACTGTTTCATCGAATACAAAACGATGCCGTACCCTCCAACGGCAAACATAGACTGAACTAAGAGACAATGAAGTTCGACGAAACCTAATAGACTATATAATCATCATCATAATACTCCCTTTCCTCCCATTCACATTGAACGTCTTCCCTTCTATGTCCCTCATCACCTGCCTAATGTACCCACCTCTGCCACTTGTTCCGTACAACCCCTCACATAAGTCCCAGATCTCAGTTGTCGCAGGCAAGGACTCCGCCTTCTGTTCCGTACCTCGTACAAGTCCCCAATCTCATTCCTCACCGTCAGTTCCTCGCCAGCGTACTAAGCATTGACAAGTGGATTAGACGATAGCTCGGTCAGCTCGTACCCGATCAGGCCAATGTCTTTGTTTGGCGGTGACAGAGCTCCCAGACCGCCTCCACCGATGTACCCGGGAAGAGCAAACGGGTAGGCACATAACCTACCATGGATGGGAATGTGAAGTAGTGGAAGCGCAGACGTTGGCACCGGTCTAGTCTGTCTAGATCAAAACAATGCGCCACCACTCAGTAACAGATGGAGTCTGACTCCGCCGGGATGAGAGATCAGAGAAAGAGAGAGAGGGAGAGAGAGGGAGAGAGAGAGAGAGAGAGAGAGAGAGAGAGAGAGAGAGAGAGAGAGAGAGAGAGAGAGAGAGAAAGAGAGAGAGAGAGAGAGAGAGAGAGAGAGAGAGAGAGAGAGAGAGAGAGAGAGAGAGAGTCTGTGATGTGGATCGGGGAATAGAGATATGGTTTTAGTATCAGAGTGGCAGAGTTGTAATTTATTAATTGGATATCTTATAAGATTATAATTTCACATTTAAATTGAGTAAGTAGGTACACAAATCTTTTAGTGTAGTAAATGGGCTCCTGTTAAAGCAAATTTGGGTATTTGGTCAAGAACCCTTTTTTTAATAACCAAAAAAGTTTATTTAATGTAATCAAATCATCCATTCATGTTGGTGTAAGTACACATCACTACTCTGGATCCTCCCCGTTGTACAATTCATCAGGAAATGTGGGAGTAGTCAAATATTTCTGACATGCAATTATGACAAATAACCAGCTATGAATGCGGTCTTCATTGCGACTATAAATGCGATGATCATTACAACAATAAGTACGACGTTTATTGCGGCTTTAAAGGCAGTGGTGGTTACGCAGTTAGTACAACAATAATCATGGTCATAAGTATGTAAATAAATGCAGCCATAAAGCTCAGAATTATGACGGCTTGTCCTCTAAGTAAGTCATGGCCTATGTAAAAGAGGTTTGACGTTCAGCTAAACCGTCTCATTCTGATTCCTCTTACTACACTCAACTAAGAAACGTACTGACTTAGGCATCAGAGGGTTTTCTGCAGGTACCCCTTCCTCTTCGAGCAGACGATCAAACTTCAAGTCAACACTCAAAGGAAGTTTCTCAATCTTTGCTGGTCAGTTCCCGCTCCAGTCCGCATTCATTGGTGAATCAAACTCTTCTACGAAATTTTTCGTCACCAACAGGAAGGCACTGTGATCTATAGCAATCACTCAAATCCATCCAACTATATATAGTAACCTCATCAAATGGATCATCTTAATTATAAGAGGCATGCCCATCGAGTATGGGTCCTTGCTCTTCTCTGGGATCGAGCATTAGCCCGATGATAAGTGTCTAACCATTGCAGAAATGCGAGAAGCAACCTTCACTGGATTAGACTATTTTTCCTCCAAGATAAGCGTATTCCATGCTTTCGATACAACCAACATAAACACAGTTACATTGCTTCCAAGTTAAAATTTATTTTTTAATAGAAATTGATATCATTAAAATCAATAGTCAAAATAGACCAGAGTCTACAAACCCTCAAATAAAAAGTCTGGTTAAAACCTATCTAAACAGCTGTAAACAATTATGTTCTAATAAGCGCTCGCAATTAAGCAAGCTTATACAAGAAAGAATTACCTCATCTTCTAAGGAAAAAATATCATTCAACTAGTCCTCACCTGCCAATCACGTAATTGTGGTACAAGTAAGCAACTAGCTAGAAACGTCTTAAACAACTTAATTAGAGAAGCTCCCCCAACTGACACAGAACCTTAAGAGAGAAAGAAAAAAAAAATCAAACCACAACAAGCTCCTTTCCTATAAGATTAGAGCTTATATTGTCACTTGCACCGTCCAACTTTGCTAACAAATTCTTTTTTGCTATCTTCTTCTTCATACGTCAAGCTTCATATCCTTCTTCTTGTTAGCACTACAATAAGGAAGTTTGTTTTTACTCCCTACCGGCCTTCCTTTCTTTTTCTTTGCAGTGCCACTATTAGCCTATGGTATTGAACCAACCCCATATTAGCAAGCTCCAAAGTCTTCTTGCCCACAATCAGGATCAACTTTAGCTTCTTTGGAGAGATGGTAATCTTGGCCTCAACCCTAAACCCCGTTTACCTGTCACTATTTCCACTATAGTGTCAGCATCCTCTATATCCCTGATAACCACTTTTCGGGGTGGCTTTTGCGTGAGGTAGGTCTGGTTGCGCAACAACTTTTCCGAAATCACACTTGGAATCTGAGTATTGAAGACTAGGCTTTGGCTGTTGACCAAAACCCTGCGATGAAAGTCAACGTTGACTCAATTACAACTTGTAGAGCTCAACCCAAATAGCAGCATTATAGGCCCTATCTGCACCGTACTAGCCTCTGACAACACCACTTGTGATGTCCCCAGAACCGTATGCTTTACGGCTTCAACTTCTTCATTCAAAGCAGGCCCGGAGCACGGCAGTCCGATGTGAGTGACTAGGCCACACACCCCACATCGCCCAAACAGCTTGTCATATCTAAATTACTTGCACAAGAGTTCCACCGTGTCCTTCACCCAATTCCATTGTTGAAATGGATAGTGGCCGAGTCAAAAGGATCTTGACCGGAATGTGTTACTTACCGACCCTCTTCCCTAGCTTATCAATCTCTTGAAAGTCACCCAAAGTATACCTAATCATCATCATGACCCACTCAGATCGGAATGTAGGCGGTATGTCCTACAAAGTGATCTAGTACGATGATTTCACCAATGACACCATCTCCACTAAAATGACTCTGTCATAGTCAGCCAAAGCCACAGGGGCTCAATTGAACCCCCAAGGCGCGCCCCTCCAAACCCAAACCTTATTTTCCGGATCCGAGAAAGTAATAGGACCAGGTGCTCCTCCGCTTTCTCGGCCTGTAACGTCCCATTAGCCCTCCAGGCAGATTGAAACATACCCAAGAAAGAACGAACCTTAAACTTCCTTGCGGTGATTAAGAAGTTTGCTAACCATAAACACTTCAGATTGTTGCAACCCTTTTCCTTGTGACGGACGGAGATCCACCTGCTTCTTCCCCTGAGTGAGTAGAAAAGAGGAGGCAAGAGAGGCAGCTATGTCATCAACAGAACTCATGGTAAGGCAATTGAAATTTGCACAGAAAAAAACAAACCCTATTCCCAGCTAGAGAGAGAGAGAGAGAGAGAGAGAGAGAGAGAGAGAGAGAGAGAGCGGTGTCCTGACTTGTTTTTCTAGATTATAGGCTTCATGGCCTCCAAGTTTCACTTTTAAAATCAAAGCCACGAAACAATCAATACATACACAAAACACAAGTCCTAAGATTTAGTATCTCAACCTAGAATACACATTTGACTCATAGTAATAACCAGGGGTCATGTATACAAAAGCCTATTAAATTAGATATGCCTTTCGCTTTCAAAAGAAAAATCATCTACCTTGAATTCTATCAATATTTATTATACATAATTATTACTTTTTTCCTTATATGTGAGATGAATTTCAATACTTTAGAAATTTATATTTCTTTTTGGTCAGAGTACGTACTACAGGAATAAAGGCCTGGGTTCATAAGATATTCCCCAGCAGCAAGGCTCCAAGGGGTTTGGTACAATCGAAGCTCTCACGCCCCCAGTGGGAGTATTATTACAGAGACCGACAATGTGGTGAGGCTGGTACGCACGCATATGTCAGCTGCTTCTGAATTCTGATCAACCTCTCAGCTCATCACTTGCCATAGCTCCTGAGTTCTGACACTAATTCTCCCCACCATCCATTTTTATCGAACAGTCATTTTCCAAGGGAATGAATGTCTTCCATTAACTGTACGTACGTACAGTAAAAACATAATGTAAATATGGTCATGACTGTACGTATAGTTAGTCCCATGCTATTCTTCTTCTTCTTTTACCTGAACTGAGACTGAGACTGGCCAGAGCTGAGAGCCCAGTGGCAGCAGCTGGGCGTGCAGAGAGAGGCTGCATGCTTGCTTTCCGCATATGCATGTCTCCATGCATATCAGCATATGTCCCATGACATGAAGCATTATTATTATTATTCAGACCAAAAGGGAATTATTATTATTATTAAATGAAAAATTTTAATTTAACATCATCCATTAATAGTCTTTTAATCTAATGGTTGGTAATTGAAGTATAATTTTAACTATAGTTTGTGATGCCACGGATCCGCCCCCTTGTGCAATAGTCCAAAAAAAAAATTATTTCTACAAAATATTACTAACAAAAAAAACTATAAAAATTAATTTATGCATGCAAATTAATTAGGATAAAATAGGAAACAACATCTCTAATATAAACTGAGAAATTTCCCCAAATATAGGAATGGATGTTCGTACACATGATTTACAATTTTGTTTTTTAAGAAAATAAGCAAATTGACATGTGCTCTTAAGAGAGGCTAGTTTGAATAAAGGTAAAGGGTGATTATAGTTAGATATCTAAATTTGATATTTGGACATCCAACTTTTTTCAATTATTAATAGACTTTGTCAAGTTATATGGAAATATATAAAAAAATAAATAAATACTATTCTTACCTCCTCCGACCAAATATAACATTCAATCAAATTATTTTTTTTCCCCGAAATTTCCTTATATTGCCTATATAGTTTTATAATTTACCGAGAACAATTAAGTAAAAATAATAATTTCTATACATGGCCCATCATTTAATACAAAAGTAAATTCAAAACAATCTGATTTGGAATTTTCTTAACCTTTTTTTTTTTTGAGTTCAAATAAATTCCATTAATAGAACGACTAGAACGACACATACAAACGGTCCATAAGGACACCCGATACCATTCACTGTTACAAATCTTGCTCAATTATTCAAGAGCTTGCCAAAAAACTAAACAAACAACTAGGCTTACAAAAAATATTGTTGACTTGAGCTTCCCTTTGCCAATGCACGCAATTGTGGTGCGCCAGAAGGATCAAATATTTAGTGCAAAAACATAGCAGAGTTTAGTGTGCAAGCTAAAGACCAACTTATAGCTTACTCAATCCCTTTCCCCTTGCCCTTACCCGAAGGGCTAGAGGAACATGGTGAATCGGTGAGACACAATGGAGAAGCAGGTTTCTTTTCATTCTTGGTCTTTGGTGGATTTTTATTTCGGGCTCCAAGAGGACGCCCCCTTTTCTTCTTTGTCTCTGTAGCCTCAACTGGGACCATTAAACCTCCTGGAGTTTCCTAAAGCCCCAAAGATTTTGCAGTAAATTGGGTGGTGAATTCAGGCATCTTGAGCTTCTTTGGTTGAGCTACTTGTCCTCTGTTTTCATCAATCAGAATTGGGGTTTGAACTTTCTGAGGTGAAGGGGTAGGAGTACGCCTACCTCTCTTGTTGGGAAACTGCTCTTCAACAAGCACAATAGCTAAACCATTGTCTTTTCTTGTGTCAGGCTCACGAAGCACAATAGACCTTTTGGCCTTACGAGCCCCTGTATCTTTCAGATCCACAAAAGGTGATATAGTAAGAGCAGTTGGAATAGAGGATTTAAAAGTAAATGGCATGCCATCAACCAGAAAATTCCTATTCAGAATATCAATTTTTGGTACATGAGTTTGCACCACAGTCGTGTTTTTATTTTTTCCTGCAACAGTACATGAACCTGTAGGATGGAAGACCAACAAGCAATCCTCACAACGTCCAAAGAGGTTGTCAAAATTGTAATGGATTACCTCTTCAACCCCATCATCAATTTTCAGCTTTTTCTCCAAAAAAATTGGTTTCAAGATATTTTGGCTAACCCTAACCCTAATCTCCCCTTTGTTATTAAAAAGCCTTTCATCAAGTTCAAGGGGATGGCTAGCCACAGTAGCAGTATCCATGATAGTTTCTTTTTTCTCATAAGCAGGAGGGATATTAGTGATACGTACCCAATAGTAAAGTAGGTTCAGAGGGATCTTCTCAACTGGTGTTACACCATCATAATTCCATCAAAACCATTGGAGCTCGAGCATAATTCCAAGGCCCTCCCCTAATCACCTTGCGCAGGTCGCCACGGTGATTAAAAGAGAAGAGGAAAAGGGAGTTTGATCTCTCTGGAATTTTGAAGCTTTTTTCCACCACCCAAATTCTATGAAAGTGATGACGAAGATCATTGATCTCCACAGGCTTGGGAGATGGGGATCTTCCCAACAAGTAGGCTTGAGAATTTCTTATAGTTTTTCCACGTGACAATATAGTGATATCAACTATATCATCTCCTGTTAGGGTAAGATACACTTGGAATCTTGCAGTAACTTCCTCAAGAGAAGCCATTTGAGAACAAAGATGGAGGAGAGGAGGAGAAAGGCCGTAAGACAGCTGCGGGGTGGTGTGCAAGGCACTACCAATGGTGGCTTAGGATCTTGGAGGCGTGGCAAAGCACGCTTAGGTTTTTTTTCTTTCCAATGAATTTTCTTAACCTAATTTAATTGAATATTATGATATAGTTATTACTCGATCTTCCAACTCAAAACCCTTGAAATTCTTCTTTTAGCAAATTCAAAAGGATTCCAATAACATATCAAGATCTAGAATCCAACCCTCTGATTAATTTTGGTGGATGAGAGACATATTCATAAGAAAGCAACAGCATATGATTTTGATTCATTATTCTTCTCATAGTTGAAGATGGATAATAAAAAGTAAAGTAACAGATTATTGTATCTCATGTTCAAGGAAGTTTTGATAAAAATAAGGAGGTTTAATTAGCTTTTTAAGTATTCAAAAAAGTACATTAGAGGTGTACTACGTAAATGAGGTCCAAACAGCAAATTTTGAGGTCTAAGACTCTAACTAGAATCACTCTAGAGGTAAAATTTTGAAAGTTAATTGAAAGTGAGAACTTTATTAACATCAGTAGACACTCAGGGACTCCTAACTAAGTTGTAGGGAACAAATTGGATTATCAGAACCCAAGTAGAGTTGGCATTTATACCCATTGGGTAATACCCACCCAATGATAGTTCGTGGGTAATACCCATCAAATAATTTGCGGGTATGGGTATTTACCCAACCCATTTCTAAATGAGTAAACCCATACCCACCCATTTACCCGTTTTCCATATGGGCAGGTTTTTATTTATTTATTATTATTTTTTTTTTATTTCAAATACTTGAGATAGTGTTTAAGAAATAAATTGTTGGTTTAGTCACGAGGAAGCAATACGTTTAAAACAAATATTTATTTCCATAAAACAATTTTCACAACTTGGCGATTAAATGTAAAATAATAAAATTTTGTTCGTAAATGAACAATCCTCACGGATCGCCTTTTGAATTGTCTTTTCAAAATTATATGATGATCCAATGGTCGGATCCTCACGGATCGCCCTTAAGATCATCGTCTCAAAATTATACGAAGATCCAACGGTCGGATCCTCGTGGATCGCTTTTTGAATCATATTTTCACAATTATACGATGATCCAACGGTCAGATCCTCATGAATCGCCCTTAAGATCATCCTCTCAAAATTATACTATGATCCAACGGTCGGATCCTCACGGATCGCCTTTAAGATCATCCTCTCAAAATTATACTATGATCCAACGGTCGGATCCTCACGGATCGCCTTTAAGATCATCCTCTCAAAATTATACTATGATCCAACAGTCGGATCCTCACGGATCCCCTTTTGAATAATCTTTTCACAATTATACGATGATCCAACGGTCAGATCCTCACAGATCGCCCTTAAGATTATCGTCTCAAAATTATACGAAGATCCAACAGTCGAATCCTCATGGATCGCGTTTTGAATAATCTTTTCACAATTATACGATGATCCAACGGTCGGATCCTCACGAATCCCCCTTAAGATCATCGTCTCAAAATTATACGAAGATCCAACAGTCGGATCCTCATGGATCGCCTTCTGAATTATCCTCCCAAAATTATACGAAGATCCAATGGTTGGATCCTTATGGATCGCCTTTTGAATTATCCTCTCACAATTATACGAAGATCCAACGGTCGGATCCTTATGGATCACCTTTTGAATCATCTTTTCACAATTATACGATGATCCAACTGTCGGATCTTCATCCAAGACCTTATTGCGCAAATATATCGAAACTACATTTTGTAACAATTGAGACTTTATTAAACTTACGCCAAACAAAAATTAATATCAAAAATCTCGATCATTACATTTTGGGTCTCAGAGTTTTGGCTGCACAACACCTCCAGTTATGGCGGCTCGTCTCGTTGAAGACTTGAAGGTGTATTCTTGGTGGGAAAGAGAAATACCCCGTATAGGTTTTTTGTTTTTTTTTTTTAATTTTAGAATAAAAAAATTATAAAAATGCCGCATATGTTGGTTGAAAAGTAATAGTTCTCAATTAAAAAAAAAAAGAAACGGGGAACCCGCATGGGTAGGAATGAGCAAACGGGGGTGGGGGGCGGGGTACCCACGGGTTTTCCCCACATTTGTCAAGCGGGGGCGGGGGCGGGGCTCCCCATCACATGTGCGGGGGCGGGGGTGGGGGCACTTATTTCCCCCGCGGGGGTGCGGGGGTGGGGGCGGGGTTTCCCATTACCCATGCGGGGTCCCGGTTTATCTTTTTTTTTTTTTTTTTTTTTTAATTGAGAACTATTATTTTTCAACCAACATATGGGGCATTTTTATAATTTTCTTATTCTAAAAAAAAAAAACAGAAAACAAATAAATCTTTCCCATCCAGAATACACCTTCAAAGCGATTCTGGAGGATCCGACCGTTGGATTGTCGTATAATTTTGTGAGGATGATTCTAAAGGCGATCCGGGACGATCCAACCGTTGGATCTTTGTATAATTTTGTGAGGATGATCCTACGGGCGATCCGTGAGGATCTGACCGTTGGATCATAGTATAATTGTGAAAAGACGATCCTCTAGGTGATCCTTGAGGATCCAACCGTTAGATGGTCGTATAATTTTGTGAGGATGATTCTAAGGGTGATCCGGGACGATCCAACCGTTGGATCTTTGTATAATTTTGAGAGGATAATCCTAAGGGCGATCCGTGAGGATCTGACCGTTAGATCATAGTATAATTGTGAAAAGACGATCCTCTTGGCGATCCTTGAGGATCCAACCGTTGGATCGTCGTATAATTTTGTGAGGATGATTCTAAGGGCGATCCGGGACGATCCAACCGTTGGATCTTAATATAGTTTTGAGAGGATGATCCTAAGGGCGATCCGTGAGGATCTGACCGTTGGATCATCGTATAAATTGGTAAAGATGATCCTCTAGGCGATCCTTGAGGATCAGACCGTTGGATTGTCGTATAATTGTGATTTGTGATTTTGGCTGTTAGAGAAGACGCAGCCGGATTTTTGCCAAAAAAAAAAAAAAAAAAAGAGAGAAGACGCAGCGGGATTTATAGAAATAAGAGAGAAGACGCAGCCGGATTTTATTACTTTACATTTAATCGCCAGGTTGTGAAAATTGTTTTATAGAAATAAATATTTGTTTTAAACGTATTGCTTCCTTGTGACTAAACAAACAATTTCTTTCTTAAACACTGTCTCAAGCATTTGAAATACTCAATCGACCAAAACAATGATGAAAATAAAAAGAATAAAAAAATTATTTTTGTCAAAAAAAGACAAGGAAAAAAAACTGAAAAGATAGAAAATAGAAAAAAAAAAAGACCAATGCGGGGGGCGGGGGCGGGGGTGGGGAACCCATTACCCGCGGGGGCGGGGCGGGGAATCCCCCATCTGATAATATCCCCAGACGGGGAACGGGGGCGCGGGGGAATTTGGGCGCGGGGGCGGGGGAATTCCCCGTTTGCTCATTCCTACGCATGGGTAATGCCGTAATGGGAAACCTTGCCGTTGCCCCCGCCCCTGCCCCTGTTTGCCCATTCCTAAGTGGAACTGGATTTGGGTATTTGGGAGTGGTTTACAATTTTATATGGGTATTTGGGTAAAATTTGGGTACCCACGGGTAAACCCATACCCAACTCATTTTTATACGGGTATTTTGTAATTACCCATACCCATAAACTAATACCCAAACCCGTTAACAGATACCAAAAGGAAAAATTACCCGCGGGTACCCGTACCCGTGGGTTTTAATGTCATCCCTAAACCCAAGTGAGATGGTTATGGCATAGGTTTAGGTGACACGGTGACACAATATTCATCAAGGATGGGGTGCTTATCCAGAATTTGAACAGAGCAGGCAAGTATACAGACTGGTGTACGTTCCTGAGACATTAGGATTTAGGAATATTACTCTTAATAGTCTTGACGGGAATTAAAACGATCCATAACATTAGGAAACCATGCCCATGATCATCATCAGGCAACTTGACAAATAGTTGATCCCCATATTGAACAGAAGAACAAGCTTTCCTGTTTAACTGTGTCCATCCGTTTTCCGGGAGCTTGCCAACCGGAAAACTCCTCCGGGCTGTGATCATTTGCCCCAAAGATAAGATATTTGTACTCATGATGTAGGGGATGCATCGGACTGATCGGAGGCAGACCATATTTCCCCTGGTCCTATACCTGGAATCACTCACAGCAATCTGTTAGAAGGCAAACCATAATTCTCCAACACAATCAATCCTCTGAACAAAACAGTAGACTTGGCTCCACCTCACAAGTCTTAACAATGTGTGACGTCACTAATCATGATTTCATTACTAAGCATGTCTAAATCTTGTAGCCATCGGCCGAAGAGAATGTTGGAGCCGAAGGGATAGCAACTCACATGGGCGGGGACCTCGGAGCGGCTTGTAAAAATCACTTCCTGTAGTAAATTCCCATCATCTGATCATCATCATGACGTCCAATATTAATTAGTAGCAGTTCCTTCTGATAACAACTCGCTCAGTCTGACTTTAGTCTTCCTCGAAACATAGGTAGAGAAACTTGTTCTTCAAGCTTCCTTTTACCCCACTTCCCTGCCTTGTTTCTTGTTTTTATCATCCGCCTCTGCCCCCGAAGTGGTGGTTGAATTTCTTCTGAGTATCAACTCTGACATAAACCTCCCAATTTTCTTTTTCTCCGACGACGTACGTCAGTGTAGCTGCTGCCGCCGCTTTTCTCATTCTCATGCCACCTTTAAAGTTCAAACATCATCGAAATACCACGCCGGCCCATGCATCGCTGCCGACACCCCTCGCATTTTCTCCTTTTCGTTTTAGGGTAGAAACTGCCATAACGAATTGATGTCAAAATAGTTTTGTTGATCAAATGACTTGATAAAAGTTCAAAAATTTAGTCATCCCAACTCGTTAAGGTGGTTTGCTTAATGCATAACATGTAAGAAGATCGACGGGTAAAAACACTCTATATTTCGATTCTTAACTGTCAAGTGTCAACTAAGCTGTCATGAACGATTTTAAACCGACGCTCTCTTAGGGACGATGAAAATACTCCCTTGCACTATGCCACGGACGATTATATGACATTACTCAATAGTATTTAAACCAGGCTATCAAATTGGAGTGAAATCTGCAGTTTTTCATGTCCGACCCCGCCACTGTCAAATTCTATCGAATTCAAATCATTTTCCAAAGTCAAGTCTGAATTAAAGAAACTGATGCTTCGACATGATAAATTCAAATCATTTGCTTTTAGTATAGTTTCTAACGATGAGAAACGCACGGCATGCATCCTGGATTTAAGGGTCCTTAGTAGAGGTCTGGCTCCAGGTACGTGTTTCAAAATGGGTCGATGGTTTTTCTGGCTTTATCTTAGGTTTGTCAATTCCATTGTTTTCTGGAATTCGATCAATTCAATCAGAGAGATGATTCTATCAATTTCATTCATCTTGATCCATGCACCATCTAACCTAGCTACAATGCAATCCGCCAAAAAAAAAACTCCAGATGGATAAAATCATATTTAGGCCGACGCTCGGATACCATTTCAGTGAACAAAACTTCTACTCTGAATTGCAAGCCACTGTTCAAATTTGATCAAATGTGATTTCAGCCACAGTATAGGATGGTCATAACTCATAAGAGGTTCACTTCCATACTAAAACCAATACTGGGCATGAAATAAAAATAAGTTGGTGAGAACTAGAACAAACTGATAGTTGAGTATGAAATGGCAAGTACAACACAAAACTGCATCATTGTGAAGCATCAATCATCACCACCAAAACTACAATTACGAGTAAAATACAAATCATTGTGAAGCATGAAACGGATGAAAATCAGGTTCATCAAAAGAAAATCAGTCTCTCAGAAGGAACTCAAAAGAAAGGTGATAGTGAGTGAAAACAAGCAATGTGTCCCCTAGAGTTCATTTCTATCAAAAGCAACATGAAGAAGGTGATGCTCGAGTGAAAACAAGTATAAGCAATGTGCCCCTGATGTTCATTCCCATCAAGAGCAAATGGATGAAATATAGATAACCAGGCCTGGAGCATCCCCACACCCCAGACAGAAGATAATGACCCCATTTAGCAAATGATGAGGACCACGCCCAAAAACAGAAAAGGGTAAACCAATGCCAGATCTTGGTACCCAAGGAAAACTCAATGCTCACAAACAAAACCACCAACCAAACAACCAATATTGAACAAATATATGGGTGGGGAGGAGGAACCACAAAGCAACTGAAAAATCTTCAGACAAGGTTGTTGGAACTTGGGAGGTTTGTTTTTCAGTCAGAATGAATCCCTGGGACACTGGGACATAGGCTTCCTCTAACAGTGGACTATTAAAGATCGCATTCCACACATAATTTGGAGAATTAAAGGACTTCATGCAACATACATTACAAAATGACTTCTACAGAGATCATCATTTGACTGGAAAAATCTCAGAAACGGTTACCTATGTATTCAGGAAGTACAAGCAACACAGTATACGCATGTCCCCTGTTTGAGTATATAAGTATGAAGCTGCTTCTTGACCAAAAAAAAAAAGTACGAAGCTGCTTAGCTCACACATCATCAAAAGAATTAAATAAGTTCCTTAGAAACTAAATCTGCACCACAGGCTAGCTCACAATTAGTACAGCATCACAATATCAAACGCCTTAGTTTTACCATTCATTACAATTCTTGGTTCATTTGTGGGAGATCTCAATAAAACATATAATGCCTTTACTATAAACTGCAGTCCAAACTCATATAGCAGGTATTATGTCAGAAATTAGTTAATTCATGTAAGAGATCACCACCAATACCAGCAAAATGCTTCAGAACAGAACAATGACCTTAGAAAGGAACAAACAATGGAAACCAAGGTACCAAAAGGCAACCAGCAATGCAATAAATGGGCTGAAATTTTAGAATTAAGATTCTGGAGAATACGAAAATCACATAGATATAAATTACCCAATTGTTCTAGAGCTAATCTTATTCGGCTACACCACAATCAACAGACTATACACAAGAAGCAATAATTATCAAAATATAAACTTATTATGTCAAACACCAACGTATACTCAGCAATACTTCATAAGGTAAATGAAGTCGACCAGACACTCAAGTTCCGCTCCATGCTTGTCTTAACGATCATATCTTATCAATTTTATCAGCCTTGATGACAGGGTTTGCCTTTGCAATGGCATCTTGTCCTGCACTCTTGTAATCAAACATGCAGTTATGCGAGTTGGAGTACCGATGCAGGGAGCAAAATGTATCACCACACCTGCACTTGAACCCTGTGAGGCCAACCCGCTTTCTACAAAAGCTGCACCTATTTGCAGGTCGCTTCTCTGGGTTTTCCGAAGTCGCCCCTTCTTCAACTTGACTCTGTCTAACTTCTTCAACTACTTGCTCAACATGGGACTTGATCACCACATTTTTTCCACCTTCCCCAACCTTATTCTCCACAATCGCGGTACCCTCCACCGATTGTGTTAGTAAAAAGTCCTTGTAGCATTTGGAGCACATATCATTAGTTTTGGCACTTCCAAAAAACCCACAATTATTCACACAAAGAATGGGAGCATTTGAGGACTCAATGCCAGTCTCATCAAGCTTTCTCTTCTGTGATTCTTGCTCCATTATTGGACACAAAGAAATCAACCCACAACAATCTCAAACTCCAAAATCCAAACAGCCCCACAAAACTACAACTTCTTAATCCAATTTACCGAAGATTCAAACTTTACCTGAAAATCTGACCAAAAAAGCAAACCCAGATCAGCAAGCAATTCACTTGAAACCGGTCCAATCCATAACAGAGGTCTCACTCTCAGACTCCAGCACAGACAAACCCCCCTAAAAAGTCAAAACCCCAATTCAAATTCAGCTAAAAAAAAAATCAAAACAAAAACCCCAATCAAAACCAAACCAAAAACTACAATTGAACATCCATGCATGCAGATCATCAAAGATAATAGAAAAGAGAGAAGATTGAGGGGGGGCGGGTTTCCAGATCGTGATACCTGAACGGACGGCTGTGATTCCCCGGAGCAGAGAGAGGTGGTTGGAGTTGTGGGGATTTGAGAAGTGAGTCTCAACTCATCGAACTGATGAGAAGGTGGAATGGAAAAGGATGAGGAGGAGGGTGTTGGAAACTTGGAATTGAAAAGGTGGAAACCTCTTTTATGTTTTTTTTTTTTTTTTTTTTTAGGGAAAAATAATAAAAAGGGTTTTGTTTGGGTGTACGCGTGTGCTTCTCAGTTCATGCTGCGGTTGCGGTCGGACTGACGTGGACGTTTGACGGCTCCTCTGTCCTAACCCGATCCAATCAACCTATCCTTTTGCTGCTGAACTGCTGAAGAAAATCAAGGGAAAATACATATTGGTCTTTTTCATCAAAGAAAAATACAATTTGGTATTTCTCAAATCTCTTTGTAAAGTTTGTAGAGCAAATTTACAGATTTTTGAGAAAAAGATCAAAATTCGTAAATTTGAAAACCCAGTTACCGTCTTTCACTCTATTGGAGTCAAAAGTGAGCTGAATGCAAAAGAACTAAAAAAATCGAGTTCTAATAAGCTAAAAATGAGCCGAACTCAATGTTTGAACTCGAGCTATATGGAGTAAATTTACATATATTAGACTCCATTAGAGCTAGGGCTTGGGGTGGGCTCTAAACCGTATTTTTGAGATGCATTTTTTTTTTTTTGAGAGAAACGGAATCAGACTCCATTAAATATATCAACGACGTCTCTCCGTCAAGCTAGAGGGATTCGAAAATCCCTCATATTATAAATCAATGCACAAATCGGACTGCCCAACGCAGATACTCCTAAAAATAAAAACCAAACTACAAAAGAAAAATGCAAAAGGTGAAAAACCCTACACTTATTCAACCCTAAATCAGAGCCACTGACTTGAAAAGCGTTGTCGCCTAAGACCATCCTGGTGTACATCCCCACTCATCAACCAGCAAATAGCTACAACCAAGGGTAGAACAAAGTGAGAGTACTTATTGAAAGCAGGGAAAAAACTCAGATACCTCTTAACAGCCCATAACAGGCCCAGTCCAAATGATGAAGAAAAGGAAAAAGGTCAACCCAGCAGACCAAACTGGCCCACTAGCCCACTACCATAGGCCCACCCCAAGCCCTAGTTTGAAGCTAGGGTTTCCGCTGAGAAAACCAGAGAGCGGGCTGAAACCAATCTGGCGAAGCTCCATCACCGCCTGAGCCTATTCCGTTGTCGCCATCGACCCAAAACCTTAGGGTGAATTTACTAGCTCTGATGGAAATCTTCTTGGATCCCTCTTGCCTTTGCCTTTCGCCAAGGTCACTCTGGCATTTGCAGTCAATTATAAGGCTTCAGAGTTTTATAATTTTGCTATGGGATTCCTTCTATCACTTTAATTGAAGACTTTGGCGAAAGATGCAGTTCAATGGTTTGCTTTTTACAACTCTAAGATGGAAATCAATGATCATCATGCCTTTTATTGGGTTGAGCTGATGACAATGAGATGGATTCCAGTTCTTGCCTATGCAGTGGATTATTATGTCCCATTCAGTATAAATAATTATCAATTCAAGTTTTCTTCTAACTTTGAAATTATCACACATGATTGTATTTGGCCTTCTCTGTTCAGTACTGTGGGTAAAAGCCATTACACACTGAAATCTGTGTGAGAAAACCTTATTTCACACAGATTAAAATCTGTAGGTAATTGTTGTTTTGCTAGTATTGGATGGCGCCTGAGGTTAGTGATAAACTTTTATTTAAGCATTTGCTGCGGTGGAAGGGATGACCCAGACAAGAACCATTGGACATTTGTTCGTCCCACTCTCAAAACAACTACCGGTAGATTATTACATATTTCTTTCCAGTCGTAGCTGTGAAGGAGGTGACTTTGTGGAGGCCTTTGAGTATATAAAATAAAGTGGAGGAATTGCTTTGGAAGGAAGTTACCAATACCAGGCCTTAGAGGGAACATGCAAACCATAACAAGGAGAATGAGCATGCTGCTCAAATAAATGGTTACAACTAGGGATGTCATTTGATTTGGTAATAACTAAATTGACCGAATACCAACCGATATTTCAAGTTTGGTAACCCAACTTTTTGGAGTGGGCTGCCTCTGTTGCAGGGCTGTTGGACTGGGTGTCTTGGGCCCAAAAGGAATTCTTTTTCTTCAAATGACAGATTTGAGGGTGGACTTCCACTCTCTTCTCCTAGTATTTTTTTAATCTTTACAGGTCATAAAAGATCTAGTATCTCTGTTGAATTTTTTATTTACTTTAGAGTACTAGGTTTTTGTTAGAATAAAAGTCCGTGGACTTTTAAAAAGGTGAATGTATTGGGGATATTCGGAGCTTGTAGAATATGTTTTTGTACTATGTGAATTGGTTCTTTTTGACGATTCCATAGAAGTTGATAATTTTTGTATTGCTTGCTGAATTTTAATATAATTATTAACCTCCTTCGATTAAAAAAAAAAAAAAAAAAAAAACTCTTTTTCCCTCTACGTGTGCCTGGAAATTATATGGGTAATATTATACATGGGAAAATTCAATTTGACAAAGCACCTTTTTTTTTTTTGTAATGCTATCGTTTTTTCAATTTTAAAACACACGTCCCGAAAAAGAACCGCAGTAAAAACTTAAGAGACACACAACTTTTCACCTAAGGCTGCCACGTCATCCCAATATAATTGAATGTCGATATTCTCAAAAAACCAAAATTTCACCCGCTGTGTCAAGATCTTTTTCCCCTCTCCTCCAAGCCATCACCACCTCCACCATCACCTTGTTCTCCTTCGTCTCTGCATCACCGACTCCGAACACCTCTCCGGCCGCGGCACCAATCCCATTTCCCACCGCCGCTTCTCCGCCTCACTCTCCTAATCTCAAACTTCATAACGCCACTCCCACCCCCCTCCACACATCACCATCCTCAACTCCTCATTCCACAACCTGACTAATTTCCTCAGCTCTGAAAACCCTAGAGACGGACACCACTTCCAATTCCGGCGTATGATGCCGCTCCCCGATTGAGCAGTCCGTACAACTTTCCGGTGCTCTCTCGAACTCTCTCTTGCTCTTGTAGATTCGAATTTTCGAAACTTTTGTTTTTTTTTTGTTTCGGTTCTTTTTGATTCGGATTCTGAAGCTTTGTTTATCTTAGTGATTTTTGATTTGGATTGTTAGTTACAGTACTGTAAGCTGAATTGAGATCATGTATGTGATGCACTTGTACTGAACCATGAACTGTTTTGGATGATGAATGTGTCAGTGGTTTAAGCTCAGATTATCATATCTGTTTGGATTAGGAAATGATGAGATAAGAAAACAATGAATGGAGATGGAGAGGCTGAAGTTCTAGTTTAATTATGAATAGATAGGGGAGAAGAGTTATGGTTCTGATTAAGCTTTTTGCATAGGTTCGGGTGGCTGTTTGTGGTGATGATTAGTTGCAAGATGTAGTGTATATGAAGATGAATTGTACTTGTAAGAAATCGATGACTTCAGTTCAATCTAGTTTTTTTGGCTCCTTCTAGGATAGTTTGTACTTCATGGAATGCTTAGTTCAAAACCCACATATACACTCTGCAACGGACGTACATGTTTATATAGACATAAAGAGAGGTTGTACTAGGGAAGTTTAGTAATGATTAGTTGTTGTTTCCTTTTCATCTTTCACTAGTCAGTGTTGAGTGAAACTGATTATTGTTTAGACATTAAGAGAGGTTGTACTGACTTTATTATTCTTACGGTATTGGTTGCATAGTTCTGTACCTGCTCTTTGTCCATAATGCAGTTATGAGATTCTGTGACAGTATTTACTTTTTCAATTTCTACTACTTAACTCTGATGTTTTATTCACTTAAAGGATCCAAATGGATTTGTCTGTGGGTGATAAAGGACTTGCTACACTTCAGTTGCTCAAATGGGGCCCTTCTCAGCCCCAACTAAACTTGTCAGAATTTCGTGAAGCCTTCATTTCACCTACAAGACAGTTATTATTATTGCTTTCGTATCAGTGTGAGGCTTTATTGCTTCCCCTAATTACAGGTTAGTTTTTCATACCTTGTTTTGTCTCTCGTGTGTTTGATTCTATACCCTTCTCCTTATCATTTCTTTGTTGTATGTGTCTGTATGGGTCTCTACAGGTAGTAATAATTTGGAGTGTAATATTGATGAAAGTCTTCAAAGTCCAGAGACAGAGCCTGGTAGGTCAGATTCAATAAGGGATGATTTGCCATGCACATCTGGATCATTAGGAGATGTTGATAATGATTTGAGTTTTGGAGGGGACAGTTTAAGATCTAAAAGTTACCCTTTTGTTGGTGATGTTAACTCTCTGGCTTGGGGCGTTTGTGAGGACACTTATAATCAGCACAAGGATGCTTTATTTAGAGAGCTTTTGTTTGTGTGTGGCAAGCAAGGTATTATGGTCCATGCTTTTGTTGAATCTACCGGAAATACTGCAACAACCAGCAATGCACGGGAAGGTGGGTATGGGCAAGGGAGGTGGGTTGAGTGGGGGCCTTCCGCTTCTTTAATTGGAAATATGGAGGTGGAGGAACCTACCAGTTTGAGTTCTGAAGCTACTGGAAATATTGAATTTAACAAATCCAATGGAAACAGTGAAAGTCCCCATATTTGTAATGTGGATGGGAATGAGGAGTTCTCAAAAAGTGTTGCTTCTAAAAGATGGTTGCAATCTTTTTTGACTAAAGTTGAAAATGTTGAATATAATGGTAAAATATTGACCAGGTTCCCGGAAAAGTCATTGTTGCCTAGCTCTGCAAGAGTTGTTTCATTTAGTTTATTTAATAGTAGTAATTCGCCAATTTTGGACTACCTTTCAAACAATGATTCTGCATCAGATAAGGCATGCGGTCAGGAAACAGTTCATGAGTTGGAGAGTGATAAATCTCTGAAATTAGACATAACTTCATCTGATCCACATTTCAAGTCTGAGACTTTGTCCAATCTTTTAGGTGTTGGAATGAATAGTGTGTACAAATGCTGCAGAGTGTTCTCAAGCAATTCTCATTACTTCATTGGATTTGTTTTCACACAGGTTGATCCGGTAATTGTCAATACTAGTGATGAAAGTGGAAAAAGCAAGAAGAATAATGTACTGCTTATTGCTAGATTAGACCACATGGGAATTCATTGGGTTTCCTCAGTGAAGCTTGACGAAAGTCCAAATATTGGCTCAGTAGCACAATGGACAGACTTCCACTTTTCTGATAAACTTCTTGTTTGTCTTAATGCTTGTGGGCTAATTGTATTTTATGCAGCAATGTCAGGTGAGTATGTTGCACATATAGATATTTTACAGACTTTAGGACTCAACTCTGAGTTGCATTTGCAGAAGCAGGAAGCAGTTTCCACAGGTTATGATAAGCATATTACTCAAGTTGATGACATTCAGAACAAATCAGTTTTGCAACATGTTGATTATTCTGGCAGGAGACTGTTTAAAAGGTTGATTTCTGCTTCACATACCTCTCTAGTAGCTGCTATTGATGATTATGGTGTAATATATGTGGTTTCTGCTGGTGAATATCTACCGGACAAATATTATACAAATGCGAAACTACTTCCACATATTCAGCATCTGGAACTTGGTATGTTGGCTGGTTGGGAGGTTGGTGGTTCTGATATAAGCCACCAGAGGGTATATTCTGAGATATCTGGTTTGTGGAATTCTATCATTCCATCCATGATGAAAGGAAGATCCTTCCTGGATGGCTCTGGGAAACAAGTGCTTCAGAGAAACCACGAGTTATACCTCAAACAAGAAGGGATTGGATACAGATCAGAAGTAACTGATCAGAAGCTTGATGACTCTCACAGAAAGTCACACCTTATGCGCAGGATCTTTGTTCCCAGTTACAGATTTAGTGAGAAGGATACTATCTGTTTTTCTCCATTGGGAATTACTCAGCTTATGAAGAACCAAAATTTGCACGATCAGAGGGGTTCTCAAATTGTTCATCTCAATCTGCATGCAGAATCAGCAGTTCGTGATGACAGCTTTTTGAATACTGGTTGTAAAAAGGTTTATCTCCACGGGAAAGAAGAATCCTTTATTGATGAGGCAGTGGGTTGCACATTCCAGGGATGCATTTATTTGGTTACAGTAAGTGGACTTTCGGTGGTGCTTCCCTCTATAGCAGTTTCATCAAATTTCCTTCCCGTAGAAGTTATTGGATGTCGGCAGTTGTGTGTCAACTCAGGCATTGGTTATCAAGTGAAAGATATAAGGGAAGCTAAAGAATCTAAACAGCCTTGGTCACCATGGAATGTTGAAATTATGGACAGAGTTATCCTATATGAAAGCGCTGAAGAAGCCGATCGCTTATGCTTGGAGAATGGTGAGAATTTAGCATGCTATGATTTTCTACAGATAACAATTTAGCATGCTATGATTTTCTATATATAACAAACATCCTACTATCACTATGGGATAAGGTTGACATCTTAATTGGTTCAAGGTTGCAATGCAGATTACTGCCCCTTGTTTTTATTTTAATTTAATTTAATTTTTTTTTTCCGATTGCTTATGCTTGGAGAATGGTGAGAATTTAGCATACTATGATTTTCTACTGATAACAAACATCCTACTATCACCATGGAATAAGATTGACATCTTAATTGGTTCGAGGTTGCAATGCAGATACTACGTTGCTACCACTTGCTTTTTTTTTCCTAGTGAATTTGGTTCTCTAGATTTGGCAGTTGGATAATCCAGTTTTGGCCTATTGATTGAAGTATTTAAAGATTCCATTTCATTATATGATTTAAAGGAAAGATTTGGATTTAACAGTAAGACTAGATTTTTTTTTTAATTTTTGATCCTTTTCTTTTGTGAGATATCTTATTGTTGATCTATAAGATTAGATTAATTAAAAAAACCCATTAGAATTATAGATTAATATATAGGAATACAACTACTGTGGCTACAATTATCTTAAAATGGATGTGCATCACTATGGGATAATCATCTGAATCCATGTGTTTCTTTTAATTTTTATCTACACTATAGTTGTTTAATTATACAATTAGCTCCATAATGCTTTCCAAGATTTAAAATCACTCCTTTCTAAAGGACTTTTAGACAACGTTTGGGGCGAAGGACTGGACTGTTTTTCTGCTTTGAACTTTACTAAGATTATTTTGTTCTGATAATGGACACTTGTGATGAGGATATCCTTTTTTAATGAATAAACCTATGGATTATACACTGTGATACAAATATACTGGATCAAGTACTAGTAGACCGAAGAAAAGAATTCCACTACTTACAATGTTCTATCAAGACATAAAGCCTTCTTTTTCTCATAGCTACACTATAAGCAGTTTTTTCGTGCCAGATTATGTGATTGATACTAGTCCAGCCTATTTTGTATTTTTTTAACAGTTTGTGTATTTTTTTTCGTTCATGTCAAGTAGGGTTGTTTGCATAGTCTTTGACTAATTTTCACACCTGGCCTATTGGAGTGCAGCTATCATGTATATAGTTTTTATAGGATGTGCTGAAATAATTCTGAGTAAATCGCTGCAATCTCAGGTTGGGACCTGAAAATATCTCGGATGCGTCGGCTGCAGTTGGCACTGGATTACTTGAAATTTGATGAGATAGAGCGGTATGATTCTGCAATTTATTTTTTTCTTCCTCACACACCCCCAAAAAAATCATTGTTGCCTGGTATAAAAACTGATATTCTACAGCATGATTCTAGGTTATGTATTTTGGATCATGGTAGTTGAATACTTGTAAATATGCACACTAGTAGTTTGATTGGCATTTCACTTTGGGGTCATTTGGTTGTTCAACAGATCATTAGAAAACCTTGTGGGTGTCAATTTGGCAGAAGAGGGTGTACTGAGATTGCTATTTGCGGCTGTTTATCTGATGCTTCGTAAAGTTGGCAATGATAATGAGGTTTCTGCTGCATCAAGGTAAAATCCAATGCCGATCTGAAATCAATTTGGTGTACATTATATTTGTTACCACATCCTCATCCAAGTTACAAGAAATTCATATAGCTGTTCAAATACACTTATGGGTAAAAAGTTGAGGGGTGGAGGTTAAGAATTTATCCCCTGTAAAATGTTGACTCTTCCTAAAAATGTATATCAGAATATTGGCAGAGGTTTCAAACTACTGTATGGGTTGGTGTCTTTTCCTCTAAGACCTTGCATATCTGGAGTTCACATGAAAACCTTGAGGGTTTGAACTTGTTGCAATTAGAGTACTAGAACAGTTTACTGTTAATTTTGTTTCTTTAGGGAAGTTTAGGTTGATGTCAGCAAATTCCTGCTGGAATGATGGGATAATAGCGATATCTTAGAACCACATTACCCTTTGGGGTGTTCATGTAAATCCCAAAAAGTGCAGGGTCTAAAGTGAAAACTGTTAAGAGTTTGAAGGGTAGTCCATAGTTGTAACCCCAATTTTTCATTGCTGGAAATAAATTGAAATCCTATGGACATCTCTACTACTATACATGGAAGCCTAACTTTGGTGTCATAGGCTTCACCAAAATTTGAAACACCTAAAATACTCTCTATTTAATAAATTATTACATCAGCATATTTTTATTTTTAAAGGTTAAAGATGTAAAACATATTTTTAATTTTAATTGTTAGATAAACATAAAATAAAAAGAAGCAAAATTAAGAGAACATGTTGAGAGTATAAAATCTCACATGGGAAAAATGGGACCTTGCCTATGGGTTTATAAGGGTTTGGGTACTCCATCCATACCATGGAACAATGGCTTTGTGATTTGGATTCTTTGCATTTGTGCGTTTATTCATTTTCTTCTATAAGACTTCATAGTAGTTTATGCTTTTCAAATAGGGTGCAGTACTTGTCTTGTATATGATCTACTATTTGAACTTATAAGGTGTGGGATTTACTTTCTTTTCATTCTTGTTCTTCAGGCTTCTTGCATTAGCCACTTTTTTTGCGACGAAAATGATTCGCAAGTATTGGTTGCTAGAACATAGGAAAGATGCATATGAATCTGGTAGGACCCAAATTCTCTCTCTTCCACCAGTTTCACCGGTGAAGGAAGAAGATGAAATGGCAAATTCAAGGAGGCTTCGTGAGATGGCTCACTTTTTGGAGATAATTCGAAATCTGCAATCTCGACTTGGTTCCAAGTATAAGAGGCCAGGCCAAGAATCGGTACGCTTTGCAGTTCTTTAGTATATATAAAACTTTAATAGTGAAAGGAAAGAAGGAAATATACCTTAATAAAGAAAGCAACTAAACAATAATTGCAGAACAGAACAACCAAAAGATTTCTCTCCTCTCGCTATCTTTAATATTTCTGTCATCTCTTACCACAATTAATGTAAGTAATATATGCTATTTTTGTATCACAGGTGGATAGTGGGGAAGCATCAAGATTGGTTGACACTGATTTATTGCAGAACGAATCTCAGCTATCAATTGTATCTGTGGACACTATATCTTTGGAGACATCAAAACAGCATGAAGTTTCTTTCCCTGTATCGACATCAGGATTTAACTATACTGATAATCTTGCTTTAACACCTGTGGATTCTAAAGTCCCTTTGGACCCAGAGGATTTAAGTGAAGTATCTGCTCTTGTGCCACGAGGGGGTCTCTTAGAGAAGAAAATTCTTCCCTTAGAGAATCCGAAAGAGATGATTGCTCGTTGGAAGATAGATAATCTAGACCTTAGGGCTGTAGTCAGTGATGCTTTACTCTCTGGTCGTCTGCCCTTAGCAGTTCTTCAACTACATCTTCACCGTTCAAGAGATTCATTTTCTGGAAAGGAGCCTCATGATACTTTCACTGAAGTCCGTGACGTTGGAAGAGCTATTGCTTATGACCTATTTTTGAAGGTAATTTGTTAATGGTTAAGGTAATTTGTTATAGAGCTATTGCTTATGACATACATGAAGTATTGAGACTTATGGTTAACCAGTAAAATTACTGACAACAGGGTGAATCTGGACTTGCTGTGGCCACATTGCAAAGGCTCGGAGAGGATGTAGAAACCAGCCTTAAGCAGTTATTACTCGGCACAGTGAGACGATCTCTTCGTGTGCAAATCACTGAGGAGATGAATAAATATGGTTATCTGGGATCTTATGAGTGGAAGATATTGGATAGGATATCACTTATTGAGGTATGTAATATCTTACAATCATATATGTCATGATCTTAAGTATTAATTAGATGATTTCCTTATTGACTTGACAAATTTGTCTTATATTTTAAACTTTTCTTGGAATAGAGGCTATACCCCAGCAGTAGTTTTTGGAAAACGCTTCATGGACGGCAGAAAGAATTCACTCGAATTCCAGCAAGTTCCAGTTTGCCCAAGAGATATTATTTGCGCCTACTGGATTCACCTGTAGTCAACAATTTTACCATCGAGTCTGATGAAATTGATGGAGTTGTTTTTGGTTCATGGACAAACGTAAATGAAAATCCTTCTGGTCCTATGGTTGATGAAGATAATGCATACGCTGGTTACTGGGCTGCTGCTGCTGTATGGTTTAGTTTCTATGATCAAAGAACTGTTGATCGAGTAAGTCACTTTTCATATTTTCCTTGTCTAATATTGCAAGCTAGATATACTGGCACTTTGACTCTATGGATACACTGCTGAAACAAACGTAGTAGGGATATAATAATGCTTTAATGAGCTGGGGTCTTGCTCCTTTTGAGTTGACAGTCTTTCCCAGTTCCCACTACTGTGGGGTCCTCTTTGAATTATATTGACCTTTGTCAGTTTTATGAATGATTGGTGAAGCTATGCAAAACCAAGGGTAATATTCCTTGCATCTGCTGCAATCTCATTTCAAATGAACACCCAAATTCGTTTCAAATAGAACATGCACATTTTACTGCAATTTGACCTTTTAAGCCCAATCCCTCAAATTAGTGGTCTTTAAACACTCCTTACTGTTGAGCATGAGTGAAATGTTCTGAAAAATATCTAATTGAAGGCTAAAGTGATTTCAGGAGAAAATCTGGTTGTAGTGCTTTTATTCTTCACTCCATTTTTATTGTCATTTCCATCCATTTTCAACAGAGGAAACTCTTGTGTTCCCGCGGGGTCTTTGTTGATCTTGTCTTACTGCTAACATTCACCGAGTCATGCAACGACTTTTTTGGTTCCCTGAATTTCTCATTATAATTAAAGCTGGAACTTGGTCATTGAAGAGATTTTGAGATACTCTAGAAAATCTAGCCTAAGCATTTGGCTATTGCATATGAATTTTGTACTCATAATCTGCTATGAACAGTTTACCATGCTTTACATTCATGTAACATCTCAGAACCCTCTTGCATCTTTCAGATTTTTAGTTTGTATACTAGCCTATTTTATTGGATATGTCTTGCTTGTTGTGATTAGAAAAGGTTGAGGAACCTACATACTTATAATTCCCTTTCAATACAGATTGTTTTGGATCAGTCATCTTTCATGGGTGTGCATGTCTTGTGGGAATCACAGCTTGAGTACCATGCATGCCACAATGACTGGGAGGAAGTCTCTAGACTCCTGGACCTTATTCCTGAACATGTTCTAGTAGTTGGAAGCCTTCAAATCAATTTGGATGGGCTACAGCCTGCTTCAACTTTTGAATGCAATAGAGGTTATGAGTATGGTGATTACCTCTGCTCTGTTGAAGAATTGGATGCTGTTTGCATGGATGTACCAGAGATCAAAGTTTTCAGGTTTTCGTGTAATGTTATGTGCTCCATATGGTTAAAGAGGCTGATGGAAGAGAAACTTGCGAGGAAACTAATTTTCTCAAAGGAATATTGGGAAGGCACAGCAGATATACTACCTCTTCTTGCCCGTTCTGGCTTCATTACTAGCAAGTATGAGATCCCTTCAGAGGATGATAATATTGAGGATATTTCGGTCCTGAAATTTCCGGATGGTGGTACTATACAGGCTTTACATAAACTACTTATTCATCATTGTGCACAATACAACTTGCCATTCCTTCTGGACCTTTACCTTGACCAGCACGAGTTGGTAGCAGATAGTGATTCAGTTTGTTCACTTCAGGAAGCCGCAGTAAGTTTCTTGATATCTAGTGCTGTTTCAACTCTGATTGCTTGTACTCGTTCACTGATCCCATCGGTACCTTATTGGCTGTTTCTATTTGTTATGCTTTTTAAGTTCCCTTTGTTTGGCTGTATTTGCCCATTTGAATATGTGGGCTTTCTTATTTTTTTCATTTTTAATTGTTCTTAAAACATTTCAGCTGAAAATTTAGTAGTGGGTAATAATAATAATAATAATCAAAAGAAAGCTAGAAGTTCAGTAATAAAGTGCAAGATATGATATGATAGAAGACACGGAGAGGTTTGACTCACTTGCAGCACTAAGTATAGACTAATGTTATCTTAAGATGAGACTAATGATACTCTAAAACACGATCCAAACCTTAGATTCCCTGAGTAATGTTGGAAGAGCCTTAAATATTAAAAAAGATCTGATGCAGTTTGAACTGCTTGATTAGGCAAAGCCTTCTGCTTTTGCCAAGGAGAAAAGGCCAAAGTCCTTTGGGGATGTGGGGTGTTAGCTGTGATTTGTCTGGTATGGATGCAAAGAAATAAAAGGATCTTTGAGACCTATAGTGGACAGAGCTGGAAAAACTTTGGGAGATAGCTAGGTTCTGGGCATCTTTATGGGCTATGTTTCTGGGGAGGTTAAAGATTACACTCTTTCCTCGGTTTAGATTGGAAAGCAGCTGTAGTTTAGGGTTCTTTGTCTATGGTGGCAATTTGAGACTTTCTCTGATGCTCTAACCATCTTCAACAGCTTCTCTTTGAGCGGAGTTCTTTTATGCATTTTATGATGAAATATTAGTCTTATTCTACAACTGTGGTACTTAGGCTGGGTTCTCCAACTCTATACCTTGTTAAAGATTGTGTGCCATGTCCGTTACTTTTCCAAATTGCTTCATGGCCTCTGTTAAGTTATGTTGATATATGTGGCCCTCTATTTTCCTCCCCATCTTATCCATAGAAAAAAACAACTTTTTCTTGTCTCATCTGTTTTCTGAATTCATTCTTATAGGGAGATTGTCAATGGGCACGATGGTTGCTCCTCTCTAGGGTTAAAGGGTGTGAGTATGAAGCATCATTTTCCAATTCTCGCGCGATACTGTCACACAATCTAGTTCCGGATAGTAACCTCCGTGTTCCAGAGACGGATGAAATAATTCGTACTGTTGATGACATTGCAGAAGGAGGGGGAGAACTGGCAGCTCTGGCAACCTTAATGTATGCCTCTGCCCCCTTTCAAAGTTGTCTGAGTAGTGGCAGTGTAAAGAGGCATAGTAGTACATCAGCCCAGTGCACACTGGAGAATCTCAGGCCCACTCTTCAGCGTTTTCCTACACTGTGGCACACATTTGTATCAGCATGTTTCGGGCAAGATACAACTTCCAATCTTGTGGGGCCTAAAGCAAAGAATGGTGAGGTTTTAGCCATCCTGTTTCAATCATTTTCATTGTAGCTGTAAAGTACATTTGCTTCTATAATGATTTGTTACTATGCCTTAAGAATTTATAATTTTGTCAATTCAGGTTTTTCAGACTATTTAACATGGCGTGATGACATATTCTTCTCTTCTGGACGTGATACTTCACTTCTGCAAATGCTTCCATGCTGGTTTCCAAAGGCTGTGCGGAGGTTAATTCAGCTTTATGCTCAGGTATCTTACTTCTATTGCTTATGTGTCACTTTTCCGAAATCAACATTTGCCCAGACATATGTACACATATGATTTCTATTGCACACATGCAATAGCAGGTTGCTTTTAAAGTATATCTTGACATGGCATGTTAGTTGCTTCAAACAGATTTCCTGCTTTCCTGTCTCCTTTGCTCGTCAGTTGTTAGTGATTTTTAGTGAGGTATTTGGATTACATTATTGTATCTGCATTTTGCATGACATTGCAGGGTCCTCTTGGATGGCAATCAATAGCAGGTCTGCCTGTGGGAGAAGGTCTGCTGCAAAGAGATATAGAATTTGTCCTAAACACTGATGAGGATGTAGAAATCAGCTCACTCTCCTGGGAAGCAACTATCCAAAAACACATTGAGGAGGAACTCTACAATTCTGCACTTGAGGTATCTGATTACTTTCTATTGAGACAGTTATTCATATCACACTAGAGAATTGTTCAAATAACTATAACTATTCATCTAATAAAGAAACGATAAAAAAGAAAAAGAAAAAAAGAAGGTCAAATAGCTCTGCTTGCCTATTGCTAAAACCTACAGTGTGATTACAGGGAAATGCACTTGGGCTTGAACACCATTTACATCGTGGACGTGCATTAGCTGCTTTTAATCATTTTCTTGGTTTTAGAGTTCAAAAATTAAAATCAGAAGGAAAAGGACAAATACAAGCAAACGTTCAAGCAGATGTTCAGACACTTCTTGGACCTATAACAGAAAGTGAAGAGTCTCTTCTTTCATCAGTAAGTTTTATTTTCTAGTCATTTAGTATCATACTTTTCTGTGGACAAGAAACTAGTGAAGTGGATCTCTTATCAACTCTTGTGTACATTCTCTTTTTTTGTTTTATTAAATTTCAGTTTTCCTTCAGTAGAATATATTTTTTATTTTACGGTTTTTACCTGACACTAGATATATAATTATATATATATATATATATGTATATATATTAAAAACGGAAAGAGTACAAACAGTAGTGTACTGGCAGTGCACAAAAGAAGTTAATGTTATACATTCAGTTATAATGACTTAGTATTATGTACACGGAAAACAAAAAAAAAGAACTAACTAAGGTAACACAGAGGATAGAAGTATGGTTCAGTTATTTCTCTTTCAATTGGTAGTGAGGGTGGAGATTTGGATGGTTCTGTGACGTGCTTGTGGCACTTTCTTTTTAGGTCATGCCACTTGCAATTATGCATTTTGAGGATTCTGTGCTGGTGGCTTCATGCGCTTTTCTACTGGAGCTTTTCGGATTTTCTGCCAGCATGCTCCGCATAGACATTGCTGCCCTGAAACGGATGTCTTACTTTTACAAATCTAGTGACAATATTGACAACTTAAGGAAACTTTCGACAAAAGGGTCTGCATTTCATGCAGTTGGCCATGAAAGTGATATAATGGAGTCTCTGGCTCGAGCTCTAGCCGATGAGTATCTGCAGCAGGATAGTGCAAGCATGAGTAAGCAAAAGGGTACTCCAAGTTTAGCTGCTCGTAAACAACCTTCACGAGCTCTCATGCTTTTCTTAGAATTCATGGAGAAGGCTAGCCTTCCTCCAATGGCGGATGGGAAAACATGTGGGTCTTGGCTGTTATGTGGCGATGGTGATGGAATTGAGTTGAGATCTCAACAGAAAGCTGCAAGCCATCGCTGGAACTTAGTTACAATTTTCTGCCAGATGCACCACCTTCCCTTGAGCACAAGATATCTTTCTGTACTGGCAAGAGACAATGATTGGGTCTGTATATATCATACTGTTAAACTAGTCGTTTATATTATATGAATCTGGCCACTACACAATTTCTCTAGTATTTATCTGTGGTCCCTTTGTCTGTTTAAGGTTGGCTTTTTGTCAGAAGCTCAGATTGGTGGATATCCTTTTGACACGGTGGTCCAAGTGGTATGTCTTGTTCCTATTAAAACAAGTATAACACGTTTTTGTTGAGAACCAGATAGACATATAATAAACCTTGCATCAATTTTATCTCCTCATCCCTTCATCTTTGAGGCCAATTTTATCTCCTCATCCCTTCATGTTTCAGGCGTCAAAGGACTTCAGTGATCCACGTCTTAAAATTCATATTTCAACAGTTCTGAAAGGCATGCAGTCAAGAAGAAAAGCTAGCTCTTCAACAAATACAGATACTATGGAAAAAAGGAGTGAAGCTTCCTTTACCAATGAAAGCATTTGTGTCCCAGTTGAGCTTTTTAGAATATTAGCAGAATGTGAAAAGCAGAAAAATCCTGGAGAGGCCATTTTGATGAAAGCAAAGGAGTTATCCTGGTCAATTTTGGCAATGATTGCATCATGCTTTTCAGATGTGTCTCCAATATCTTGCCTAACAGTCTGGCTGGAAATAACTGCTGCAAGGTTACTTCTGATATCCCATTTACAAAATGATGCTTTCTAGCTTGTATTCAAATGATTCAGTGTATATTGGAGAATTTCTGTGCAATAAACTTAACACTTGTTTCAAGTGCTTGTGAGATAGGAAGTTCTATGATACATTACTTTGCAATCTTCAAAACTTGATCTCGCTGCTACTTTATTCTCCACAGGGAAACTTCATCTATCAAGGTGAATGATATTGCTTCCAGAATTGCAAATAATGTTGGAGCAGCTGTGGAAGCTACTAATGCTCTGCAAGCAGGAGGGAGTAAATCTCTTACATTTCATTACAATAGGCAGAATTCAAAGAGGAGGCGGCTTCTGGAACCCAACTCAGGAGATCCCTCAGCTGCTACAGCGTCTGAAATTTTGGATTCTCCTGTGGGTGCAAAAATATTTGATAACCAGCGAACTATTTCTGAAGGCGAAAGAAATATAAAACTTGGCGGAAATATGAATTTAGCTGATTCTGATGAAGTGTCTGTTTCGCTGTCCAAGATGGTTTCAGTGCTTTGTGAGCAACACCTGTTCCTGCCTTTGTTAAGGGCATTTGAAATGTTCCTTCCTTCATGTTCTCTCGTACCTTTCATACGTGCACTTCAGGTTTGTGAAAAGTACAACACAGCTTCCTTTAATTGATCCATTTACTTCAAATTGCTAAACTAAATTACGTTGTTGGTGTTTAACTTTTGACATTGCTTAGTTTGATTTCCTATGGGCTTTGGAATGAGTAATAGGATCAAATTAATACGAGGTCTAATTGTTTATTCTTTTTTATTTCCCTACCCCTCAGGCATTTTCACAAATGCGCCTTTCTGAAGCATCAGCGCATTTAGATTCCTTTTGTGCCCGAATTAAAGAAGAGTCGACTCGCTTACAGGCAAATGTAGGAAGAGATGTGCACATTGGTGCATCTTGGATAAGCTCTACGGCTATTAAAGCTGCGGATGCTATGCTTTTGACATGTCCATCTCCTTATGAAAAGAGATGCTTACTAAAACTCCTTGCTGCCACTGATTTTGGTGATGGAGGCTCCGCAGCTACTCATTACCAGCGGCTTCATTGGAAAATCAATTTAGCGGAGCCACTATTACGCAAGGATGATAATTTACACCTAGGGAATGAAACTCTAGATGATGGTGCACTTGCAACAGCATTGGAAAGTAATAGACACTGGGAGCAAGCACGCAACTGGGCGAGACAGTTGGAGGCCAGTGCTGGAGTTTGGAAATCTGCTGTTCATCATGTAACTGAAACTCAGGTAATCTAGTATAGATATCTGCTTGGCTTAGTATCTTTCATTAAGATAATAGGAGAGTTGAAAAGACAATGGAATAGAAGGCTTGATGCCTTATACATCTAATTATGATATGCTTTCCTTTCCAAATTTAGATAATCCATAGACAATATTTTGTTCTGGTGATTTACACAAATAATAGTTAATTTTCTTTTAAAGTTAAAAAAAAAAAAAGTCGTGATATATGAAATATAACAGATACTGATATTAGCCAGTTGACCGGTAACATGTTGGGAGTGTAGTTTGTTTACATTGTAAGGAGTCAGTTGACCATACTGAGAGAAACATAATATGCTGTTAATAGATTACCTTTGTATAAATTCCATTACCATCTCTGTCGTCTGTGTCTGTGTGTTTATCTGTCTGTCTGTCTGTCTCTAATATTTGTTTTTTTCTAATTTTTGCTTCTGTAGGCTGAATCTATGGTAGCTGAGTGGAAGGAATTTCTTTGGGATGTTCCCGAGGAGAGAATCGCTTTATGGGGACATTGCCAAACCCTCTTCATCAGATATTCCTTCCCTGCTTTACAGGTACTTTCTCTTTGCATTTGCAACTGTTGTCAGCAAATTATTTATCCTAGTGTCTGGTTAATTTTTTGAGATGATTTCCAGGCTGGGCTATTTTTCCTCAAGCATGCAGAAGCTCTGGAAAAAGATCTTCCAGCTAGGGAGCTTCATGAGCTGTTACTGCTTTCACTACAATGGTTGAGCGGAATGATTACTCTGTCCAATCCGTAAGATAATAATCACATATTTGATTTTTTCGCTACTTTGTTTTGCTTATTTCTTCACTGATTGGTGCTGTCAAATCATCAGAGTTTATCCACTTCATCTGATTCGGGAAATTGAGACTAGAGTATGGCTCTTGGCGGTAGAATCAGAGGCACAAGGTAAGAGTGAAGGAGACTTCAATCTAAGCAGTTCCATCCGTGATCCTATTCACAAAAATAGCTCCAGTATTATTGACAGAACAGCAAGTATCATAACAAAAATGGACAATCACATTGGTACATTTAAGAACAGAACTGTAGAGAAACATGATGCAAGGGAAAATAACCAGGTGTATCACAAGAACCAAGTATTAGATGTTAGCTTTCCAACCACAACAGCAGGGAGTACAAAGACTAAGCGAAGGGCAAAAGGCTATGTGCCATTACGACGGCCAGTACTAGACTCACCAGAAAAAAGCGGTGATCTTGATGAGGGTTCCAATTCTCTCAATGTGAGATATGAATTGCAGTCTCAGGATGAAAACTCAAAAACGGAAATGTCTTTTTCACGGTGGGAGGAAAGGGTTGGACCTGCAGAGCTGGAAAGGGCTGTTCTTTCTTTATTAGAATTTGGACAAATAGCTGCTGCAAAGCAACTCCAGCATAAGCTGTCTCCAGTAAAAGTACCATCTGAAATTTTACTTGTGGACGCCGCACTGAAGCTTGCTGCTATGTCAACTCCAAGTAAAAAAGTATCTATAGCAATGCTTGATGAAGAAGTACGTTCAGTTATTCAGTCCCACCATATTCTAACGCAGCAACATGAAGTTGATACAGTGCAGGTTTGTGTCCAAATTCATTTTTCCTCTTAATCTCTCTTGGCCACTGCACATGCGTGTTTTTTTTTCCTTCACCGCTTATGTTATACTTGTGTGTCTAAAGGATATGCTAGGTCTTTAATTGTTGTTTTTGTAGATTTTATGGGATTTTCCCTTCTAGATTTCATGGCATTTGTAGCTGTGGTTGTGTGACTTGTTTGCAGTTAGCTTGTTTTGTTATCTTTTGTTATTGGATGTGAGCGTAAGATTCCAAGTTTGCACTCCTCATTTTTGTTTCCTTTTCTTTTCTGAAGTTGATGTAGTTTTTCTTCGCAGAAAAAAGAATGGCCTTTTAGTGGCTAGGGATTCCCTCTATTCTCTCTTCTAGTTCTTTACTGATTTTTGATGTCTGTGTGTTAACTTGCTATTGACTATGAAAGGTTTTGGAGAGTCTAGCAACCATTTTTACTGAAGGTAGCGGACGTGGACTATGCAAGAGGATAATAGCAGTCAACAAAGCAGCAAGCATGTTAGGTCTTCCATTTGCGGAGGCATTTGTTAAGCAGCCAATTGAACTACTACAGCTGCTTTCCCTTAAAGCACAAGAATCATTTGAGGAGGCACATCTCCTTGTCAGAACTCATTCAATGCCCGCAGCCAGTATTGCTCAGATTCTTTCCGAATCCTTTCTAAAGGTTGGGCTTTTAACTATTACTTCTTCGCGTACCTATGTTCAAAAAGTATTGGGCTGGTTTTAATATATGTTCAAATTCGTTTTAATAGACTATAATAGTGGTGTGCAGTTAAATTGGTATAATATAAGTTAAATGGAGGGTACTGTACAAATTGGGGTGGTTTAATGTTTAATTTGTGGTGCAAAGTTAGACTAGTTTAATATAAGGTAAATTGGGGTAGAACATACTCTACAAATTAGGGGTTTAATATATGTTTGGACTGTGTCTCCAGGGCTTATTGGCTGCTCATCGTGGGGGATATATGGATTCTCAAAAAGAAGAAGGACCTGCTCCCTTACTCTGGAGGTTTTCAGACTTCTTAAAGTGGGCAGAGCTTTGTCCTTCTGAACAAGAAATTGGGCATGCACTAATGCGCTTGGTTATTACTGGACAAGAAATACCACATGCCTGCGAGGTACTAATACTAGAGATAGGTCTTGTTATTTGTCCTGTTTGCGCTGCATGTTCAAACTATTTAAGGGAAAAAAAAAACACGCAATTTAACAGTTTTTTTTTTTTTTTTTTTCGATTGACAGAAGTGATGTTCAGTGATTCATGAGAGTATTTTTCATTTTCTTGAGCTGATGCTTGTTTGTTAAACAATGATTTCAGGTTGAGCTTCTAATTTTGTCACACCACTTCTACAAATTATCATCTTGCCTTGATGGAGTTGATGTACTTGTAGCCCTTGCAGCTACTAGAGTTGAAGCTTATGTGTCTGAGGGTGATTTTTCATGTTTGGCTCGTCTGATAACTGGAGTAGGAAACTTCCACGCCCTCAATTTCATTCTCGGAATTCTGATTGAAAATGGCCAACTGGATCTCCTTCTTCAGAAGTATTCAGCTGCTGCAGATGCGAATGCTGGCACTGCTGAGGCCGTCCGCGGATTTCGGATGGCTGTTCTGACATCATTGAAGCATTTTAATCCCAATGACCTTGATGCTTTTGCTATGGTTAGTATCTGCAGACATGATTTCTCGAACTATCACCAACTATTTCATACAGTTTATGAGATTTCAAAGTAAATAGGGTTATTAGCGCAATGTACTAGTTGACCAGTTACTCAGTTAGCGACTTTATAGTATTAGTTGACTGCACCTTAAATAAGGCTATACACCCCTAAAAAAAAAAAAGGCCATGCAATAAATTTATTACTTGCCTATGTGTTCAAAAACAACTAATTATGAAATAATACCATTTATTCTTGTTTCCTTGCTTTCTTTCCACAGGTCTATAATCACTTTGACATGAAACATGAAACGGCTGCTCTTTTGGAGTCACGAGCAGAGCAGTCATCAGAACAGTGGTTCTGTCGTTATGACAAGGATCAGAATGAGGACCTTCTAGACTCTATGCGTTATTACATTGAAGCTGCTGAAGTTCACAAATCCATTGATGCTGGCAACAAAACACGCAGAGCATGTGCTCAGGCCTCCCTCTTATCTCTTCAGATTCGAATGCCAGATTTCCACTGGCTGTACCGATCCGAAACCAATGCCAGGCGTGCCCTAGTTGAGCAGTCTCGTTTCCAAGAGGCCCTCATTGTTGCTGAAGCCTATGGTCTTAACCAGCCAAGTGAGTGGGCTTTGGTACTTTGGAACCAGATGCTCAAACCAGAAGTTCTGGAAGATTTTGTGGCTGAATTTGTGGCTGTTCTTCCTCTCCAGCCCTCAATGCTCATTGATCTAGCAAGGTTTTACAGGGCCGAGGTGGCAGCGAGAGGGGACCAGTCCCAGTTCTCAGTTTGGTTAACTGGGGGAGGGTTGCCAGCGGAATGGGCAAAATATCTGGGGAGGTCGTTTCGATGCTTGTTGAAAAGGACTAGAGATTTGAAGTTGAGGTTGCAGCTGGCTACTGTGGCAACTGGTTTTGGAGATGTTATTGATGCATGCACGAAGGCGTTAGATAGGGTGCCTGAGAATGTAGGACCTCTTGTCCTGAGGAAAGGCCACGGTGGTGCTTATCTACCACTAATGTGAGATCTTGATATGACGGTGATGACAATGAGATCCTACAAATGGTTCCATCAAAAGAAGAAAAAAAGTAAATGAGAAAGAGAAGGGGAAGGGGAGAAGGAGAAAAGTAGGAAAGAGAAAACGTAGGAATGGAAATAGAAACAATACAGGACATGTAAATTTGTTACAGTTTGTAAATTTAGTTGACAGGTTTGATATCCTTATTCTTTTTCCGCTTCGTCCGACCAGCCGGAAGCAGCAACCAGTTTTGACATAGAAGTAAAGCATGTAGATGTAGTATATGATTTTGTTCTCTCTTTTCTCCGTTATTACCACCTATTCTTTTATTGATAACTTCAGCTGTTGTATTGCCCCGTGTTGATATCAAATATTCAAATGTATCAGTGTTTCTTATTGCAACTATTGCGAAATCTCTGATCTGTGTGGTTCATTTTGTTCCCACATGAATTGCCTTAGTGGTACAAGTCTCTTTGTTAAGGGTGCACTGTTAATTTCAAAAATAATGTTAAGGAGCATCTCTGATTACCTAAAGATTTCTTTATTTTGGTTAAAAATATGCAATGTTATTTTAGTTAATTAATTTTAGAAATATTTTCTAATAATATTATTTAAAATTTAGCTATATTTGGATAATCTTTATTTTTAATTGGCTAAAAAAATTTATGTCTTTTGTCATTAATTGCTTTTGCAACATAAAAAAAAAAAAATAGTAGAAATTTTGTTGGTTACTATCTTTAGGGCGCATATTCTCTCTTCGGTATAGAAATTTGGGATGGAAACGTGAAATTTAAGGATTATCTAACATAAGAAATGATTGAGAAATTATTCGAGTTGATATAAGAGAATTTTTTTTGATAAAACTAACGTTTTAGAGGATCTGTTGGATGTGTTCTAAGTGATATAAATAAGTATTACAGAACAAAACAACTAACATACAATCATTACTTAAAAACTCAAAAATTCTTAAAAAAAAAAAATCAGAAATTAATTATTTATCTTGGTCAATATAAATTAATTAGTTGAAATTGCAAATAATGGTACAAATTTTTTTGGGCACTGTGCAATGTGCAGTTTCTAGTGTGTTGGAAGTGTAGTGTGTGGGTGGGAGGAGTGACGGTGTATAATTGTTAAAGCTTTCTAACCATAAACCCTAGCATCCTCTCCCTTTATTCCCGCCCCTTTTTCCTCTCTCTCTCTCTCCCTCCCTCTACTTCCTCACTTTCTTCCCAACCCAAACAGAGCTCTCCCATATCCACCCAAAACTCTTGAAAACCGATTCAAGCCGTCATCTTGTTCAGTCCTTCATCTCTCTCAATTTTCTTCAAACTTCAACCTCTGAATCCCTCCTATAACCCCCCAAGCTGTAAGTATCTATTTCAAAGTTTTCTTCTTTAGGTGATTGTGTACGCAATTGGGGATTATTTTAGGGTTTATCAGGGTTTTAGTTAGTTCAATTTGTCCTAGTTATATTTAGGGATTATCTCAGCCATTGTCTACTGCTCAATTGATTTATTCTGCTCTAGTTTCCAATATTTATATGCTCTAGACTTCTGTTTGTTCTGCATTTTCACTTTTTTTCTATAGTTCTTTGTCTAGTGTTTCAGTTATTTGTAGTTGGCATAGTTCATTGAATCATGGGCTTTTCTCAAATTTCAATCTTTTTGATTCATTGATGAGTATTCCATTGCTATTGTACATTGCTGAATCAGTTGGGATTGACTAGCTCTATGTTTCTTTTCAATTTATTAAGTCCAGGCACACTAGCCATGTCCACCGGCCTCAAAGCAAACACAGAGCTTGCTCTTGGCTTTGCCTCTTCTTCAAGACCCTCTTATTGGAAACCCAACTCCACCCATACCCAGCTATCCAGATTGCCGTCCGGGTCTCTCTCCAACAACTTCTCCGGCCTCTCTATGGCTTCGTCAAGTGGAGTTTCCCAGAGCAAACGCGTATGCTCACTTTCGAAGAATGATTCCGGTGAAAGCTATGATCAAAATGATGGTCTGACGTATAAGGGTGCTGGTGTTGATATAGATGCCGGATCGGAACTTGTTCGACGAATTGCCAAGATGGCTCCTGGGATTGGAGGCTTTGGAGGTCTTTTCCCTCTCGGTATGAAATTTTGAGTTATGTGTATGCAGTTAGTGACAGTTGTGGTTCTCTGTGAGTTTGAGTTTGTTTCTTGGGATGATCAAGTTATATGGTGAACAGGTGCTTCATATCTCGTTGCTGGTACTGATGGTGTGGGAACTAAACTTAAGCTTGCATTTGATACTGGAATTCATGAGACCATTGGTATTGATTTGGTAATACTAATACCCAAGATGAGTCATGTGGTAGTGTATGTGTTTTGATTTCTGTACTGATCAACTTCAATTCTCAGGTTGCTATGAGTGTCAATGATATTGTCACTTCGGGAGCAAAGCCATTATTTTTCCTTGATTACTTTGCTACAAGCCGCCTTGATGTTGATCTGGCTGAAAAGGTAGAGGTCACTGTGTACCTCAGCTTCTATAATTCTGTAAAGACATGCTACCAACTGCAGCTTATTTAGATTCCCTTTCTTTGTTTTAGGTTATCAAGGGAATTGTCGATGGTTGCCAACAATCTGACTGTGCTCTTTTAGGTGGAGAGGTATTCTAAATGACTTAGTTTTGCAATTTCACTTGTCTTGTTGGCTGGGGAATCCATTTTCCAAGCATGTATTCTTATGTTAATTTGTTTGTATATTGTTTGTTTTCCTTGTGTTCTGTAGACACATGTTATTCATATTTTTGATAAGTAGCACTCAGTGAATTGCATATATTTTCAGACTGCTGAGATGCCGGGTTTCTATGCAGAGGGTGAGTATGACCTCAGTGGTTTTGCTGTTGGAATTGTGAACAAGGAATCAGTGATTGATGGGAAAAACATTTTGGCTGGAGATGTCCTCATTGGCCTACCATCCAGTGGGGTTCATTCCAATGGTTTTTCTCTTGTAAGAAGGTTGGTGTTGTTGAAAGAAAAAACAAACATCTTCCCTGTTTCGCATGTGCATTAACTTGAACTGTGTGTGTGTGTTTTTTTTTTCCTTGTCTGACCCTGTGGTTCTAACTCATGACAAAATTTGCGCCGGTACATCTTTATAGGGTTCTAGCTCATAGCGGATTGTCTCTGAAGGACCAACTACCGGGTAACTCTGTTACCTTGGGTGAAGCTTTGATGGCCCCCACAGTGATATATGTTAAGCAGGTCAACATGAAACCGTGCTTTATAATATTTTGCATTTGTGCTCATTTTCTTGTTTTGTGTTTAACTAGCTGCTGAAAATGCTTTCTGCTTTTTGCTTTTGCTTGCTGAAATAGGTGCTTGACATAATTAGAAAGGGAGGTGTCAAGGGGGTAGCCCACATCACAGGAGGTGGTTTCACCGACAATATACCTAGAGTATTTCCAAAAGGCCTAGGAGCTGTCATCTATGAAGATTCATGGGAAGTCCCAGCTGTTTTCAAATGGATCCAGGAGGTAACGAGAATTTCATCTAATCTCGTCTTATGATTTCTGAGCTTTTCTCTGGCATTTAAGTATCCTATGTGTTTTCTCATTTTATTTATCTAATGCTAACACTAGGCTGGAAGAGTAGAAGATGCTGAAATGAGACGAACTTTTAATATGGGTATTGGGATGGTTCTTGTTGTGAGTAAGGAGGCATCCCACAGAATACTTGAAGACGGAAATGGAGCTTACTGCATTGGTGAGGTTATAACTGGTGAAGGAGTGAGTTATAGATGAAATGTATAACTTGTGGCTCGATCCGTCTTTATGTTCCTTTTTGAACCCATTTGACAAGCTGAGATGCAAGCTACTGTAGTTTTTTTTTGCTGTTATTTTTGTATCTTGACGTTCATAGTTTCAGAGGAATTTGTTAGTGTATTGTGGATAACTTCTTTTAGTTATGGGTCCTCTTATTCCAATCTATGACCCAACTTCTGTATTAGGGAGTGCAATTTCATCACTTCATAAGATGTCATCTCAATCAAACTTTATTGAATTTCCAAGTTTACCCCTCTTAAACATATTTTTGTCTTTATCGATTCTTACGTCTTCTGAAGGTTCTTTGGAATTGCAGTCATTATTATCCATGGAAATCCTCCTCCCATCAATTATAGACATTTACTCATGAACCCAGCATCTCCAACATTCAAAGAATATTCAACAAAGGTATGAGGGACAGAGGGAGATGGGAGTTGATTTGAGCTTGAGAAGCATTTCTTTCTGTTTTGTGTTTTGTATTTCTGAATTTGGAAAGAGAGAAGACAGAAAGAATAAGATAAAGCATGAAGCAAGATTTGGGAGCAGGCAACAAAAATAACCTTTCTTGGAAAATCTCAGATGGAATTGAGATTTTATAAAGACTTTAATTTGCTTGTTCGATCAGTTCAGGAATCAATTTTTTTAGTTGCAGAGTAGTATATGGTCGATGGACTTTGAGCTGCGAATTTTTGGGTGCAGATTGAGACTCTGATTTGACAAATTCTCTGCTGTTGTTCGACTTCTGTACAATTGGAATTTATGGTTTCCTTCACTAAACACTCAAGAACAGAAACTTAAATTTCCAGTCTTTTCTGGTTTCCATTAGTTGAAAAGAGTCGAGTTAGCAATATCACTAACCTGAACAGACCTGTCACCAACAAGAAGGCCATGAAATGAGCTCCAAATAAGAGCATCATACACCATCTTGTCAACCACTTCCAGATAAATCCCATCAACATTAATTAGCCTTCTGTTACTTTCTACCTGGGTCTCCCTAACTACAACTTCGCCACCATTGACAGGCACAACTTAAGAGGCTTGAGACATGGTCTTCAACTGGGAAGATTTGGTTGGTGGGGCTTAATTTGAATACTGGGTTTTGTAATCTTGACTCTGTGGACTGAGAAAACAAGGATATTCTGGGATTTGAGTGAAGAAGGGTGATGGTCCCAGTACCAGTACCAGTACCAGTACCAGTACCAGTACCAGTACCAGTGGTGAGAGGGATGGAATGTGAAGCACTAGGCCTCATCAAAATGCTCGCGGATCAAGTGGGCTGATGGAGGCCCGCCGGTCCGGAGGGCTAAAAGCCCAGCCCGACTCTTTAAAAAGCATTCAAAAGTCCGCCTTGGTGGGTAGTGAGCCGGCCAGCCAAAAGCCCGCAAAAACCCGGCTCGTAAAAGCCAGTAAAATATTATATATATATATATGTGTGTGTGTGTGTGTGTGTGTGTGTATGCGGACGCGTTCTAAAGATGACGTCCACACTTTCGTTAAAGTGCGGACGGCGCTGCTGCAGCTCGGCTCGGGGTGCGACGGAGCGGCGGAGCTTGCCGGACGGACGCCACGGGTCAGACGGACGGGTCTGCAGTCGGTGGAGTCGCCGGCGACGTGGTTGCAGCCTTGCCCAGAAACCTGCAGTTGCAGGTGAGCTCGCTGCCCAGAAACCTGCAACTCCGACCTCCTCTGTCACGCCCCGAATTTTGAATAAATAAATTCAAATCCGAAACGCGAAAACTCAACAAACACAAGAAGACACTTAGAAAATATTTTTGTTAAACTATGCAACAACAAACTGAACTCACAATGTCAATACCGACTCGTTCTTTAGAGTCACATATTACATTACAGATAGTTTACAAATTAAACTGAATGACAATTCAATAAGTAAACACACCCACCACAACTCACTACACAGTAGAAGACTTAAAACTAAGAGCACCCTTCCACGTCCACGCCATTGAACGTACACCTCAGCTTTGATAATGTTCACTCGATAATCAAACCTGCACAAAAACCCCTACACCATAGAATAGTGCACCGGGAATGAACAAAACAAACCTGGTAAGCTTTTCAGCTCGTATGAGTAAACTCAATTAAAGTGACTCACGTCACTCATGCTTATAATTTCTCAACTCATGAGATGAATTAAAGCAACATTATTTAATTTCACAAAACACAATCAAACATCAAGTTCATATCAGATCATATCATCTCTACGACAAATCACACTCACTTCCCCTCAACATAAAGCATATTGTCAAAACGATGACCTCACAACTCATTCACAACTCACTATAAGTCTCAAACCACAACCGCACTTACAATAGAATTAAGTAAAATCAGTAATCCCTGCATGGAAACATAGTTCAGGAGATCACATTAAAAACAACAATAGAAATCATATAAATCCCTGCATAGAGTTTAGTTCAGGAATTTACATTAAACAAACAATTCAAAAAGCGGTAATCCCTGCATATAACTTAGTTCAGGAGATTACATTAAAACAAACAATTCAAAAGGCAGTAATCCCTGCATATAACTTAGTTCAGGAGATTACTTAAAATTCAACAATTAGAAGGAAAAGAAAACCAATGAAGAAGTCAAACAACTCACACTAAAGTCAATGATCACCCATCAACAATCTCAAACCTCAATCACTCAACATTAATTCCTATCCTCTTCATAACAATCAACACATCAATTATCGCCACTTTGGTCACCACTTTGATACTACTGTATAAACTATCGTCACTTTGGTCACCACTTTGGTATTACAATATATTTAATCACACTCCCAAACACAACTTCACCAATGTCACACCATCCAATATATATATTCCACGTAAATATATATATACGTAGTCATTCACGCAGGAATGACCACTAATACCAACTATAGTTTTATAAATTATTCCTGTCGAAAATCATTTTATATCAAAACATTGTTTTAACTTACCCATGAACCGTTGTCGATCAAGTTCATATATTTTAAAACAAATAATTTGTTTCGAAAATGATTTAACAATTAAACATGTAATTCCGAGTAATAAATAAATCCGTTCGTAAATGAACCACGTGAGATGTACTCACCTCAATCCAGCTGCATCTTCAATACAGCCCAAAATCACAATCACAATCGTCCGCCCAACCAAAACCGTCAGTCACCTAATCAAAATACGATCCTAACTTAGCAATTGATTCAATAAACACACTTAAACGACGATCCAACGGTTGGATCCTCATCCGTGACCACACAAAGTTATCGGAACAGCTCTACGATCAACAAATCAAAACTACAAGTCGATCGGACGGCCAAATCCTCACGGATCGAAAACCGAAACGAATCGAAAACCCTAAACCCTAACATGCATCAACTCTCTCCAAAATAACCTTATAATATATCAAAACGACCGTATCGATGAGTAGATACATAAACTGAAAACATAACACAAAAATAAGGCGAGACGCCCCACCACGTGCCGCCACAAGAGGTGGTTCAGATTGTGGTCAACCACGGCGGTCAACGCCGGATCAACCACCTCCGATGCCAAAGTCACCAACTACAAACATGTTCAAAATGAAGAGATGAGCCACTTTCATACCTGGAGCAAAGTGAGATTCGGTCTAGATCGTCCTAGATCAAGCTTGGAAGTTGGATCACTCTCGTTCGTCTGATCAGATCCTAGATCGAATCAGGACCATCGAAAAAGTCAAACCTTGATCTAGCGCTCTACACCCCAAATCGAGATGCAAGGCCTATATGGGGATGATCAGCAGGAAAAGGAATCCCAGAACCGCGAAGAGATAGGCCGGGAAGTCGCCGGAGATCGGAAAACCGGTCGGATCCCGAAAGCATAAACTTTGGGCGCTCCGATCTGCTACTTCCAGCGAGGTACCGATCAACCCACCACCACAGGGAAGTCGGCAAGGCAAGTCTGAGTGTTCCTTGGCTTGTCCCGTCGTCGGAGGTGGCCGGAGAAGAAAGATCTAGTCGGGTCGGGATGCCGGGTTTTGCCTCGGGTCGGGTTGCCGGAGGAGAGAGAACAGAGAGAATTCTGGGGAAGAAAATAGAAATTTCAAAAGTTTTGGGATTTATGAAAAAATCTCAGATTTTCTTATATTTATAGAAATTTCCCCAAATTTCAATCGCTCATAACTTTCTCATACGAACTTTGATTCTTACGTTCCACATGTCCACAAACTCGTATCGACGCGCTTTACGACTTTCGTGAAGGAAGTTTTCACAGAATCCTAACGTATAAAAAATCAACCTTCGCACCCCCCCTAAAACCATACTTTTCGAATAAATAATCGTCCGAAATACTTCCGCTCCATCCATGAATCACGAAATCGTATCAACGAACTCTTTAATAATTCCCGAAGCATTTAGGAATTAATTACGAATTTTCGGGGCATTACATCCTCCGACCTCGAACGCTGCCCATAACCGTCCGCCAAGCCTCCGGCCTCCGTCCGCCAAGCCCCGAGCCGCCGTCGCAGCCTGGAACGCCGCTGCTGTGTCACTGTTTGCACTTTAGCCAAGTGCGGACGTCCGCTTCAGAACCCGCCCTATATGTATGTATGGGTGTGTGTTTATAAACATATATATGGAAGCTTGTAGAATCAGTGAGAAAAAATGGCTAGCTGAGCCTTCTATTACTATCTTCTTCTTCTCCTTGAGCTTGCTATTCTTCTTCGCAATATGTGAAACTTCCAAATGTATATATATAGAAAAGATATATATGCATTACCGCATAATATATATATATATATATACATACATACATACATACATATATAGATATATGTGTGTGTGTTTATATATATGTATATATATATGTGTGTGTGTGTGTGTGTTTATATATATATATATATATATATATATATAGATATCTATATATATATGTGTGTGTGTGTTTATATATATATATATCTATATATATATGTGTGTGTGTGTTTATATATATATATATATATATCTATATATATATGTGTGTGTGTGTGTGTGTGGAAGTTCTTATATTTCTATATAGAAAATGTGCATATATATATATATATATATTCTACATATCGGTTGACCAATTCGATCGGATTCGAAAATATGGTGAAATTGACTAAATTTTTTACCACACTCATAATTTATTGTAATAAACTCATCCAACGGTTGGTTTTTCCATTTTCTTTGAATTGATAGGGGTTGCTCTTTGGAGTGTATGATATATAAATATAGGTTTATAAGAGTAACTAAGTTTGACCTAGTTGGTCAAATTCGAAACGAGAACCAAATTGGCTGGATTTTCTACAAACACCATAAAATATTACAATCTCTCCATCGAGCGGTTGGTTTCTCCGAATTCATTTTCCACTTCATGGTTGCTTTAGAATGAACCTCAACAATTTAAATGTAATGTATAAGTCATACAACTTTAGGAGGAAAATTGGTATAGGCCAATGTGTTTGTAATTAAAATTAAAAAAAATTTTTTATCTCATGTCCACACACATCCATCGATAGAATATTTACAAACGTGATGTGAAAAAATAAGCACGTTTTGCGGTCGTCATGCCATTGGTCAACTAAGAAGACATACAAGTGACGACGGTTGACTAATTCGATCGGATTCGAAAATATGGTGAAATTGACTAAATTTTTTACTACACTCATAATTTATTGTAATAATCTTATCCAACGGTTGGTTTTTCCATTTTCTTTGAATTGATAGAGGTTGCCCTTTGGAGTGTATGATATATAAATATAAGTTTATAAGAGTAACTAAGTTTGACCTAGTTGATTGAATTCGTAACGAGAACCAAATTGGCTGAATTTTCTACAACCACCATAAAACATTACAATTTCTTCATCGAGCGGTTGGTTTCTCCGAATTCATTTTCCACTTCATGGTTGCTTTAGAATGAACCTAAACAATTTAAATGCAATGTATAAGTCATACAACTTTAGGAGGAAAATTGGTATAGGCCAATGTGTTTGTAATTAAAATTAATTTTTTTTTTATCTTATGTCCGCGCACATCCATCGATAGAATATATACAAACGTGATGTGAAAAAATAAGCACGTTTCGCGGTTGTCACGCCATCGGTCAACCAAGAAAACATATAAGTGACTACGGTTGACCAATCCGATCGGGTTCAAAACTATGGTGAAATTGACTAAATTTTTAATCACACTCACAATTTATTGTAAGAATCACATCCAACGACCGGTTTTCCCATTTTCTTTGAATTTATAGAGATTGCTCTTTGGAGTGTATGATATATATTATATAAATATAGATTTATATTTAAATTATGTAAAATTATATATATGTTTTTAGAAAACTATCCGTCCGTTTTCTAATCTACTGTTGGATCTGGAATAGATACCAGCTGTGAGACACTGAGACTAACTCATTAACACCTAAATGACCTAAACCTAAAGTCCTAAAGTTTTTCACTTTCTCAAGCCTCAGCCAGCTGCTCCTCTCGACGACTCAGAGTCTCAGACCTAAATCTCCATACCTCCATAGCTCCTCACAGCCTCCTCTCGACCTAAACCTCCATACCTCCATAGCTCCTCAGCCTCCTCTCGACCTAAACCTCCATAGCCCCATCGACTCACTTTCTCAGCCACGACTCAGGGACAGTGAAAGAGAGCTTGGAGAAGGTCGAGAACGAGATCTGATCTAGCGTGTTCCATTCCGGCTGGATATCCACCAACGATTTGAACACGGCGACTTCACGACGAGTTGGATTTGTTCATGTTGTAAAGCCAGTCACGGCGAGTTCCTCTCCTTCTCATTGTCCATCGCTATTTTTCTTTTCTTCCTCTTCCTTATCTCACTGGCTGTAGGAGGGGATAATCTGAGAGCAAAGATTTGATTGAGCAGGGACTGAAAGGTACTATTCTCTTCTCTTTTTGATTAGTTCATTTTCAGTTTCTGTTTTAAATGGAGCGATCTGACGAGTTTGAGTTTTATTTCTTTGTTTGTTCACGCTTCAAAACTCGAACATATATCTGCAATCGAGCAGGGACTGAAACGATGGCTTTTGAATCAAGCTAAAACGATGGCTTTTAAATCCTGGTTATGGCTTTTTTTTTCCAATTTTTTTTTCGAAGTTGGTGTTTTGATTCATTGGACAGGAGTTGAAAGAGTGATTATTTTTGATAGTTAATGAAATCCCTATGCTTTTCCCTCTTCTGCGTTGTCTCTGTTAATCAAAGATGAATGACTTGCCAAATTGTGAAGAACCATGTTTTTATGTTGTGATTCATTGCTTCTATTTTTTTTATTTTCAGCAAGACATATTTACTGGTTATTTATTCTTTAAATGGTCTTTGAATGTGTAGGTGAGACAAGTTGAATCCCATGAGCTTTCAACCAATCTCCCGCCTTAATCTTACTGGTAATGCTTTAATTGCTGCATTGTTGTCTTGGTCATTCAAGTCCCTAATTGTATATTTGATTTTAGTACAAGTTATAGCTTCTAATATAAAAAAGGATTGAGATACTGAGATCCATCAATTTGGATGATTTCAAGCATTTGATGTTTCTTTTATGAATATGTTGCCATAAAGTTGTTTGTGTTTGTCAGTTTGTGGTTGAAATTGATGATTTCCTACTCAAGGCTTTGGATAGTGATGAGACAATTATATTATTTCATTTTTACCATGCACTGCTGCTATTAGCATCACCTTCATTTACAAAGTTTACGATTGGAAATTTGAAGTGCTAGAGTAGCAGCTGTACTGATTTGGATGTCTAACATTGCTGTAATCCCTAAATTTAATGCTGATGCTCAGATATTCTAGTGCTCAGATATTTATTAACTGAACATGTTGCTCTGTATTATCAGATATGAGTCTAGACACACAAACTTGGGCTGAGTGATGGAAATGCATGGTTCACTGTTGTTCACAGTTCAGATGAGCCTCAATGTTGCCAAGTCAGGTGCGAAGAAGAGGAACAACCTTAAAATGGACAACAATATGCCTAAGTAGATATAGAAGTTGTATTATTAATCTGCTTTTGTTTTAAGTTGTAATTGGGAATGGTTTTGGACTTTTGTTATAGTCCCCCATTCCCTACACTTTATATTTTTCGTATTTTTATTTCAATAAATTCAATCGGGCGTGGGGATGAGCCTCCCAGTTCGGCTGAGTTTCAAACCCCTTAAAACGAAAAAAATATCATCCTTAAACATGTCTTTGTAAATAAAGCCCGGCCCGGCCAGGCCCGAAAAAGCCTGCAAGGCCCGCCTTATATGAACGGGTTTGGATCTTATGATTTATAAAGAAGCCCGGCCCGACCTGGCTCTATTTAAAACAGTAATTAGGCCCGGCTCGGATGCTCCAAGCCCGCTATGAATGGGCCCGTTGACGAGGCCTATGAAGCACCCATTACTCCTTTAAAGCGGCTTTATACATAAAACTATGGCAGCCTCTGGTTTGCCAATGGCAAATTGGCGACTCCTTTGGAAAGAACTAGTGTCCAATTGTACTACGATTATTTGGTAGGACAAATTCTCCGGTGGAAAATTCAAGTGTATTTGGAGGGTAAATTTGAGAATTTAAAAACAGAAACCTTGAGAAATATTATAAAAATGTAAATGGAGTGTGGTTTGTACTTTGGGGAGTGCAAATTTCACTCCCCAAATTACAGATTACAGTTCCATAAATGACTAAAATTTGTTTTTCAATTGGAAGTGGTGCATATTGTGGTTCTTTTGGTACTTCTGTAAGCCTTGCACCTCTATTGAGTAATGCCTGAGTCGCAGCATCAAGGTCTGGCCCAAATTGAGCAGAGGCGGCCTCTTCGCGATATTGTGCCAATTCTAGTTTTGAACTACCGCAGACTTGTTTCATAATTTTCAACTTAGCGGTAGACCCGACGCGACTGCCAGATAAGCTAAAGTTAATAGCAAGTCTAATTCCGCTATAAAAGAGCTTTGTTTCCGAACAGATTTGTCTATCAGTAATGGAGATCACATTGGTTGGAATATAGGCCGACATGTCTCTAGCATTCCCCCTTCTCCCCGCGTGATTGGTCAAACCAGTAATTATAGTTCCAGCTGCTAGCAATGCATGGTTAAACCTAACCCTACAACTAGCAAATTTCATTTCAAAGTATATATATAATGATCTGCATCTTACCAATTCATTGATTCTCTACAACTGCAAGTTTCATAATGGTGTTAAGTACCAACTAAAATCTCAACTAGAGGTGGCAAACGGGTTGCTAGGCCCAAGCATGGCATGGTTAAAATTGGCCCAACACAACCTGAGCAAGATTAAGTGTGGGTTGGGCCAGCACGTCCCATTCTAGCGGGTTGGGTTGGGCTCAGGTATATTAACCTATGGGTCAGCCCAGCCCGAGTCTGTTATGGGCCTGACACGGCTCGAGCACAATATGTTGTAGGCTGGCATGTTGCAAAACCTAAAATTTCCTCTTAATTTAAAAATATAGAAAATTTATAATGATGAGATTCGAACTACGATTATGTGTTTAGCCCAAAAAATGCCCTAATTAGTTTCATTTCCCCTACTGCCTTCACACCTTCGGTGCCTTTCTTTTCTTTAGGATCTTCCTTTAGCAGTGTCAATTAGAGGCTAATGTCGCCTATAGAAAGCGATTTGAATACTTTTTACAGTTTATTTGTATGTTAACATTATTTCCTATGAAATAATAATAAAAAAAAGTAAATGATACAGAAAATTGGCCTTCATTCTATTAAATTATTCTCAGTTCCGAAATTTGCCATCTTTCCACTTCGGGCTGATAAAAAAAAAATATGAAGAGGCACTTCTTCCTACTAAAGAAGTAAAGGCCATACTAACATAGGTGGTTTAAGAACCAATCCAGAGTGCTCGGAACCAGAAGCATCCACTGGATGCTGTTGAAACTTCCTTTGCTACTTTCTTTTGGGTCGACTAAAATGGGTGAAGCTTTTACTGTTACGTCCTGGATCGCAAGTTATTGGTTTACTAGTCTTTCAGATGGTAAACAACATCTACTTTTACTTTTGACTCCATTTCAATCTTTTAGGGGGCCATAAAAATTGACTTTTTGTTCGGGTCATTTTTTGATAAAATTTCCTTCATGAAAATTATAGAGGACGTTAAGTCGAGTCCGAGGACACGTGGTACCCTTAAATTGGAGTTCGTATACGAAAGTTATGATCGAAATACTAAAGTTACTGTTCATGATAACTTTCTATATAAGGAAAGTTACTGTGGTAAGTTTTCATTTCAGGAACTTACCCTCTGGTTTCTCTCTCCTGCTCCCTCTTTCTCTCTCCCCAACCTTGTCACCTTTTTCAGACCATATCTCCTCCGTCCGGTGGCTGATTTTGACGTCACATGTACTGTTGGAAAGCTCTCTTCCTTCTCTTCAATTCTGTGTGTGGTTTGGTAGCTTGGTTGGGACTGTGGAAGGTGCATCAAGGAGAAGAAGATCACTGCGTTGTTGTGTTTCGGGTTTTTGGTCAGAACTCGGGTTTCCGGCCACCTCCAACGACGATTCTTGTTGGGACTTTGAGCTATTGGACCATACAACCATCTCTCAAAGTCTCTTGTTCCAATTTGAAGTGTAGAGCATGAATCGAAGGATTGAAATCAAGGATTTCAATTTCCCCTCTTTGCTTTCGAGGTCAATTCCTGACTTTTGGCTTCAAATTAGACTTTGATGTAGTTATGGAAGTTGTTGGGCTTGATGAGAGGAAGATTTTGGCATAGGTGTTGATACTCGGTTTGGGAAATGCCTACGCGCCGCCATTATTGGTGGCTCCTGGGCCACGTGGGGGCTAATTTTGGCTTCCTAAGTTTGCTGATTGCATTCCTTGTAACTTGTGGAGCTTGTTGGTGTGTGTTTTGTAAAGATTGGAGGAGGTATAATATTGATTGTGATTTTCCGAAGTGTAGAGTTTGGGTTTTCGATTTACGAGAATCCGACCGTTAGATTTTTCTTGATTCTATTCTAGAATACTTAAATCGACTAATCGATCGTGGTTGTGAAGTTTGAGATGAATCCGAGGAGAAATGGAGATATTGGTTTACCAGGGGTTTTTGGGTTTCGTTTTAGAATCGTATTTAACTTTTGAATCGCCGTTTACGAACTGTAATTTTGAACAGATGAGGTAGCACCCATCGCTCGATGATTATCCATACGCTTGGGCACATTAGCTGTATACTGTGAGTGGACTTTTGTTTTAAATAATGATGCATGCGTTTATTTCTTAAATTAATGTCTTGTTAAATTATCATATCATATTATTGAGCATTGAATTGGTTTTGGATTATAACTTGATTTATTGATTGATTTTCTGATATTAATTTGATATATGAGTTTGTTATGCTCGGATTTGGACTCATGATTTATGTTGATTTTTGACGAATTATTTTCTGAGGTGATTTCCAGAAATAAACTTAATATTTTATTCGTCGATTTTGAGATTTTTTTGAAAGGTTTTTGCAAATGGGATTTTCGAGGAATTATATTCATATATTGATTCTTGCTTATTTGTTGATGGATTTGAGAATATTCTCCCAAGATAGGGGCACATCGTCAATGTATTTGAATTACCATGAGATTCTCCAAGTACGGTTGGGAATCGTACTCGTGTTTTCTATTGTGATATTTTGGAGAAGCCTTTGGATTTATGGATTTAATGGTTTTCAAATGTTTTTCCTATGCCATACTAATGGTGATTATTCATGGTAGCATGTAGTCCGCCTTTGTGGTGACGTGATGGGATCACGAAAGCCCGTCCGCCTTTGTGGCACTCGGTTGCTGCCTTTGTGATGGTAACTCTGAAGCCTAGTATCCTTTTCACTGCACGTAGTGGCGTAAGAGCATATACGAAAGTATGTGAGTACTTTAGCCTGGGAGGCTCACACGTATGGCTATCGTCTTCCCCTACTTATACTTTATTATTATTTTTGACTAGCAGGGCTGGTCCATTTTCATTTAACCAGCGGGGCTGGCTTGTTTTTACGGGATTCTTGGATTTAAAGATTTTGCATGCATCAAGGTTTTTGACTACATCAAATTGTTGGAAAGTATTAAAGCTTATTTCATGTAAATTATCTTGTTTATTTATTTTTGTCCACTCACGTTAACGTGTTTTTCAATTACTTTCCCCTAAGCCATTCAGTTTCAAAATGCCCAATGTGTAGGTTAGATTAGTTGAGTTAGTTGAGGTCAGGCGTACATGGAGTTGAGGCATAGTTTTCACTATTTCCGCATTGTAGGATCTATCGATCATTTACCCTTTTTACTCTTTATTCTTATTTACCTTTTGTTTTAGAGTTGCTCTGAAAACCTGTGGGATTAATGTTGTTAAGTTAAGACTTGTATAATGTGAATTAGGAAATGTTGTGTTTTGGGGAGCATGATGGCTCCAGGAGTTGAGTTTGGTGTTTGATATTAGAAGTGTAAATGTCTCTCTATAGGTTTTGTGTAGTCCATTTCTAGGGGAAGTTCTGCCAAATTTTTGGTAGAATTTCTTCTAAGGTGGGCCCTGGAGGGCCATTTCGGATTTCAGGGTGCAATTCGGGGCGGGTCCTGTCATCTACTATACCCGTCTCTGACTTGGCTTTTTCTGTTGAAACGAATGATCTAGAAATGATCAAAGGCTTGATGTTGTTGTTTGACAGACCGACGCTTGGAGGTGCTTTGCTTGGCGAATGGCACTTGGCGTTCAGTATTGGCGGATCACAATTGCTGATTGATGGTGAAGTCTGGGTTTTAGTCATGGGTGTTGAGAGAATTTATCTGGGTGTCCAGAGGAAATACTACTACAATCTTGACAGAGTGCAAGGAACTAGCGTTAATGCTAATGATAGTGGTAAGCCGCTAAGCTGCATCGAATTTTGGTATGGCAGTGGTTCTTGTTGGTGGTGCAAAAAGAAGCAAGGCTACATCAAATTTTGGTTATGGCCTGCTTTTATGCTGACCGACCCAAAGTTCTTTTGCATTTTTGAGTGTCTTGACAATGCATGAGTATCTTATCAATGCTTGTTGTTGGATCTCGTTATGCTTGCTTCGTCAATGTAATTTTTTCTTTTTTGGCGGGGGCTTGTCAATGAGCTATGATTGTTGTTAGCTTAAGCTTGCCTAGCATGATGCATTACAGGGGCTCGGCAATGAGCTATGATTCTATGATTGGTAAGTGACGAAGCCTTTGTATCAGCTTCTCACAGACTGGGCCAATGTTAACATCTAAATCTACGGTGGTCTAGTTAACGTGAGAGAGAGAGAGAGAGAGAGAGAGAGAGAGATGTGTAGCGGTTAGTCTCTCGCCTTAGCGGGAGACTACGTCCACTTTAATTGCATTATATGAGTTTTGGGCCTTGGGGCTCAAATGGATTACAAAGTATGTAATTGGATGATTATCTAAGTGGGAGGATGACAGGGTCCGCCCCGGATTCCACCCTGAAATCCGAAGTGGCCCCGCGGGACCCACCTTTAAAGAAGGTTTACCAAAAATTTCGGCATAACCTCCCTTAAAAATGGGCAACCCAAAACCTGTAGAATTTCAATTTCACTTCTAAACAACCCTCCCAAAACTCCTGGAGCCACCCTGCTCCCAAAACCGCACAACTTCACAATCTAGAGTATCAAATTATCTCATTAACACAAATTACAACCACGTCATAGGTTACAATGTTTATACAAAAATCTCAAGGTTATCAGAGCAATCTAGAACCAAAAGAACAACGATACACATAGTAGGTTAGCAAGTAACCTACGAGGGATAGGTGACAGCGGTGGTGCTAAGCCTCAACTCCTAAAGCCGGACAGTTACACTGCGAACTGGGCATTTGAAACCGAAGGGCCCAGGGGAAAGTACATAAAAACGAACGTTAGCGTTAGTGGACAAAAATAAACAATTTTTTTTTTTTAAAAAGGATTTTATACTTTCCCACATTTATTTCTTTAAAATAAATTCCGATGCATGCAATAATTAAGAAAAGACCGACTAGCCCCGCTAGTCAAGAACAACAACAAAAGAACATGGGGAAAATGGGTTCACCATACGGGAATGGAGCCCCTCAGGCTCAACCTACCCTCGACTGCCACTCACACATAGATTGTGCGAGGAGGAGAACTAATAACCTCAACTTCCATTCACACATAGATTGTGTGAGGAGGAGAATATCACCTCGACTACCACCCACGTGAGAAGGAGAAAGCTACCTCACAGCCACTCACAAACACAAAGTAAGTGAGGAGGAGACCTATTCACATGACCCGCGTATGGTGAGGAAGAAGATCGTAGAGAGCCAATAAATCTGTATAGTTTTCCCACATATCTCACGCAATAAGAATCCAAGTGTATAAAGACGTGACCCCGCACGCCAAGATCATCTCAAATTCAAAATAAATAGGCAGAAATAATATTATTCGTAAACCGGAACAAAATCCATTTCCAAAATCAACAACAAGGCATTCTCAATGCCAAAACCGAAGTCGATATAAAAAGAGGAAATACAACTCCATCGAAATCCCATTTTGAAACTCCTTTAAAAGTCTCAAATCGAAATAAAATATAATTAGAGAATAATTCCGGAAATCACCTCGGAAAAAAGATAATTTCACCATTAAGATTATAACTCAAAAGCAATTTCGGAAACGAATCAATAATCAAAGTATTAATATGAGATAATACGAAATCAACTTATAATCTCATACCCGAAATGTAAATTGATGAATAAATAGAGCATATTTTTTAAAATAATGCATGCATCAATTACTTAAAAACAAAAGTCCACTCACGATATACGGCTAACGTGGTATCCAAGCGTAAGGATCCTTGTCGAGCGATAGGTCGGTATCACGTCCTGTACACAATTATAATCCGTAAACAACAATTTGATAAATATTTACGATAATCAATAATTAATCTCAAAACCCACAACCTCAACTTCTCCAATCCTCTTCCACACCCAATCAAACTTCACCATTAAAATCCATCCGTCGGTTAATGTATTCCATATCGGAACAAGGGAAATCCGAAGGTCGGATTCCTACTATTCAACAACCGAAACTCCCAAACTTCGGAAATTCATAATCCATGTCAAACTTCTCCCAAAATTAACCAAAATCACATATTTAACCTCTACAACAATTATAGAATTTAATAAGCTAAAAATTGAAATTGAAAAGCACCCCTACGCGCCTCCACGCGCAACCTACAGTGACGGCGCGTGGGCCCCACGCGCCGACGGCCACCACCTCCGATGGCCACCAAATTTCGGCAGCAACAACTACTCAACACGCCCAATCTTTTTCTCAACTACAACACAATCTAATTTTACCTTGAAACAATCGAAATCAACCGGTGAAGAAAACCCAGAAATTCCAAACCCTAGGTTGTCGATTCTGCCTCTACACGGAAAATTGGAATGCAAGGCCTTAGGGGAAATGATCTCCGTCGAAAACCGAGCCTTCGACGGCAAAATGGTGACTGGAGGTGGCCTGAATCGCCGGAAATCGGCAAAAATGGCTAACTGCCACCGTAGCTTCCTCCGCTCCAAATCGAGCTTCTCCGGCCAAATCACCGTAATATACCTCCACAGACGTGACAAGGGGAAGAAACCGAGCTTGAGGGTGGCTGGATTACGTCCTGGGTCGGCCGGAGGAGGAAGAAACAGGAGGGGAAAGAGATCGGGCCGAGAGGGGAGAAAGAGTCGGGGAGAGAGAGAAAGGAGAGTTACCCGGTTGGGTAGGTTTCCAAAAATAGAAATCTACCAACAGTAATTTCCATATATATATATAACTTACCATGAACAGTAAATTCTACATTTTTAGCCATAACTCTCACATACTAAGTCCAATTTTTACGTACTACATATGCACGCGCTCGGTTTAACGTCCCCTACAACTTTCATGAAGAACATTTTCTCAAACTTTGACCCGAACAAAAAGTCGACTTTTAGGGCCACTAAACGTACTGAAACGATAGTAAAAGTGAAAATAAAAGTCGTTTACCGTCCAAATGGCTAGTAAACGAGTAATTGAGATATGGGACGTTACAGAGGAGGTCCCCTTTAAGAGAGCCTCCCCTCTTACACTTGTTTTCAAACATGGGACTCCAAGTCCCCTTTCTACTCTACAAAGGCTTATTGTGAAGCATCTTGGCAAGGCCGAGAGAAGGTGTCTTCCTGGCAAGGTCTTGGCCGCTTCTGACTACCTTGGGCTAGTTGGATGTTGGGCTATGAGATGTATATTGTGGTCTGACCCTCCATGGCTCATGGGCTGACTAAGAGAGTGTTAACTATGCTCGGTGACATAGCAAATTCTCCATACCAGTGGAGATATGTACATAAGGCAACTGAGCTGGCGTGGGTTCGTGATTGAAGTTCACCATTCTCTTATTATGGATCTTATCATGTCTCCTTTGTTGGTCCCCTAGCAACTTCATATTAGCTGGCTCAATTGTTTGTACCAGATTTCTCAAATGACTTTCTGTGTATCACATATTTTTCGCTAAGGTAATTAGGTAGCTAAAGCTTTGTCAAATTATGGTATGACTTCTCCTAATATGGTATGGTAGGATGCTCCTCCATCTTTTATTTTATCACATTGTAATAGTGAATAATACGGTATTCCTCAATTTCGGTTATGATAGGTTGTTTCTTTTTGTTGGCTTTGTAGGGAGGTTTGGTTTGGTCCTCCTCCTAAGTTGCTATTTTTCTTCTTATTTTTTAATAAATTCAAATAAGGGAAAGGGTGGTGGGTTTCTAGGTGTTGTGGTCATGTCTCTTTGGAGAGGGTAGGCACTAGTCGCAAAGACTGCTAACGAAGATCTAATATCGTTTAATCATTTATTTGCTTCTGAAAAAAAAAAAAAAAACAGTTGGACACAAGAGATGGTTCATCTAATTAACTTGTCGAACAAAATAATTAATGGAAGACTTGAATAACGTACCAGACTTAAGTCACTATACATATCTATTGAATTAGATAGCGCGCTAAAATAAAAATACTAGGACCTTAACCTCTAGAATTACTGTCATTCAATATCAGGACCTTCATTAAGTTTTCTTCCTCTTCCCTCTATGCAAATCGAAGAAAATGCTTTATGCTTGTCATCTACTCGAACAAAATGCTTTATGCTTTATGCTTGTTTAGGTGACTTGGATGAATGGACTTCATCTATATGTTGCTTCATTCACTTGGATAGAAGAAGATACCTAATCAATATATCAAATTAAGAATTGAATCTGGCCACGTTGAGTTGCTATATAAGTTGCCCATGTTTTCTATTTATCAACATACATCAATTACTACTTCTTTGAATAAACTCTGTCTCTTTCTTTCATCCAAATCATCATGGAGTTCATCTACAGCATAGCAGAGACAGTCTTGGGTAGGCTAACCTCCTATGCTTCCCAAGAAGTCTCCTTGGCATGGGGTGCTCGACTTGAGCTCATCAAGCTCAATGAGACCTTATCTGTCATCAAACTAGTGCTCGAGGATGCATAGAAGAAGCAAGTGAGGAATCCCATAATCACTCATTGGTTGGGAAATCTCAAAGATGTTTGCCATGACGTTGATGATGTCTTGGACGAATTGGAGTTCCAAAAGTTGCGATTGAAAGTGGAGGTCGAGAACTGTGGGAAGATCAAAGGAAAGGCATGCCAATTTTTTTCCCGTAGGAATCTAGTAGTGTTTAACTTCAAAATGGGACATAAAGTGAAAGAGATTAGAGAACGACTCAATGAAATTGGTAATGAAAAGAGAGAGTTTGCTCTCCTTGAGGTTGCTAAGATAGTTAAAGATCATCATGCGCCCCAAGGGATGTACAATAATATAAGAGAGACTGACTCTTTAGTGAAGGCTTCATATGTTATTGGAAGAGATGATGATAAACAGATTATCAGCTATCTCTTAAATTACACTGATATCTCTAGTGACGAGGATATTTATTTTATTTCCATCCTTGGGTTAGGAGGGTTGGGAAAGACAACTCTTGCTAAATTGTGTTAGAATCATTATGGACTTGTCACACATTAACATAAAGTAAATTGATAATTATCTTAATGTCAAAACTAGTTCAACATGGACACAAACTATAAACCAATAATTGTAGCTTAATGAAAGAGTGTATCAATTCATTAAGGTTAATAATCATATTCTTAGTCTGCAAGAAAGACTATAATGATGTGTTACATTAAGAATCTAACTAGGAAACCTAATCCTACAAGGAATGCTTTAATGGGAAGCTTCTTGAGGTTTAAGTCTCCTATATATATGGATGAATTGGTCTCTGTTGCCACCACGATTAATTGCATTAGTTCTGTCCATTGAGAAGCAAGTTGGTAAGCAACAGAAGACCATATTCTAGTGATCGAGGTTGCAGCTGCAGTAGATGGAATTCACACCTGTGATTGCAGAAGGTAAGTTTTTGGTCTTGTTGTGATTGTTGTCAAGTTTTGTGCATATATTGTGAGCATGAATATATGGTTTACAAATTGATGTATAATGATAGCATGGTAGAGAAGAAGTTTGAGATGAAAATGTGGATATGCATCTCAGAAAACTTTGATATCCGAACATTAATTTGTGGCATTATCAATGCTGCAATTGAACAAAAATGTGATGAGGATGAAAGTTTGGACCTTATGAAAAGAAGATGGCAATATACTTTGCGAGGTAGAAAGTTTTTGTTAGTGTGGATGATTTTTGGGATACAGAGTTAATTGGGGTAATGATTGAAAAATGGATTAGTTTAAAAATTTTATTAAATGTGGGAGCTAATGAAAGTAAAATCATCATCACAACACAAAATAGATCAGTTACTTCACTTGCAGTCTCGTACACATACATCTTTTGAAAGGTCTTTCCGACGAGGACTGCACGTCCTTGTTCATCACAAGGGCATTTAAAAGAGGAGAGCAATAGTGCTATCAACATTTGATATAAATTGGAAAGGATATTATGAAGAAGTGTGGAGGAGTTCCTTTAGCAGTTGCTACTGTAGGGAGCATGCTCTATTTGAATACAGATGAACATTGATGGTTGACTGTTAGAGATGATGACATGTGGAGTATAGGGAATTACAATATTCTAGCTGCACTCAGATTGAGCTATGATGCATTGCCACAACACTTGAAACCGTGTTTTGCATTTTGTTCACTTTTCCAAAAGGATTTTGAGTTCTACAGTGCAATGTTGGTTCCATTGTGGATAGCACAAGGCTACCTCAAAACATGCAAGAAAAATGAAGATTTTGAATAGATGGGTGTAGTCTATATAAGGGATTTTGCTCTAGGTCTTTGTTTCAAGTTGAGATAGATCTAAAAACCTTAATTAAGTTTAAAATACATGATCTAGTTCATGAATTAGAATTTTGGTGGCACAAATAGAGACTCCACAGTCAATTTCTGTCCCTCTAGTTCTTTGGAAATGGTTCAACATGTGTCAATATCCGAAAAAGACTTACTTGGAGAGGAGGCACAAGTACCCGATTTCATGCTCAAGTCAAACAAATTGCGAACCTTTCTAATTCTTGAAGATGGCTAGATGAATCAACATTTTCTGAAGACATGCATCTCGAGATTCAAATATAAACAGGTGCTAGCTCTCAACGGGTCGCCTCTTGAGGAGCTACCAAGTTCAATTGGTAGTTTGTTTCATTTGAGATTTCTCGATTTGTCTTTTAATAGTAAGATAAAAAGGCTTCCCTATTCCATCAATAAGCTGCTGAATTCAGAGACCTTGCACCTTGGGGGTTGTGACGCACTTGAGGAGATACCCAAAGACATTGGGAACCTGATCAACCTACGAACCCTGACAATATCAACAACAGACGTATTTGCCAAAAGGAATTAGATGCTTCACGTCACTTCAATTTTTTATGGTTTGATGGATGTGTCAATCTTAAATCTTTGGGTGAAGAGATCAAATTCCTCAACAACCTTTGCAAATTGTGGATTAGCAGTTGTAATAATTTGGAATCCTTGCCACCAAATATGGAACACATGACCGCTTTAGATACTTTGGTGATCGGTGATTGCGAGAAGCTTCAGTTGATGAGATCAGGGGAAGGTCCTCGAGGCCTTCGATCATTGATTATCGAAAATTCAAGTTTGGAGGCTTTGCCCCCTTGGCTCATTGAAGATTCTGCAGACACTCTATAGAGCATATCACTTGATGGATGTCATAATCTCACAGCACTTCCGGAGTTGATAAACTTCACATTCTTCGAGCAACTACACATTGAAAAATAAGACGATAGCCATTCTCCTGCAGCTGTCCAACACTAAGTAAGTTTTGGCTTAGGTCTGGAACAAACAAGACATCATGAATCTGCTTTACTACCTTCTTAGTTTTGACTGCAATGCTTCATTTCCCCTCATTGCCGAGCTTTATCTTCGGAGTGACTGAGGTATCCAGATCAACAAATATTTTTTCATACCCTGACATGTGATTACTACAACCACTGTCAAGATACCAGGTCCTTTATGTAGAATCGCTGTAAATTAATCTATATGTAATTAGGATTCTATTTAATTAGGATATCCTATAATTATGGAAAGTTTGTTTCCTATTAGAGTTAGACTACTCCTTTGTACTTGTATATATACCCTCATTGTGGGATGAATAAAATATAAAAAATTAACCCCGAATTGAAGTATTCTTTTTTACTTGGTATCAGAGTAGGTTCAATCCTTTGAACTTGCGCTGCATCCTTTGAATCCTGAATCCCGAAGAACACCACAAACCGCTGCATACCACCACCATTGAAATCAAACCATCCTGAATTTCAAACCACCATCACCCTACTTTTTTTTCGGAAAAAGAAAATTTTTTTTTCCAAAACATTCATATATATATATATATATATATATATATATTTTTTTTTTTTCGGAAAATCCAATCCTGCGAAAATCATGAATTCCTCAATGGTGCAATCAGAGAAACAAGCTATGGGGCATTCGGTGACTACCGGATTTTTTGTTATGGCTCAACGCAAACAGGATCCTCCTCCAGGCTTCTCAGAACCTTCTCCACGCCATCCTCTGGGTAAACCAAATCCATATGCAAACAAAAGGTGCATTATCTGTGGGGAATTAGGTCATAGCAAGGAGCGGTGCTATGAAGTGATTGGTTACCCTGATTGATGGGACTTCACTAAGAAACTGCGAAAGAATCTGGGCAAGGCCGCTGTTACTACTACAAAGGAAGTTTACCTAGACAATGTCTCCGCTAATATAGCGCAGTTAGGTATGAAGGGTAAGGTTACTTTTAATAGTACATGGATAATTAATACAGGTGCATCTGACCATATGACCAATGACCCAAGTCTTGTGAAAAACCTTAGATGTTCCCCTCAAGACGTTGTCTCTACTGTTGATGGTACTCTAACTCGGGTCACCGGAGAAGGTTCTATTGCTTTATCTGATACCTTAACCCTTGAATCTATCTTAGTTGTTCCATCACTAGCTTATAATCTCTTGTCTGTTGGTCAAATTATTTTAGCTCTTGCATGTATTGTGACCTTCTATCCGTCTTTCTGTGTGTTTCAGGACATTCTGACTCGACGGATTCTTGGTTATGGTGTTAGAATGGGGAAATTATACTATCTGGATCTGACAGAGACTGGAAAGAAATAGAAGCATCTTTTGGGACAAGCTAATCAGATCAACGGGGTAGAGAATGCGAAGGAAGCTGTATGGTTATGGCATCGCCGTTTAGGTCATCTATCCTTTAGTTATCTTAAGAAGCTGCAACCTCATTTGTTTTCAGTTGTTAGTGATTTGGATTTCCATTGTGACATTTGTGAACTGGCCAAGAGTCATCGTATTTCATATTCACCAAGTCTTAATAAAAGTCCTGTTCCTTTTATGAAGATTCACTCTGATGTCTAGGGTCCTGCGAAAATTCCTTCTCTTTCTGGAGCTCGGTATTTTGTAACGTTTATTGATGATTGCACTCGCATGACATGGGTGTCATTACTGAAGAATAAAAGTGATGTATTTGGAATGTTTACTGAATTTCACAAAATGGTGGCAACTCAGTATCAACAACCCATCAGAGTCTTTCAGTCTGACAATGGTGGAGAGTTTGTGAATGGCCCTATGATTGAGTTTTGCCGGTCACATGGAATACGTCATCAAACCTCCAATTCTTATACTCCACAACAGAATGGTTTAGCAAAATGGAAGAACAAGCAGTTGATGGAAGTTGTTCGTGCTTCCTTGTTTGGCATGAATGTACCTCGGTCCTATTGGGGAGAAGCAGTGAAATTAGCAACATATCTTATCAACCGTACTCCTTCAAGGGTGATTGAGTTTCAAAATCCTCATAAGAAGCTTCAAACACTTTTGACCATCCCTTCTATGCCTAATTTGGAGCCCTGGGTGTTTGGGTGCACAGCTTATGTTCATATTCCCAAGCCTCAACGCAGCAAGCTTGATCCCCGTGCCCGTAAGTGTATATTTGTTGGTTATGCTGACTTCCAGAAGGATTATCGATGTTATGATCCTCTTACTGGCACTATACATGATGTTGCTTTTCTTGAATTCGAGCCTTATTACTCAGGGGGAGCTTCTCAGTCATCCCTTCAGGGGGAGAGAGGTTTTGAAGGGAATCCTCGTTCTATTATTGATTTTGATGTCTTTGAAGATTTGGAAAATTTGGAGGAACGATTTGAAGGTAGAAATTCAAAAACAGAAAATGCAGTTGCTGAACAGAGCATTGTGAATTCCGAAAAAGAAAATGCGATTGCTTAACAGAGTGCAGTTGCCGAACATAGCATTGTGAATTCCGAAACAGAAAATGCGACTGCTAAACAAAGTGTTGTGAATTCTAAAACAAAAAATGCAACTGTTGAACAGAGCGTTGTGAGTTCCGAGACAGAAGAGACAACTTTTTTGGATAGTTTGAATTAAAATCAAGTCGTATCTGAAGCTCACACACAAGATATTCCCCCTTCTGCATCACCAACTGAAGATCCCTGTCAGAATGATCCACATCAGGTACCCCTAAACTTTAATGAGTCTTCTGGGTTAGAAAGTGTCGAACCTAGGAAATCACAAAAGGTTTATGTCTAACCAGATATCAAAGCCAAAACTAAATACCCTATAGCTAATTTTATGTCTAACCATAGGATTTCTAGGTCACATGCACTTGTTGTTGATCAATTATCTACTGTATTTATTCCTAGTAAGGTGCACGATGCATTGACTGATCCAAAATGGACAAAGGCGATGAATAAAGAATTGGAAGCTCTTCAAAAGAATCACTACAACAATTCAAGGCTTTTACTGTGCAAAATTTACGACGTGCAATTTTTCGTGCCGTAAATGTTACTCTTTTACGACGTGCATTTTACGCACGCCGTAAATAACCTTTGTCATTAACTCTTTTACGGCGTGCATATATAGCATGCCGTTAATAAACTTGTCAGCTAGTCTTTTACGGCGCGCAGAAATAGCACGCCATAATTGTGTCATATATTTTATGGCGCACATTTTATGCACGCCGTAAAAACATACAAAAAAAAAGCTTATTTACGGCTTGCAAAAAAGCATGCCGTAAAAACATGTCTAAAAAAGCTTAATTACGGCTCGCAAAGAAGCATGCTGTAAATAATGATTTGTAAGGCGCGAAATTTTCACTGAAAGATTTGGTTTCCCTCTCAAGTTCTCTCTTTCCTCTTTTCTCAACTTTCCCGAAATTTACTAACTTTTGTTAGTTTTCTAGTCTAAGAAAGTCATGCCCTTTGCAAACTCCTCACCAATTCGCAACTTCGCAATGCCCCAAACCTAATAGCCAAAATCCCAGACCTTCCTATGAGTTCTCCTCCGCAAGTTCTTCTTCTCGTCTAATCACCCAGTTCGCTTGCAAAAATCTCAACTCTTCCCCACCCAAGTTCTTCTCTTGGGCTATCGGATTTCGCGACAGGGGTTGTGCATGTGTTCAATCGAGGACGAAGAGAACATCTCAGATTGTGATTTCTAATCATAAATTCAGGTATGGCCATATGATATTGTGGTTCATATGGATTTTGGAAAATTTGATTGGGTTTTTATCTCAAAAGTGAATCTGTCCAAAATTTAGGATTTATAGCTGGGTATTTGGTTATCTAAGAGGGGTGTCTGCTTGATATGTAGTATCTGAAACTTTTGGTTTGATTGAATGTATTGAATTGGTTTGATAGATGCGATGGAGTTTCTGAACTTGGTAGATGACTCGGTTCAAGCATATCAAACTCTTATGCACGATTTGGATGAGTTTCTGAAGAACTATGACAAGGTAGCTATACCTTCTAGCTAAAATCCCAGACACCCAAATCTAGCTAGCTATGCCTTATGTCTTCTCAAGTTCTCAGTGCAAATTTGTATTTATGATTGGCAGTAGCTCTAGACTCAAATCGATGCGATGCCCAGCCACCATTCCCTCAAACTTTAGCGAGAAACCCCAACAAGCGTCGTCATCTCCACCCCTCTTTATTGTCTCGCGCTGGTGAAATTGGTATCTCTCTTTCCTTCTGTCTCTCATGGGTTTAATTGCGATGGCTTTTAATTAATGGTTTAGGTTTGACTCGAATGAATTTTGGGTAGTATCATTTGGTTTAATTTTGTTTTGTTGTGAATGCAATTTGCTTAGAGTTTGTTAGATTGCATTTGAATTTCAAGTGAATTTCAAGATTTTGATTTTTCTTTATTGCAGTACCACACTATCTACTCTTTCTCAGCCTTGCAAGCTTCTTTATGAAAGCTTCAATCTTTTGGGTGCCAAGCTTGTGTTTCATTCGCATGACATCTGTTTGAAATTGTTCTTTTTGGCTTTGTTGTAGGTAGAGTTGTTCAAGCGGTGCCGATTGGAAGTACCATAAGTATTTTCTTGAGGTATAGTAACACTCTTAGATTTAGACTTCTTAAAAGTTAATGTTACTCAAAACCAAATTTGATTAAAAGAATTAGAGCCTCGAGTTTTGTCGAGTGATTTAAGTTATCTATTGTTCTAATCAGTTACCATGTTAGTTCTGAGTTCTAACTCAAAATATTCTAGCTTAAAGTGTGTAGTTGTACACTTATTAAATATATTCTTTACTAATTGTTCTTTGTTCTCTTCTATAGTTTGCTGCAAAAACAGGGGTTTAAAAGCTAAGAACATATTCTCTAGGTATGTTATTAAGCTTGATACACTCAATCCATATATAAAGTTAAAATTGAGGTAATATATTCGGTTCCCATCTCCATCATCATTACAATCTATTCCACTTCAAATTTTCTCTGTGCCTCAGTAGAATATGATAGGTTAAGTATTATCTTGCAATTGGAGTTTTTCTTTGTTACCATCTGCATGGGTCCAATGTTTGGTTTATTAGCTAGATAAGTACTCTTCTAATTTCCTTGCTGGTTGCTTTGGAAGATGATAAAAAGCTTTTCAATTATTTTGATATGTGTTGTTTAGTCATCCATGTTCAGGAAGACATAAACTAAAGGGGCAGGCAATGGGATCCTCCATATGCTCTTTGCTCTCCAGGTTGAGATTTATGTTTTTGTATTTCTACAACAATCATGTAGTGATATTTTTCAACCCCTTATGTTTCCTACATTTTTTTGACACGTACTGGGTAGCACTAACAACCAAAGTTTGTCTTTGGTGGGTATTATCTTTTCAAAAGAATGTACCTAATAGTTTGAAACTTCATATTTTTATTAGAAGGTGGAGGGGGTGAATGGTTTGGTTTCGAAACTTGTTGTTGTAGCAATGTAAGAGAAGCCACACTTGACAAATGTGAAGCATTAGTGTGCAGCAGCTCTGTATGTATAATAATGTGGCCATATGTTTTAACAAACAGTGAAAATACTCTTCTTTAGTAACTCAATATTCAATTAGATTTCAAACTCTAGCTTGTATATTCGTCAGTCGTAACTATGAATGACTAATGGGATCAATAATAACATGTTTGCTTCCACGGGGTGGAGCAGGGCAGATCCTATTTTCCTAGAGGTCATGGATCTGATCAAGGGTCTTTCTGTAACAGACTAAAATATGAACACAAGAACTTAGTGTGCAGCAGCTCTGTAGGAGAATGTCCTAAGACATACTGGGGAACTATAGTAAATAATAGGTTGAGAATGATGTGGTAACTTTTTCTTGTGTTCTTAAATTAATGTGGCAACTTTTGCTTCTGTTATGCTCACTATCTATTTCCTTTAAGCTTCATAGTTAGCACCATCATGAGTGTGATTCACTTCATATAGTTCCTGGCACATCACGTAAAGCTTTCTCTTTGCTTGTTTTTCTTTTTGTTGTCTTCTGGCAAGTTAAGTATCTTATGTATTTCAATTATAGCATTTCAGAAACTCTCTGAACTTTATGTCCATATGAGGTAGAAAAGCTTGAATATGTGACTCAAAGATCATCAAAGAAAAAATTCCTTGCAAAAGGCCATTTTTCTTGTAGTGTAAAGGTAAAATTGATTGGTTGTTGATTATGGCCAGTTTAATTGTTTGAATTCGGATTTGAATTGGGTATGTGAGATTATGATTGATTAGTGTGGTTTTGTGGGGTTGTGCTACTTTTTCTTGTGTAGGAATCTGATGGGGTATATGGACCAGCATGGCACTGCATTGTAGGAACAAATTTTGGGTCTTTTGTCACACACTCAGTAAGTGGCTTTATGTATTTCTCAATGGATCAAAAGTTGTACATCCTCTTGTCTAAGACCACAGTACAAAGAGCAGACTGAAAGTTTTTCAATCATTTTTAGCATGGGAAGAAGTTCTGGAAACTTGATCCTTTGTAACTATGTAAAAAACATTTACTTGGTTGGTTGAAGTTGTGGGGCTTCGTAAATGTCTAATTCAGAAATCCCTTCTGCTAGTTCTATAAGCCCATATGCATATGTCACTTCTCATTACATATAATATAATCCTTATAAGTCTTTTTTCTGCTTTTCTGTGTCTTTTTTCTGCTTTTCTGTGACTTTTTTCCTGCTTTTGGCTTGATCAATATTTATTGCCCTCTGGCCTTGTTTGGCTTTAAGCTTTAGTATTCATAGGATGATGGGATCAATTCACCTCAGAAGAGAATGAGAATGCTCAGTAAATGAGATAATATGTGTCTGCAGTTATACTGTTATAGTATTTATGTATGTGGTGGGCTGCTAGGCAATGTAAATTGCTGAGTTTCTCGACAAATAACAACATCTTTTTGCAGGCTTACTCATCCAGCCTGATAGATGTAGAAAAGGATTATCTTTCAATGGATAAACGATATCCCAGGCTCTTTATACCCTCAGAATTCTGCAAGGTTTGTCTCTATTTTTCTTTTCTCACTTCTTAAATGGTTAAGTACTTAATATTTAAGTGTGACATTTTGGTGTCTTAGGCTGTGGCCAAGGGAGAATCTTCAACTTTCTATCCAGACTCCTGTCAGGTATCATGATTCTGACGTTGTCTTGGCCAAGTTATTTTCAAAAGATCATATCTTGCTTCAGGATATGGAATCCTTTAGCTTCTTTGAAAAACACATATTAGTGCTTTGCATATTATTATTATTTTTTATTTTTCTCAAAGAAGTGTAAACCTAGTGTGTTGTCACAGTTTTGAGCATGATTAGGTGGAAGAAGAGGGTGCAGCTGTAATGAAAGAGCCAACAACTAAAATATTGGCTGAAGAACCTGCAATATCAGGAGGTGGGAATATTGTGTGGAATGTGAAGGTAGGTTACTTCTTTGACCTTCCTCCTTGCGTTTCCTATTCTTTAAATTGCCCAAAATTTAGGTAACTAACCGGTGTTAATTCCTGGAATAGAGAAATATTTGGAACCTTCTTCAAATTAGAGTTTACGTTCAACATAATTGAAGATTCTAAGCATGATCATTGTCGGTTTTACTTCTGTTAATACATATATAGGATCCTGACATTGTCTGTTTTCTTTCTGTTAATACAGAGAATCATGACTATCCTACTTTTCTATCCCTCTTCCAGATTATCTTGATGAGTGGGATAAGCAAGAATGCTTTAGAGGAGCTGTCATCTGAAAGTTCTTAAAAACACTGCTCATTCATGACAATTGGTGGTCCATGGAATTCCACTGATGGTGGTGATCTATCAGTTGATGATAGCTCTTTAATTCAAACTGCAATAAGGTTTGTGCTGCTTGCTATCTATTATTTAGTGGCAAAGACAATACTACTGATGATAGCTCCTTAATTCAAACTGCAATAAGGTTTGTGCTGCTTGCTATCTATTATTTAGTGGCAAAGACAATACTACTTGATATTATATTGAATGATGTTATCTTTGTAGATATGGAAAGGATGTTGTGAAACTTGATCTGCAGAACTGCAAGAACTGGAATCGTTTTCTTAAGGTATAGCTTTTCCCTTAAATTATTGCGATGGTTAAGTAGTTGCAAGTCAGTTTGATTTTGCAGGTTTAATTCATGACTAGGTTTTCATTATATTTGGCATATGCAGAGATATACTACGATAGGATTGGGAAAGATGGATTCTTTAGCCATAAAGAGATTATTGTCATATTCGTCCTAGATTTGTCTGAGTGTCTTTCTTCATTGGATACTGGTAGTTAAAATTTATAAAAATGGAACATGAACTTCAGTTTATTGAATGTGAACTTGTACTCATAAGATCTTTGAATCTGATATAGCTGAAATACTTGTTCACCATTTTTTCTTTGCTGCAGTGGTGTGATACTAAGTCTTACAGATTTGATTTTGTACTCATCTTATTGAGTTAAGTGTAAGAGATATATGTAGTGGCATCTGTTAGGGATGAAAATTTTATGAAGAGTTTCTTTTACATTCAGCTTCTTATATATATGATATGAGGGTAATATGAATATGACATTTGAGCAATATAATTTTTTTGTTTGTTTGAAAAGACCTCATTTACGGCGCGCAGAGTGCGCCTTAAATAGGAATTCAGTCACTTTTTTACGGCGTGCAAGGGTATGCCTTAAATAGGAGGTCTTTTACGACGTGCAACGTGGGCCGTAAATGACCTCAATAACATTTGTGGAACCACTTTTACGGCACGTTAATTGTTCTATGACGCATTTTTGCGTGCTGTAAATAGGCTAAAAGACCATTTTTGGTGTAGTGAATGCAACATGGGAGCTAGTACCTATGCCGGTTGGAAAGAAGACTGTAGGATGTCGTTGGGTATTTACTATGAAGCTTAATGCAGATGGAACTATTAATAGATACAAAGCGAGGTTGGTTGCCAAAGGATATACACAACGCTATGAGATTGATTACGAGGAGACTTTTGCACCTGTGGCAAAGATTAATTCTATCCGGATTCTAGTCTCACTTGCAGCAAACAAAGATTGGCCCTTGCACCAGTTTGATGTGAAGAATGTATTTCTTAATAGGAATTTGGAGGAAGAAGTGTACATGGATGTGCCCCCAGGTGTTAAGAACTACCCAAGTGACGTTGACAAGGTGTGTAAATTGAAGAAGTCTTTGTATGGCCTGAGCAGTCTCCAAGAGCTTGGTTTGTAAGATTTTCAAAGTCCATGAAAACCTTTGGATACAGACAGAGCAATTCTGACCATACCTTGTTTATCAAACGCAAGAATGGTAAGATTACAGCTCTTATTGTGTATGTTGATGACATGATTGTTACAGGGGATGATTCGAAAGAGATGAATGAATTGCAAAAGTATCTGTCAAAGGAGTTTGAAATGAAGGATTTGGGACAATTGAAGTATTTTATGGGTATTGAAGTTGCAAGGTCTAAGAAGGGGATTTTGCTTTCGCAAAGGAAGTATGTCCTTGATTTACTTGTTGAAACGGGGATGCTGGACTGTAGACCAATGGAGACACCCATTGAGATGAATCACAGACTTGCTATTTATCCTGATCAAGTTCCAACTGATAAAAGGAGGTATCAACGTCTTGTAGGAAGGTTGATTTATCTTTCACATACTAGACCTGATATTGCTTATGCTGTGAGTGTTGTTTGTCAATTTATGCATTGTTCTAGTGAAGAGCATATGGATGTAGTCTTTCGTATTTTGAGGTACTTGAAGATGGCGTCAGGTAAAGGGTTATTGTTTCAGAAAAAAGATGAATTGGAAGTTGTTGGGTACACAGATGCAGATTGGGCTAGTGATAAAACTGACAGAGGTTCTACATCTGGGTACTTCACTTTTGTTAGAGGGAACCTTGTCACTTGGCGTAGCAACAAGGAGAAAGTTGTTGCCAGATCAAGTGCAGAAGCTGAGTTCCGAGGTATGACACACGGAGTCTGTGAAATGTTGTGGATTCGTAATGTCTTGAAAGACCTGGGTTACAGACTTAAAAAGCCTATGGATTTGCAATGTGATAATACAGCTGCCATTGAGGTTGAACATAATCCAGTTCAGCATGATAAAACAAAGTAAGTGGAGGTTGACCGTCATTTTATTAAAGAAAATCTTGACAGAAAGGTTATTCACTTTCCATTTGTAAACTCAAGGGAGCAATTAGCTGATGTTCTTACTAAAGGAGTGTCTAGGAAGGTATTTGACAGCTTAGTTGACAAGATGGGCATGATAGACATCTATGCACCAACTTGAGGGGGAGTGTAGAATCATTGTAAATCTGTATGTAATTAGGATTTTATTTAATTAAGATATCCTGTAATTATGGAAAGTTTGTTTCTTATTAGAGTTAGACTACTCCTTTGTATTTGTATATATACCCTCATTGTGGGATGAATAAAATATAAAAAATTAACCCTGAATTGAAGTATTCTTTTCTACTCTTTCTTTTTCTTCAAGGGCTGCTTGATATGCATAGAATAAATTCCCAACTTCTTCATCTTCATACTTTCTCTCAGGGAAATTTGCTTGATTGGTTTCTTTAAATCTGCAGTTCTTTTTAGTATGCCCAAATAAACTACAATACGTGCATTTAGGCTCCCCACGAAACCAACACTTTGCTGAAGCATGATTAGCTTTATTGCAAATCTTGCAAGAAGGCTTAGTTTCAACATAAATCATACCTTTGTCATTGTTTCTGCTGTTGGGCTCCACTTTCTTCCATTTTTTTGTCTCCCATCCGATGATCATCCCTTGGATTAACTCTGCCTTTCTTGATAAACTTCGGTGATTTGAAGGTGAATTTTGACTGGAAAGCACTTTCAACAGCTTCCTCATTGCATCCTAGCCTTCTTTGTTCATGAGACTTCAAGGAACCCATCAACTGCTCAATGGATAAGGTGGTGATGTTCTTGGACTCTTCAATTGGAACAACAATAGGATCATATTTCTCTGGAAAGCTGATTAAGATCTTCTCCCCGACCTTTTGATCTGACAAGTCTTCACCAAGGGTTCTCATTTGGTTGACAACCTCAGTTACTCTAGAACAGTAATCTTGGATGCATTCAGATTCTCTCATCTTCAGATTATGAAACTCCTTGCGTAAAGACTGAAGCTTGATGGTCCTTGCCTTGTTATCACCTTGAAACTCCCTTTCCAAAATCTCCCAAGCTTCCTTTGCTGTGATGGCTCTTGTTATTCTTGGAAAAATTTCGTTGGTGACTGCATTTTGAATTTTTGAGAGAGCCTTGGTATCTGTCATTGCGTCTGCTTCAGATTTTTCTCTCTGTGCAGCTGAAAGTCGACTCTCATCTTTTGGTTCGGTGAAGCCCTTCTCAACGATCTTCCAAAGCCCTTCTGACCGAAGCAAAGCTGTCATTTTCACTTTCCAGAAATCATAGTTTTCTCCACCAAAGATGGGAAGAAAAGAACATGAAACTGGAGTGGTTTCTTTAGGAGTCATCTAAAAGGTTTAGAAACAAGGGATGGAAATGTAGTATTAAGCACACCTTAATTGATGGCCAATACCATGTATTTATATTCAACAGAATACTAGTGATCACTACAAGTCGTTACAAATGATAGAGTATAACTCTATTAGATTTACATATACAATTGATAAGCATGATAATCATACAGATAAATATTGCAACAGATTGCTCCCATGTTGTTGATGGCTATTAGAAGAAGGTGGGATAAGGTTAGGAGACTTGAGAGATAGAGTTGCCTTGCATGCATGCATACGTGAAGAAGGCAAACATTCCTTTGGTTTATCATGCCCCCGCAAGCTGGCAGGGCGAGAAAGAACTGGCAGCTTGGAAACAAGAAAGTGAAACCGTGGAGCAGGGAGTCCCTTAGTGAAGATATCAGCTAGTTGATCTGTGGTAGAGACAAAGGAAACTTGAAGCTCTCGGTTGACAACCTTGTCCCGCACATAGTGATAGTCGACTTCAACATGCTTGGTGCGTCCATGAAAGACGGGATTAGAGGCAATTGCAATGGCAGAGATATTATCACACCAAATACGGGGAGAGTGAAGGAATAGGCCAAGATCACAGAAAATAGAGCGGAGCATGAGATCTCTGCTGCAGTATAAGCAAGTTGCCTATACTCAGCTTCTGCACTAGAACGGGAAACGGTTTTGTGAGTCTTAGAGCTCCAGGAGATCAGATTAGGACCCAGGTATACACAATATCCACTAGATGAATGACGAGTATCAGGATCTCCAACATAGTCGGCATCTGAGTAAGCTTGAAGTTGAAGAGAACCTGGTTTGTAAAGTAACCCATGAGTGATAGTGGCTTTAAGATAGCGAAGAATCCGTTTCACAGCTGTCCAGTGAGTTGTAGTTGGTGCTTGCATAAACTTACACGCTTGATTGACAGAGTACGAAATGTCAGGTCTAGTAAGCGTGAGATATTGGAGGGCTCCAACAACACTTCTATACTCTGAGGGATCAGACAGACAATTGCCTGCATGTTTACTCAACTTTTGACCACTAGGGGCTGGTGAAGAAATTGGTTGTACTTCATGCATGTTAGTACGTTTAAGCAAATCAACGACGTACTTTGTTTGTGTGAGAGAAAGATGAGAGCCATGATAGGTTGCTTCAATTCCAAGAAAATAATGCATAGGACCAAGGTCTTTCATAGAAAACAAGGAGCTCAACCGGTGAATAAGGTTATTAATTGAAGAAGAGTTGTTGCCAGTAATAAGAATATCATCCACATAGATGAGAAGGATGAGAAAGACACCATCATGACGATAAGTGAACATGGAATAGTCTGCCCTTGATTCTTTGAACCCCAAGTCTTCAATGTAGTCAGCAAAGCATTGAAACCAGGCCCTAGGAGCTTGCTTAAGACCATATAAGGAACGCTTCAATTTACAAACATGGTTGGGATAGGTTGGATCAACAAAGCCAGATGGTTGTCTCATGTAGACGTCCTCAGTGATATATCCATGCAAAAAGGCATTATGAACATCAAGTTGCCGAACATGCCAACTGTGACTAACTGCCAAAGCCAAGACAAGACGAATTGTGGAATGTTTGACGACCGGACTAAATGTTTCTGAGAAATCAATACCTTCTTGTTGATGAAAGCCGTTGGCAACGAGGCGTGCCTTGTACCGTTCTATTGAGCCATCAGCACGCTTTTTGATTTTGAAGATCCATTTATTGGGGAGGACATTCATAGAGGGTTTGTATGACACCAAATCCCATGTACCACTGTTATGGAGCGCAGTGTATTCTTCAAACATTGCTTGCCTCCAGTGTGCATGTTTAGCAGCTTGTTTAAAACCTGTAGGCTCAACGACATCATTAAGAAGAGAAGCATGCAGCGCATACTTAGGATTGGGTTTCCGAATCCCATCCTTTCCACGGGTGATCATGGAATGTGGATTAGGTATGGCACTGGCACTTGGTTGTACAGGCACGGGGTTGGGTTGAGGTTGGGAAGGAAGATGTGAGAGACTGGAGGAAGGATTAATTGGAGGTGGTGATATTGGTTGTGAAGGTGACGACAAAATAGGAGAATTAATTGTAGAGGAGGTCAAAGTTGAACCGGGTTGTTGTGGAGTAGATGGATTAGGTTGAAATTGTGGTGGAATGGATAATGATAAAGATCTAGAATTATCTTGGGAGGCAGACGGTGGAGTAGGTGGATTGGTATTAGTAATTAAAGGATATGGATGAGAAGAAACAGGAGGAAAAGTAAGAGGAAAGAATTCTAAAGAATGTAAAGTTGAAGAATTACCAGGAGAGGGAGAATTTGTCTCACGAAAAGGAAAGCAGCCTTCATCAAACACAACATGCCTTGAGAGATAGACACGACCTGTAGATAAATCCAAGCACCTATACCCTAGATGATTTAAAGAATATCCCAAGAAGACACATTTCTTTGACCGAACTTGAAGTTTTGAGGTGTTGTAAGGTCGTAAATACGGAAAACAAGCACAACCAAACACCCTTAAAAATTGGTATTGTGGTTCACGGTGAAACAACTTAGTATACAGTGTACTATATTGAATAACAGGAGAAGGAAGTCTATTTATAATATAAATAGCAGTGTTAAAGGCTTCAACCCAATAAGTTGAAGGAACATGAGCATGAGCCAAGAGAGTAAGACCAGTATCAACTATATGACGATGCTTGCGCTCGGCAAGACCATTCTGCTCAGGGTGTTTAGGACAGGAAAATCGGTGACAAATGCCATGATTAGCTAGGTATTGGCTAAGAGCAAGGGAGGTATATTCACCACCTTCATCAGTTTGAAGCATTTTGATTTTAGTGGAAAGGAGATTTTCAACTCGTTTATGAAAGTGGACAAAAATTGAGTATACTTCATTCTTGTTTTTCATTGGGAAGATCCAAGAGTATCTAGAGTAATCATCAACAAAAAGAACATAATACTTAAATCCTTGAATTGACATAGTTGAACAAGACCAAACATCCGAATGAATTAATTCCAAAGGATAATTTGATACAGACTCAGATAATTGAAAAGGAAGCTTAGTACTCTTTCCTAATTGACAAGACTGACAAAATGACATTGACGAAGGGCCTGAGACAGGCACACTTTTATTTGACAGAATCCTAGATAAAATTTTGAATGAAGAATGTCCTAGCCGAGAATGCCAGACATGAGCGGGGACCCGTACACCAACAAAAGCAAAATGAGGACCGGGATCAAGATCATGTTGTGATTGAAGGCGCAACGGATAGAGACCATTTCTACTCCTCCCCCGAAATAGCGTCCTCCCTGTTTTTAAGTCCTTAACAAGAAAAATGGTAGGAGAGATTAGAAAATAACAATCATTATCAGAAGAAAATTGGTAGAGAGAAAGGAGGTTGGTAGAAGCGGTAGGACAATGGAGAATATTGTTTAGCTTAAAGGATTGGTTACCGGTAGTGAAGAGAGAGGAACCAACATGAGAAATAGGTAAATCAGAGTTTGTACCTATACCACCAATTTGGTCAGTGCCATTGTATTCTCTTGGGAACTGCAGAGTATTGAGATCAGAGGTAACATGGGTGTTGGCTCCACTATCAAGCAACCATGTAGATGATGACGGTGTAGAGACAGAGGCAGCCAAAGCACTGAGTTGCTTAGTGGGAACTCGACCTTCAAAGGAAAGGTTCAACCTGTTGTAGCAATCTAAAGCTGAATGACCGCTACGGTGACAAATTTGGCAAGAAATTCTGCCAGATGATGAGGTGGTTGTGGAAGGGTGAGGACCAAGAATAGATGTTCCACCAGTGGAGATACCACGTCCTCGAGTACCAAATGGCGTTGGTGTACTCGATCTGCCAAAGCTAGAAGGAGGATAAGGAGTACGTCCTCCAGAAAATGAAGTCTGATGACGACCTCGGCCTCTCGCACGGCCAGAGTTAGAGATATGGAGGGCTGTCAGTTGAGAGCTGAGGTCAAGAGCACCTTGATGTTGATCAGCCATTCTTCGTTCCGCAGATAAAAGTAAGGCTTCAAGAGAATCATACGTGATAGGGGTATCACGTGCTTGAGCAGAACTCACTGTGGTCTCATAGACCGGACCAACGTTGTTCATAATAATAGATACCAGATCTGCATCACCCATAGGGTGGCTTGCAAGGGCAAGATTATCTGCAATGGAATTAATCTTGTCAAGATAGTCAGAGATGCTGAGATTGCCACGGAAAGTACGAAGGAGATCACTGCGGAGCTGTAGAACCCGATTCTGGGATTGAGAGGCATATCTCCTAGCCAAGGACCTCCAGGTGTAAAAGGCAGATGTGGAACGAGCAACCGTTGCAAGTACAGAGGGAGTGAGAGACCCATTGATCCAACTGAGTACAGTCTGTTCTTGAGCAATCCAATTTTCATAGTTGGGATTGACAGTGTCAGAAAGATTGCCATCACTATCAGCAAGGAAACATGGAGGGCAGGGATTAGTGCCATCCACAATGCCCATGAGTTTGCGACCCTTGAGAATAGGAGTGATCTGAGCCAACCAAAGAGGATAGTTGGTCCTATCTAACCGAATGGATAGAAAATGAGATACATGGCCAGAAGAAAAATCATTTCCAGCAGGAGAGGATTGTGAGGCATTGATAGAATGATGATTGTTGAGGGTGAGGGTTTGGGAGGAGGTGGTGGAGGAGATAGTAGAGGAGGAGGTTGAACTGGTAGTGGTCATTGGGAAAAAAAAATTGGAGTTTGTCGTTAGACACTATAAGCTCTTGATACCATAAAAGGTTTAGAAACAAGGGATGGAAATGTAGTATTAAGCACACCTTAATTGATGGCCAATACCATGTATTTATATTCAACAGAATACTAGTGATCACTACAAGTCGTTACAAATGATAGAGTATAACTCTATTAGATTTACATATACAATTGATAAGCATGATAATCATACAGATAAATATTGCAACAGATTGCTCCCATGTTGTTGATGGCTATTAGAAGAAGGTGGGATAAGGTTAGGAGACTTGAGAGATAGAGTTGCCTTGCATGCATGCATACGTGAAGAAGGCAAACATTCCTTTGGTTTATCATCATCTTGGCAGGTTGATATAGGGGACGCCCAATATGAACGAACCCGCTCTGATACCAATTTGTTGGATTGAAAAAGATGGGAATAGGAAATCTAGAAATGCAGAGTGTTTTTTGAGACAAAGGAATTTTGATTTATGAGTTGCTACTGCAGAGCTCTTGAACTGCTATAGATTTTTTTATGAAAAGCATTACACCAACAAGGCTTAATTTATAGCAGCTTAGGACTCTAGACATTTCTATCTAGAAGACAGAAGAGACTCATTGGGACTCTAATACAACATTAACTTTGGCTGTTACAACAACCAACTACTTCATAAAATTGAATCAAGAGAGTGAAGGAGAAAGTACATTAATTCCAACATGTGGAGGGGAAGCTGAAAGGGACTCTCAGGAAAAGCTTCACGGCTCAAGGAGACCTGTGGTTTATGGCCGGCAATGGTTGTTTCATCACTTTTAATGAATATATATTGGTTTTGAGTGAGATATCTCGTTGACTCTACTTGTAACACAATATAGGCTCTGGCATAGTATGGATGATTGACCCATTTATCCATCATATATGAGAACGCTACAAACTTGTGTAATCATAGCCAAAAGGCCGAGAAAATGATTCAACAATGTTGCCATGCTTTGCTATGAGTCCTGCAAACCCATTTGACCCATTTTATATCAAAATTTCTTATCACAACACATGGTTTTAAGATTTTTCATGAAAAGTTTACTTCTAATTTTTTGAGTTTGTATGGTGGTGGTAAGTGGTAACAAAGAGTTTTATAAGGTGCAGTTGGCAACTTGGAATGTTTTTCAAATGTACGTCTTATGAGTCTTAGAAACATCAGTGGGTTTTGCCCGGGTTTGATATTTGACTTGGTTTATGTGAAATTGTCTTGGTAGTCTTAGAAACCTAAGTGGGAGCTCTCTTTGGATTGATAATATTCAGGAACTGATGCTTGCAGTTTCACCAATAATTAAGCCATTGCAATCCCAAACTTATTTTATGATTGGCTTATGATGCAGTTGCATTGGGTGAGATTTTTCGGTACAGCAGCTGACTGCATTGTAACTACTGGGTTTTCAGAAGCATTGGAGTTGAGTTAGGAGTTACCTGATTTCAGGAAAGAGATCCACTACTGATTTCATGTTCCATTTCCCTCTATTCCTGTGTTATTCTGCAGCTAATTTCTTCTTAGTTTCTTCTTTCAGTTTGTGGCATTTTCTTATTTGGTTACTTTGGATGATTTCCTGACAGAGATGCTGGATTTATTTCTTTGGAGAACCTCTTGTTCTTCACAAATTTTACCGAAATCCCAAACTTGATCTGCAAATAGCAGGATAAACCTGAAGAAATATGTTCCTCTCTTAAAAGCACAAGATTTATAAAATAGCATCAGAGCCATTGGATAGCGATGATGAGCGTTGAATTATGTCACCGGCTGAAGCGGTGCCCCTTTGCTTGAATCGGATGGGCATGGAACCTCATCCGTGTGAGAAGCGGTGCCCCATTTGCTTGAATCGGATGCAGAATGGAATAGCCCTAGCTGGCAAGCTATGTGTGAAGACTTGTATTGCTCTGCTCACAGAAGGTTCTAGATCAATCTCCATACGATCAAGACAAATGCCTTCGCCTCATAAATTTATTGTGCAAATGAGTCCGCAACAATCTTCTATTTCGTATTTTAGTTCTCTGTGAATTAGTGGCTTGATTTGTTTCTCTGAGAAACCTAGTAATGTCATCTAACTAGTGACTCAGAATTGGATATGTGCTTGGGTTATGAGTTTGGATTATATATATTTTTGAGTGGTTGATTGCAAAAAGCATAAGGCTGAAACCCAGATTGAAATTTTCTCAAGGCCAGCTTTATATGCTTATTTTTCTTGGAAGTTTGAACCTTGATTTAGGTTCATCAAGTTAATAAGATATATGCCTATTACTGTTCTGGTAAATACCAATTTGTTTAGGGACTGAAACTGATTAAATGGCTTCATGGCTTGAATAATTTCCTACCTAACCTGGATTATGGCTCTTTAAGGTAGGTGCTTTTCCATTACACTCTGTTAATTTTGAACAATGTTAAATTTACTTTTAGTAATCTTATGTGCAACCGGAGTTTAGGTCTAGAACATCACACCATTGTATCGTCAATCCAATTTATTTTCTCTCTTCCAATGACAGTATGGGGGATTAATCTCTTGCGATGCTTTTGATATAGGTGTCAGTTTAGGCATAGACGAAGACTTATGATGCCCTCGATCGAGGAATGCAAGTACTGCCTCTAGTCTGTCACCGAGCTGCTTTCTCTTTCTTCTCTTTCTTTGTTCATTATAGTAAGACTTAATTGGTTTCTGATTTCTGTTTTGGTGTTATAATACAATGATTAGCACAGTAATCATCTTAGCTGCAAAGAATGATTTTTATATGATGTAAAATATATATATTTGATATATGATTCTTATCAGTGTTCCATGTGTTTATGTTTCAGGTCGTATATCAATTAAAAAGTGACAAACAAGACAGCATCCCTAGAGCCATACAATACCAAGACAAAAGACAAGCAAATAATCTAAAATAAAACAGTATCATTAAACTTGGTGGAATTGATCATCAACGCATTGCTGACAGTTGAATGGCAGAAAGTACAATTACAGACATGGGAATGCACTCACATTACAGTTCACAAACATACCCACAAATCAAAGTCATGTCCTTGATATTTGTTTAATGCGCCTGAGTATTTGTATATAAATAATAGAAGATGAGGAAGTTCATATTAATCAACTTAAGCAAGCTGCTAGCCTCTATTAAAGCAATGCCAAAAGCAGTAAAATCTCTGTGGCTTATGGTAATTATTACCTTTTTAAATCCTCAAATGAGCCTTGGGGGTCAACTAGTGATGCTATGTTTTGCTGTTTTTTTTTCGATTAGGTATGTTTTGCTGTTCCTGATCACCCGTTTCTTATCAGAACATACATGGGCATCTAGCTCCTTTTAAGGCCATTAACCACATCGTTCGTCCTACTCAGCAATGTTTTTTTTTTTTTTTTTTTTTTTTTTTTTTTTTTTTTGAGATGTTGGGTTTTTCTCAAGTCTCTAAAACAAGCAAGCAGATGTTCTTTTATTCTTTAGAAAACAAAAGTAAAAACAAAACAGATGTTCTCACGTGTGAGTAAACCGGCAACTACAGGTTGTGGAATCGATAACCCCTTCACGTCATAATCACGTGCAATACACGTGATCTACAGTAACATCGCTACACCGGACGGACCCGCCTTAAAGAAGTGCAAAATAATAAATAATTGATGCCTGCTTTTGTGGCTGCCATCCAGTTAATAAGGATTGAGTCATTGAGGAATTTGACCAAAAAAAAAAAAAGAGTCATTGAGGAAAGACTTGGTTGACTGGACTGCATAAGGATTGAGTCATTGAGGAAAGACTTGATCGACTGGACTTGATTTACTCGTTATAATGGAGTCTGGATTGAGTTGCTATATAATATATACATACATACGCACGCAAACAATTATACATAACTCTATTTCCTACTTCACTAACCTCAGAATTCCTCTCTCTCTCTCTCTCTTCATTGAGTTTGCCAGCAGCATTGCAGATAACGTCTCGTGTAGGCTAGCTTCACTTGCTTCCCAAGAGATCTCCTTGGCATGGAGTGCCCAACTTGAGCTCACCAAGCTCAACAAGACCTTATCTACCATCACACTAGTGCTCGAGGATGCAGAGAAGAAGCAAGCGAGAAATCCCCTAATCACTCGTTGGTTGGGAAATCTCAAAGATATTTGTCATGACGTTGATGATATCTTGGATGAACTGGACTTCCAGAGGTTGCGGTTGAAAGTGGAGGTCAACAACTGTGGGAAAATCAAGAGAAAGGTACGCCAATTTTTATCCCGTTGGAATCCAGTAGTGTTTAACTTCAAAATGGGACATAAAGTGAAAGAGATTAGAGAAAGACTAGTTGAAATTGATAATGAAAAGAGAGAGTTTGCTCTAGTTGAGGTTGCTAAGATAGCTGAAGATCATCGTGTGCCCCAAGGGAAGCACGATAATAAAAGAGAGACCGACTCTTTTGTGGAGGCTTCAGATGTTATTGGGAGAGACGGTGATAAAAAACAGATTATCAGCCATGTCTTAAATAACACTGATATATCTAGTGAGTGTTGAAGGAATATCGATTTAGTGTGCCTTATCAAACTAGGAGTAGCAATAGGAGAGAAGGTTCTAGATTTCCCAATCCTACACGGATTGGTATTCCTTATAACATTAGAACTAGTACTTTGTAATCCCTATATATAGGGCTCCTATTCTCAATAATAGATACACAGTTCTCTCATCAATTCTCTCTCGAAATCTATTTTACTTAAACACGTTATCAGCATGAGCCCTAACCACAAAACAGAAAACCAAAAACCAAAACCCGAAAATCTTCTTTCACCACCGCAGCCCCTAGCCCGAGCTAGCCGAGTCCTTCGCTGCAGATTGCCTTCGCGCGCTCTGATACGCTCTGAACAAGCGCATAATTTAACCCTAAAAATATCATTATTAGCATAAGCAAGTAGGGATCGATCTAATCCGGGGATTGAGGGTACACCTGTCAATGTAGGACAATTAAACAATTAATAAAGACACAAAGTATATTATTTACAAAAATAAAATAAAGTATATACATAATTACGAAATTAAAGGGGGATTTAGGTTTTGGTTTTCGGAAATAAACTAAGTAATAAAGAAAACAAAGAAAACTATACAAACACAAATACAAGGATGAAATGAGAGAAACAAAGATCAAAACCAAAATTATAATCAAATTCGATTCAACCCTAATATTGTTCATCTAAGTCATGAGAAGGGAGTTGATCATGTGAAATATTCAAAGCAAATAATTTCCCATATTTTACTTTTCAATGCTAATTAACCTAAGTGAAAGCACAAAGACTAATCCTATCAAACATGCATTCAAGCTCTAGAAAGCTAGACAATCATAACATGTTTAACGCATGAAACACATAGAAAGGCTATCAACTCAAGTGTGCAACTTAGTATGAAAAAATCCACCTAATTGCAATCCTCTTCAATTAAATTCGGTTTTTTGCCCAAAACCTTTACTACCTTTCGATTCAAGTTACACAAAACAAAAAGTTGATTCATGTTCTCAAATCTAGCATCATTCATATAAAAACCCTAAGTGTTTCGAACCACATAAGATTAAAATACAAAAGATATCAATTAAGCAAATTTAATCAAACAATTCTCACAAAAGCAACTAAGAATTACAATATAGCAGTGTTCTAAAACTCGGCCGCCCAGGCCGTGCCTAGGCGCTGGGCGGTGGCTCTCCGACTCGAGGAATGGGAAATCGGCAGGGTTGGGCGGGCTAGAGTTGGGCGGCCGCCTGGGCGGCCTAGGCGGGCGATTAGGCGCCGAGGTGGCCGAGTAGTTAGGTGCTAGGCGGGCTGTTTAGGCCGTTTATGAAGAACAACAAAAGTCTGAAACTTACTCGCGGATCCAAATTCCCACTGTAAACTAGATTCATTGTCGCAAAACTTGAGAAATCCAACTTTACAGACCAAACCCATTCTAATCGTAAAACTGAGGGAGCGATGGACAAAACTATGGCTTTTCAAGATTGACAAAAAGTGTGAAAGGGGAAGAGAGAGAGGATTGGAGCTTACCTTGAATAAATTACTCGGTGTTTGTTTGTGCACGATGATCGATTGCAGAAGACAAGAGAATAAGAGAGAAGTGGATAGGGAACTAGATTAAGCTGTCGAGTTTAATTGACGATGCTGTAGCTCCCGTGGGTTCTCCAGATTTTCTTTTTCTGGGTGTCCACAGTAGTTTGTTGAGTATTTGAGTTTGTGTTCAACTTGAATAGGAAACCCATCAAGTCCTGTGTTTGACCGGCATTGGAAATAGGAATAACATACATCCTTATAAAATTCTTATTGTTCTTATCTTAAATTATAGTTAAGTCTTTATATATCTTCCAAAAGAAAGTGACCCATCTTAAATTAAGTTTATATATATAGTTATATATTCTTTTTTTATATTTTATTATGCTATAAAAATAAATTAAAGATTTAAAAAACTAAAACCGCCTAGGCGCCGCCTAGGCACCCGCCTAGGCGTCTGGGCGCTAGTCCCTTGGCCACCGCCCGACTAGCGCCTAGTGATTTTTCGAACCTTGCAATATAGGAGTAGAAATTCTCATTCAATTTTATAAATTTCAGAATTAAAAACCTTGTTCAAACATAAATGTCAACTAAAGCAAAACCAACGAAATTCAAACAAAGGTTACAAAGTAGAGGTCGAATTACACCGTGGATGGAAGATGAGAATGGATGATTTTCGTTGGGATCCTTGAAGCTTGAAAGCAAGTCTTCAATGGTGGATGGTGGAGGAATAGGTCACGGCTCCTTCTTCTCCCTTCGGCCTTGCTTGAATTCCGTGGCTTGCTCTAGAGGATGGGGAGAAGATGAGAGAAGCTCACGGCAACAATGTGTATTTTCTGAATTGTCTAAAGTGTGTGGAACCTCTAAGGTGTGGAATCAATTTAACGTCAAGAATAGGAGGTATATATAGGGAATGGCCAAGGCTCTCCAAGAAATCAGAATTTTCCACATAGCTTCCACCAATGAGAATTCGCCAAGTAAGCTTTGTGATGTGGTCCAACCAATCATAGAATGCCAAGTAAGCCTTGTAAAACAATTCCCTAATATTTGTGCCGAAATAAATAAGATTTATCCATATTTCCTTCACCAATTTCGGCCAAGAATATCTTAGGAGAGAGAAGTTACTGAAATATCATGAATAAATGCTGATTTGCTTCACCAATTTCGGCCAAAATGAATTTAGAGATTTTAGGGATGAATCTAGACGCCTTTGAGAGCTTTTCTTGGTGTCCACACTTTTCCCTTCCTTAAAAATCTCCCTAAGAAATCTCCACCGAAATATTGCTTGAATTTCACGTTGCTTCCTCCTTTCTCTCTTGGCTTTTCACGGCAATCACACAAAATTACTCCTCCAACAATATTTCCTTCCATAAAAATCTCCCAAGAAAATCTCTTGTGTAATCTTTTATTTTTCTCTCAATTTTCACGTAGCTTTCCTTCTTTTCCTCTTGACGGCAAATTTAATCCCCAAGGAAAATATTCCTTTTAAAAACTCTTCCTTAAATCTCTCCCTTGATTTCCTCTTGGCATTATCACGCCAACTCCTTCTTTCTCTCTTTGCTTTGGACGGCAAAATACAATAGGCATCCGAAAATATCACAAAACCCTAGCTCCTTTGGGCCTTCATCCATTTTTGCCGAAAATCCAATTTATTCTAGAGAGTTCTTGGGCCTTCTTGGGTCACCCTCTTGCCATGTCATCTTCTAAAGTTTTCAAGAAGCTTCTCTCATGCCATGACACTTCATCTTTTCGATTTCCATTCTTGGTTGGCTCAAGAGTCTTGTTTTGGTAGGGTTTCCTTTTTTGGATAGGGTTTCCTGGTTGAAACAGGAAAGCTTCATTTCTGCTTATTTATGCAGCCCTTTGTATCTCATCTTGTCTCCCTCCAACGTTGGCTACCTCCTATTTCCATTTATGAGCTCATTTCAGCTCATTTATTCCAAGGACCTGAAAATAGAAACTGTTACCAAAAATAGAAACTTTCTAAAAACAAGAAATGGCAACTTTCCTAAACTAAAATGGGAAACTTTATAAAAATGAAAAATAGAAACTGCAAAACGGAAACTTTCTACAAATAGGAACTTTCCCAATCGAAGAATGGAAACTTTCCTAAACAGGGTTTCTTTAAGGAAATAACGCAGGAAATGTAGGGAAATAGCAGTTAAAACGTCGCATTAAAATGCTCCTATCACGCCCCGCGCTACGCGCCCCTGCACTCCTTTACTGCAGCCTGCGCGCCTGTGCGCTTGCAGCGCCGTATCGCTGCCCCTGCAGCCTCACAGCAGCCCCTGCTGCCTTGCGCACTGCCCCTGCAGCCTTGCCGCAAGCATACTGCCCTTGCAGTTCCGTGTTCCAGCCATCTGACATAACCAGGATTGCAAACCAGTTGCAATCCCAACTTAGGGTTGAACAGCTACTCCAATCCTAGCTCCGGATTGAAGCAGCTTTCGGCCTGCATCCCAGCTACCTTTGCAGCTCCGTCGGCCAGCAACGCAATCTATCGGCCACACTCTCGGCCCCATCCCATTAGTGCACAAGCCTAGCACCGCCGAGCCATTAGCCACAACCAGGATTGTAAACAAGTTACAATCCCAGGTTAGGATCGAACATCCACTTCAATCCTAGCTTAGGATTGAAGCAGCATATGCAATCCCGACCCAGGATCGATAGCACACCTGCAATCCTACACGCCTGCATCAACACGCGCGTTTATTGAGAATTTCAAATTCTGAAATTCATGAGTAAGTTTTCACTAGTAAGTTGTTCCCATTTTTGAAATTTAAATTTATTTTTATTTTTCCGGGGACTTACAAAATCCTTTCTTCTACATCCCACCTTTCACGCTATATATATACGAACTAAGAGCGTTCGTGATCTTCGAACTAAGAGCATCCGTGAGCATCGATTTTTACGAACTAAGAGCGTTCGTAAGCATAAAAATTTGACCATATAAACGTCATTGGTTTCAATCCAAATCCAAAAATTTGGAAACTATCAACAAAGACAGTGGTTATAACTCTTTCTCACTAGGCGTACTCAAGAGTAATTGTGATGTCTAGGAAAGGTTTGAACTGAGAGAATGGTTTAAAAGTGAGCAACGCTCCACCAAAATCTCGCCTTACCTTACCTGGTCACAACCAAATTGGAATTACCAAACAGATTGAGTCACTACTACTTGTCTATGCTTGATTATCCTTTTTGGATTAAATTTAGAAACTTTGACGTAGTCATTGGCTTTCATTGAAATAAAGTGTCGATTTTGATTCGAACTTTATTCATTCAAGTATGTTTCCCGGAGAGCTAGAATGCCTCGTGGATAGTGCTACTACGCACACCATACTTCGAAATAGGCAGTTATTTCTTGAGATGATGCCTACTCAATCTTCAGTGACTACGATGGCAGGGTCATCTAAATTGATTTATGGTCGAGGACCAGCTCAATTCTTGTTGCCACATGGCACAATCATTAATGTCACTGAAGCTCTCTACGCTCCTAGGGCTGAAAGAACCCTTTTGAGCTTCAAAGATATAAGAGCCAATGGTTTTCATGTGGAAACACATTGTGAGAATGGACAAGAGTTCCTTTGCATCACCTCTAATGACTACGGACATAAACGAGTCTTAGAGAAACTTATGTGTCGCTCTAGTGGGTTGTATGCAACCACTATTCGAGTCATTGAATCCAACCATGTCATGAGAGATGATTTATGGGATTCCGACACATATAGGCTTTGGCACGACCGTTTGGGACACTCAGGTCGTGACATAATGATCCGTATATTAAAGACTTCACACGGACATCCCTTTTTCAGAACGAAAGGAAGTAAAACTCGACATTTGGATCAAGGGGGAGCACCTGCGCCTCACGGCGCCTTCCCCCTTCAAGTCCGGCCATCACAAGCCGGCGCCGCCATCCCCTTGCGGCCCAAGGGTGGCTTTGACGCCACCTCTGCTCCCCTGACTCAAATTTCAACTTCTCAGGTCAATTGTGACTTCATGGCTCAACCAAAATCCTCATTGGTTGTTTCTAAAGCCCATCATTCGTTCTGCAAAGCCTGCTCTTTAGCAAAATTAAGATCGAGACCATCCTATGCAAATGACACTAAAGAAAATATACCATTCTTGCAAAGAATCCAAGGTGATATTTGTGGACCTATTCAACCACCATGCGGACTATTTAGATATTTTATGGTGTTGGTTGATGCATCGACACGCTGGTCACATGTCATGCTATTGTCCACAAGAAACGCTGCATTTGCTAAACTCCTAGTACAAATAATTAAGTTAAGGGCTCACCATCCTGATCATCCTATTAAGTCTATAAGATTAGACAATGCTGGGGAGTTTACATCAAAGACTTTTGATGATTATTGCATGTCTATTGGGATAGAAGTTGAACATCCAGTTCCTCATGTTCACACCCAAAATGGTCTCGCAGAAGCAGCCATTAAACGACTACAAATGGTCGCTAGGGCATTGGTAATGCGCACCAATCTCCCTATTTCTGCTTGGGGCTATGCAATATTGCATGCAGCTATGCTTATTCGTCTGAGGCTCACTGCCACTCAACCCTTTTCTGTGTCCCAGATGGTGACTGGGTATGAGCCTAATGTCTCACACTTATGCATATTTGGGTGTGCGGTTTATGTGCCCATTGCGCCGCCACAGAGCACCAAAATGGGTCCTCAACGACCATTAGGCATTTATGTTGGATATGATTCTCCAACAATTATCCGCTACATAGAACCCTTGACAGGTGATCTCTTTACTGCTAGATTTTCAGATTGTTACTTCGATGAGACAGTCTTCCCGTCGTTAGGGGGAGATAAGAACATCAATGTTCAACAGGAACGACAGGAATTGTCGTGGTCTGTCCCCACTCTGTCTCATCTTGATCCCCGAACCGCACAGTCCGAAATTGAAGTGCGGAGAATTCTCGATCTTCAGAACGTAGCAGAATCGATGCCTGATGCGTTTTCTGATATCGCTAAAGTGACGAGATCACACATATTTGCTGCAAATGTGCCTGCAAGGATTAATGTCCCTAAAAATAGAGGACATGACGCCATCTCAAGGGCAATTTAGCATGGCGCCAACGTCCCCTCTCACAATGATGATGACGTTGTGGCTAGGCCCATGGCCCCTACCAGGAAGCGCGGGAGGCCCATAGGTTCGATGGATTCTCGCCTAAGAAAGAAAGCGAGTTTGGCACAGAATAACCATTAATCATCGATGTGAATAATCTATCTCATAAGAATATTCCGGATTATGGTTATGTCCAAGAGACATCATTGGGGGACGCTCCAATGTCAGAACCAACTCTAGAGAATAGAGAGATCTCCATAAATTACACTAGTGTACATGAGATTATGGATAGAAATTCTATGGCGATTGATGATGCATTTGCATATCATATTGCAAAAGGAATTATAGAATATGATGATATCGAACCTCGCTCTGTTGAAGAATGTCAACGAAGAGCAGATTGGCCTAAATGGAAAGATGAGATCCAGGTTGAACTGGATTCACTAACAAAGAGACAGGTATTTGGGCCTGTAACGCAGACACCCCCAAATGTAAAACCTGTTGGCCATAAATGGGTCTTTGTTAGAAAGCGTAATGAGAAAAATGAGGTGGTAAGATATAAAGCTCGCCTTGTGGCGCAAGGTTTCTCACAACGCCCTGGAATTGACTACGAGGAGACATATTCTCCCGTAATGGACGTTATAACGTTCCGCTACCTTATCAGTTTGGTAGTTTCCGAAAAACTTGACATGCAGCTTATGGATGTGGTTACAACATATCTCTATGGAGATCTAGATTCAGAGATATATATGAAGGTTCCAGATGGACTTCAATTACCCAAATCAAGTGGCTCTAAACCACGGAGCGCGTTTTCAATAAGATTAAAACGCTCACTGTATGGATTAAAACAATCCGGACGGATGTGGTATAACCATCTAAGTGACTACTTGATTGGGAAGGGATATATTAACAATGAAATATGCCCATGCGTGTTCATTAAGAGAACAAGTTCCGGATTTGCAATCGTAGCAGTCTATGTCGATGACATGAACCTAATTGGAACCCTAGATGAGTTGAAGGAAACTGCTAAATACTTGAAATCCGAATTTGAGATGAAAGATCTTGGGAAAACACTATTTTGTCTCAGTTTAGAACTCGAGCACCGTAGTGATGGGATTTTGATCCATCAGTCTGCATATACTCAGAAAATTCTAAGGCGCTTTCATGAAGATAAAGCAAAGCCTGTGAGTACTCCCATGATCGGTCGTAGTCTTGAGCCAGGAAAAGATCCGTTTCGTCCAAAGGATGAGGACGAAGAACCATTAGAGGCTGAAGTGCCCTATTTGAGTGCAATAGGTGCATTATTGTACTTAGCTCAATGGACAAGACCAAACATCTCATTCGCAGTGAACTTGTTAGCTCGACATAGCTCTGCGCCAACACGCCGCCATTGGATTGGTATAAAGACAATCTTTCGATACCTAAGAGGTACAATTGATATGGGCCTATTTTATCCCTACAGGGAGAAGAGGAATGACGGAAGAATGGGATCGGACCCCATTAGGCATGGAGCCACCGTCCACCATGACATTTTGGTCGGCCATATTGCCGCCAACGCCGCCACCACCACCAAGGGTGGCCGGCCTCACCCTATCCCCTTCCATCAAAACGACAATGATTTTTGATGGGTTTTGCTGATGCAGGGTACCTCTCTGACCCTCACAAAGGTTGCTCCCAAACGGGTTATGTCTTTACCATGGGAAGCACTGCGATATCTTGGAGGTCTACAAAACAGACCCTTGTTGCTACTTCCTCGAATCATGTAGAGATTATTGCTCTACATGAAGCCGTTTGTGAATGTATATGGCTAAGGTCTGTAACTAGACATATTCAAGGAAGTTGTGGTTTGAAGTCTGCCACAGATGAACCTACATGCATTTATGAGGATAATGCAGTTTGTATTGAACTAATGAAGTTAGGTTTGATCAAGGGCGACAACACCAAGCATATATTGCCTAAGTTCTTTTATAATCAGCAACAACAATCACTTCTAAAGATTGAAGTGAATCAAATCCGATCAGAGGATAATGTAGTGGACTTATTCACCAAGTCGTTACCTAAATCCACCTTTGAGAAACATGTGAAGAGCATCGGATTAAGAAAGTTATCCGAACTCCCACTATTGTAGCAATCAGGGGGAGTTATGATGTCTATATGTTTGATCTCGAAGAGTGAAGGATGTGTTGTGCTCTTTTTGTCTTTCGACCAGGATTATTTTTGTCCCACATGGTTTTTGTTACCTGGCAAGGTTTTTAACGAGGCAACGGATGAAGCGTCACCACCAAGTTTGAACGGCACAAGGGGGAGTGTTGAAGGAATATCGATTTAGTGTGCCTTATCAAACTAGGAGTAGCAATAGGAGAGAAGGTTCTAGATTTCCCAATCCTACACGGATTGGTATTCCTTGTAACATTAGAACTAGTACTTTGTAATCCCTATATATAGGGCTCCTATTCTCAATAATAGATACACAGTTCTCTCATCAATTCTCTCTCGAAATCTGTTTTACTTAAACAGTGAGGAGAATGTTTGTGTCATTTCCATCCTTGGGTTAGGAGGGTTGGGGAAGACAACTCTTGCTAAATTGGTGTATAATGATAGCATGGTAGAGGAGAATTTTGAGATGAAAATGTGGATATGCGTCTCAGAAAACTTTGATATCCGAACATTAATTCGCAGTATTATCAATACTGCAATCAAACAAAAATGTGAGGATGAAAGTTTGGACCTTATGAAAAAAGGTTGCAAGATACTTTGAGAGGTAGAAAGTTTTTGTTAGTGTTGGATGATATTTGGGATACGAATTCGATTGGAGTAACACCTGAAAAATGGATTGGTTTAAAAAAATTGTTAAATGTGGGAGCTAATGGAAGTAAAATTATCACAACAACACGAAATGAATCAGTTGCTTTACTTGTGAGTCCCTTATACACGCATTCTTTAGAAGGTCTTCCCACAAAGATTGCATGTCCTTGTTCATCCAAAGGGCATTTAAAAGAGGAGAGGAGCAGCGCTATCAACATTTGATAGAAATTGGAGAGGATATTGTGAAGAAGTGTGGAGGAGTTCCTTTAGTGGTAACTACTGTAGGGAGCATATATGCTCTATTTGAATACAGAGAAACACCATTGGTTGCATGTCAGAGATGATGACATGTGGAGTATAGGGAATGACGATATTTTACCTGCACTCAAATTGAGCTATGATGCATTGCCACAACACTTGAAATCATGTTTTGCAATTTGTTCACTTTTCCCAAAGGATTATGCATTCAAGAGTGCAATATTGGTTCCATTGTGGATAGCACAAGGCTACCTCAAGACATCTAAGAAAAATGAAGATTTTGAACAGATGGGTATAGACTATATAAGACAGTTTTGCTCTAGATCTTTGTTTCAATTAGAGACAGATCGATGTCAAAACAGCCATAGTTTTTAAAATACATGATCTAGTTCATGATTTAGCAATTTCTGTGGCACAAGTAGAGTACTCCACAGTCGATTTTCGTCCCTCTAGTGCATTGGAAATGGTTCGACATGTGTCAATATCCAAACAAGACTTGCTTAGAGAAGAGGCACAAGTTCCCGATTTCATGCTCAACTCAAAGAAATTGCGAACCATTCTAATTCTTGAAGATGGCCGGATCAATCAACGTTTTGTGAAGATATGCATCTCGAGATTCAAATGTATACGAGTGCTAGATCTCACTGAGTCGCGTCTTGAGGAGCTACCAAGTTCCATTGCTAGTTTGTTTCATTTGAGATTTCTCAACTTGTCTCATAATAGAAAGATAAAAAGGCTTCCCAATTCCATCAATAAGCTGCTGAATTTGGAGACCTTGTGGCTTGGGGATTGTGATGCACTTGAGGAGATACCCAAAGACATAGGGAACTTGATCAACCTCCGAAGCTTGGTGATAACTACACAACAGACGTATTTGCCAAAACAAATTAGACGCCTCACCTCACTTCGATTTTTATGTTTTCATGGATGTGTCAATCTTAAATCTTTGGGCGAAGAGATCCAATTCCTTAACAACCTTCGTAAACTGGCGATTGAAAGTTGTAATAAGTTGGAATCCTTGCCACCAAATATGAAACACATGACCGCTTTAGATACTTTGGGTGTAATGCATTGTGAGAAGCTTCAGTTGATGATGAGATCAGGGGAAGGTCCTCAAGGTCTTCGATCATTGCTTATCAAGAATTCAAGTTTGGAGGCTTTGCCCCCTTGGCTCACTGAAGATTCTGCAGACACTCTACAGAGCATATGGCTTGGTGGATGTCATAATCTCACGGCACTTCCGGAGTTGATAAACTTCAGATTCCTCGAGCAACTACACATTGAAGAATGCTCCAAATTGTCGGCTTTGCCGCAAGCATTGCATTGCCTTACTGAGTTGAGAGGATTGAAGATTATTGGGTGTCCTGAATTGAGCAAAAGTTACAAAAGGCAATTAAAAGGTGAGGAGTGGTTAAAGATGGCGTGTCAGGTGAAGATTACACTCGACGCTGATGATGAAGAAGATGAAGCTGACAATCGCTTGGCCGACGGAAAGATCGCGTACCTCACTTTGAGACGACGCCGTTAGTCATCTCAATTCCTCGTCTCCAGGTAACGAATCAGAATTAGAGTGATCTGGAGTATTGAATTGTTGAAACTTGAGATAATTTGGATATTGCTGATTGTGATTTGTATGCTGATTGGCTTCAATCTTATTTTATGATTGGCTTATGATGCAGCTTGCATTGGGTGATTTTTTTGGGGTACAGGAAACTACTGGGTTTTGGAGTTGAACTAGGATTTACCTGATTTCAGGTTCAATTTCTCTCTATTCCTCTGTTGTTCTGCAGCTAATTTCTTACTAGTTTCCTCTTTCAGTTTGTGGCATTTTCTTATTTGGTTACTTTGGATGATTTACCTGACAGAGATGTTGGATTTATTTCTTTGGATGATTTACCCCATATTATAATCAGAAATGATTCTTATAACAAGCAAGATAGCTGCCTGATTTTCATCAACTTTTAACAGCGAAAGCATGCGTGCCGCCACTGGAGGTGCTGCAAAATGAAGTAGTCCTGCACTGCTGTATTGTTTACTTATTTTATGCTTGGATCATATTCGAGCTTGGAACATAAATTCATTAAGTTGTAATAACATGAGATAACTTCCTGATTAATATTGACATCATACATAGAGAATACTTCCCAGGAAGAAGATAATGTTAGTCTAGGCATATCTATAGTCTATACAAACCAAGGGACTACTAGTCTCTTTTGTTTTACCTTTTCTTCTATTGAAAATAAGGACAAGTCTTTATGGCCCCAGGAAGAAGGAAACTAAGAGGGTTATTTTAAAAATATGAAGGTATCGATAAAGATTGAATTTCATTCCCCAAATATAAATGCCTGATACCAATCTCAGAACCCTATTCAGACCAAAAAAAAAAAAAATCTCAGAACCCTATCCCAAATGAACCCACCACCTCACACCTAGCTCCCTCAGAGGTATATTTATTCGTTCCATCCACACTACCCACATATGCTATCATATCACATCTTCCCAATACAGTTCCCCTCTTTCTGGCCAGCAAAGAGCTTATATTTCTCTGCCAACAATGCATTACATGAATCTGGGTTATCTGAGTACACATGTTTACTTCCCAGTCACCATATTGATGTTATAGTCAAATGTAAGTCAAGTCAGCATATTAGTGAGGTCGAGTCAAAGTAACTACAAAATTCTCAATGAACAAGGCATAAGACTAAACAATCAATTTCACTTCCCCTAAGAAACATAACTTACAAGAATTGAAGAAAAAACAAATTCAATATTAAGAGCACAAAGCACAACATTTTGCATAATTGTTTAACTTTTCAAGAGTCGCAATAAGAAACATGGCAATCATATTTTATATTTTTATATTACAAGGGGATATAAGGCTCAATGCATATCTTCAAAAGAGCGGGAGGTCCTTATTCCCTCACAATAATCTGAACACAGTCAACAATTCCTTTGTACTGGTTGGCGGATCCATTTTTGAGGGAGACAAAGAAAAAAAAAAAAGAAAAAAAAAGAAGAAGAAGAAAGAAAGAAAAAGGAGAGCAAACAGTTGGAGGCACATAGCGTAGTTAGTTATCAAGGGGAAACAAGTATCATGCGGAATAGCAGATGGCTTTACCTGTACCGTTAGTCTAGTTTTAATCACATCAAGGGGAGTGGTTATAACTCCAGTTAATGCACCTACAAGAGTTCGATATTAAATGTATCAGATAATTGCTTTAGGTCAAACAGATGGATAATTAAGTTAATTCTATTCGTAGTACAACATTATGAACAGTACTCTTCTATGAAGACAATCAGACAAACAGGAATTCGTCCCAACCAAACCAACCCAATTAAAACTAAGAACCAAAGACATAAAGCAATTTTTTTTTCACCAGAACTTATCATATTTATCTCACAATACATAAGAAAGAAAACGCACTATTGTTATCTGATTATACTATGTTTCCAACATTAAGTGCACAGAGATAGTATGATACCACTTTAGTACTCTATTACAATTTAAGTAGGAATTATTTTATCATACACAGAATACCGTATATCTGCCAAGTCATTCTGGAGCTACACAAGTCCATATGAGGAGCTGAATTGGTAAAAACTCATTTTGGAATATCTGATGTTGTGACAAATAGTAGCGGTCATCCCAATATCACCCCACGTAGGCTGGGGAGTACTCACGTAAGAAGCAGCTTAGGTTGTCAGGCCCCAATGAGGACCGAAGAATTTCAACAAGGGAAACCTTAGCACCCTAATTTCATCTATATGGAACTCTGAATTTGGGTGAGTTCCACGTCGAGAGTTGTATCAAGTTGGTCTATGTTTAAGCTATTACAAGAAACTCCATTTGTAACATGGACATCGATGTGCCATGAACATCTCCATATATGTGAAGTTGTGGACTCTGAGTTTCTCATTTAATAAGGATAATACCAACTACTACTAACATCAGTATCTGATGTAGAAATATTGTACTGACTGAATCTTAGTGCGCAGATGCATACTTGATAGGCATGCATGGATCATAGTTAATGGATATAGCAAAATATCCTAATCTTGTTTGGAAAGATTAATCTGTTCCCTTTCTGTAAGGTAATAAGGTATGGAGTTATGGACTAGAGTGAAAACTTTTTCTCTGGAGCCAAAGTTCACACTCCTTAACAGTTGCACTTAGATAGGAGAAACCGAAGGCGTGGACTGGATTAGCATTTATGCATGTTAAAGAAGACCCCAAAACCATCCCCAAAAAAGATGTTGAAATAGAATAATATGATCACTGATTTCCTATGAAACGGAAGAGTCGAAAGCTAAGTACCTGCAAAAGCTCCAATTATAGCATTCTCAGGATTGTTGAGCTCTATCTTTGCCTGCTAAAAAGAGAAGACCAGAAATCCAATTATAGATATCAAGACAAAGAAAATGAATATACAGTACACATCATTCTTACATATATGTAATATACAGACATTCAGTCATATGTTATATAATCACTCAAGAGGAGGCATGTTGTCTCACTCACATGCACACTTTTTGTTATATATAAGTCATGATCTCATGTTATATAACCATAGATTTTGTTCCTGTTAGGGCACCACTTGTGAATTTGGTTTAGAAGAGAAAATCTAATGTTTGGGATTCTTCCCATTGAAATATTAAAGGGGAAGTTAAAAGGGTAGAATTCGTTCAATGGCTACTTGTTCAGACTTTAGGGAATTCCACTTTGAGAAGTAAACAAGCAAGAATTCTTTTTGATATTCAGTATCTTCAGAATTTAAGGCTTCAACTTTGGTTGTTTATGCAGATTGGGGAACTGATGTAGTTGGAGGAGGAGGAGGAGGAGGGGGTGTCTAAGTGTAATTTCTCATGTGTGGTAGCTGGTAGTATAGCTTTCTAGTGGACATCTTGACATATCATCCTAAGAAGAAATGTTCCATGTTTAACCCATTTTAATAAAAGCTTCCATCTAAAATATACAACTTAAAGGTGAACTAAAAAAATAGAGAACCAAAACAACTGCAAAACACATTGGCAACAGAATCGAACAGACAGAGGCCAGAGACTCAAGCTGAAGAATAGAATTCTAGACGTGGTATAATACATGTAAAGAAAGCAACATCATGAGAATAACTGCTGGGAATACTTTTTGGATATGGATTTTTCTTATAAGATCTGAGTGGAAGACAAATCAGACGAGAAAGTTACCTCTAACCGACATATCCTAACTTTTTGAAATGGATTCAACAAAAGGAACTTTGTTTAAGTAAAAGTGATTCGAGAGAGAATTGATGAGAGAATTGTATTTCATTATAGAGAATAGGAGCCCTATATATAGGGATTACAAAGTACATAACCTAAGAGTACAAGGATTCCTATTCTAACTCGGAGTAGGAAACCTTTCCTATTACAACTATAGAACTTATCCTAGTTTGACTAGGCACACTAAGTGTCAACATCCTTCAACACTCCCCCTTGTGCCGCTCAAACTTGGTGGTGACGCTTCATCCGTTGCCTCGTTAAAAACCTTGCCAGGTAACAAAAACCCTGTGGGATAAAAATAAGCCTGGTTGAAGGACAAAAAGAGCACAACACGTCCTTCACTCCTCGAGATCGAACATGTAGACATCATAACTCCCCCTGATGTCGATATCTCCCCTTGATTGCTACAATAGTGGGAGTTTGGATAATTTTCTTAATCCGATGCTCTTCACATGTTTCTCTAAGGTGGATTTAGGTAACGACTTAGTGAATAAGTCCGCTACATTATCCTCTGATCGGATTTGATTCACTTCAATCTTTAGAAGTGATTGTTGTTGCTGATTATAAAAGAACTTAGGCGATATGTGCTTGGTGTTGTCGCCCTTGATGAAACCTAACTTCATTTGCTCAATACAAGCTGCATTATCCTCATAAATGCATGTAGGTTCATCCGTGGTAGACTTCAAACCACAACTTCCTTGAATGTGTCGAATTACAAACCTTAGCCATACACATTCACGTACAGCTTCATGTAGAGCAATAATCTCTGCATGATTTGAGGAAGTAGCAACAAGGGTCTGTTTTGTAGACCTCCAAGATATCGCAGTGCTTCCCATGGTAAAGACATAACCTGTTTGGGAGCGACCTTTGTGAGGGTCAGAGAGGTACCCTGCATCAGCAAAACCCATCAAGACATCATTGTTGTTTTGATGGAGGGAGATAGGGGGACGCCGGTAACCATGAGCGGCGGCAACATGGCCGGCGGCCATTCCATGGACGGGGGCGTTTTACCTTTTGGGGTCCAATCCCAATTTTCCGTCATTCCTTTTCTCTCTGTAGGGATAGAATAGGCCCATATCAATCGTACCTCTTAGGTATCGAAAGATTGTCTTTACACCAATCCAATGGCGGCGTGTTGGTGCAGAGCTATGTCGAGCTAACAAGTTCACTGTGAATGAGATATCCGGTCTTGTGCATTGAGCTAAGTACAATAATGCGCCTATTGCACTCAAATAGGGCACTTCGGCCTCTAATGGTTCTTCGTCCTCATCCCTTGGACGAAACGGATCTTTTCCGGGCTCAAGACTACGGCCGATCATGGGAGTACTTGCAGGCTTTGCTTTATCTTCATTAAAGCGCCTTAGGATTTTCTGAGTATATGTAGACTAATGGATCAAGATTCCATCACTACGGTGCTCGAGTTCTAAACCGAGACAAAACCGTGTTTTCCCAAGATCTTTCATCTCAAATTTGGATTTCAAGTATTTAGCAGTTTCCTTGAACTCATCTAGAGTTCCAATTAGGTTCATGTCATCGACATAAACTGCTACGATTGCAAATCCGGAACTTATTCTTTTAATGAACACGCATGGGTATATTTCATTGTTAATATATCCCTTCCCAATCAAGTAGTCACTTAGACGATTATACCACATCCGTCCGGATTGTTTTAATCCATATAGTGAGCGTTTTAATCTTATTGAAAACGCGCTCCGTGGTTTAGAGCCACTTGATTTGGGTAATTGAAGTCCATCTGGAACCTTCATGTATATCTCTGAATCTAGATCCCCATAGAGATATGCTGTAACCACATCTATAAGCTGCATGTCAAGTTTTTCAGAAACTACCAAACTGACAAGGTAGCGGAACGTAATAACGTCCATTATGGGAGAATATGTTTCCTCGTAGTCGATTCCAGAGTGTTGTGAGAAACCTTGCGCCACGAGGCGGGCTTTATATCTTACCACCTCATTTTTCTCATTACGCTTTCTAACAAAGACCCATTTATGGCCAACAGGCTTTACATTTGGGGGTGTCTGCGTTACAGGCCCAAATACCTGTCTCTTTGTTAGTGAATCCAATTCAACCTGGATCGCATCTTTCCATTTAGGCCAATCCGCTCTTCATTGACATTCTTCGACAGAGCGAGGTTCGATATCATCATATTCTATGATTCCTTTTGCAACATGATATGCGAATGCATCATCAATTGTCATAGAATTTCTATCCATCATCTCATGTACACTAGTGTAATTTATGGAGATCTCTCTATTCTCTGGAATTGGTTCTTTCATTGGGGCGTCCCCCAATGATGTCTCTTGGACATAACCATAATCCGGAATATTCTCATGAGATGGATTATTTATATCGATGATTAATGGATTATTTTGTGCCAAACTCGCTTTCTTTCTTGGGCGAGAATCCATCGAACCTATGGGCCTCCCGCGCTTCCTGGCGGGAGCCATGGGCCTAGCCACAACATCACCATCACTGTGAGAGGGGACGTTGGTGCCATGCTCATGTACTCTTAGTTGGCGTCATGTCCTCTAATTTTAGGGACATCAATCCTTGCAGGCATGTTTGCAGCAGGTTGTGTGATCTCGTCACTTTTGCGATATCAGAAAACGCATCAGGCATCGATTCTGCTACGTTCTGAAGATCGAGAATTCTCCGCACTTCAATTTCAGACTGTGCTGTTCGGGGATCAAGATGAGACAGAGTGGGGACAGACCACGACAATTCCTGTCTTTCCTGTTGAACATTGATGTTCTTATCTCCCCCTAACGACGCGAAAACTGTCTCATCGAAGTGACAATCCGCAAATCTAGCGGTAAAGAGATCGCCTGTCAAGGGTTCTATGTAGCGGATAATCGTTGGAGAATCATATCCAACATAAATGCCTAATCGTCGTTGAGGACCCATTTTGGTGCGCTGTGGCGGCGCAATTGGCACATAAACTGCACACCCAAATATGCGTAAGTGTGAGACATTAGGCTCATACCCAGTCACCATCTGGGACGCAGAAAAGGGTTGAGTGGCAGTGAGCCTCAGACGAATAAGCATAGCTGCATGCAATATTGCATAGCCCTAAGCAGAAATAGGGAGATTGGTGCGCATTACCAATGCCCGAGCGACCATTTATAGTCATTTAATGGCGACTTCTGTGAGATCATTTTGGGTGTGAACATGAGGAACTGGATGTTCAACTTCTATCCCAATGGACATGCAATAATCATTGAAAGTCTTTGATGTAAACTCCCCAGCATTGTCTAATCTTATAGACTTAATAGGATGATCAGGGTGGTGAGCCCTTAACTTAATTATTTGTGCTAGGAGTTTAGCAAATGCAACGTTCCTTGTGGACAACAGCATGACATGTGACCAGCGTGTCGATGCATCAACCAACACCATAAAATATCTAAATGGTCCGCATGGTGGTTGAATAGGTCCACAAATATCACCTTAGATTCTTTGCAAGAATGGTATATTTTCTTTCGTGTCCTTTGCGTTGGATGGTCTCGATCCTAATTTTGCCAAAGAGCAGGCTTTGCAGAATGAATGATGGGCTTTAGAAACAACCAATGAGGATTTTGGTTTAGCCATGAAGTCACATTGGACTTTAGAAGTAGAAATTGGAGACAAAGAAGCCTTGGTGGCGTCAATGCCACCCTGAGGCCGCAGGGGGATGGCGGCATCGGCCAAGGATGGCCGGATTTTGGGGTGAACGGCGCAGTGAGACGCAGGGGCTCCTTTGGTGTCCAAAAACTGAGTTTGACTTCTTTTCGTTCTGAAAAAGGGATGTCCGTGTGAAGTCTTTAATATACGGATCATCATATCACGACCTGGGTGTCCCAAACGGTCATGCCAAAGCCGATATGTGTCAGAATCCCATAAATCATCTCTCATGACATGGTTAGATTCAATGACTCGAATAGTGGTTGCATACAACCCACTAGATCGACACATAAGTTTCTCTAATACTTGTTTATTTCCGTAGTCATTCGAGGTGATGCAAAGAAACTCTTGTCCATTCTCACAATGCGTTTCCGCATGAAAACCATTGGCTCTTATATCTTTGAAGCTCAAAAGGGTTCTTTCAGCCCTAGGAGCGTAGAGAGCTTCAGTGACATTAATGATTATGCCATGTGGTAACAAGAATTGAGCTGGTCCTTGACCATGAATCAATTTAGATGACCCTACCATCGTAGTCACTGAAGATCGAGTAGGCATCATCTCAAGAAATAACTGCCTATTTTGAAGTATGGTGTGCGTAGTAGCACTATCCACGAGGCATTCTAGCTCTCCGAGAAACATACTTGAATGAATAAAGTTCGAATCAAAAACGACACTTTATTTCAATGAAAGCCAATGATTACGTCAAAGTTTCTAAATTTAATCCAAAAAGGATAATCAAGCTTTAGACAAGTAGTAGTTACTCAATCCGTTTGGTAATTCCAATTTGGTTGTGACCAGGTAAGGTAAGGCGAGATTTTGGTGGAGCGTTGCTCACTTTTAAAACCGTTCTCTCAGTTCAAACCTTTCCTAGGCATCACAATTACTCTTGAGTACGCCTAGTGAGAAAGAGTTATAACCACTGTCTTTGCTGATAGTTTCCAAATTTTTGGATATTGATTGAAACCAATGACGTTTATATGGTCAAATTTTTATGCTTACGAATGCTCTTAGTCCGTAGCCTACGAACACTCTTAGTTCGTAAAAATCGATGCTTACAGACGCTCTTAGTCCAAAGATCACGAACGCTCTTAGTTCGTATATAGCGTGAATCCCCACGATTCCGCTTTTAGCAAATCGAACCCACGTTTCATGAATTTCGGAATTTGAAATTCTCAATACACGCGCGTGTTGATGCAGGCGTGTAGGATTGCAGATGTGCTATCTATCATGGGTCGAGGATTGCAACCTATCTTTCAATCCCTGTTGTGTGGCCGATACAGGTCTGGCCGAGGTAAGCCGAGGAGCTGGCCGACGGATGCGTGCGCAGGGGCGCGTAGGCGCTGCAGGGGCAGGCACGCATATGAGGCTAGCTTGGGCTAGGAGCTGCTTGCAGTGATGCTTGAAGGTGGCAGCGACGGTTTTCAAGGATTTTTTCGTTGAAAATCGCAGCAGATTTGCCTCTGAACATCTTTCACTTCGATTGGTCTACAAGTCTCAAAACAACTCTGATAAGGCTGAAATTAGGAGGTCAGATAGAAGAGACAGAGACGAACAACTTTGATGAAGGAAGTATTTTGATCTGAGGTCCCTATCAAGACTTTTCGGGGCTTGCAAACAGACTGATGTGCACAGGAATGAGCGTCCTGTTGTGCTGCAGGGGCAGCAAGCGTGCGGCGCTGCTGCAGGGGCAGTAGGTGGCATACGGGTGCATAAGGGCTGCAGGGGCAGCGTGCAGCACAGGGTGGGTAGTCTAGCATGGGCTAGGTGCAACGGTGAAAAGGTGATGTTGAAGAATTTTCTGGTTTTGGATTTTTGATCTCAAGGTTAGGGCTCGTGCTGATAACATGTTTAAGTAAAAGTGATTCAAGAGAGAATTGATGAGAGAATTGTATTTCATTATAGAGAATAGGAGCCCTATATATAGGGATTACAAAGTACATAATCTAAGAGTACAAGGATTCCTATTCTAACTCGGAGTAGGAAACCTCTCCTATTACAACTATAGAACTTATCCTAGTTTGACTAGGCATACTAAGTGTCAACATCCATCAACAAACTTGTCTTATTTATTACACGTGGAAACAGATCCTAGATATCATCCATCACGAACATGATTAATCACACTGATGCTACAGAAGCATCAACAACATAGTCACCAGTTAGTGCATCAAGGCTATAAATCAAAACATTATTAGGCATGTTGTAAATAATTATGGCTAATATCATGTAAATAGATGGAGAGTCATATATGTCTTTCACTATAGATTAGTGATTGATAGGATTGTGAATAGGAGTAATTGACGTTGCTATTAAACGTTGCCTATTTGTATACATCATGTACTCCTATATAAACCCCCTCATGGTGAGATGAATAGACACACAATCTGATTCTCCGTGTCCAAACTCTCTCTCTCTCTCTCTCTCTCTCAGAAATTTTTCTGTTTTACAACACGTTATCAGCACGATACTCTAACCCAAGCCCTAACCAGAGAAAAAAAAAATCCCCCTGCTGCAGCCTATTTGCACGCCCCGAAACCTCTTGATTGGGACCTCAGATCAAAATCTTTCCTTCATCAAAGTTGTTCGTCTCTGCCTCTTCTATCTGACTTCCAAATTTCAGCCATATTGGAGTCGTTTTGAGACCTGTACAACATTTGAAGTGGGAGCTGTCCAGAAGAGGCGAATAGCTCTTGGATTGGCTGAGAAGACAACATTCTCAGTTCTGCACACATAAGCTGAAGATTCATCCATCCTTCATCAAGTAATGTTTTCCAAAATCTAATTTTATATTCATGCTTCTTGCTTATTGAGCCTATTGATTGAATATGAAAAATCACCATAATGCATGAACCCTAGCAAATCCTACATGATTTATTTACTTGGTATACGTATTTGTATATATTTGTTCATGTGTTTGGGATTGTTTGATTGGAAAAGAAAAGAGAAAAATTTATGGACTGCAACTATATATCTGTAGTACTTGGTCCAGTAGTACCAAATCAATATCAGTAACATCAATTCAACAAGAAAGAAAAAAAAACAGATTATGCAGTTGCTGGGGTTCAAACCCAGCTAAAATAGGTACCAACTCAACATGTTGTCCGTTGTACCACTATGGCAAGTTAGTATGTGTTAACTAATATTCTGCCAGAAGCAGATTTGAAGCCAATTAATTGGTGATTGATCAACCCGTGATTTGATTTTGATTGATTTTATCCAAAGCAATTACCATTGTAATTTATACTCATTACCACAATCACTTCATTATCACATTGAGACAATTCTGAATTATTACGTGAATTATGATAGAAGAATTATGGGCTTAATTTTTGGTTTCACAAATTTGAATTATGCCATTATAATTCCTTATGCTAGAAGCATTATGGGCTAAATTTTTACCCGATTATTACATAAACATTATGCCAGAAGCATTTGCCCAATTTATTTATATGAAATGCCAGAAGCATTAATGGTATTTGAACCCAATTCCTTAGATACATAAATATTGAACCAGAAGTTCACACGTATCGAACCCGTAGTTTCGATAACATTGGAAGGTTATGAATCTTTCCAAGTAGGCGCACCCAATTCGATGCGATGTCTAGGCAAGATACAATGAGGCTGTGTACTTAAGAGAGCCTCGCTCCACCCAAACCTCATACTCTTACCTGGTCATATTTAATTGGAGTTATCAAAAGGGTTGAGTAATAATTTTTCATTCCTTGGCAGACCAGCCTGAGCCCAGCAGGCCCACTCTCCCTCCGTAGGACCAAGCAGCCCAGCATGCCTCACACACCATTTGACTTACGCATGAAAGCCCGGGTCACAAGCTTGCAGACTAAGCCCGATAGGCTTCACTATCAAGCTCACTCCTTCTTTGGTCCAGTAGAATCAAAATAAAAGGAAAAATGATTTCATATTGTAAATCATATTGTAAATAAATTCACCATATCTAATATGTGTAATTAATTGCCAGAAGCATTTATTCACATAATTGTGTGATAATTAATATGTTATTTTACTAGCATGCAATTAATATCTCAATTGATTTGTGATTTTTATTTATCCAATTTGCACTACTACACAAAAGGCTTCACACGACGGTTTAAAACTGTCGTTTCACGTTTTGCATTTCCGTGGTCTATCGAGGCGTCGTCTGATGAAACGTTGTCAGACAACGGTTTTCAACCATCGTATACCGATCATTGAGTCAACGGTTTGCAGCTGACTCCGTCGTCTGATGGACCTGCAGATCTGCCGACATGCTGTCGACAGAAATATGTCGTGGTGTGACTTCTACTCATACCACGGTTTTTAGGATTCCAGCGTGGTGTGACTTCTACTCATACCACGGTTTGTAGGATTCCAGTGTGGTGTGACTTCTACTCATACCACGGTTTTTAGGATTCCAACCTTGTCTCTTTGTTGTTCAGAAGTCAGTTTTTATTTTTAAGACATTGTGTAAATTGTATACACACGACAGTTCTTCCAGCATAAAATGTGGTGTGATGACTTAAAAATTCAGTGTGCGCGCTTTCACATGACATATATAACTCTAACCGTTGTATTGTGACATTTGAGATGATGGTTTTTGCTTGTTGTCTATGTGTGTATCCAACAATGATATCAGTAAGAACCGTCGTGTGAATTGTAGAAATTTTGTTTGATTCCACCCTATAATCCTCATCATACGACATATTTTTCTATGTATTGTTGTTAATGGCAAGATTTAGATTCTGGAATGAAAAATGACCAAAAGAACAGAAAATTTAATCATAATAGATAGTTGTTATAATCCCATAACAATCTAAATGGGTCTGATAATGCTAATTGTATCTACAAAATAGGAGAACAGAAAAAAAATCCAAGTCAAGTTCTAATTCACTGATCTCCTGCTCTTCTTAGTTTTTGTCTTCAAAATTAGGCTTCACTTCATAACATTGGCACTCTCCATGGCCTAAAGAACAGTAATGGGGCTTCCTCATTGAAAGAGTTCTAGGATGTTGCAGTGCTCCAAATACAGGAAGTTGTTGTGCTAATTATACAGCAGCCAAATACTCTCATTTGGTGCTCCAAGTACTTACATTTACGGCAGCTACAACATTCTCAGAATCCGCTGCTGCCTCACTGCTGCTAACCAGACAAGAAAATAAGCTTAGCAGCTATCCAAAGAATAAAGTTTTAGTCTGTATATATGCACGTCTTGTGGAGTACCAGTGACTCACCTTTTCCTTGCTTCCAGCACTCCCAACAACATAACAACCTGTTAACTTTGCAAATTGGCCAACAAGCTGACCTACCGCTCCAGATGCGGCTGAAATGTAGACTGTCTCTCCTTTCTTAGGAGACCAGATCTCATAAAATCCAGCATAAGCAGTCACTCCAGGCATACCTACATAACATATGAATAGGCTAGATGAGCCCAAACAACTAGTAGACTCCAACAAGAGATCAATACATAGAGAATAATTTCATGAGGGAAGCATATATAATCATTAAACAAATATAATATTGACATAGTCTGTTGACTTGTGACTTTAGCATGAAACTTTTCCGACATATGCTCATATATAACAAGGAGCTGATACAATCAGTGACAGTAACACAAAAAAGTAATGCCCCAACTTAAGTCAAGGGGTTATGGTTAATTGAATCAACATAATAGACTTGGGGGGTCTGTAAGTAACAGAACCAGTTAGTTAAGGGAATTAAAAATAGAAATTAGGAGAAGTAGGCATACCGAGAAGTCCAGTATAGTAAGAGAGAGGCACATCAGTGTGGTGAATCTTAATCAGAGACTCTGTGGTGATGACACTATATTCTTCCCAACCAGTGTGACCCCAAACCAAGTCCCCTGGCTTAAACTTTGGATCCCCAGATTCCAAGACTTTAGCCACTCCCAAACCAATTACAGGCTGCAACATTCAAATCAAACCACATCTTCTCTAATTAATTAGCTTTACACAGACATGTAAATCTCTGAAAAAAGCACACTTTTTTTTTTTAATCCAAATCCACTGGTGCATTAGGATTTTATATCATTATCCTGTGCAACCCCTCGAATTAAAAATTTCTCATCAGATTAGATCCATATCACCAAAGAAGGAAACTTTACACAGAATTAATAAACAAAAGGGATATATATCTTTATAAAAACGGTGAAGGGTGGTGGGAGCAGTACTGACCGAGCTGGGTGTGAAGGATTGGACATAAGTGGGCCTGTCGTGCTGGTTCTCACACAAATGGTCTAATGGGCAGCTGGAAACTTTAAGATGTAAGCACAGAAGCAATTGCAGTGCATCACAGATGCAAAAAGTACTAGCTAGCACATCTTGGGTGCCCAAGTAAAAATATTCAAGACACAATGCAACAATCCTTGAGCAATATTATAAACAAATAACAGCAATATATAGCCTAACCAAATTCAAAACAATCAAAAGAATCATATAAATTTCCAAACAATTCGTAAGCAGCTAAATGACAACTTGTATTAGCAAATATGTAGTTTTCTTCCAGAATTACAAGAGATCACTTATAACTGTAAACGAAACACACATTACAACTGTGAAGCATCAAATTCACCTGAAAATATAGTATTAGTAGCAATAGCACTTGACAAGTTCAAGAGAAACCACTCCAAGAAAAAGTTAAAAGTTGCTTAAAATAACTCTCAAACATTCAGCCATTCAAGCACGTATCAATGAAGTGACTAAGTAACTTATGAAATACAAGCAAGTCAAGGTGAAATGGATATATAATTTCAGAGATCAAGAACGGACATAAACAATTATAAAGTAAAAATCTCACCCCCGGTCCGAGGTATGAACCTAAGCTCTGATACCATTTGTAACACCCTGACCCCGAAGCCTTGTCTCTCTCTTGCTCCATCTATCCTCTATAGATAGCTGGTACGGAGTTGGGCAGCCATTTGGAACAACATGGATTGGTTTTCTTCTCCCTTTGAATGGCCCCCCTGAATCCCCCAAGTTTCTTTTCTAGTTAAGAGACTTAGAGAGAGATGTAGAGAGTTCAAGAGAGTCGGTGTGTTCCAGATGGACCTACCCCCCTCCTCACCCCCTTCCTTCTGCTTGGTCATACGGCTTCGCATGTAAGGATCGCAGGACAAGTAGAGGTTCTTGACGAGGAGGCCAGTCAAACCTTCTGGAAGCTTGAGTTTGGTAGTGGCAGTGGTCAATTTGAGGTCGGATTCTTTGGGGAAGCCGGTGATATATACAGCTTCCACAATACCAGATGAGATACCTAAGCTAGCACCATTTTCAGCAAGAAAAAATAGAGCCATCAGTCTACAAAATCCATGTGTGACCCACCGACAAATTGCAATACTACGTACCAGTGCAAAGAGTTCAGAATCAAATTTGGATGAAAAATTGATAACACAAAGTACCTATCTTTTCTGCAGAAAAAGGCATGTCTTTGTTGTTCCCTTTAATCCCTAAGATGACAGTCTACTTTTTTATGCAGAGAAAGTGGAAGCCATTTGTTAATTCCTCCTCTTGATCTAGTAACTCGCTTTAAATCAATCAAAAACCAATCAAAATAAGGATGCAACCCAACCAAGAAAACCAGAAACCCAATTCAAATTACACAGAATCTGATATATGATAATTGACCTGCTATTGAGTCCAAACAGACTCTCTGAATCGAGGTCCTGAATCTCTGCTCTCTCCACCACCTCAAACAATCCCTCTCCGAATCCATCTCCGATGCTCCCTCTTCTCTCCGCCTCTCCCTCAACCACCACGATGACCTCCACACCTCCTCTCCCGACGACTCCCTCGGTATCACCTTCGGTGACCTTATCTTCTACACCCTTGACCCCTCCTCCCAAACCCTACAATCCCCAATTCCTCAGGGTCTAGTTTCCCTAAATCCCAAAACCTTAATTAGCCAAGGGGCTTCCACGAGTGAGGCAATGGCCGAAGATCTGAGGTTAGGTTCGGAAACCTATCTCAGCTTCTCTTTGCTTCTCCAGCCTTCGGATCCTCACGCCGTCTTGTGCCCACATACCTGTCTCCCATACCCGACATCTCTCTTCTGATGAGATCTGGAGTGAGTGAGATGTAGAAATTGAGAGAGGAATGGAGAGAGGTAGATCTCAGGTGTAATAGAGATGAGGAGATTTAGATATTGAAACTAACAGAGAGAAATCTTAGGTGCACTAGAGATAAGGAGATTTGGAGACTGGCAAGAGGGGAGGTCGGGAAAAGAACATATTGAAAGAGTTTGTTTTAGGAGAGTTGTCGAGAGAGCGAGAGATGCTGTGTCGAAGAGAGTGAATGCTATGCTGTCGGAGTTGTTGTGGAGTAAATGCTATTGTGTAGTGGGTCTACAACCTTTTTTTTTTTTTTTTCAAGTGTACTAATTTGGTCTGAATGGTGGCTCATTGGCACACATATATGGATAAGCTATTATTTGATTCATGTGCAAGCCATCAGACAATGGTTTTCACATAACTGTTGTGTGAATGCTACTTTTAAAATTTTCAGTTTGCCTCATGTTGTTGCCTGGGTGGAGGGAAATGGGTTGGGGGAGAGGATGGGAGGAAATAATTGGGGGGAAATGTTGGTGGGCATGTTTCTCTCTTGCAAACCTATGGATTCAGACCACAGTTTTAAGCTAACCGTGGTATCACCTCTATATGCTGGGGAAATTTAAGTGGTGCCAAATGGTGGGAAACTTGCCGCCCTATAACTATTTTAACCTCACACCACGCTTCCATTTATAAACGTCTTCTGAAGCAATACATAATTCCAATATGAAAAACACCCGTTGGTTGAATTCATATTAGAAGACGGAAATTTTACAACCGTCGTCTCAATAATGAGAAATGATTCACACCACGGAAAACAGTGTAGCGTCGTATGAGAGGTGTTGTCTGATTCATTTTCTGTAGTAGTGTTGTGAGATTATTTCAATTTGCTCGATTCAATATTATTGTGTTACTTGTCTACATTTTCGCACTAGAATATATGTGTAGAAAATGCAGGTACCTAATGAACTAGAAGTTCTAAATGAACCAGTAGTTCATACATATATCGAACTTGTAGTTTCGATAAGTTTCGATAATGCCGTTTAAGAAACTAGAAGTTTCCTTCATAAATTCACCACACACGATAAAACCAGAAGATTTTACATGTCTAATCCGATTGTTCATACCATGTTATAGAACCTGAAGTTCTCATTACTTGCTTATGGATGATATTATCCAAAGCACTAATATTATTTGTTCCTTTCCTGTAAGAAATGTCAAATCTCAACATGTTTGACTTTGTTGCTTTAGAGGTCTCCAGAAGAAACTATCTAAAGTGAACTCAAGATGTGAAAATTCATCTGACTGCAAAGAAGATGAGATCAACAATTAATGCTAACAATGTCGTCATTGAGGCTTTTAATATGAGTGCCATAATTTTCAAAGGAAACATATGGAGAAAACACTCCAAGTTAAGTATCCGATGAAGAGGATACACAGACTCTTTGGGTCACTCTAGAAGAGCACTTTCACCATCAAATGACCATTTTCTTGCTTAGAGCAAGACATGATTGGCAGAACGAAATTAGCCCATATGACCGTTTGCCACTTGGCCAAAGCCCAAGAGGCCATGAAATCAGGCTCCACGTGGCCAAGGCCTACGTGGTAGGAACCGTGATGCCATAACTCAGCAAGCCCGAGTTGAAAGGAACACTGGTCCAGCCCGCTGCCACCAGAATCAGCATGATCTTTGTTATCAATGTGGAGGAATTGACTACTGGTCCCGCACCTATTGTGGTATCGCCTAAGCAGTAGATGAGTATTACGCCGGCCGCGGAACTCGAAATACCAACTTTATTAAAGGGTCATTTTCTATTGATTCCACACTAGAGATCACGGATTTTCAGGCAGTTACTGAATATACGGAGGATTAGAACTCGAAGACATGGGTATAATTGGCCCCTTGTGCCATATCTATTTCATCTTAATGAATGAAACATCTTCAGATTTTGGTGATTTATGTTTTCAATTATTTTGGATTATAGAAATGTGGTTATGTTCGAATATATTTAATTCAATAAACTTATTCATACATGTGATCCATTGAATTAAATAAATGAATAGGCATATTCTATGGGGAAGTTTGTTGTCTAGTTGAAAGTGCTATTACGCACACCATACTCCCAGATTGGAGATATTTTTCAAACTTATTGTCTATTCATACCTCTGTGACAACCGTATTAGGCCAATCCAACCTGATAGAGGGTTATGGCAAAACCCACTATATGTTGTCCAATGGTACTGAACCTACCATTAATGAGGCCTTATAATCTCTACGTTCCAGAAGAACGTTATTGAGTATTAAGAATATTCGAACCAACGGTTATCACGCTGAAACCACTGAGAAAAATGAGTGTAATATCTTTGCATAACCTCCAAAGTGTGTGGCCAGAAGCGTACATTGGAGAAATTGGAATCTGTTAGCTAGAAGCTAACTAATTCAAGCAACTACTTGCTATGGCATGATCGTTTGGGACACCCAGGTCAAAGTATGATGCACCGTATCCTCAATTCATCGCAGGTGCACCCCCTTCTGAATAAGGGTCTTGTATATAATGACACGCTATGCCATACTAGACCATCATATGCAAAGACTAGTACATACACCACCATTTTTCTACACAGAATGCAAGGGAAATTTGTGGACATATCCAACCACCATGTGGACCAGTTAAATATTAATGGTTTTGGTTGATGTATTGACAAAGTGATCACATGTAACACTATTGTCCACAAGAAAACACTGCTTTTGCTAAACTCTCACCCAGATCATGAAATTGAGGGTTCACCACTCGGATTATCCCATAAAGTCTATAAGACTTGATAATACCGGAGAGTTTACATAGAAGTCTTTCGATGATTATTGCATATCCCTTGGGATTGATGCTGAACATATAGTTCCCTATGTTCACACCTAAGATGGTCTCGCAAATAGAATCTTGGTAATGCGCACCAAGCTCCTAGTTTTTGTGTGGGGCTATGCAATCTTGCATGCAGCTATGTTGGTCCCGTTGAGGCCCACTGCTACCCAACCTTACTCCGCGTTACAGTTGGTGACTGGGTACGAACCTGATGTTTCGCACTTACGCGCATTTGGGTATGTAGTCCGCGTGCCAATTGTGCCATCACAACGTACAAAATTGGGTCCTCAACAAAGGATGGGCGTGTATGTCGATTATGAATCCCATCCATTATGTTCTCTTTAGAGCCCTTGACAGGCGATCTCTTTACCGCTGGATTTGCGGATTGTCACTTTGATGAGACAGTCTTCCCGCCGTTAGGGGGAGATAAGAACGTCACCGTTCTTGATGAACGACGTGAACTAACATGAAATGTCCCCACTATGTTTCATCATGATCCACGAACCGCATGAAAGTACTGAAGTGCGGACAATTCTAGATCTATAGAGTATAGAATACAATATGCCAGACGCTTTCTCTGATCTAGCTAAAGTGACGAGATCACATATACCTACTGCAAATGTGCCTGCAAGGATAGATGTCCCTGTAGGACACGTCGCCCTAGATGGACGAGGTATGACCATGGCGGCTAACCAGTCACATGTCCCTGCCTAGAAGAGAGGTAGACCACTAGGTTCGAAGGATTCTTATCCTCGGAAGAGGGTAAAACTAGCACCAACGAATCCACTAGACATCGCGATCTCAACTGATCCATCTCACGAGACAATTCCGGATTATGGGTCTATCCTAGAAGAGACGACGTTGGGGGACGCTCCAACGTTTGAACCCACTCCCGAGAATAGAGAAATCTCTGTAAATTATGCATGCTTAAGTGAGATCTGGAATCGGAATGAGATTATCATCGGTGATATATTTGTATTCGCAGTAGCTACCGAAATTATAAATAGCGATGACATCGAACCTTACTCCGTTGATGAATGTCAACGTAGAGACGACTGTCCAAAATGGAAAGAAGCAATCCAGGTTGAATTAGATGCCTTGACAAAGAGAAAGGTGTTTGGGCCTGTCGTTCCCACACCTCCCCATGTTAAACCTGTAGGATTTAAATGGGTATTTGTAAGGAAGCGTAATGAGAAAAACGAGATTGTGATACACAAGGCTCGTCTAGTGGCACAAGAATTTTCTGAACGCCTTGTGATTGATTACGAGGAGGCGTATTCTCCCGTAATGGACGTCATAACGTTCTGCTACCTTATCAGTTTGGTAGTTTCCGAAAAACTAAATATGCAGCTTATGTATGTGGTCACAGAGATATACATAAAAGTTCCTGAAGGACTTAATATACCCGATGCAAATAGTTCTAGACCACGGAACACACTCTTCATTAGTTTTGAGGCGTTCACTTTATGGATTGAAACAATCCAGACGGAGGTGGTATAACCGTCTAAGTGAATATTTAATCGGGATGAGATATGTGAATAATAAACTATGCCCATGCGTGTTTATTAAGGAAACCGCAAAGCACCTGAAGTTGGAATTTAAGATGAAAGGCCTTGGGAGAATAAATTATTGTCTCGACCTGGAGCCTGAGCACAGTGCAGATGAAATTTTGGTCCATCAACCAAATTACATCCAGAAGATGTTAAGATGCTTTAATGAGGATAAAAGCAAGCACACCCATGGTCGTCTGAAGTCTAGAGAGAACCGTATCGTCCTACAGATGATAACGAAGAGATATTGGTGCCAGAAGTCTCATATCTAAGTGAAATAGGCGCATTATTGTACTTGGCTTAATGCCCTAGATAGGACATCTCATTTGATGTGAACTTGTTAGCTGGATATAACTCTGCGCCAACACGCCGCCACTGGAATGGCATAAAAGACATTTTTTGCTATCTTAGAGGTAAGGTGGATATGGGATTATTCTATCCCTACGCATCAAGGAATGGATCAAACCCCCTTGATCCTCAGAATGATGCTTGCCTTGTTGGATATGCTGATATAGACTATCTATCAGACCCGCACAAGGCACGTTCCCAAATTGGTTATGTCTTTACCTTTGGGAATACTGTAATTTCTTAGAGGTCTACAAAATAGACACTTGTTGCTACCTCTTCGAATCATGATGAGATACTAGCTCTTCACGAATCAGTATGTGAATGTACATAGCTAAAAGCCGTTACAAACCATGTTCGAAGCACATGTGGACTGCATTCCACCACTGATGAACCAACCATTATCTACGAGGATAATGTTGCTTACATAGAGCAGATAAAGACGAGTTTCATCAAAGGGGACAACACCAAACATATTGCATCGAAGTTCTCCTTCAATTAGCAACAACAGGAGCATCAGAAGATTGAAGTTAAGCAGATTTGATCTGAAGACAATCATGCAGACCTCTTCACCAAGTCACTACCAAAGTATACATTCTAGAAGCATGTTCAAGATATTGGTCTACGTTAACTATCTGAATTACCTAACATGTAATTTTCAGGGGGAGTCGAAATCAGGGGGAGTATCCTGAAGCATACCCACTTGACCATCACATACTCTTTTTGTCCTTCGTCCAGGGTTATTTTGTCCCACTGGGTTTTGTTACCTGGCAAGGTTTTAACAAGCCACATCTTTAGCATGGTCACCCCAATTATAGTACATCCTGAAGATGCTTTGATTTGACATATATGCATTTGCTCATCTTTTCCCTTCGACCACGGGTTTCTCCCACTGGGTTTACCGGGCAAGGTTTTGGTGTAGCAACTCTAATGCATCCCTCTCGTAGACATACTATCTACTTATGATGCTGATAAGAAGACTTCACCTATCTCTATTGTGATACGACTACTCCACATTTACTCGCGTTGTGCTCTTTTTCTCCTTCGACCAAGGTTGTTTTTCTCCCACATGGTTTTTATTACTTGGCAAGGTTTTTGACGAGGCAACGTAGAAGCGCTCAGCCTAGGCAACACTATTGACATGAAATATCCAAGGGGGAGTGTTGTAAATAATTATGGCTAATATCATGTAAATAGATGGAGAGTCATATATGTCTTTCACTATAGATTAGTGATTGATAGGATTGTGAATAGGAGTAATTGACGTTGCTATTAAACGTTGCCTATTTGTATACATCATGTACTCCTATATAAACCCCCTCATGGTGAGATGAATAGACACACAATCTGATTCTCTGTGTCCAAACTCTCTCTCTCTCTCTCTCTCAGAAATTTTTCTGTTTTACAACAAGGCATCATATATTACCAATTGTTTACTATAATCTGCAAGCATATAATAGGCAAAAAGGAGGAGCTTACCGCCACTTTATGACCTATCCGAAGCTGCTCATATAGAAAAAATTGAATTGCATCAAATGGCAAATCTCGCAATAAAAATGATCCATATCCCTACCATCTCAAAAAGTATAAAGAAAATTAATATATTGACAATAACTTAAGAAACACAACAGAGAAGTAATTTTTTTCTTTAATATATAGGAAAGAGGGAAACAAAGAATGAACTAGTATGATTTGTATCCACAGTGGGAAAACTTACCGCATAGAGTCCTTTCAAGCCCTCCTTAGCAGCAATAAGGCGAACAGCAGCAGAGGCAGATGTTATTTGCCCCGTTTGCATCCTTTGCTTTACAACCTAAAAAGTATTAAAGAGAAAGAAGGTCAGGTCAAGCAAATTTAGCCATGGAGTGAGTACTGCAAGCTACTCTACCTCTGTTGGAACACGAATCAGTGAAGCAGCAATGCCTCCACAAGCCCCCGCAGTCTACATAAAGTTTGAAAAACAACATTGATTCAAAAAAGTTTACATTGGTAAATTTTCAGTCAAACAACCACATAAGGGATTTCCATTGAAGACAAGAAAACATAATGTTGCAATTAACGTAGATGATAAACCAGTACTTCAGATCATGTTCCTAAGGAGAAAAAAATAAAACCACTTCATGACTAAAAAAATAAAAAAATAGACCTAGGGAAGAAACCTCAATAATCTAGTTTACTGATTTCTGAGCCATTGTAGCTTTCTCTATTAAAAAAAAAAAAAAAAAAAACAGAGAGAGAGAGAGATTGAAGAGACAGAGGACTAAGAGATAACTGTGTCTAACCAAATGCATAAGTTAAGTTTAATTTATTTGCATAGTTAACCTGCCTGCAATCTTGTCTTTATAGTACCAACTAGCAATGGTACCCGCGCTTTGCCATGGGATTTGACGTTGCTAACAATTTACAATAATAGCATATGTGAATGAAAAACACTTGATTCTTGATCAAAATGATAAAATGAGAGACATAGTTTCCTCTCTCTAAAATTGTTTTGAGTTTTCATTAATGCAGTTTACCCCAGTTTCTTCTCCACAATAAGATTGAAGTCCATATACAATTCTTCATTGTTCATTACGAAGCAATATTATTATCATTATCTGTCCAACTGGAAAACCTTTATCTTCATGTTAGTGTGAGTCATAGTTCCCTATTAGGAATAGACTAACAAGGGTATATATTGTTATAACTACTTACCTTGTATATGTTGTGTAGTATAGTAGTACACAATAGTTGTAGTATGTTGTAGTATGATTGTAATCTGTTTATATACACCACAGAATGGGTGTAATTATATATCAGAAAATTCATTCTCTATATCTCATCTTATTTGACTTGGTATAAGAGAAAAGATCTGAGAGGACTTTGTCTCTTATTTTCTACTTTTAATTTTCCTAGTTCGAGGAATTAATTCAAAAACTCCATTATTAGGGTTATTGTTTCCTTCACGGCGTTACTCTCCCGTCGTTATTCCTCTTGCGTTGACATCCGTCCAAGAATGACTAGATCGTCTTCTTCTTGGACTTTGACGTCATCAGACCAGCCGCCTTCACCACCTGTCCAGGTCGGCTTCGTCTTCCTCGTTCAGACCCAACGTTCTGCTTGGGTACTAGCATGAAAAAGTCAACGCCAGGTTGGCTTCGTCTTCTCCAGATCAGTTTCCTCCACCGCGCCGTCCGGCCGTTTATTCTGTCCGGTGACATCATCAGCAGTTTGGGTTCACATTAGAACCGGCATCAGAACCGATCAGATTTAGAACTGTCGATCATCTTCATCTCTTGCTCAGAACAGCTTTGACCGATCAAGCTCAGACCCGTCAGTTTCCTGTACATCACGTTCCCAAGGTGTCACATGCCCTCTGTCGCCCAGACCCGTCAGCCCTCTCTCTGCTTCGCCGGCCATCGCTCAATCCCTCCGTTGAGCTTCTACTTCAGTTCGCTCAGTTCTGGCCATCAGTTTCTCCTATTCAACATCAGGGAGAACTCAGACCAGATCTGATTGGGTATTTTCTTTCCTCTAGAACCCAGTGAGTACTCAGTTTCAACTCAACCCGTGCAACAACTCCAAAAAAAAAAAAAATATCTGTTATTATTTTTGGAGCCTTCTGTTCTTCTTATTTCCATTACATACTTTGGGATTTGTGTGTTGTTTGCTATTGTACTATGGCAATGGGTGGTGATGACAGTGAAGGTCAGAGTTCCAAGATCCATGAGGTCCAGAAGGTTGAGGTTTCTGTCCCACAAGGCTTCCCCAACCGCCCTCGTCCTCAATGCTCTTATTGCAATGACCTTGGACATGTTCGGGAGACTTGTTGGAAGCTGAATGGGTACCCCAAAAAGAAATGTTATCGTCCTAAGGCAAAGGCAGCTGCAGTTCAGTTAATTCAAGAACCCGACTTCTATGGCGTAGCAGGACATGATCATCATACTGCAGGTAGGGCTGCTCCTATGACCTCTATAGCTGGTTGTGGTAAGATTGGTATGGCTTTAAAGGTTTCTAACTTTGTTGGTTCTGATATATGGATTATTGATTCTGGTGCCTCCGATCATATGACTTATGATAAATCGTATTTTACTGACTTGTCTTCCCCACCAGTGTCCTATGTCACCAATGCCGATGGTGAGACTTTTCTTGTGTTAGGGTTAGGGTCAGTGCGTATTACTCCCACTTTAGAGCTTCATAATGTTATATGTACCTGACTTGTCTCATCACTTGATATATGTTCCACAGTTGAATACTGAGTCTAAATGCTCCGTAACCTTTTATCCTATGTATGTGATTTTTCAGGATCTTTTCAGCAGGGAGATATTCGGTCGGGGGTATCTGAGGGGCAGGTTGTTCCATCTGGATCAGACATACGCAGGAGAGAAACCAGGAGCACAGTCCCGAGTCGCTTTGACTTCGAATTCTGATAAGATAAGTGAAATTTGGTTGTGGCATCGCCGTTTAGGGCATCCTTCTTTTAGTCTTATGAAAACAACCATGACTACTCTGTTTATTGGTGTGAATGAGTCTTCTTTACGTTGTGAAACATGTGTTTTGGCCAAGAGTCATCGTGCTACTTATTCTCCTAGAGTGTCTCATAAAAGTGTTATTCCTTTTGAGTTGATTCATTCTGATGTTTGGGGACCTTCTAGAGAGCCCACTGTATCAGGTATGAGATATTTTGTGTTGTTTATTGATGATTGTATGAGTTTGTCTTGTCTTCTTAAAACCAAAGATGAAGTCTTTCTAGCTTTCCAAACTTTTCGTACTCTTGTTCAAACACGGTACCATAGCACCATTAAAGTCCTTCGTTCTGACAATGGGGGGGGGGGGGGGGGATATGTTAATCATGTTTTCCAAGAGTTTTTTAACACCCATGGGATTGTTCACCAAACCACATGTCCACAAACACCTGAACAAAATGGAGTGTCTGAAAGGAAAAACTGTCATTTACTTGATATGGCTCGTGCCCTTCTCTTTAGTGCCCATATGCCTAAGTATCTTTGGGGCGATGCTGTATATGCTTCCTCCCATCTTATCAATCATCTTCCCTCTAGGGCCCTTCAGGGAAAAATTTCATTTGAGGTTCTTGCATCTCATGTCTCCTTACCTTCATTTCATAATCTTTCAGCTCGTGTCTTTGGTTGTGTTGCTTTTGTCCATGTTCCTAAAAACCAGAGGTCTAAATTGGATGCCCGGGCACTTAAGTGTGTGTTTGTTGGCTACGGAGGGTATCCAAAAGGGTACAAGTGCTTTCATCCACCTACCAGGAAGTACTATGTCACTATGGATGTTACTTTCTTTGAGGACATGAGTTATTTTTCCTCTTCAGATACAGCTCTTCAGGGGGAGAATTCATTTTTTGAAGAGCTGTATCATGGAGAGGGGGAGGAATTAGAAGGAGGAGAAGAAGCAAGTGGTATTTTGATGGATCCAGTTGAGACCATTAGCTCGCCGCCTCTAGAAGCAGAAGCTCCAAACATCCAAGCACCAGTTTCTATGGCCGAAAATGATGTTGAAGACACAACTGTCCCTCCTGCCATTGCTTCTACCCCTGACCCACAGCTTCCTGGTACTGAAGATCACTCATTTGAGGTATGTCCACCCACTAGTACTAGTAGTAATGAGTCTAATGTTGGGCAATATGTGTTACCAAATAGGACCACTCGGGGTCAATCAACCAAAAGATATGAACCTACTCTTACTGCCAAATCAAAATACCCAGTAGCCAATTATGTCCACTAGGAGGTTGTCTAAGTCATATGAATCTTTTGTGAATCAAATATTTGCTGTATCAGTACCTAACAAAGTGCAGGATGCATTGGGGGATCCAAAGTGGAGGAAGACGATGGAGAAAGAGATGGAGGCATTGCAGAAGAGCAATACTTGGCAACTTGTGCCTCCACCACAAGGCAAGAAGGCTGTAGGTTGTCGTTAGGTGTTTACCGTGAAGCATAATGTAGATGGATCAGTGAATCGGTACAAAGCACGCCTTGTAGCAAAAGGGTTTACTCAGATGTATGGTATAGACTACTATGAAACGTTTGCTCATGTCGCCAAGATGAAGACTATTCGAGTTCTGCTCTCATTCGCTGCTAGTTTAAACTGGCCACTCCGACAGTTTGATGTCAAGAATGCATTAGATTATCAAATACCCATCAATCAATCAAAAAGTAAATGCATAAATTAAACTTGAACATCCAAAAACTGAATTTGCATTGAAGTTCTTGTTGAATCGAATTAATAAAAACTACATAGGAAATCCAAAGTTTCTCCCCTAGCCTTAGCTAGGAAATTAGTTCTCCATAAGAAAAATGAAAGCAAAAAGATCCATAAGTTTGGAAGAGTACAACGCAGAAGATGAACTGAGGTTGAAGGAAAGGAAGAGAAAACCAATCTGCCCGAACCTTTCTTTTATGTTGTTCATTGCCCAGCCATTCGTTGACATCTAATGCCTGAAGACGTCTTCTTTTGATTGAACTTCCTGATTTCATGTAGGCCAAAATCCCCCAATTCATGAAGACATTCAATTGTAATTGAACTCTTCTTTCTACTGACTTCAAGGAGCTTGTAAAAACTGGGCTCTTCTTAATTGCTAGGTACCCCTTCAATCCCCTTAATTAGAAGGCAATTGAATCTGAATGTCAGAAAAGCTTGAGCTGCGTTTTGCAAAGCAAAGGAGTGTCTTCAAATGAGTAGAGAAGAGGATAGGAAGCTGGTCACGTGAGAGGCTTATCTCTTCTCCAAAAATTAATTATACATATTAGTAATTGACCACACAAGTCAACGTATCCACCTCCAAGTCCAAGTGCAGCAATGGGCCTTTAATTGTCCAATTCCTTCATCCAAGTATCAGACCTAGCAAATCAGAAAAATGATATAATTAGAATAATTTAGGCCAACAAAAGACTCAATAGCCAAGCAATTATGAAGATATGACTGCATTTTTAACCACTTATCACACCCCCCAACTAGCTTATTGCTAGTCTCTAGCAATTGACAGCGACTCAAGACGACTCTCCAACTCAAAGAATACTAAAAACCAAACTATCTAAGCCACTTTCGTAGGGATCACGATTGCATTTAGCATATGCAACAAGCCTTTAACTCCACTAAGAATTCCTTAGCAGACGAGTTATAGTCTCGTGAGGGTTTTCCAGGGATGATACCCACAAACATCAATTCCAAGAGATTACTACTTCCCATCATTAAACTCAGAGATACCAAACAAAAATATGTCAACACCGAATCGAATCATCCAATATTATAATTTCAGAGAACTAAAAGAAGACTGAGCAAGAGCTCCACACGTTGTCCAAGTGCCAGACTCAACTCATAAACACCCAAAATTGCCCAGCCACAATTAGTACCATTCCAGATCTCAATTTCGACACAAACCAAATCATCATAAGCAAGCCTCAACTTCAACTCTCACATAGGATATATCACTCAGAATAAAATCGCTCAGAAGTTGGTTAGGTGTTTCTCTCAATGCATATGTGAGAAGAATTGATGTACATGGATGCAAAGAGTCTCACATATAGTCATGAAAAATAGCTTTTTCTGGTAAAATAAAATAGATCTCATGAAAAGATACCAATCACCATTGAGAATATCGGACTACACCCCATAGTTCCCTCTCTATCTATTCTCCACAATTGTACCACACAACGCCCAAGATCATAGAGGTCTTATATAGGGTTGTAATGGGGCTAGGGACATGGCTAAACAAAGAACGGATAGGATATTCAAAGAATTCCTGAGAAACTATTAGAGGCCTTCAAATTATACACTAGACAATCTTGCTTTCTATGAGTCTGCATCTAAATAATCTGCAACGAACCGTGCTTACTCATCTTCTCTTTCTGTTTCGAATATATATATATTTTATACTAGCAGCTTTTTTTTTCTTTTTTTTCTGCTGCACCTCTTTTTTTTTTTTTTTCACTCCCTTCATTCATTTTTTTTAACTCTCCTAACCATTTCTCCAACAATAGTACAGCAATAATCAAAGGAGAACATTTCTGTGAATACAAACCATCTCTAATAATTTCTCAGAAAATATGGGGATGGGTATATATATGAGGCTTAACTCCAATATTGGAGCATGGTAGGGGAGTATGGTTAAGAATGAAAAAGGCTTATTTTAAGGCTCAAAATGGTTATCTAGGGGATGATTGTATAGGACACAGGCATATATGGCAATGGAGGTAATCCTAAGTGCCTTAATCCCTTCCCAGTCATCATGTGGTCAACTTTTACGCTTCGAGAGACATTAAAGGAAGTTCTAGTGCAATAATCCAAGGCAATGAATTCTCGGTGATTGATCAAAATAGAAGAATAATGAGATCATTGAAAATGTATTTAGCACAGAAATAAAATAAGATTTCATATATAACCCTCAACAATAAAAGAATAGCTCAAATCTCACTTTAGGTTATAAGTCTCCACTTATTTTTATGACTTTCCAGTCCATGTAAATTCCAAAACCTTGAACAATACTAACGTGGCTGAAACAACCCCAAATGTCATGAAGATTATCTCGCAAAAGGACAACATGCAAAGCTAACGCTCATATCTCAAATTAACCACCAAAATCTCAAGTATTTCTCCATGCCATACAGGAAGTATCACTAATGTCTCATCATCGTATTGGGAAGCAAGCAACCTCAAAGGAATTATGACACAATTTTTTTTTTTTTTTTTTTTTTTGGACACTATGTGAACAGTGACGACGGTGAACAGTACCAAAATTGAAATAAATAGTAATCAAAATAAACCAAGACACAACTGACAAGTTGCTGCTCCCCCCAACTTCAAATAAACATTGTCCTCAATGTGATAATCAATAGCAAGAGATAACAGACAAGTTAATAAAAGTAAAGAGTGAGTAGGAAAGAGTGCACCTGAAAGAAGAGATGTTCCCAAGCAAGACTCTGCAACTTGTTAGTGACCGGACAAGAAAAGAAAAATAAACAAAACTGAAAACAATGCTACACTTTACAACAGACGGACTGAGAGTCCAACAAGTCAATCTGCATAAATAGGATTCTCTAGAGAGATGGTTTCATCCTCTAGAACAATATTCTCCAAAAATGGTTTCAAACGCTGCCCATTGACTTTAAACACATTACCATTCTTTGGGTCCTCAATTTCAATAGCACCAAATGGAAAAACTCGTTTAACCACGAATGGACCTGTCCATCTAGAGCGAAGCTTACCAGGAAACAAATGCAATCTAGAATTATACAAAAGAACTTTTTGACTAGGTTCAAAGGTTTTTCTCAAAATTTTCTTATCATGGAAAACTTTCATTCGTTCCTTGTAAATCCTAGAATTTTCATATGCTTCATTCCGAATTTCTTCCAATTCATTCAACTGAAGTTTCCTAAGAGAACTGGCATCATTTAGACCAAAATTAAATGTCTTGATCGCCCAATAGGCTCTGTGTTCCAATTCTACAGGTAAGTGACAAGCTTTTCCATAGATTAATCTATAGGGGGACATACCAATTGGGGTTTTATAAGCTGTACGGTAAGCCCAAAGTGCATCAATTAGTCGTAAAGACCAATCCTTGCGGTTTGGGTTCACTGTTTTTTCCAAAATCTGTTTTATTTCCCTATTGGCAAGTTCAACCTGGCCACTTGTTTGTGGGTGATAAGGGGTGGCCACTTTATGAGTAACTCCATATTTCTTCATCAAGGCCTCGAGAGGCTTATTGCAAAAATGCTTACCCCCATCACTAATAATAGCCCTAGGTGTTCCATGTCGAGAGAAAATATTTTCTTTCAAAAATTTCAAAACAGTTTTATGGTCATTTTTCCTACAAGGAACAGCCTCAATCCATTTAGATACATAATCAATGCCTACCAAGATATACATATATCCAAAAGATGAGGGAAACGGACCCATAAAATCAATGCCCCAACAATCAAATATTTCAATGACTAAAATGGGATTCAAAGGCATCATATTTCTACGAGTTATGGCTCCTAACTTTTGACAACGCTCACATGTTCGACAATATGCATTGGTGTCCTTAAACAGAGTTGGCCAATAAAATCCACATTGCAAAATTTTAGCAGCTGTTTTTTTAACAGAAAAGTGGCCACCACATGCTTCATTATGGCAAAAGGAAATCACATCATGCATTTCATTCTCAGGTACACATCTCCTATAAATTTGGTCTGCACAATATTTAAATAAATAAGGGTCATCCCAAAAGAAACTGCGTACCTCCACCAGGAACTTTTTCCTATCTTGTGCATTCCAATCTGGAGGGATTTTACCTGTGACAAGATAATTAACAATGTTAGCAAACCAAGGTAATTCCGAAACAACAAAAAGTTGCTCATCAGGAAAAGAATCATTAATAGGCTGCAAGTCAGGATTTTCATCAAAAACCAATCTGGATAAATGGTCTGCCACCACATTCTCTACTCCCTTTTGTCTTTGATAGTGATATCAAACTCTTGGAGTAGGAGGATCCACCTAATAAGTCGAGCCTTAGCATCCTTCTTGGTGAGAAGGTATTTTAGAGCTGCGTGGTCAGTAAAAACAACAATAGGCGATCCAACAAGGTAAGCACGAAATTTATCTAATGCAAATACTACTGCAAGGAGCTCTTTTTCAGTTGTCGAGTAATTCATTTGAGCACTATTCAAAGTTCTACTTGCATAGTAAATGACATATGGTTTCTTATCTTTTCTTTGCCCCAAAACAGCCCCTATTGCAAAGTCACTAGCATCACACATAATTTCAAAAGGCAAATTCCAATCAGGTGATTGCATAATAGGAGCAGAAGTGAGCAATGCAATTAATCTTTCAAAAGCAACCTGACAAGCATCAGTCCAAACAAATGGAGTGTCTTTAGACAAGAGATTACACAAAGGTCTAGATATGGCACTGAAATCCTTTATAAATCTCCTATAAAAACCAGCATGTCCTAAAAAGGATCTAACATCTTTTATGCTCTTTGGAACAGGTAATTTAGCAATCAGTTCAATCTTAGACTTGTCTACTTCAATTCCTTTAGAAGAAACAATGTGACCAAGAACAATTCCGGAAGGGACCATGAAATTACACTTTTCCCAGTTCAGAACAAGATTTTTCTCTTCACATCTTATCAACACTCGTTCTAGATTAGACAAACATTCATCAAATGAATCACCAAAAACAGATATGTCATCCATGAAAACTTCAAGAAATTGCTCTACCATATCGCTGAAAATACTAATCATGCATCTTTGAAATGTGGCAGGGGCATTACACAAACCAAATGGCATTCTACGAAAAGCAAACGTACCAAATGGACATGTAAAAGTAGTTTTTTCTTGATCTTCAATGGCAATTTCAATTTGATAATAACCTGAGTAACCATCTAGAAAACAATAAAACTCATGGCCTGCAACCCTTTCTAAAATTTGATCAATGAAAGGTAAGGGAAAATGATCTTTCCTAGTTGCGGAATTAAGTTTCCTATAGTCTATGCACATGCGCCAACTAGAAACAACCCTAGTAGGAACCAATTCATTTTTATCATTCTTGATCACTGTTATTCCAGATTTCTTAGGTACAACCTGTGTAGGACTAACCCATTTACTGTCAGAAATTGGATAAATAATACCCGCATCCCACAATTTCAAGACCTCAGTTTTAACAACTTCTTTCATGTTTGGGTTTAGTCTACGTTGTGGCTCCCTAGATGGTTTAGCATCCTCTTCTAAAAAAATCTTATGTGTGCAAACAAGAGGGCTAATTCCCTTAATATCAGCAATAGACCAACCCATAGCAGCTTTATGGGCCTTCAAGACATTTAACAACATACCTTCTTGTTCAATAGTAAGTAAAGAGGATATTACCACAGGAAAAGTGTCGTTTGGACCCAAGAATGCATGTTTTAAGCCTGTTGGCAAAGGTTTCAGCTCCAGTTTTGGCACCTGTACACTTGATGGTTTGCTCTCAACTCGCGGTGGAAGCTTCTCAAATTTAGGTGTCCATCCATTCACTCCTTGGACCTGAAAAGAATCAAAATATGAACTTATTTCAGCAATTTCAGCAATTTCAGCAGCATTAGAATCATGTGAGTTCATGAGGAAATTTTCTAACACATCTACAACGCTGCTCTTCACAAATTGTTCATGCATTAGAGTTCCAATAAAATCAACAAATTCACATTCCTCATCTCCATATGGCTGCCTAAACACATTAAAAATATTAACTTCCATTGTCATATTCCCAAAACTCAATTTCATCACTCCACTCCTGCAACTAATGTTAGCATCACATGTAGCTAAGAATGGACGTCCTAAAATAACAGGAATCTGATTCTCAGAGTGTAAAACAGGTTCCGTATCCAAAACAAAGAAATCAACAGGATAATAAAATTTGTCCACTTGGACCAACACATCCTCAATCATTCCCCTTGGAATTTTTACAGAACGATCAGCCAGCTGCAATTTAAGCTTTGTAGGCTTAAGCTCACCAAGACCTAGCTGCAGGTACACTGAATAAGGAAGTAAGTTTACACTAGCACCCAAATCAAGTAAAGCACGATCAATAAAATGTTCTCCAATGACACAAGAAAGAGTAGGACTACCGGGATCTTTGTATTTTGGAGGAATTTTACTTTGAAGTACTGAACTAACATGAGCAGCTAAAAATGCAGTTTTCTTCACATTATGCTTCCTTTTCACAGTGCACAAGTCTTTCAAAAATTTTGCATAGGAAGGCACTTGCTTAATTGCATCTAACAAGGGAATGTTTATTTTTACTTGCCTAAAAAGATCAAAAATTTCAGAATTTTGATTCACTTTCTTTAGAGGAAGTAAAGCTTTGGGAAACGGTGCAGGCATAGAATGATTTTCAACAATTTCATTCTCTTTAGACTCATCAAATTCATTTTTACTCTTGGGTTCCTCTACCTCTTTCATAGGCGCAGCATTTTCAATTGTTCTTCCATTCCTAAGAGTAATAGAATCAGCATGCTCAACTATTTCAACTAAATTGACACGTTTGGGATTTGGCTCAGTATTAGAAGGAAACCTCCCTTTTTCATTAAAAGCAAGAGAATTGGTTAATTTAGAAATCTGATTCTTAATTTCCTTATTCTCTTCAACTAACTGACCAAACATAGAATCATATTTAGTGAACATTGCATCATACCTTTGACTTTGTTTTTGCTGCTCTTGCATGAATGTCTGAAGAGTGTCTCCCAGAGATGGCTTAGAATTAAATGTATTAGGTGCTGAAAATTGAGGGTTAGGGACACTTACCTGGGGGTGAGACTCATTCCTCCAACGAAAGTTGGGATGATTCTTTGTAGCTGGGTTGTAAGTCTCCGAATAAGGCGAATATTGTCGCTGAAAATTTCCTAATGCAGCGACTTGTGGCTCATTCATCACCTGCAAAGAAGGACAATTTTGACCAAAATGACCAATCTCATAACAATAATCACAAACTTGATTACAATTAACCGTTTGAGGCGCGTGAGATTTATTCAAACCAGCAAGTAAGGTCTCATACTTCATCTTCCAGTGGTCTTCTTCTTTTAATTGAAAAATTCCCTTACTCACAGAAGGTGTGGAGGGCTTAGAGCGATCTGTGCTCTCAAAAATAGAAGAGTCACTCCATTGGTGAGCCTTCTTAGCAATCTCATCTAAAAATTCTATGTCTTCATCAGGATCTTTTTTCAGGAAATTTCCATTGCACATAGACTCAATAAACTGACGGTCACGAGGGAGAAGTCCCTCATAAAAGCAACTGGCCAACCGCCAAGTTTCAAAACCATGATGTGGGCATAAGCTCAAGAGTTCCTTAAATCTTTTCCAAGTTTGATACAATGACTCATTTTCATTTTGAGCAAAATTAGCGATCTTTCTCTTTAAAGCCATTGTCTTATGATTAGGAAAATACTCATTGAAAAATGCTTCAGTCATTTCAGCCCAAGAACCTATAGATCTAGCCCCCAAAGAATACAGCCAAGCTTTTGCCTTGTCCCGCAAAGAAAATGGAAAGAATTTTAGTTTGACAAAATCAATGGCTGCAACTTGATCATAAAATGCAGTAACTGCTTCCTCGAATGCCCTAACATGCACATATGGATTTTCATTTTCCAAACCATGAAATGCAGGAAGGAGTTGAACAATGCCAGGTCTAAAATCAATGTTGGGCATGTTAGGTGGTAACATGATGCAAGAAGGCTGAGCATTACGTGCAGGATGCAAGTAAGTCTGCAAAGTCCTAGGTGGAGGAGGTGGGGGAAGAAGATTATTGTTGAGCACATTATTCAAAACATTGTTTTGGTCATTGTTTACATTATTATTGTCGTCGTCTACCATGTTTACAGATGATGCAGACGAACTCGAAGACTCAAACAAATTGCCAAACAAAGTTTCACACTCAGGCTTTTTAGAAAATCTACCTAACTGATCTCTATAACGCATAAGAATGAAAACAAACTAAACTAACTAACACTAACAAAATTAAAAAGAAAATGGAACGAATGTACCAAATGTCGAAATATTCTGTGTGCTTCGTCAAACGCTCCCCGGCGACCGGCGCCAAAAATTGCTTGCTAATCCCAAGTGCAGGAATCGTGTAGTAGTATAGACTCAGAAGTACGAGTGTCGTTTCCGCCGAGAGCAGTGAGAAAAACACAGAATGATAAATAAACTGAAAAGAAGACAATTTGAATGAGTTTAGTTGAGGAGAAAATTCAATAAGGACATACACTAAGGTTTCGGGGTTCCACCTTAAATCACCTACGCAATCATATTAATACGACTCTCTCCCTTGAAACTTATTCAAGAAAACTGACACTAAGGATGAATTTAATTTAAGGTAGTTCAAATACACAAGGCCCAATCAATTTCTGTAGGAATAGTTCAAGTATAAACTGTACCTATGGCGACAACCTATCAAGAAACAATTCCAACGAAACTGTTTATCAATCTGCAACTCTACTTAGTCTCAAAAGCATGGATATTTTTACTACACAATAGGAAAAACATGGCTGATCCTATGAAATAGATTATCAAATACCCATCAATCAATCAAAAAGTAAATGCATAAATTAAACTTGAACATCCAAAAACTGAATTTGCATTGAAGTTCTTGTTGAATCGAATTAATAAAAACTACATAGGAAATCCAAAGTTTCTCCCCTAGCCTTAGCTAGGAAATTAGTTCTCCATAAGAAAAATGAAAGCAAAAAGATCCATAAGTTTGGAAGAGTACAACGCAGAAGATGAACTGAGGTTGAAGGAAAGGAAGAGAAAACCAATCTGCCCGAACCTTTCTTTTATGTTGTTCATTGCCCAGCCATTCGTTGACATCTAATGCCTGAAGACGTCTTCTTTTGATTGAACTTCCTGATTTCATGTAGGCCAAAATCCCCCAATTCATGAAGACATTCAATTGTAATTGAACTCTTCTTTCTACTGACTTCAAGGAGCTTGTAAAAACTGGGCTCTTCTTAATTGCTAGGTACCCCTTCAATCCCCTTAATTAGAAGGCAATTGAATCTGAATGTCAGAAAAGCTTGAGCTGCGTTTTGCAAAGCAAAGGAGTGTCTTCAAATGAGTAGAGAAGAGGATAGGAAGCTGGTCACGTGAGAGGCTTATCTCTTCTCCAAAAATTAATTATACATATTAGTAATTGACCACACAAGTCAACGTATCCACCTCCAAGTCCAAGTGCAGCAATGGGCCTTTAATTGTCCAATTCCTTCATCCAAGTATCAGACCTAGCAAATCAGAAAAATGATATAATTAGAATAATTTAGGCCAACAAAAGACTCAATAGCCAAGCAATTATGAAGATATGACTGCATTTTTAACCACTTATCACATTTCTTCATGGAGAGTTAGTCGAGGAAGTGTACATGAGCCTTCCACCTGGGTATGTAGTTGCTTCTCTTGGTGATTTTGTATACAGATTGAGAAAATCTCTGTATGGTCTTAAACAGTCACCTCGTGCTTGGTTTGGAAGATTTTCACAGTTCATGTGGAAGGTTGGATACAGAGAGAGCAACTCAGACCATACCTTGTTCCTTAAGCATCAACAAGGGAAGGTAACAACTCTAATTATTTATCTGGATGATATGGTAATCACTGGCAATGATACTATTGAGATAGATAGATTGCAGAGACAGCTAGCCTCTGAGTTTGAGATGAAGGACTTGGGTGAACTTAAGTACTTCTTAGGAATTGAGGTAGCCAGGGGGAGAGAAGGAATCTATCTGTGTCAGAGGAAGTACGTTCTTGACTTGCTGACAGAGGGTTTGTTGGATTGCAGACCTGTTGATACTCCTATTGAGTAGAACCATTGTTTAGCTGCGTATCCAGATCAGGTACCTACTGATCAAGCTCGCTATCAGAGGTTGGTTGGGCGCTTGATTTATTTGGCTCATACTAGACCAGATGTTGCATATGCAGTGAGTGTGGTGAGTCAGTTCATGCATAACCCGAGTGAGAGTCACATGGATGCTGTTATGCGAATTTTGAAGTACTTAAAGTCAGCTCCAGGAAGGGGAGTACTGTTTTCTAAACACAACAACATTCTTGAGGTTTGTGGCTTCACAGATGCAGATTGGGCTGAAAACATTACAGATAGGAGGTCAACATCGGGTTACTTTACCTTTGTGGGAGGTAATTTGGTTACATGGAAGAGTAAGAAACAGAAAGTTGTGGCACGATCTAGTGCTGAGGCTGAGTATAGGGGTATGGCTCACGGAGTTTGTGAATTGCTGTGGCTGAGAAATTTGTTACGTGATTTGGGTTTCAAACCCAAGAGTACCATGCAGTTATATTGTGACAACAAGGCAGCCATTGACATATCACAGAATCTAGTACAGCATGATCGTACTAAGCATGTGGAGGTTGATCGTCACTTTATAAAGGAGAAGCTAGATACTAAAATTATTAGTTTTCCTTTTGTTCTAACTGAAGAGCAACTTGCAGATGTACTTACCAAAGGGGTTTCCAGGAATGCGTTTTATGTCTCACTAAGCAAGTTGGGCATGGTTGATGTATATGCGCCAACTTGAGGGGGAGTGTTAGTGTGAGTCATAGTTCCCTATTAGGAATAGACTAACAAGGGAATATATTGTTGTAACTACTTACCTTGTATATGTTGTGTAGTATAGTAGTACACAATAGTTGTAGACATTGTAGTACGATTGTAATCTGTTTATATACACCACAGAATGGGTGTAATTATATATCAGAAAATTCATTCTCTATATCTCGTCTTATTTGACTCTTCATTCACAAAGACTGATACTTTTTTCATTAGAATCAATCCATTTTTTACTTTTCTACATACCAACACACTTTTTCATTTACCTCAATGATTTCACCTAGAATTTAAACCAATCATAATTAAAGAAGATAGAATTCAAAACAACGAGGAGCAACCAATGACCATCAGAAAGCTTTAATTTCCTCTCTCTTTCTGATGTCTATCAAAATTTTATTCAAAACAGTACATACTAAAACAATGAGTACAAATATACAAAACAGAAATCAAGGAACTTCTCAAAGATATAGAAGGTAGGATAAACCCTAAAGCCTCTAAAAGAAGAATGGCAGCAATAATTTTCCCCTTTTTCTTTGTCTGCATTTCTTCTGCAACCCTTATTTTCAATTTAGCTTTCTTGTCCTCCCCACTTTGGCACATAATCATGTCAGCAAGGTGGCAATCTTATGGTACAGAAGCTACAAAAACAATCCAGCACAAAGAAAAGCCATCAACTCCAACCCATTATACTGTTGGTTATAAATTAAGCAAGGATTGGTTTCACGACCAGTTTTTAGAAGAAAACTGTGGCGGTAATCCGGCCAAGAATTTGGTTTGGCTCTAGAAGGTTCAAGCGAACAACAAAAAAGCATAAATCAATGATTCACTCAGAGAAGCAGAAAATGAGGTTAGTTTCTATGAATATATTTCTATATATTTGTGCATGGAACTGTTCAAATTGATTTCCTTGGGGCTAGCTCATGTAATATTACAACCGCAAAGCATCTCCACCCATATTTTCTGTCTTTTTCACATACTACTGATACATGATGAAATTCATCAGAAGAATTATGGGTTACTGGAAAAATAAGTCTGGCTATAAGCATAATGATACAACTCCACACCTAAGCTGATTCTTATGCATCTTAAATGGACAAAGATATGAATTTTCATCCCAATTAGCAATCAAAAGCTCTCAATTTCAAGGACCCAGAAGAGTATATTCCTAGTTCATTCAAAAGGATTCAAGATTCTGGTACCCAGAAACCAGAAATCTAAGAGTCAAGCATATAATGGAAGAAAACCTCCAAGCATGAAAGTTACCGGTGGGCGAAAGTATATACACAGTTGGCATATATTTTTTTTTTAAGAGTTTTTTTTTATTAGATACTCACTTGACCTCCTAATGCTTCATACACCTCCTATTAAATTTTCAAATTCTAAATTTAGTCACTAAACCTCACTCATATATATAATTTGCAAACAAACTATTATTTTTAAAAATTTGGTCATTTCAATGATTTAATTATTCTATAGATCTTAATTACATCTTCATTCCTTAATCAGACAACTAACTCCAATGGGGGGGGCTCTTGTAATGACCTGGATTTTTGTATTAATTTCTTGTATTTTGGTGAAATTAATAAAAGTCCTAGGTGGTACAAATTATAGTTTCGATGCCTTGTTCTTATGATTAATCAAGAAATAGAAATTATTTCGGACAATTATTTGATCGGAATGCTTCGATTCAAGGGTTGACTTTTTATACATTGGGATTCTGTGAAAACTTCATTCACCGAAATCGTAGAGCGTGTCGATACGAGTTTGCGAATATGCGAAAATCGGAGTTCGTATGAAGAAGTTATGGTCAGTGATAAAAGTTTCCATTTTTTGTATAAAGGGAAAATTTTCAGAAAATTGCAACAAAAAAAAAAAACCCTTGCTTTCCTTTTTCAAAAACTCGACCTCTCTTCTCTCTCTTCACAATGGAAATCACCGCAAATCTTCTTTTGGCCTTAACTCTGCGGTCCGGCCACCATTGGCCGCTCCACTAGTCCCAATCGCTTCGTCTCTCCTCCCTCTCCAAGTCGGTGGTTTATATGTTGCATGATTTGGGCTGTAGAAGGCGCAGCAAGACGGAGAAGCTTGGTGGCGGCGCTGCTTCGGGGCATCGTTGGAACTCTCGATTCCAGCTACCTCTGGTGATGATTCTTGAGGGCTTTTGAAGCCCAAAAGACATACATGCTTCCCTCCAAGCGGCTTGTAACAATTTGAAGTGTGGAGGTCGATTTGAGGATTTGAAATTCTAGGGTTTCAATCGGCTTTTTTTTTTTTTTAAGGAAAATTCCAGCCAAATGGCTTACAATCTAATTTCAGTATAGTTAAGAAAGTTGTTGTACATGTTGTTGGGAACATTTTGGCATCGGTTTCGTGACCCAATTGGGGGGTTTCCAGCAGCGCGTGGCGGAGCATCTTGCCAGGTTTTTGGGTTATATTTTCATGGTTGTCACCTACTCATCGATACGAGCTTGTTGATATATCATGGGGTCATGTTGTGATTATTCGAAGCATGCTAGATTTATTTAATTTTAGTTTTCTCGGTTTGCGATCCGTGAGAATCCGACCGTTGGATCGTCTTATAATTTTGAGAAATTGATCCTAAAAGTGTTCCAAAGACCTTGGAAAGTCTCGGAGGAAGTTTTATCTCGATTGACGAAATCTTCGGTTTTTGGTTCAAATGCTCGGTTCGAACCGCAACCACTTTCGTTTGAAATCGTGTGCTAATTAAGTTGAGACCTTATTTTACTTAGGTGATTAATAGAGTGTGTTCTGTACCTTATCTTGGCTGTAAGAGAAGACACAACAGGATTTAGAGGTGAGTAAATCTCACGTGGTTCATTTATGAACCGAGTTACATTATTATTCGGTTTAATTGCTAATTGTGAAATTATTTTCTGAAAATAAATACTTTATTTTAAATCATATGAACTTGATCGGGTACGGTTCATAGGTAAGTAAAATGAAATTTTAATTATAAAAATGATTTTCTCGAGTTTTGTGATTATGAACTATAGTTGATATTAGTGGCATTCTTGAGTGGATGACTACGTGTGTTTATATATATATACACACACACATATATATATTTATGTGAAATATATATTGATGGTGCGTCATTGTGAGAAGTATTTTAATTGTGATTTTATTCGGATTATTGTGTTGAACATTTATTCTTTTCAAGAATGCAATATATATCATGCAATTGTTGATTTTTATTGTGTTAAAGAGTATCTTGAGTTGAGTGTAACATTTTGAGTCATGTGGACTTTTTAAATGTTTCAGTCTGAGGACCTATTGTCACATTGGTGATTGAGGCAAAGAAATTGGAAACCACGCCTTTGGTCAGGTGAGTGGTTGCGATCAGTTAGCTAGAGCTCTTGTTTTTCTACCATGTACTGCTTGGGGAATAACTTTGTGTTATCGTTCTCATGAGTACATGTTTATAAAAGAGAGTTTCGGGTGTTTCTTTCTTTTATTGTCCGTGAGGAACTTGGCTTCTTATTGATTTGTGGAGTTCTTTTGGTTGCTTAATTTATTCATGAGTTGAGGAATTGTTAAGCATGTGGTGTTTGTGTCATTTTAATTGAGTTTACTCAGACAAGCTTAAAAAACTTACTGAGTTTGTTGTTGCAACCTAGTGTACTATTCCATGGTGTAAAGGTTATTCCTGCAAGTCAGGACCACTAGGGTTGAGCTAGCAGTTTGTGATTGCAACAGTGTTAGGTTTAGAACCTATTTTGTTATTGTACTACTATTCGTAGTATGCTCTTAGTGAGCGTTTACATTTTACGTTGATGCTTTCGAGTTTATTTAAACACTTGTTGATGTAATATTTGACTCTAGTGATTGAGTCTTTATTGATATGTGCGGACCCAATTTATTTTGATTTTTGGTTTAAATGAAAAAATTTCTAAGCATCTGGGCGTTTTATTGAGTAATCGCGTTTCGGATTTAAATTTCTTTTATTCAAAATTCAGGGCGTGACAGCTCTAGCCTCGTCAGTGTGTGTCGAGTGTGGTCGCATGGGAGGTTGTCGAATGTGGTGGTTCTAGTTATTAGCCAATGGAGCAGAGAGTGTTCTTTTTGTTCTTTTTTGCAAATATAATGAATAGGCTTCGATTTAGGTCATAATAAGATTTCTTTTGCAATTGAAATTCTTTGTTACAATAGAATGACGTGGATTCTTGTTTTTTGCAATTGAAATTCTTGTTTTTTACAATTAAGATTTCTTGTGGTGGTACGTGTACTATTGCAATTGAAATTCTTTGTTTTTTACAATAGAATGACGTGGATTCCTGTTTTTTACACGTACCACCACAAGAAATTCTTATTTTTGATTTAATAATGACGTGAATTTGCTGTGCGTAACCAAAGAACAGTAGAATTGTGCTTCTGGTTGTGTGAAATGGAAAGAAAAAAACAAGAATTTCAATTGCAATAGTACACGTACCAATTAAAGTAAGTAAGAAATCAAATGGATTATCATCTTGCATGCTGAGTTGCTGACAGATGCAAAAGACTTCCGCTTTGCCATATGAACATTATGAAATTTCTTGCTAATGCATCTGCAACACCATATCACCTGTTCAATAAGAAAGCAATAGGCCAATAGCATACCAACTCTATCTGTACATCATTCCAATATCCGAAAGGCAAAGAACTTTAACCGAGGATAACGCTGAAATAGACTATACCAACTACTGTATATAATTTCCTCAATTAACATTTAACACGAAGGAGAAGAAAGTGGATGTCCCAAATTCGAAGATAAAAGGCTCTGAATCTCTCTAAATTACCAAATAAAGTCCAAATCTTCCACAATGCATGATGGGTTTTAACAAAAGCTTAAACTTTCAACAAGGCCTAGAACACATCAAACTCAGAAGCGGGGCATTTCTTTAATTGGAGTCACCAGACAAAACACACAACTTCAGCAATCCAGAGAGAATGGTTTACCTGATGAAGAAGCTCCGGTAAAGCTCTCAGAGTTGATTCTCAACCATGTAATTAGGTAAGAACAATCAAAAGAGAATGAGAGAAAGTCAAGAACTATACAACCCGAGAAACCAAGGGTTCCCCCTTCCCAAAAACGTAGATTCCTTCTTTTATATACCCACGATCAGAATTTTCTTCATCTCCCCTATAACATTATCGGAAAAACTCTAACGAAATAATTAAACTTCTGTAGACTGTATTTTACTCATACAAACTCTGATTTTAACGTGCCGCATTTCTACGGACTCGATTTATCATGCCCTAAAAAAAATTTAATCATTTACCATCCAAATGATAAGTAAATAGGTAACTTTAGATATGGGCTGTAACAATGATGATGGTTGCAAACCCCTCAATCTCCTTTAAACTCAGGAAGAAGTGCAAACCTTACACAAACAAACTGGAATTCCCAGCCTTTTAAGCTCTCCAGACTGAAGAAATCTGAAATCTTTCTAAAAGTGACTGCCTCTTCCCCTCTCTACTCACTTATATAAATGCGAAAAGTGATGATCCATCGCGATCGTTCAAATTCAAAAGGACACGACCCTTACAATTATGACACGTGTCTGGACAACCCCTAATTATTAGTGCAAGCGAGTCATTACCTCCGTTACGCACTGCATTTATGGCTCGTTACGGAAACTGAAATGACCTTTTATCACGCACGAACTGTGAACCCCAGTGCGCCATGTGCCACACCACGTGTCACCATGAAATGGTAATCAAACTGCTTCAAAGCATATGTATCCCAGACTTCTCGGGACCAACAGCTTCTCCCGGCGCACTAGCCCCTTGGTCTCACTAGGACCTCAAGAACTCTCACCGGGACCCGACCTTCGACCCTTCTTGACTGGCGACTTGTGTGATTGGGTGTCCCGGTGGGATGCTTCCCATTGGGTATTTCCCAACAGGCCTCTCGCCATGTACTCCAGATGTTTCCATTTCGACAAACTCTCTGCCCAAGAGAACTCTTGACTGGGGACTTGGAGGACTTGTTTATATTATATACATGTTGACTACAAACGCTGGAATAATGCAGCTAAACAGCCACCGAAAACCGCCTCTAGCCTATTAGCTGCACATTGGATCCCCCACAGTGGAGCAAGACAAGTCACCGACATCCACATTGACTAGAACCACCTCCGGTGGGCTGCAACACATGGACGTAAGAACAGTTCTCAGGCCGGCTACAAGACCTCTGCACCATATGTGGAGAGGGCACACTCTCCCACATGGAAGCCTCATAGGCGTGATTCCCAACACTTCCCAGACATACAGGTAGATACCTTCAAATCAAGTAAGTCAAAATTTTATCTTCTTCGTACCGTTATTTGTCTTTATCTCACATCGATACTGACTTAGGCATTATAAGGTTATCAGCCAGCACTTCCGGTCTACCCCAGACTTATATCTCTATCTCGACAGGTATCGGGACCAAAGGTGCTCAACTTGGTGATTCTCTAGGTGACGGCATCCCCGGGACCGACAAAAACAAGATCAGAGAATAAAATTTGGCGCCAAAGTATACGGACTAAATGGCAGGAATAACTGAAGCGACGAAAATACCTTTCAAAATATGCCACCTGGAAGCCTCCATAATGGAGCTAGCTTCTCTAGGTACCAATCTTCGGTATTCTTTAGATTGTCAGGTATCGTTCTAAAGTTTTTCAAACTTAAGGTACGAAAGTTTAGAATGGCTGAAACATCAAATATGGCATGGACGATTTTTCCTTAATAAAATAACTACTATATTGGAGACACCCTGAATGAAGCTCATTACAAATTATGTTAATACCTTCAAAAGAGCACGAGGTCATTCTTCCATGCACCCAACAGTTTGAAAATAGCAAACAATTCTTTTGTACTGGTTGGTAGATCCCCTTTTGAAAAAAGAAAATGAAAGAAGAGCAACCAGAAGCACCATTTTAAAGTCCTCGTGTATATTACAGTGGAACTCTTTACACTTTCAGTGCATTGGTAAAATGATATTTTAACTAGTCCTCATACCCGTGCGATGCACATGCTATTATTTTTTGTTTTTTTTTTTTTTTTTTGCACCAATTTTTTAATTTTCTTATATTTATGTTTTTGTTCAGATAAATCCAGAATATGTGTCTGGCCCAAACTCTAGGTTACTTGACCTAGTTGTAATAGGGTTTTGAATTAGAGATATTCTCGGAGATATTCATAGATATCCGATTAATTGCACGATTATTTTTCCTTGTACAACTCTGATTCTATGTCTTGTAATCCTTTATATAAAGAGGCCCATATTATCAATAAAAGCACGACTTAATTCTCTCTCAATTTCAGTTTTCCTTAAATACGTTACCAGCACGAAGCCCTAATTCTGAAACAAATTGCTAAAACCCTAAATCTGAATACAAAACCTTGAAACCTTTTCTACCTCCGCCACACAACTTGAAGCCCTTGACCCCAGGAATCCATAACTGATGGCAGAACCACCAGAACCGGCCTGAAACCTATCGAAGCGGCCACCAAAATCTCCAAAACACCTGCAGCAAATATTCCATCGGTTCACCACCTTCCAGACCTCCAATTGCTACCAAAATTTGCCAGCAGTAGCATCTCAATCCCGAGATCCAGGAACCGGAAAAAAATTTCCCTGAACAGGCTTAAAAGCGTTTGAACCGGCCTCCAATATTAGTTGTACCTTGAGCCGGCAAAGAGAAGAAAAGGAAAAAAAAAAAAAAATAAAGGGAGAAGAAGTTTGGCCCAGAAAGAAAGAAGAACTAGCCCAGCCCAAAGAAGAAAAACCCCAGAAGCCTACAAACCTAACCCTGCCCACTGACGCACCTGACCCACTACCACGTCATTACGCCACGTCAGACAGCCGCATCAGCCCGTCAGCATCGTGGCCCACAGCCACATCAGCACCGACACGCCAGCACAGGGACCTACTGCCACGCAAGCACATGGATCCACTACCAAGTCAGCACCAGCCCCACAGCTGCGTTAGCACCGGATCCCACTGCCACATCAGCTCCGGCAACCGGTGACTTTTCTGGCCAGATTTTCGGCGACTGGCGACTTTTCCGGCCAGATTTCTGGCGACCTATTTCGAGGTAATTTTTACTAAAAGTTTCCGGTTTTGAAGTTTTAATTCTTTTTCTCTTCTTTTTCTCGGGGACTTGGAAACTCCCTTCTTCTACCCCCCTTTTCTTCATCATAGAGGAGACCTAATTAAGCGGAACTGTGGGGGTTCGTGCTCACTCCAAGGTTGGAGCTTGTTGAGATCTCCAAACTTAGAGTTTGTAGAGAATTTATGAGCAACCACTTATGTCATTGTTTCGATCTAATCCAATACCTCTTGGAAGCGATTACGCTAAGAAATTCCTAGTTTCTTGGAAGCGATTACGCTCAGAAATTCATAATTTCTTGGGAGCAACTACGCTCAGAAATTTTATATGTTTTTGTGGCAGCCTTTTACGCTCTAAAACTAACCCTAATTTCTTGTTCTCTTTCAGGATGAGTAACCTGAACAAACTGGACTTTGCTCTATTGGGAACAACTGACTTTGGATATCACAAGTGGGTTCGTGATATTCGTCAGCATCTCAAGGCCGATGGAATCCTGGATAAGATTCTCTAGCCTAGCCAGGACGTGCTAACTGTTGAGCAAGCTCAAGCTTTGGAATCAAATAGATTAGCCCTAGAGGCAAATAAGGTGAAAGCCATCATCCTAATGACTCGACATATGGATGATTCGCTCCAGTACGTGTATGTGAATGAAGAAGACCCCAGAAGGTTGTGGATCTCACTCGAAGAAAGATTTGGCAAAGTCCGTGACTCCCTACTTCCTGAACTAGAAGTGAGATGGCATAGCCTCCGTTTCTATGATTTCAAGCCAGTTATTGACTATAACTTGGAAGCACTTCACATTAAATCCTTAATGGAATTATGTGGAAAAGATATCACAGATGCGATGTTGATTGAGAGGACTCTCTCTCTACCTTCCCTGTCTCTGCTTTGATGGTTGCAAAGAACTATCGAATTGATGTTACTGCAAGACGGATCACAAGGTTTCATGAACTCATTGGAGCTGTGAATGTTGCTGAAAAACATGACAACATCCTTGTGAAGAACTATAATTTGAGACCCGTGGGAACAAAGCATATTTCGGAGTCCAATTATAGTTGTGCCCCTGAGGGAAGGTGTGTCACGCCCCTGATTTTTAACACAATAAAAATCGATATATAATCTCATAATTATACATGCGTGAACGTTCAATCATCAATATCAAATACTTGGAAACTTTTTCCCTTTAAACTACACACATATTGATGCCCTAAACCTACTATGTCAATATTGACCCGCTCCACAGAGTCATATATTACATAAGCTTATGAATTAAATTGTCAACAACAAAATAAAACGTAAATGCCCCTCAGAGCTCACTACAAGCGGAAGTCTTTATAACGGTAAAGTCACAAAATTGGCTTCCTACCGTAATGCTGCAAGCACGCCACCTCAGGTTCAGCCACGATTACCCTGACCTGCAGGATTAACCCCTACACCTTTTGAATGGTGCACCGGGTTGCCACACAACAAACCTGGTAAGCTTTTGCAAGCCCGTATAAGTAAACTCAAAACCACAAAACAGAAACACATTCTTAAGTCACCTCAACCTAACCACGATAAGCACTTAACTCATAACTACAACCATCTGTTTCATAATCTTCCATAATATGCTTACGTAGGTCAACTCGTGACTATAACCACATGCTCAGATTCTCAACCTAGCATCCCATTACACAAATTTTCCGTCAAACAAAACCTCCTCAGATAAAGCTTGGAAATCCCTTGACGCACAACGGCGAGTCACAAGGATCACACTCTTTTCCTTCCCCCCGGAAGCCTTTGTCATCAACATGACACCAAGGTGAAAACAATAAATCACCTTCCTATCCTCACACAGAGCACAATAGTCACCACTATGGTCTTCAAGATAAAACAAACCATCAATCAATAAAATCAAGAAGAAATCAAGGCAATCACAATTCAAAACAAGCAAAACCAAGTCATAGTGATCATCATAATCCCACACTCTGACATCTATGGGTAGCTCTGACTATCACAGCAGTCCTCTTGATCTTTGTTAACTTAATAACAATTCAACTCCGCTACTGAGCTGTCATCACACAGTTTTCACCGATTATCACACAGATAGCCATCATCCTACTGATCATCACACAGATAACGATCACCCAACTAATCATCACACAGATATCGCCGGTCATCACACAGATATCACCAGTCATCACACAGATAACGATCATCACAAAAATTCGTCACACAGACATCACACAGATAACAATCATCCAACTGATCATCACACAGATAGCAATCATCACAAAGACTCATTGCTGGTCATCACACAGATAGCAATCATCACAAAGACTCATTGCTGGTCATCACACAGATAGCAATCATCACAAAGATTCCTCACACTGATGTCACCAATTCATCGCACAGATATTCCTACACAAGCTTTACATGACAATCATCACAAAGATTCATCACATTGATGCACGTCATCGATTCATCACACAGATATTCCTACACAAGCTTTACCATATCTTAAATCTCACTTAAGACGGTCACATTAGACCCATGGTATCTCAACACATGATATTCTACAATCACAACTCAATACAAAATTTCACCATTCTCGAGCAATAATGAACTCATTTCAAATATTATTCGCCTCACAACGAAACCACCAATTCATATATATATATATATATATATATATATATATATCACGCAAATATACATATATACGAAATCATCCACTCAGGAATGCCACTAATACCACTATAGTCATAGTTAATCCCATAACTTCAAGACAATATGGTAATTAGGTTCATAACAAATATCGTGAGATTTACTCACCTCTGAATCCCGTTGCGTCTTCATAAGCTAACCAAGACAAGCACAAATCATCGCAATCCGCTCAACACAAGCCTGTCAAGTACCTAAACACATAAGGTCTCGACTTAGCAACAATTCACAAACGATTTAAGTCCGAAATCTCTGTTTTGAACTAAAATCCACAAAGTGATGTCAATCGAGGCAAAACCACATCCGAGACTTCCCAAAGTCTCTGGAATACTTCCACGATCGATATGTCCAACGATCAGAAGCTCGAATCCTCACGGATCGAATAAATCGACCGGTATGAAACCGTAAAAATCATAACAATTTCATACGAACTCCAAAACTTGAGTATTATATATCGAAAAGCTCGTATCAACGAGTAGAACATATATAATACCAAAAACAGTTCCCTATGTGGCCGGAACGCCACCAGAATGCCGCCACAGGCGGTGGCGCACCTCTGCCGGGCAAAACTCAATATTTCACAAAACTCCCAACATCAAAGCTATTCATCTAAGCATGCTTGTGAATTTTCATAACTAGCTCGAAGTCAGAAAACAAGCATAAAGGATCGAAAACTACCTCACAAGCTTTGAATTTTTGCTCAATCCGAGTTGGACCGATTTCCACGTAAATCGATCCAAACAAACACCATAGATCGATCCAGAAGGCTCCCACGAAGCCAAAGAAGGAAACTTGAAGCCTTGCAGTCGCCGGAGCTACGTTTTCCGACCGGGTCAGAAAACACCAAACTGCGCCGCACACGGTGGATATCGCCGCTAGAGGATGCCACAGAGACAACTAGACGAAGGAGACGAACCAGCTGACCAAGTTTCACGGCCAGAGATCGCCGGAGCTGCTAGTTCCGGCCGGGTCGAATCGTCCAGATCCGGGTCGGGTCAGTTTGATATTTTTGATTCTGAAGGTGCAGCCGAGAGAGAAGAGAGAGAGAAAGATATTTCCGGAAATGGAAATATGGAATTATGAATGTATTTTCGGAAATTCCCTATTTATACTAAACTGGTAACTTCTTCCAATGGCCATAACTTTTTCATACGAACTCCGATTCCGGCGTTCCACATATCCACGAACTCGTATCGACGCGCTCCACGATTTTAGTGAAGGAAGTTTTCGAAGAATCTCAACGTATCAAAATTCAACCTTGGAAACCCCCCCCAATTCCACACTTTTCAAACAAGAATTAGTCCGAAACGCTTCCGCTCCATTCACGAGCCACGAAATCATCCAATAACCACTAATTAAATTCCGGAAAAATCCTCAAAAAATAAATACAAATTTCCAGGGCATCACAAGGTGCCAAGAGTGAAACCCTAAGTCTAGGGACAATTCTGGACGTTCTTGTCCATATTCTTGCTCTAATGAGGAAGGTAACCGCCAAAATAGGCGAACAAGGAACCGAAGAGGTCAATAGGGAGAGAGAGAGAGAGACAGAGAGAGAGAGAGAGACAGAGAGAGAGGCAATGCCTCTGGCCATGTTGGTGGCGCCACCAACACTAAGAGCCATCCAAATGACGCTTTCAAAGTGCCTCAATCAATGGAGTCTGAGCACAGAGATGTATGTTCTCGATGTAGATTGTCCGGTCATTGGGCACACATTTGTAGAGCTCATGGAAATATTGTTACCGCCTACAAAGCATATTGTGAAGCAAGAGAAGCTCACTATGTGGAACAAGAAGATCAAGAAAATAATCTAGAGTGAACGGTTGAAGACTTCAAATCTGGCTGGGATCAATAGATTGCCAATTCTGTTTAAGCCTTTATTTTTCCAAGAGATGTAATAGGCAATTGCCATATACTTTCTAATAAATGTCATTGGTTTAGTTTTTCTTCACATAGGCTCATCCAAAATGAGTGTGATGTCTAGGAAGGTTTTGAGATAAGCGGTACTTAAGCGAGCCTTGCTCCACTGACATCGTTATACTCACCTGGTCATATTTATTTTGGTGTTACCAAAAGAAGTCAAACGACTACCTTTGTTTTGCATTAGCTAGCATTTGGATTAGATTCTCTTAATGGTTAAGAGACAATGATGTACTCTATTGGCTTATTGGCTTATGAATAAAATTTTGAGTTCTTTTCATGACTCCATTTTAATTCTGGGCATATGACTGTGTGACTACGATGGCTAGGCCATTAGTATTAATTCAAGGACATGAAATAGCCCAAGTTCCCTTTGTCAAATGGCACCTTGATTACTGTCACAGAAACTCTCTACGCTCCTAGGGTAAATTGCACCTATGAATAGCTAACAGATTCCATAAAGAAACTCATGTAGAGAACGAAAATGAGTTTCTTTGCAATACCTCTAATGATTGCATCTTAGAGAAGTTTATGTGTCTTTCTAGTGGACTCTATGTCACTATTCGAGCTATTACATCCAATAAAGTTATGAGAGAAGATCTCTTGGATCTGGACACATATTGTCTTTGTCATGACAGGATAGGTCATCCTAGTCGTCGTATGATGATCTGTCTACTAAATACTTCACACGGACATCCATTCTTTTGAGCGAAACAAAGCACTAATCAAAGGTTGATTCCTGGACTAAGTGTGACCACTGCCGCTGCCTCTAGCGCTGCTGCGGTCCACCACCAGCCCAGGGCTGGCACAGTCCCTATCCATGATGCCATGGATGGCATCCATCATGGTGAAGGCGTCCTAGGTGATGCTGCAATCACCAACTTTTCTTCAAATAGCGTTTTAGACGCTCAGGCCCAACCAAAATCCTCATTGGTTGCTTCTAAAGCCTTTAGCTAGTTTTACAAAGCCTGTCCCTTAGGGAAATTAGGACTGAGACAGTCCTATGCAAAGGATATGAAAATACTCATTCTGTTCTTACATAGAATCCATTAGGATTCTGTGGACTGATTCAACCAACTTGCGGACGTTTAAATATTTCATGATGTTGGTTGACACACAAACATGCTGGTCACGTGGTGTGCCATTGTCCACCTGTAAATGCTGCTTATGCTACCTCATAGCACATACCATAAGACAACGGGCTCACTCCCCTGATTATCCTATTCAGTCAATATTTGGCAATGCTAGAGAGTTTACATCGAAGACTTTCGATGGTTATTGCATATCATTGGGACTGATGTTGGACATCATATTCCCATGAACACACCCAAATGGTCTCCCGGAAACGACTACGATGGTAGCTTGGAATTTGGTAATGCTCACCAATATCCATATATCTGCTTGGTGTGATGCAATATTGCATGTAGCTATGCTAATTTGTCTACGACCCACCGCCACTCAATCTACCTCTGCGTTACAGCTAGTGACTGGGTACAAGTATCGTACTTACGCATATTTGAGTGTGCCAATTATGTGCCAATTGCGTCGCCACAACGCACTATGAGAGGTCCTTACAGACGAATGGGCAACTCAGTTGGATTTGAGACTCCAACAATCGTCTGCCACTTAATGCCCTTGCTAGGCGATCTCCTTACCGTTAGATTTGAGGATGTCATTTTGATGAGACAATCTTCCAGTCGTTAGAGGGAGATAAGAACACAGATGTTCAGCAGGAACGACAGGAATTGTCGTGGTCTATCCTCACTATGTCTCATCTCGATCCTTGTTAAAGTGACGAGATCACACATTTGCAGAAAATATGCCTGCAAGGAAGGACGTCCCTATAAGAGGACGTAGCGCCACCCTACACGGAGGTACGCAGAGGACGTAGCGCCACCCTATAAGGAGGTAGGCATGACGCCAACACCAAAGAGAGTGGCACTCTGGCGTTATAGGCCATGGCCCATGAATGATGCATGGGAGGTCTGTGCGTTTGAAGGATACTTTGGCACATTCCAATCCTTTGATCATCAAGACTCAAAATCCATCTCATGAAAATCTTCCGGATTATGGCTATCATTGGGGGACGCCTCAACGTCAGAACCTATTCATGAGAATATAGAGCTCTTTGAAAATTACACTAGTGTACATGAGACGTGGAATAGAAACTCCACCATAATTGATGATGTCGTTGCGCATTTCATTGCGCATGAATTTGTTGAGTCCAATGATATCGAACCACGCTTCGTTGATGAATGAACACCAACGTAGAGAAATTTGGCCTAAATGGAAAGATGTGATCCAGGTTAAGTTGGATTTTCTAACGAAAAGGAAGGTTTTTGAGCCAGTGATGCCAACACCTCCTAACATAAAACCTATTGACTAATGGGTTTTCGTTAGAAAGCGTGATGAGAAAAAGAGATGACAATCTCGCCTTATGGAGCAAGGCTTATCACAAAACATCCTGGAATCGACTATGATGAGACATATTCTCTTGTAACGGATGTCATTGCACTACACTACCCTGTCAGTTTGGTAGTTTCCGAATAACTGAATATGCAGCTTACAAATGTGGTCACTACGCATCTCTATGGGGATCTAGATGCGAAATGTACATGAAGATTCATAGTGAACTTCATTTACCCAAGTCAAATGGCTCTAGACCACGGAGCGAGTTTACAATAAAGTTGAAACGCTCACTAAAGTGACTACTTGATTGGGAAGGGATATGCCCACGCGTTTCCATAACAAGTTCTGTCGCGGTTCATGGTGGACATGATCTTCATTAGAAGCCCTTAAAGAGTTAGAGAAAATCGCTGAACACTTGAAATCCGAGTTTGAGATGAAGGATTTTGGGAGAACACGATTATGTCTCGGTTTGGAACTTGAGTATTGTGTTGATAGATGCTTAGGCATTTTAACAAGGTCAAGCCTTCAAGCACCCCCATGATCGTCCGTAGTCTTGATCTTGAAAATGATTTTCTTCATCCAAAGGATGATGAAGAAAATGTGCTAGAGGCAGAAGTGCCTTATTTAAGTACAATAGGCACATTATTGTACTTAGCTCAATGCACAAGACCGGACATCTCATTTGCAGTGAACTTGTTAGCTAACGTATAGCTCTGCACCAACGCGATGCCATTGGATTGGTGTAAAAGATATATTTCGGTACTTAAGGTGTACGATTGATATGAGCTTGTTCTATCTCTACAGAGAGATGATGGATTTGGACCATCAAACACCAGGAACCCCGCCAACATTGGCCTGCGTCCTCTGCCCCCATCCCAAAACAACAAATGTTTTGGAAGGTTTTGCTGATGTTGGGTATCTCTCTGACCCACACGAAGTCTTCCCAAAATGGTTAAGAGTTCACCATGGGTAAAGACTGTGATATCTTGGAGGTCTACAGAACAAACCCTAGTTGCTATATCTTCGAAAAATGCAGAGATTATTGCTCTTCACGAACTTCACGAAGTGGTTTGTGAATGTATATGGATTGGATCCATAATTATGCGCGCATGTTCGAATAATTGTGGTTTGAAGTCTACCACAGATGAGCCTACGAGCATTTAGGATAATATTGCTTATCTTCAATAAGTGAAGCAAGGCTACATCAAAAGCGACAACACCAAGGATAATCAGCAACAACAAACTCTCCTCAAGATCAAAGTGAACTAGGTTCGATTTGAGGACAGTGTGGCAGACTTGCTAACTAGGTCATTGAATTCCACTTTCGAGAAACATGTTGGTAGCATCATTTGCGGAAGTCATCCGAACTCCCATGATCATAGTCATCAGGGGGAGATGTCTACATGAATGGTCTTGAAACTTGAAGGGTGTGTTGTGCTCTTTTTCCCTTTCGATTGAGGTTATTTTTGTCCCATATGGTTTTTGTTACTCGGCAAGGTTTTTAATCAGACAACGAGAGGAGCAACACGTTTGGGCGACACAAGGGGGAGTGTTCATTCCACTTTCGAGAAACATGTTGGTAGCATCGTTTGCGGAAGTCATCCGAACTCCCATGGCCATAGTCATCAAGGGGAGATGCAGAAATCAGGGGGAGATGTCTACATGAATGGTCTCGAAACATGAAGGGTGTGTTGTGCTCTTTTTCCCCTTTGACTGAGGTCATTTTTGTCCCACAGGGTTTTTGTTACTCGGCAAGGTTTTTAATGAGACAACGAGAGGAGCACCACATTTGGGCGACACAAGGGGGAGTGTTCAAGTAAATCTAGAATATGTGTCTGGTTCAAACTCTAGGTTACTTGACCTAGTTGTAATAGGGTTTTGAATTAGAGATATTCTTGGAGATATTCATAGATATCCGATTAATTGTACGATTATCTTTCCTTGTACAACTCTGATTCTATGTCTTGTAATCCTCTATATAAAGATGCCCCTATTATCAATGTAAGCACGACTCAATTCTCTCCTAATTTCGGTTCTTTAAACAGTTTTTTCATTTTTCATTTTATGATGATAACCTTTTTGAATTATTTATTATGAATTTTTATTTTTTACTCGTAAGAGCATTATAAGTTACTCATATTTTGGAGGGAGTGAAAATCCACACTCCCTATTTTACAATTCATATTCTGTGTTTCCTTTCTTAGTAAACTTCAATTTTGTCTTTAATGACTTAAATTTTGTCTTCTTATCAAAATTTCAACCAAAAAATGAAAGGAGGAGTGTGGATTGTAAAATGGGGAGGTGGGATTTCAATCCCCTATTTTGGTGACTTTTTTGACACCAATACTCTTGCCATGGCTTTATAGTATAGTATAGTATAGTATAGTATAGTATAGTATAGATAGATAGATAGATAAGGGCTTATATTGTGATCATCACAATTGTATTTATAATTAAATCGGTTATCAAAAAAATTAAATCTTACAGAGTACGTACTTATGTCTGATTTTTCAGTTTTGATTGAAATATCATATCTAGAATAGTGCTGTCAATGGATTGGGTCGTGTCGTGTCAAGGTATTAAATGTGTCATAGTAGACAAACCCAAACTCAACCCATTTAATAATCATGTCGAAAATACAAACTCAACCACAACTTGTTTATTAAACGGGTGACCCGCGATGATTCATCTAACCAGGTTAATAAATAGGTTGAGTTGGGTTGAATTCGATGACTAATTTAAATCATATAAATGGGTCAACACTTAAGCCTTTCTGATATTAAATTGAAAAAAAAATTGTATAAAATCTTGAAATAATAATACATAATTTCACCACTTGACCCATTTAAGATGTTAAACCCCTAAATATTTTAAAACTCTACTTATTTTTAATGGGTCTTGTATGCAAATTACATACAACCTGACCCGATCGTTTTAATAAACGAGTTACATGGGTTCATCTCATGTTAGCGAGTTGACATACAAATAAACCCGCTTTTTAAATCGTGTGAGTTCAACCGGTTTTATTTCATATGAGTTTCAAGTTGTGCTATTGGGTCATGTTGGAATTGACAGCCCTAATCTAGATACACTAGATAATATGGGACTATTGCAAAAAGTTTCAGGCACGACCACTAGAAGTATATTAAATGTACTTGAATGGTTAGTTTAGGTCAAACAGAAGCATATAACACTACTAGAAAAATAGGTTCTTTCACACAGATGGTATTGTCACAGAGCTTCACATGGATGAATATCCGTGTATAAAGTGTTATAGTACACACGGAAATCTGTGGTGTTGATTAGCAAGAAAGATTGATTATTGTAGTGTTATTCGTAATTCAATTTCCTCACTTAGCTCTTTCTTGTGATTCTTTCTCACATCATACAGATCGACCCCTCACCATTGACCGCGGCTAACAAATAGAGATTCATAAAGGTATATATAATCACTTTTGGTTTGTTGTTTATTTGGATTCAAACTTACTGATCTATATTGCGTCAGAGATTGAGTTATTGAAACTGAATCTTATTTGCACAAATACTTGTGTATGATTTACTACAATAAGATCCCAGATTTGCAAACTTTAAATGAAGAGTGATGAAGGAAAAATTCCCAGATTTGCAAAATCTCAATGAAGAATGATGAAGGAAAGATCTCCAGATTTGCAAAACTTCAATGAAGGCCCTAAAACAACATGAAAATAAATGGAGGACCTAAAAATAAATATTTGAATATTTGAATAATCTGGAAATTACAAAAATTCAAATGTTTGTAAATTTGGAAGTTAATATAATTGGGATTCATACGGAACCCACCTAATATTGATCACACAGACGAGCTTTCTGTGTGAAAGTAATTTAGCAACATTCGCAACACGTACAAATTCTGAATCCGTGACTGTACTGTGTGAAACTACCCATACACACAGATTTCCATGTGTATTTCAATATATTTACACAGAATCTATCCGTGTGGAAGTACTTATTTTTCTAGTAATGTAATTAGGTTAAGTTCCATTGGAGTGAAAGTCAATAGTACTCTTCTTCTATGAAGGCATTATATATGAGACTCTTTAAAATGTACAAGACTCTTTAAAGGCTTTTCGGTCCCAAATTACAACTTTTAGTGAGAAAAAGTGTGAACATATAGAAATTTGTTAATGTAAATGAGGTTTAATAAATTATCGTAAAACTATATCAGTTAAGTAGTAAACAGTTTTTACTCGAACCAGCGCCTAACCCATCATCATGTGTATTCAATAGTTGATATATCTCAATCAGGGATAATCATACACTCATAAACAATGGAAGATACGTTTGAGGCCATCGTCTTCAACTAGAACGAATATTAAACAAGAACATTCTTATTACAATAACACAAATTAATTGGAACGACTTGTAACGTCGTCTGGCTACCTAAAGCCTTGGTCAGAGGCACGTTAGGTACCCTCTAATCACGGAGATTAAGGAACTATTTAATGTCATTTTCACACATTTAAATGTATTAAGCAAGTTTCAGAACAACTTAATGCAAGTGCAGAAATGTAAGATCACAACGGTTTATATATATATATATATATATAACAACCAAATTTCTCTGTATTCATCCCACATTTATAGCAGAAACAAAAACTCAAAGCACAATTACAAACTGTTAACATCATGAAGCAAGATGAAGATGAAGAACTTACAGTTCGATTACACAGCCAAACGGTTCCACAATCCAAATGACTCAGTTATCGGAAGCGAATCGGTTCACAAACCCAAAAGGAAGAAATGGATGCTTTGTTGTCTGGTCTCTTTTTGGCTTCTGTTTCTGTGATTTGTGTGCTGATCGATGTAATTGCTTGGATGAGATTGAGTGCTCTGTTCAGTTCTTTCCTGCATTTGAAAATTGGGTGAGGTTTATGGTGTTAGGAGTACAATTGCGGCTTCTACTGTTCTATTGTGTATGTTACTGTTAGGACTACACTATATCAGCAGAACCTTAGATCACCACTTCTTTCCTTGAGTCAACTGTAACTTTCAGAAGAAATTAATACAGGATTTGGCTTGCTGAAACTGCATAAAGCAGAACGCAGAAAATACTAATTAATATCATTTAGAGTAGGTATACGAGAATCTGAGTGTTGGTCCAGGCAAGTTATTATTTGTGAATTATTATGTGATTTTGTCATGTAAAGAATTTCTCAAGTTCTAGATAGGTAGCGAATATCAATCACACATGTACAGATGTCTGATACTCCTAGTTATGCAATTAGATCAGTTTTCATAACTTCAAAGTCCACTTCTTATCTTGTGTAAACTTCTCCATGTCTATCTGCAAAAGTTTGCCTAATTTGTTATCATGTTATGATTGTTATCTGTCTTATTAAGCTACTTGTTCTTATTTTTAGTATCCCTGCTGGGTTTGGAATCAGGTCAGAGGAAGAAGTGGTCGCTAGCTACTAGGTGTAAACTGTGGAGGGGAAGCTGAAGGGGACTCGATCTCAGGAAGAGCTTCAGGTGGCTCAAGGAGACCTGTGGTAGAGTGGTCTATGGCCAGTAATGGTTGTTTCATCAATTTTAATGAATATATATTGGTTTTGAGGATATCTTGTTTACTCTCCTTGTAACATAATATAGGCTTTAGCATAGTATGGATCATTGACCCATTTATCCAGAACGATACAAGCTTGTGTAATCATAGCTGAAAGGCCGAGAAAATGATTCAACAATGTTACTACTAGAAACCAATCTTACTACTAGAAAACCGAAGGAGCACACAATTTGGACCTTTAGATCCAACCTTAATCTGAGGGTGTGTTTTTGCTCTATATTTTGTTATTTTCAAGTTTTTCTCTTTAGTGCCTGCTGATTAGTTCTTTTGCTTCATGCGTGTTTAACTTTGATTCTGTTGTCTTTTTTCTTTTTTCTTTGTGTCTCTGTGAATGTGAATGAGCTTACAAATGAAGAAAAAGTGAAGAGCAGTTGATATGAATTTGGAAGAAATAAACATGAGAATTTGCTAGAGGTGGTGTATGTTCTGAATTATATGATTGTCATTGTAACAAAGCCTTAATTTATTTGCAGCTGGACTACATGGTATTCTGCTGATTTCATATAGCTTAAAATATAGGATCCGGCTCCTCTAAAGTGAGGAGGGTGTGAATTTACTTCAATTTCATAAAATCTTGACACTTCATATAATCTAAGGGTTCTAACAACTGACACATCTCTCTACCACAGATTTTCGAGATCTTAGATTAATAACGGTAACTCGCCGTTAACTCCAAAAAAAAAAAAAAAACTAGGGATTTGACGTGATATTTCTCCTGTGCATCACTGGTTCACTGCTGCGTTTGGCTTTGGGCTTCCATAGAAACTCATCCGTAGTTGAAGAATAAATCTCTGAAAATCATTGAGGTCTTTATAAACACGATCTTAGTAATATACACAATTATAGAATTCTAATGATAAACAAGATTGAGGTGTTGATAACTTTGAGTTCTCTCCTTAATCAAGAAGAATACTAACTCTTTATTAATGTTTGATTGAATCAAATTGCACCGCAAAGTTGAATTCATAAGTCCCTTCGATTGCTTTGCAGCCTTTGGTGATTTTTTCGATTTGCAATTTAAATTCATTAAGATAAATCCCAGATGATTGAATCCAATTAACAAGGGTATACAAATCTGCCAATGCTTCTCCAAATCCCAGAGTCAACAGTCAAAACGATCACCTCCACCACACTTTCGGAATCGAAACCATAACCAACTTACACACATTACTCAGAGGACTAAACCCAAATCCACAAATAAATTTACAATATCCCCATGTTTACACCACTCTGATTAGTTATTGGTTGAAACACTTCTGTTTGTTTCAAGTTATTAATGGCATGGTGAATTGGCGAGACACAAACTACATGAGTATCAACTATAGACAAGTTTTCATGGAAGAAAGAGCAAATGCGTGAGCACAAGAGAAAGACATGATTTTTTTTTTTAACCCAGAGTTAACGACAAGTTAGTGCAGGGTAGATTAAAACTCCAAAAATTTGTGGTAGAGAGATGTGTCAGTTGTTAGAACCCTTTGAAAATACCAAATGGAACGATATTGAGTTACAACTCAAGGAACAATTTAACTACAAAAGTATTTTAACAATAGGGACACAGAATTTGCTAACGCAGTGTAAACCTCTCCACTGAGGAAACTTCACTGCGTGGCTTTTAACGTAGCCAACACGAAGGATCAATCCAATATGAATCAAAAGAGTTTACAGTACACAAGTTGTGTTGTTCATAACATACACAATCACTTAGCAACATATGCTAACTTGATTTACAACTGATCTAACATTTACTTGATCTTCAATCTATCAACTCTAATCAAATCACTGATCTTTCTTGCTTTCAATGTCTCACTGATCTTTGAGAAAGATTTATGAAAGTGCTAGACAACATAAGATAAAGCATGAAACAAATAAAGAGAGTTTTCAGTAAAATGGTTTTGACGAAAGAAACATAGTTCAAGAATGAATAAAATGTTTTTATGCTGCAGATCAAAAACCCTCACTAAATGCATTAGTTTCGAAGCCTTTTATACAAGAGGCAAAACTCCCCCTCAAACAAATCTTTTTCTTTAAACACCAAATAAGATAGATATAGAAAGATATCAAAACTTATTTGTTTTGTATGCAAGAAGTCTTTAATGCAAAAATACACCAAATCAATTTAATAGACATGTAAATCAATTAAAAATGTGCAACATGATTTGGAGAATTAAACTCAAGATCAGTGAGTCAATTCTGTTTGAACACATCTTCCTCTTTGTTCCCTTGAAGCTCCGGTTTCCTTGTGACAATGGGAAATCATGTATTGAATGGTAATTGCCCAAAATACTTACAATCTCCCCCTTTGGGCATTCCCATTCAACACATGATTTTTCATCTTTTTGTCCTGCATGTTAGTTTTTCATAGAGAAACACTAATCACTAACAAGGATGGCTACTTGGATTAAGGAATCAGTTTCCATCCTTTTCCAAATCCAAGTAACTAAAACAATTATCACATAATCATAATATTCATCCAAAAATAAGCATCCCAAGTAGTTTGTGCTTATGCACTTACAAATTCAAACCAAAAAATAAATATTGTTCATGAAAAATTTAAAAACAGAAACAGAAAAGAAGAAGATGAAAAGATGGAAATTAATTCTCCCCCTTTGAATGGGAAGGCACGTCAAACTCCTCCAGCATTTTGGTCACGGTGTCCTGAAAGTCCTCGGTGTCCATGGAACCTTTGCTGTCTGCTTGATCATCGTCCTCTGGCACAGGCATGGATGGACCAGGAACGTCAAACCCGGGAGGGTGGCGCTGCATGTTTCGGATTTCCTGAAGAACTTCCCTGAGAGCATGGTTGGTGCGAACGAGGAGAGAGTGCATGTCATCCATGTCGGTGGTGAGATTTGCAACCCGCCAGTCAGTGACCAGAATGAGGTCGCGAAGACTCTCAAGAGAAACAGCAGAAGGTGCACTAGAAGGAGATGGACGAAGAGGAGGACTTCTGCTTCGTTCACGGGGCATGCCTGGATGAAGAATACCGGCTCTGGCTGCGGCCTGGCGCCCCTCCTCTGGAGGAGGAAGGCGCCGATGGCCTCCGCGGTGAGGAGTGATCTTAGTGCGAACCATGGTGAGAGAAAAAGAAGTGAGAGAGTCTGCACACTAAGACAAGGCAGAGTGAAATCTGAAAGAGATATAGATATATAGCGAACCAATAGGTTAGGGAAAATCAAGAGACGCATCGGTCAGTGATAGCGTCCAAGGGAAGGAAAATTTATTGCAAGGTATAATTCCGAGAAACACGCATGCAAGTAAAATCTCCCCCTCACGTTATGCTGAACCAGTAAGGAAAGGGAAGACAAACAGATGGCAATCCAAAATAGATATCGAGAGAACCATGGATTCGCACAATCTTCAATTATAGCACACAATATATCCGTCGGTATAGTATCCAAGTAATTAATGTCATAATGAGAAGAGAAAATATAGCATAGTTGAAGCACAGAGAGCACAAATCATTCAGTGAAGAGAACATAGGTCAGAACAGCAGGCATGATGTATTCTATCAACAAAATGAATGGGTACTCATAGTCAGACCTTAGGAAGAAAACTTGTGATTAAAGTGAGTGTAACCAGTATGGGGCTTCGAAACAAGTTTAGTGAAGAAGAGAAGTAGTGAAGTAAGTGAACTAAACATATGAACTACGCTCAAAACAATTTCCTTAAAAGGAGTGGAAAACATTGTTCCCAAGCACGTATTGAAATGGAGTCATAGACCCTTTTTATTTTGTGACACTTAGAACTCATGTAACAAGACTTTTCTCAGCAACTCCCAGAACAGATGTTCTTAGGGTACTAAACATAACAAGGATGCTCCATGGAGAAAGTCTCGAGTAGTTGTCTGCTTTATTGATTTTTCGTGCACAGATCACTCACCAACTCGTTTCTTGCAAACCTTAGAAAGTTCACCACAACTAAGGCCTGATTACTAGGAGAGATGGGATAGAATCATCCATTCTCGTTTCTTACAAATCCTAGAAAGTTCACCACAACTAGGACCTGATTACTTTGAATTTTAAGTAGTTCGCCTAGTTCACTGAAACTCTTAGACAATAAACCCTTAGCATGCCACCACACAGGCTATAAGTGAAAGTGCATAACTGACTAAGATACAAACCATGAGTACACCATATTTGTCCAGAATAAGGCATGACAATAGTGTCCAGAGAAAAATGTACAAGTCACTAACAACAGTGGTCAAAGCACACTAAGATCATAATGTTCTCTTTCAACAGTGGACACACATTAGATTGTCTTAATACTTGGAACATATTCCCAAAGCATTTCTTAACATTTCAAACCTAGCAGTGTCAAGAGGCTTAGTGAACAAATCAGCAAGTTGACTCTCAGTGGGCACAAAGCTTAACTCAAGTATATTTTGCTCAACCAAATCTCGAATAAAATGATAGCGCAAATCAATGTGTTTTGTTCGAGAGTGTTGAACAGGATTTTTGGTAATATTGATAGCACTGGTATTATCACAAAAAATAGACAACTTACCTTGAGTGATGCCGTAATCATGAAGCATTTGCTTCATCCAAAGCATTTGTGTGCAGCAACTTCCAGCTGCGACATATTCAGCTTCAGCAGTAGACAGAGAAATGCAGTTTTGTTTCTTGCTGTGCCAAGCAACAAGATTATTCCCAATGTAGAAACAACCTCCAGAAGTGCTTTTTCTATCTTTTAGGTTTCCACCCCAATCAGCATCAGAATAGCCTGCAATTTCTACGTTAGTGTCAAAAGTATAGAAAATGCCGCAGTTAAGTGTACCTGAGATATATCGGATGATCCTTTTGACCGCTTCCAAATGTGATTCTTTGGGATTGGCTTGAAATCGAGCACACACTCCCACACTGTATGAAATATCAGGTCGACTAGCAGTTAGATACAGTAAGCTGCCAATCATGCTTCTATAGAGAGTGGAGTCGATTGATTTTCCATTCAGATCCTCGCTCAGTTTTGTAGTGGTGCTCATGGGGTTTGTAACCACTTTCTTGGATTCAAGTCCAAACTTCTTGACTAGATTCTCAGCATATTTGGTTTGAGTGAGGAAGATACCTGCATCAAGTTGCTTCACTTGCAGTCCAAGGAAAAAGGTTAGCTCACCACACATGCTCATTTCAAATTCACTTTCCATGACCGATTGAAATTCACTGACAAGGTATTTAGATGTAGAACCAAAGATAATGTCATCAACATACACCTGAGCTATGATAAGATCATTTTTCACATATTTCATAAAGAATGTTTTATCAATTGATCCTCTCGTGTACCCTTTTTCCACCAGATGGGTGGAGAGTCTTTCATACCAAGCTCGTGGAGCCTGCTTTAAACCATAAAGAGCTTTCTTGAGTCTATAAACATGATTGAGATTATGTGGATCTTTGAAACCTTGAGGTTGTTCCACATAGACTTCTTCCTGCAACACACCATTCAGAAAGGCAGTTTTGACATCCATTTGGAACAGTTTGATTCTTAGGTGACACGCAACAGACAAAAGCAATCTTACTGATTCTAATCTTGCAACAGGGGCAAAAGTTTCATCAAAGTTGAGACCTTCAATCTGTGAATAACCTTGTGCTACTAGTCTAGCTTTGTTTCTGATTACATTGCCTTTCTCATCACTTTTATTTTTGAAAATCCACTTAGTGCCTATTACATTACAGTCTCTAGGTCTTGGTACCAAGTACCACACATCATTCCTAGTGAATTGATTTAATTCTTCCTGCATGGCACTAATCCAATCATCATCTAGTAGGGCTTCCTTGATATTCTTTGGTTCAATTAGGGAAACAAACCCACACAGAGATATGACATTCATAGCTATTTGATTTTCTATAATGAAACAAAGTAAAGCATTACCTCGAGTTACCTCATCTACACTTACCTGTGGAGCAATTTGGCTTCTGGTTTTGAGACCATCTGAGATTTGTCCAAGAATGTCTTGACGTGAATGATCCTTTTGGACTTGCTTGAACCCTCTTTTTGCTTGAGGAACTGGCTCGAAGATGTTGTCAGCATTTTCTCTCTGTTCATTAGTAGTTGATGTGTCTTCTGGTTCTGGTTTGCATGTGGGTGATGTTTCTGCAAAGGATTCCTCCTGTCTAATGTAGGAATCATCAATAGACACATTGATAGATTCCATGACAATCCTGGTTCTTTTGTTATAGACTCTATAAGCCCGACTATTTGTAGAATATCCGAGGAAGATACCATCATCGCTTCGAGCATCAAATTTTCCGAGTTGTTCTCGATCTCTTAATATGTAGCAGGGACTTCCAAACACACGAAGGTGGTGTATGTTTGGTTTCTTACCTTTCCACAACTCATAAGCTGTTTGGTCAGTTCCAGGTCTGAAGAAAACTCTATTGATGGTGTAGCATGCAGTACTAATAGCCTCAGCCCAAAAGTTCGAGCTTAGATCAGCAGAATGCAGCATTACCCTTGCCATGTCTAACAGCACTCTATTTTTTCGCTCGACTATTCCATTTTGTTGTGGAGTGATCGGGGCTGAAAACTCATGGAAAACACCTAACTCATGAAAGTAGTTAGCAAAAGCAGTATTTTTAAACTCAGTTCCATTATCTGACCTTACTCTTACTAAGCACATGTTCGTGGACTGTTTTTCAATTTTTATTCTTTGGCTTAATCCCTTGAATGATTCAAAGGTTTCAGCCTTGTCTCTTAGAAAATTAACCCAAGTGTACCTGGAGAAGTCATCAACGATCACAAGTATGTACTTCTTACCTCCAATGCTTTCTGTTTGAGCTGGTCCCATGAGATCCATATGCAACAGTTCCAAGATTCTTGTGGTAGTGGCAGCGTTTATTGTTTTATGAGGGGACCTGGTTTGCTTACCGATTTTGCATTCTCCACATATCTTGTCGATCCTACCACTTAGTGCTGGTAGACCTCTGACACACTGCTTAGTGGATAATTTGAGTAGATCTTGATAGTTTACATGCCCCAGTCTTCTGTGCCATGTTTCAAATGTTTCTTCGGCAGATCTCACAGTCAAGCAATCCTGTAAATTTAGAGATTCATTGGATTGAATGTGATAACAGTTATCTGAAGATCTCTTACCTCTCATAATATTTTCTCCCTTGTTATCAAGAATTACACATCTCTGCTTATTGAACCACACATCCTCATAATCATCAGCCAAGTGACTGACACTTATTAGATTGGCAGTTAAACCCTCTACATACAAGACATTTTTTAGATTAGGAATTCCAGGAGTATTGAATGTTCCTCGAGCAAGTATTTTTGCTTTTCTCCCTTCACCAAAAGTAACTGAACCCGTAGTGCTTTCATCTTCGAATGAGATAAACCAAGCTTTATCTCCAGTCATGTGTCTGGAGCAACCACTGTCCACATACCAAAAATCTTTTCGCTTATCTGCCAAGGCCGTGAGTGCTACCAGGCAAGTTGCTTCAATGTATGTTGAAGAATTATCTGTACTTACACTTGCCATGAGGCAGACATCATTAAGAGAGTCAGTAGAATCAGAGTGATTAGAATGATGTTTATTTAAGTTCTTTCTAATCCAGACAGGTTTACTTCTATTTTGCATGTTTGCTTTAGTAATCAGACTAGCCAGTTTGTTTATAAGCTCTTTCTGCTCTTTAAGCTCACGATGTAAAGATTTTACATATAGCTTTTCCTCACCAGATGGAATTGACTTTAGTCTCTCATTGCATCTTGGTCTAATGTGTCCTAACTTGCCACAGTAATGACATGTAGGAATAAAGGACTTAAAAGTCGCATACCTGTTATGACTAGTAGAAGGCATCTGATTCAAACTTACCTGAGTGACATTCTGAGAAGATTTTGGTTCTTTGTCAGCCCTTGTAACAGAGTCTTTGATGACTTGAGTGATGGGATCATCTTTCTCCAATTTTGAATTTGACTCTCTCACAAAGTGTGTGCCTTTGGAGCTTTCTCTAGAATATCCAAGTCCGAATGTATCATGGTGAGTTTTTCCGGAGTTGAATAACTTAGATGTTGTTGCAGAGCTTATCTCAAACTTTGTGAACTTCTCTTGAGTGGACTTCAACTCTTTCTGCAATGATTCATTTTCAGTTAGTAGGTTTGAGTTTAGAGCATGTTGTCCTTTTACCTCAAGTTCAAGCATCTTGATTGTGTTTTTCAATTCAGTGCATTGTATCTTCCAGGTCCGAGAACTCTCGTCGCTTTGTGAGTTCTGTAGCTCTTCTATGAGTTTGTTTCTTTCTTGTTCCCACGTGTTCTGAGAGGTCCTCCATGCAAGTTCCAACTTCTCATATTTAGCTTTTAGCCGCACAATTTCATCCTCCAAACCTGCATTTTTGATTAATGTGGCTTTTGACGCTTTATAGAGTTGTTTGCAGCGGACATTAGTCTCATCATCTGAGAATTCTTCATCACTTTCATATTCAAGTGAAAGAGATGACACGAAAGCAACATTTTCGATCTCCTGAGGTTCATCATCACTCCATGTCGAGAGGAGGGATTTATTGTTGCTATTTCCATGCTTCCTGTTACCACAATCAGTAGAAATATGGCCATAGCCACCACATTCATAGCATTTTACTTTTCCAGATTTGTTTGCTCTAAAATTCCCTCTAACGTTGTTATCATTGTTAACAAAATTTTTCTTGGGAACATTTAAGCTTTGAGAGGAGGATTTATTTCTAAGAAACTTTTTGAACTCTTTGGTCAGAAGAGCAAGATCAAGTGATTCATCTTCCTCTTCTTTCCCTTTCACAGCCTTGAAAGCTACACCTTTGGATTTCTTTTCAGGTTTTAGTCTTAGTTCATAAGTCTTTAGATTTCCAATGAGTTCATCCAAAGGGTATTCATCAATGTCAAATGAGTCCTCAATACTAGTGACTTTAGAGTGAAACTTTTCTGGTAAGGCTCTAAGTATTTTCTTGACTACCTTGTCTTCATCAAAAGGGGCACCTAGACTATGACATTGACCAGTAATCTTTAGAATTCTACCATGAAAGTCATCCACGGTTTCCTCCTCTCCCATGGTCATAGTTTCAAATTCATATATCAGACCTTGCAGTTTTTGAGCACGTACCTTTTTGTTTCCTTCATATGTAGTATGCAGCAGATCCCAAGCTTGTTTTGCAGTGTCGCAGTGACTAATTCTCAGTTTTTCACGTTCTGAGAGAGCGGTGAAGATGCTATTTTTTGCTTTGAAATCGGCTTGAAGATCACGTACTTCTACGTCAGTCCAGTCCTTCCATGGCTTAGGAATAGAGATTGATGAGCCCTCGCCTTTAGGTGGAATTATTGGTGTCTTCCAACCATTTTCCACAATGTTCCATACATGTTCATCTTGCGCATACAAGTATGACTTCATGTATATCTTCCATTGAGTGTACTTTTCACATCCTCCATCAAACCATGGAGGACTATTAACAGATCCACCAGCAGCCCTATCTCGATGTTGTTCCATCGTCCCTGCGATCTACTAGAATAATCTAGAACCCGCTCTGATGCTAAATGAAAATACCAAATGGAACGATATTGAGTTACAACTCAAGGAACAATTTAACTACAAAAGTATTTTAACAATAGGGACACAGAATTTGCTAACGCAATGTAAACCTCTCCACTGAGGAAACTTCACTGCGTGGCTTTTAACGTAGCCAACACGAAGGATCAATCCAATATGAATCAAAAGAGTTTACAGTACACAAGTTGTGTTGTTCATAACATACACAATCACTTAGCAACATATGCTAACTTGATTTACAACTGATCTAACATTTACTTGATCTTCAATCTATCAACTCTAATCAAATCACTGATCTTTCTTGCTTTCAATGTCTCACTGATCTTTGAGAAAGATTTATGAAAGTGCTAGACAACATAAGATAAAGCATGAAACAAATAAAGAGAGTTTTCAGTAAAATGGTTTTGACGAAAGAAACATAGTTCAAGAATGAATAAAATGTTTTTATGCTGCAGTTCAGAAACCCTCACTAAATGCATTAGTTTCGAAGCCTTTTATACAAGAGGCAAAACTCCCCCTCAAACAAATCTTTTTCTTTAAACACCAAATAAGATAGATATAGAAAGATATCAAAACTTATTTGTTTTGTATGCAAGAAGTCTTTAATGCAAAAATACACCAAATCAATTTAATAGACATGTAAATCAATTAAAAATGTGCAACATGATTTGGAGAATTAAACTCAAGATCAGTGAGTCAATTCTGTTTGAACACATCTTCCTCTTTGTTCCCTTGAAGCTCCGGTTTCCTTGTGACAATGGGAAATCATGTATTGAATGGTAATTGCCCAAAATACTTACACCCTTAGATTATATGAAGTGTCAAGATTTTATGAAATTGAAGTAAATTCACACCCTCCTCACTTTAGAGGAGCCGGATCCTAAAATATATTTGCTCTGTGAATAAAACAGTGAACTTCAAACTCTGAAATATCTGTTCTTATTTTATGATTGGCTTATGATGCAGCTTGCATTGGGTGAGTTTTTTTTACAGCAGCTGACTGCATTGTAACTACTGGGTTTTCAAAATCATTGGAGTTTAATTAGGATTTACCTGATTTCAGGAAAGAGATCCATCTACAGATTTCAGGTTCCATTTCCCTCTATTCCTCTGTTGTTATGCAGCTAATTTCTTCCTAATTTCCGCCTTTAGTTTGTGGCATTTTCTTATTTGGTTACTTTGGATGATTTACCTGACAGGGATGCTGGATTTATTTCTTTGGAGAACCTCTTGTTCTGCGCAAATACATTTTTGGTAAAATCCCAAACTTGATCTGCAAAGAGCCAGATAAAAACCTGAAGAAGCAACGCCTATTGAACAAGCAAGGAGATTGTGCAAACACAATAAAAGCATGAGATTTATAAAATAGCATCAGAGCCATTGGATAGAGGTATAAGGAGATGATGAGCGTTGAATTATGTCAACGGCTGAACTCTGAAGCGGTGTCCCTTGCTTGAATCGGATGGGCATGGAACCTCATCCGTGTGAGAAGGAGTGATCAATATTGAAACTAGATGCAGAATGGAATAGTCCTAGCTGGCTAGCTATGTATGAAGACTTGTATTGCTCTGCTCACAGAAGGCTCAGGATCAATCCCCATACGATCAAGACAAATGCCTTCCCCTCATGAATTTATCGCATGAATGCGTCCTCAACAATCTTCTCTGTTAATGGGGCCTGATCTAGGGAAGCCATGTTTTTCTATTTTGAACAATGTTACATGGACTTTTAGTAATCTTATATACAACCGGAGTTTAAGTCTGGAACATCACACCATTGTATCGTCAATCCAATTTATTCTCTCTCTTGCAATGAATATAGGGGGATTGATCTCTTGCAATGCTTTTGATTTAGTTGTCAGTTTAGGCATAGACGAAGACTTATGATGCCATATGGAATGCAAGTACTGCCTCTAGTCTGTCACCAAGCTGCTTTCTCTTTCTTCTCTTTCTTTGTTCATTATAGTAAGACTTAATTGGTTTCTGAGTTTTCTGTTTTGGTGTTATAATACAATGATTAGCAAAGTAATCATCTTAGCTGCAAAGAATGATTTTTATATGATGTAAAAATATATTTGATATATGATTCTTATCAGTGTTCCATGTGTTTATGTTTTAGGTAGTATATCAATTAAAAAATGACAAACAAGACACCATCCCTAGAGGCATACAACACCAAGACAAAGACAACTAGACAAGCAAATACTCTAAAATAAAACAGTATCATCAAACTTGGTGGAATTGATCATCAATGCATTGCTAACAGTTGAATGGCAGAAAGTACAATTACAGACATGGGAATGCACTCACATTATACTTCACAAACATACCCACAAATCAAAGTTCATGTCCTTGATATTTGCTTAATGCGCCTGAGTATTTCTATATAAATAATAGAAGATGAGGAAGTTCACTTCATATTAATCAACTTAAGTAAACTACTAGCCTTTATTAAAGCAATGCCAAAAGCAGTAAAAATCTCTTTAGCCTTTATTAAAGCAATGCCACAGCGGCACAGCCACACCCTTAAAAAAGAAGTGCAAAATAATTGATGCCTGCTTTTGTGGCTGCCATCAAAAGGATTGAGGAAAGACTTGGTTGACTGAACTTCATTCACTCGTTATAATGGAGTCTGGATTGAGTTGCTATATAGTGTATATATACAATTATTCATAACTCTATTTCCTACTTCACTACCTCAGAATTCCTCTTATGACCAAAAACAAAACCTCAGAATTCCTCTCTCTCTCTTCATGGAGTTTGCCAGCAGCATTGCAGATAACGTCTTGGTTAGGATAGCTTCACATGCTTCCCAAGAGATCTCCTTGGCATGGAGTGCCCAACTTGAGCTCACCAAGCTCAACAACACCTTATCTGCCATCAAACCAGTGCTCGAGGATGCAGAGAAGAAGCAAGTGAGAAATCCCCTAATCACTCGTTGGTTAGGAAATCTCAAAGATGTTTGTCATGACGTTGATGATGTCTTAGACGAACTGGACTTCCAAAAGTTGCGGTTGAAAGTGGAGGTCGACAATTGTGGAAAGATCAAAGCAAAGGTACGCCAATTTTTTTCCCCATGGAATCCAATAGTGTTCAACTTCAAAATGGGACATAAAGTGAAAGAGATTAGAGAAAGACTAGTTGAAATTGATAATGAAAAGAGACAGTTTGCTCTCCTTGAGTTTGCTATAGCTGAAGATCCTCGTGCGCCCCAACAAGTGCACGATGATAGGAGGATGACTACCTCTAAAGTTGAGGCTTCAAATGTTATTGGAAGAGATGATGATAAAAAACAGATTATCAAGCATCTCTTGAATGACACTGATTTCTCTAGTGAGGAGAATGTTTCTGTTGTTTCCATAATTGGGTTAGGAGGGTTAGGGAAAACAACACTTGCTAAATTGGTGTACAATGATAGCATGGTAGAAGAAAATTTTGAGATAAAGATGTGGATATGCATCTCAGACAACTTTGATATTCAAACATTGATTCGAGGTATTACTAATGCTGCAAATGGACCAAAATGTGAGGATGAAAGTTTGGATCTTATGGAAAGAAAGTTGCAAGATACTCTTAGAGGTAAAAAATTTTTATTGGTGTTGGACGATATCTGGGATACCGGGTCGATTGGAGTAACAATTGAAAAATGGACTGATTTAAAAACTTTGTTAAATGTGGGAGCTAATGGAAGCAAAATCATTATAACAACACGAAATAAATCAGTTGCTTTACTTGTGAGTCCCTTATACATGCATTCTTTAGAAGGTCTTGCCCACAAAGATTGCATGTCCTTGTTCATCCAAAGGGCATTTAAAAGAGGAGAGGAGCAGCGCTATCAACATTTGATAGAAATTGGAGAGGATATTGTGAAAAAGTGTGGAGGAGTTCCTTTAGCAGTAGCTACTGTAGGGAGTATGCTCTATTTGAATACAGAGCAACACCATTGGTTGCGTGTCAGAGATGATGACATGTGGAGTATAGGGAATGACAATATTTTACCTGCACTCAAATTGAGCTATGATGCACTGCCACAACACTTGAAACCGTGTTTTGCATTTTGTTCACTTTTCCCAAAGCATTATGAATTCAAGAGTTCAATGTTGGTTCCAATGTGGATAGCACAAGGATACCTCAAAACATGTAAGAAAAATGAAGATTTAGAACATATGGGTATAGACTATATAAGGCAATTTTTCTCTAGATCTTTGTTTCAAGTGGAAATGGATTTAAAAACATTAATAATTTTTAAAATACATGATCTAGTTCATGATTTAGCAATTTTAGTGGGAAAAATAGAGTACTCCACAGTCAATTTTCGTCCCTCTAGTGCTTTTGAAATGGTTCGACATGTGTCAATATCCAAAAGTGACTTGCTTGGACAAAAGGCACAAGTTCCCAATTTCATGCTCAAGTCAAAGAAATTGCGAACCATTCTAATTCCTGAAGATAGTATGGTGAATCAACATTTTGTGAAGACATGCGTCTTGAGATTCAAATATATGCGGGTGCTACATCTCTGTGGGTCACCTCTTGAGAAGCTACCAAGTTCCATTGGTAGTTTGTTTCATTTGAGATTCCTCAACTTATCTTCTAATGGCAAGATAAAAAGGCTTCCCAATTCCATCAGTAAGCTGCTGAATTTGGAGACCTTGTACCTCGGGGGTTGCAACGTACTTGAGGAAATACCCAAAGACATAGGGAACCTAATCAACCTGCGAAGCTTGACAATAACAACACAGCAGTCGTATTTGCCCAAAGGATTTAGACGCCTCACCTTACTTCAATTTTTAGGTTTTTATGGATGTGTCAATCTTAAATCTTTGGGCGAAGAGATCGAATTCCTCACCAACCTTCGCTATTTGTGGATTAACAGGTGTAATAATTTGGAATCCTTGCCACCAAATATGAAACACATGACTGCTTTACATACTTTGGTTATCGATGATTGCGAGAAGCTTCAGGTGATGAGATCAGGGGAAGGTCCTCAAGGTCTTCGATCATTGGCTATCCAGAATTCAAGTTTGGAGGCTTTGCCCCCTTGGCTCATTGAAGATTCTGCAGACGCTCTACAAAGCATAGCACTTGTTAAATGTCATAATCTCACGGCACTTCCGGAGTTGATAAACTTCACATTCCTCGAGCAACTACGCATTGAAGAATGCTCCAAATTGTCAGCTTTGCCGCAAGAGTTGCATTGCCTTACTGAGTTGAGAGGATTGACGATTTCAGAGTGTCTTGAATTGAGCAAAAGCTGCAAAAGGCAATTAAAAGGTGAGGAGTGGTCAAAGATGGCACGTCAGGTGAAGATTACACTCGACGCTGATGATGAAGAAGACGAAGATGAAGGGACACCAACGATTGACTGAAGATGAAGAAGATGAAGGCACACCAATGATAAAGAAGATGAAGCTGAAGGTCAAGAAGGAGCTTTCAATGACAACACCACATCAACTGATACTTAGGTATAACAAACTATCTGTTACTTACTGATTTCATCTTTACATATGTGGCTGTCATATATCAGAAAATTAAGAGTTTTAACTTTTAACAACAACAAAAAATGGTTAACAAACTCTTATTAAAGCATAATATAGATCATCAGTTTCTTATTTTACACGTATATATGGTAGCTACTAGCTACTAGTTTTATGATCTTTACCTTGTCCAATCTTTCACAACTGAATCACAAGATAAAGTACCAATAGCTGCTTATTCAATAAAGTAAGTAAAATGAGGATTCAGATTAGGAGTTAGTACCAAAAGATTGCAAACTTTTATTAATTACCCCATATTATAATCAGAATGATTCTTGATTCTTATAACAAGCAAGATAGCTACCTGATTTTCATAAACTTTTAACATGAGACTTTCCAGCAGAAGCATCTGTTGCCGCCATTGGAGGTGCTTCAAAATGAAGACGTCCTGCACTGCTGTATTATTTACTTACTTTATGCTTGGAGTTAGAGAGATGTCGATGAACTCAAAAGTGATGTGTGATAAAGCAATGAGATTGTTCGATAGCTTCATTTGTGATGGTTGTGTGATTTCACTGTATGATAAGGCATAAGCTTGAATGTTTTAAAAAGTTGAGAAATGTATTGTGATAGTTGTGTGATTTTACCGTATGATAAGGCATAAGCCAGAATGTTTCAAAAACTTGAGAAATGTATAGTCAAATTTGAAGCTGATCATACTTTCAACGTATTATAATCATCTCTAGAAGGCAGCCAAGCTTTAAAATGAATCACATCCACTTTTAAGATGGTTATCTCTGGCATAGGCCATGTTTGTGAGGATGCCCCTATTGGCAGAGCTGATTGAGGACACTAATACTGAGGCGTTTGTGTCAATTTACCGGTTGTAGTATTTAAATGGTGATCAACAGTATTGAGGTGATGGATGTTGCTAACCATTTATTGGCTAAATTGTTTTGACAGTATGAACAATTATTGTAAGAAGCAACTTAATAAAGATGCAAGGCATGGATAGGAAAATACATAATGCAATGGAAAAAAAAGAAAATGAAAATGTGTTCGACCAGTAATAAAATTACTGGTACAAGCTAATGACAATTTTGGTTATTTGTACAGAAAAAAAAAAAAGAAGGAAATAACAAGACATTATAGAAGCCTATCAAAGCTGATGGCAAGATTTTCAAACTATTACCCAGGAAGTAATTTTAATGCCAAAGGCATTTCACACTCTAAAAATGGAGAACATAAAGGATCCCCTTGGTTTATCTAAAAGTTAGTCCTGCTTCGTGTCTTCACAAACTGTTGGTCATCCCTGAGCAAGTTAGCGCTTTGTTCTCTCGAAAACACCAAAAAAGATTGAACCGCACTCTTGGTCCAATACCCTGGAATAAACATATATGTAAACAAAACTTGCATCAATCAGATTACCTCCAGCAACAATCACATCATACCCTGATTTGTAATGACTTGAGGGGACCATAAATTCATTAAGTTAGGCCTCATCATTTAACCCTTCGGCCAGTAGGGCCGAAACCCGACCCGACCCGACCCTTGCATTAGGAAGGGCCGGGCCTACCCTTTCTCAAATAGGGTAGGGTAAGGGTCATGCAAATGAAGCCCGACCCTACCCTACGGCCCAACCCTTTAAGCCCTAATAATTTTCTATTTTTTTTCTATTTTTTAAATATGTTTCTCTTTTGTTCATAACATACAACTTATCTCTTTTTGTAATTGATTTCCTAAGCTTTATTTTCTTTAATTTTGTTTCCTTTGTTAAACAACAATTAATTTTGGGAGATTTAGAGAGATAGTTAATTGAATATAACCATCTTAACTAACATTTATAAATGTAATAACTTATAAGTTGATTCCAATATATATATATATATATATATATATATATATATATATATATATACAGATCCTATCCAGAGCGGAGCTCTGCTTTGAAATTAACGTGTAAAGTTTGAGTTTTCGGTCGCATATCCACATCTCGAACATTCAGTTTTTAGGTACTAGTGTATAGATCATCCCTGCAAATTTTCAGCCAAATTGATGATCATTAAGGTATCTAACTCGCTTAAACCAATGGACGGACTGAATCTATCAACCTGAACCGTACTAGCTTTAAAGCAATTATCAATGTCTTAACGATCATCAATTTGACTGAAAATTTGCAGAGATGATCTATACACTAGTACCTAAAAACTGAACGGTCGAGATGTGGATATGCGACCAAAAAGTGACCAAAAACTCGAACTTCACATGATAATTTCAAAGCGGAGCTCTGCTCTGGATATGATTTGTGTGTATATATATATATATATATATATATTAAATATGATCAACAAAAAACAATGAGTCTTGTATTACCTATATAACCATTGAGCCACATTTTGAGATAAAAATAAAAAATAAAAAATAAATATTTATGTTTGTTAAACAAATTAAGGCCCATTTCGGCCCTATTCGGAAGGCCTGACCGACCCGGCCCTAGTGGCTCAGGCCTTTCGGGCGTGTAAAAGTTAGCATATTTAAACCCCAGCCCGACCTTACCCGACCCTAAATTTTGTTGCCTTTGACTAGGCCCGGCCCTGCCCAACCCTGCCCTAAGCCCTAACATTTAGGGTAGGGCGGGCCGTAGCCCGGCCCATGATGACCCCTACATTAAGTTGTAATAACATGAGAGAACTTCCAGATTAATCATGACTTCATACATAGAGAATACTTCCCAGAAAGTAGATAATGTTAGTCTAGGCATATCTATACAAACCAAGGGACTACTAGTCTCTTTTGTTTTACCTTTTCTTTTATTGAAATTAAGGACAAGTCTTTATGGCCCCAGGAAGAAGGAAACTAAGAGCATCTCCAACAAGAGATGTCAAATTTTTTTTTCAAATTTAAATTTGACAGCTGACTTGGCAAATAGCATTTTGTGGACTTCACCTCCAACCCATCTGCCAAACCCAACCCCTTGTTTTTTTAACTTCCCCTTCTTACTGTTGCTTTGTTCATCGTTTTGGCTGGGTTTGCAAACAAAACCCAACCCATCATCAATTATTCATTAATCAATCTTTCTCCTTCTCACTTCAGCTCCTTCTCTCTTCAGCAACCTGCCGCAACTCTTCTTTTTCATTTGTCTTCCAATGACTCCTCCTCTTCATCTTTTTCATCTGTTTCATATTGAGATCATGAACAAGTTTTTTAGTTTGAGTTTTTGGGAAGCAGATCAAGATTAGAAAGATCGGCATGGCTGGTGAGTTCTTGTTCATTTATTTTCCAACAATTCTTTTCCATCTTCTCTTCCTCATCTATCTCAATTATCTGCAGTCTAAAGTTTCTTTGAGACGACATACAACATCAATGTCGAGAAGAGAGAGAATTTCATATACATATCAACATGTGGGATTTTAGATTGACATCGAGAGAGAGAATTTCAGATCGAAATCGAGAGAAAGCTCTAGATCTTGTCATGATAATAACGAATCTGGCCATCTTGGATTTCAAATCGAGATCGTGAAGAAGTTTTTCGGTTCGGGTTTTTGGGAACAGACCAATTCCTTTCTGATTCTGGAAAAAAAGAAGAAGCAATCTTTGAAGACGATGAACGGATGAAGATGAGCTATTTGAGGCATTTGACAGTTTTGAGAGATCTGTCAAATTTGACAGGTTGGGTTGATATGTCAAATACACGTAGGATTTGACAAATTTGTTGGAGTTGGTTTCACAGGCCTTATGTTACCGTTGGAGCTCCACGGTGGATTTTGACACCACCGTTGGAGATGGTCTAAGAGCAAGTTCACTCGTAGTCAAGAAATGTCAAGGTCGAAAAGTCAAAAATTCGACCAATCAAGTTACTGTTCACTGCCACTGGACATGGGTTTCCGCCGTTTTTTTTCTTGACCGGTCAAGACTGTTCATCGCGGCACTGTTCATCCATTAATGTTCACCAATTTCACTGTTCATTGAGTTTTTAGTCTGAATTCTGCACTGTTCAAATTTTTTTTTTTTACTGTTCATTGTTCATTTTTTTGGGGAAATGATCATTTACCTGATTTTAGGCTAAAAATTGCCCACTTGCTCCACCAACTATTTTTTAACCCCATTTACCCAAAACACTCTAAGGGATTATTTCCCCTTTACCCAATTAATTCTTTTTTTTTTTTTTTGAGACTTTTTTGCCCTCTCCTTCTTTTTCACTTAGAGGGAAAAGTCATCCTCCACCTTGCCGGCCTCTGGTGACCAGTGGCAGGGCGCCGGCGACAAGCGACCGGAATCCGGCGATAGGTGACAGGAATCCGGCGACCGGTGATCTGAATCCGGCGAACGGTGACCGGAATCCGGTGATCGTGATCGGAATCCGACGACCGGTGACCGGAATCCCGCGACCGGTCACTAATAATATCCAGTAACCATATTATTGCCCCCAGTAATCATATTATTGCCCCCCAATAATCATATTATTGCCTCCCAAAAATCATATTATTACTGTCCAGTGAATTGTATGAACTCCCAAAACCAAAATGAATACACTACAGGCACAATTGATCAATTTATAATCATATTATTGGCTCCCAATAATCATATTATTGCCCTCCAATACAAAGTCCAATGTCTCTACTGCCTCCCAATAGACCACCAAAAATGCACATTTTTGTAGGATTCACAGATAATTTGACTTTAATACACAGAAAACAACATGTAACTTATCAAAACACCATACTATAGTGATCCCTGTCCCTCGTATCAAAGTCTACTGGGGGCCAATAATGTGTCTACTGCCCCCCAATAATTATATTACTCCCCTCCAATAAACATAATTCCGACCAATACAAGTCAAGTTTACATATCCATTTAACCCAAATAGATAATCACAACGTCTGAAATTGCAAGAAGCTGATTAAGGCTTTGCTCGGTGATTTTACGTTCACCGAGATTCGTCCTAAGAGCACCTTAGAGTATAACCGTGAACCAGCATTTCTTCAAGCTTAAACCTTTCAAACCTCACAAGTTGAACCCACTCAGAGCTTCCGGTGAAGATAATGAGAGCATTGAAGAACCCAAGAACCCGAATCTTCAGATTCGGAGCTCAAAGATTACGACGACGGCATTGATTTCTTGTACGACTACCCGCCCTTGGTTTGCTGCTTTAGGGCAGCCCATAAAAAGTTTGTCCCGACGGTTCGGGTCTCTGACAACCCGATGGACCTGGACATGTACAACCAGTGGAGATGCTCCAGTGGCACTGGAAGATCGACGATCTGATTTGTCGAAAGCCTGGGTCGCCGGAGGCCTGGGTTGAGCATCAGTGAGAGAGAGAGAGAGAGAGAGAGAAGTCGTTGCGGTCTGGGTCGCCGGATTCGTCGAGCGCGGTGCAGTTCAGTGAGAGAGAGAGAGAGAGAGAGAGAGAGAGAGAGAGAGAGAGAGAGAGAGAGAGAGAGAGAGAGAGAGAAATCGGTGAGGGGGGGGAGAGAGAGAGATTAAAATGAGGGTAATTATGTCAGTAGAAGTTAGATTGGGTAAATGGGGTCAAAAAACTCTTAGTGGAGCAAGTGGGCAATTTTTTGGTTAAAATTGGGTAAGTGGTCACGGCCCCTTTTTTTTTTAATAAAAGATATTTGATGCTACTAACAGAGATTTATGGATAATTAATGTCATAATTATGCAATTTTATTTTTTCAAAAATATTTTCGGTGGACAAGTTATGTTTGTGTGCTTTGAATTTGGCTTGTATTATGTTTTGGGAAGTTTGTGTGCTTTTAATTTGGCTAATGTCTATGTTTTTTATGTCAGTGTGATTTTAATTTGGTTTGTATTATGTTTATTAGGTGCTATGATTTTGATAAGAGGAATGTGCTTTAATAAGAGGAATTTTAAAATACAACTTTTATTTCATTAAATAGTAGCTTACATAAATGAAAAACTATGAATAAGTACAATACAATTAACAACATGCATAATCAACTAATTATTCAAATCATAATCATAATCCTCATCTTCTCTAGGAATCCAATTTGCGTTTGAAGGGTCATCATTAGGGTTAGGGTTGGTGGAATCATCCGTAGAGAAAGGTGAAAATTGTGGTTGTGTAGGATATCCCCGGGGTAAGGTGGTTGCGGATAGTATCCACCCATAGAAGCAGAGGGTTATGGGAATCCACCGGTGAAGGGAGGTGGTGGGAATCCACCTGTTAAGGGAGGTTGTGGGAATCCATCGGGGCAAGGTGGCTGTGGGTATGCACCGGGGTAAGGTGGTTGTGGGTATGCACCGGGGTAAGGAGGTTGTGGGTATGCACCACCAAAATTTGGTTGTGGGAATGCACCACCAAAATTTGGTTGCGGATAGTATCCACCCATAGAAGGTGGCGGCTGCTCGTCAAGATCTTCTTTCTCCGCTATCTTCTTTAGTTTTCTTGACCAATAACGCTTTTTATTTGGCGTCATTTTACTTGTATCAATCTCCATAATACGCTCTTCCCTCTCTTTAATTCGATCTTGCCTTTCTTGAAATAGGAGTTGCTCTTTTCGCATTTCGATTTGTAAGAGGATATATGCTCTTTTCTCTTCCTCTTGGAGACTTCGAGCAAATTCGTCATCGAGTTTTTTCTTGCCCGCGGTTGCCTCTATTTGGTTGTTCGCTATACTCTCGAGAGTGCTTGACAAAAGGACTTTGATCTTTCGCTGCCTTCTTTCCTTTCCGTATTGCTTCTTTGGCAGCCTTCCTTCCTTAAGGCCTCACATTGGGATTTGCAGTTTCACCTGCAATTACCTCATCTACATCCATGTCCAAGTTGATGGGAGAATTTCCAGGAATTGGTTGTGTAGGCGTATGTTGATTTCCTTCATTTGATGTTCCTCCAGATGTATGACTAGGAATGTCTTTAAATTGTGCAAAGCCCTCCACAACAGCGTAACCAGCAAAACTCTGAAAATTGTGTTTTTTTTGCCTTCTTTTTTCTCTTCATCCCGGCATGCCACAATTTATGTGCTTCATCTCGCTACGAAATAAATAAAAAAACAATAAAAAAAAAGGTGGCGGAAAATTACAATTACTACAAATATAAACCCTATTATGAATGGTCATCTATTATAAAAGTCATAATTTTAATGAAGACATATTTTAATTATAACGAAAAACAATTACTACAATTAAAACGATATTATAATTACTACATTATTTATCAAGACATATTTTACTATAATGTATCAATAAGATTTATCAACAAATATAAAGGTCATAATTTTAATGAAGACATATTTTAATTATAACAAAAACAATTACTACAATTAAAACGATATTATAATTACTACATTATTTATCAAGACATATTTTACTATAATGTATCAATAAGATTTATCAACAAATATAAAGGTCATAATTTTAATAAAAAAGTATCTATCCCGTTTTACAATAAAAATCAATTAGTACAAATATAAACATCGTTGTAATTACATCATTATTTATCAACTACATTATTTATCATGTAATATTTTAATTTAATGTATCAACAAATTAAATGATTTATCAAAAAATACATACCTCATCAACCGCATTCGAACTACTCTTGTACCAATTTTTCGCTTGCCTTAATGCACAATGCCACTCATAGAGTTCAACCTTCAAAATTTTCCACCTTCCTTGCAAAGAGGAAGCTGATCGGCTCTGGGGCCAATTTGCGACAAAGTGTCGCCTCACACGCATCCATAAGTCGTTATTTTTCTGATTTGTGCCCACAGCCGGATCTTGCCCAACAATTTTCCAAGACTTGCACAATTGAACATCTTCCTCATCCGTCCATCTCCTTTTGTCTTGGATATTATCATCTTCAGTTTGATCTCCCTCTTGTCCGGCCATTGGACCTGTGTTTCCCCTTTCTTCAACCATATTGGATATAAATAAATTTGGAAGATGAGAGCTATATGAAGAGGAGGAAGCACAAAATTGGGTTACTATGAAAGATAAATTTTTTGGTGTGAGTTGTAAAATAAATGGTAGGTATTTATAGAGAAATGTTTAGAATTTTTTTAAATTTTTTTAGTTACCATTTATTAACGTTACAAACATATATATACATGTTAATTGTAAGCCGTAGGATTGCCCATTTAATTGAAATGAAGGGCTGAGATTTCATGACCGTTGGGATCAGAATTCAAACATATATATATATATATATACATGTTAATCCTCAGCCGTAGGATTTCCCATTTAATTGAAATAAAGGGCTGAGATTTCATGACCGTTGGGATCAGATTTCATATAGGACCAACGGTTGGATTCCACGTGGCATGCCGGCCCCCTCTCTCTGTCGCTACGCGACAAGCGACTGGACTCAGCTTCGATCACGTTGCGGCGCCACGCGTCGTCATGGTGTCCTCCACTTCCAAGCCAAGGCGCGTTGATGGTTGCTGACAGCGTGCTCACGTCAGCCACGTGAAGGGCTGGGCTTGTGTGGCATGTGGGCTTGATCGGTCATGGAAATGGTCATGGAATTGACTATTTCTTTGGCTGTAGTCATGAAGGGGTGATGTTTGCCCGGGCAAGAATCCTCCGCTGCAAATGTGTTTCTCCCATGGCCGGTCACCACATCAGCTTTTTCTTGACTATGACCAGTCAAGGTGAAACCAGTGCACTTACTCTAAGAGGGTTATTTTAAAAATATGAAGTTATAAAGAGTGAATTTCATTCCCCTAATATAAATGCCTGAAAACAACTTTCTAAACTCTGACAGATGTTCAAAGTGAATACCAATCTCAGAACCCTATCCCAAATGAACCCACCTCCTCACACCTAGCTCCCTCAAAGATATATTTACTCGTTCCATCCACACTACCCACATATGCTCTCATATCACATCTTGCCAATACAGTTCCCCTCTTTCTGGCCAGCAAAGAGCTTATATTTCTCTCCCAACAATGCATTACATGAAGCTGGGTCATCTGAGTACACATTTTTACTTCCCAGTCACCATATTGATGTTATAGTCAAATGTAAGTCAAGTCAACATATTAGTGAGGTCGAGTCACAGTAACTACAAGATTCTTGATGAACAAGGCACAAAACTAAACAATCAATTTCACTTCCCCTAAAAAACATAACTTACTATTCAAAAAAAAGAAAAAAGAAACATAACTTACAAGAATTGAAGAAAAAACAAATTCAATATTAAGAGCACAACATTTTGCATAATTCTTTAACTTTTGAGCTGCAATAAGATACATGGCAATCATATTTTATATTTTTATATTAAAGGGATATAAAGAGTCGATGCATACCTTCAAAAGAGCAGGAGGTCCTTCTTCCCTCACAATAGTCTGGTTGGCAGATCCATTTTTGTAAAACAAAAAAAATAAAAAAAATAAAATAAAAAGGAAAGGAAAGAAAAAGGAGTTGTTGGAGGCACATGGCGTAGTTAGTTATCAAGGGGAGACAAGTATCATGCGGAATAGCAGATGGCCTTACCTGTACCATTAGTCTAGTTTTAATCACATTAAGGGGAGTGGTTATAACTCCAGTTAATGCACCTAGAAGAGTTTCATATTAAATGTATCAGATAATTGCTTTAGGTGAAACACATGGATAATTAAGTTAACTTTAATCGTAGTAAAAGACAATGAGCAGGACTTTTCTATGAAGACAATCAGACAGACAGGAACTCGTCCCAACCAAACTAACCCAATGAAAACTCAGAATCAAAGACATAAAGTAATTTTTTTCACCAGAACTTATCATATTTATCTCACAATACATAAGAAACACAACACACTATTGTTGTCTGATTATCCTATGTTGCCAACGTTAAGTGCACAGAGACAGTATGATACCACTTTAGTACTCTATTACAATTTATGTAGGAATTATTCAATCGTACAGAGAATACTGTATATCTGCCAGGTCATTCTGGAGCTACACAAGTCAATATAAGGAGCTGAATTAGTAAAAACTCATTTTAGAATGTCCCATGTTGTGACAAATACTCAAATACTAGTAGTCATCCCAATATCACCACATGTAGGCTGAGGAGTACTCATGGAAGACTTGAGTTTTAAGGCCCCAATGAGGACGGAAGAATTTCAACTAGGGAGACCTTAGCACCTAGGCCTCATCAAAAAGCCCACGGATCAAGTGGGCCGATGGAGGCCCGCAGGCCCGGCCCGGCCAGTCAAAAAACCGGCAAAAGCCCACCTTGGTGGGCCGATGGAGGCCCGCAAAAACCCGGCCCGGCCCTCTAAAAGCCCGCTAGGCCCGGCCCGTAAAAGCCCGTTAGGCCCGACCCGTAAAAGCCCGCAAAATATTATATATATATATATATGTGTGTGTGTGTGTGTGTGTGTGTTATATATATAGATATATCTATATGTGTGTGTGTGTTTATAAATATATATATATATATATATATATATATATATAGTCATATAGATATATATATAGATATATATATATATATATATCAATATATCATGTGTGTGTGTGTGTTTATATATATATATAGATATATATATAGAGATATATATATATATATATCTGTGTGTGTGTGTGTGTTTATATATATATATATATATATATAGAGAGAGAGAGAGAGATATATATATATATAGATATATATATATATATATAGACAGATCCTATCCAGAGCGGAGCTCCGCTTTGAAATTAACTTGTGAAGTTTGAGTTTTTGGTCACTTTTCGGTAACATATCCACATCTCGACTGTTCAATTTTTAGGTACTAGTGTATAGATCATCTCTGCAAATTTTCAGCCAAGTTGATGATTGTTAAGGTATCTAATTCGCTTAAACAAATAGACGAACTGAATCTGTCAACATGAACCGTACTAGCTTTAAGGCAGTTAACAATGCCTTAACAATCATCATTTTGGCTGAAAATTTACAGAGATGATCTATACACTAGTACCTAAAAACTGAACGGTCGAGATGTGGATGTGCGACCGAAAAGTGACCCAAAACTCAAACTTCACACGTTAATTTTCAAAGCGGAGCTCCGCTCTGGATAGGATCTGTATATATAGATATGTATATATATATATATATATATATATATATCAATATATCATATATGTGTGTGTGTGTTTATATATATATATATATATATGTGTGTGTGTGTGTGTGTGTGTGTTTATATATATATATATGTGTGTGTGTGTGTGTGTGTGTGTGTGTGTGGAAGTTCTTATACTATTATACTTCTATAGAAAATATGTGCATATATATATATATATATATATATATTCTACATATCGGTTGACCAATCCGATCGGATTCGAAAATATGGTGAAATTGGCTAAATTTTTTACCACACTCATAATTTATTGTAATAAACTCATCCAACGGTCGGTTTTTCCATTTTCTTTGAATTGATAGGGGTTGCTCTTTGGAGTGTATAATATATAAATATAGGTTTATAAGAGTAACTACGTTTGACCTAGTTAATCGAATTCGAAACGTGAACCAAATTGGCTGGATTTTCTACAACCACCATAAAACATTACAATCTCTCCATCAAGCGGTTGGTTTCTCCGAATTCATTTTCCACTTCATGGTTGATTTAGAATGAATCTAAACAATTTAAATGCAATGTATAGGTCATATAACTTTAGGAATAAAATTGGTATAGTCCAATGTGTTTGTAATTAAAATTAATTTTTTTTTATCTTATGTCCACGCACATCCATCGATGGAATATATACAAACGTGATGTGAAAAAATAAGCACGTTTCGCGGTTGCCACGCCATCGGTCAACCAATAAAACATATAAGTGACTACGGTTGACCAATCCGATCGGATTCAAAAATATGGTTAAATTGGCTAAATTTTTTACCACACTCATAATTTATTGTAATAAACTCATCCAACGGTCGGTTTCTCATTTTCTTTGAATTGCTATATGTAGCTCTTTGGAGTGTATGATGTATAAATATAGATTTATAAAAAATTAGTGTCTTTAAAAATTTATTTATCAACAAATTAGTATCTATATATAAATATAGATTTTTTTGGTACAATATAGTTATATAGATTGTTATCTTTGGTTGTATTTGATCATTATCCATTGAATTTCCAAAGCTTGAATAAAAAAAAAAATACTTGTGTCTTTAAATATTTATTTATAAATAAAGCCCGCAAGGCCCGGCCCAAAAAAGCCCTCAAGGCCAAGCCCGGCCCGGCCCGAAAAAGCCCGCTTTATATAGACGGGCTTGGATCCTTTGATTTTTAATAAAGCCCGGCCCGGCCCAAGCCCGCTATGAATGGGCCCGGCCCAGCCCGTTGACGACCCCTAATAGCACCCTAATTTAGTCTATATGGGCCTCTGAATTTGGGTGAGTTCCAGGTCGATAGAGTTGTATTAAGTCGGTCTATGTATATAAGCTATTACAAGATTCTCCATTCGTGACATGGACCTTTGGGTATTGCATCGATGTGCCATGAAGATCTCCATATATGTGAAGTTGTGGGCTCTGAGAGTTTCTCATTTGCTAAGGATAATACCAGCTATTATTAACATCAGTATCTGATCTATAAATATTTTACTGACTGAATCCTAGTGCGCAGCACACTTGGTAGGCATGCATGGTTCATACTTAATAGATATGTCATAATATCCTGATATTGTTTGGAAACATTATTGTGTTCCCCATTTGTAGGTAATAAGCTATGGACTAGTGTGAAAACTTTTTCTCTGAAGCCAAAGTTCACACTCCTTAAGAGTTGCACTCAGACAAGAGGAACCAAAGGTATGCACTAGATTAGCATTATGCACGTTAAAGAAGATCCCACAACCATCCCCAAAAAAGATAGAGTTGACAACACTTAAAATAGAATAATATGATCGCTGATTTCCTATGAAACGGTGTTGAGAATATATACATCCCACATGGGAAAAATGAGACCTTGCCTATGAGTTTATAAGGGTTTGGGCCACTCCATCCATTGCCAATTGGTTTTGGATGTGAACCCCAGATTACTTTATCATGGTATCAAAGCAGGTTATCCACGTGTGCATGTCTAACGGCCACACAATTGGTAAAGTCGAAAGCTAAGTACCTGCAAAAGCTCCAATTATAGCATTCTCAGGATCGTTGAGCTCTCTCTTTGCCTGATAAAAAGAGAAAATCAGAAAGCTAATTATAGATATCAAGAGACGTGGTATAACACATGTAAAGAAAGCAACATCATGAAAATAACTGCAGGGAATACTTTTTGGATACAGATTTTTCTTATAAGATCTGAGTGGAATACAAATCAGAAGAGAAAGTGAGCTCCGACCTACATATCCTATCTCTTTGGATAAGGATTCAACCAAAAGGAACTTGTCTTATTTATCACACGTGGAAACAGATCCTAGATATCATCCATTACGAACATGGTTAAGCACAATGGTGCTACAAAAGCATTAACACCATAGTAACCAGTTCGTGCATCAAGGCTATAAATCCAACCATTACTAGGCATCATAACTTTACTGTTGAGAGTGTATACATCCCACATGGGAAAAATGAGACCTTGCTAGTGGGTTTATAAGGATTTGAGCCACTCCATCTATTACCAATTGGTTTTGGATGTGAACCTCAGATTACTTTATTATGGTATCAGAGCAAGTTACCCATGTGTGCATGCCTAACGGCCACACAGGCTCCAAGTCACCCAAAGTTGTCCACGTGTATGGCTTGAAAATTCGCCACACGTGCGGGGGCGTGCACATGAAAAAAATGGGACCTTGCCAATTATATACTATAATCTGCAAGCATATAATAGGCAAAAAAGAGGAGCTTATCGCCACTTTATAATCTATCCGAAGCTGCTCATATAGACAAAATTGAATTGCATCAAATGGCAAATCTCGCAATAAAAATGATCCATATCCCTACCATCTCAAAAAGGATAAAGAAAGTTAATATATTGACAAACTTAAGAAACACAACAGAGATAGAAGTAATTTGTTTCTTTTATATATAGGAAAGAGGGAAAACAAAGTATGAACTAGTATGATTATCCACAGTGGAAACACCTACCGCATAGAGTCCTTTGAAGCCCTCCTTAGCAGCAATAAAGCGAACAGCAGCAGAGAAGGATGTGAATTGCCCCGTTTGCATCCTTTGCCTTACAACCTACAAAGTATTGAAGAGAAAGAAGCTCAGGTCAGGAAAATTTAGGCATGGAGTGAGTACTATAAACTACTCTATCTCCGTTGGAACACGAATGAGTGAAGCAGCAATGCCTTCACAAGCTCCCACAGTCTACATAAAGTTTGAAAAAAAAAAAAGTTTGATTCAGAAAAGAAGTTTACATTGCCAAATTTTCAGCTTAAGAATCAAACAACCACATAAGGGATTTCCATTGAAGACAGGAAAACAGAATGTTTTAATTAAGGTAGATGATAAACCAGTACTTCAAATAATGTAAAATATAGAAGAAAACCGATCCCAGGAACCATGCATCAAAATGTTTTTGAGGTTTCAATGGTCATCTTGACGCTGACAGCAACACTCTCTGTGCTGTCAAAGACCTTCAAACTTAAAACAACAAGCTCAGTAAACTTCTCAGACCACTCAATCATCGTGTTCTTATCAAGAATACATAAAACATAAAGAATGGAAGAGACAAGATTCGCTTACAAAATGAGCTAAAGCGCTTAGATTTTCAGGAAACATCTTTAACAATTTCTGCTTTGTAGGTTCATAAACTCCAACAAAAATTGCAGAAGCCCTGTACATAAACAAATAATTATCAAACATTTCAAACATAAATTAAATTCTTTTACACGGTAAACATATTCAAATTACTAACGAAAAGTATAATTGATAGGGTAACCGGAATGACAAATGAACTCATATAACTATACCCAAATGAAAGCAACATCCCAGCAAAAAACAGTTGAAATCACAAACCCAAAATCAACATCCTTTATTCGACCAAAAAAAAAAAAAATCAACATCCTTTAAAAAGGTTGGAAAGCACATCAAGCATGGATAGCAAGCCCACGCAAGCTCACACAGACCATGCATGAAAGCAAGGATATGTGCATTACAAACACAAATACACCCAATATATACATAGATACAATATTATATATATCTATATAAACACACACACACACAGAGACACATATACACACAGAGAGGGAGGGAGAGTGAGAGATAGAGCAGAGAGCACATAAAAGTTATCTCCTGTCAACTAGATTTCTCGCCCATATTTAAATTTGAAATGACTAATCTGTCACAGAAAGAATGAATTGCAAAACCAAGATTGACAACAAGACATGAATATCATTGCAACTAGAAACCTAAAAAAGTCACCCCAAACTGGACAACAGCATATATAGTTCAATGTAGCAGTGTAAGCAGAACAATGTAGGCTAATTTTAAAAAATAAAAATAAAAAAACTAGGAAAATCAAACATGTGAGAATCAAATAAATACTTTTATCCTTCTTTGATACCCAGAAATCCTGCAAACCTGCTTCACTGACCCAGGCTCCAAAATGGGGCCTATTGTCAAACCCTACAATCTTTAGGTGGCAGGAAACTCTAGCAAATAGCTAGCTAGGTAATGTGGAGGATTTTGAAGCCCCCTGACGTAGTCGGAAAAGATCACCTAGGTTAACAAGTACGTCAGGGAAAAGATCACCTAGGTTTACAAGCAATAAACCTAAAACAAAAGTTCTTGAGTCCACCAGAGATAAAAGAGAATAATCTCATTATGATAAAAGATAGTTCTGCAGCCGTTTAAGGTTGCTTATATATGAGAAAAGAAACGCTAGGGTGACTAACAATGAAACCCTAAAGCCCATGGGTAAAAATAAAAAAAAAACAAAAAAAAAACTAGGAAACCGAAAATTCTAAAAAAAACAGTAAATTGCAATTTTGAGGCCCTAAACGACCCCGAAAAAGCCCACACGTCGTAGCTACGAGTTTTGTTCCTGGCGCGATTCCCTTTCCGGAAAGTTATGGCAAGCTCCAATCGGACACCAAGCTATGGCGTAGCTACTAGTAACTTTCGTTTTCCTCCTTTTGCACGATCAAACTGCTCTTCGAAAGTTCTGCATCACCCCCATACCACATGAGAGCAAACCATGGGCCTAAAAGAGAATACTAAACTGAATGAACTAAAAGATCTTCACGAAACCTAGGGAAAGAAACCTCATTAATCTAGTTTACTGATTTCCTGAGCTATTGTAGCTTTTTCTGTCTAAAAAAAAACACAGAGAGAGAGAGAGAGAGATTGAAAAGACAGAGGAATAAACACCTAAGTTAAGTTCAATTTAATTGTATAGTTAACCTGCCTGCAATCTTGTCTTTATAGTATCAATGGGATATAAGGCTGTTTCAACAACAACACCAGCTGTACCTCCTGCTATAACACCCTCTGCAAAATTCACCAGAGAAGCTAAATCATGAATAAAGTGGGAGAGCAAATAGTTTTGTCCATTTAATATGTTATAACTCGAGGTCTTTTGAAGATATGAAGGATGCTCCATACTTTACATAAATTCAGATCTTTAGAACTGAGCATCCTTCTCACAATTATCAACTCAAGGAATAAGATTAATAACAATGATGCATAGTGAACTCCAACCTAGCATTCAATGCATATGTATCTTCAACAATAGTGCACATGCGGCACCGTAATTTCAATTTGTAATACGGCATCCGCCGTTTAACTTATCAAATAAGATAACATTAAACACCAAAATGAGACTAATTTCGTATCCACAAGTAGCTTGAGGAAATCTTGTATCTCAGATTTGCTAACTGAGTCTGCTGCAAAATCAACTTCTCTAAAAATGTGCTTGAGATTGATGTCTTCAAATTATGCGTTAAGGAAATTGATATCAGCTGTAATCGCTTTGTTCCCATGAAGGATATTGCGGTCTAAGTAATTTCCTTGGCATCAAGTACGAACGTCAAAAGATATTGTTGTCATCTGGCTTTAGAATTGGAAATTGCGGTGCAGAGAATTTGGGTCTATATTAAAAAAGCAGTGTGGTCATAGTATTGCAGAATTAATTGGTGCATGCTTTTTTGGCTATCATGTAATAAAGATGTCCGTGCTGTGGTGATGTCAATCAGATCGAACCTGAGACCTGCTCTACAGCTCTACATATAAAGCGAGGAGGATTTTACTGTTCATCAGTGGTCAAATTTTTGAACTTCCGAAACTGCCCACGATTAACAACGGAAATTACAGAAAGCACAGAGAGAAAAAGAGAGGCACAGTATCAAAACAAATTGACTGAGGTATGTACATCGAATAGTTCTCCTTGATCTGTTTCAGTTGTGTTAAATTCTGGAATCTCTATTGTTTTCTGAATTCTAACTCACTCATCGTCAGTTTTATTTCTATAACAGTCCTTATTTCATTGACTTGTTACATGATCTTTGTTCCTCTTGATCGAGTTGTCTGCTATCTAAGCTTGCTCCCAAAGTCAAAGAATATTTTATTTGAATAGTTGCTGTAATTAACAGTGTGAATTTTGTGATTGGACCTCAGTAATCCCTTATGCCTTTAGCCTGTGGTTAAATGATATATAAGTTATGTGTTCCTGATATGAGTGCATGTAATTTTGGAGTGATATTTGATACATATCCCTTTGGGCACTTCATATATTATTAATTTCATCAACTATTTCATTTAGTTGGCAGGTTTCTGTAAATGTCCATTACATGTTTCTTTCAATTTGTAATTTACATATGAAGTAGTGCTTTATAATCTTAGTCAGTAAAATCTTTACTTTGATTGCTTTATATGTAATCATGAACGTGATTGGCCTGATTCAGGGTCCTGTTATGATGGAATGGATTCAGGTGGAGAATGTGGTGTGCTTGCTGAGACCGTGTTTTATGTTCCAGCTAAGAACTGAGCTAAATATATGTAATTTTCACAAGTGCATTTTAGTCAGTCAAAGTAGTTTTCTGATTTGGATTTCATTAGTTTGGTTGGATATAGATTAATAACTTGATAAAACAAATGATTTGGATCTCTGTTTCCTCTGCTGTTTTCTGTAGATTATTGTCTTTTGTAGTTAAGACTGTGTTCATCGGGATTTTGGTAAACTTTTTTGATACATGTACAGGTATCCTACAGAATATGGAATGTTTCACTTCTATATAGCTGACAGAGAACATGACTGGAGGGAGGGAACAGAGAAGTACAAGTTCTTTGATAATTGCCTTGGATTCTTGGATAGACAAAAGGTGCAATTTTTACAGTGAAAGTTGATCATATCCCATCATCATTTTAGTGTTTTTTCCTGTTGAAGAATCAATCCAGGTAGTCAGATGTGAATTCTAACCCAGTATATTTTAGTTACAATTTCTAACTTATTAAGGTTGTTTTAAGAAATTCCTAGCTTTTACTTATTTCAAATACCATATACTATATCCGATTACTCATGTTTATTTACTTCTATTTATTGGGTGTTGCTGAATTTCACGTTTGCTATGATTCAGTTTATCTCTTAAATTTTGATTACTATTGTTTGTTGATTATTGATCTTAATTTTTTTATATTGACAAGTTTTTTTGTTTTGCAGATGCTCTCTCCAATATTTCTTACTGTTTTGTCAATCAACTTTTGAGTGAATCAAGATGGTATGTTTTTGTTGTTTAGATTATCGATTTCTATTTAATGTTTAAGTGACCTTAGTGGGAACAACTACAATAGTTGATTTGAGTTCTGTATATGTATTCGTGCATTTTAACAAAACATGGGAAAGTATTCTGAATTCAAGTTCCATTATAAAGGCAAAAAAAAAAAAAAAAAACTTAGATTAATACATAATGCCATCTTAGTACAATTGAAATGCTTTTTTTTTTTTAAAGAACATCACTTTGATGATATTTACATGTTGTAAGGATCACTAAGAAAGGAAGAAAATTGTAATGCATGACAAAAGATTTCTTTTATGAACTGACATAGACTCAGAAGCTAATTTACCCAACATCTGCTTTTGGTAGATTGAAATCTCAGATACATTTTGATCTTTGTAGGTCACACCATATAAGGGAAGGAAGGATGAGTCAAGTTGCAGTCTTAAAACATTCACAGAATTACTAAAACATTCACAGAATTACTTAAAAGTACTCAATCATATCAGAGGTCTTGAAGAACAACATGCATCTAATATATCATTATTTTTGGAGCCAAGCCATTATTTTTTCCTTGATTACTTTCTTACAAGCTGCCTTGATGTTTATTTGGCTGAAAAGGTAGAGGTCACTGTGTACCTCAGCTTCTAAAATTTTGTAAAGACATACTACCAACTGACTGCAGCTTATTTAGATTCCCTTTCTTTGTTTTAGGTTATCAAGGGAATTGTGGATGGATGCCAACAATCTGACTGTGCTTTTTTAGGTGGAGAGGTATTCGAAATGACTTGGTTTTGCAATTTCACTGGTCTTGTTGGCTGGGGAATCCATTTTTAAAGCATGTATTCTTATGTTAATTTGTTTGTATATTGTTTGTTTTCCTTGTGTTCTGTAGACACATGACAAGGTCCGCCCCAGATTCCACCCTGGAACCCGAAGTGGCCCTGCGGGACCCACCTTTAAAGAAGGTTTACCAAAAATTTCGGCATAACCTCCCTTAAAAATGGGTAACCCAAAACCTGTAGAATTTCAATTTCACTTCTAAACAACCCTCCCAAAACTTCTGGAGCCACCCTGCTCCCTAAACCGTACAACTCCACAATTTAGAGTATCAAATTATCCAAATAACTCAAATTACAACCAAGTCATAGGTTACGATATTAGTACAAAATACTCAAGGTTATCAGAGCAATCTAGAACCAAAAGAAATAACGATACACAAAGTAGGTTAGCAAGTAACCTACGAGGGATAGATGACAGCGGTGGTGCTAAGCCTCAACTCCTAAAGCCGAACAGCTACACTGCGAACTGGGCATTTGAAACCGAAGGGCCCAGGGGAAAGTACAAGAAAAACGTTAGCGTGAGTGGACAAAAATAAACAAATATAAACCAAATGGATTTTATACTTTCCCACATTTATTTCCTTTAGAAATTCCTGATGCATGCAAGGATTTACGAAAATAAAACAAGAGGAGTTCCACTCATAAAAACCGACTAGCCCCGCTAGTCACATATGATTTAAAAGAAAAAGTTGGAACTCCGATACTCAAGGAAAATAATACCAGCCCCGCTGGATAAACGAAATTCGAGCTAGCCCCGCTAGCTAAAGTAGTAAAGTGAGTAGGGGAAAGCGATAGCCATACGAGTGAGCCTCCCAGGCTCGGGTGATAGCCTCCCAGGCTAAAATACTCCCATAACTCCTGTAATATACCCTTACGCCACTAAGTGTAGCGATAGGATACCGGGCTACAGAATTACTGTCACGGAGACAGTAACCTGCGCCACAAAGGCGGAAGGGCTACGGTGATCCCATCACCGCGCCACAAAGGCGGAAATCAATGCTAGCAATGATAAGTCACCCAAGGTATGGCAAAGGAAATCCGAAAACCAAGTAAATCCATAAAACTTCCCCAACTCTCGTAAATGAATTTCCAAAGACGTGTCCCACACGCCAAGATAATCTCATCTTCAAAATAAATAGGATATAAATAAGTATAAAGATTAACTTCATCAAATTTCATAAAAATCTCAATTACTGAATATAAATATAATATAAATAGTATAAATCCGGAAATCATATCGGAAATAAATAAATAAGGTAAGGAAAGCATAATCCAATGACGTGACCCCGCACGCCATAAAATTTTCAAATAATCAATATCCAAAACCATTTTTGAAAATAACTATACGTTCGGGAAAGTAATACGATAAATAAATTATAACCTCGGAACCAATTAAATAAATGCATGCATCATTATTTAAAACAAAAGTCCACTCACGATATACGGCTAACGTGGTATCCAAGCGTAAGGATCCTCATCGAGTGATAGGTCGGTAACACGTCCTGTACACAATTATAATCCGTAAACAACAATTTGATAACTATTTACGATAATTAATAATTAATCTCAAAACCCATAACCTCAACTTCTCCAATCCTCTTCCACACCCAATCAAACTTCACCAATCCTTACCAAACTTCACCAATCCTTACCAAACTTCGGAAATTCATAATCCATGTCAAACTTCTCCCAAAATTAACCAAAATCACATAATTAACCTCTACAACAATTATAGAATTTAATAAGCTAAAAATTGAAATTAAAAAGCACCCCTACGCGCCTCCACGCGCAACCCACAGTGACGGCGCGTGGGGCCCACGCGCCGACGGCCACCACCTCAGATGGCCACCAAATTTGACAGTAGCACCTACTCAACACACTGATCGATTCACTCAACTACAACACAACCCAATTTTACCTCGAAGTGGTCGAATCAAGCCGGTGAAGAAAAGCCCGAAACTTCAAGAACCCTAAAAATGGAAAATTGTCAATTCGATATCTACACTGCAAATTGGATTGAACTACCTTAGGGGAAATGATCACCACCAAAAACCGAACCTTCGATGCTAACCTGGTGGCCGGAGGTGGCCGGAATGGCCGGAAATCGGCGAAACCCCAAAACTGCAACCAGAGCAAACCTTGCTTCGATCCGAGCTTTTTCGGCCAAATCGTCGAAAACTAAGGGCACCAGCGTGACCAGGGGGAGGAGGCGACCCTGTGGTGGCCGGCTTTCTGCCGGGTGATGGCCGGACGGCCGGGAATTGAGAGGAGGAAGATAGAGGCCGAAAGGGAAAGAGGGAGAGATCGGGGGAAAGAGAGAGAAAGGGTGGGTTTCCGGTTTTGGAAACCTACCACAGTAAAATTTCAATATATATATAAATTTACCATGAACAGTAACTTCCTTATTTCGCTCATAACTTTCGCATACGAACTCCGATTTTTACGCACCACATATGCACTCGCTCGGTTTAACGTCCTCTACAACTTTCATGAAGGAAATTTTCTCAAATTTTGACCCGAACAAAAGGTCGACTTTTAGGGCCACTAAACGTACTGAAACGATAGTAAAAGTGAAAATAAAAGTCGTTTACCGTCCAAATGACTAGTAAACGGGTAATTGAGATACGGGACGTTACAACACATGTTATTCATATTTTTGATATGTAGCACTCAGTGAATTGCATATATTTTGAGACTGCCGAGATGCCGGGTTTCTATGCAGAGGGTGAGTATGACCTCAGTGGTTTTGTGCTTGGAATTGTGAAGAAGGAATTAGTGATTGATGGGAAAATCATTTTGGCTCGAGATGTTCTGATTGGCCTACCAGCCAGTGGGGTTCATTCCAATGGTTTTTCTCTTGTAAGAAGGTTGGTGTTGTTGAAAGAAAAAACAAAGCTCTTCCCTGTTTCGCATATGCAATTAACTTGAACTGTGTTTTTTTTTCTTATCTGACCCTGTGGTTCTAACTCATGACATTGCACCGGTACATCTTTATAGGGTTCTAGCTCATAGTGGGTTGTCTCTGACAGACCAACTACTGGGTAGCTCTGTTACCTTGGGTCATAGTGATATATGTTAAGCAGGTCAACATGAAACCCTGCTTTATAATTTTTTGCATTTGTGCTCATTTTCTTGTTTTGAGTTTAACTAGCTGCTGAAAATGCTTTCTGCTTTTTGCTTTTGCTTGCTGAAACAGGTGCTTGACATAATTAGCAAGGGAGGTGTGAAGGGGGTAGCCCACATCACAGGAGGTGGTCTCACCGACAATATACCTAGAGTATTTCCAAAAGGCCTAGGAGCTGTCATCTATAAAGATTCATGGGAAGTGTCAGCTGTTTTCAAATGGATCCAGGAGGTAATGAGAATTTCATCTAATCTCGTCTTATGATTTCTGAGCTTTTCTCTGGCATTTAAGTATCTTATGTGTTTTCTCATTTTATTTATGTAACGCTAACACTAGGCTGGAAGAGTAGAAGATGCTGAAATGAGAAGAACTTTTAATATGGGTATTGGGATGGTTCTTGTTGTGAGTAAGGAGACATCCCACAGAATACTTAAAGATGGAAATGGAGCTTACTGTATTGGTGAGGTTATAACTGGTGAAGGAGTGAGTTATAGATGAAATGTATAACTTGTGGCTCAATCTTTCTTTATGTTCCTTTTAAAACCCATTTGACAAGCTGAGATGCAAGCTACTGCAGCTTGTTTTTGCTGTTATTTTTTGTCTTGAGATTCACAGTTTCAGGGGAATTTGTTAGTGTATTGTAGGGCTTTTAGTTATGAGTACCAAAAACTTGTTGTCAATTTTAATTTAGTACTCGTAAGTGCACGAATCAATTGTAGATGTGTAAGCACGAGGTCATTCCCTCAAGGACTGATTGAGACAATTTTGTTATGACAAGTGTGCTATACTTAAGTGAAACAAACTGGATTTTAAGATGTGATTGAGTTTTAAACAAAAAATTAAAGAAAGAAAAACTAAAACTGAAAACAAGAATGAGCAATGAGATTCTTTAGAGTTTAAGAACAGATTATGAAGATGCTAAAACATTGAATCCACCACCTAATACTTCTATCCGATTCTCTAGTTGTTAACAATTGAATTCCCTAGATATCATGCTAAAGATTTCTGTACATAAGCCTTATTGATCCCACACATATGCCAAAGTTCTTCTAACCTATGAATTCCAACTTATTGATCCTGTATAGAACTCACATAGCCAAACTATAATTTACTCCACTTAATGATCAGGTTCAAGCAAACATGTTCAACTCCATCAAGCACAAAAGAACTAGGAAATCATGCAAACAAGAATATCGACTATGATCAAGCACTTGTATTCTTAATTCACAACTCTTTAATCACAAGATTGAATTATCTTTTGGCACCCTAGAAAACATCTACTCATTGATCAAGCATCATGTTCTCCAACCAAATAACTCATAAACAAAACCTAGGTCTTATTGATCCCGAGCAAAGATTTTGAATAAAAGTTCTATTGAAATGGTGATTAAGAGTTTAACATAGAAATCAGAAATTCAATAGCAAACCAACTAAACAAATAGAATAGTCATACTAGGGGCTTCATCTCAGCCCTAGCTTAGAAGTTTAGCAATCCATAACTATGAAAAACATGACTAAAATCTAGTAAAACATGAAACAAACAATGGAAGAATTGAGGAACTTAGGTCCAGCGATGATGAGAGCTTCTCTTCTCCTTGTTCTCTGCGGAATCTGCTGCCTCTTGTGTCTCCCCACATTCTAGGTTTTCTCTCTTGTATGTCCCTCCCAATTCCTACTTGACTTGAGCTTCTTCTGTCTTCTAGTCCAACTTGGAATAGATTTCTTCTCTCCAAAGAAATGCAGGGTTATTAAAGTCAATGCAAGAAATTACTCCAAATATGTCAGACATGTTCAGCCTTGTTCCATTCAAGTGCTAAGAACAAAGGACTTGGGCCTCACAAGTCAGATTCAGAAAAGATATGCAAAATCCGTCAGAATCCGCCTTCCTAAACTAGGTTCACTTAAATCATCATAATTTGCTCCACAAGAATGCGAATCCACTTTTGTAAAATTCCTCAGAAAGCTAACATCCATATCTTTCCAATGGTGTAAGGCTAACTTGCTAATTCCTTGTGAGAAGGTACAATTTAAACCGTGAAGTTGGCGCACAGTAGAGACAATTCTGGACGCTCAAGATAGCCAACACCCTTTCAATCCTACGTCTGACTTTAAGCTCCAAATCTTTCTTTTCTCCAATTTAACCTACAAAACACAAACACAAAGTAAATGACTCAAAAATGATAAGAACTAAGCCTAGAATCCTACATTTAAGGGTGTAAAAATGTATGAAATTATGAACCTATCAAATATCCCCAAACTTAGATTTTGCTAGTCCTCGAGCAAAAACAAGAAAAGAAAAATAAATGACTCAAAGTATGGACCTAATGTCTTCCAAACATTTCAGAGAGCTTATATTGCCCACAAGTATGGTCAGTCAAGATTCACGCAATCACAATATCAAATTCACAACTTCACTTAAAAGCTAATCTATTTTGATGACCATCATGCTCAAAATTTAGTGTAAGGACAATCAAACCAATGCAACAAAAGAAACCCAACCTCCTCATGTGTCGAACAAGTGTCAACTCAATTTCTCAAAAGGATGCACTCAATTTCTTTTCACTCATGATTTTCTGACTATGACATAAGCTTCTATTTTCACTCAAGTTATATGTGAGAGGAATGATGTATAAAGGCAAACAAATAGCTCACATATGACAACAAGAAAGAAAACCCTTTTCTGAATTTTTTTTTCAATTATGATCTCATGATTGGAATGCCAAAACTCGGATGAAAGGCCAATGACACCATATGCTCACCCCTCTGCACAAGTCTCCACAAATCGAATGCACAACTTCAAAGATAAAAAAGGTCTTTATTTGGGGTTGTAATGGGGCCATGGGTGTAAGTTTCAAGAAAGAAAGGATCGAGAAATCACAAAAATCCTAAGGAATTTAGTAGAGCACTATGATGATAATGTAGAGAGATAAGAACTTCAATGAATTTCTTCAAGGCAATAAAACTCGAAACACATGAAGCAAGACATTTTTTCTTAAGGCTGAATGTCATCTTTTTGGGCCTTTGTTTCATTCTAATCACCACAATACAATAAAACAACTTATCAAATCCAAGGAAATTCTTCTATTTTTTCGCACTTTTGATTTTTTTTTTTCGGGCTTTTTTTTTTTTTTTTCCGATAGCCATCAATATATATATTTTTCCTTCCTTGGATCGACATTTACAATAACACTCCCCCATACTTGCTTACAAAAATACCTTGAACTATAATGAATCTCTAAGAATTTGTGCTCCACTAACTCCTTAGAATAGGGTAAAGATATAACTATACTAGGTTAAAGGGTAAGGAATTTGTGGTTGACAAAAGAAAAAGCTTAATGTAGGCTCAAGGGGGTTTATCTAGGGGGTTGCACAACTTGTGTGCATAAAGGGACACATGCTTTATTTGGCTATGGTGGTTGATCCTAGTGCCTTTATCCTTTCCCATCCATCATGCAATTCAACCATACGCTTCAAGAGGCTTTGGGGTAAGTTCTAGCATTTGTCCTTATATAATATGCAAGTCGACTCCGAGTCTCAACCAAGATGAATAAAAGATGAGATCATGCAAAATCCACGTCAAGAAAATAGGATGATCTATTCTAATTCACTCAGAAAAGAAAAGCACATATAAGCTCAAATTCTCGCAGGGTTAAAATCAAGTTTAACTCATCCTAGCATGCATCAATCAAATTTCAATCATAGCACCAATCTAACCATCAATGCAAGAAAAGTTAAGCATGATATTCATAAAAATCTATTAACAATTACTTAAAATCATGAATCAATACATGCTTGCTATCATCTTGTGACCATAATATTGATCCGTAAGAAGTTCATGTCATCATAGTGTTTGGAAGAACCCTAAGACTTAGACTAACAAAGAAAAAACTAAAAACCCAATGAAAAACACAATTTTATATTATTATTATCTGTTTTTTTTTCTTTATTTTTTTAACATAAGGTAAAACAAAACACCGAACACAGACCTAAAATAAAATAAAAAATACGAAACCCCACCCCCAAACTTAAATTGAGCATTGTCCGCAATGTGAAGAGCAAAGCAATACCAGGATTGAAGTGCATACTGCAATCCCAGAATATAAAATAGCAGTACATTAATAAAAGTAAGGGGACAGAACATGACCAAAACAACTAACGAATGAAAAACAACGACTAAAATAGAAGAAAAGAGTTAGGAAACGTCCCTGGTATGAAGGTAGGAGACGTGAGCACGATTAGAAGCCTCATTCTCGATGAACACACACTCATCTTCTTCCAAGAATCATTGGGTTGCCTCCCAACAAGCGCTAAGTTTTATGTCTTCAGCCAGACCAAGTTTAAGCTCATTAATTTGGAGGATCAGTGAAGGAAACGTGCTGCTCATTGGTGTCAAAAGATGTCTCCAAGTAAGGTTTGAGACGTTGACCATTCACTTTGAAGATGGAATTGTTCCTCAAGTTCTTAATTTCAATTGCTCCATGGGGAAACACCTTTGTGACCAGAAAAGGACCCATCCATCGAGATTTCAACTTCCCTAGAAAGATTCTTAGTCGAGAGTTATATAGCAGCACCTTTTGGTTTGGTTCTAATGTCTTTTGACGAATGATTTTATCATGAAATCTTTTGGTACGCTCCTTGTAAATTTTTGCATTCTCATAAGACTCATTACGAATTTCCTCCATCTCATTCAGCTGCAATGCTCTCTGTTCACCGGCTGCATTCATGTCAAAATTGTAGTGCTTGATTGCCCAATAAGCTCGATGCTCCAACTCCACCGGAAGATGACAAGCCTTCCCAAAAACTAAGCGATATGGTGACATGCCAATTGGAGTTTTATAGGCTGTCCTATAATCCCATAGATCATCATTCAAACGTTGAGACCAATCTTTTCTATCCGGGCGAACTGTTTTCTCCAAAATATTTTTAATTTCCTGGTTGGAAATCTCAACTTGACCACTAGTTTGAGGGTGGTAAGGTGTAGCCACTTTGTGAGTGATGGAATATTTCTTCATAAGTGATGCGAATGGCTTGTTGCAAAAGTGTAATCCTCCATCGCTTATAATGGCTCTAGGAGTGCCAAAACGAGCAAAAATATTGTCTTTGAGAAAGGAGAGTACCACTTTGTGATCATTAGTCTTGCAAGCAATTGCTTCAACCCACTTTGATACATAATCCACTGCCACCAATATGTAGAGATTGCCAAAGGATTGAGGGAAGGGTCCCATGAAGTCTATTCCCCAAACATCAAATAATTCAACCACCAAAATATTACTCAAAGGCATCATGTCACGTTTAGAGATATTACCCATTCGTTGGCAGCGATCACATGAAGAACAAAATTCAAAAGCATCCTTGAATAATGTTGGCCAATAAAAGCCACTTTGAAGAACTTTAGCCGCTGTTTTCTTGGCTCCAAAATGCCCACCACAAGCATAACTATGGCAGAAACAAAGAATGCTTTGAAACTCACTTTCTGGTACACATCTTCTAATCAATTGGTCTGGGCAATGTTTGAATAAATATGGTTCATCCCAAATAAAATGCTTCACTTTAGAAAGAAATTTCTCCCTCTCTTGCTTGCTCCAATGATCTGGAATTTTTTTAGTAACAATAAAGTTCACGATATGAGCAAACCAAGGAGGAGAATCACGTACCATAAACAATTGTTCATCAGGAAAATTTTCATTCAACGGATGGCAGTTCACTTCATCATCTTCATGCACCAATCTACTCAAGTGGTCTGCAACCACATTCTCACTTCCTTTTTTTTTATCTTTTATCTCCAAATCAAATTCTTGAAGTAAGAGAACCCAATGGATCAGCCGTGGCTTGGCATCTTTCTTGGCAAGTAAATATTTAAGGGCAGCATGATCAGTGTAGACAATTACTTTGGAACCAATCAAATAAGACCTGAACTTGTCTAGAGTAAACACAACCGCAAGCAACTCTTTCTCCGTGGTAGAATAGTTAAGCTGAGCATCATTTAGAGTCTTTGAAGCATAATAAATAGCATGAGGAAGCCTCTCTATACGCTGCCCCAAAACTGCACCCACCGCATAATCTGATGTATCACACATTAATTCAAACGGTAAATTCCAATCTGGAGGCTTTATGATAGGAGCTGAAGTTAGGAGGGCCATGAGCTTGTTAAATGCCTCTAGACATGCTTCATCAAACACAAATTCTGCATCTTTTGCTAATAAATTGCTCAATGGTCTTGCAATCTTGCTAAAATCCTTCATGAAACGCCGATAAAATCTGGCGTGGCCAAAGAAAGAATGCACTCCTTTTACTATTGTTGGTGGAGGAAGATTGGTAATTAAATCCACTTTTGCTTTGTCAACTTCAATGCCTTTGCTTGAAACAATATGTCCCAACACAATACCTTGACCATGAAATGGCACTTCTCCCAATTTAGCACAAGATTGGTTTCTTGACATCTTTTGAGCACTAGAGCTAAATGAAGCAAACAATCATCAAAAGAAGAACCAAAAATAGAGAAGTCGTCCATAAATACCTCAATAAATCGCTCCACCATGTCGGAGAAAATACTCATCATACACCGTTGAAAGGTAGCCGGTGCATTACACAATCCAAAAGGCATTCTCTGTGTACTTACATAGGCATTGACAAGCATAATTAGCTATAATGAGCCACGCTTATGCTATCGCCAGTGGTACCAACTCCCGCCAAAGGAGTGACCTACGGGAACACAGCCTGGCAGGCCACCGCCTGAGCCATGGCTTACCCCCAGATCACCGCTGACGCGCCGCCACGAGCAGCGCCAAGACAGCATCAGAAGCCCCAGAAGCTGGGGACTGAAGCATATCAGTCCCACATTGAAAACATGAAGAAGATCAGCTCCTTCCTCACCAATAAAAGGTTCTCTCCTCTCTCCTTATTAATTAAGTATTTATTACTTACCTACTATTACTTTGTCAACATAAATACATTGACTAACTTAGGCATCGGAGAAGAGAAGACAGCCCAACGCGGTCTCCCTCTAACACCCTCTGTATTTTACTTGACAGGTAACGGAGACTCCAAAAATATAACAAGTAGCGATCCGCCCATCGGATCAGCGTTAACCAAAGCTCAGCTACCGCTGAACTTTAGACATTAACATTGGCGCCGTTTGTGGGAATCCTTGAACAAAAGGCCATCCCACCACATCCACCATGACTAACGGTAGTGAGGGAAACGCTGAAGAGCAGGCCGATCAATCCGCCAACCCCTATCCCAACAACCCAACGACCAACGTTAATCTAGCAGTTAACGTTAACCGTGCACTATTCAACACACCGATCAATCCCAGCGGGGAACCCCAGGCTACTCCCCAGGTCTCGCCAACCCAGGCTACAGTGGAGGCTCGGCCGAGTGGCAGCCGTTCGCCGGTGCAGGACCTTGCCGCAATGTATGAGCTGGCACTGGCGAACCTTCACAAAGCAAATAGAGAGCGCGAGCAAGAACGCCGAGAGAAGGCGGAAGCCCAAAAGCAGGTCGCCACGCTAATGTCAAGATTTGACAAACTGAAGAAGGCACTGGAAGCAAACGCTAACCCAGCGCAGAGAGAGCAATCGCAGAGCACTAGGCGCAGTAGGCACAAAATCGGCTGATTGGTACCCTTACCAATCATACAAATGCAAGTACCGCTGAACCCACTAGAGCTATTGGAGATGGGCCCACGTCCCCCGCCTAGACTAATGTTGGAGCAGGAGGCGGAGTCACAGCCACACACCAACCGCTCGGCGATCAGGGCTAGAACTGAGGGAAATCCACCTGCCCCGAGGCGGGAACTGGCCTAGAGAGACCTCCAGGCGGGGCCCACTAGTGACACAACCGCCCTAATCTTGGAAAGGATGCAACAACTGGAGTAAAGGCTAGTTCGAGCGGAGGCAGGCGTCCTAGCGCCAGTGCCAAATCCACTCTTTGCGTCTAGGCCAGGACCATTCACCGCCAGGATCTTGCATGCCATCTACCCGGCGCACGCAAAGACGCCAAAAATGTCACATTACAGCGGCATGACTGACCCCTTTGTCCATATGGACACCTTTAAAAAAGTCACCAATAACAAGGGGTTCGATGACGCCACCCTCTGCCACTTGTTCAGCAAAACGCTGGATAGTGAGGCGATAAGTTGGTTCTTTGAGTGCCCACCGGGGTCCATTGACTCATTCCATGCACAGTCAAATGCTTTCCTCTCTCGGTTCATCCTATTGGCTGCCGAACACCATAACACAACTCAGCTATTCAACCTCAGGCAGGGGGCGGAAGAAACATTGAAGGCATTCGTCACCAGGTGGCGAGCGGCAATTTCCCAGTGCCTCGATCTTGATAAGACAATGGTGCTGGCAGCTTTCAAGCAAGGACTCCTCAAGGGGCCATTTCTCTTTTCTCCTTGCAAGCGAAATAGTCTCCGCTAAGCGCAACTCCGCTAGCAAAACTTCTCCTTTTTCTTCTTGCAAGCGAGATAGTCTCCGCTAAGCGCTACACCGCTAGCGGAACTTCTTCTTGCAAGCGAGATAGTCTCCGCTAAGCGCAACACCGCTAGCGGAACTTCTCCCTTTTCCTCTTGCAAGCGAGATAGTCTCCGCTAAGTGCAACACCGCCAGCGGAACTTCTCCATTTTCTTCTTGCAATCGAGATAGTCGCCGCTAAGTGCAACTCCGCTAGCGGAACTTCTCCCTTTTCTTCTTGCAAGAGATAGTCGCCGCTAAGCGCAACTCTGCTAGCAGAATCTCTCCCTCCTGCAAGCAAGACAGCCCGCTACGCGGCAACCAGCCAGGTCCCTGCGACACTTCTTACCGCTTACTATCAGTGGAGGAAATTTCGCCAACGGCAATTCCCGAGGTAACGCCTCATTCTGACGACGACCGCCAAGTGGTGTCACAGAAGATACGTCCCTAAGGGACAAGGGGATTTGTCAACAGTCTACGACGGCCCTGAACAGGCATGTTGACCCCCGCCACTCAGGTATCAAAGATTGGGCTCGCTACCCAACACCCTTTGCTCTGCGCAGCTCCCTTCAACAAACAATACACAGACCAAAAGGAGGTCTATCTTAGTCGGGGAGTGGGGGACTCCCTAGGGGGCCTAGCAGGGGCCCACCCGAAAGGGTATAAAGCGTTTGCTCAGTAAGTCCATGGTTGACAACGCACTGACGCTAATTATGCTCTTGCAAGACTAGCGGAAGTAATGCTTCAGACCGCTAGGAAACTCCCCAACCAAGATTACCCTCCTTGACTGGGGACTTGGGGGACTTGTACTTACAAAGGCATTGACAAGCATAATTAGCTATAATGAGCCACGCTTATACTACCGCCAGCGGTACCAACTCCCACCAAAGGAGTGACCTATGGGAACACAGCCAGGCAGGCCACTGCCTGAGCCCCGGCTTACCCCGAGATCACCGTTGACACGCCGCCACGCGCGCGCCAAGACTGCATCAAAAGCCTCAGAAGCTAGGGACTAAAGCATATCAGTCCACATCGAAAACATGAAGAAGATCAGCTCCTTCCTCACCTATAAAAGGTTCTCTCCTCTCTCCTTATCAATTACGCATTTACTACTTACCTACTGTTACTTTGTCAACATAAATACATTGACTAACTTAGGCATCGGAGAAGAGAAGACCGTCCTTTGACGCCTTCTGTATTTTACTTGACAGGTAACGGAGACTCTAATAATATCACAAGTAGCAATCCGCCCATCGGATCAGCGTTAACCAAATCTCAGCTGCCGCTGAACTTTAGACATTAACACTTCGGAAAGCGAAAGTACCAAAAGGGCAAGTAAATGTAGTCTTTTCTTGGTCCTCTGGTGCAATAGGAATTTGATTATACCCCGAATAGCCGTCAAGGAAACAATAATAGCTATGACCAGCCAATCGCTCGAGCATCTGATCAATAAAAGGTAATGGAAAGTGGTATTTGTGTGTGGTAGTGTTGAGCTTTCAGTAATCAATACACACTCTCCAACCCGTAGTCATCCTTGTAGGCACTAATTCATCTTTTTCATTATTCACAACTGTTATTCTTGACTTCTTAGGCACCACTTGAACTGGGCTCACCCATTGGCTAGCTGAAATTGGATATATAACTCCAACATCTAGGAGCTTCAAAATTTCAACACGCACAACTTCTTTCATTGGTGGATTCAAACGCCTTTGTGCATCACATGTTGGCTTCACATTGTCTTCAAGATGGATTCGGTGCATACACATTGTAGGACTTATACATTTAATATCTGCAATTGTCCATCCAATCACTGTTTTGTGAGCTTGAAGAACCTGCAACAACTTCTTTTTATCTTCTTCACAAAGGTCCGAATCAATAATCACTGGAAGCGTCTCACATTCACCCAGAAATACATATTTCAAGTGTGATGGCAATGGCTTGAGCTCTAACTTTGGTGCTTGCTAAATGGAAGGCATAATTTTATTTGTGGATAGAGGTAAAGACTCAAATTGGTTCCACTTTCTTGATTCAAAAACCGGTGCAGCATTAAGAAGCTTCTCTAACTCATCAACCTCTTTATTGGCATCCAAATCCATTCCAGATTGTGTCAAGCATACTTCAAGGGGATCTTGAGATGAATTCAACACAAAAGATTCATGAGTAATAGGAGAAATAGAATCAACCATAAATCATTTACCATTATCAGAGGGACGTCGATCTGCTTCAAAAATCTTGTACTCCACCGACATGTCACCAACTGTCATAGATAGAAGTCCATCTTTTACTTTAATTATGGTATCAGCAATAGCCATAAATGCACGACCCAAAATGATTGGTACATCCTCACTTGAATAAGCATCTGGTTCAGTTTCAAGACACTACGCCAATATCTTAATCAGACAACACAAATCAGACAACGACAACAATTTTAACTGTCGTCCCAATAAATCAAACGATAGCAAGAATTATTCTGTCGTCCTAATTTTCGAATCAGACAACAGTTGTTATATTTCTGTTATGCAATTATAAATCAGACAATGGTTGTTTTTTTGATATTGTCTAAATCAATCAATTCAGACAACAGCTATTACATTGATGTTGTCCAAGGTCAATTAACACAATGGTTGATAAAAGATGTTGTCTGAGTGGTTTTAATCCCACAACAGTTATTACTTCTCTGTTGTGCAATTACTATTAATACAATGGTTAAAAAAATGTTGTCTGATTATTTTGATTCATACAATAGTTTTTAGTAGTCTGTTGTGTCACTCTCTTTCAAACAATGTATTTGCATTGATGTTGTATGAGTTTTAGGGTTCAATATGTTGGGGCCCTATTATACTCAACACTAAGCCAAATTTCAATTTTCACTCTTTCCCTCCATTCGACCAAATTTTACTTTGTTGTCGACTAATATTTAAAGGAACTAACCCTAGAAACCCAACACACACACACACACACACACTCTCTCTCTCTCTCTCTTCCTCAGCCGCACAGCTAATTCTCTCTTTTCTTTCCCTTCCACTTCTCTTTGCCATCGTCGGAGGCCAATATTTTTGTTCACCAATGCACAATATCGCCACCACCAATCGAACCAGCAACTCAATCCGATTAAAACCTAAGCCCAGCACCGCCGTGCACCCACTCCTGCCTCAGCACGCGATCTTCCATTCCGCGACGCTGCTGCTGCCTAGCCTTCGTCAGCTTCCGGCCACCATCTTGCAACATCTCCACCATCGCTTTGATTCAGTAAGCTTTGAACTCTCCTTTTTGTCAAAAAGCTTCAGCTCTAAAGATTATGGATTTTGATTTGCATTTTCTGAGTTTGGAGGTCCTGTGGATCTTGAATAGATTAGTTCGAGTACTGAAGCAAAGGAGAGTGGTTATGAATTCGTGCTTTTCTTTCTGGGCATCTTGTGCTTGAAATTATTTAAGTACTTGAAGATTACTACTCTTCTAAATCAGAGGCATGGAGTATCATTCAAAGCAAAAAGGCATGTGGTTCATCTTGTTCATTTTACCTGTGATATTATACTGTTTTAGTGGGTACTGCTAATTGTTGATATTTCGTTAGATTATGTTTTTGGTTATGTCTGATAATAAGACTCACTGCAATTAAGATTGCAAGATTTGAATAAGCCTTGGTTGAAGTTGAAAAATGTGAATTAGTACTAGGATATGATGTAATTATTGTATAACATTACTTTCTATGCCGTGGTTATATCTCCTGTGCAAGACTCGATAAAAAGTGATGGTTTTCAGTTCAGTGGCTACTATATACACTAGGCCAAAAAACGAAACACACAACAGACTTAATTCATTGTGGGATATGGACAACCCCCGTTGTGTATCAGAGCATTGTCTGTTGAGAATTTGCACAACGGTGGTGCACCGTTGTATGATATACAGACACTCGACATCTTTTTGTTATCAGCGTTGTGTCTTCTCTCGACAGATCCCAGGCACAGCTGCTGCACAGCCATCTGTAGCATTGTAGGTGCATTCTTCATACAACAGACTTGTTTCCAAGCTGTTGTTGGTTAGCCTAGTCAGACAACATTTTTTTTTCTTAACTACCGCTGTGTGTTATAGGAGCTTAGGTCTGTTGTGTGAATTGTTGTTGAGCCATTGTGTAATCTGAAATTTGCAGAATTAATACTCCATTATTGCCTAAATAACTATACTGATCAATATTTGAAAGAAATTAGAATCCAGTTCATCAATTGAACTACTCCGATCTATTTATTAAAGTACCAAATGTACTATTAAGGCAATATTTTCCAATCATCTATACAAATTAGAACACAAGGAAGCATCTAATGTTTTCCAATCTTCATCCTCTTCATTTGTGGATGCTTCAGTAGTAACTTCTTCAAATTCAATAAAAGTTCTATAATCTGCCTTCCTTTTGGAAAGGAGAATGTATGCTGCTGCATGCAAACGGATTCAATGAAGATACTCCTGAATTCAAAGAAGATACTCCTGCTGCATATGAATTTTATACGCCAGCAGAAGCAGGAATGCAAACATAGTATTAATATTTTCCCTCTCTTCTGTGACTAGACCCTGCATCCAAAATTAAAAAAGAAAAATTATTATTACTCATAAACATGCAAGAACTTATCATTGTTCACACTTCAACTGAATTTAACTTCTTACAAAGGATTCACATTTAGTACAAAAATCATACACAAATATCTCACTATATCAAAATCTCATTATGCTTCTACAGTGTCAACAATATTACTATGAGAACAGAACATCATCAGCTAGAAAGTCTGTAACTTGAAGTATGAAGTCTAGTTGGAAGTATAAAGTCTACAACTTATTAAGAATAGAAGCCTTAGGTCTAATAAATGCTATTTCTTAGGCCAAACCAAGCCCCTAATTGTAATCTAGTTTCTGCCAAGTACTCACTCACGTCTGCAACTTAACTCCTAGAAGAAAACAATTATACATATATGTATCCCTTATTCATTCCAGAATTACAAGAACACCAAAGCAAATTTACAATTGAATGACCCTACCTCCAGGCAACCTTTAATAAATCTTATACGCATACTCCAACAAAGAGCATTATAACACACTAATTGTTAAACAACCAGCCAACTTGTCTCACTTTAATTATTAACAAACAATTGAACAATTGAGCTAATTTGTCTCATGAAGTCTAAACAGAACGTCATCATCTCAACAAGAAATAAAGCCCAGCAACATCTTCATACAAGATTTCCAACGTAATCTACAATCACCACACAACAATCTCATTCAAGTTTCAAAACAATCCCAACTAAGTTAATTAAGCCTTCAGTAACAATTCTCCAATGTCCATAGAACCCAACTTATTCCAACTCCAACTCTCAATCAACAAACCAACTATAATTAAATCAATTGATGAACTCAAAACATGATTATGAATTCAAACGTTCTGGACAACTCTACCACAACACCAATACCCTTTAATAACTCCAATTGAATCCAAATAGAAACTGAATTCATAATAAGAAGGCATAATTACCTAAATTTGATCAATACCCAGTCTAGGAGCCTTCTTCACCCAAAATCTCTCTCCTTCACCTAACGTACTGCACAACTCCAACCTTTCACTTGCCAGAGTTTTCTGATCCAAATCCAGCTCCACTCCTCTATCTTTCCTCAATTGCATACCTTGATTCAAAAACATTTATAAATTTCCCCCAACCTTTAGATCAATTCGAAAATACCAACTGCATAGCATAAGAGCTTACCGTAGCGGTGAACGGATCCCAATCTAGACTCCAAATTAAGCCCAAACCTTTGATTTTTGATACTATAATGGAGATGAGAATATCAATGGCTTCTATCCCGTGGCCATGTCTGACTTCTCTGTTCTCAGCAAGCAAGGATGGGTGAGAAAGTGATTTGAGTTTTGGGTAGATGTAGGAGAGATGACGATGGGTGTAATCGGTAGTTTGATTCGACGACGTACTAAGGCAGCTAGGTTGGTGTGACGTAGGAGAGGAGCTTAGGGAGGTTGTTGATGTGGATTTTGGAGGTTCGGAGGTCGGAGAGCCTGGTGGTTTTCTGCTTCTGCTTTCGCTTCATCGAGAGAATGGAGGCCACAGTTGCATCATCTGTACCTGTAGAATTTAAGGCTACTGCTGCTTCCACACGCCGCTCGGATGAGCCCGACACGAGAAACCCACTGGGTTCGATAAGAGACGAGACTAAATTGAGATACCCAAAGAGAATAATCCCTCAATCCAGGTCAACCCAGTGGCCACCAAGTTCTTCGAAACTCAATTTGGTGGGTGACATTGAGATCGGTGAGAAAGGAAAACAGGGGCTGTGGGAGAAAACGAGGGTTTGAGAGAAAAATGGCATTTCTAATCATAAACCAAAGCACACAGATCTGGCCAGAAGAAAAAGTGAGAGACAAATGAGAGAGAGTGAAAAATTTGAGCTCCAATTTGGTTTGGTTTGGTTTATTCGAAGAGGAAGAGAAGCAAATGAGAGAGAGTGAGTGGGCGGTAAACTAAAATATGTGTGGGAAATTTTTAATTTTTTGCGAAAAAACGGGCGGGCTGCTCATGTTTTCTTTAGCTCGTCCTCTTAGGGTTATTAGGACACCTCAATAAAACTGTGTCCTTATAGGGTGTCCTAAAATGTGGTTTTTGTAGTAGTGTTGGGTGCTGGCACGAAGAAAAGGGAGAGTTTTTGTCAAAGTGTTGAAACAGCCTTAAGTGGGAGTGAGAGAATCTCTCATAATAGAGAAGGTAGCTAGCTAGCACTAATTAATTTGTCAAAGGCGTGCATTTGGTTCTTTTATTTTGTGTCCGTGACTCAGACAACACATAAATCAAGTTATGTTGTCTGATTATCTACATATTAAAATTGAGTTGAGGGAGCAAAGAGGGAAAATTCCCGCTTATGTGCAATCAAAGTATCACTTTTGGCGCTAGGCATAAGCGTTTTTCATTCAAACAACACAAATAAGTAATTACGTTGTAGGAGTACATATATGTAACCTACATTTCAATCAAAATTTGTTCGCTTTGGGGGAAATGAATGTCATTCTGGGATACATCTAAACCTTCCCAATATATATATCTTCCTAATTTGGACAACACAAAGTAAAAAACTATTGTATGACATTTTGCAAGCTACACTCATACAACAGATACAAATAGATTGTTGTACTATAGAGGAGGGAAGTTTGAGCAGAAATAGGAGGGAAATGTGCCTCTCTCTTTTTTCCATTCACACAACAGACCTTTCTTATAAGAATTGTGCAATGAGTTTCTAAGTAAGAAATTTTGAATTTTAACAACCTTATACGACGAAAGTTTCCTAAATGTGTTGTATGATTCACTTTCCTTCATCACACAACAAAAAAAAAATTCGTTGTGTAAAAAGTGTTGTATATTGACATTATTGGCCTAGTGATGCCAGGCATCTCCCCTGAGATCATCACACACAAATTAAGTATCAAACCATCCGCCTACCCTGTCAAACAGCGGCGACGGGCCTTTGACGAGGAGAGATATCGTGCAATAGGGGAAGAGGTGGCCAAGCTCCAGAGCATTGGATTCATCCGCCAAGTCAATTACCCCCAGTGGCTTTCCAACTTGGTCATGGTCAAAAAGCCCAGCGGAAAGTGGCGGATGTGTGTCGACTTTAAAGGCCTCAACAAGGCATGCCCTAAGGACAACTTCCCACTACCACGCATAGACCAACTGGTCGATGCAACCGCTGGACATGAGCTGCTCAGCATGATGGACACCTTCTCTGGCTACGATCAGATCAAGATGCACCCAGAATGTGAGGCGGCGTTCCAGAGCCTGAAAGAATACTTGGCAGCAGTCCTTCTCCTCTCCATTCTTGTGTAGGGGGAGACACTTATATATACCTAGTTATATCACTGTCAGCGGTAAGCTGCGCCATTGTCCGGCGGGATGGCCAGGACGAGCTCCTAGTATTCTACGCCTGCAGAGGCATGAACGGAGCTGAAACAAGATATCCTCCCTTGGAGCAGCTCGCTCTAGCACTCATAGTTGCCGCTAGACACCTCTGCCAGTATTTTCAGGCCCACACAATTCATGTCCTAAAAAACCAACTGCTGAGGCAGGTACTGCAGAACCCTGAGCACTTGGGCCGCCTCTGCAAGTAGGCCATTGAGCTGAGCGAGTTTGACATCGACTACAAACCAAGAACCGCTATGAAGGGTCAGGCGGTGGCGGACTTCATCGCTGAGCTCACCGAGCGTCAGGATGAACCGAACATAAAAATAGAACCCAACACGGAAATGATAATCGAGGATGAGCCTGTCCCCCAGCAATCGGACTGGAACCTACACGTGGACTGCTCCGCTTGCACCAAGGCCAGCGGCGCCGGAGTCATCTTGACAGGGCCAGGGGGACTGAACGTGGAATACGTGTTGAAGTTCAATTTCAAAGCCTCAAACAACATGGCGGAGTATGAAGCGCTCATTGCCGGACTACTCCTCGCCATCGACTCGGGGGCTGACAGTGTCAACATATTCAGCGACTCCTAGTTAGTCGTCAACCAGGTCAACGACAGTTTCCAGGCCAAAGACCAATAGTTAGAGGCATACTTGGGGTACGTCAAGACGCTCCTCAAAAAATTCAAATTTCACACCATCACTCAGATCCCCAGGGAAAAGAACGCCAAGGCTAATTCACTGGCACGACTAGCAACCGCCCAGCCACATCAAAGTCCAGCGGACACAAGGGTGGAATGTCTTGACAAGCCAAACATCACAAAAACCCAAGCAGAGATCTTCAACATTGAGGTCAATCCTAGTTGGATGGACGAAATCATCGAATACAAGCACAATGGGACAGTACCAGAGGACAAAGTCGAAGCACAACAGCTCAAGCGGAGAGCAACCCGCTACAACAACCAGAATGGCAAGCTTTACTGCCAGGGGTTCACCCACCCCAACCTTCGGTGTCTAGCCCCAGAAGAGGGAAAGGCCGTGCTGGCAATGATACATGGCGGAGAATGTGGAAACCACTCAGGCACCAGATCTTTGGCCAATCGCACAATGCGACAAGGATACTTTTGGCCCAAGCTTGGCGAAGACTCCAGGAAGATATCAAGATCTTGCCACAAATGTCTACAATATGTTGATCTCCCACATGCCCCGGCGGAACCACTGTCGATCATCATTGGCCCATGGATTCACTCAACGTGGGGCCTGGACTTGATGGGAAAATTCCAAACCGCCAAAGGCCAGTTCAAGTACATCATTGTCGCCATCGACTACAATAGCAAGTGGATCGTGGCAGAAACACTAACGGCAATAACCACAGCCAAGGTAACTCACTTCCTCTGTTAGAACATCTACTGTAGCTATGGTGTCCCCTACACAATCATCACAGACAATGGCACACAGTTTAATAACAAGGAACTCATTTCTTTCACAGCTAACTTGGGCACCAAGATGAGTTTTACACATGTCGCTCACCCCCAAACCAACGGCCAGGTCGAAGCAGCAAACAAGATAATCAAGAAGCTGCTAAAAAAGAAACTCGATGACGCCAAGGGTTTATGGGCGGAAAAGCTTCCGGAAGTCCTATGGGCAATCAGAACTACCCCAACTTCCGCCACGGGTGAAACACCATTCTGCATGATGTTCGGAACTGAGGCCGTCCTACCGGTCGAGGTAACCCAACCCACCGCCAGGGTTGACGGCTATTGTCCTGAGACCAACGGCAAGGGCGTCAACCTCGACAGGGACCTCTTGGAGGAAAAAGACAAAAAGCCCATCTGCGTAACTTGCAAAACAAACAGCGGGTATTACGTTTCTACAATGCCAGGGTTAAGCCCGGAACCTCCAACTGGGGGACTGGGTAATGAAGGAAGTCATTCCACCGCCAATGGCACTCCACCCAACTTGGGAGGGTCCATACAAAATAGTGGAAGTCGTTATCCCCGGCACATTCTACCTGATGGACAAGGATGGCGTCACAACGATCCACCCTTGGAATACCGAACACCTCCGGTATTACTACAAATAGTCATGCCGCTACCCTAGAGCATCTTGACTTAGCTAAATTTTTGACTCAATATTTTGCTAAGGGAAGCTACCCAACGGGTACAACCCCGCTTTTTGTAAACGCTGACTTATCAGCTATCAATGAAACGAGGAATTATTCAAACCATTATCGCCTAGTCCAAACACAAGAATCAACTGGTAGCGCCAACAATATTCGGCGGACTACGTCCGCTACGTCATGTACTTGGAACAATTTTAATCCCTTTAATGTTTCATTGAGTCACAAAACAGCAGTCAAAGCTCTAGCGGTTCGTAAATATTCAAACAATGCAATCATTAAACACATCCACACTTAGCAAAATACCAGTTTTGTATTAAGGGTCGGGACTCCCCGCCTAAGAATATTGTTCAATTACAATGGTCTTAGCGGCGTAAAAAAAAATAAAAATACACACACACACACACACACAAAAGCCTCAGCGGCACTACTTCAGCTTGCGAAGCTATCTTCATGAAGGAGGGGCATTAGCGGCAGTCTCGCTCTCCGGCGGCGGTTGTGGCTCGGACTGACGGCTCGTCTGATCTGACCCATGAGTGGTAGGGCTTGACGTTACAACGGTACCATCCACTCGGGTGTGGGCGGCCAGAAAGCCAGCACGGCAGATCTCAGACTGAGTAGGAGGAGGGGTCCGCTGAGAGTCGTCCGCCAGACGCACACCACTCTCCCCGCTCCCTGAGCGGGTACCCTCAGCCTCGGCGCCAACCACACCCTGCGCTAGCGGTGCATTCTGACTCGACGACCCAACAAGCTGGGACGCCTTGACCCAGTCAATGGCGCCCTTTTGTTTCAGTAGCTCCACGTTGGCAATAACACCTGCCTTTGCCGCCTCAGTCAACGCTTTCTTGCACTTAAATGCCTCCACAGCAGCAGCCGCCGCACGATCCCCCTCCGCCCCTAGACGAGCAACCTCGGCCTCCAGCTTCTTCGATCACCTCAGCAGACTTCGCTGCAGACTCCCGCTAAAGGATCTCAACTCTCTTCACCTTTACCGCCACTTGATCCTTCAGCAGGGCTACATTTTGCTTTAGCCTGGAGACAAGGTCAATCCGCTCCACGTCCCGCTCAACAGCGATGGACAGCTTCCCACGAGCATCAGCGGCATCGCATTCTGCCTTGGTCGGGCGTTGCTCCTCATCCGCCAGCCTATCCTTCGCCTCTGCCAACTCCCTATGGAGACCCATGATCTCCTCCCTGAGCTGCCGCTCCACCCGGGGCTGCTTTGAGGCCGCCAGGAACATCTCATGTAGCCCAACGGACAGGTGCTGATTACACGTATTTATATGCATGTAATTGTATCTAAAACACTATAAATAAGTTAATCCTCAAGTCAATTATAATGTAACTAATTCATTTTTATTTATTTTGTAGTAAATAAGCGGAATTGTGGATTTCGGAAGAAGTTGTGCGAAATTGGAGCAAAATGGGGTTTTCGACAAAAAGACGAAGGTCAAGCTTGAGACAAGTCCATTCAAAGGAGTGAAACTTGATGGAATTATAGCAGAATTAATTAAACTAATTAATTTTAGTTTAATTGGAGAATGGGGACAGCTTAATTAAAAGGGAGTTGCCACATGTCGATCATTTAATTAAACAACCCCTTTGGTTAATTATCCATTTTGCGGCCTTCTTTCCCTTCATCACGTGGTACACTAGCATGGCCACCATTCTTTTAATCATTTTTTTCTCTCACACAAAGGCCCAGACCACAATTTCATTCTGCTGATATTTTTGGTTCCCTTTTCGCTCTCATTTGCTGACGTCACTAGCACATGACCTTGTCTTCCTCTCTCTTGCAAAACGACCAGCCACACATTGAATGAAGAATACCCTGCAGCCAAGCACCCATATATATATCCTCTCCTCCAACAGTGCCGCAACCAACACAGAACAGTAGCCGCACAGCAAACTTTGGGGAGGGTTGCTGCCCTCTCACTCCTTCCCCTCCATTTTTCCTCTTTTATTTATAATTTCTTTTGAGATTTGAAGAACTACTCACACAAAGCTTCAAAGATCTATCAAGGAGCTCAATTTATACCAGATTAAAGATTTGGGTATTTTGTGGGGTTGTAATTCAAGGCTAGTCATGCTAGCTTCATAGCTATTTGTGACTATCTTTGTTTTCTCCTACACTTCTCTACTTTTTGCTATTTGAATTTTGTAATTTTGACGTTCATGAATATGGGTTGTGAGTAGTTACTTTTGGGGGCTAGGGTTTCTGACTCTAGCTCAATTTTGATGTAATTGACATATTTTTCAAGTGATAAATAATGTATTTTCATATGGGTGCACTCTAATTACTATGCTACTTGGTTCTTGATGCATGAATTTAGGGAATTAACCACTGTCTTTGTTATGTGTTTAGATTTGTGATGTGTGATACAATTGGTGGTTCTTTTGTTCACTAGCTTCATGTAATTAGTGTGGTGTGTCAAGTAGTTGCTTAATCGAGAATGAATGATTGCCTAAGTCTCTATTTTCTTGTGCCCTTCGCCGTTAATCCTAGACGTTGTGGCCCTAACAAGGCATAATGATTAGGGTTAGAGAGTTCATTCTTGCCTTAACCGGAAGAATGGATACCAAATAGGAGAAATTGACTTAGTGGCCTTAACCGGCATTAGGTAGAGAACTAAGTAATTGTTAAATTTTAGGTTGTAACTATTGCATGCTTAAGTCCCTAATTTCTAGTGCTCTAGGCCTTTAGTTCATGTTTTGGTAGCCCTAGTAAGGCACTAACTCATGAATTAGAGAGTTCATATTTGTCCTAACCGAAAATGTGAATACCTTTAAGGAAATTCGGCTTAGTGGCCTTGACCGGCATTAAGTACGGGATTTGGTTCTCATGAAGATATGTTTGTTTGCTTGAAATATGTTCGTTCATTGAAATTGCTAGAGAGTGATCCCTAGTACCCAAAATCTCTTTGTCTTATTTTTCTTCATTTTTAATTGTTGTTATTCATTTAGTTTTTGGCTTAGTCTTTTAGAAATTTACAATTACAATTTCGAATGACAATTTCTATCTCATTGTAAATAGCCATCACTAGGCTCTTAACGAGCATTGCTAAGGCTTGGTGCCTTAGAATAACATTTTTATTTATTTTCTTTTTCTTTTGCTTTTTCTTGCTTAGTGATTTTAGTTCTGACCACCCAAGGATTGTGGGTTAACCACTAATCCCCGTGGTACGATAACTTTGGGTATAATATTTCCCTATCTTGACAATGATACGTACGCTTGCATAAATGTGTATCAAGTTAGGTGCTCGAAGGCCGAGCTGTAGGGCGATTGATCAATGGCGGTGGCGCGCACGATTCCCTCCAGCCCGTCGAAACCCAACCGCTCACAGAGGAGGGAAATAAACCCCCGCTCAGACTCTGTCAGGAACTCGGCAAATGCGGCAAAGGAGTCAAGATCGCTTGTCTGCACCTCCGGCCCAGCGGTCACAGTCGCCTTCGAGGGGGCCTGCCTTGCCTTCTTCCGATGGCGGACCCCAATAGGGTCCACATCGGCCGCATCCTCCTCGTCAACCAGGTCGTTCTGCCGCCGCTTCCCGTGCGGTACCACCCGTGTCACACCAATGGCGGCAGGGCGTGCTCCCATCTGCGGCTCCAGCCCCGCAATGGTCACCGGCTCATCTAAGGGCACCACCCTCTCCTTCTGCGACCCACGCCTAATGGTGAGCACCCTCTCTTTCTGCTGCACTGGTGCAGCCGGCGCCTTACTGCTGCCAGCCAAACCCTGAGTGGCACTGCCTCCCGCCTGCACTGCGGGCGAGCCATCGGGACTAAGGTGTGAGTGGTGAGGCATCGGCAACACCACGGGAACCTCAGATGGGCTCAGCGCCAATGTTTGAGGATCGACGACACTCTATTGGGCCTCCAGCTTGGCGGCATACATGTCTTCCAGGAAGTTGTTGATCTCGGCGAGGTCTATGGCTTTCTCAAATGCCTCGAGGCTAGCTTTGTTACCCGGCGGCGAATCTGAACACAAACAGCGGGTTAGCCTCAAAACAACAAACTAAAACACACGTCGGCGGAAGGAACTTACCAAGGGCTCGTGTTAACTGTTGATCAACCAATAGCTCCCACCTAGTAAGTAGGCGGAGATCTAGCAAGTTGCGGTTCTGCCAGCAGCCGCAGATCCTTGCCAAGCGACACTCTTTTTCACGTGTCAGGTTATAGCGCAGCCCCGCTACACAAAAAAAAAAAAACGAAATGGTCAATACAATAGTTATTACGCAACAAAAAATCAACTCTAGCTGGCGGCAGACTGACAACCTCGGATAGGTTGGAATTCCGACTTAATCCCCTAAAGGTCGGTTCTCCATCATTAGACCCCGCCTGATATTCCCATCCGGCAGTGGCAACACAAAAGGTCCCCCGCCAAGGTGACATGGAATCCTTCAAATTCTCGATTAGCTTGGGCGCCCCATGGCGGAGACTCAGATTCACTTGCCCGCTGCATCCTTGGCGCTTCACGTACACCAACTCGTAGAAGTGCAGCACCTCCACCACAGTTGGACCCTCGCAACCGGACAGGCCCCATAGCGAGTTGAGCGCCATCAGCAACCGCCACATGTTGGGGCAAATTTGCCCAAAAGGGAGGCCGAACTCGCAAACCAAAATCTGAAGATTCGGCAATAGCGGGAATGTCACCTCCTGGTGGAAGATCGCCTCATGCACGACGGCATGCCCCGCTGACAGAAACGACGCTCTCTCATCCTTCAGCGGCAGTCGCAGCTTCACTACACCTGGCAGGCGGAACACCCGCTTCACACGGTTGACGACGGCCACAGTCATCGGGCCTCCCACTTCGTCGACAGCCGCGCAGTCGGCAAGAACCCAAGCTGACTCAACCTCTTCCCCGCCAGCCTCTCTCACCCCTTCAGCGGAGCCGCTAGCGGTGCTATTGCTCGCCAGCCTCTCCTCTTGGCTTTTGCGAGCAGCGACATCCTCTCTGGCCCTAGAACTCTCAGGACGACCAACATGACCCATGGCAACTTCCCAGGGTATGGTCTGTAGAGGCACGATGTCTAGCGGTTCGGACAGTAAGGTTCTTGCACGGGCAGACGGAAGCAACGAGTCAATAAACACCCTATCCGCCACGTTGAGCGACACATCAGACCCGGAATCCTCACTGCTCAAGATCTCTACGACGCTAGCCATCCCAAAACCCTAAAACCCAAACCAGTCAGTTCACACAAGATCTAGGCTATCCCTTTATTAGTTGCATCCAAGAACATCAAGAATAATTGCCTAGAAAAACCAAAACAAGAACAAACACGGGTGTACACCCAACCCAGATTTGACCATCTAGCAAATACCTAAACCCCAACTCGGTCAAACACAAAAACCCATTCTCACAACTCGCTCTACACCCTCATATCACGTCGGAGAAGGACAGAGCACCCCAAATCGAAAAAAAAAACTACAGACAGAACCAAACACAAATCCAATGGAACAGGGATGAGATTCGGGGCCCTAACCTTAAAAGATGAAAGCTTTGGCGAGATCAAGGGTCCCTGTCTTTACTTTAGATGACTTTCGTGCTTCAACGATTGACAACTTCACGGAATACTGGTAATCTGCTTCTCAGAACATAGGGCGAAGCTTGAAGACGATGATACTAGGTAAAAAGTACAAAGTGTCAAACCTCCAGGTTTCCCCCCCTTTTTGTCAACATCAAATTAATCTAGGCTGTCCGCTAAAAAATGACATCGCACCACAACCGTACATGTGCCCCACAAACGCACTTACTCTCCGGATTAACCGAGGCGACGCCTCGGTTACAAAATCAATAATTACTCGCATTAATGACGAGGTGACGGGTGTGCTGAAGAGACGTTATCGCACACGCTAACCCAATACATGTATGCCACGTGTCAGCCACCATCACACGAAGTGTCTGTCCATGGTAACCGTCAAGAAGGAAAATCGTCAGTCATCGGAACACTCGGCGAGATAGGCGCAACTCCGCTAGCGGAACTTCTCCCTTTCCATTTGACAGGAGAGATAGTCTCCGCTAAGCGCAACTGCGATAGCAGAACTTCTCCCTTTCCATCTTGCAGGCGAGATAGTCTCCGCTAAGCGCAACTCCGTTAGCGGAACTTCTCCCTTTCCATCTTGCAGGCGAGATAGTCTCCGCTAAGCGTAACTCCACTAGCGGACCTTCTCCCTTTCCATCTGACAGGCGAGATAGTCTCCGCTAGGAACTTCTCCCTCTCCATCTTGCAGGGGAGATAGTCTCCACTAAGCGCAACTCCGCTAGCGGAACTTCTCCCTTTCCATCTGACAGGCGAGATAGTCTCCGCTAAGCGCAACTCCGCTAGCAGAATTTCTCCCTTTCCATCTTGCAAGCGAGTTAATCTCTACTAAGTGTAACTCCGCTAGCGGAACTTCTCCCTATACATTGCAAAGGAGCCCAACACCGCTCAAGCCGACAAGCATGTTCCAGCAACAACGCCCACCACTTGATATCAGCGGAGGGACTTCCGCCAACGGTGACTCCCAAGGCAACGCCTCACTTTGACAACGACCGCCACACAGTGTTACAGTCAAGCATGATCCTTCGGGACAAATAGGGGGACACGTCAACACAGTCTTCGGCGGCCCTGATCAGGCATGTTGATCCCCGCCACTTGGGTATCAAAGATTGGGCTCGCTACCCAACACCCTCTGCTCAGCGCAGCTCTTCTCAACAAACAATACACCGGCCAAACGTAGGTCTATCTTAGCCAAGGAGTGGGGGACTCCCTGGGGGGCCTAGCAGGGGCCCACCTAAAAGGGTATAAAGCGTTTGTTCAGTAAGTCCATGGCTAACAACGCACTGACGCTAATTATGCCTTTGCAAGACTGGCGGAAGCAACGCTTCGAACCGCTAGGCAACTCCCCAATCAAGATTGCCCTCCTTGACTGGGGACTTAGGGGACTTGTACTTACATAGCATTTGCAAGCATAATTAGCTATAATGAGCCACCACTACAACAAAAGTCCTCATTTCCGACAATAATTCATTGACGATCGATCATATGTACTTGTCCACACACACACTATACTGTTACATAGTACTATTCATTATCGATAACATACATACTACATATATAGTATGACTGTCCCTCCACACATATATGCATTCGTATACAGTAGACATTGATCGATCATATTCTATATATACCATTTGAGGGTTATAGCACTGTAGCTTAGGAACAGTGCCAGCTCTAGCCGAGCCGGTATTGAAAAGACTATTTTGCCCCTTTTTTCATTCACCCTAGGTATAAAAACCTATCCATCGCACCAGGTTTTTTTTTTTTGCTCTCTTCTCGACTCTTTCTTTCGTTAAGGACCTAGATTCCACCCTATCATTGGTTTCTTTTGTTAAGGACAGGGTGGAATCTAGGTCATTGGTTTTGCTGTGAGGAACAGAGAGATAGAGAGAGGGCGAAGAGTTTGCATGATCGATCCCGGAGTTCAGCAGCCTGGGGATTTGATGATTTTTGTCTCACGGATTTAGGTCGCGGTTTGCTGGTCAGTTTTGGTTCTCCTTCTTTAACATCCCTGTTTGATTTCTTCAATATTTATTCACATGTCAATGATTTACGGTCTAGGCTGTACCAGATTCTCTAGGAAGAAGTAATTGATAGCTCCTAGGAAACTAGAGTCCAAGATGGTACCTTTGATATAACAAATTCAAAATATGGTGGAAAGCCCTACATTGATATCAGCAAGGTATATATATTTGCAGTTATTCTGTAGATTAAAAACTAGATGCATGCCAAATTGAATTACTAATTCTCTGTGGTTGTAGTGAAAGAAGATGGGAATGACTGCAAAGAGAGAAGATGGTTACTGCACTGCAGCCATGTTGGATCAATGGCTACCTGATAATATAAAGACACATTATCATGTTTTGCAACTGGTAAGTTATTGCTATTGGACTCAATGAATCGATTGCATTTCGTGCTTGGTGAATGATAAATGATGTTTTTGGTGCACGGTGATGATGTGTATGATGCCACGTTGAACCAGACGAATGTTGGCCACACCAATAACAAGTTCTATGTGCTTCAAGTTCTTGGTGAGCTTATTTTCCGTTCAGCATTTTGGATTTATATAAACTTGAAATGTTTGGTCATTCCAGGTTATTAAATTATTGTGATTTGAAGTCATGGGAATACAAATGGGGTTGGGGTGGTTGATCGAGCACTTTAGTGGTTCAAGCAATCATGTTCACGAATTTATACATAAACTGATGATAAATTTACAATTTTCAAGTGCAAGCTATATAACAATTCAAATTATAACCATGTGGTGTGGTGTGTTGGTCGAGCGGCCTAGTCTGGAACCCCCAGGTCTAGCGTTTGATTCCCAGCTCCATCCCGTGGCCAGCAGATTTGAGGGACCTTGGTTTGATGAAACACCAAAGGTTCGTGCGTCTGCGGTGTAGTGATTAGTCTGGCTATGCTGGGATACACTGCATGGGTGTGTGTGTGTTGGTTCTATTGACGTCTTCCACTAAAAAAAAAAAAACAATTCAAATTACATAAATAAACTATCATCTCCTCCAATAAGTCTATGCCCTTATGGCATTGGCATATTACAGAAGTAAATATATACTTATCTTTCTTTCTTAATGGACATGCAGAATCCGATGATGGTGGTAATTTTGTGGTTCACTATAGATGGGGGAGAGTAGGTGTCAAGGGGTTAAATGGAGGATATTGTAATAATAAAATGGTGGAAACTGAACCAACTTGGAACCGTCGCATTTTGGGATATGCCTTTCTCACGTAAGTTCAAATGTTGAAGAAAGCCTAATGGTAAGAAATTATATGCAAGCATAGATGGACAAGGAGATATGAAGTTCATTTTTCGTCTGTTTCTCTCAAGCATAACTTTAATCAATCTTCTTTTAGAGAATGCTTGTATGTTTTCTCAGACTATTTCTTACACAATTTTTTTTTTTTTTTAGGATATGTACAGAGTGAAGTGGAGTTGGATTCGTTGTTGATTAATTCTTTCGGTGCTATGAAGCAAGCAAAAGCAAAATTAGGTACATATACAACTCTCTCTATTTTGTTTCTAGTTTACTAAAACAAATCATATTGAATTGGAATCACTCAAAAATAATATTGCTACATTTCGTTATGAATTTCTAAACGTAAGTGTTAGTAAATTTTCTTATTTTTTAACCTAGGTAAACGTTTACTTAAAGCTGTACCAATCCATTAATAACCTTAAAATAGTTCCTTCTAGACAATTTAAATAGATAACTTGATGATTAATACAGAACTGGAATCACTCAAAAATAATATTTCTACATATAGTTATGAATTTCTGAACTTAAGTATTAGTAAATTTCTTATTTTTAACCTAGGTACATGTTTACTTAAAAGAAGATTACACTTCACCTAACCAAACTTGTAATAAGCCTACATGTTTGGAACAAAAAGAAGATTATGAAAGAGTGAAAAGCCAAGTTGAATCTTTGACAAATAAATTGGACAAGTTGACTCAAATTGTTCAAAGTTTGCTACCTAATACCTCAAACTAAAGCAAGAAACTCACATTCTGTGGTACTATTTCTATCTTTCAAATATTTTTATATGTTGCTATATATTGTTCATGCTATTTAATTACTGCATGTTTTAGCTCTTACTTATTTTTCATTCTAACTTCTTTGTTTTTCTTTTATAATAGGACAATATTGCAACAGATTCAAGTGCACACCATGATCAAGATGGTGCTAAAGATGTTGCTGATGAAGATGATGCAAACTCTAATGAGGACTTTTATTAGATATATTGTTAGCTTCCTTGCTTAAGAATGATTATATTATAAAGATCAAATTTTGAATATTTATCTTTATCTGAACATGTACGAATGATTAACTATGTTTCTTCTAATGCAATTTTTTTTATGAAGATTTAACTGTCTCCTTGTATGTTTAATAAAAAAATTATCTTGATTCATCTACCTCTTCCAATTAGGTTAATTGACAATTAAATTAAATGAGAGGAAAAAAATTTGCTGACAATTTCAACGAATAAATTTTGTGGAAAAACATTTCTGACCACAATATCATTCTCGGAAATATTAGATTATATTTTTCCGACAGAAAATATCAATTTCCGAGGAAAATATGACCCTCGAAACTTATTCATTTTCGATGCCAAATAGTCGTCGGAATTAAATATTCTTATCGGAAATAGTTTTTTCCGACCACCGCTATTCGTCGGAAATAATTGGCTAGCAACCAATTTTTTCCTACAAGCAACGAATTATTTCCAACGAACATCTTTGTCGGAAATACTATTTGTCGTCGTTGAGGAGTGAGAATTTCCGACCACAGAAAAACTATTTACAACCACGTCTGGCTGTCGGAAATATATCTTTTTCCGAGGGTTGGTCGGAAAAAGACTATTTCCGATGATATTGTTTTCGAGAACCACTGACGGCACCTAGCTGTCGAAAATTGCTTTTTTCGACTTGGAAAGTGGCTTTTCCGACCAAATTGCACCCTTGGAAATGACTATCATTGTTGTAGTGCACGCTCATGCTACCGCCAGCGGTGCGGACTCCTTCCAAAGGAGTGACCTACTGGAGCACAGCCAAGCAGGCTACTGCCTAAGAGCCGGCTTGCCCCTAGGTCGCCGCTGACGCGCTGCGTCAAGATAGCATCAGAAGCTCCAGAAGCTGGGGACTGAAGCATATTAGTCCCACATCGAAAACATGGAGAGGATCAGCCCCTTCTTCACCTATAAAAGGTTCTCTCTTCTCTCCTCATTAATTACGCATTTAATACTTACCTACTGTTACTTTGTCAACATAAATACATTGACTAACTTAGGCATCGGAGAAGAGAAGACCGCCCAACGCAGTCTCCCTCTGACCCCCTCTGTATTTTACTTGACAGGTAACAGAAACTCTGAGAATATCACAGGTATCGGTCCGCCCATCGGACCAGCGTTAACCAAGATTTGGCTACCGCAAAGTCTCAAGCATCAACAGCGAACAAGAGCGCAAAGAGAAGGCCGAGGCCCAAAAGCAGGTGGCCACACTGATGTCAAAGTTCGACGAACTAAAAAAGGCGCTTGAGGCAAATGCCAACCCAGCGCAGAGCAAGCAATCGCGGAGCACCAGACGTAGTCTACCCAATACCGGCAGATTGGTACCAGTACCAATCATACAGATGCAGGTACTACTGAACCCTCCAGAGCTATTAGGAATGGGTCTACTTCCCCAACCCCGCCTAATGATGGAACAGGAAGCGGAGTCAAAGTCGCACACCAACCGCTCCGCAGCCAGGGCTAGAATTGAAGGTAATCCACCTGTCCCCAGGCAGGGGTTGGTTCAGCGGAATCTCCAACAGGGGCCCGCTGGCGACACAACTGCCCTAATCCTAGAAAGGATGCAGCAATTAGAGCGAAGGCCAATCCAAGCGGAGGTAGGCGCCAATCCCAAATCCGCTCTTTGAGTCCAGACCAGGACCATTCACTGCCAGGATCCTGCAGGCCATCAGACCAGCTCATGCAAAGACACTAAAGATGTCACATTACAGCGGCATGACTGACCCCTTCGTCCACATGGACACCTTCAAAAAAGTTACTAACAACAAGGGATTTGATGATGCCACCCTCTGCCACTTGTTCAGCAAAACGCTTGACAGTGAGGAAATGAGCTGGTTCTTTGAATGTCCACCTGTGTCCATTGACTCATTCCATGCACTATCAAATGCTTTCCTCTCTCAGTTCATCCTGTTAGCCGCCGGACACCACAACACAAGTCAGTTGTTCAACATCGAACAGGGCGCCGAGGAAACATTGAAGGCATTTGTCACCAGGTGGTGGGTGACAACATCTCAGTGCAGCGATCTTGATAAAACAATGGCATTAGCAGCCTTCAAGCAAGGACTCCTCAAGGGGCCGTTTCTCTATCACCTTAATTACAATCATCTAAATACCGCGTATGACCACGTCATGAGCGAGGCAGTCATCCATGCACAGGCAGAATTCATCACATATGGAGAAACCCTACCACCTCCGCCAACACTAGCAAAAGCCACTCAGCCTTCCTCTAGCCATCAGGAGACCGCTAACAACGCCCTTGCTACGCCACCAGCTGATAAGAAGAGAGAGTGGCAACAGGGAAACTACCATAACAAGCGGTAGAAGGACCAGCATTACAACAAGGGCAACCGCTCATCCCATGGGGATAACCGTAACAAACCGACGGAATCCTCCCAGCAGTATGCAATGTTTACAGTCCTCACAGCCTCGTATGAAGAGATATAAGACCAGTGTAAAGACTAGATCCCACCGCCACTCCCAAGAAAGTACCCAAGAGTGGGAAAACCAAGAAACACCGGCAAGTGGTGTAAATACCACGAGGACAGCGGTCACAACACCAACAACTGCAATGCTCTCAAAACGGCTATTGAGACTTTGTACCGTGATGGCAAGATGGAACAATTCAAGGTGCGCCAACCGCCACCTGTGGTCGCCAACATCGAACCTATACGTCGCATCAACACCATTGATGGCGGTGCTCCAATCACCAACATGTCTCATAGGGCAAGGAAGCGTTATTCACGCGCTAACCACCCCAAAGAAGTTTGCAATATCCGCTATGAGAGATCCACTAAACTCCCAAAGTCTGGTTGGGAACCCATCACCTTCTCGGAGGAGGAGGAGCGCGGAGTACATCTGACCCACGACGATCCATTCTTGATCGATGCCATGTTGGATAAGTGGTCAGTGAGAAGGGTCCTTGTTGACAGCGGATCTGCTGTCAATGTCATCTTCAATGGTTGCTATAACCAACTCCAGCGGAATAGAAAATTACTCCAGGATCATGAGCCATTGCTCAACTTCTCCAGCGACGTCACGCAACCACTCGGTTCTAACTACATGCGACTAGTTATCGGCGCCAGTCCATGTACAGCGGAAATACATATAGAGTTCATCGTTATTGATTGCTTCAGCTCATACAATGCCATCATTGGTCCACTAGCACTCAACAAACTCAAGTGCATCATAGCCGGATACATGCTTCTCATAAAGTTCCCGACACCCAATGGGACAGGCTGTGTGAAAGGAAGCCAGCAATTGGCAGGAGAATGTTATTCAACGACTGTGGCACGGTCAACTCGCCGCCGTGAGATCTTGACGGTAGGAAGGCATACACCAACACCAAATATCTTTGAGGACCCCAGGGATGACGAGGAGAAATATGTAATGAAGGTCTGTCAACCCAGATTCATCATTGAAGGTTATAAGCATCTCCAACGACCACCCTGAGTGGAAAGTCCACATAGGTGCTCAACTAGCCCTAGAGGTAGCGGCTGAACTCACTCAGTTTATACGTGACAACGCTGCCGTCTTTGCATGGTCCTACGCTGATATGCCGGGCATCTCCCTTGAGATCATCATACACAAGTTGAGTATCAAACCATCCTTCTATCCTGTCAAACAGAGGCGGAGAGCCTTCGATGAAGAGAGATATTGGGCAATAGGGGAAGAGGTTGCCAAACTTCAGAACATTAGGTTCATCCGCCAAGTCAATTACCCTCAGTGGATTTCCAACTTGGTCATGGTCAAGAAGCCCAGCGGAAAGTGGCGGATGTGTGTCGACTTCAAGGGTCTTAACAAGGCATTCCCAAATGATAGCTTCCCGCTACCACGCCTTGATCAACTGGTCGATGCAACCGCTGGACACGAACTGCTCAGCATGATGGATGCCTTCTCCGACTATAATCAGATCAAGATGCACCTCGGCGACTAGGAATGCACCACCTTCACCACCGACAAGGGCCTATACTGTTACAATGTCATGCCTTTCGGTTTGAAGAACGCCGGTGCAACTTATCAGCGGTTGATGAATGCCATGTTCGCTGAGCATCTTGGCAAGATAATAGAGGTATACGTAGACAACATGCTAGTCAAGAGCATCAAGGCCAGCGGACACGTGGCAAACCTACGCATCATCTTCACCATTCTCTTGGTTTATGGTATGCGCCTCAACCCCGAGAAATGTTTCTTTGGCATCACCGCCAGCAAATTCTTGGGCTACATTGTCAGCGAGCGGGGCATAGAGGCCAACCCTGACAAAGTGCAAGCCATCCTCAACATGAAGGCTCCGAAATGGAAAGTGCACGTTCAGAGCCTCCAAGGCAAACTAACCGTCCTCTCTCGGTTCATCTCCAGACTCACTGACAGGTGCCTCCCATTTTTCAAAGTTCTAAAGAGGACCCACAAGAAAGAAATTGACTGGACACTAGATTGTGAGACGGCATTCTAGAGCCTGAAGGAATACTTGGCAGCAGTCCTACTTCTTTCCATTCCTGTGCAAGGGGAGATATTGTACATCTACTTTGCGGTATCCCCATCAGCGGTAAGTTGCGCCATTGTACGTTGAGAAGGCCAAGAGGAACTCCCAGTATTCTACACTGGCAGGGGCATGAACGGGGCAGAGACAAGATATCCCCCTTGGAGCAACTCGCTCTAGTACTCATTGTCTCCACTAAACGCCTCTGCCAATACTTTCAGGCCCACACCATTCATGTCCTAACAAACCAACCGCTGAAGCAGGTAATGCAAAACCCTTAGCACTCTGGGCGCCTCAACAAGTGGACCATCGAGCTCAGCGAGCTCGACATTGACTACAAGCCAAGGACCGCCATGAAAGGCCAGGCAGTGGCAGATTTCATCTCTGAGCTCACCGAGCGTCAGGATGAGCCCAACCCAAGGGCACAAGAGACCAACACAAAAATGATAACTGCTGAGAAACCATCCCCCCAATAGCAGTCAAATTGGAACCTCTACATGGACGGCTTCACTTATGCCAAGGCCTGCGGCGCCGGAGTCATCTTGACAGGACCAGGAGGACTAAACGTGGAATACACATTAAAGTTCAATTTCAAAGCCTCAAACAACATGGCGGAGTATGAAGCGCTCATCACCGGTTTACTCCTCGCCATCGAGTCAGGGGCTGATAGCGTCAACATATTCAGCGACTCTCAGCTAGTCGTTAACTAGGTCAACAACAGTTTCCAAGCCAAGGACCAACAGTTGGCGGCATATTTGGGTTATATCAAGACGCTTCTAAAAAAGTTCAAGTTTCACACCATCACACAGATCCCCAGGGAAAAGAAAGCTAAGGCTGACTCACTGGCAAGACTAGCAACTTCTCAACCACACCAAAATCCAGCGGACACACGGGTGGAATACCTTGACAAGCTAAGCATCACCAAAACCCTGGCAAAGATCTTCAACATTGAGGTCAATCCCAGCTAGATGGATGAAATCATCGAGTACAAGCGCAATGGAACATTGCCAACCGACAAAGTCGAAACAAGGCAGATTAAGAGGAGAACAACCCACTACAACATCCAGAATGGCAAGCTATACCACCAGGGATTCCCCCATCCTAACCTCCAGTGTCTCACCCCAGAGGAGGGAAAGGCTGTTCTGGAAATGATACACGCAGGAGAATGCAGAAACCACTCCGGTGCCAGATCTCTGGCCAACCGCACAATGCGACAGGGCTACTTCTGGCCTATGCTCAGCGACGATGCTAGGAAGGTTTCTAGGTCATGCCACAAATGCCAATAGTACACTGACCTCCCCCATGCACCGGCGGAACCTTTGTCAATCATTATTGGTCCATGGATTCACTCCATGTGGGGCCTAGACTTCCTCAGCAAATTTCCAACCGCCAGGGGTCAGTTCAAGTACATCATTGTTGCCATAGATTACAACAGTAAGTGGATCGAAGCAGAACCGCTGACGGAAATAACTACCGCCAAGGTAATCCACATCCTCTGGAAGAGCATATACTGCCGCTACGGCGTCCCCCATACCATTATCACAAACAATGGCATATAGTTCAACAACAAGGAACTCATATCTTTCACCGCTAACTTGGCCACCAAGATGAACTGTGCATCTGTCGCTCACCCTCAAACCAAAGGCCAAGTCGAAGCAGCAAATAAGATAATCAAGAAGCTGCTGAAAAAGAAATTCGACGACTCCAAGGGTTTATGGGCGGAGAAACTCCCGGAAGTGTTGTGGGCCATCAGGACTACCCCAACTTCCGCCACCGGTGAAACACCATTCTGTATGATGTTCGGCACTGAGGCCGTCCTACCTATTGAGGTCACCCAACCTACCGCTAGGGTCAAGGGCTACTGCTTCGAGACCAACGGCGAGGGCGTTAGCCTCGACAAGGACCTCCTCGAGGAGAAACGACACAAGGCCCATTTGCATAACTTGCAAAACAAGCAGCGGGTATCACGTTTCTACAATGCCAGAGTCAAAGCCCGAAACCTCCAACTGGGGGACTGCGTAATGAAGGAAGTCATTCCACTGCCAATGACACTCTGCCCAACTTGGGAAGGACCATACAAAATTGTGGAAGTCGTTAGCCCCGGCACCTTCTACTTAATGGACAAGGATGGCGTCACAACGACCCACCCTTGGAATACCGAACACCTTCGGTATTATTACAAGTAGTCATACCGCTACCCAAGAGCATCTTGACTTAGCTAAATTTTTGTTCTATGTTTAGCTAAGGGAAGTTACCCAACTGGTACAACCCCACTTTTGTAAACGCAAAACTGTCAGCTATCAATGAAACGAAGAATTATTCAAACCATTGTCACCAAGTCCAAGCACAAGAATTAACTAGCAACGCCAACAACAATCGGCGGACCACGTCTGCTACATCGTGCACTTGGAACAATTTTAATCCCTTTAATGTTTCGTTGATAGACAAAAGCCTAAGTCAAAAATCTAGGGTATGTCAACATGCAAACAACGCATTCATTAGAAGCAATCCAACACTTAGAAAATTTCAGTGAAAGAACGTTTCATGTATCTAGGGTTGGGAGTACCCGCCCAAAATGTATTGTCAAAATTACAAAAACAAAAGGCCCTAGCTACATTACAAAAAGCTACGATACAGTCTTCACAGATGGTTGGGCCTAGAAGCGGTACTCTCTTCGACCACCGGCAGCTGTGGGTGCACCAGGCGACTCGTCTAGTCCAAGCCACGAGGGGTGGGGCTCGGCGTCACCATAGTACCATCTTCCCTAATGTTGGCCGCCATAAACTCGGCACAGGACACTTCGAATTGGGTTGGCAGGGGAGTCCGCTGACCATCATCGGCCGGACCGCGATCACTCTCACCACTGCCAGAGCGCGCACCCCCAGTATGGCCAGCAGCAGACCCACTTACTGGCACCGGCGGCTGGCTCGAAGTGCTGGCAGACTGAGATGCTTTGACCTAGTCAATGCCGCCCTTCTGGTTCAGCAGATCCAAATTAGCAGCGGCGCCAGCCTTAGCCTCCTCCATCATTGCCTGCTTGGACGCCGCAGACTGCTTGAACGAGTCCACTGCGGCAGCCTCTACGCGGTTTTTCTCACTCCCCAGTTGGGAGACTTCATCCTCAAATTTTTTCAGCTCCGCAGATTTGGCGGCAGAATCCCACTGGGGGATCTCAACTTTCTTCACCTTCGCAGCTAGCTAGTCCTATAACAGAGCTATGTCTTGCTCTAGCTTGGACACATGGTCGTTTCGCTCGATGCCCCTCTCGATGACGACATTCAACTTGCCGCAAGCATCCATAGCGTCGCAGTCTGCCTTGGTCAGGCGCCGCTCAACATCCGCCAGCTTGTCCTTCGCCTCCTCCAACTCCCTCTGGAGACCCTTGATCTCCTCCCTCAGCTGCCACTCAATCTGAGGCAGGCTCGACGCCACTAGGAACAGCACATGTAGCCCTACCGATAGATGCCTGAAGGCCGAGCTGAATGGCAATTGGTCAACAGCGGTCGAGCGCACAATCCCCTCCAGTCCGCCGAACCCCAGCCGCTCACAGAGGTGGAAGAGAAACTCTGTGGTGACCTGAGAGAGGGGTCCCATAGCACCGCGACTCCGAGCCAATGAGAAATCACATGTCATGAATGACATGCCGATAACTCTTCAACCCGAAATCGCAACGCCTTTTGGGTTTAGACTGTTGGTTTACAAAACACTTTCTTGGAAAAATCTTTCTAGCAACCGAACAACACATTTTAAAAAAAAAAAAAAAAACGGAATTTAAAGTGGGCTAAAGAATTTGGGCTTACAATAGGAGCCCAATTTGAAAAATAACAAATCACCAAGTAGATACAAGTATGAGAGACGTGCCCCAGGGTTATGAGTCCCTCGTAAGTTTTGTAAATAAGCAAGTAGAAAACAAATAAACAAATAAATTAATAAGAAAGTAAATAAATAAGTTACTTTAAAAATCCGGTAAATGACCAAAACCTTCTTTTGATAAAATTAAAGAAGAATGCGCCAAGCCAGGCCAAGTGCCTCCTCTGTACACTCCCCAACCACATGCTCAAGACGTCAAATGTCAACCGTACACATGTCCCACAACTGTAGTTACTCTCCGGATTAACCGAGGCGTCGCCTCGGTTAACAAAATCCATCATTACTCAACATTAATGGCGAGGAGACGGCTAGGCAGAGGAAACACGCCTCCACACGCTAACCCTTTAGGGGTTCGCCACGTGTCAACCACCATCAGACGAAGCGTTTGGTGGAAGCCACGACTTTTGGCGAATGCACCAATCGTCGAAGAGGTCCGCCAAGCGAAACCCCGCTAGCGGAACTTCTCACTTGTCATCTTCCAAGTGTAGAAGTCCGCTAAGCGAATCCCTGCTAGCGGAACTGCTCACTTGTCATCTTCCAAGTGTAGAAGTCCGCTAAGCGGATCCCCGCTAACGGAACTTCTCACTTGTCATTTTATGTGTAGAAGTCCGCTAAGCGAAACCCCGCTAGCGGAACTTCTCACTTGCCATCTTCCAAGTGTAGAAGTCCGCTAAGCAAATCCCCGCTAGCGAAAATTCTCACTTGTCATTTTCCGTGTAGAAGTCCGCTGAGCGAAACCCCCCCAGTGGAACTTCTCACTTGCCATCTTCCAAGTGTAGAAGTCCGCTAAGCGGAACCCCGCTAGCGGAACTTCTCACTTGCCATCTTCCAAGTGTAGAAGTCCGCTAAGCGGATCACCGCTAGCGGAACTTCTCACTTGTCAGTTTCGGTGTAGAAGTCCGCTAAGCGAAACCCCGCTAGCGGAACTTCTCGTCATCTTCCAAGTGTAGAAGTCCGCTAAGCGAATCCCCGCTAGCGGAACTGCTCACTTGTCATCTTCCAAGTGTCGAAGTCACCGCTGAGCGAAACCCCGCCAGTGGAACTTCTCACTTGTCATCTTCCAAGTGTAGAAGTCCGCTAAGCGGATCCCCGCTAGCGGAACTGCTCACTTGTCATCGTCCAAGTGTTGAAGTCACCGCTGAGCGAAACCCCGCCAGTGGAACTTCTCACTTGTCACCTTTCGAGTGTCGAAGTCTCCTATGAGCGGATCCCCACTAGCAGAACTTCCACTAGTCAACTTGCAGAGGCAGCCTCGTCTACTCGACACTGCCGGCAGAGCCCCCTCCATCTTGCAAGCCCGTGCGTTACTGAGCGCAACTCCTCTCAGTAACTACCGCTAAACACGTCTACGCGACGCTGTTTCCTACTACATCCAGCGGGGGTATCCGCCAGCGGCGAATCCCGAGGCTACGCCTCACTCTGACAACGACCGCCACGCGGCGTTATGGTTAGATTGTCCCTACGGGACACGGGGACTTGCCAACAGTCTACGACGACCCTGATTAGGTACGTTGACCCCCGTCACTCAGGTACTAAGATTGGGCTCGCTACCCAACACCCTCTGCTCCGCGCAGCTTCCCCTCAATAAACAATTTGCTGACCATCCGGAGGTCCGTCTTGGCTAGGGAGTGGGGGACTCCTTGGCGGGCCTAGCAGGGGCCCACCCGAAAGGGTATAAAGCGTTTGCTCAGTAAACCCATGGCTGACAACGCACTGACGCTAATTATGCTGTTGCAAGTCTAGCGGAAGTAATGCTTCACACCGCCGATCAACTCCCTAACCAAGATTGCCCTCCTTGACTGGGGACTTGGGGGACTTGTACCTACATGTGCCAAAGCGAGCATAATTACCTATAATGAGCCACGCTCATTGTACTGCCAGAGGTACCAAATCCCACCAAAGGGATGATCTGCGAAGGCACGGCCAGGCGGGCTACCGCTCTAGCCCTAGAGCTCCCCTAGATCACAGTTGACGCGCCGCCACGCGCCGCGTGAAGATAGCATTAGAAGCTCCAGACGCTGGGAATCGAAGCACTTCAATCCCACATCGGAAACAAGAAGAAGATCAACCTCTTCCTCACCTATAAAAGGTTCTCTCATTTATTGTTCTGCTGCCTATATACAGTGACTGACTTAGGCATCGGAGAAGTGAAGACCGCCCAGCGCGGTCTCCCTCTGACGCCCTGTCTCTCGGGTTGCAGTAAACGGAGGTCACCTAATCCTCGGAGTAGTGGTCCGCCCGCCGACCCGCGTTAAACAAGAAGTCGGCCATCGCCGGATTTAAGCATTAACAATAACAAATCACCAAGTAAATACAAGTATGAGAGATGCGCCCCAGGGTTACGGGTCCCTCATAAGTTTTGTAAATAACCAAGTAGAAAACAAATAAACAAATAAATTAATAAGAAAGTAAATAAATAAGTTACTTTAAAAATCTGGTAAAGGACCAAAAGCTTCTTTTGATAAAATTAAAGAAGAATGCGCCAAACCAGGCCATGTGCCTCCTCTATACACTCCCCAACCACATGCTCAAGACCTGCACACTGTTGTAGGGGTGAGCTTTTGTCCTCGCATGCCCAATAGGGGCCGACCCAACCATGCTAGGTTTGAAAATAATAATAATAATCGAAAATATTTTACTACATAATATTATGCATGTTTATCGAAAAATACTTTAATAAGAGGCAACCACAAACATTTATTTTCTTTTATAAAGCATATGCAGTATGCTTCACACAATTTGGAGCTCCGATATACTTACCTGCCGGCTAAACTAAAATAAATCGGTGACTGACCTGGTTCGTCATCATTCAAGAACCAGCCAACTACTCTGTAATTCTTATGAGTACAAGTAGCGAAAGTGTCCATTTCCTGGCTCTGAGTCTCCTATGACTGGTTCACTGTCTGTATTTACCTTTCTTTGACAAACATAGGAGCACAGCCCCCTCCGGAGGTTCACGGTTATCGACACCGTGGGATCCCTAGGAATCTAAGCGTCTAGGTCCCATTCACTTTCAGGTCACAAATACAAACATACGATGGGTACAGTATCTCAACATGCAAGTCTAGCCTCAGTTTTCACAATAAACAATTATCAGTTATGGAAACACGGATATCATGAGGCATCGACTAATGAACAACCAAAAACGTACTTGCAGGCAACATATTATTATACTAGAGCATTCCACATATAGAAAAGCCTCTAACAAGAAAGGGACAGCTCACCCTACTTGGATATGGAGTGCTCGTCCACATGAGATTCGTTCTCGACTTTCAATCATTTGTCCAAATCCAAGTGCATACGCTCAAATCCTTTGACAAAAACTAAATCCGATAAGTACTCAATTCATTACTCATTTTCTTAATTTCTTTTTGAGTTACCAATTTAACTTGAATCGATATTTAATGGTAACCATTCCCGAACAATTCACTTAACGTAGTAAACTCATTCGGGAGATGGTGATCACACTTCTTTACATGTTAAAATTTTAGTCAACCATTTTGACCTCAATTTATTTAGCTTCTAAACCTTAAGCAATTAAATAATAATTACCATTCCCGAATGATTTCACCTTTCAAACTCCTTTCGGGATATGGTGATTGTACTTATTCTCTTAATATATTCCAAGTCAACCGGTTTGACCTTTCTTACTTAATCGTTAAATAATAGCAATTAAATAGTAATTACCATTCCCAAATGATCACATTCTTACGATAACTTCGGGATATGGTGACACTAGAATACTCCGATTTTTAACCTTATTTCATGAACATTAATCCAATATCCTAATTTGGCTCAAACAAATAAAATCCGCCATTTTCATTACCCATCTCCACTCAACATTTTCTTTCACAACAACGATTTAACTTGCAATTTACAAGTTCTTTAAAGAGCTCACTGATTTAGTCATTCACCTTATAACAATGACATTTTCAACATAACTGATCACTCAAATACCATAACCAAATTTATATCACGCATGCTCAATAAAACCATATTTCACATACTTCGTAAAACCATAACTTCGATCAGTACAATCAGTTCTTGTCCAAACAGATCCAAAAATACAGTCCCTTACCATTCTTCTTTTCCAGACTAGCAGTCGATTAAACATGGCTGTACTTCACCACCATCAACCATTCGAACCTTTAGCAGAAAAACAATACAATCAACATTCAATACCCGACTAATTTCGCAACCAAGACAGAGTTCGGGAATCCTTACCAATCTCCAATATTAGTTGGGCTGAACCAACAGTTTCTCCCTCCTCCAAAATCTCTAAAACACCGATTCCATACTCCTCACAGATTTCAAATTAAGAACTCGAGTTAGGGACCAATCAAGATCAAAGCAGAAGTCTTAACTAAGAAGGAGGGATAAAAATCCAGCTTACCAGACGAAGAGGAGTAAGCTGGTGCCCATCACGACCGCTCTCAGTGGTTCACGCGCCAGCGGTGGCGCATACGGTGGTGTCTGCCGGAGTTGGAGGTCGAAACTAGGGGGCTCTGGTCGATCGTGAGGTCCTGATTCTATACTCGGAGGTGACTTCGCTCGTTTCGAACAGGAGGTCAGAGAACGAAGGCATGCAGAGCCTCGAGTTCCGGCGAGCTCCTGCGGCGTTTTCTGGCGTTGGAGTTTGAGGCCATGGTTTGGTTTCTGCTTTCTAGGACTTGGTGCTTCAATTCATGGTAGTGGTGGTTTGAATCAATAGCTGGAAGTCAGAGGACTAGGTGAGGCAGCAGCGTCGCAACTTTGGAAGTCGCGGGTGGAGGCCGGAGGCAGTGTATGTCGACGGTGAGCCTCGAGTTAGGGTCGGTTTTGGGCGCTGCATCTATTTGTGGACGCGGTGTGGTGAGATGATGGTCGGAGATGGTGTTCTCCGGTGGTTGCAGAAGGAAGGAGAAGAGAGAGAGAGAGCGAGTGGTCGAGGTTGATGCATGGCCTCGATTCCTCTTGGGTTTGGTTCGGATTTAGGTATTGAGTTGATTAGTGGTGGTGGTTTTGTGAGATGGTGGTCGGACGCTGTGTTTCCGGCGGTGGCAGAGAGGGAGGACGAGAGAGTGAGGTCAGGGGAGAAAGAGAGAGATGCGGCCGAGAGAGAGAGAGAGAGAGAGGAGAGTTTCGAGGTTTTAGGGTTTCTACACTTACAGGGACGACCTCATCAAACTCTCTAACCATTTGTTTTTCGCAAAATGCAATACTTTTCCTGAATGACATTGTGTCTGTAAGCATACATTTGATCTCATTGGCTCATCCAACTCCTCTGAGCTCAATACCATAGGCAATGACATTATCATTTCAACATTTTTGAATAGTTGAAAGAGCCTTAAAACAGATCGGGGACTAACACTTAGTCACCAACATACTGCAAAGCAGTGTTAAATCCACTTGTCAACCTCGTTTCCATATCTAAATGACCAACACTTCTGTGTAAGAATTTTCAAGCGTCACTTGTATACAATTCATTATCTTACACAACACAATGACATTCGTAAAACTTTCACAATTCGTGCTTCCATTAATTTCAAATCCCCATTCTGGAGCTATCTTCGTTACAACCACATGATAATACCTTACCTTTCGAAATCACCGAAAACAAATTGGCATCTACACTCAATTCCCATTTAACGAGAGTAGAAAATTACTCAGGAATTTGAGCTTTAAATACAAGTAGCAACCAAGGAGAGAAACCGAGCTTTCTCCGTTGGTCATCATAAATAAGTTTCGTAGAACGCCACTACGAATGACACGTCAACGATGTCATCATTGACATCAGCCTCGTAGTTATCAACGATCTTTGTTGTCAAACCTCATGCACCCTAATTCGTAGCTTAGCAGATACTGTTCACTCCATGAACAAACAATTGTGACAGCTTGTACATATGACGTCGAAACCAAGCAAACGATTCAGTAAATTCGATGTCACATTGTGAAATCACAACACCTAGGTATCTACTACACGTCATGAGACATCAATCACTAGGTGGCAGGACATTGACTGGACATACCGTCCAATGCTCAAGGCGTCAAGTTGCAACAATACTTTGCTATAAGGCTCAACGAAATTCGAGGATCACCAATCGAAGTTGACTCCTCGGAATTTTTAAAGTTCGTAAGTGCATTTCCATTCCCGATCTCGACCTTGAACAATCATTTTCACCCTACGAACTCGTTTGATGTCAAAACTCAGAAATCAAGTCATAAGCGCTTTTTCAGTTTCAAGCCAAAACAGTTGAATTGGTTATAAGCACTTTATTTCCTTGTGTCCTCGTCCAACAACAAGAAAAATAAATTTCTAAATATTCTCCTCTAAAGTAATCCTTTACTTTCGAAATGGGTGTTCTGAGTAAATTCGAAGGTGAACAAACATTCTTCAAACCACCAGTTTTACATAAAAAGAATAACCAAAAGCAAAAGAAGACCACAACGAGATTACCATTTAGAGCTTCCAAGAAGTTGGAAAATAATTTTGAATGAGTTCACGACTAAAATAATCCAAATCTAGAAATGCTGACTGAGAACGTCACCAAAATTTCAGAAATTTAAAAGTAGTAGGGGTCAGATAAAACTACATTTCAAGTGGTTGCAGAGACAAAATAGTAAAATTCTCGGAATTTCAATTTTTGCTTGAAAACAGACTAGAGAAATTTTCAACTTTCCTACTTTTCGAACAAGATTTGTTGGCACAAACTTTTTGGTAGGTAAGGGAGTAATTTCAAATGCATTTCGCTGAAACAGCCTAGAAGGTAGTTTTGAGTTTGTTTTCAAAGTCTAGGCTGCAGAACTTCTGAAGAACCAAAATTGTTCGAGACAATTTACTGTGGTGACCCGAGAGAGGGGTCCCACAGCACCGCGATCCCAAGCCAATGAGAGATCGACATGTCACGAATGACATCCCGATAACTCATCAACCCGAAATCGTAAGGCCTTTTGGGTTTAGACTGTTGGTTTACAAAACACTTTCTTGGACAAATCATTCTAGCAATCGAACATCACATTTTCAAAAAAGGAATTTAAAGTGGGCTAAAGGATTTGGGCTTACAATAGGAGCCCAATTTGAAAAATAACAAATCACCAAGTAAATACAAGTATGAGAGACGCGCCCCAGGGTTACGGGTCTCTCGTAAGTTTTGTAAATAAGCAAATAGAAAACAAATAAACAAATAAATTAATAAGAAAGTAAATAAACAGGTTACTTCAAAATCCGATAAAGGACCAAAACCTTCTTTGAGAAAGTTTAAAAAGAAATGCGCCAAGCCGGGCCATGTGCCTCCCTTGTACGCTTCCCGACCACATGCTCGAAACCTGCACACTATTGTAGGGGTGAGCTTTCGTCCTCGCATGCCCAATAGGGGCCGACCCAACCATGCTAGGTTTGAAATTAATAATAATAATCGAAAATATTTTACTAGATAATATTGTGCACGTTTATCGAAAATACTTTTAAAAGAGGCAACCACAAACATTTATTTCTTTATAAAGCATATGCAGTATGCTTCACACAATTTGGAGCTCCGAGATACTTACCTGCCGGCTAAACTAAAATCAATCGGTGACCGACCTGGTTCGTCATCATTCGAGAATCAGCCAACTACTCTGTAGTTCTTGTGAGTACAAGTAGCGAAAGTGTCCATTTCCTGATTCTGAGTCTCCTATGACTGGTTTACTGTCTGTATTTACCTTTCCTTGACAAACATAGGAGCACAGCCCCCTCTGGAGGTTCACGGTTATCGACCCCATGGGATCCCTAGGAATCTAAGCGTCTAGGTCCCATTCACTTTCAGGTCACAAATACAAACATATGATGGGTACAGTATCTCAACATGCAAGTTTGGCCTCGGTTTTCACATTAAACAATTATCAGTTATGGAAACACGGATATCACTAGGCATCGACTAATGAACAACCAAAAACGTACTAGCAGGCAACATATTATTATACTGGAGCATTCCACATATAGAAAAGCCTCTAACAAGGAAGGGACAGCTGACCCTACCTGGAATTGGAGTGGTCGCCTAAACTTGGCTTCGTTTCCAACCTTGGACACTTTGTCCAATTCCATGTGCACACGCTCGAGTCCTTTGAAATAAATTCAAACTAATGAGTAACTTCACATTATCATAGCGTATTAACTGAACAACCAAAACTTTGATTTAATTTCTTTGAAGTCTAACAAATTCCCCTTTAATAGATAAAGCCTATTATCCATTCCCAAATAATTCAAATGATATGGCATTTGAACCATTTAAGATATGGCCATTATACTTAACACCTTGACCTTCATTTCTTTAACCTTTTACTTCAAGAAAACAATTGACAATTTCCATTCCCGAACATTCCACTAAGCATAATAAGCTCATTCGGGATATGGTGATCGTACTTCTTTCCTCAATGTAATTCGGGTCAACGAAGTTGACATTTTTACTTCGTCTTTAAACCTTAAGCAAGTAAATAGCAACCACCATTCCCGAATAATTTCATTTTACAGTAATTCTGGGATATGATAGGTTTGGAATATTTCTATTCACGGGCCTTAAATTGAACATTCCACATATTAATTCACTCATCAAAGCCGGTTCATTCTTATTTACCACTTTTTCATGCATTTGACCAAATCTCCGATTCCATTCTTGTTTTATATTTCGACATCGATAACAAATTCATCATTTTAATTCTCAAGACAATTCTCCTCTATTGAATAAGCCGATTCATACTTATTCATGCAAGGTTCCAATATAACCAACATACACAAACAGCATAACCATATCTCATTTTGTTTCTCAGTAATGCCACAACTTCTATCAATACAAATAGCACACAACCATATCGATTCCAGAATGCACAGTCTCCTTACCATTCTTCTTTTTCAAATTAGAAGCGGAATCGTCGAAGCTGCACTCTACCACCATTAATCCTTCAAATTCCCTAGTACGCAAAAATAGGATCAATAATCCATTCTCAACCAATCCATATCCAAAGCAAAGTCTCGAGTTTCTTACCATTCCTTCACATTAACGTAACAGACCCAGCAGTCTCCTCCTCCCTCAAAACTTCCAAAAACGCAGAACTTTACAACCTCTCGAGAATCTGTATTGAGCTCCTGTGTTCTCCATTCACCTCCGAACTTGAGGTTCCAAACTCCAATCCAGAAAATCTAAGTTAGAAACCCACTTCATTCCGAAATTAAACAAAGGCCTCAACACTAAACAAGGTGACGAAATCAAACTCACCAGATGAAAGAGGTAAGCTGGTGGCTCTCACGGCGGTGCTGGGTGGCTCTAGTCGAAATTGGAGGTCCAGGTTAGGGGCTATTCTAGACCTTGTGGTGCTGATTCCATGTATGGTGGTGGTTTGGCTCGTTTTGGACTAGAGACCGGAAAACAAAGACATGCAGAGCTAGCTACGAGTTCTGGCGAGCTCATACAGCGATTTTCCAACTTCGACATTTAAGGCATGGTCTCTTTAAGGCTTGGTGCTTCAATTTCTGATAGCAGTGGTGTGAATAGGCAAATGGAAATCAGAGAAGGATGATGAACAGTGATTTTGCAGGTTTGGCAATCGAGTGTGAAGGTTGAGGCTGATGCTTGGTTGTGATTTCCCTTAGGTTTTGGTCTGATTGGGACTATGGTTTGACTGCTGGTAGCAGTGACGAGAGGTGATGGTTTGACTGTTGGGAGGCAGCAGCTTTGGTGGTTGCGGGTGGAGGCCGGAGACAGTGCATGTCGACGGTGAGGCTCTGGTTTGGTTGGTTTTGGGTGTTGCATCGATTTGTGGAGGCGGTGTGGTGAGAAGATGGTCGGAGATGGTGTTCTTCGGTGGTTGCAGAAGGAAGGAGAAGAGAGAGAGAGAGAGAGAGAGAGAGAGAGAGAGAGAGAGAGAGAGAGAGAGAGAGAGAGAGAGAGAGAGAGCGAGACGTCGAGGTTGATGCATGGCCTCGATTCCTCTTGGGTTTGGTCCGGATTTAGGTATTGAGTTGATTGGTGGTGGTGGTTTTGTGAGATGGTGGCAGGACGCTGTGTTTCAGGCGGTGGCAGAGAGGGAGGACGAGAGAGTGAGAGGTCGGAGAGAGAGAGAGAGGACGCGGCTGCAAGGGAGAGAGGAAGAGAAATGAGGCTAGGGTTTTCCTAATTTCCTATTTATACTAATGTGTGGGAAATGTCGAATCTACCCTTGCGACGAATTTCGAGACTCTCTTTGCTGATTGCTTTGGGTTTTGGGCTCGTAACTTTTCTTTTATTCATTTTTTGTCAGAAACTTCCAAAGTTAATTCTCGACTTCATCCTCAGCCCAAAACTCGATTTTGTAAAAATTCAATTTGTATCTTTTCATAATAATCCCGACAATCTTTTGCTTCAATAAACCTTAGTAATTCTTTAGGCCCAATTGGAAGGGCATTGGCCCAAACTTAATTCAAATAGCCCAATTGGTAGTCTCGATACCCAAAATGTCCAGAATCGATTCCTTCACTAAAATCACCCTGTGCAAAAATCTTATTTTCAAAAAATTACCTTCTAAAAATTAAACAAAATTTTCGAGGGCTCACACTCCACCCCCCTTAAAATAAATTTCGTCCTCGAAATTTGCCCAATGCATGAGTGAGAGAGGTTACTTCTTTTCACCTCGGAGTCTAGTGTGCACAAAACCTGGTCTTGCTTTCCCTTGATGCTTTTTGAACCTTTACCTTTCACATGGGTCATCTTACTCCACTTACGGGGACTACCTCATCAAACTCTCTAACCATTTGTTTTTTTGCAAAATGCAATACTTTTCCTCAATGACATTGTGTGTGTGTAAGCATACATTTGATCTCATTGCCTCATCCAACTCCTATGAGCTCAATACCATAGGCAATGACATTATCATTTCAACATTTTTGAATAGTTGAAAGAGCCTTAAAACAAATCGGGGACTAACACTTAGTCACCCACATACTGCAAAGCAGTGGTAAATCCACTTGTCAACCTCGTTTCCATATCTAAATGACCAACACTTCAGTGTAAGAATTTTCAAGCGTCACTTGTAAACAATTCCTTATCTTACACAACACAATGACATTCGTAAAACTTTCACAATTCGTGCTTCCATTAATTTCATATCCCCATTCTGGAGCTATCTTTATCAATTCAATGAGTGTTCCTATCATACATTCCATAGGATACACTTTATTCCGTGAATCATGCTTCTTTTCGATAAGCAACTTGTTGAATAGTATCTTCGTTACAACCATGCGATAATAGCTTACTTTTCAAAATCACGGAAAATATATTGACGTCTACACTCAATTCCCATTTAACGAGAGTAGAAAATTACTCGGGGATTTGAACCTTAAATATGAGTAGCAACCAGGAAAGGAGACAAAGCTTTCTTTGCATGTCTAACATAAATAAGTTTCGTAGAACGTCACTACGAATGACACGTCAACGGTGTCATCACTGACGTCAGCCTTGTAGTTATCAACGATCTTGGTTGTCAAACCTCATACACCCTTATTCGTAGCTTAGCGGATATTGTTTACTCCATGAACAAACAATTGTGGCAGCTTCTACATATGACGTTGAAACCAAGCACACAATTTAGTAGACTTGATGTCACATTGTAAAATCGCAACACCTAGGTATCTACTACACGTCACGTGACATCAATCAATAGGTCGCATGGTACTAACAGAATAAACCGTCCAATGCTGAAGGCGTCAAGTCGCAACAATACCTTTCGATAAGGCTTAACGAAATTTGAGGATCACCAATCGAAGTTTACTCCTCGGAATTTGTAAAGTTCATAGCATTTCCATTCACGGTCTTGACCTCGATCTATCATTTTCACCCTACAAACTCGTTTGATGTCAAAACTTGAAAATCAAGTCATAAACGCTTTTTCAATTTCAAGCCAAAACAGTTGAATCGGTTATAAGCACTTTATTTCCTTGTGTCCTCGACCGACAACAAGAAAAAGTAATTTCTAAATATTCTCCCTTAAAGTAATCCTTTACTTTCAATGTGGGTGTCCTGAGTAAATCCGAGGGTGAACAAACATTCTTCCAACCACCAGTTTAACATAAAAAGAATAACCAAAAGCAAAAGAAGACCACAATGAGATTACCATTTAGAGCTTCCAAGAAGTTGGAAAATAATTTTGATTGAGTTCACAACTAAATTTTTTTTTTTTTTTGGATAAGCAATTTCAACTAAATCCCTAGATCCAAATCTAGAAATGCTGATTGAGAACGTCATCAAAATTTCAGAAATTTAAAAGTAGTAGGGGTCGGATAAAACTACATTTCAAGTGGTTGCAGAGACAAAATAGTAAAATTCTAGGAATTTCAATTTTTGCTTGAAAAAAGACTAGAGAAGTTTTCAACTTTCCTACTTTTCAAACAAGATTTGTTGGCACGAACTTTTTGGTAGGTAAGGGAGTAATTTCAAATGCATTTCGCTGAAATAGCCTAGAAGATAGTTTTGAGTTTGTTTTCAAAGTCCAGGCTGCAGAACTTCTGAAGAACCAAAATTGTTCGAGCTTCGTAAAACAAAACACTTTAGTAAGGGAAACTCGATTGTTTAAGGTGTAGTCTCTTGACTTATAAGGAAAACATTTTGAGTAATGCAAGAGACGAAAATCAACTTTTCTAGTAAGGGGCAAGAATGTAAAACGATTAATGTAAACTCTGGGTGTGGAAGAAATGTTACGAAATCTTTGTCTCGAAAGTGAACGAGCGAGGTAAATGCGTAAATGGTCACCTAAATTCTCGAACTCGTACTCGTACTCGTCTTTTATCTTGTCATGCCTCAAATCCCTGTGTAATGGATTCCTTCCGAGTTAAACCAGAGGATACATCGACCCGGAAGAGCTACTGTTGACTTGTGATTTCTTCTTTTGATTTGAGTCTACAAAGGTTCGTACCTAGTTTCTTGATTGTGGTGTACCTCTTCAAACGAATTCCATACCAAGGTATCGAACTGAAGCTTTAGGTTCATCCACGCTAATCACCGTAATCAAGAGGAAACTAACTCAAACTTCGATCCTTTAAGGTAACGAAACCTTTGGAACGGTTGTCCCAATTGTAGACTCATGAGCTCACTCATTACGCGCAAGTACTTACGTTCAACTTTACTCAACTTTTCCTTTTCTTGATGGCAATGCTACAACATGTAATTCTACATGGCACACTGATCGCCTTTCTCCACATCCCTACAGAAGGAGGCATTAAATCAACTTTCAAATTTTCAAATATTCCTTGACATCACCATTTCAACTTCATTCTAAACACGTAATCAAAGTTGTCTTTAAATAGTGTGCTACCAACTTGCCCATGTTCCGAAATTTGTAGCGTTCTTAACTTCAAAGCAATCATAGATTCTTTGAAATGAAGAAAACTGGTTGCTAAAGCCATAATCCTTTAAAGATCTTCTCTTGGCCACTCTTAGAAACGTTGTTGGTGATCCTACTTATACCAGTACAAAGGCGTGGCCTTGTGATCTCGAAGCATCCTAACATCTCCAAGGGCGTTGCCGATACCGCAATCATTTATTTTCCCAACAATTTCTCTGATTAGGGAACACAATTTCTTTACTCTCTGCGGACCAATGGCAACCCAAGAATAGTTTCTGTGACTCTACTAGTCGATCCTCAGTTTCGTGTGTTTCTCAACAAAGTAATCTTATCAACACAATGATGCAACATTAGATTCTCCCAAAGCAACAAGGCTTCATATCGTTCCATAATTTAACAATAGGATTGGGGAGATGCCAAACTCAAGCAATACTCAATTTCATGTTTGTGTTGCCATTACAAGTTTCCCTATCAGTCTACCACTTGGGAAACACTTGAGTGGTGTCTACCTTACCCGAAAATCACACCTTCTTCCGTAGAGCATCAATGGGGAACCGCTGCAGTTGGGCCATCGCTCGGAAGGAAGAAGAGGAAATCAAGTGAAAATATGAACACCACAGATCCAAATGACTATATTGGGGTCATTATCTGACTTTTTACTCTATTTTTCACTTTGATCCGCCCAACACTCTATATTTTTTTTCAATACGTGCAACAATATATGTAGTACAACAACTTTAATCCATCAATAAAATTTATTCTACAACACTAGCATGGGGGTACACAAATATTCCTTTCAACTTTATCTCCAACCTACTTTTCCGAGTACCAACTCACCCAATATAACCTCGTTAACTCCTTAATGCTCAATCCCCTAATAATTTACCCAACACTTTATCCAATTTTCATACTTACTACCTTTGGAGCGTTTGTGGTCGAGGGGTATCATGACGGCATTGGCAATTTAAAATTTAAACCAAACTTTAAAGCACCACAAGGAAACAAACAAAATTCTTTTTCAAGGAACCTCAAATGTATGGATCCATTGGCTCGGGGTCGCGGCGCTGTGGGACCCCCCTCTCGCTTGCTACTTATATTTAAGGCTCAAATTCCTGAGTAATTTTCTACTCTAGTTAAATGGGAATTGCGTGTAGACGTCAATTTGTTTCCGGTTATTAGGAAAAGTAAGCTATTATCGCATGGTTGCAACGAAGTTACTATTCAGCAGGTTGCTTATCGAAAAGAAGCGTAGTTCACGAAATAAAGTGTATCCTATGGGAAGTATAATAGGAACACTTGGTGGAGTGATAAAGAATATCCCCGAAATTGGGATATGTAGCTAATGGAAGCACAAAATGTGAAAGTTTTATGGATGTTATTATGTTGCGTAACTTGATGCGAGATGGGTTATTCCACACCACTTGTGTTTACAAGCAATCGTTGAGAAATTTTTACACTATAGTGTTGGTTATTTAGTTGTGGCAATGAGGTTGATAAGTAGATTTACCACTGCTTTGCAGTATGTCGTTATTGAGATTAGTGGGTGACTAAGTGTTAGTCCCCGATTTGTTTTAAGGCTCTTGGAATTTCTCATAAATGCAGAAACTATAATGTCATTGCATATGGTATTGAGCTCGGACGAGTTAGGTGAGACTACGAAATCAAATGTATGCACATACACACACAATGTGATTGAGGAAAATTGCAACCTGTGAAAAACAAATGGTTATAGACTTTGATGAGGTCATCCACATAAGTGAAGTAAGATGACCCATGTGAAAGGTAAAGGTTCAAAAAGTATCAAGGGAAAGCAAGACCAGGTTTTGTGCACACTAGACTCCGAGGTGAAAAGAAGTAACCTCTCTCATTCATGCATTGGAAAAATTTCGAGGACGAAATTTATTTTAAGGGTGGTGGAGTGCTCTGATACCACTTTACTGTGGTTACCCGAGAGAGGGGTCCCACAGCGCCGTGTCCCCGAGCCAATGAGAGATCGACATGTCACGAATGACATCCCGATAACACATTAACCCGAAATCGCAAGGCCTTTTGGGTTTAGACTGTTGGTTTACAAAACACTTTCTTGGACAAATCATTCTAGCAACCGAACATCACATTTTCAAAAGCGGAATTTAAAGTGGGCTAAAGGATTTGGACTGTGGTTCGACTGCTGGTCGCAGTGATGAGAGGTGATGGCCGGAATTTAATGGAGGTTGGGAGGCAGCAGCTTTGGTGGTCGCGGGTGGAGGCCGGAGGCAGTGCATGTCAACGGTGAGGCTCTGGTTTGGTTGGTTTTGGGTGCTGCATCGATTTGTGGAGGCGGTGTGGTGAGATGATGGTCAGAGATGGTGTTCTCCGGTGGTTGCAAAAGGAAGGAGAAGAGAGAGAGAGAGAGAGAGAGAGAGAGAGAGAGAGAGAGAGAGAGAGAGAGAGAGAGAGAGCGAGAGGTCGAGGTTGATGCATGGCCTCGATTCCTCTTGGGTTTGGTCCGGATTTAGGTATTGAGTTGATTGGTGGTGGTGATTTTGTGAGATGGTGGCCGGACGCTGTGTTTCCGGCGGTGGCAGAGAGGGAGGACGAGAGAGAGGACACGGCTGCAAGGGAGAGAGGAAGAGAAATGAGGCTAGGGTTTTCCCAATTTCTTATTTATACTAATGTGTGGGAAATGTCGAATCTACCCTTGAGACGAATTACGAGACTCTCTTAGCTGATTGCTTTCGGTTTTGGGCTCGTAACTTTTCTTTTATTCATTTTTCGTCGGAAACTTCCAACGTTAATTCTCGACTTCGTCCTAGGCCCAAAACTCGATTTCGTAAAAATTCAATTTGTATCTTTTCATAATAATCCCGACAATCTTTTGCTTCAATAAACCTTAGTAATTCTTTAGGCCCAATTGGAAGGGCATTGGCCCAAACTTAATTCAAATAGCCCAATTGGTAGTTTCGATACCTAATAAGAATAACCAAAGAGAAAAGAAAACCACAACGAGTTTAACATTTCAAGTTTCCAAGAAGTTGGAAAATAATTTTTGAAGGAGTTCACGACTAAATTTTTTTTTGGATGTGCAATTTCAACCCAAACAAGATCCATAGATTCACTGTAGAGATGCTGACTGAGAGCGTCGTCAAAATTCCAGAAATTTAAAAGTAGTAGAGGTCGGATAAAACTATATTTCAAGTAGTTGCAAAGACAAAATAGTAAAATTCTCAGAATTTCAATTTTTGCTTGAAAACAGAATAGGGAAATTTTCAACTTTCCTACTTTTCGAAAAAGATTTGTTGGCACGAACTTTTTGGTAGGTAAGGGAATAATTTCAAATGCATTTTGCTGAAACAGCCTTGAAGATAGTTTTGAGTTTGTTTTCAAAGTCTAGGTTGTAAAACTTCTAAAGAACCTAGAATGTTCGGGCTTCGTAAAACAAAACACTTTAGTAAGGAAAACTCAATTGTTTAAGGTGTAGTCTCTTGACTTATGAGGAAAATATTTTGAGTAATGCAAGAGACGAAAATCAACTTTTGTAGTAAGAGGCAAGAATGTAAAATAATTAATGTAAACTCCTGGTGTGGAAGAAATGTTACGAAATCTTTGTCTCGAAAGTGAACGCGTGAGGTAAATGCGTAAATGGTCACCTAAATTCTCGTACTCGTACTCGAATCCCGGTGTAATGGATTTCTCCCCAAGCAAAAACCAGAGGATACATCGACCCGGGAGAGCTACTACTGACTTGTGATTTCTTCTTTTGATTTGAGTCTACAAAGGTTCGTACCTAGTTTCTTGATTGTGGGGTACCTCTTCAAACGAATTCCATACCAAGGTATCGAACTGAAGCTTTAGGTTCGTCCACGCTAATCACCGTAATCAAGAGGAAACTAACTCGAACTTCAATCCTTTAAGGTAACAAAACCTTTGGAACGGCTGTCCCAATTGTAGACTCACGAGCTCACTCATTACGCGCAAGTATTTATGTTCAACTTTCCTCGACTTTTCCTTTTCTTGATGGCAAAGCCACAACATGTAATTCTACATGTTACGTTGATTGCCTTCCTCCACACCCTTGTAGAATAAGGCATTAAATCAACTTTCGAATTTTCAAATACTCATTGACGTCACCATTTCCACTTCATTGTAACCACGTAATCGAAGTTGTCTTTCAAGAGTGTGGTACCACTTGTCCACGTTCCGAAATTCGTAGCGTTTTTGACTTCATAGCAATCAAAGACTCCTTGAAGTAAAGAAAACTGGTTGCTAAAGTTATAATCCTTTAAGGATCTTTTCTTGACCACTGTTAGAAACGTTGCTAGTGATCCTACTAAATACCAGTACAAGGTTGTGACATTGTGATCTCAAAGCATACTAACATTTCCAAGTACGTTGGTACCGCAATCATTTATTTTCTCAACAATTTCCCTGATTATAGGGAACATAATTTCTTTACTCTCTGCGGACCAATGGCAACCCAAGAATAGTTTCTGTGACTCCACTAGTCGCTCCTCAGTTTCATGTGTTTCTCAACAAAGTAATCTTATCAACACAATGATGCAACATTAGATTCTCCCAAAGCAACAAGGCTTCATATCGTTCCACAATTTAACAATAGGATTGGGGAGATGCCAAACTCAAGCAATACTCAATTTCATGTTTGTGTTGCCATTACAAGTTTCCCTATCAGTCTACCACTTGGGAAACACTTGAGAGGTGTCTACCTTACTCAAAAATCACACCTTCTTCCGTAGAGTATCGATGGGGAACCGCTGTAGTCGGGCCATCACTCGGAAGGAAGAAGAGGAAATCAAGTGAAAATATGAACACCACTGATCCAAATGACTATATAGGGGTCATTATCTCACTTTTTACTCAATTTTTCACTTTGATCCGCCCAACACTCTATATATTTTTTTTTTTCAATACGTGCAACAATATATGTAGTACAACAACTTTAATCCATCAATAAAATTTACTTTATAACACTAGCATGGGTGTACACAAATATTCCTTTCAACTTCATCTCTAACCTACTTTTCCTAGTACCAACTCACCTAATATAACCTTGTTAACTCCTTAATGCTCAATCCCCTAATAATTTACCCAACACTTTATCCTTTACTGTGGTGACCCGAGAGGGGGGTCCCACAGTGCCGCTCGGGTCACCACAGTAAAGGATAAAGTGTTGGGTAAATTATTAGGGGATTGAGCATTAAGGAGTTAACAAGGTTATATTAGGTGACTTGGTACTCAGAAAAGTAGGTTAGGAATGAAGTTGAAAGGAATATTTGTGTACCCCCATGCTAGTGTTATAAAGTAAATTTTATTGATGGATTAAAGTTGTTGTATTACATATACTATGGCACGTATTGAAAAATATAGAGTGTTGTGTGGAGCAAAGTGAAAAATTGAGTAAAAAGTGAGATAATGACCCCTATATAGTCATTTGGATAAGTGGTGTTCATATTTTCACTCGATTTCCTCTTCTTCCTTCTGAGCGATGGCCCGACTGCAGCGGTTCCCCATCGATGCTCTACGGAAGAAGGTGTGATTTTTGAGTCAGGTAGACACCTCTCAAGTGTTTCCCAAGTGGTAGACTGATAGGGAAACTTGTAATGGCAACACAAACATGAAATTGAGTATTGCTTGAGTTTGGCATCTCCCCAATCCTATTGTTAAATTGTGGAACGATATGAAGCCTTGTTGCTTTGGGAGAATCTAATGTTGCATCATTGTGTTGATAAGATTACTTTGTTGAGAAACACACGAAACTGAGGAACGACTAGAAGAGTTGTAGAAACTATTCTTGGGTTGCCATTGGTCCGCAGGGAGTTGAGAAATTATGTTCCCTATAATCAGGGAAATTGTTGGGAAAGTAAATGATTGAGGTACCGGCAACGCCCTTGGAAATGTTAGGATGCTTCGAGATCACAAGGCCACGCCTTTGTACTGGTATTAGTAGGATCACCAACAATGTTTCTAAGAGTGGTCAAGAAAAGATCCTTAAAGGATTATGACTTTAGCAGCCAGTTTTCTTTACTTCAAGGAGTCTTTGATTTCTATGAAGTCAAAAACGCTACGAATTTCGGAACGTGGACAAGTGGTACCACACTCTTGAAAGACAACTTTGATTACGCGGTTACAATGAAGTTGAAATGGTGACGTCAATGAGTATTTGAAAATTCGAAAGTTGATTTAATGCCTTATTCTACAGGGGTGTGGAGGAAGGCGATCAATGTAACATGTAGAATTACATGTTGTGGCTTTGCCATCAAGAAAAGGAAAAGTCGAGGAAAGTTGAACATAAATACTTGCGCGTATTGAGTGAGCTCGTGAGTCTACAATTGGGACAACCATTCCAAAGGTTTTGTTACCTTAAAGGATCGAAGTTCGAGTTAGTTTCCTCTTGATTACGGTGATTAGCGTGGACGAACCTAAATCTTCAGTTCAATACCTAGGTATGGAATTCGTTTGAAGAGGTACACCACAATCAAGAAACTAGGTACGAACCTTTGTAGACTCAAATCGAAAGAAGAAATCACAAGTCAACAGTAGCTCTCCCAGATTGAAGTATCTCCTAGTTTGCTTGGGGAGAAATCCACTACACCTGGATTCGAGGCATGACAAGTTGAAAGACGAGTACGAGTACGAGTTCGAGTTCGAGAATCTAGGTGGCAAATTGCGCATTTACCTCACGTGTTTGCTTTTGAGACAAGGAATTAGTAACACTTCTTCCACACCAGGAGTTTACATTAATTATTTTACATTCTTGCCTCTTACTACAAAAGTTGATTTTCGTCTCTTACATTACTCAAAATGTTTTCCTCATAAGTCAAGAGACTACACCTTAAACAATCGAGTTTTCCTTACTAAAGTGTTTTGTTTTACGAAGCTCGCACAATTTTGGTACTTTAGAAGTTCTGCAACCTAGACTTTGAAAACAAACCCAAAACTATCTTCAAGGCTGTTTCAGCGAAATTCATTTGAAATTATTCCCTTACCTACCAAAAAGTTCTTGCCAACAAATCTTGTTCGAAAAGTAGGAAAGTTGAGAATTTCCCTATTCTGTTTTCAAGCAAAAATTGAAATTCTAAGAATTTTACTATTTTGTCTCTGCAACTGCTTGAAATGTTGTTTTAACCAACCTCTACTACTTTTAAATTTCTAAAATTTTACGACGGTCTCAATTAGCATCTCTGCACTGAATCTATGGATCTTGTTTTGGTTGAAATTGCATATCCAAAAATTTTAGTCATGAACCTATTCGAAATTATTTTCCAACTTCTTGGAAACTTGGAAATGTTAAACTCGTTGTGGTTTTCTTTTCTCTTTGGTTATTCTTTTTATGTAAAACTGGTGGTTGGAAGAATGTTAGTTCACCTTCAAATTTACTCTGAACACCCACTCCGAAAGTAAAGGGTTACTTTAAGGGCGAATATTTAGAAATAACTTTTTCTTGTTGTCGGTCGAGGACACAAGGAAATAAAGTGTTATAACCGTTTCAACTGTTTTGGCTTGACCAAAAACTGAAGGAGGACTTGTGACTTGATTTCTGAGTTTTGACGTCAAACGAGTTCATAGGGTGAAAATGGTAGATCGAGGTCGAGACCGTGAATGGAAATGCTACGAGCTTTACAAATTCCGAGGAGTCAACTTCGATTGGTGATCCTAGAATTTCGTTAAGCCTTATCGCAAAGTATTGTGGTAACTTGATGCCTTGAGCATAGGACGGTTTGTTTGGTTAATGCCAAGCGACCTATTGATTCATGTCTCATGACATGTAGTAGATACCTAGGTGATTTCACAATGTGACATCGAATTTACTGAATCGTTTGCTTGGTTTCGACGTCATATGTACAAGCTGCCACAATTGTTTGTTCATGGAGTGAACAGTATCCGCTAAGCTATGAATTAGGGTGTATGAGGTTTGACAACCAATATCGTTGATAACTAAGAGGTTGACGTCAGTGATGACATCGTTGACGTGTCATTCGTAGTGGCGTTCTACGAAACTTATTTATGTTGGCCAACGGAGAAAGCTCGGTTTCTCTCCTTGGTTGCTACTTATATTTAAGGCTCAAATTCCCGAGTAATTTTCTACTCTAGTTAAATGGGAATTGCGTGTAGACGTCAATTTGTTTCCGGTTATTTTGAAAAGTAAGCTATTATTGCATGGTTGCAATGAAGTTACTATCCAGCGAGTTACTTATTGAAAAGAATCATGATTCATGGAGAGAAGTGTATCGTATGGGAAGTATAATAGGAACACTTGGTGAAGTGATAAAAATAGCCCCAGAATTGGGATATGTGGTTAATGGAAGCACAAAATGTGGAAGTTTATGAATGTTATTATGTTGCGTAACTTGATCCGTGACGGGGTATTCCATGCGAATTGTTTACAAGCAACCCTTGAGAAATTCTTACCCTGAAGTGTTGGTCATTTAGTTATGGAAACGAGGTTGATAAGTGGATTTACCACTGCTTTGCAGTATGCTGTTATTGAGATTAGTGGGTGACTAAGTGTTAGACCCCGATATGTTTTAAGGCTCTTTGAATTATTCAGAAATGCTAAAATGATAATGTCTTTGTCTATGGCATTGAGCTCAGTGGAGTTGGGTGAGACTATGAAATCAAATGTACTCATATACACACACAATGTGTTTGAGGAAAATTGCAATTTGCGAAAAACAAATGGTTACAGAGTTTGATAAGGTCATCCTCATAAGTGAAGTAAGATGTACCATGTGAAAGGTAAAGGTTCAAAAAGTATCAGAGAAAGGTAGAACTATGTCTTGTGCACACTCGAGTCCGAGGCGAAAAGAAGTAACCTCCCTCATTCATGCATTGGGCAAATTTCGAGAACGAAATTTATTTTAAGGGGGGTGGAGTGTGAGCCCCCGAAAATTTTATTTAATTTTTAGAAGGTAATTTTTCGCCAATAAGATTTTCGCAAGGTGATTTAAGTGAAGAAATCGATTTTGGAAATTATTTTGGTATTGAGATCACGAGTTGGGCCTTATAATTTAAGTTTGGGACATAGTCCTTCTTTTTGGGCCTAGAAGGTTACTAAAGTTCATTGAAGCAAAAGATTGTCGAAGCAAATTTGAAAGGAAGGCGAATTGTGTTGTAGTGAAGATTTGAATTTTTGAGTTTTTTAACGAAATCGAGTTTGGACTCTAGGTGTAGTCGAGAAATTACTAAGGACGAAAAATGAATAAAAGAAAATATTACGTGCCAAAAACCGAAAGCAATTAGCTAGAAGAGTTTCGAAATTCGTCGCAAGGGAAAAATGGGTGTTTCACAAACATGGGTATAAATAGGAAATTAGAAACCCTAAAATCCCATTCTCTTCCTCTCTCCCTCTCGGCCTCATCCTCCCTCTCTTTCCCTCCGCAACCTCTCACTCTCTCTCTTCCTTCTTCCCTCTGCCATCATCGGAAAGCACCATATCCGGCCACTATCTCACCACACCGCCTCTACAAATCTATGCAGCGCCCAAAACCGACCCTAACCCGAGACTCGCCGTCGACATACACTGCCTCCGGCCTCCACCCGCGATTACCAAAGCTGCGACGCTGCTGCCTACCCTAATCCTCTGACTTCCAGCTATCGATTCAAACCACCACTACCATGAATCGAAGTACCAAGTCCTAGAAAGCAGAACCAGACCATGGCCTCAAACTCTAATGCCAGAAAACGCTGCATGAGCTCTCCAGAACTCGTAGCTAGCTCTGCATGTCTTTGTTTTCCGGTCTCCAGTCTGAAACGAGCCAAACCACCACCATACATGGAGTCAGCACCTCAAGGTCTAGAATAGCCCCTAACCTGGACCTATAATTTCGACCAGAGCCACCCAGCACCACCGTGAGAACCACCGGCTTACCTCTTTCATCTGGTGAGTTTGATTTCGTCACCTTGTTTAGTGTTGAGGCCTCTGTTTAATTTCGGAAAGAAGTGGGTTTCTAACTTAGATTTTCTGGATTGGAGTTTGGAACCTCAAGCTCGGAGGTGAATGGAGAACACAGAAGCTCAATACAGATTCTGAGGAGGTTTTGGATTTCTGCGTTTTTGGAGTGTTGGAGGAGAAAGAGCTGTTGGGTTAATTTCAGTTGAAACTGGGGAGGTAAGGATTCAAGAACTCTGTTTTGGGACGAATTTGGTTAAGAGTTGGACTGTTGATCTTATTGTATCTATTAGGTGTCCAAAACAATTGTTGGAGTTGGATTGCAGCAATGGCGAATTAGCTCTCAGTTTGGAAAAGAAGAATTGGTAAGGGTCCGGGTTTTGAATATGCTTTTTGGTGAAATTATTGTGGTTGTAATCCGTTGTTTGATCGATGAAAAAGTGTGGTTAATGTGTGAAATTATTAGTAGCAGATGTGTGACTTGGTTAAGTTTTGATATTGTGACTCACGATTGAAATTGTAGAGATGGGTAATGAAAATGGTGGATTTTATTTGATCGAGTTAAATTAAGATATTGGGTTAACGTTCGTGAAATAATGTTAAAAATCGGAGTATTCTAGTGTCGCCATATCCCGAAGTTATCGTGAGAATGTGATAATTCAGGAATGGTAATTACTATTTATTTGCTAGTGTTTAATGATTAAGTAAAACGGGTCAAACTGGTTGACTTGGAATTAAGGAAATGAGTATAATCACTATATCCCCAAAGGAGTTTGAAAGGCGAAGTCATTTGGGAATAGTAATTATTATTGCTTAAGGTTTAAAAGCTAAATAAAATGAGGTCAAACCGGTTGACCGAAATTTTAACATGGAAAGAAGTATGATCACCATCTCCTGAATGAGCTTACAACGTTAAGTGTATTATTTGGGAATGGTGATTGTTGTTTGTTTTCTTATAGTAGAAATGCTAAACAAATCTTGGTCAAAGTGCTAAGTATAATCACCGTATCCTAAATGATTCAAATGCTATATCATTTGGATCATTTGAGAATGGATAGTAGATTTTATGTTAAAGGATAATTCGATGGACCTAAAGAGAATTAAATGAATGCTTTGGTTGCTCGGTTAATTGGTTATTGTGACGTCAAGTTATTCATTGGTTTAATTTTATTATAAAGGACCCGAGCGTGTGCACTTGGATTTGGATAAAGGATCGAAAGTCGGGAATGAACCCAAATGTAGACGAGCACTCCAATTCCAGGTAGGGTGAGCTGTCCCTTCCTTGTTAGAGGCTTTTCTATATGTGGAATGCTCTAGTATAATAATATGTTGCATGTAAGTACCTTTTTGGTTGTTCATTAGTCGATGCCTCATGATATCCGTGTTTCCATAACTGATAATTGCTTATTGTGAAAACCGAGGCTAGACTTGCATGTTGAGATACTGTACTCATCGTATGTTTGTATTTGTGACCTGAAAGTGAATGGGACCAAGACACTTAGATTCCTAGGGATCCCACAGTGTCGATAACCGTGAACCTCCGGAGGGGGCTGTCCTCTTATGTTTGTCAAGGAAAGATAAATACAGACAGTGAACCAGTCATAAGAGAGTCAGAGCCAGGAAATGAACACTTTCGCTACTTGTAGTCACAAGAACTACAGAGTAGTTGGCTGGTTCTCGAATGATGACGAACCAGGTCGGTCACCGATTTATTTTAGTTTAGTCGGCAGGAAAGTATCTCGGAGCTCCAAATTGTGTGAAGCATACTGCATATGCTTTATGAAAGAAAATAAATGTTTGTGGTTGCCTCTATTAAAGTATTTTTTGATAAACGTGCACAATATTATGTAGTAAAATATTTTCGATTATTATTATTATTTTCAAACCTAGCATGGTTGGGTCGGCCCCTATTGGGCATGCGAGGATGAAAGCTCACTCCTACAATAGTGTGCAGGTCTTGAGCATGTGGTCGGGGAGTATACAGAGGAGGCACATGGCCCGGCTTGGTAATTTTATCAAAAGAAGGTTTTGGTCCTTTACCGGATTTTTAAAGTAACTTATTTATTTACTTTCTTATTAATTTATTTGTTTATTTATTTCCTACCCATTTACCAAAACTTCGAGGGACCCGTAACCCTGGGGCGCGTCTCTCATACTTGTATTTACTTGGTGATTTGTTATTTTTCAAATTGAGCTCCTATTGTAAGCCCAAATTCTTTAGCCCACTTTAAATTCCTTTTTTTTTAAAATGTGTTGTTCGGTTGCTAGAATGATTTGTCCAAAAAAGTGTTTTGTAAACCAACAATTTAAACCCAAAAGGCCTTGCGATTTCGGGTTGATGAGTTATCGGGATGTCATTCGTGACATGTCGATTTCTCATTGGCTCGGGGTCGCGGCGCTGTGGACAAATCTTTCTACCAACCGAACAACACATTTAAAAAAAAAAACGGAATTTAAAGTGGGCGAAAGAATTTGGGCTTACAATAGGAGCCCAATTTGAAAAATAACAACTCACCAAGTAAATACAAGTATGAGAGACGCGCTCCAGGGTTACTGGTCCCTCGTAAGTTTTGTAAATAACCAAGTAGAAAAAAAATAAACAAATAAATTAATAAGAAAGTAAATAAATAAGTTACTTTAAAAATCCGGTAAAAGACCAAAACCTTCTTTTGATAAAATTAAAGAAGAATGCGCCAAGCCGGGCCATGTGCCTCCTCTGTACACTCCCCGACCACATGCTCAAGACCTGCACACTGTTGTAGGGGTGAGCTTTCGTCCTCGCATGCCCAATAGGGGCCGAACCAACCATGCTAGGTTTGAAAATAATAATAATAATAGAAAATATTTTACTACATAATATTGTGCACGTTTATCGAAAAATACTTTAATAGAGGCAACCACAAACATTTATTTTCTTTCATAAAGCATATGCAGTATGCTTCACACAATTTGGAGCTCCGAGATACTTTCCTGCCGACTAAACTAAAATAAATCGGTGACCGACCTGGTTCGTCATCATTCGAGAACCAGCCAACTACTCTGTAGTTCTTGTGACTACAAGTAGCGAAAGTGTTCATTTCCTGGCTCTGACTCTCTTATGACTGGTTCACTGTCTGTATTTATCTTTCCTTGACAAACATAAGAGGACAGCCCCCTCCGGAGGTTCACGGTTATCGACACCGTGGGATCCCTAGGAATCTAAGCGTCTAGGTCCCATTCACTTTCAGGTCACAAATACAAATAAACGATGGGCACAGTATCTCAACATGCAAGTCTAGCCTCGGTTTTCACAATAAACAATTATCAGTTATGGAAACACGGATATCACGAGGCATCGACTAGTGAACAACTAAAAACGTACTTGCAGGCAACATATTATTATACTGGAGCATTCCACATATAGAAAAGCCTCTAACAAGGAAGGGATAGCTCACCCTACTTGGATATGGAGTGCTCGTCCACAATGAGATTCGTTCTCGACTTTCAATCATTTGTCCAAATCCAAGTGCATACGCTCGAATCCTTTGACAAAAACTAAATCCGATAAGTACTCAATTCATAACTCATTTTCTTAATTTCTTTTTGAGTTACCAATTTAACTTGAATCGATATTTAATGGTAACCATTCCCGAACAATTCACTTAATGTAGTAAACTCATTCGGGAGATGGTGATCACACTTCTTTACATGTTAAAATTTCGGTCAACCATTTTGACCTCAATTTATTTAGCTTCTAAACCTTAAGCAATTAAATAATAATTACCATTCCCGAATGAATTCACCTTTCAAACTCCTTTCGGGATATGGTGATTATACTTATTCTCTTAATATATTCCAAGTCAACCGGTTTGACCTTTCTTACTTAATCGTTAAATAATAGCAAATAAATAGTAATTACCATTCCCAAATGATCACATTCTTACAATAACTTCGGGATATGGCGACACTAGAATACTCCGATTTTTAACCTTATTTCATGAACATTAATCCAATATCCTAATTTGGCTCAAACAAATAAAATCCGCCATTTTCATTACCCATCTCCACTCAACATTTTCTTTCACAACAACGATTTAACTTGCAATTTACAACTTCTTTAAAGAGCTCACTGATTTAGCCATTCGCCTTATAACAATGACATTTTCCACATAACTGATCGCTCAAATACCATAACCAAATTTATATCACGCATACTCAATAAAACCATATTTCACATACTTCGTAAAACCATAACTTCAATCAGTACAATCAGTTCGTGTCCAAACAGATCCAAAAATACAGTCCTTTACCATTCTTCTTTTCCAGACTAGCAGTCGATTTAACATGGCTGTACTTCACCACCATCAACCATTCGAAGCTTTAGCAGAAAAACAATACAATCAACATTCAATACCCGACTAATTTCGCAACCAAGACAAAGTTCGGGAATCCTTACCAATCTCCAATATTAGTTGGGTTGAACCAACAGTTTCTCCCTCCTCCAAAATCTCCAAAACACCGATTCCATACTCCTCATAGATTTCAAATTAAGAAATCGAGTTAGGGACCAATCAAGATCAAAGCAGAAGTCTTAACTAAGAAGGAGGGATAAAAATCCAGCTTACCAGACAAAGAGGAGTAAGCTGGTGCCCATCACGGCCGCTCTCAGTGGTTCACGGGCCAGCGGTGGCGCATACGGTGGAGTCTGCCGGAGTTGGAGGTCGAAACTAGGGGGCTCTGGTCGATCGTGAGGTCCTGATTCTGTCCTCGGAGGTGACTTCGCTCATTTCGAACATGAGGTCAGAGAACGAAGGCATGCAGAGCCTCGAGTTCCAGCGAGCTCGTGCGGCGTTTTCTGGCGTTGGAGTTTGAGGCCATGGTTTGGTTTCTGCTTTCTAGGACTTGGTGCTTCGATTCATGGTAGTGGTGGTTGGAATCGATAGCTGGAAGTCAGAGGACTAGGGGAGGCAGCAACGTCGTAGCTTTGGTAGTCGCGGGTGGAGGCCGGAGGCAGTGCATGTCGACGGTGAGCCTCGAGTTAGGGTCAGTTTTGGGCGTTGCATCAATTTGTGGAGGCGGTGTGGTGAGATGGTGTTCTCCGGTGGTTGCAGAAGGAAGGAGAAGAGAGAGAGAGAGAGAGAGAGAGAGAGAGAGAGTGGGCGTTGCATCGATTTGTGGAGGCGGTGTGGTGAGGTGGCGTTCTCCGGTGGTTGCAGAAGGAAGGAGGAGAGAGAGAGAGAGAGAGAGAGAGAGAGAGAGAGAGAGAGAGAGAGAGAGAGAGAGAGAGAGAGAGAGAGAGAGAGAGAGAGAGAGAGAGAGAGAGAGAGAGCGAGAGGTCGAGGTTGATGCATGGCCTCGATTCCTCTTGGGTTTGGTTCGGATTTAGGTATTGAGTTGATTGGTGGTGGTGGTTTTGTGAGATGGTAGTCGGATGCTGTGTTTCCAGCGGTGGCAGAGAGGGAGGACGAGAGAGTGAGGTTAGGGGAGAAAGAGAGAGATGCTGCCGAGAGAGAGAGGAGAGTTTTGAGGTTTTAGAGTTTCTATTCCTATTTATACTAGTGTGTGAGAAATGTCAATTTTGCCCTTTTGATGAGTTACAAAACTCCTCTAGCTAACTGCTTTCGGTTTTGAGCTCGTAACTTTTCTTTAATTCGTTTTTCGTCGGAACTTCCTAAATTAATTCTTGACTTCGTCCTAGACCAAAAACTCAATTTCGTTAAAACCAAAAATTCAAATCTTCACTACAACTCAATTCGCCTTCCTTTCAAATTTGCTTCGATGATCTTTTGCTTCAATGAACTTCAGTAACCTTCTAGGCCCAAAAAGAAGGACTCTGGCCCACACTTAAATTATAAGGCCCAACTCGTGATCTCGATACCAAAATAATTTCCAAGATCGATTTCTTCACTTAAATCACCTTGAGAAAATCTTATTGGCGAAAAAATTACCTTCTAAAAATTAAATAAAATTTTCGGGGGCTCACAAACTCCTTCTCGGGGTCGGTCAGAAATTCAACGTATGCGGCGAAGGAGTCCAGACGACTCGCATTCACTTCACCGCCAACGACCACGGTCGCCTTCGGCGGAGCCTGTCTTGCCTTCTTCTGCTGGCGGGCCCCAATGGTCTAATTAGCAGCCTCTGCCTCTTCATCGGCGTCATTCTGCCATTGTTTCCTCTGCAGAATCGCTTGTGTCGCACCAGCGGCGACAGGCCTTGATGTCATCTGCGGCTCCAACCCCGCAATGGAACTTGGTTCCTTCGAGGGCACCACCCTCTCCCTTTGGGGCCCACGCCGATTGGCGGGCCCTCTCTCTATCGGCTGCATAGGAGCAACAGGGGCCTTGCTCCCTTCAACAGCCTTTTGCCCGTCACCATCCTCAACTAACGCCACGGTCTGGTCATCGGGAGGAAAATGCGAGTGGTGAGGCATTGGCATCACCACAAGAGTCTCAGACGGGCTCACCGCCAGTGTCTCTGGATCAACGACTGTTTGTTGCGCCGCCAGTGCAGCGGCATACAAGCTCTCCAAATAATTGTTAATCTTTGTGCGATCCATAGATTTGCCAAAGGCGTCGCGGCTCGCTTTTGTTACCCGGTAGATTCTCTACAACAAACACAATGAGTTGGCCTAGTACAAAGTGAGCTAGGGTTCAGACCAGCAGAAGCTCCTTACCAAGGGCGCGCGTCAAATGTTGATCGACCAGCAACTCCCAACCGGTGAGCAAACGAAGGTCCAGCAAGTTGCGATTCCGCCAGCAACTTTTAATCCTTGCCACACGACACTCTTCCTTGCGCGTCAGGTTAAAACGCAAGCCCGCTACACAGAAAAAACGAGGTAGTGGTTAGAACAAAATAGAAGAATTATCATACAAGCAAAACCAGCAACTCCGATCAGCGGAAGCTAGCCACAACCTCAGATAGGTTGGAACTCTGACTTAATCCTAAATGCCGGCGCCCCATCATTCGACCCCCCTTGATATTCCCATCCCGCGGTCGCAATGCAGAAGGTCCCCCGCCAAGGAGACATGGAATCCTTCAGATTTTTGACTAGCTTGGGCACCCTCTGGCGGCGGCTCAAGTTCACTTACCCGCTGCAATCTTGGCGCTTCACGTACACAAGCTCGTAGAAGTGAAGTACTTCCGCCATGGTCGGCCTTTCACATCCCGACAAACGCCAAAGCGAGTTCATCGCCATCAACAACCGCCACATGTTGGGACAAATTTGCCGAAACACGAGGTCGAACTCGCAAACCAAAATTTGGAGGTTTGGCAGTAGGGGAAACGTCACTCCCTGGAGGAAGATCGCCTCATGCACGGCAGCATGCCCTGCTGGCAAAATCGACGCCCTCTCATCCTTCATCGGCGGTCACAGCTTCACAACCCTAGGAAACAGAAACACCCGCTTTAGACTGTTGAAGGCGGCCACAGTCATCGGCCCTCCTCCCTGGTCAACTGGGGTACCGTCACAGAGGACCCAGGCTGACTCAATCTCTTCACGGCCAACCTCTTCCCCTCCAGGGGAACTGCTAGCGGCGTTTTTGCTCGCAAACCGCTCCTCACACCTATTACAGGCGACAGCTTCCTCCCCTGCCCTAGAATTCTCTGGACGCCCAGCATGACCCATTGCCACTTCCCAGGGTATGGTCTGTAGCGGCTCGATATCTAGCGAATCGGATAGTGAGGTTCTGCAGGGGCAGACGGACGCAACGAATCAATAAAAATCCTATCCACCACACTGAATGACACGTCAGACCAGGAATCCTCACTACTCGAGATCTCTACGACTCTAGCCATCACAAACCCTAAAACCCAAACCAGTTAGTTCCATCAAGATCTAAACCATCCCTATGTCAGATTTTAGTCAAGAACATCAACAACAACCATACCCAGAAAACCCAGAAAGGGCCAAACCAAGAACACATCGCATGTACATCCAAAACCCAGATTCAACAGTCTAGAATCTCCGTAAACCCCAACTTTATCAAACACCTAAACCCATCCCCAAAAGGCATCCTAGACCCTCAAAACACATTGGAAAATGACAAAGCTCGCTTTAAATGGCAAAAGCAAAAAACCGACAGAAACAATGAAACAGGAACAAGGTTCAGATCACCAACCTATAGAGATGGGAACTCTGGTGTGCTTGATGATGCTCGTCTTCGCTTCAGGAGGTCTCCGTCCTCCAAAGATTGGTAAGTTCACGCAAATTGCATAACTTTCTTCTCGGATCTCAGAGCAAAGCTTGAAGATGACGATACTGGTTCAAGGTACAAAGTGTTGAACCACTCAGTTTCCTCTCTTTTATGTCAACATCAAACCAATCTAGGTCGTCCGCTGCAAAAAGACATTGCACGACAGCCGTACACGTGCCCCACGATCACACTTACTCTTCAGATTAATCGAGGCGTCGCCTCGGTTACAAAATCCATAATTACTCGCATTAATGGCGAGGAGGCGGGTGTGCTGAGGAGACGTTATCCCACACGCTAACCCAATACAGGGTGGCCACGTGTCGGGAGTCGTCAGACGAAGCGTCTATCCGAAGTAACCGTCCTCAAGGCAGGTATACCAACCGTCAAGCGAGAGTCTCCGCTAAGCGCAACACCGCTAGCGGAACTTCTCCCTTTTCTTCTTGCATGCGAGAGTCTCCGCTAAGCGCAACACCGCTAGCGGAACTTCTCACTTTTCTTCTTACAAGCGAGAGTCCCCGCTAAGCGCAACTACTCTAGTGGAACGTCTCCCTTTTCTTCTTGCAAGCGAGAGTCTCCGCTAAGCCCAACACCGCCAGCGGAACTTCTCCCTTTTCTTCTTGCAAGCGAGAGTCTCCGCTAAGCACAACTCCGCTAGCGGAACTTCTCCCTCCTGCAAGCAAGACAGTCCACTGAACGGCAACCCGCCAGGTCCCCGTGACACTTCTTGTCACTTACTATCAGTGAAGGGACTTCCGCCAATGGAGATTCCCGAGGTAACGCCTAATTCTGACGACGACCACTACGCGGCGTTACAGTCAAACCTAAGATGACCTCCACATGGCGTCTCAGAAGCTACGTCCCTACGGGACAAGGGGACTTGTCAACAGTCTACGACGGCCCTGATCAGGCATGTTAACCCCCGCCACTCAGGTATCAAAGATTGGGCTCGCTACCCAACACCCTCTACTCCGCGCAGCTCCCCTCAACAAACAATACACCGACCAAACGGAGGTCTATCTTAGCCGGGGAGTGGGGGACTCCCTGGGAGGCCTAGCAGGGGCCCACCCGAAATGGTATAAAGCGTTCGCTCAGTAAGTCTATGGCTGACAACGCACTGACATTAATTATGTTCTTGCAAGTCTAGCGGAAGTAACACTTCAAACCGCTAGGCAATTCCCCAACCAAGATTGCCCTCCTTGATTGGGGACTTAGGGGACTTGTACTTACATGAGCATTTGCCAAGCATAATTAGCTAGAATGAGCCACGCTCATGCTATCTCTAGCGGTACCAACTACCACCAATGGTGTGGCCTACGGAAACACAGCCAAGTAGGCTACCTCCTGAGCCTCGGCTCATCCCTTGAAAATCGCTGATGCGCCACCACGCGTCGCGCCAAGATAGAATCAGAAGCTCCAGAAGCTGGGAACTGAGGCATATCAGTCCCACATCAAAAACAAGGAAGAGGTCAACCTCTTCCTCACCTATAAAAGGTTCTCTCATCTCTCCTCATTAATAACGCATTTACTACTTACCTATTGTTACTGTCAACATAAATACATTGACTAACTTAGGCATCGGAGAAGAGAAGACCGCCCAACGCGGTCTCCCTCTGACGCCCCTTTGTATTTTACTTGACAGGTAGCGGAAGTGTCAATTATATCACAAGTAGCGGTCCGCCCATCGGACCAGTGTTAACTAAGGTTTAGCCACCGCTAGATTTTAGACATTAACAGATAATATGTATGACCCCTATTCCTCCTCATCCCATTCTGATAATGGTTATGTTCCCTCTCCTACGGATGCTCCCAACTCTTCCATTTCAAATTCTAGTGATGAGTATGTTATGGTAGATGATTGCGCTAATGATAGTGATTTTGAATTGATTGATGGTGCTACGAGGGAAGAAAATGTACCTCGTGGCAATGTTGGAAATTCTTTAAATATGCATGATTTTAATTCAAAGGCGGATGGGAATCGGGGGGAATAAAATGTACCCCTGAAAATTGGAGTGGGTGATGTGGCTTTGCATACAAAAAGAAGAAATAAGGGGGTGGATAAGGAAGCCGGGGAGGAAGAAAATGTACTTCCCGGAGGTGCACAAGGAAGGAAGACTTCTTTATCTCATTCTACATCTTCAAAGTCTCGTGTGTCTACTTCTTCATCCGCACCACCTAAGCACGTTCACTTTGGGCCTACGACTACTATTGCATAATCTTCTAGTGATCATATGGGGAGTAATAAAGTGGAAGACTCTTCTAAAAGGAAGCGTCATGCTCAAAATTCGGCATCAAAGGGGAGAAATAAGGCGGAAGATTCTCATATGACTAGTGGAGGTCCTAAGAATAGGAGTACTCCGGTCTATTCTTCACTAGGGGATGCCGTGTTGGCTAGGGATCCTAGTGGGACCGTGAGCACCCTTAAGGGTCCTATGGGTAACTTGAAATTTACCCCATCATTAGTTTTCTCTCAAGAGCCAATTTTTCCATATCCTAATGTGAAGAGGATGCAAGACCTTAAGAAGAAGAAAGAGCGTCAAAATGTGGAGTTCATGGAATTGTTCAAGAAGGTGAATATTAATATTCCACTTTTGGATGCTATTAAGCAAGTACCCTCATATGCCAAGTACTTTAAGGAATTTTGCACAAACAAGAGAAGGTTTAAGGATGATGAAAATGTTTATCTTAGAGAGGAGGCCTTATCCGTAATTCAACGAAGGCTTCCCCCCTAAACTTGGAGATCCCGGATGCTTTATCGTCCCTTGTACCATTGGATTGAGAAATTTTGATAAGGCACTTCCAGATCTTGGAGTGAGTATCAATCTTATGCCTTATGAAGTCTACAAAACACTTGCTTTAAAGGACATTAAACCGGTCAAGATTAGGTTGCAAATGGCGGATCGAAGCTTGGTTTATTCGAGAGGAGTGGTAGAGGATGTCTTGGTGAAAATTGATGAAATATTGGTACCCACGTACCGACTTTGTGGTTTTAGATATGGAGCCTTTGAGTAGTGATTGTGAGGAGCTTCCCATTATTTTGGGACGGGCTTTCATGGCAACCGCCGCCGACACTAAGATTGATGTTCAAAAGAGAATCTTAACTATGACGGTGTTTGATACTACTATTGGGTTTCGAATCTTTGATGTCATGAAGAGTTCAATGTATCTCAAAGATTGTTTTCGGGTAGAGACGGTGGATGTACGTAATTGATGATCTTGTTGAGGAGTCTTTCATTACCTCATCACATGCTAAGGATCCATTTGAGGCCTTTATAGATCACCATAGCTTGAGATTTGTTGGTGATGACATTATGGAGGACGTGAATCACATGGAGACTATAATGCCATTTCAAAAGGCATACAAGCCCAAGATAGTGCCTTTGCCTCCTATTACTACTAGAGTGGTACCTTTTCTTGAGAGTCCACCTACACTTGAGTTGAAGCCCTTGCTGCCCACATTGCAATATGTTTTTCTTGGAGACAATGATAACCTTCCCGCTATTATTTCATCAAAGCCTAGTGAGTTAGAGGAAGGGAAGCTTCTTGGAGTTTTGAAGGAGCACAAGAATGCCTTAGGGTGGACAATTGCTGACATTAAGGGCATTTTTCCTTCTAAGTGTATGCATCGTATTCATTTAGAGGACTCAAAACCGGTGCGAGATGCTCAAAGGAGGTTGAATCCTCCGATGATGGAGGTGGTAAAACCCGAGGTGCTTAAGTTACTTGATGTGGTGTGATCTATCCGATTAGTGGTTCAAAGTGGATTTCGCTGGTGCAAGTTGTTCCTAAGAAAGGTAGAGTAACTGTTGTGACAAATGAAAAAGGAGAAGAGGTAGGTACAAACCGAGTGGCCTGTATGTATTGATTATCGGAAGTTGAATGCCACTACCCAAAAAGATCATTTTCCCTTACCCTTTATTGACATGATGTTGGATCATTTATCGAGGCGCTTTCATTATTGCTTTTTGGATGGGTGCTCCGGGTACAACCAAATAGCGATCGCCCCCGAGGACCAAGATAAGACCACTTTTACTTGCCCATTCGACACATTTGCTTATAGGAGAATGTCTTTCGGTCTTTGCAATGCCCCCGCCACATTTCAAAGGTTGATGATGTGACCGAAAAATTTATGAAGGTGTTTATGGATGATTTTAGCATACATGGAGATAGTTTCGACGATTGTCTTGCCCATTTATCTCTTGTACTTGCAAGATGTGAGCAGACCAATTTGGTCTTGAATTGGGAGAAATGCCATTTCATGGTAGATGAGGGGATTGTATTAGGGCATGTTGTTTTCTCAAGAGGTATTGAGGTTGACAAGGTGAAAATTGACTTGATTGCACGTTTGCCACCTCTGTTTAGTGTGAAGGGTGTGAGGAGTTTTCTGGGACATGCTGGATTTTATCAACAGTTTATTGAGAATTTTTCCTTAATCTCTAAATCTTTATGTGATCTCTTGGTGAAAGATTCTAAATTTGAGTTCACCTCCGATTCCCTACATGCCTTTGAGTTGCTTAAGGACAGGTTGACACAAGCACCTATTATTGTTGCTCCCGATTGGTCACTCCCATTTGAAATTATGTGTGATGCATCGGACTTTGCCTTGGGAGTCGTGCTTCGTCAAAAGAGAGAAAAGCACTTACATGCTATATATTATGCTAATAGGACTTTGAATGAGGCTCAAATGAACTACACTACTACCGAGAAGGAACTACTAGAGGTGATTTTTGCTCTTGAAAAGTTTAGAGGCTATCTCTTGGGTTCAAAGGTGATAGTCCATACAGATCATGCGGCATTGAGATATTTGTTGAGCAAAAAGGATGTCAAGCCCCGTTTGATTTGTTGGGTGCTATTACTCCAAGAGTTTGATTTAGAGATTAAGGATAAGCCAGGTCGGGAAAATCTTGTTGCAGATCATTTGTCTAGACTTGAACATGGTGGAGATTCTTTTGATATACCATTGGTTGAGCTTTTTCCTTATGAATACCTATTCCATGTTGATATTGAGACTCCTTGGTTTGCAGACTTTGTGAATTATTGGGCTAGCAATTGTACTTTCATTCCGGATCACTATGATGCACATTCTAAAAAGAAGTTTCTTCGTGATGCTCGGTCTTATATTTAGGACAACCCGTACTTGTAGAAGGTGGGCAAAGACCAAGTGATTAGATGTTGTATTCCTCAATGGGAAGTCCCAAAGATTATTTCATTGTGCCACTCATCTTTATGTAGAGGTCATTTTGGTGGGAGGAGGACAGCTTTCAAGATCCTTCAATCCGGTTTCTTTTGGCCTACTTAGTTTCGAGATTGACATAGTTTTGTTCTTGAATATGATAGATGCCAAAGGACCGGGAATATATCCTCCAAAGACCAAATGCCTCTCACTAACATTATGGGAGTTGAGATTTTTGATTGTTGATGCATTGATTTTATGGGACCATTCCCGAAGTCTCATGGGAATGAATATATCATAGTTGCGGTTGATTATGTTTCAAAGTGGGTTGAAGCTAAGGCCACAAGGAAGAATGATTCCAAGGTAGTCACCAAGTTCTTAAAAGAGCACATTTTCTCTTGATTTGGGACTCCTAGGATTATCATTAGTGATGGTGGGACACATTTTATCAACCGGACTTTTGATGCCTTGTTGAAGAAATACGAGGTCAAGCATAAGGTTGCCACACCTTACCATCCTCAAACCTCTGGTCAAGTGGAGTGGTCAAATAGGGAGATTAAACAAATATTAGAAAAGACGATAAACTCTTCTAGAAAGGATTGGGCCATTAAACTTGATGATGCTTTATGGGCCTATCTGACTGCATATAAGACTCTTATTGGCATGTCTCCCTTCCGTTTATGCTATGGAAAGAATTTTCACCTTCCGGTCGAGCTTGAGCACAAAGCTATGTGGGCTATCAAATTTTTTAATTTTGACTTGGAAGCAAGTGGTGAGAAGCGGAAGCTTGATCTTTGTGATTTGGAGGAGATTCGGGAAGAGGCATATGAAAGTGCCAAATTGTTTAAGGAGAAGACCAAGGTGATACATGATCGACACTTGGTGAATAAGACATTTCTTCCCAAGCAAAAAGTTCTCCTATACAATTCTAGGCTCAAGTTATTTCCTGGGAAGTTGAGGTCTAGGTGGAGCGGTCCTTTTGGAAGTAGTTGAAGTTTTCCTACATGGTGCTATAGCAATCAAGAACCTTCATGGTGGGAAACCTTTCAAGGTAAATGGTCACCAATTGAAGCCCTATATGGACTCTACCTTTGACTCTCAAGAGAAGGTGATCACCCTCCAAGATGTTCCTTGACTTACTCTCTTGACATATGGACCGGCAATAAAGTCCTTAAACAAAGCGCTCGCTAGGGAGGCAACCCTAGCATTACTTGTGATGTTTACTTTCCTTGTTAATAGTGGTGGTAGGTAGTTTAGTTTCTTGTTATTTTTGGGAGGTTGGGAAGTGGTTGGAATTTGGAGAATATGGAGATATTTTGCATGGAGGATGACTTTGGGTCATGAATTGATGGGATCAAGGCTATGAGCTTAATAGAGGACCCTTGTCTTTATTCGTTGGTGGTGGCTATTGTGTGACACATTGCTCTAGGACATTCTATGTTCTAAGTGAAGTTGATATTTTCATGAGCACATTGAGCTATTATGGAGCATATGTTAAGAAAGTCAAGGCCTTGCGCCTTGAGGTTGGTGTCTCATATTAGTCTTCTTCAAAGGTCGTGAGCAATGAAGGGTCGCCATAGGGGGTTTCCATATCTTTTCTCCACAATTAGTTTAGTATATTTGTGTAGGTTTTTCTTGTGCCTTCGCCCGGACTTCACTCTCATGCCTAATTCCGACTTGGATTTAGCTTTCGAGCTCACTTGACAATGTTAGTTTTAAGTGTGGGGGTGAGGGCTTAGGCGCCCTATTAAAAATAAAAAAAACTTTTGCTTTTTTAGATAGTTTTTTGTAATTAGAATTTAGTGGTTAATATATGCCTTTTCCAACCCCATGACGAGTCATGGACTTAGCTTGTTGTGATTGTGAATAGATTAAGCATGATCTAGGACTTTGAATTTGTTTTGTGATTAAGTATATATGTGATCTATGCTTGACTATATGTGTGCACATAGCCTATGGTTAGGTTGGTTCATCATAATTAGAGAAGCATATAGATGATTTGATTAACTTGCATGCCCTTATTTGTGAGCTTTTGTGCCTATATCTATAGTGTATGCATTGTTCATTCACTTATTCTTTCATGTGGGTATAATTTCAAGACATTGCATATCTAGAACTTGCTTGAGACCTCTCGAGGCTACTTTTAGCTTACGACATTATGGAAAGGACTGAGGCATATGGCTTAATACCATCGTTGCCAAAGAAACATGCACCCAAAGATATTTACCAATAGATTGCCACTTTGAGCCTATTTATATATTTAGCCTTTTTGTTCATTAGCACCACAAATCCCTACCTAGCCTAAACACTTTTATCCTACCTTTCTATGGTAGTTGGTGAAGCGATTCGAGAGAATGACTTTATGTTTGAGTGATTCAAAAGAAAGAAAAAAGTCAAAAATGTGAGATTAGAAAAGAATAAGTGTGGGGGTGAGCGATTTTGTTTAGACAAGAAAGTTTCGAAAAAGAAAAAAAAAAGTTGTTTGAAAAAGAAAAAGAAAAAAAAGAAAAAGGGTGAAAAAAAGAAAAAAGAAAGAGAAAATCAAATAGAAGAAAATCCAAAAAATATAAAGAAAGTAAAGTACTGTACATAGTGTAGTGTGGGTTGTACTTTAGGATTACAGTGAGTGACTTAGCATTTGAAAGCAAAAGTCTATTATCTCTACAAGAGAGAGTCGCTTCACGAGGTTCTATGGACTTTACATTTCCTTATCCTTCTTTTCTATTAGCCGCTTGTCCTTAGCCCCATTACAATCAAATAAAAGACCTCTTGATCTTGAATGTATGTTGTGAGCTACCTAGCGGAGATGAGATCGAAAAGCAAGCATATGGCGGCATGTGTTGTGAAATTGCTTTTGAGTGAAATACATGTAACCCTAAACACTTGAGCGGTAATATTTAGTGAACCTTTGTGAGCTTAGTAAGTTATATCGGGTATTCTATGTGCCTATTTGATTATGGTGGATTGATTTGACAAATGACCAACACATGCATATACTTGAGCATTTCTCACATGTGCATCTTAATTGCCTTAGAAATTCATAAATCCTATGTTGTGCTTTGTCGACTTCATGCTCATATACATAATTAATTCTCTGAGGGTTATGGTTGGAAAGGCTAATACCGAGCTTTCCTTATGTTTGAGCATATATGTTTGTGAGTTATTAGATTTTCGGATCATATCTCATTTAGTTTGCTTGAGGACAAGCAAAGTTCAAGTGTAGGGGTGTGATTACACTCATTTTTATGCATGTAATCGTATCTAAAACACTAGAAATAAGTCAATCCTCATGTCAATTAATATGTAATTAATCCATTTTTCTTGTTTTGTAAAAAATAAGCGGAATTGTGCGGATACAAGAGAAAATAGTGCGAAATTGGAGCAAATTGGAGTTTCCGACAAAAGGAAGAAATAGTCAATGTGGGTCAACCGTGGTCAACTCCATCAAGGAAGTGGAATTCAATTGCCTCTGAGAGTATGTGTGGAAGTGCACGGCGACGAGAGAAGAAAGAAGACGGAATAGAAGAAGAAAGGAAAAAATGGAGAGCAGAAAAGAAAAGGAAAAGAAAAAAAATTCATGACGTCATGCTGACATCATCATGACGTGAGCCTTTAGCATAATTGAACATGCATGGCTGTTCTTCCTTTTTCTTCTTTCCTCCATTCTTGTGGTGCCACGTGGCACTTATACCTTCTCTCTCTCTCTCTCTCTCTCTCTAGCCACACACATAACAATTATCCCATTTCAATTATCCTTCATCCTCTCTAGAAACACATACACCAGACCACTACCATTAATTCCAATTCCATTCTCTCTTCCCCTTCACCGAGACCACACTAACCTATAATTAAATTCCAACCCCATCTTTCTTTCTCAGCAAAAACCACCCCACCTCTCCACAATCCCATTCTCTCCATTTTTTCCCTTCTTGCCAAGAACCACACCACCTCACCAAACTTCCATTCTCTCCATTTTTCCTTCCTGCCAAGAACACCACAAGACCACTACCACAATTTCCATTCTCTCTCCTTCTCTATCACTTCTCTACACCAAATCTCATCAATTTTGCCAAGATTTGAGGAGGATTCAAATGGGGAATCACTCTAAGCATCAAAGGCTTCATCTCCATCAAGATTTAGACTTGGGTAAAAGTGGGAGGTTATAAATCAAGACTTGTTATTTTTGCTCTATAGCAATTGTGACTTGTTCTTGTGACTTTCCACTTCTCTTCACCTTTTCCCTCTTAAATTGATGTATACGAAATTGATGCTATTTTGATCATGGGTAGTGAATAGAATTTTTGTTGGGGGCTAGGGTTGTGTGCTCTAGCCCAAATTTTATGTAAAAGATGCCTATTTTAATGGATTGATGCAATTTATTTTATTGGATGCTTATATCAATTTTTGTTGGGTTGAAATGCATGTCTAGGAGCCTAGTCAACTCTAGGGTATGTATTTTGAGCATGTCTAGGACGGAATTAGAGGCTTGACCCCCACTAATTCCTAAGCTCGAACCCTTAATTTGGTATTGTAGGAAATTTTTTTTTTTTTTTGAATGAAGAGATGGTGCAGCTGCCCTCAATCCTTGATTAATGAAACTGTTGAATACAAGGGGGGACATTGAGCTTGAACCCCTGATTACAATAAGCAACTAGAGTATGTCCCGAAATAATATCAGGAATCTATACAAAATACTTGTATTCTAACAAGCACCAACTAGCAAAGAGTGCTCTACTGGCTACTCCATTTGCTTTGACATAGCAGTGAAATAATGGAAAGTAACTCGATATGTAACCCAATTGGTATTGTAGGGGTTATAAGCATGGTGATTTACACCCGCCGTGTGATTGCGAGGGTGAATCGCTTAGTGGTCTAATTCTTGAGCTTTATGCCAATTAGAGCGACTTAGACACCCTTGAACCGGTTGTAGCTCTCTCTAATTGAGTTTGTGTGACCCTTGAAATGGCACATTAATACCGTAATTGAAAATATATGGTCCTTGAGCCTTGAACTGCCTTGGATACGACTACCGCCTAATTAAGAATTTTACATCTACGTTAGATAGCTTCCGACACATAGGATTTGGGTGAAGGAACCTCCCTAGCACCCAACACTCTCTTGTCTGGAATTTTTCGCAAATTACTTTATCATTGCATTTTCATTTTTAGCAATTTGTTATTTTTGGTTCTCATATTTAGTTTCAGTCTTCACAATCAAAAATCACAATTTCGGATACTTGGTAATAGGATAATTTGTATTTGTGCTTAGTTGTCCGTAACCAAGTAGGGTTCCCTATTCCCTAGGGTACTATTCTTGGAGCTTAATTTATTTGTCCTAAACTTGCTGACCGTGTCGTATTACACGTGAGGCGCTAGTATATACACCGAATCACCAACTGAAGTTGGGTCAGCTACCTAAATCTGGGACCAAAACCAACCATTAAACGTTGGTTATCGAAAGTTTGGGACACTGAACTTGTCGGTTGGGCTTGGTCAGTTTGGACCTGAAACCGAGATTTTATTGGGCTCGATTTCATCTAAATTTGATTGTTGACAGCCCATTTGAATTGTGTTTTTATCTGTTTTCTAAACCATTTCAAGCCTTTATTTGTCAATCTCTTAATAAAACCCATTACAAGATTAAGCTATCAATGATAAAAGCTTAAAATATTAAGCCATATTCTACTTAGAATATAGAAGTTACAGAAGTTAATAGAACGTAAGAAATTATCCCAAAGAAATTATACCAATACATAATGCAAGAAATGCAAAGTTATTAGAAAAGTAGAGAAAGCAAAGCAAAGCAGTTTTCCAGCACTTTGTTGATGGCTATTTTTGCAGAACACAACAGTCTTCAGTCTTCACTTTTCAATCCTTGAACTGGTTTTGGGACTTGCTTGTGCAGAAGTAGGGTTGGGGAATCATGACTCCAAGTCTTGATAAATACCATTCACTGCAATATATAATAAACACAGTAGATTAGCATAACACATGAGTGCAAAATTATTTTCGATAGCAAGATATATTTAACATTAATTCCCTTTCTTTTAATGTCAAAAGCAAACATTAAAACACTTTCATTAGGTGAATGTGTAGGTCATGATCTCTACTATTAAATCATAACAAATAACCAAATCTCATTCACAATATCTCTCAGTGAAAGAGTATACTCAAAAGCATCTTATAATCTCAGGTCATATTGCCTTCATATTCTCTCAGTAAAAGATTCAACAAAGCACAACTAAATCGAAACTCAACCAACAAAGCTAAAGCTTACTGACCTCTAAACTATCAATCTGCATAATTTTTGTTTGTAACTTTGTGTGAGGGTGACTTTGTGATTTAGACTTTTTGCAACAAGACCCTCTTGATTAAGCGAGACTAGGCCAAAAATTGTTCAAAGGTTGGACCTGAGAACAACTTCGTTGTAACCCGCTATATGATAACAGCAGCGATGGGACCAGATGATAACAACAGTGATTAGAGCTAATTTTCACTCAAACAGGACTTATAGGTAGATATGGTGTGGGAGCTAGATGCCTAGGAGTTTAGCAGAGAGAGAGAGTTCCAGCAATGGCATGATTTCTGGGTTTTGGGTTAAGGTTGATTGGGATGAATTGATGGCTACGGATTCAAAGATAGAGCTTGATCTCTTGCTTGATGTTTCTGGGTTGTTGTGGCTTGCTTCCAACGGTGATGAACCCGGTTTTTATAGTGGAGATAGAAGGGGAAGATTCGTGCTAAGAACTGGGGGTTTTGAAGTGGTATTCTTAGTTTTTGTGGGATAATCCTAAAGCTTTCAACTTTTGTTTTCTCCACGAAACCAAAAGGGTGAAAGCTAGGTCTTGCTATGAGAGTGAAGGCCGATGGTATAGGCACAGGGAGGTGAAGATCCCAGATTTTGTGCCGCTGTGATCTTTGAGGGATTCTAATCCCTTATTTTCTGCTATTGTAAATTGTAATCACAAAGTTTGAGGGCTATTGGAAATTGAAACGGGATTGATGGGTATATGAATCAAAAAGCTTCTCCATGGATTCTGGGATTCTTGCCGAAAATGGTGAAGTACCAATCCTAGTAGCAATTTTGATAGAACGACATTCTGGTTTGGGGAAGAAGATGGTTTCAATGGGCTTGGGCTAGAGGCTGTTGTAATGGGCTTTTGGTAAGGAGGTAATTCTAATGGGCTTTGAGTTTCGCTGGGCCTGCTTTCTTCTCTCTACTAGCCTTTGTTAAGATTCTAGACCCTCAAGCATGAATTTTGGTCCCCAAGCCCAAAATTGCCAATGGGCTTAACAATAGGCGTCACATAATCCATTACCGTCCACACCGCATCCCTCCGTATAAGCCCCAAATGTAGCTTGGGTCTACGCGTATCGCATGGTAAATAAGCGTGTTAGCTCATTTGAAAATACATGTCAATCATTTGAGTATTTGGGCTCTCGCATCGTTTGCTAAATAGCACTACTAGAATTCTGGCCTTAGACATCACGTCATTTAAATAAGTCCAGATTTCACACGATGTAAAAAATCATTCTAACATCGGTTTCTGAAAATTCGATTTCTATTTGTATATTTAACATCAGTTTATGTCTATACTTTCATTCGAAAATTTTTAAAATGGCGGAGAGACAAAGTTAAAAAATTTCGCGTAGGCGGGGAACAAAATTGAACATAATCAGTTTCCAACTTTACCTCACCCACTGACCCATTTTCTCCGCTCTTCCCCGAAACCCTCTCTCTCTCTCTCTCTCCCCCTCACCCCCATATTCTTTGTGGCTCATCTCGAAGGTGGACTGAACGGAACTATGTGACCTTGCTTCTAGTCGTGACCGGAGGACGTGCAGTCTGCCGTTGACTCGTCGGAGGAAGGCGAAGAAGATGGTGGCTGCGGTGAGTCCACCTTGGTGGTCGGAGATCGATGACGGAGGAAAGAGTCTTCCAGATCCAGTTTCTCTCTCCTCCATCTCTCTCTATGGAAAGGAGGTTGATTTTCTTTAATTTTGATTCTATGTAGTTTCCGGGTTTCGTTTTGTTTCCCAATTTGTCGATTAAGTTTCATCGGGTTGTATATATGTTCTTGTTGATAATGTTTAATGGTGTTTTTTTTTTTTTTTTTTGTGCGCATATGCTTCAGACCTTGGTTGGATTGCATTCTAACAAATTGGAGTCACCCGAGCTGAAGACCCGCATTGAGGCTTTAACAGAAATACAGGTTGGTCTTCTTTTAAGATTTATCTTTCTTAGCTTTAAGTTTATTCTGAACTTTCTGAGCCTAATTCTAAATTTGAAAGTGTAATTTATATAACACCTTTGAGAATAAACTGGTGGATCAGCACTACTGGCATTGTGTTCATCCATATAGCTTAGGAGTACCCATTCCCATTGTTCTTTTTGCAGGGCCAACTCAAGGTCCTGGAAACAAAATCTTTTTGAGGAGAGAGCTGCACTGAAAGCTAAACAGAAGCGTTTGCAAGGTACCTCCTCCAAAGTCGAATCTTAGTAGCTCATGAACTATACTTGAGCATTATGTTGACTTGTGTCTTTAATGCAGAAGAGAGGCATAACTTTAGGCTTTATACACTGAAAAATAATGAAGTGCTTGCTAAGGAGGTACCGATTATATGCCATATCTTGTACTCAACCTTTTTGAATGTATTGTGGGGATATATGATCATCTGTTTCCTTGAATAGATCACAGCGCATGATGAAGAGGCTTTCATGAGCTTTGATGTGTTTGTTGACAGGCCACAGACGTCCTAAGTCAGATGCACCGGGGTTATGACATTTTGTAAGGAAGTACAGCTTTTTGAAACAATGATTTCGATGAATTGGTTAATTGTGAATTTTGCTCAGTCTAATCACAGCTAACTACTCACGAGACAGCATATTAGAGTGCACTAGATTCAGCCTTTATTTATGTCTAGGACTTGTGAAGTTGTAATTGAGAGTGCAGGGAAGGAATCTAACATAATTAGAGTCTATAGAGATGAAAAAGGCCAACGTTGATTAGAGAATGCTTGAATAAGAATAACATAGATTGAGTATAAACAAATGTCCATCAGATTCTGTCATGTTATGACATGTGTAGTTCATATTTGATAATTCATGAGAAGCTACATATCATCTCTTTCAAATATAAATCCAATGACATGTTTCTGGTGCCATGTACAGTTCAACAATTCGAGATGAAATCATCCACCAATGGCACCAAGTGAATGGGAAAAAGGTAATACATATATGTATGATGTATCTGATTTATATTTTTGGCAGATTGTGCTTTTTTTTTTTTGTCTCAAGGAAAGTTTCTTTTGTCAAGTAAACTTTTCCAGCAGCGAGAAATAGAGATTGTTTGCAATATTTGGTTAGTTCTGATGTCGTCACTATATAATTAAAATTCCAGTTTGGTTTTTACAAAAGCTACTGCATGATAAACTTAAATTGTTTGGGTAAATATATTAGAGATAAATTCTTACAAAAAAATAATTAAGCCTAATGATTAAGTATTCTTTCCAAAATTCCCATAATTCATGCATGTACGTAGGGCATCAGGATCTACTGAAAACAATATTTTTAAGAGAGAGAGCTGTGTTGGAAGGAAAATATCAGAAGCTTTACGAACCTCTCTACAAAAATGTATGCACTCAAGTCATATAGTAGTAGGCACCCTGGCATTCGGTAATGATGTATTCGTGGCTGATTTATGACTATTATACGAATGATTAGCTTATTGTTATCTCTTTCATCTCTTTTTCCTAAAATTGAATTGCATTGATCTATTTCACAGCTATGCAGGAAGCTGAAGGTACAGTATTGGTGGTTCATTTAGTAACTGTTTGTTCTTTGACAATGAGAATTTATTTGTTGTTGCTTTAGACAAATTGCAGGGAAAGAACTGTCCTGTTTCTGGCTGAATGCAATGAAGAACAATGACATGCTATCCGAGGAGGTGGGGGCTTATTTGTGCATTACCTTATCTCATATTTAATGTTTACCAGCCCCACCGATTGTTCCCATGTTATTTTGGAGACTTCAATCTTGTTCTTTTCTGTTGTTGTATATGGAGAAGTTTAGGCTATATATATGTCCCCTTCTTCTTACTCTTTGTATTTGTTTTTTCAAAAATAGTATTAATGAGAATTTTCTTTTGGTTACAACTTGTATTCTCATTGTGATATTTTTCTAGTGAAAAAAACTGATTTATGCACGTAGGGAGAAAATCACCATTAAACTAGAAATTGAAGCAAAAAGAATGAAAAGACAACAACATGAGATAATAAACTGATGTTATAAATGACTAAGAACATCGTTCTATAATAGCAGATTGTAAACTGATGTTAGTAAAGAAAATGTACATCGGTTCCTTTAAAGGAAGAGATGTGTAGAAGCATTTTAAAAATCGGTTGTTTAAAGGAAAGCGATGTGTGGAGTCATTTTAAACATCGGTTGCTTAAAAGGGAAGCGATGTGCAGATGCATTTTTAACATCGGCTAACAACCGATGTTTGGGTTTTCATGATCTTTAACATCACCACTAAGACATCGGACAATTTTTTTTTTAACATCGGTTTCTGGCCGATGTCTAAGGCAAAAATTCTAGCAGTGTAGAGAGCTTCCTTTTGACGTGAAATGGGCTTGCTCGAAGGCCCAATTAGGTTACGAGGTTGATGACTCGTCCCCTTTGCCTGTCACTCGTTAAATTTGAACTTGTGGAAATTTGGGTATCAACACTTTGTACTATGTGTTCTTCAATCTTCACTATTCGCACAATCCACCGAATTTATTCATCTTACTCATGTAGAAGCCTACCAAATCAATAGACCATATTATAGGTGAAGATATGATGTTAGAAATCGGGTTTCTGTACACGACAATGGGTCCATTCTAAATTTTGGTGAATGTACTTTCGAAACTATCAAAACGGTACATGACTTTCAAATCTCGACCTAATTTTAGTACATGCAATTACATGCTTAGTTAATTAATGTGTTTTCTGTCAAATTTTGAAGGGTAAATCCGTATTTTCAAGACTGATAAAAAATAAAATAAAAAAATTGTTCAAGTATATCTAAATTGTGTGTCTGGCCTAAACTCTAGTTACTTATCTGAGTTGTAATTGGGCTTGTCTTATAGATATTCTCATAGATATCTTCGTAGATATCCAATTAATTGTACAATTATGTTTCCTTGTAACACACTGATTCTTTGCTTATAATCCTCTTGTTAATGTTTGTGACCGAGGGGTCTACTTAACGTTTAGAGAAAGGGAGAGTGAGAGAGAGAAGACACAAGAAATATAGTGGTTCGTCTCCTACCTTAGCGGGAGACTACATCCACTTGAATGTTTAACTATGTGTGTTGGGCCTTACGGCCCAAGGGGATTACATGAGTTGTAATGGGATGGATCTTAAGTGGGAGGAGGGGTCCCTTTTATAGGTAAGGGAACCCCTCTCCTTTACATGTTTTCCAATATAGGATGCAAAAGATAACTATTCTAGTGTAGAAAGGATTATTATGGAGGCAACTTGGCAAGGTTGGGAAGGTGGCTTCCCGGCGAGGTATTGGCCGCTTCCGACTTAGGCCTTGTGTTCAGCGGAGATTCGGAGCTCAGCAGAGATTCGGAGCTCAGCGGAGACCTGGAGTTCAGCGGAGACTTGGCGCTGGCACTGCGGTGATGCTTAGCGGAGGCTAACCAGCGGTTGATTGCTGGTGTCTAGTGGTCGCGACTCTTGAGCTGGCCATTGGTGTTAGCGGTTGGTGCTGACCAAAGGTTTGTGTTGGCGGTTTGCGATGTTGAAACACAGTGAGGGTGCGTGGGTAGAATGTTTGAGTGATGGGTGTATTGAGCAAATCCTTGCTCCATGGCCGGGTGTGAAGAGTAGTTGACTCTAAAGGATTGAATGATCCAACCCAACGTTGATGGTAGGGCTGTCAATTCCAACACGACTCGAAACCCGCACGATTAAAAAGCGGGTCGGTGGTGGGTCAACCCACCATGACCCATTTAATAAATGGGTCGGCCACGGGTCAACCCGCCAACATGAAATGAACCCGTATAACCCGATTGTACTATGTTTCTTCTTGAAATTTTGGACGTTCGGAGTATTTGATCATAGGATTAGACAATTATAAATATTTCACTTTTTAATTATTTATGAATTATATATAATTATTTATATTTTTCGTCTTGTGGAGTTTTTAGTGAATTTAATCAATTTATGCATTTTTTTCAGTTAAATGGGTCTCATTGTTAACGCTTAAATGAGTTATTTTGTCTAACAAGACACAACCTATTTATTAAATGGGTTAAGCGGGTTGGAAACGGGTAACCCGTTTAATAAATAGGTTGGGTTTGGGTTTAAACTTTTGACACGATTATTAAATGGGTTGGGTTTGGGTTTATATCTTGCTACACGACAAATATCTTGACCCGACACGAACCTAACTCGACACGACCCATTGACAGCCTTAGTTGATGGTGATGGATTCTGTCAGCAGAGGCTACTGGCATGTTGGTGGTGATGAGCGAAGTGAACGCTGACAGAGTCTTGATGCTCAGTGGAGGTTTGTCCTGCTAGAGGTTGGCAATTGTCCGTTGGCACTTGTTGCTGGCGGTGATCTGTTGGCATTGCCGCTGGCTTGCTGAAGCTGGCGGTGATCTACTGGTGCTAGAGGTATCAAAGATTATGCTAGCGGAGGATGGCTTGCTAGCGGTGTACACTAGAGGCGTACAGTCCAGCGGTGCCCAGTCTAGCGGTGTACGGGTTTATGCTATGCGCTGGGCCTTGGCAGACTATCCTTGGCGGATGCTGTCGGCGCTGGTAGTTGACGCTTAAAGAGGAGATAGATGCCTTGACGCTGATGATGATTGAAGAATGGTCATGAGTGCCCAGAAAAGTTTTCTGGGTGCCTAGACTAAATGCTTTTAGCTTCACGGGCAGTAAGGATTTGTAAGGCTTGACTGAAGCTTGATGGGCGGCTAGAGACACGGGTCGCCAGAGGCAAGATGGCGTCAGCTTCTTGACATATCAACGAAGAAGGTTGTGATGTAAGGATGCTCAAAGACAAGATGAGATCCCCCCAAAATCTTTTTTTTTTTTTTTTTGTGGTGCAATGTTGACCGGATTTGACTTAGCGTTGACCAAAAATGAGTTAGCGTTGACCGACTTGGCAGATGGCACAAGTTGCCGCTAAAAAGGTTGAGTAGCGGTGACTAAAATTGGGCATAAGTTGCCACCCAGAATATCAATTATATAACTCAAAGAAAAATCATTTTAAGCTTCGTTAAGATGACTTAACTCAGTGGTAAGTGACAAAGCCTTTGTATCAGCTTCCCACAGATGGCGCCAATGTTAATGTTTGTGACCGAATGGTCTATTTAACGTTTAGAGAAAGGGAGAGTGAGAAAGAGAAGACACAAGAAGTACAGTGGTTCGTCTCCCGCCTTAGCGGGAGACTACGTCCACTTGAATGTTTAATTATGTGTGTTGGGCATTGCGTCCCAAGGGGATTACATGAGTTGTAATGGGATGGATCTTAAGTGGGAGGAGGGGTCCCTTTTATAGGTAAGGGAACCCCTCTCCTTTACATGTTTTCCAATGTGGGATGCAAATTAAAGATAACTATTCTAGTGTAGAAAGGCTTATTATGGAGGTAACTTGGCAAAGCCGGGAAGGTATTGCCACTTTCGACTACCGTGGCGTAGCTTGGACATCGGGCTAAGGGATGCATGCCGCGGTTGGGTCCCACCATGGATTGTGGGCCCCCCAAAGAGGGTGTTACATATGCTTGGTGACATAGTAAATCCTCCATAATAGTGGAGGTATGTACACCTCTATATAAAGAGGACCCTATTATCAATGAAAGCACAACTTAATTCTCTCCCAATTTCAGTTTTTCTAAAACACGTTATCAGAATGAAGCCCTAACCCTGAAACCCTAAAATCATAACCTTCAAACCCTAGCTACCTCCACCGCACACCTTAAAGCCCTCGATCCCAGGAGTCCAGAACCGGAGGCGAAAAACCACTGAACCGGCTACCTGAAAGATTGAACCGGCCGGGTTAGCCTTGCCAGCGCACAGCCTCGTCTACCTCCGCGCACGCCCCTGCGCCTTCTTGTTGACCCCTGTGCTGCTGTCAGCCTCGCTTTCCTTCTCATTAGCCTCATTTTGCTCAGCAGCCTCGCCTGCACGATTAGCCTCGCTCGCCCAGCCTTACATGTCAGCGCCCTCGCGCAACCCTACAGTGTAGCACGTACCGCAGTAGCGTGCTAGCTTCACCAGTGCTACGTCAGCCTCGCCTCGCCTCGTCAGATTAGCCTCGCTACCCTGCCAACGCAAGCACAGCAGCGCAGGCCAGCAGCTCCCCGCGCATGCGTAGCGCACAGCCCCAAGCACGCTAACCTCACTAGCCCTCGGTAGCAAATAGTCTCGCTTGCACGAATAACACACGCATAACCCATGCACGTGGTTAGCCGCGCTACTACCGACCTCCGGCCAGTGCTCAGCCACCTCCGCCGGCCACGAGCAAATTGCAGCCACTTTTTTCGGGGACTTTTCTAATGATTTTTCCGGCAACTTTTTGAGGTAAATTTTTATAAAAGTTGCCGCTTTCAAGTAATTTAATTTATTTTCTTTTCTTGGGGACTTGCAAGCTCCCTTCTTCTACCCCTCTTTCTTCTTTCATTGGGAGACCTAAGCCGAGCTGTGAGCTTGTTGAGATCTCCAAACTTAGAGCTTGTTGAGAATAAACGATCGACAATACACATCGTTGTTTCGATGTAATCCAATACCTCTTGGAATTGAATTTATTGGGAGCGATTAAGCTCAGAAATTTCATTTGTCTTTGTGGTAGCTTTTTTTGCTCCGAAACTAACCCTTTTTCTTGTTCTCTTTCAAGATGAGTAATCTAAACAAGCTAGACTTTGCTCCATTGAGAACAACTGGCTCTAGATATCACAGGTGGGTTCGTGATGTCTGCCAGCATCTCAAGGCCCAAGGAATCCTAGATACGATTCTTGAGCCTATCCAGGAAGTGCTAACTATTGAGCAAGTTCAAGCTTTGGAAGCAAATAGAGCAGCCTTGGAGGCAAATAAGGCGAAAGCCATCATCCTAATGACTCGTCATATGGATGACTCACTCTAATATGAGTATATGAATGAAGAAGACCCTAGAAGGCTGTGCGTCTCACTCGAATAATACTTTGGCAACGTCCGTGACTCCCTGCTTCCTGACCTAGAAGTGAGATGGCATAACCTCCACTTCTGTGATTTTAAGATAGTCCTTGATTACAACTAGGAAACACTTCGCATTAAATCCTTAATGGAATTCTGTGGAAAAGATATCACAGATGCGTTGTTGATTGAGAGGACTCTCTCTACTTTCCCTGTCTCTGCTTTGATGGTTGCTAAGAACTATCAAATCGATGTTACTGCAGGACGGATCACAAGGTTTCATAAGCTAATTGGAGCCATGAATGTTGATGAAAAGCATGACAACATCCTTGTGAAGAACTATAATTCGAGACCCGTGAGAACAGAGCATATTTCAGAGTCCAACTATAGTCTCACCCCTAAGGGAGGGCACCAAGAGCGAAACCCGAACTCTAGGGAAAATTTTGGACGTTTTCGTCCATATTCTCTCTCTACTTGGGAAGGTAACCGCCATAATAGGCGGACACGGAACCGAAGAGGTCAACGTGGAAAGAGAGAGGGAGGCAACGCCTCTGGCCATGTTGGTTATGCCACTAACACTAAGAGCCATCCAAATGATGCTTTCAAAGCACCTCAATCAGTGGAGTCTGAGCAGAGAGATGTATGTTCCCGATGTGGAGTATCCAGTCATTGGGCACACATTTGTAGAGTTCGTGAATACATTGTCACCACCTACAAAGCATATTGTTCAGCAAGAGAAGCTCACTATGTAGAACAAGAAGATCAAGAAGGTGATCTAGAGTGAAGGGTTGAAGACTTCAAATCTGGCTGGGATTAATAGATCGCCAATTATGTTTAAGTTTTTATTTTTCCAAGAGTGTAATAGGCAATTGTCATATACTAAATGCCCTTGGTTTTGTTTTTCTTCCACTAGGCTCATCCAAAGTGAGTATGATGTCTAGGAAGGTTTTGAGATAAGTGGTACTTAGGCGAGCTTTGCACTACCGACATGTCTCTACTCACCTGGTCATATTTATTTTGGAGTTACCGAAAGAAGTCCAACGACTACCATTGTTTTGCATTAGCTAGAATTTAGATTAGATTCTCTTAATGGTTAAGAAACAAATGGTCATGACGCCATGGATGATGTTTTCCATGGCCATGACGCTATGGACGGATGATGTAATCCCCAATTTTACTTCTGATAGAGAGTGACACTTTGGCGTTACAGACCATGGCCCCAGCTAGGATGCGTGAGAGGCCCGTGGCTTCGAAGGATACTTTGGCACAATCCAATCCTTTGATCATCGACACTCAAAATCCATCTCATAAGAATGTTCCAGATTATGGTTATCGTTGGGGGACGCCTCAACATCAGAACCTATTCTTGAAAATATAGAGCTCTCTGAAAAATACACTAGTGTACATGAGACGTGGGATAGAAGCTCTATTATGATTGATGATGTATTCGCGCATTTTATTACGCATGAGTTTGTTGAGTCCGATGATATCGAACCATGCTCCGTTGATGAATGAATGCCAATGTTGAGAAAATTGGCCAACATGCATGGAAAGATATATACGATCTAGGTTAAGTTGGATTCTCTAATGAAGAGGAAGGTTTTTCGAGCCAGTGATGCCAACACCTCCTAACATAAAACCTATTGATTAATGGGTCTTCGTTAGAAAACGTGATGAGAAAAAAAAATGGTAATCTCGCCTTATGGCGCAAGGCTTCTCACAAAACTCCCTAGAATCGACTACGATGAGATATATTCTCTCGTAATAGATGTTATTGCACTCCACTACCTTGTCAATTTGGTAGTTTCTGAATAACTAAACATGCAGCTTACGAATGTGGTCACTACGTATATCTATAGGGGGTCTAGATACTAAATATACATGAAAGTCATGGTGGACTTCATTTACCCAAGTCAAGTGGCTCTAGACCACAGAGCGCGTTTGCAATGAGGTTGCAATGCTTACTAAAGTGACTACTTGATTGGGAAGGGATATGTAAATGCCCTCGTGTTTCTATGACAAGTTCCAAATTTCATCGCGTTTCAAGTTGGTGACATGATCTTCATTGGAAGCCCTTAAAGGGTAAAGGGAAATCGCTGAACACTTGAAATCCGAGTTTGAGATGAAGAATCTTGGGAGAACATGATTATGTCTTAGTTTGGAACTTGAGCATTGTGTTGATGGATGCTTAGGCATTTTGACAAGGTCAAGCCTTCAAGCACACCCATGATCATCTGTAGTCTTGATTCTAAAAAGAATCTTCTTCATTCGAAAGATGATGACGAAGATGTGCTAGAGGCAGAAGTGCCCTACTTAAGTACAATAGGCGCATTATTGTACTTAGCTTAAGGCACAAGACCGTATATCTCATTTGCAGTGAACTTGTTAGTCAGATATAACTCTGCGCTAACGCGACGCCATTGGACTGGTGATATGGGCTTGTTCTATCCCTACAAAGAGATGATGGATTTAGACCCATCAGATACCAGGAACGCCGCCAACACTGGCCTGCGTCATTTATCCCCATCCCAAAACAATTTTAGTGTTTTGAAAGGTTTTGCTGATGCTGGGTACCTCTCTGACCCACATAAAGGTTGTTCCTAAACTGGTTATGTGTTCACCATGGGTAAGACCGCGATATCTTGGAGGTCTATAAAGCAGACCCTAGTCACTATATCTTCGAACCATGTGGATGTGGATTGGATCCATAATTACGTAGGTTCGAAGCAATTGTGGTTTGAAGTCTACCACAAATGAGCCTACAAGCATTTATGAGGATAATGCTGCTTGATTTGAACAAATGAAGCATGGCTACATCAAAAGCGAAAATGCCAAGCATCATCAACAACAACAGACTCTCTTCAAGATTAAAGTGAACTAGGTTCGATCTGAGGACAGTATGGTAGATTGTTTACTAAGTCAATGCCTAATTTCACTTTCGAGAAACATGTTGGTAGCATCGTTTACGGAAGTTTTCCAAACTCTCATAACCGTAGTCATCAGGGGAAGATGCAGACATTAGAGGGAGATGTCTACATGTTTGGTCTCGAAACGTGAAGGGTGTGTTGTACTCTTTTTCCCCTTTGACCAAGGTTATTTTTGTCCCACAGGGTTTTTGTTTCTCGGCAAGGTTTTTAATGAGGCAACGAGAGGAGCACCACATTTGGGCGCGCGACACAAGGGGGAGTGTTCAAGTACATCTGAATTATGTGTCTGGCCCAAACTCTAGTTACTTGTCTAAGTTGTAATAGGGTTTGTCTTACAGATATTCTCGGAGATATCTTTGTAGATATCCAATTAATTGTACGATTATGTTTCTTTGTAAGACTCTGATTCTTCTTTTGTAATCCTCTATATAAAGAGACCCCTATTATCAATGAAAGTACAACTCAATTTTCTCCCAATTTCAGTTTTTCTAAAACAAAAACAAAAACAACAACAACAACAAAACTGAACACCTATCTCTCTCTAGCTCTCTCATATCGAAATCCGATATGCCTCTCTCCCTCTACTTATTGCAGTCGACCACCATATTTGGGCATTAACTGAATTCCCATTCCCTTTGATAACCACCCATCACCGAAAAAGCATAAAGCCCAGCTTCGCCCCACTCTCCAAACCATGTTCCTCCCTATCCAAACCCTCTAAATTCCTCCTCATCTCCATGGCTTCCCTCGTCTTCCTCACCCTCCTCACCCTCACTCTCTTCCTCTCCCTCTCCTCGGCAGCATGCTACCACTATCATTCCACCACAAGCTCCGTCACTTAGATCCAACTCGCCTGCAAAGCCACCCACTTCCCTAACACATTCAATCCTCCCTCACCCAACTCCTTAACCTTCCCCCGAACCCAACCCTAATCGAGACCATCAGACTGGCCATCCGGGTCTCCGACGACGACCATCATACCTATGTCGCCAGCTCTGTCATCATACGTTATCCCTTTGTCACCGTCGATGAAGTCGTCGTAGGTCCGAAACACCTCATCCGAAATGGCATTGATCTACTCGTTGCTAAACTTGGCCTACCGCCACTAAGAGCGTGGTCATTTTCTCCCTGTTAAGCTCTCTGTCATGGTTGACGTCAAATTGGTAGAAAATCCTCTAGACCTTCTCTGATTTACTCCCTTTCGTCGCCATTATACCCCATAATTAATTTTCTTCAATTCTCTATAGGGTTTGAAAGGGAAGAAGAGGAATTGGTACATGCTGTAATGTGATTGGTATAAATGGAAAAGGAGTGAGGGACCAAAAAAAAGGGAAAAAAGGAAATCTAATTCATCTGAGGGGTTTTAATTTGTTGAATATGAAAATTACAGGGGAGTTTGGTTTGGTGGGTGTGGATTTGGAAGTGGAGGGGTTGCAGTGGTCGCAACATGGAGGAAGAGTTAGGTCTGTGGGAGAGAAAGCCAAAGTCAGAGAGTGTCAGAGAGGGTGAGAGAGAGAGAGAGAGAGCTGTAAAAATATTATATTACCCTTTAATAAATAATAATTACATAAAGATAACGGTATTGTTGACGGCATACACCAAAGTTGGGTCGGGATTTGAAAGTCATGTATCGTTTTGATAGTTTCTGAAGTACGTTCACCAAAATTTAGAATGGACCTATAGTTGTATACTGTTGTTAAAATTTTCCCTTATCGAAATCAAGTAATTGACAAGAAATAATAAACAACAACATAAGAATAGGGATAGAGATTACCTCGCATTCAAATATTCATAGCTTTCTATAAAGGACAAGAATTTTTTAGAATTAGGTGTGTTAAGGTTTGTGGGTTTCTAAAATTTTGGCTATGTCTGTTGAAATTGTGGAGATATAAGACTGGGGATTTGGGATATGAGTTTCTGCAAGTAATTTATTAGCATAGGTTTGCACTTTTACTTAGATTGGCATAGATTTGCTTAGATCAACAGAGGGGAGTCGAGAGAGAGAGAGAGTAGAGATAAGGTTTTGGGACTAAGACTGAATAAGGGAAGTCTCGAACTCTAGAAGGTCTGACTCAGACGTTAGTGCTCCAATGTGTGAAGGCACATGGTAATCTTAATCTAAGGGCTATTAGTGAGCCGAGTATTAAAAATAACATAAAAATATGGTTTTTATATAAGAATTGGATACGATTCGGCATACCGAGCCTATCTCAGAAATGCAAACCTATACCGTACCAAGGCTTGCAGTGTGGTTCGGTATTCCCAAACCGAAAATTCAGTTACCAAAGCTCGGCCCACTGAGACTAATGGTTCTGTTCGAAATGTTTGGTTCAGCCTACTTTAGCCCAAAATGCCAGGCCTATAGGTACCAAAGTGTTATTTGTCTAAATTGAGGAACCTTAATCATCAATAGCCGATAGTTCATGTAGTGTTTGGAAAATTTTCCCTTTTGAAAATGAATTTATTGAGGGGAAAATGTCACAAATAGTACTCCAACTTAAAGTGATTCGACACTTTAAAGGCTAGTTTGGGATTGCTGTGACTTTAAAAAAAAAATTGCTGCTTCTATGTTGTGAGAATAATCAGTTGTGAATTAAAACAATTTCATGTTTGGTAAATAATATTTTTAAAAGTGCTGTCAGTACATAAAACAACTTCAGAGTCTGTTTTAATTCACAGCAGTTTCTAAAAGCAACCTTTGGGCTGCTTCCAAAATTTGCTGCTAGTGACCTATAACTTTCAATTAAAACTGTTTTCTATTTATTTACCAAACACAATAAAATCTAAAATTTTAAACAAAAGCTGATTTTTTTTAAAGCGAAGCAATCCTAAACGGGGCCTAATACCCGAAGCTATGAAACTCTCACTTTAGTATCTCAACTTTTATCCGGTCATATATTTTGCTACATGCCGTTAAGTTTTCTGTTAAAATTGAAGATATTTGGCAATATCATACATTTTATTGAGGGTGGTTTCGTCAAATGACATATTTTTTAGTAAAAAGACATATTTAACTAAACAATAATATAAATAAATTTAAAAGGACAAATACTGTTTATTCCCTATACTTATAGAGAGTTGACGTTTTAGTCCCTGACCTTCCAATTTCACCTAAAAACTCCCTAAACTCTCCAATTTCACCAAATTGGTCCTTGCCGTCAACTTTCCATCAAAAGCTCTGTTATTTTGCTGACGTGACATCCATTTCACATCAAAATGTCTATTTTACCCTCATTGACCAAAAAAAAAATTCTCTCTTTCTGTTTTCTTTTTACCTATTCTTCTTCCACCATGTCCTTGCTCTTCGGCCTTCTCTTCCTCCTCTCTGATCTCTTCTCTCTCTAATTCAACCTCATCCCTCTCTAATTCGACCTCCGCTTTCTCCAATTCGACTTGCTCTCCCTCCCATTTGACCTCCTGCTCTCTGTCCAGTTGTACCTAATTTATCACACCTCCGACCTCATCTCCGTCGTCTCCAACATGCTCTCTCTACTCTTGCACCTCCTCAACTGCACATCTGCACCTCCTCAACTACCATCAGTTCACATATCCCACACATCCCAATTACCATTAAACAACTATCCACAACCAACATAAACCCAGTCTCTTTCCAAGACAAAATTTGAACAAAATAAGCAAACTAACACATCAAAGAAAACCAGCTTGTTGAAAACCGGGCAGGAATCAACGACCTTGGAGGCGAAATCAGTAGGCCCATCACCACCTAGATGGAATCCAAGTTGAAAGCTTCGGAATTATTGGAAAACTTGGAATCCAAGTCGAAAGCACCGTAGATTCTCATCCATATAGGGCTCGCTGTCCGGCTCAGTCGACTGAGCTGTGGCAGAGGCCTGCCTGAATCCCACCCGAGAGGTTTTCCGCCCAAGTAGCTTGACGGATGTAGAGATCGTGTGATTGTCAGAAACGGTGATTGCGTTCTTATTGATCTGATTTCCAGCCCAACACTTATATCTATGAATCTATCCCTGTCGATATTTCTGGAAAAGAAAAGAAACAGATCACGGAGGAGAGATAAGGGTCCAGTGGATCCAAGATCGAAAGTTGGGGGTTTGAAGAAGAAGATGAAGACACTGGGGCCGATTTGTCGGAGGGCTTGAAGCAGTAATCAGAGCTTAAGAGACCTGAGAAGTCGTTCATGGTGTCTGGGCTTTCTGGTTTCTTGTTAGTCTCTTGTTGGTCTTTTTGTGTAAAAACAACGAAGGATCTGGAGATGGCTCTTGTGTAAAAACAACGGCGTCTCGGCTCTCCCTACCCCTTTTTGTTTTTTTTGAGTTTTGAATCTTTCTCTTTTTAATTAAAGGTGTGGAGATGGAGAGAGAGCTGGGTTTGTTTTTGGAAGAAGAAGACGGAGGTAAACAGAGGAGGGGAGAGAGCTGGAAGAAGAATAGTTAAAAAGAAAAAAAGGAAAAAAAAAGAGAAAAAAATATTATAAAAAAAAAGTGAGGATAAAATAGACATTTTGGTGTGAAAGGGATGCCACGTCAGCAAAATAACGGTGCTTTTGACAGAAAGTTGATGGTAAGGACCAATTGGGTGAAATTGGAGAGTTTATGGAGTTTTTAGGTGAAATTGAAAGGTCAGGGACTGAAAGGTCGACTCCATATAAGTATAGGGAGTAAACAGTATTTTGTCCAATTTAAAATATAACCCAAAAACTTCATCTCTTCCGCCTAGAAAAAAAAATTCGTCTGTTCAAACGTTGCATCTTTTGCATTCCCAGATTTGTTTTACAAGAACCCAGTAACAGATCAACAATTTTGAGTTTAATCTTGAGGGCCAACGGTTTGTTGATAGAAACTCGACGAACCCAATGGAGCAGCGGTGTTGCCAAGCATGTCTGGTGGTTAGAGATCTTCAAGCCAAGATCTAATTTGCACTTAAATCTGGTTTCTATGCAAGAGATTGCTTTTAGGTTTTTTTTTATTTTAATGAAGAAGATTGGTGAATGTCACGTAATATATGTACAGTTTGTTGGTTGCCCAGATATAGAGCTCGAGTTATTACTACAGTTTGATGTAATTTTGTCACGTAATATATTTACAACTTGCTGGTAATATTAGGCACTAAAGTTTGTTAGCCAAACTTGGTTGTGAGCGTAGAAGGCAATTAGATTGAAGATTTGAATTTTGTAGTTTTGTTGATGGAGCAGTAGCAGAGAGAGAGAGAGAGAGTGAGATATGGGATGAGAAAAAAAAATGCATTGAGTTGTAAATCATGAATTGCAAAGAAAGAGATGGAAAGACAAATATGTAGTTGCAGAAAGAACTTAATCGACGTCGTTATAACAGTAGGTATGAAACTTATTCAGTAAAAACAAGTTGAGGTATCAAAGTGATAGTTTTGAAACTTGAGGTACTAATATGCCTAATGGTCTATAATTATGGTACTATTTGTGACATTTTCTCTTTATTGAGTGGTCCTAGGTTTATTAAATGGGTTCTGTAATTGAGTTGTAGTTGGTTGACCATTTATAGATATAGTTGTTTGTCTACTGAGATTTTTGTAATCATATATGGGGATGATGTCTGCTTTCCAATGCTCACATATGGCTTTATTTGAATATTAATTGTTCATAGATTCTTCGTTCCTATTTTCTAAAGAAAGCTGAGATTTTAATAACAAAAAATTTGCAACCATGTGCCATAGTAGGCTAGAGCTACATATATGGTTCTAGGAAACATGGAAGCAATGGAGAAGCAATCAGATGGGGCTAGGAAATGGTTTGAAGACAAGCCACCAGAACAGTGGAGTAGGTCACATTTAGAACCACTTCTAAATGTAACATACTCCTAAACAAATTGTGTGAATCATGGAATGCTTCTATACTTAGGCATAGGGATAACCGATTTTCACCATGATGGAGGGGATGAGGATGGGTTCCATGACTAGAATGGCTGACAGAAGGGTTGCCAGCATAAGATGGACTGATATGGTTGGCCCTCGAATTTCAAAAATTATTGAGAAGATTGGCAAAAGAACTTATGAATACATAGCACACATGTCTGGGGAGTTTTTGTACCAAGTGGCTGGAGGCATGTATGGGAACAAGCATGTTGTTGATTTGGGCATGCATACATGCACATGCTGGATGTGGCAACTAAGTGGAATCCCTTGTGTCCATGCAACATGCGCTATATTTGCAAAGAATTTGGAACCTAGCATGTTTGTGGACAATTATTTGTTACCCTCTACTTATCTTGATGTATATGATCCTAACATCTACCCCATTGTTGAAGATGATGATTAAGAGCTAGTGGACTATCCAATTGCTCCTCCACCATACAATAAACAAGCAGGGAGGCCTAAAATGAAGAGAAACCAGAAACCTGGCGAGGGAAAAGAACCAGATGCACCTGATGCAACAAGGATGCCTAGAAACCTTTATGGAACAAAGATGACATGCATGACATATAAGCAGAAGGGACATAACAAGAGAGGTTGCCCAACCATTAAGAATCAATTTGTTATGCTTTTGGGATATGGAACTCTAGGGTTTTTTTCACCAACAGTGTCTGTACACTTAGGGAACTTTCAATATGATACTTGAACTTACAATGTTATCAATGTGATACCTGGACTTTATATTTCATTTCAACCCGATACTTCCGTTAGTCTGCAGTTAGTAGTCCGTTAAAAATTTGTACGTGCCGTGCATGTGACTGAATTTTAGAGGGTAAAATTGTCCTTTTATTTATAAAACAAAAAAGTACAAAAAATTTAAAGCAATCTTCTTTTGGAGTTCTTCAATCTGAATCAAACGAAAAGGAACGAGAAATTTCTAAAGAAGTTCATAAATTCTTCAACCCACAACGAAACAGAAAGAACCAAAAAAATCGATATCAATCCTTCTCATCCCAGGCCAAGCAATTCATGAAGACCTCCATGTTGTTTCCCCTTGCACCCTGTTCTTCACAGCACCCAATTACCATCAAATCGATATCAATGTTAAGTGATCTGAGGCAGAGCTCAGAGAGTCTCTCGAAGAGTAGTTTCTAAGGGAATGGGGTTAGAGTTGGACTGGGGTGGAGCTTCTTACTTGCATGTGTAATGACCTATGGCAAATTTGTTGGAAAAGTAAATGGGTCTTTAAGATCACAGAAATTGTTGCTCCGATTGATGCTCGTTATTTCATTCAACCTTAAGCTATTGCCTCAAACCCGTTAGATCTGGTTCTTAAAAGAATAAAGAGATTGTTTTTCAGTGAGTTGGACTTCTATAATTAACCTCTTGGGTGAGCGCATGCGACTGCAGGACAGCCAGTTGCTCTTCTACCTTCCTCATTGTTTTTTTGGAAATCGTCTACCTTCCTCATAGTTCTTCTTCCTCCCACTCTTGTTATTTCTCTTTGTTAATTGTCCAATTGTTCCTCTATCTGGAATTGATAACGGACTACTCCCACCTCCAATTTTCATTCAATTTTGGTGAAAGGGAATTAAGTATTTCTGTATTTGGGTATTATTGAACTTGATTAGGATGCTAGAATTTTGCAGAATTTGAGAATTTTGTGTAGTTGAGAAGAGCCCCAACTTATTCTCAGCCCAGTTTCATATGCGTCAAAAATCTTCCCTACCAAAGTTGATTTTTTTTTTTTTGTGGGTATTTCTTTGGTGGTGCCTACCTTCACGACCAATCTTGTTAATTGAGTCAGCCTTATAGTTTATGTGTTGTTCTTCAAGTTTAGGCCTTCTGGGTTTTGTACTTTGTCCCCCCTTACAGAGTCCCATCACCAAACATGGATCAAATTGGTGTTGTGCAAGGAAAGAGGAGGATGGATAAAGTACTACGAGTAAAGTTACTCAAAGATATCCTGATACCAAACAACCAAACAATCCCATAACGTTAATGGGAATTGAAGAAGCAACTAAAGAGGAGGGATCTTCGCTTGGGCGGTAGAGGAAGAAGAAGCTGAAAAAGAAGGGAAAAAAACAAAGAAAGAAAGAAAGAAAAGAAAAAAACTTTTGAGGGTAAATCAGTCTTTTTGCCCTCACTTAGTGTCTCATGTGCATTACATGTGATCAAGTTAACAACTCCGTGAAGGAAATTGACTGGAGGTATGACGTTTATAAGAAAAAAATACGTCTAAGTATCATATTGATAACATTGTAAGTTCATGAATCATATTAAAAGTCCCCTAAGTGTCCAGAGCTTGTTGGTTGTTGGTGAAAAAAACCCGGAACTATATTATAGTATTTAGCAGAAGGTGTTATATATGTGATTGAAATGTTTGGATTAAGCACATGGATTGCATTTGAACAGGTTTTTAGACGTTAATGTCATATTATTAAACATTGATCTTTGATTGATTGTAATTTGATTATTTGGGTAAGACATGTTCAATTGTATGGAAGTAGGTACATGATTATTCTCAGGAAAAAAAAAAAAAAGAGAGAAGAAAAAGAAGGTAGATGATTATTTGGTGGGAATATTTGGAGGGAAAAATTTAATACCACTTTGGTTTTTTGGAGTTAGACTAGGAGAGAGGGTGGACATACTTCAGATCAATGATTTAGGGGTATTATGGTCTTTTTTACCTCAGTTTTGAGTCACATGCGCGGTACATGGACTAGAGTAACAGTGAAGTAACGGATATTTGACTGAGGTATCCATTTAATCACATTGTGAAAGTTCAGGTACCATTTTGATGACTTTGAAAAATTGAGTATTATTTTGTCCGGTTCATGAAAGTTTTGACCCCTCTCATGAAAAAAGCTCTTAATTAAACAAAGGGTGCTTTTATTGACTCTAATAGACCTCTCAATTTAATATTTAGGGCTCCTCATTTTTCTAAATCTTTTAAAATGGACTAAATTCAGTTTGTCTCCTCCAACTTTGGGGCAAACATCAGTTTGGTCCTTGATCTTTTTTTTTTAATCATGATGGTCATTGCATTCCATTTTCCATCAAGTGTGTCCAAAATTCAAATTTGGCTCAAAACGTGACGTCAGATGCTGACTTGGCACCGACATGAGGGCCCACTTTACAAACTTTGACACTCAGTTTGGACGAAATGTCTAAACTACCCCTTGTTACCCATCTTCTTCTCCTTCGATGACTTCACCTCTCTCTCTCTGGTTTCAAATGGAAGACGACGATGTTTTCAACCACCTACCACCTCCTCCAGCCGCCCCTGTGCTACCATCATCATCGACTCTCCTTCCCACACAGACCACAAAAATCCAGGTGCCCCAACCCGATCTACAAACTCTATAACCACCTCTCTGCAGAGGATCTGGGATTAGTAATTGCAAAAATTGCAGACTTAGCGAACCCCTATATGCAGTGGCGGAGCCAGAAACTTAGGGTTACTGGGGCACAAAAAAAAAAAATATCATAACATAAAAAATCTTAGAAAATAACAAAAAATTTGTGATTGAGTTGAGAGTCGATACATGTTGGAACTATGCTTTTTTTATTTTAAAGAAAAATCACCAAAAAGTAACAATGAGTGACCGACCTAGAATTTCATTCTAGTAGAGGACCTTTAGAAATTAAAAAGAAAAAATTTAGAACTCAAATTATATATCAAAATTACTGAAGTTAGCACGAATCGAACCCTAGACCTGCTATGTAGGGAAAAAGTGCAAGATCAGTGCACTATACCAGTTGTCTATGATGCATGGTAACTCTAATTACTTATATGGTAAAAAGTTCACTGGGTCACGAGACCCAGTGTGCCCCTATGTGGCTCTGCCACTGCCTATATGGGTTTAGCTCGGATTCAAGATCTGCCAAAATATACTCGAAATCTGCCAACTAATTTGGCGTCGCAGGAGTAAGGATGTATAGAACTTCTACTTGCTCAACTCGAAAATGTGTAATGCTTCGTTTGAACCTGTGAATCCTTGAAACCCCAGAATCATCGAACCCAACACTCCTTTCTTTCTCATCGCCAAATTCATAGCTTCAGTCTTCTTCTATTGTAAGTATCTTCTTACTACCCTTCTGTTTTCTTGTTTTGGATGATTATTGGAAATTAGGGATTATTTTAAGGTTCAAATTCTCAATTGAGTCAGTGTATTAGGGTTTAGGGTTATTGCTAGCTAGCCTAGTTCAATCTTTCTTCTCAGCTTCTATAGCTGCTCTCTATATCTAGTTAAGCAGATTATTTCACAAGATTGGAAGAATTGCAAATATCATTCAAGTTTAAAAAAAAAAAAAATTATGCATCGATCAGCCTTTTATCAGTGCTTAATTGTTTAGGTGTTATTGTTCATTCTTGGATACGCTATAATTGGAGGATGGTAAAATAGATTGGAAAATACTATGGGATAGGGAAGGTGTTGTTTATATTTCTCTCTGTTTGATGGTTGCGTGAAATGAATTATGATCGGCATGAAAGCAATAATAGAAACGGTTAGGATTTGGCTTAATGGGATACTGAAATAAATTAGGTATGGGCTTTGACTCTATTTAGCTTTTATATGGGCTTAGAGTTCTGCGTGTCTATTGTTTATCAGTCTTTGGTGAATGAAATCATGAATATGTACACCGTGTGTGTGACTTATCCGTTTAGTAATACTTCTCTTTCCATATTTACTTTGCATTAGGCCTCGTCAACGGGCCGGGCCGGGCCTTATATATTTTTAAATAATAACAGACCGGGCTTTATTGTAAATCGAAGGATCCAAGCCCGTCCATATAAAGCGGGCCTTGCGGGCTTTTTCAGACAGGACCGGGCCGGGCATTGCGGGCTTTATTTATTAATTCAAAGAAACTAGGAAAACCTACCGTTGAATGTGATTATTACAATAAATTATGAGTGTGATTAAAAATTTAGCCAATTTCAACATAGTTTAGAACCCGATCGAATTGGTCAACCGTTGTCACTTGTATGTCTTTTTGGTTGACCGATGGCATGACGACCGCGAAACGTGCTTATATTTTTACATCACGTTTATAAATATTCCATCGATGGATGTGCGTGAACATAAGATAAAATTTTCAAATTTTAATTACAAATACGTTGGACTATACCAATTTGCCTCCTAAAGTTATATGACTTATACATTGCATTTAAATCGTTGAGGTCCATTCTACAGCAACCAAGAAGTGGAAGATGAATTTGGAGAAACCAACCGCTCGATGGAGAGATTGTAATGTTTTATGGTTGTTGTAAAAAATCCAGCCAATTTAGTTCTCGTTTCAAATTCGATCAACTAGGTCAAACTTAGTTACTCTTATAAACCTATATTTATATATCATACACTCCAAAGAGCAACCTCTATAAATTCAAATAAAATGAAAAAACCGACCGGTGGATGTGATTATTGCAATAAATTATGAGTGTGGTAAACAATTTAGCCAATTTCACCATATTTTCAAACCCGATCAAATTGGTCAACCGTTGTCACTTGTATGTCTTGTTGGTTGACCGATAACATGACGACCGCGAAACGTGCTTATTTTTTCACATCATGTATATAAATATTCCATCAATGGATGTGCATGGACAAAAGATAAAAATTTCAATTTTAATTACAAATACGTTAGCCTATACCAATTTGCCTCCTAAAGTTGTATGACTTATACATTGGATTTAAATTGTTAAGGTCCATTCTAAAGCAACCATGAAGTGGAAGATGAATTTGGAGAAGCCAACCGCTCGATGGAGAGATTGTAATGTTTTATGGTGGTTGTAAAAGATCCAGCCAATTTAGTTCTCGTTTCAAATTCGATCAACTAGGTCAAACTTAGTTACTCTTATAAACCTATATTTATATATCATACACTCCAAAGAGCAACCTCTATAAATTCAAATAAAATGAAAAAACCGACCGTTGGATGTTATTATTACAATAAATTATGAGTGTGGTAAAAAATTTAGCCAATTTCACCACATTTTCGAATCCAATCGAATTGGTCAACCATTGTCACTTGTTTTTTAGAATATATATGCACATATTCTATATAGAAGTATGAGAACTTCCACACACACATATATCTATATATATATATACATATAAAAACACACACACACACACACACACACACACATATATATATAAACATACACATACACACACATATATATAGGAAGCCGTTTGAGAGTGGACGTCCGCAACCCAGAAAAAGTGCGGACGTCGCTCCTCTAGCCTTGATCCAGTGACGACGGCTTGCCGGAGGGACGCTGGGGTCATGCGGAGGGGTCTGCGGTCCGGTGGAGTCGCCGGCGACGGTTCTGGGGTGCTGCACAGAACCTGCAACTGCAGGTGAGGTGGCTGCCTAGAAACTGGCAAGCCTGACCTCCTCCGACCTCAAATGCCGTCCAAAAGAGGTTTGGGACGCCTCCGGTGACAGGACCCGCCCCGGATTCACCTTGAATCCAAAGTGGTCCTGCGGGGCCCACCTTAGAAGAAATTCTACCAAAAATTTGGCGGAACTCCCTCTAAAAGTGGACTACCCAAAAACCTGTAGAAAGACATTTACACTTCTAAAATAATCCACCCTTAATTTTCTGGAGCCACCATTCTCCCTAAATCACAACACCTCCCATTTCACAAACAATTCTGAACTTAAGAATATTAATAACATGGGTTATCGGAGCAATCTAATGTACATGCGTACAAGATGATAAAATATAAGATAAAGGACCGATACTTTAATAATACGGAAGCTATGACAGCTATGCCTCAACCCCATGTACGCTCGAGCTCAAGCTAAACTGACCTGCAAACAGGGCATTTGAAACCGAAGGACCCAGGGGAAAACATTTAAAAACCATTAGAGTGAGTGGACGAAAAATAAGTAATTTCGAATGAATAAGTAAAACGTAATGCTTTCCCAAGTTATTCTCTAAAATCTCGCATGCAGTAACAATCTTGAAAATACTTTTAATCATCATCTTTACTGCAATCTTAATCACGTAAAAATAGAACATCTTGCAATCTCTTAAAATCTCATCCTCAATCCTTATAAAAAAAACATCATTTTCCAGAGGCTCATTTGATGACTAGAAAGGACTGCTGTCTAGTCATCTCATGCCATCAGGAGGGGACTGCCACCCAGATGATGCATCGGAAGGGACTACCAACCGGATTAGGAGGCGGTGGGTAGAAGGGACTGCCAACTAACCACAGGTAGTTAGAAGGGACTGCCGACTAACTACCTCATGTCACTTGGAAGGGACTGCCAACCAAGTGACTCACCGGAAGGGACTGCCAACTGGGATGTAGTCTGGAAGGGACTGCCGACCAGACTATTACCTAGAAGGGACTGCCGACTAGGTAATGTACTCATGCGCCGAAGATAGCCTCCTCAATAAACTGGAAACAACCTCTTTCAATAACTTGCTTTCGGGAAGAAACTCGATATTGCTTCAATAAATCATTAATAATTCACCGAAAGCATAACTTAGGATTATCTCGCTAAGTCAAACCTCAATATCTCAATAAATCGTCAAAAGTATAAATCAAATACTCTGTAAATCAATAAATGCTTTCGGAAAAAAAAAATCTCAATCTAACTTCAAGGCTGATAAGTGCGGAGCTCAAAACTCAATAAATCTCGATAATTCAGTCATGCTCAAATATTTGCTAAATCCTTCGAACTCGTAAATCCTCATATAAACTTATATTCGAAATCAATAATTCTCATAATATTTTCTTAATCAGTCACTTCCCGAAAATCGTTTCCCAACTCAATAACTCATAAATAAATAGCTTGAAAAATCTATTGAAAGCCCTCGGGAAGGAAATCCACTGAAAATCCCGTAACTCATAGAGCATAATAAATCTCAAGAAATCAAGCTCATAAAATCATAATACTCAATAATTCAAATAATAAATTAAACCTCAATCGGAAAATAATAATATACTGCATGCACATTTAATTTAAAATAAATGTCCACTCACAGTACTGTTTAGGCGACCATGCAAACGGTTTCCTTCGTCGAGCAATAACTCGATACGTCGTCTTGTACACAATTATAATTCGTGAATAACTATCCGGAAATTAAACACGATTCCCACGCCATATCCTCATAATTCAACATTTTCATTTCTTCTCTGATTCAACCCAAATTTTACCTCTAATACAAATTCATTAATTCAAAGGTTCTGAGGCAGAACCAAGAGATATCCGACGGTTGGATTCTCGTAAATCGATAATGGAATTCTAAATTCCGGAAATTCTTAATCGATTAAAAACTTCTCCAATTCCAACCAAATTCACATATTCAACCTCTACAAAAATTATAGGATTTAACTAGCTAAAAAAAATAGAATTTAAATTACTGTTTAAACGCACTACTGTTCACGCGCGACACTGTTCATGGCGGTCAACTCCTCCTCCGGCCATCAAATTTCAACCACAGAATCATCTCAACATTCTAAGCATTTTTCGTAACTGTGACCAAGTGAGAAAATACCTTGAAGTACTCCAATTTTTGCCGATGAACACAAACCCGGAAATCTCCAATCCACCAATTTGGAAATTGTTAATGTTTGGATCCGTTGGGGATCTCTAGTTAGCTTAAGAGAGAGAGAGAGAGATTGACACAAGATGTATAGTGGTTCGTTTCCCGCCTTAGCGGGAAACTACGTCCACTTGAATGTGTACTAGTGTGTCGAGCCTTGCGGCCTAACAAGATTACAAGAGATGTAATGGGATTGGATTGAAATGGGAGGAGGCATTCCTTTTATAGGTAAAGGAAGCCATCTCCTTTACATGGTTTTCGATGTGGGACAAGCAAAGATAACTATTCTAGTGTAGAAAGCCTAGTTGTGAGGGTAACTTTGCAAGGCCGGAAAGGTGGCTTCCCGGCGACGGATGTGCGACTTCCGGATACCGTAGCGTAGCTTGAACATAAGGCTACAAGATGCATGTCTCGGTTGGGCGTCACCATGGCTTGTGGGTGTCCCAAAGAGGGTGTTACTTATGCTTGGTGATGTAGTAAATACTCCATATTGTTGGAGGTATGTACAGAAATCCTTCAAATTCACCTTCCAAAAGTGGAAATTTCAGCTAGAAGTCTTGAGGGAAGATGATCAATGACTCGAGGCGCTCCTAATAGAACCAATTTCACCTCTGGAGATAGCCGGAAACTGGAGAATCTCGCCGGAGAAGCAAACTGTTACAGTAACAATTATTGCATAAATTAGGGGTTTTCCGGCCAAATCGCTGATACCCACTAGTACCACCGTGTAGAGGAGGAAGAGACGGTCCAAGGACAATTGGAATCACGACTATCGGACTCCGGACGGTGAAGAAATCGGAAAAAGAAGAAGGGTGGGCAACGCGGGGGAAGAGGGAGAGAGTCAGGGTAAGTTCTGAAATGGAAACTTACCTCGGTAAGTTTCCTTATATAGAGAGAGTTACCTTTCACATACGAACTCCGATTTTTACGTACCACATATGCACGCGCTCAGTTTAACGTCCTCTACAACTTTCATGAAGAATATTTTCTCAAATTTTGACCCAAACAAAAAGTCAACTTTTAGGGCCCCCTAAAATGTCGAAACGGAGCAAAAAAGTAAATGTAAATGTCGTTTACGCATCGAAAGACTCGTAAACTGGAAAATTTAGGTTCAGGAAGTTACATCTGGCCTCCCTCCAACCAGCCCCGTGCTGCCGCCGCCGCCTGTTGCATCGACGTCCGCACTTTAGCGAAAGTGCGAACGTCCGCTCCTGATCGAGCCTCCATATATATATATATATATATATATATATATAACACATACATACATACATATATATATATATATATGTTAAAGGAAAAACATATTGTGTGCCTTCGTCAAAGCAACTGACGGAGAGGGAATCAAGGAATCAGTGATTACCATCAATCAGCGCAATTACGGATCAATCAGCATTGCGTATCATCATTGTAATTGATATTTCCGTTGTAATTCTATCCCTATATAAAGGGACTATGAAATGAAATGAGTAGACCATTCCAATCTCAATTTTAGTTTAACACGTTATCAGCACGCTCAGAGCCAATAGTCAAAAGAAAAATTCTAGCTTCGAAATAGCCAAGAAAAAAACTCTAGAAGAAAACCAAAACCCTAAGAAGAAAAAAAACTTTTTTTCTTCACTACCGACCTCAATAATTAGACTTCTATAGACCGTATTAAACTCTTATTTTAATGTGCCGCATGTCCACTGACTTGATTCAACGTGCCCTGCATATTTTATGAAGGAAATTTCCTCAAAAAGTGAATCAAATAAAAAAATCAACTTTAGAGCCCTATAAATCTTTTTATGAAAGTAAAAAAAGGAAGAATCTTATTATTTACCGTTCAAATGACATTAGGTACCAGCCGTAACAATGACGGTGGTTGCAAACACCTCAATCTCCTTCAAACTACGGAAAAGCGCAAACCTCACACAAACTAGAATTCTTTGGCTTTGAAGCTCTACAGACTCTTTAATCCAAAATCTTTCTAAAAGTGACTGCCTCTTCCCTTCTCCAGTCACTTATATAGTTATATAAAATGCAAAAAACGTTAATCCATCGCGATCATTCAAAATCGCAAGGACACTACCTTTACGATTATGACACGTGTCCGGACACAACCCTTAATTATTAGTGCTAGCGAGCCATCGCCTCGGTTACGTACTGGGCCCTTGGTCTTGTCAGGACCTTAGAACTCTTAGTGGGACCCATCCTTCGACCCTTCTTAACTGGGGGCTTTGTGACTAGGGGACTAGGTGTCCCGGCAGGCCTCTTGTCGTGTACTTCTGGTGTTTCAACTTAGACAAACTCCCCGCTCAAGAGAGCTCTTGACTGGGGACTTAGGGGTCTTGTTTATACCATATACATGTCTAGCGGAAACGCCGGAAGAACATGGCTAAACAGCAACCAGAAAACTCCTCTGGCCTATCAGAGGCACATCGGAGCCCCTAAGGCGGAGTAGGACAAGTCGTCGAGATCCATGTCGACCGGAACCACCTTAGGTGGGCAGCAAGACATGCATGTAAGAACAGCTCTCAGGCAGGCTACAAGACCTCTGCATATGTGGACAGGGCACATCCTCCCACATTGAAGCCTCATGGGCGCGATTCCCAACACTTCAGAGACATACAAGGAGATATTTCCAAATTAAGTCAGTCAAAACTGTTTCTTCTCCGTATCGTTATTGTGTCTTTATCTCATATCGATACTGACTTAGGCATTAGAGGATTATAGGCTGGTAATCCCCGTCTACCCCTGACTTATTTTTCTATCTTGACAGTTATCGGGACCAAAGGTGTTCAACTCGATGATTCTCTAGGTGACGACATCCCCGGGACTGACCAAAACAAGATGCAAGAATAAAATTTGGCACCAAAGTATACAGACTAAATGGCGTAAATAACTGAATCGATGAAAATTGCCTTCAAAATATGCCACATGGAAGCCTTTATAATGAAGCTATCGTCTCCAGGTGCCAATCTTCGGTCTGGTTCAGAATCTGAAGTCTCATTTTAAAGTTTTTCAAACTTGAGGTATGGAAGTTTAGAATGGCTGAAACGTCAAGTATGTTATAGATGATTTTTTCTTTTTACTATAACTAGTATGTTGGATACACCTTGAATGAAGCTCGTTATGTTAATCCCTTCAAAAGAGCAAGACGTCATTCTTCCACTCAACAATTTAAAAACAGCAAACAATTCTTTTGTACTGCTTGGCAGATCCCTTTTGAGAAAATGAAATGAAAGAAGAGCAACCAGAAGCACAATTTGAAAGCCTTCGTGTATATTATATTAGAACTCTTTACACTTGCAGTGCATCGATAAAATGATATTATAACTAGCCTGCATTCTCGTGTGATGCACGTGCTATTGTTGTTTGCTTTTTTTTTTTTGCACCAACTTTTTCTATTTTCTTATATTTATGTTTTTTCGCTTTTCGTTTTATGATAGTAACCTTTTTGAATAATTTATTATGAACATTTTTTTTATTCTCAAGAGCATTATAAGTTACTTATATTTTGATTCAGAGTGACTATGAGTAATTGTGATTTACTTGATATGGGTTTTGTAGGGAGCCGTTTTACCTGGTCAAACAAATACACCAAGGAAAGGTTAGACAGGGCTTTCCAATTCCTTTCATGGCGTAACAATTTCCCATTTAGCAGAGTGGTTACACTCAGTCCTTCTGAGTCTGACCACTGTCTTATTCTGGTAGAGGTAAAGAAGGATCAAGGCAGGATCAGAAGAGCACAAAAAAGATTCCGCTTTGAGGAGATGTGGCATGGTAATGAGCATTGTGCATCAATAATCCAATAGAATTGGTCTCAACCTCTCACAGGTAATGCTTTACATCAATTGGGGAGGAAAATTCAGAGTACAGGTGAACAACTTCTTCACTGGCATCAAACTGAGTTTGAAAAGCAAAAGGTTGAATTACGTGTTGTGAAAGAAAAATTAAATGATATCATGAAAGAACCCTATTCCCCTTTGCAGTATGAGGAACAACGTCTGTTACATGTAAAACTCAGTCAGATTTTAGCACAACAGGAGAAATACTGGAGGCAGAGGTCTCGTGCTATATGGCTCGATGGGGATCGTAACTCTGCTTTTTTCCATAGGAAGGCTTCTAACAGAAGAAGCCGAAACACCATTAAGGATTTAAGGGTTTGGTGAACAGTGCATGTGAATAGCAGTCTAACCCAGAGACTATAAAGAGTATACTGATGGACTATTATAGAGGAATTTTTCGTACTGATGATGTAGATGATTATGCCCTTGTGGAGATTCTCAATGCCACTCCGGTGAAGGTAACAAATGTGATGAATGAGGACTTGCTCAAGCCATATTCAGACGACGAAATTAAAGAAGCACTTTTTCAGATACATCTCTCTAAAAGACTGGGGCCGGATGGTATGTCACCTTTCTTTTATCAGAAATACTAGCATATCGTAAGTTTGGATGTTTGTACTACAATTCGGAATTGTCTGGAAAAGGGGGAGAGTTGGGAAGAATCAAACTTTACTCACTTATGTCTCATTCCTAAGATTCCTGATCCTGTGGATGCCACTCACTTTCACCCTATAGCATTATGTAATGTTATTTACAGAATACTGTCCAAAGTTGTAGCTAACAGGTTGAAAAAATGGCTACCAGATATTATTTCTCCTCTTCAAAGTGCTTATGTACCTGGCAGACTGATATCCGACAATACTCTAGTTGTAACAGAAGCTGCACATTTTATGCATAAATTACGGCATCAGGAAGAAGGTTTTTTCTCTCTGAAGCTTGATATTAGCAAGGCTTATGATCGCCTTGAATGGAATTTTTTGCATGCTATGTTAACCAGGTTGGATTTTGCTTCTAGATGGGTGGATATGATAATGAATTGCATTGTTTCTGTCAGATATGCTATCTTGGTAAATGGTGAGCCTACTACAAAAATTATGCCCACTAGAGGAATCTGACAGGATGATCCCTTATCACCTTATCTGTTTATTCTATGTGCGGAGGGTCTCTCTGCTTTAATTACTATTGCAGTCGAGGAAGGTAGCATTTTGGGTTTAAAGATGTGTCCTCAAGCACCCACACTGCACCATTTATTTTTTGCAGATGATAGCTTCTTGTTTAGAGCCACTACAGATGCAGAGTGCTATAAATATAGACAAATCCTCAACACTTATGCTCAGGCTTCGGGTCAGAGAATAAATTTTCAGAAAAGCAGCGTTGTCTTTAGTGGTAATGTTACTAAGAATGAGAAAGAAAGAATGGCAGCAATTCTGGAAGTGAATTGTGTTGACGATCATGGTAGGTATTTAGGGCTACTCCTAAGTGTTGGGAGGTCCAAAACTGCTATTTTTGAGTATATAAAAGAGAAGCTCACCAAGAAGTTGATAGGTTGGAAATCAAAGATTCTTAGCTTTGCAGGTAGAGAGGTCTTAATTAAAGCTGTTGCACAGACAATGCCTTTGTATACCATGAACTGTTATTTGTTACCTAAGGGATTGTGTGATGACATACATCAGCTATGTGCTTCTTTCTTCTGGGGAGATACAGATGAAAAAAACAAGATTCATTGGCGTAGTTGGGAGAAAATGTGTCTCACAAAGCAGGAAGGGGGAATGAGTTTTAAAAATATTTATGCCTATAATCTTGCAATGTTGGCTAAGCAGGGATGGAGGCTTGTTTCCAATCCACAGTCACTTATAGCGCAGCTTTACAAAGCTAGATATTTTCCTCATTGTTCTTTTTGGGAAGCTGAGTTGGGGGACTCCCCATCCTTCTCTTGGAGGAGCATTCTTAGCGGCAGACCTGTCCTTGCAGCGGGTGTAAAATGGAGAATAGGTGATGGGGTGCAGGTTAATATTTGGAGGGATAAATGGGTTCCAAATTGTGCACAATATCTAATACAGAAGCCACAGCAGACAGAGTTTGAGTTGGTTGCTGATCTAATTGATAATCAAAGCCGTGCATGGATTCCGACAACTATCAATTCACTTTTCAGCCCGGAAGTTGCTGCAAACATTCTTGCCATTCCTTTGAGCAGACGTGTGTTGCCAGATAAGCTTCGGTGGAGTCTTGAAAAGAGAGGCAATTTTTCTGTGAAAACTGCATATTGGATTGCCAGAGAGAAAGTTCTTGAGAATGTATTAACTACTACTTCTAATGGTAATCCCTACAAAGAGCTTTGAAATAGACTTTGGCGGGCCAGAGTTCCAAGTAAGGTGCAAATATGTGTATGGAGGGTTGCACAAAATCTGTTACCTACAACAGAGAGGTTGACGACCAAGGGTTATGATGGTGACACTAGCTGCTTGTTATGCTCACACCGGTTGGAGGACAATGCTCATCTTTTTTGTAAGTGTCCAATTGCTGCTGAATTGGTATCTGCACCTCCTTTATCTCTTCAGAACACTTTATTGCCTATGATTAATTTTAAAGAATGGTTCTTGGACTGTGCAACTAATCTCAAAGTTGAGGTCTTTGAGAAACTTATGATGATTATATGGGCACTATGGAGAAACAGAAATAGTATGCTTTGGGAGAATGCTTCCCAAACTACCTAACACATGTTACTAATTAGTAATTACTATGGCCTGGCTAGAGGATTTTCAGCGTGCCAGACTATAATAGCTCCCATCGTGTAGCACAACAAGCTGAGATGGAAACCGGCTGATCTTGGACAATGCAAATTAAATGTTGATGGAGCATTTGTGCCTCATTTGACGAAATGAGGTCTAGGGGGTGTTCTAAGAAATTCCAGTGGACAGGTCCAAGCTGCTTTTGCTCACACTGTTCGTCATGTTGGATCTCCAAAGTAGGTTGAACTTCTTGCTATTAGGAAGGGGTTGGATTATGCAAAGTCTTTACAGCTGCAAAATGTCACAATTGAGAGTGACTGTCTTGAAGCAGTGCAAGAGATTTCATGCAGTGATCATGACCTAACTAAGTTTGGAGCTATTTTGGATGACATACATGAACTTATGACCAGTATTCATGGAGTGCAAATTCTACATGCACCTAGAAGTTGTAATACTGTGGCACATAGACTAGCTAGCATAGCTTTTGAGTCTGATCACCAGGAGTTTTGGCTCCATAGTGCGCCAAATTGCATACTTGATGTAGTGCAACACGATTGTAACCATGACACTTAATCATCAATGAAATTCAGCCTTTTACTCAAAAAAAAAAAAAGTTACTTATATTTTGGGGAGAATGAAATCTACACTCCCTATTTTACAATCCACACTCCGTGTTTCCTTTCTTAGTAATTTCAATTTTGTCTTCTTATCAAAATTTCAACCAAAAAAATGAACGGAGGAGTGTTGATTTCAATCCCTTATTTTGGTAAAACTTTTGATACCTAAACTCTTGCCATGGCTTTATAATTTAGATAGATAGATAGCTGTATAAGAGCTTATATTGTGATCATCACAATTGTCTTTGTAATTAAATTGGTTCTCAAAAAAATTTAAATCTCACAGGGTATCTATGTCAAAATTTTCAGTTTTGATTGAAATACCATATCTAGATTAGGGCTGTCAATGGATTGAGTCATGTCATGTCAAGGTATTAAATCCTTCACAGTAGACCAAACCCAAACCAAACCCATTTAATAGTTATGTCAAAAATACAAATCCAACCACAACCTGTTTATTAAACGGGTGACCCGCAATGACTCATCTAACCCATTTAATAAATAGATCGAGTCCGCGTGAATTCGATGACTAATTTAAATCATATAAATGGGTAAACACTTGACCCATTCTGATATTAAATTGAAAAAATTGTATAAAATCTTGAAATAATAATAGATAATTTCACCACTTGACCATTAAGATGTTAAAGCCCTAAATATTTTAAAGACTACTTATTTTTAATGGATCTTGTACGCGAATTATAACCTGACTCGATCATTTTTTTTTTTAATCAAACATACAACTCATATACAACAACAACTCTATTGTGAATCGAAACCACAACTTTCTACTTATAAATGTGAGACTTATGCCACTAGACCAAATGGTACTGGGCACCTAACCCAATCATTTTAATAAACGAGTTATACGAGTTAATCTTGTGTTAACGAGTTGATATACAAATAAACCTGCTTTTTAATTATGCGAGTTCAAGTCATTTTATTTTGTATGAGTTTGGAGTTGTGTTATTTGGTCATGTCGGAATTGACAGCTCTAATCTAAATACACTAGACAATATGGGACCATTGCAAAAAAATTCAGGCTCTACCACTAGAAGTACATTAAATGTAGTTGAATGGTTAACAGAAGCATAATAATTAGGTTAAGTTCCATTCAAAGAACAGTACTAATTCATCTATGAGGGCAATATATGTTCACTCACCTATAGGCTGGAAGAGCAAAAAGAAGTCCAAAAATTTCAAAATATATGAGTTTTCAATCTCAAATTACAATTTTTAGTGAGAAAAAGTGCGGACGTATAGAAAATTGCCATGTAAATGAGATTTGATAAATTACCGTAAAACTATATCAGTTCCAGTTAAGTATTTAACAGTTTTTACTCGAACTGGCGCATCATCACATGGATTCAATATTTAATATCTCTTGATCAGGGAGAATCAGGCACTCATAAGCACTGGAAGATACGCTTGAGGCCATCGTCTTCAACTAGAACGAATATTAAACAAGAACATTCTTATTACAATAACACAAATTGGAACGACTTGTAACGTCGTCTGGCTACCTAAAGCCGTGGAATATGTCCGAGGCATGTTAGCTACCCACTAATTACAGAGATTAGAGAACTATTTAATATCATTTTCACACGTTTAAATGTATTAAGCGAGTTTCAGATCAACTTCCAGTTTTCTAGTTTAAAAACAGATAATATTGGCCGACAAGTTGATAGAGATCTCTATTTTTGTATATATGACATTTTCACCATGTGAACCGGAAGATTCCGATCATCTTATTCAAGCAATTAATGTAAGCGGAAAATAAACTACACATGAAGTTGCACAAATAATAAACACAAGATGAAGATCATATATATAGTATAACATAGCAAGATAATAACAGAATCGGTTATGAATATGAATCATACCAGCAGTGGTGGAGAAGGCCATCAATCTTGCAACAAGGTCTTCTGTGATCCTCTCAACTTAGAAGCTACTATCTATGGGGCTAGAACTATATGCTTGTGTGCTTTGAGAGGTCACAAGGACCTTGTATTTATATTGTACAGAACAAAGAATACCTGCCCATAACAGGTTACTTAATATCATTATTACTGTATCTAACAAAATATATCCGATATATTCTTGCTTGGTTACCAAGCCATTTAGATTCCCAATCGTAAATATTAGATTCACATATAAATACGAATATCATGGAATAGGTTTTCTCATATTATCTCAGATTACTTTCTCTTTAGGAAACAATAGTTATTACACTTGATATGCATTCATTAGATGTTCATATCAAGTCTTACAATCTCCCACTTGAACATCTAGTGAATCCATGTAATAAGAATATTGCTCAGTATAGACATAGTAATCAACCAAAGTGTGCACAGAGATAAAATAAGTACCTTGATCTAACCAAATCTCTGTCAATGTACAACCATGTTGAAGAACCACAGAAAAGATTCAAAATTGTAAAAAAATTGATTCTTCTGCAATTACAAAACCCCATGATCGTGCATCACATGAGACACTAGAATTATCACTTAACATGTACAGTGCCAATGCATGTGAATTCTAACTCTTGATGCATCTGTACATGGTCCTCTTAATGGTTCAATGTGCAAGAACCTCAACACTCAGTCAATGATTATAACTGATCATAATGTGTTATCAAAATTTTGATCCATAATAACTAATTGCTGAATGTATACATATATGGTAAGGGTTAGAAACGGATCAAAACACAATTCAAAAGAAAAGCTGCAGCAAATAAAAGTATAACTAAATACACCATGGATAAACTGAATTTTATTGACTTGTAAAATTCAAATGTCAAATACAACTTGATAAGTTCTTAAAACTCAAAATATAAAACTGAAACATTAATCAGAAAACTTAAAAATCAGCTCAAAACAAAACAGAACTCCCACTGAACTTGGCTATACTCCCACTAAGCTTTAGTATCCAAAGTAGGCAGAAGGCCAATACATCGAGTATGATTTTGAAAAGCTGCAAGAGTTAAGGGTTTGGTGAATGGATCAACCAACTGGTTCTGGGTACTAATCTTCACAATATCAAGCTCTTTATGCTTCACCCTTTCTCTAACACTATAATATTTCAAGTCAATATGCTTAGAGTTGGTTGATCTTTTATTGTTCTTGGTAAAGTAAACTGCAGCTGAGTTGTCACAGTGTACTTTCAATGGTTTAGAAATAATTGAATTCACCAACTTGGTCTGCTGCAAGAAATTCTTTAGCCACAAGCCTTGACATGTTGCTTCATAGATGGCAATGTACTCTGCCATCATAGTGGAGGTTGCAGTCTGCGTTTGCTTTACACTTTTCCATGCTATAGCCCCTCCAGCAAGCATGAATACATAGCTAGAAGTTGACTTTCCAGAATCAGAATATTGCCCTGCAAAGTCTGCATCCGAAAAGCCCTCAACTTCAAGCTCATTCACTCTTCGGTAAACCAAGCTATAACTTTTGGTTTTCTGCAAGTATCTTAAGATTTTCTTCCCAGCTATCCAGTGTTCATATCTTGGATTGGATTGAAACCTAGCTAACATACTTACTGCAAAAGCCAAATCAGGTCTAGTACAGACCTGAGCATACATCAAGCTCCCCACAAGCCTAGAATATGGTTTGCTCTTCATGTCTTCTTTCTCAATATCATTTCTGGGGCATTGACTCTTGTTCAGTTTATCACCCTTAGACATAAGCACTTGTCCTGCAGAACAATTATGCATTTCAAATCTCTTCAATATCTTTGAAATGTAATTCTGCTAGGATAGTCCCAGCAAGTGCTTGGTTCTATCTCTAGAGATTTCAATTCCCAGAACATAGGAAGCCTCTCCCAAGTCTTTCATATCAAAATTACTTGAAAGAAAAGACTTGGTCCCCTACAGTAGCCCCTTATCAGTACTTGCCAATAAAATATCATCCACATAAAGCACAAGAAAAATAAAATTTCTGCCACTGATTTTCATATATACACATTCATCAACCAAATTTTCTACGAAGCCAAAAGAACACACAACTGCATCAAACTTAAGGTACCACTGTCGTGAGGCTTGTTTCAAACCATAAATTGATTTATTAAGTTTACAAACTAAGTGTTCAGTTCCAGGCTCAATAAAACCTTCAGGCTGTCTCATGTATATCTCCTCATCTAAGTCTCCATTCAAGAAGGCAGTCCTCACATCCATTTGGTGCAATTCCATGTCGAAATGTGCCACTAAAGCCATAATAATTCTGAAAGCATCTTTTGTGGAAACGGGTGAAAAAGTCTCATTAAAATCTATCCCTTCTTGTTGTGTAAAACCTTTGGCCACAAGCCTGGCCTTATATCTCTCAATCGATCCATCTGCACACCTTTTGGTTTTATAAACCCATTTACAGCCGATTGCTCTATGGTTCTTAACAGGTTCTACTAATTCCCAAACTTGGTTATCATGCATCGACTTAATTTCAGCTTCCATTGCCTCTTCCCACTTCAGATTCTGATCACTTTCAATAGCTTGCTTGTAAGTTAAAGGGTCATTATCATCACAAAAATCAAAATCTGCCTCCTGCAGGTACACTTCATATTCTGCACTATTAATTGTTGGTCTTCTAACCCTTGTTGATCTTCTTAAAACCTGGTTATCAGTAGCAAGCTCGTTTTGAGCTTCTCCTGCAACTACATTTTCATTTTGTCCCTCCCCCACAACACCAACTTGAGGTTCTACTTCAATTTCTATTGGATTTGGCAGTTCAACATTTTGAGCTGGTTGTTGAACTTGTTGCACAACTTCAAGTTGCAGAATAGGTTCAGTAGGGATATTGAAGTCAAGTGGTGTGATTGACATTTCAGTTTCATCGTCAGGCAATTCTTGAAACTCAAGCTCAAGGTCTTCGAAAGCATGGGAATGGTTTATTTCATCAAGGAAAACAGCTTTATTTGTCTCGATGATTCTAGTACTGTGATTAGGACAATAAAATCTGTAACCCAAGGATCTTTCTGGATAACCAATAAAATAGGTTGAAACTGTTTTTGGATCTAGTTTTCCAATATGAGGGTTATAAGGTCTAGCTTCAGCTCTACATCCCCAAACATGAATGTGATTCACACTAGGCTTTTTATTCTTCCACAGTTCATAAGGGGTCATGGTGACAGCTTTGCTTGGAGTTCTATTTATCAAATAATTGGTAGTTTTTAATGCTTCACCCCAAAGAAATCTAGGCAATCTCGAGGTACACATCATACTCCTAACCATGTTAAGAAGAGATCTATTTCTTCTCTCTGAAATACCATTAGATTCTGGTGTTCCGGGTGTAGTGTATTGGGCTTGGATTCCATGTTTTTCTAAATATAGTGCAAAAGGCCCCTTTTGTTGTCCTGCTTCAGTGTATCTACCGTAATATTCTCCCCCTCTATCTGATCTAACTGATTTAATCTCTTTCCCCAATTCTTTTTCTGCTTCAGCTCTAAAGATAATGAATTTCTCCAAAGCTTGAGATTTTTCAGACAACAAGAAGACATGACAATAACGGGTAAAATCATCTATGAAAGTGATGAAGTATCTATTTCCACAGATGGTGGTGTTTGCAAATGGTCCACAAATATCAGTGTGGATCAACTGAAGTGGTTCAGTGTTTCTATTTGAAGTTTTATTCCTAGATTTAGTAAATTTCCCCTTGACACATTCTATGCAGGTATCAAAATCTGACCAATCAAGCTTAGGCAGTAGGTTTTCTTTTTCCATTCTCTGCAATCTCTCTTTGGAAATATGAGCAAGCCTTCTATGCCATAAAAATGCAGAATTTTCACTAAACTTTCTTTTCTTACTCAAGTCTGATTCACCATTTTCAATCAACATCACATCTTTAGGCAGAGAGCAATCAAGCAACCAATAATCATTAATGAAAGGAGCAAAGGCAAGAGATTTTGAACAAAAAGAAACTTTTATTCCTGATAAGTCGATGAAAAAAGTACATCTTTTCTTGACTAAACATGAAACTGAAATAAGATTCCTCTTCATAGAAGGGATATAAAAAACATTCTCTTAATCAAAAATGGCTCCAGAGCCTAATACTAGCCTAACTGTCCCTATAGCTTTAACTGCTACTCCAATTCCATTTCCCACAGAGATGTTGACTTCATTTTTCCTTGGTGCCCTCCTTGTTATGAAGCCCTGCAAATTATTTGCAATATGTATGGGTGAGCCTGTGTCAAGAAACCAGGAACTAGGGGAAAAATTTACTAAATTTACTTCAATAGAAAACACTGAAAACCAAGACCTACCCTTTTTCACCAGCCAATCTTTAAAACCCTTACAGTTCTTTTTAATGTGCCCTTCCTTCTTGCAGAAAAAACACTTAAATGTCCCAGGTTTCTTGCCCTTATTGATGCCCTTCTTAGGACCAAATTGATATGGCTTAGTCCCGCTTGTGCCCTCACCAGAATTTGCAGCACCAGACGCTACAGCTTTGCCCTTACCCTTCCATTTCTGCTTGTTAACTAGATTCACAGACATAGTCCTATGGCTCTTAATTAGCTCTTCTTCCTGCACACAAATTGCTATAAGCTCATTCAAGTCCCATTTTTCCTTCTGTGAAAAATATGCAGTCTTCAATGGGCCAAAACTAGGAGGAAGACGGATCAGGGCCAAGTGAACAATGAAGGCATCAGAGAATGCAATCTCCAATTCACCAAGTCTAGTGGTTATGTGAATAATTTTCATTATATGCTCCCTAACACTCTCTGAGGTGTCAAACTTCATGCCTAAAAGCTGATCTAGTAAGGCTGAAATCTCTGCTTTCTCATTCTCCTTAAACTTCAGGCCAATAGCGGTCATAAATCCCAAAGCCGTATCAGGTTCAGCAACACTACCCCTCACCACAGGTGACATCGTTTGTTTCATAATTAGTTTGGCCATTCTATTGGTCCTATGCCACTCCCTGTGTTTCACAATTATCACCTCAGGACTAGTATCATTCAAAACAGGTTGAGGCTCCCTCAAACACACATCAAGTCCTTGGAGGCCAAGATAAAGCTCAATACGCTCTTTCCATATTTTAAAATTTGAGCCATTAAGAGGCTCAATGTTGTGCAGAGAATAACCTGAGTTCATAGCTGAAAACAAGGAAAAGAAAGAAAAATTTCAGTTTTCTGTTCAAAATTTTAAAGGCTTTGTTTGAAAAAAAAAAAACTTGAATGCAAAATTCATAGCAATCCACAGAAAATTCAAACAAGCAAACGAGTGAAAAATTTCACACAGAAAACAGAAAAGTTCCCCAAAATGCACATTTAATTGGAAGGCTTTACCTATCGGCACAAAGACAATCCAATATATTGTATTTCTTAATTGTAAAACTGAAAAATTAGAAGCTAAAATATCCCTGAACTTTCAACACATATTAGCAAGAAGAAAAGATCAGTTCACCAAATATAGTTTCTAAAATTTCATATTACACTGTTTTAATTTCAAGAAGATAAAAGTCTAATCCTTCTGTTGAAGATACAATTATATTCTAAAAATAAAAAAACACAAGTTGCAAGTCTATAACTGAATGGTTCTCAAAATAATCAAATGGCAAATTGATGCTACAACATATACCATAAAACTATTCTGAAAACTTAGAACTTGGCATTGTAAAGATTGAACTTTACGATCAGTTTGTTATCAAATTACAAATTAACAAGATACTGAACACTTAAGGGAGACAATCTTGTCAAAAGTAATTCAATCATAACAACATACATACATAATTCATAAGATACAGAGTAGTGAAAAACACAAAACCCATCACTCAATCACAAGACAAGTTCAACAATACAATCAAGAATTCATGATCAAGCAAAACAAAATTTAAATTCCATCCGGTCACCATCTACACTAGCCTAGATGCACGCCGGGAATGCTTCTAAGGTTCTCATTCAACATCAGAATTATGCATATATGTAAAATTCCAAGTTTTTGAAACAAAAAGCTTACCAGTACGCTCCTGCGCTGCAAAAAAGTGTTAATTGAAACAAATACACCTTCATAGAATCAAATCAAGGCATACCCGTTGCGAAACTTGAAGGAATTTTCAATCAGAAGCATCAAATTCTCAAAAAATTGATATTTTTCTCTCACAAAACCTAAAACCCCAAAACTGGAAACTGAAGAGGAGAGAGCGTTCTGCAACTAACGGTGTATTTTGAGGTAGCTGTACGCGTGTATGCGCGGGCCAGAAAAAAAACAGCTTAAAAATTGGTCTGTGAGTAGACTTAATAAAATAAAATAAAAAACAAGCCATAAAAGGTTTTGGACCTGTTCCAAATTTTTTTTTTTTTTTTTTTGAAAATTTTGCAACACAAAACTTAATATTGCAAAAAGCCTAATCCGGTTTATTATCATGCAACTAAAGCTCTGATACCAATTGTAAGCGGAAAATAAACTACACATGAAGTTGCACAAATAATAAACACAAGATGAAGATCATATATATAGTATAACATAGCAAGATAATAATAGAATCGGTTATGAATATGAATCATACCAGCAGTGGTGGAGAAGGCCATCGATCTTGCAACAAGGTCTTCTGTGATCCTCTCAACTTAGAAGCTACTATCTATGGGGCTAGAACTATATGCTTGCGTGCTTTGAGAGGTCACAGGGACCTCGTATTTATATTGTACAGAGCAATGAATACCTGCCCATAACAGGTTACTTAATATCATTATTACTGTATCTAACAAAATATATCCGATATATTCTTGCTTGGTTACCAAGCCATTTAGATTCCCAATCGTAAATATTAGATTCACATATAAATACGAATATCATGGAATAGGTTTTCTCATATTATCTCAGATTACTTTCTCTTTAGGAAACAATAGTTACTACACTTGATATGCATTCATTAGATGTTCATATCAAGTCTTACAATTAAGTCATTTAAAATTACTTGTATGGCTCTGCTTAACTGTTCAAATTTGTCCTACTGGAAATTAAGTTGATTTTGAGCTATATTATTGATCCATTTTTAATTTCTATGGCCCAGTTGTTATTTCTCTATGTCATTATTCTTTTCACAAATTTTCTTTGGGTCAGTGTCGAAGGGAAACAGCAAGCAAGCTCCTAACTTTCTATAAAACGCACTTTCACTTCCTTCCTATTTTATCAACAAAAGCATATATTGTTTCCTCCTTCAAATAACTTCTTTCTTTCCTTCAGACTCATCATGGAGTTTGCCACCAGCATTGCAGTGAACATTAGCTCATGGCATTATCAATGCTGCAATTAGACAAAAATGTGAGGATGAAAGTTTGGACCTTATGAAAAGAATGTTGCATGATATTTTGAGAGATATAAAGTTTTTGTTAGTGTTGGATGATGTCTGGGATATGGAATCGGTTGGAGTAACACCAGAAAAATGGATTGATTTTAGAAGTTTGTTAAATGTGGGAGCCAATGGAAGTAAAATCATTATAACAACACGAAATAAATCAGTTACTTTACTTGGGATTCCCGTTTACATGCACTCCTTAAAAGGTCTTCCCCACAAAGATTGCGTGTTCATCAAAAAGGCATTTAAGAAAGGAGAGGAGCAACGCTATCAACATTTGATAGAAATCGGAGAGGATATTGTGAAGAAGTGTGGAGGAGTTCCTTCAACGGTATAGCTACAGTAGGGAGCATGCTCTATTTGAATATAGAACGACACCAATGATTGAGTGTCAGAGACGATGACATGTGGAGTATATGGAATGACGATATTCTACCTGCATTAAATTGAGTTATGATAAATTGCCACATATTTAAGAATAATAGAATTGAGAGAGATTGATGAGAGAATTGTGTGTTTCAATATTGAGAATAGGAGCCCTATATATAGGGATTACAAAGTACATGTTCTAATGTTACAAGGAAAACTAATCTGAGTAGGACTAGAAATTCTAGAACATTCTCTCCTGTTACAATCATGAAACTACTCCTAGTTTAATTAGGCACACTAAGTTGATTTTCCTTCAACACTCCCCCTTGTGCCGCTCAAACTTGGTGGTGACGCTTCATCTGTTGCCTCGTTAAAAACCTTGCTCGAGTGAAAAAACCCTGTGGGACAAAAATAAGCTCGAGGATGAGAAAAAGAGTACAACACGTCCTTCACTCTTCGAGATCGAACATGTAGATATCATAACTCCCCCTGATTGCTATAATCGTGGGAGTTCGGATAGCTTTCTCAATCCAAAGCTCTTCACATGTTTCTCGATGGTGGATTTAGGTAATGACTTAGTGAATAAGTCCGCTACATTATCTTCTGATCGGATTTGATTCACTTCAATCTTTAGAAGTGATGGTTGTAGCTGATTATAGAAGAACTTAGGCGATATATGCTTGGTGTTGTCGCCCTTGATGAAACCTAACTTCATTTGCTCAACACAAGCTGCATTATCCTCAGAAATGCATGTAGGTTTATCTGTGGTAGACTTCAAACCACAACTTCCTTGAATATGTCTAATTACAAACCTTAGCCATATGCATTCATGTATAGCTTCATGTAGAGCAATAATCTCTACATGATTTGAGGAAGTAGCAACAAGGGTCTGTTTTGTAGACGTCCAAGATATCGTAGTGCTTCCCATGGTACATACATAACCCGTTTGGGAGCGACCTTTGTGAGGCTCAGAGAGGTACCCTGCATCAGCAAAACCCATCAAAACATCATTGTCGTTTTGATGGAGGGAAGGAGGAGGATGGCGCTGGCCACCATGGACGGGGGCATTATGCCTAATGAGGTCCGATCCCATTCTTCCATCATTCGTTTTCTCTCTGCAGGGATAAAACATGTCCATATCTATCGTACCTTTTAAGTATCGAAAGATTGTCTTTACACCAATTCAATGGCAACACGTTGGCGCAGGGCTACTTCTAACCAACAAGTTCATATCAAATGAGGTGTCCGATCTTGTATTGTGTTAAGTACAATAATGTGCCTATTGCACTTAGGTAAGGCACTTCTGCCAATTAATACGTCTTCATCATCATCCCTAGGACGAAACGTTTCCCTTTTAGGGTCAAGACTAAGGACGGCCATGGGAGTGCATCTTGACTTTATCAAAATGCCAAACCATTCATTGACAAGGTATACAAGTTCTAAATCTAGACAAAAACCATGTACTCCCAAGGTCCTTCATCTCAAACTTAGATTTCAAGTGTTCAGTTGTTTCCCTTAACTCTCAAGGGTTCCAATTATGTTTATCAACATAAACCACAACAATTGCAAATCCGGAACTTGTCATGGAAACGTGTGGGCATAGTTCATCATATCCCTTCCCAATCAAGTAGTCACTTTAGTGAGCGTTTCAACCTCATTGCAAACGCGCTCCGTGGTCTAGAGCCACTTGATTTGGGTAAATGAAGTCTACAAGAACTTTCATTATATTCTGTATCTAGATCCCAATAAAGATACGTAGTGACCACATTCGTAAGCTGCATGTTCAGTTATTTGGAAACTACCAAACTAACAAGGTAGTGGAGTGCAATGACGTCCATTACGAGAGAATATGTCTTCTCGTAGTCGATTCCAGGGCGTTTTGTGAGAAGCCTTGCACCATAAGGCGAGATTACCATCTCTTTTTCTCAACACGCTATCTAACGAAGACCTATTAATGTCAACAGGTTTTATATTAGGAGGTGTTGGCATATCATGCCCAAAATCCTTCCTCTTCGTTAGTGAATCCAATTCAACCTAGATCACATCTTTCCATTTAGGCCAATCCGTTCTTTGTTGACATTCTTCGACAGAGCGAGGTTTTATATCATCATATTCTATATTTCCTTTTGCAACATGATATGCAAATGCATCATCAATAGCCATAGGATTTCTATCCATCATCTCATGTACACTAGTGTAATTCATGGAGATCTCCCTATTCTCTGGAATTGGTTTTGACATTGGAGCGTCTCCCAATGATGTCTTTTGGACATAATCATAATCCGGAATATTCTCATGAGATGGATTATTCACATCGATGATTAATGGATTATTTTGTGCCAAACTTGCTTTCTTCCTAGGGCAAGAATCCATCGAACCTATGGGTCTCCTACGCTCTCTAGCGAAACCCATGGCCTATGACGCCATTATGCCACCTTGTGGCGTCACAATACCATCATCCATGGTGGTGGTACCATGCCCATCTCTTCTGGGAAGCGCCATGTCTTCTTGAGGGGACATCTATCCTTGCAGGCATGTTTGCAGCAGGTATATGTGATCTCGTTACTTTTAGAGGATCAAGATGAGACATAGTGAGGACAGACCATGACAATTCCTGTCGTTCCTGTTGAACGTTGACGTTCTAATCTCCCCCTAACGACGGGAAGACTGTCTCATCAAAGTGACAATCCGCAAATCTAGCGGTAAAGAGATCGCCTGTCAAGGGTTCTACATAGCGGACAGATAGTTGGAGATTTATACCCAACATAAATATATATATATATATATATATGCATTTGTTGCAATGACCCATTTTGATGCGCTTGTGGCGGCGCAATTGGCACATAAACCACACACTCAATATGCGTAAGTACGAGATATTAGACTCACACCCAGTCACTAGCTGTAATGCAAATAAAAGTTGAGTGGTTATGAGTCGTAGACGAATTAGCATAGCTGCATGCGATATTGCATAACCCCAAGCGGAAATATTAGTATGCATTACCAATGTCTGGGTTACCATTGTAGTCGTTTAATGGTGGCTTTTCCGCGAGACCATTGGGGTGTGTACATGGGAATATAATGCCTAATATCAATCCCCAATGATATGCAATAGTCATCGAAAATGTTTGATGTAAACTCTCTAGCATAATCAAGTCGAATTGACTGAATGGGATGATCCGGGTAGTGAGCCCGTAGCCATATGATCTGGGCCAGGAGTTTATCATAAGCAGCATTATAAGTGGACGATAGAGCGACATATGACTAGTATGTCTATGTGTCAACCAACACCATAAAACATCTAAACAGTCCAGAAGTTGGTTGAAGCGGTCCACATAATCCCTTTGGATTGTATGTAAGAATGGAAGATTTTCTTTAGTGTCCTTTGCATAGGATAGTCTCGATCCTAATTTTGCTAAAGAGCAGGCTTTGCAGAACGAAATATAGGCTTTAGAAACAACTAATGAGGATTTTGGTTGAGCAATGAAGTCACAAGTGACTGCAGAAGTAACAAGAGGAGGCGAATTAGGGGGTATGGCGTCAATGCCATATATTGGCCGCAGGGGGTAGGCGGCGCCGGCCATGTGTGGTCGGTCTTGCACAGTCTTGGAGCCGTGAGGCGCAGGTGCATCTCCTCGAACCAATTTTTGGTTCTTACTTCTCTTCTTGAATTCTGAAGAATGGATATCCGTGTGAAGTCTTTAATATACGGATCATCATATCACGACCCGGGTGTCCCAGACGGTCATGCCGAAGCTTATATGTGTCAGAATCCCATAAATCATCTCTCATAACATGATTGGATTCAACGATTCGAATAATGGTTGCATACAATCCACTAAATCGATACATAAGTTTCTGTAAGACTCTTTTATGTCCGTAGTCATTAGAGGTGATGCAAAGGAACTCTCGTCCATTCTCACAATGTGTTTCCACATGAAAACCATTGGCTCTTATATCTTTGAAATAATAAAGTTTGAATTTAAGATATGTCCAAGACGTGAGATAAAATAAATCGACACTTTATTAATAAAATAGCCAATGATTACATCAAAGTTTCATGACCAAAATCTAATCCAATAAAAATCAAACTTTAGACAAATTGTAGTCACTCAATCTGTTGGGTAACTCTAATTAAATATGACCGGGTAAGTAGGAAGAGATGACGGTGGTGCGAGGCTCACTTAAGTACCACTAATCTCAAGCTACTTTCCTAGACATCATACTTAATTAGATGAGCCTGGTGAGAAAAAGTTAATCCAATAGGTCATTTTATTGATTAAGGCATAATTGCCATTACATAATTCTTGGAAATATAAAAGACTACTAATAAAATCTGCGGTATTTTGGCTATCGCCATATTTAAAGTCTTCCATAGCTCGATATCTTGATCACCATTGATCAGGTACTCCTTAAAATACCATGAAGAGGATGCTTTCTTGATTGAGATGTATTGACGCAATACATATGGTCCCTAGGACCAATGGCATTGGAATAGTGCTACCATGGCCAAAAGTGGCGCCATGGTATACCCTCAACGTCATTACTCCTATGGTCACGTTAGGGTTTTCTCAATCAATTTGTTCTTTTATGATTTTCCACAATCATGCATCAATGATCTAATGCGGAGAGCTTCTGAACAATATTTCATAACTCTTTCAAATTTTAGAGAAGCAGATATTATTCCATCGTGCTTCTAAGTTCGGAAAATCGTGAACGTTACTAGAACGTTTACGAGGCGCAACCCAAGGGTTCTTAGCGGTATCCTCATTCATGTACTCAAACTGGAGGGCCATCTTCATGTGGCACTTTATCAGGGTAAATGCCCTGGAATTATCTATCTCAGTTTGAGATTCTTGAGTGGTTCCTTTAGAACAAGACTCCTGGATTGTAGGCAATAAATAAAGGGCAATTAGGTGGAGCTCAACATTATGAGCCCACATGAAAATATCCCGTGCCCGTAGAATCCAATGGAGTAAAATCGAGCTCGTTCAAGTCTGACATCCTGGAAAGGAAAGCAAGAACGTATTTAGTTTCGGAGTCAATGCTTCCACGAAAACTAATATAAGATTTCTGAGCCTTAATGCTACCAAGAAATCGATTTCCAAGAATATTTGGATTAGACCAAAAGAATGATGTTTAAATGGTTATAAATCGATGCTTACGGACGCTCTTAGTCCGAAGCTTAAGAACACTCTTAGTCTGTAATATTTCGATGCTCACGAATGCTCTTAGTTCGTGGTTTACGAACGCTCTTAGTTCGTATAGCGTGAATCCCCACGATTCCGCTTTTCAAAGGATTTAACCCACGTTATAAGAAAGGTGGGATGTAGAAGAAGGGAGGTTGCAAGTCCCCAAGGAAAAAGAAGAAGAAATTTAAACTTCAAAAACAGGAACTTTAATTTTAAAACTTACTTGTTGAAATTCGGAGCAGATTTGCTTCTGAACAGCTTTCACTTTGATTGGTCTACAAGTCACATAACAACTCCGATAAGGCTGAAATTAGGAGACCAGATACAAGAGACAGAGATGAACAACTTTGATGAAGGAAGGATTTTGATCTAATGTCCCGATAAAGACTTTTCGGGTGTGCAAGCAGGCTGATCTATACAGGAACGAGCGTCCTGCTGTGCTGCAGGGGCAGCAGACGTGAGGCGATGCTGCAGGGGCAGTAGGTGGCACACGGATGCACAAGGGCTGCAGGGGAAGCGTACAGTGCAGGGGCACCAAGGCGGGCAGCAGCGGCTAGGCTAGCTCAGGCTAGGTGCAACGGTGGAAAAGGTGATGTTGAAGAGAATTTCAGTTTTGGATTTTTGGTTTTGTGGTCAGAACTCGTGCTAATAACGTGTTTAAGAAAAATAGAATTGAGAGAGATTGATGAGAGAATTATGTGTTTCAATATTGAGAATAGGAGCTCTATATATAGGGATTACAAAGTACATATTCTAATGTTACAAGGAAAACTAATCCGAGTAGGACTAGAAATTCTAGAACCTTCTCTCCTATTACAATCATGGAACTACTCCTAGTTTAATTAGGCACACTAAATCGATTTTCCTTCAACACCACCACATTTGAAACCATATATGTTTTGCCTTTTGTTCGCTTTTCCCAAACGATTTTGAATTCGAGTGTGAAGTTTTGATTCCATTGTGGATGTCACAAGGCTACCTTAAAACACTAAGAAAAATGAAGATTTTGAACAAATGGGTATAGACTATATAACGGATTTTTGCTCTAGATCTTTGTTTCAAGTCAAGATGGATCTCAAAACAACCATAAGGTTTAAAATACATGGTCTAGTTCATGATTTAGCAATTTTTGTGGCACAAGTAGAGTACTCCACAGTTAATTTTCATCCCTCTAATGCTTATGAAATGGTTCGACATGTGTCAATATCCAATAAGACTTGCTTGGAGAAGAGACACAAGTTCCCAGATTCATGCTCAAGTCAAAGAAATTGCTAACCATTCTAGTTCCTGAAGATGGCTAGATAAGTTAATGTTTGTGAAGACATGCATCTCGAGATTCAAATATATGCGGGTGCTAGATCTCAGTGGGTCACCTCTTGAGGAGCTACCAAGTTCCATTGGTAGTTTATTTCATTTTAGATTCCTCAACCTGTCTTCTAATAGGAAGATAAAATGGCTTCCCAATTCCATCAATAAGCTGCTGAATTTGGAGACCTTGTACTTATGGGTTGTGACGCACTTGAGGAGATCTCAACAAACTCTAGCTCTAACCCCCACAGTTCGGCTTGAGTCTTCCCACCAAAGAAGAAGTGAGAGATAGAAGAAGGGAGGTTGAAAGTCTTCGAGAAAAAAAAAAATTAATTGAAAGTAGAAATTTTTATAAAAATTTACCTCAGAATAAGATGACAGGAAAAGTCGATAGAAAATGGCCGGAAAAAGTCGTCGGAGATCGCTGGTGACCGGCAATGGCTGGTTGCTGGCCAGAACTTGGCTGGAGCTTATTGGTAGCGAGGCTAACGTTGTGTGTGCGTGCTTGGGCTCTGCACGGAACTACTGCGTAGGGGCGCCGAGGGTGTTGCAGACGCTGAGGCGAGCCGAGGCTAACTGCACGGCAAGGAAGAAGCAGGGGCACGCTGAGGCAGGCACATGGGTGCGAAAGTGAGGCTAACCGGTGAGACTTACTAGACCGGTTCAAGGTTTCCGATGGTTGGTTCAGGGCTTTTCATGCCAGTTTTGGTGGTTCAACCGCCCGTTCTGAACTCCTGAGTTCGAGGGCTTCAAGGTGTGCGGTGGTGGAAGTTAAGGTTTGAAGGTTATGAAATTAGAGCTTTAGGGTTAGTACTTCATGCTGATAACATGTTTTAGAAAATAAGAAATTGAGAGATAATGATCTGTACTTTCATTGATAATAGGGGCCGCTTTATAAAGAGAATTACAAGTAGAGAATATGTGTCTTACATGAAAACTGAATCATACAATGAATAGGATATCTTGGAGGATATCTGTAAGACTAATCCTATTACAACTTGGACAAGTCACTAGAGTTTGGGCTAGACACATAAATTAGATGTCCTTAAACATGACTGTAATATTAATAGGGGGGGTAAGAAGAATATTATTATTTTTTGTTCTTTTTCTTTCTTTGTCCTTATTTGTCTTTTCAAATGAGTTGGTAAAGTCTATCAATAATTGAAAAAAGATTGAGGTCTAAATATCAAATTTAGAGGTCCAACTAGAACCAACCTATTGAAAATTGATAAATTAGAATTTGTAGCAAGGCTTACCGGACTGGTTCAGGGGTTTTCTGGCTAGTTCTGGTGGTTCCGTCGCCGGTTCTAGACTCCTGAGATCGAGGGCTTAACGTGTGCAGCGGTGGAAGTTAAGGTTTGAAAGTTATGAAATTAGGGTTTTAAGGTTAGGGTTTCATGCTTATAACGTGTTTTAGGAAATCAAAAATTAAGTGATAATGATCTGTACTTTCATTGATAATATGGGCCTCTTTATATAGAGAATTACAAGCAGAGAATATAAGTCTTACATGGAAATTGAATCATACAATGAATAGGATATCTTAGAGGTATCCTATTACAACTTGGACAAGTCAGTAGAGTTTGGGCAGACACATAAATTAGATGTCCTTAAACATAACAGTAATATTAATAGGGGAGGTAAGAAGAATATATATATATTTTTTTTTTGTTCTTTTTCTCTCTTTGTCCTTATTTGTCTTTTCAAATGAGTTGATAAAGTCCATCAATAATTGAAAAAAGATGGAGGTCTAAATATCAAATTTAGAGGTCCAGCTAGAACCACCCTATTGAAAATTGATATATTAGAATTTGTTGCTTAGATTGAATAAAATTGTAAGTTGTATCCCGTATTCAAATTCTAATATTTATTTTTTAATATTTGAAATTACAAGCGACCAATTTTGGATTGAAAAAAAATGAAGTTGAGGTAATGGCTTTGAAAATAGATTTTGTAGCATTTGCTTGTATTTATTGAAATGCCTAAATCAAGTTTGCACGCGCATCGCGTGTGTGTCGGTTGCTAGTTTTTTATTATTTTATGTCTAAAAGCTATGGCATTTTGGTAATAAAAGCATCATGTCTTGATAAAAAAAAATATTTAAAAACTCAATTTGGACTTGGGAGTGTAGATTATAAAGAGGGAAGTGTCGATTTCATTCCCCCACACTACAAAAAAAAAAAAAAAAAAAAAAAAAACTCAATATTCTAAAAAAGAAAACATGATGTGTAGATTGTAAAATGAGAAGTGTGAATTTAACTCTCCAAGACCTAGAGTCAATTTTATCACATTTATCACACAACAACAAAAAAAAAAAAAAAACAGAGAGAGAGAGAGAACTCAGTCCTATTATTTGTCTAGTTGTGCATTATGCACCAATTACGGAGTTTGAGTGTAGTACTATAGGTCGATTTATTTTCAGGTGGCAATAACCCCCCACCTGTCTAGAGAAAGCTAAAAAAAGAAAAAAATTCAAAATGTCTCACTGTCTTCATAGGCCTTTCAATCTCAAGTTACAACTTTTGTTAAAAAACTAACCGGCTCAAATTAGGAGACAGGAACACTAGATTCTTCCAAGCTCAGGCCAATATTAGGAAGAAATCTAACTTGATAACAAGAATTCAAGATGACTCTGGAAATTGGGCAACTACAGACCATGACATTGCTGATATTCTAGTCCACGATTTTAAAAAGAGATTCCATCTTGATAATGTCCCTAATAGGGAGTCATTACATGATTTTGTTAACGTTATTGAGCCTTGCATTAATGTTTGCACCTGTTTTTTGCCCGTCGACCTACTAAGCTCTTGCTGTTAGATGAGAGAGAATTTTGGCTGAGATTAAGTAAGGGCCAAGAATGAAGTCACTCGATCATTCAGCCGAGAATGAAATTAATTGGCCATTCAGCTGAGATAAGGAAATTAGTCTAATAAGCATTAGGTCGACTGAGAATATAGAGTTTAGGTCATACGGCCAAAATGAAGGTATTGACTGAAATCAGAGTTTCTTGGTCACTCGACCGAGGTTATAGTTTTGAGTCGTATGACTGGGCGCTGTTCGGTCACTCGACCGAGAGTAGAGTTTTGAGTCTGAGATAAAGACATCGTTCAATCACTCCACCGAGGTTTGAGATTTTGGTTCGAACAACCCAAAAGATGATGAAAGTGGATCACACGGTTACATGGTTGGGAAATCCAGTTCAAATGAGTGACTACACAAATGGGCTGAGAAGGATCTTAGATATGCTCGGCCAAGCCCAACTGACAAACATCGGCTGAAGAGTTCGTTCAATGAAGGAATCCTCACAAGGAAAGAGTTCAAATCAATTAAGGATTTCAATCGTAAAGATTCCAGATATCAATCGAATCATAACATTTATGGACAAATCAATCTTAAAAGGAAAGAGAATCCTACTTAAATTCCACAGCTTGGAGGACAAGTTAGCTAGGGATTTGTATATATAGCACCTTGTAACTCATTGTAAAAGGTCCTGCACCACACAAACAAATCAATATACAACTTTTACTCAAACCTTTCTCTTGCTCTTTCATAGGTATTTTGCCTTCTATTCAACTTTCATAACTTGTTTTCATTTTTAGTTTCTTACTTTTATTTCAGTCGTTACATTCAAGCACTTTACTTTCTTGTTCTTTATTTTATATGTACTTTACTTTTTGCACTTAGGAGTAGTTCGTAACATAGAATTTTCGTCCGTTGATATCTTTCGGCCAGTCCGGATTAGATTGATGCGATTCGTCATTCACACACATATCATCTCATAACGTTTTGACAACCGAGTCCACTTCACCTTCGTCTTCACCGTGATTTGCAAGTACCTTCACCCAATAGATCTCTCGCTTGTCACCCGAACCTTTGAGTTTACCCAAGAAGTGAACATGATAGAAGATCCCGGTCAGGATTGACGCCTAACCGAAGTCCTTGCAACAGAGGCATCAGAACCTAACGGCCGAGAGGGTTCCTACCTCGGCCTACAATCATTTGATAAGTAGTCAGACACAAGCGCAAATCAGATTAGAACCTCAGTCAGCCATTCGGCCGCGAGTTGGCACGCCCGCGCAATTTCAGAAGGATGATTCAACCACAAGTCTCTCCTTTTCGTTTCAACTTATTGGCCAAGGTTTTGGTTGGCCTAAACGAAAAGGCAATGTCAGCCGAGTTGAGCAAGAATTTGGTTGATCGAAGTAAACAACCGCCATGATCGAAGTAAAAAGATAATCTCGGCCGAGGGGGCCAAGAGTTGGGTCAGCCGAGGTATGATGCGGCTTTGAGCAAGCGCATAATTTAACCCTGAAATGTCATTAGTAGTAAAAGTAAGTAGGGATCGTTCTATTCCGGGGATTGAGGGTACACCTGTCATTGGCAAAAAATTAAATAATTAAAATTAAAACAAAGTATAATATTCACAAAGATATTCACAAGTATAAACATTATTTACGAAAAAGGGGGGGTTTTGGATTTTGATTTCGAAAATTATCCTAAGTAAACAAAACAATTAAAATGCAAAAACGTAAATACAAAGATGGAATGAGAGAACAAATATCAAAATCGAAACATATGATTAAAATTGACTCAAACCCTAATATTGTTCATCTAAGTCATGAGAAAGGAGTTGATCATGTGAAACATTCGAAAGCAAATGAATTCCCATTTTTTACTTTTCAATGCTAATTAACCTAAGCGAAAGCACCTAGATTAATCCTATCAAACATGCAATCAAACCCTAGAAAGCTAGTCAATCATGTCATGTTTAACGCATTACACATAGAGAAAGGCTATCAACTCAAGTGTACAACTTAGTATGGAAAAGTCCACCTAATTGCAATTCTCTTTAATTAAATTCGATCTTTGTACAAAACCTTTACTACTTTGATTCAAGTTTACACAAAACGAAAAGTCGATTTCATGTTCTTAAACCTAGCACCAATCATATCGAAACCCTAGGTGTTTGCAACCACATAAGATTAAAATACGAAAGATATCTATAATGCAAATTTAATTAAACAAACTCACATAAGCAACTCTCGAATCACAATATATGAATCTGAAAATTCTCAATTAATCATAAAATTTCAGAAATTAATATTCGTTCAAACACATATGTCAACTAGAACAAAACCAACGAAATCAAAGCAAAGGTTACAAAGGAAAATCGGATTACACCGTGGATGAGGATGGGGATGGATGATTAACGTTGTGGTCTCTTGAATCTTGAAAGCAAGCTTCAAGGATGGTGGTGGATGATGATGCTCACGGCAATTCTTCTTCTCCCTTGGCCTTGCTTGAACTCGTAGCTTGCTCTAGAGGATGGAGGAACTCACGGCTATGCTAAGAACTTTTCTAATTTTTTTTCTAAAGTGTAAACGTCAAAGCAGAGCAACCTTGACGTCTAGAGGAAGTGAGTATATATAGGGAACGGCCAACTTGGTCACCAAGCCGTGTAAACCTCATGGAATTAATTTGAAAATTCCACATAATTTCCTCCAATAATATCTTGCCAAATAAGCCCTATGAGGTGGTCCAACCAATCACAAAATTCCATTTAATTCGCTAATAATCTTGGCCGAAATACCATGGATATATTCTGATTTTATACTTTAAATTCGGCCAAAACTCCTTTAGGGAATATAGGAATGTATCTAGACTTCTTTTGAGCTTTTCTTGGTCTCCACCTTTTTCTCTTTCCTTTTATTTCTCCCTTGAATCTTTCTTGGCGTCAATCACCCTAGGGTTTCTTGATTTTCACGTTGATTACCTCTTTATCTCTCTCCCTTTGCACGGCAAACACATAAAATTACTCCTCCAAGAATATTTCTTTCCATAAAAATCTCCCAAGAAAATCTCCAAGACATATCCTTCCTTGCATGGCGTCAATCACCTTTATCTTGATTGATTTTGGCGCCACTCCTTGTTTCTCTCATTACACATCACGGCTAGACACATAAGGCATCCCAAAAATATCTCATAATGTCACAAAACCCTAGCTCCCTTGGGCTTTTATCCATTTTTGCCGAAAATTCAATGTCTCTTCAGAATTCTTGGGCCTTGCTGCGTCACCTTCATGCCTTGTCACCTTCCAACGTCATAACACTTCATTTTTCTATTTCTTCTTCATGGTAACGTTGGAAACTTCATTGGTAAGCTTTCCTCCTTTTCGCAGGGTTTCCTGGTTGAAGTAGGAAAACTTCTTTTCTTCATTTTTGCTCATTTCTGTGGTCCATTGTTTCTCATTTTTGCTCCCCTTGGTGTTCGCAAGCTCCTCTTTCCATTTGTGAGTTCATTTCCACTTTTTAGCTCGGAGGTCCTGAAAATAGAAACTAATAAGAAAAATAGAAACTTTCCTAAAATGAAAAATGGCAACTTTCCTAAACTGAAAATGGGAAACTTTCTAGAAATGAAAAATAGAAACTTTCTACAAATAGGAACTTTCCCAATCGAAGAATGGAAACTTTCCTAAACAGAGTTTTATTAAGGAAATAACGCAGAAAATGTAGGGAAATGCAGTTAAAACGTCGCATTAAAATGCTCCTATCAAATTCCCCCACACTTAGCTTTTGCTAGTCCCTTAGCAAAATCACACTAAGACACAACGAAATTTAAAGACTCTACACATACAAAGACTCTAATGCCTTTCAACTTTTTGTCTCAGCAATCTCTTACTTTCATAACACCAAGATTAGCATTCAACCAAGAATCAATGTTTAAGCATTCGAGGGTTAATTAAAACACATAATCTTCATACACACAAGTAGGACTTGGTTGGAACAATGGTGATGGTTTCTGTTAAGCATGTTTCAAACAAGTTTGATTCAAATCCTCACAAGGTATATCCACTCTTTCTTCTCTCAGAATTCAAGGCAATGCTTAAAAGCTTATACACTCAAGTATATGTGAAAGATAGCAAGTCTATCACATATTATATGAAACGAAAGCACATGTATATTTTTCTTTTAAAGATCTCATGAAAGGCACCAACTACTTGCACAGATGGACCCAAGCTATAGGTTCAACTCTTGTAACTCATCTCCACATCAAGGGCTGTCCCATCTTAAGGATCAAGAAGGTCTTCTCAATGGTTGTAATGGGGCTAAGGTTCAAGGTTTTAAAGAAACGAAGGGTCAGGATTTATCAAAGTGTCCTAAAAATCTAGCAGAGCACATGTAGATGTAGAGACCTCAAGAAATCCACCAAGGCATTGCAAAAACGTCACTTTCCCTAGAGGTAACATAAAAGGCCTAATGTCTTCATGTTGGGCCCAATCTTCATTGTAGACTTCCCTTGAACTATAGTGGAATGGACAAAGGCCAAATTTTTCTGTAGTGGGCCTTCAGTTCAAAGTAAACTCCAAAATCACTAAGTATGGGGGACTAAAATCCATAAACATACATGTTTCTTTCTTTTTAGCCGTACACATTTTTTCTTTTCTTTCATTTTTCATGGCTCTTTCATACATTTTTCTTTCATGGACAAGTCTACCCCCACACTTGAGCTTTCACCTCTTCTTATTCTTCATTATTGACGCTAAAAATCTTCAAGTAAAGTCTCAATTTAGCTCCACTAAGTTCTTAGAACAAAGGGTAGGGTTATAGCTATACTAAGGCTTAGGTTAAAGATTTTTAAGGGTGATGAAAGAAAAGGCTTAACGTAGGCTCAAAGGGGTTTATCTAGGGGAGTCCCACGACGGACACAATTAAGGACACAGGTTTATATGGCAATGGTGGTAATTCCTAGGTTGCCTCTATCCCTTCCAGAATTAGGGCCATGTATTGATATAACGTCTCAACAAGCACAAGAGCGAATTCTAGCATTCTCTAGTCCATCAAACTTAATCTATGGCAAGTAGTCAATCAAATGAAAGAATAATGAGATCATCAAACATCGCCAAGAAAATAAGAATATATTTTTCGATTCACTCCAAGAAAAAGGGACATGGGCTCAATTATCTCACATGGGTTTATATGAATCAAAACTCATCTTAACATGCTCATATTCTGTACCAAAGTTTTGAAATCCATATCCACTACAAGGCACATATTTTTCATATATCTCAATTAACCAAAGAATACCATGTTTAAATCATCTCAATTTTGTGATCCTCTTTTAGCTATAATTTCAGAGATATAGAATCGTCCTAGACAGTTGAAAGGGCATCCTAAGACTCAAAACAAAAGCAAAAGCAGCGAAAATTTTTAAATTTTTGACATTTTTCAATTTTTTTGTATTTTTCAATATATGACTCAAGATAAAAGTATAAATCCCTACAAAAGTATAAATTCCTTCCCCCACACTTAAATATTGCATTGTCCTCAATGTAATCAAGAATAAGCATGCAATGAAACACTTAAGCAAAGAAGGATGGAATTTACGAAAATAACTACTAAAATAAAGAAAAATTGGGGAAATAAAAGGGAAAGAGAAAACAAATCTGCGTTGATGACTCCTCCACAGCTACTTCTGAATTGGGTTGCCTCCCAAGCAGCGCTTAATGTTTATAGTCTTTCAACCTAGACTTGGTTTCCTCTCGTCCTCAGCTGGTTGGGCCTTCAAAGCCTCCTTTTGGGTTTGGAATTGTGTTGCTCGGAAGCCTACCAGTTTCATGAAACTTGGTCATGAAGTCCACCACTTGTCCCATCTGCTTCTTAAGGTCAGCAATGTCCTTGGTGTGGTTTTGCTGTCCTTGTAGCAAAGTCTGTGTGGCACTAGTCAATGGCTGAGTGGAATTAGTCAATGCCTCTATCGTCTTATCATAGTGAGAATTGGAATTCCCAACATTGTGTTGAGGAGGCATGTAAGGTCTTTGATAGGGAGGTCCTTGAGGACGTTGGAAACTGCCACCAAGATGGTTCTGAACATTTTCATTGTTGGTCCACTTGAAGTTGGGGTGGTCCCTCCATCCAGGGTTATAGGTATTCGAATATGGATCATACCTTGGACGTTGGGGACCCCCTTGGTTCCCTTGATAGCCTCCTATGGCATTCACAGACTCCCAACCACCATTCTCACTTAGTTGAGGACATTGATCCGTAGGATGTCCTTGGGTAAAGCATACCCCACAAGCAAAGGGTCCTCCATGGCCTTGAGTAGTCGCCACCTTGTTCACAAGAAGGGTGAGTTTGCTCAATTGATCCGCAATGGCAGGACTAGTGCTCACCTCATTTACCCTACAAGTGGTTTGTCTCACACCCTCATACTGTTGAGTGTTTAGGGCACGATTTTCAATAAGTTCCCTCCCAGCTGCAGGTGATTTGTCCACAAAAGCTCCTCCAGCTGCAGCATCAAGCATTTGCCTTTCTAAGGGTAAGAGTCCTTCGTAAAAACATGTAAGTAGGGTCTCATCCTTCATCTAATGTTGAGGGCATTGTGCAAGTAAGGAATTGAACCTCTCATAGTAGGCACCATAGGACTCATCATGGGCTTGCTCAATTCCACTGAGCTTCTTCCTGAGTGTGATGACCTTTGAAGCTGGGAAGTATTTTTCCAAGAAGGCCTTCCTCATTGTTTCCCATGAAGTAATACGTCCAGCAGGAATCTCATATAACCAATCTTTGGCTCTGTCAGCTAAGGAGAATGGAAATGCCTTCATCTTCAGAATGTTTTCATCAGCTCCTTGTGGTTGCATGTTTGCACACACAGACTGAAATTCTCTGTTATGCTTGTTGGCGTCCTCCATATTAAGGCCATGGAAAATAGGGAGCTTGTGCAACAATCCACTCTTAAGCTCAAACTCTGCCTGTCTTCCTGCTGCAGGGGCAGGGTAGATAATGCTCGTAGGGGGTCCTCCTTGGACAGCTGCTGTAGAGAGTTCCCTAATGGACTGATTCGCATTTCCACCCATATCTTCTTCTTCTTCTTCAGGAGGTGGTGAAAGTGGTGGTGAAATGGGTGGTGAGATTTGAGGTGGTGGTAAGTTGGGCGAAATGAAAGGTGATGGTGTAAGTAATGGTGAAGATGAAGTTGATGTAGGTGATGTGGATTCCTCCGAAGGAAACAGCCTCCTCCCTTGATTGTTAACTGTGTATTCCTTGTATGTCGAAGGGGAGGGGCTTGTGTACTCAAGGAGTGGAGGATTCTTCAAACGAGCGATCCTTGCTTCAATTTCTTTTATTGTAGAGGGTCTAGAAGGCTCGGTCATTCATAGAAATCCTGAACATTATTAAAAATTAGAGAGGTTAGTAAATTACATAGTGAAGTAAATACAAGTTAATGATTTATACATAAACGTTACTATTCACAAGTCACTATTCACGAATTATACAAGTATAAATTACAAAGTATAAAATACAAAATAACCACAAACTTCACAAATATATTACATGAGACGTTTATACAAGTATAAAATGTACAAGACAACACAATTTACATGTGGAGGTTATGTTCAAGTGTATTATTATCTTTACAAATAAAGTTAATATCTCAATTGATTACAAGTTGTAAGTCGAGCCCAATAGAAACCACTACTATTGGTGAGATACGATCTAGGGATAGTCGCCTAGACATAAGTTGCTTTCCTTTTGGTGAGAGGGAGAGGGAGGACTCATTTTGGTGACACTACGGAGGCTACTCCCTCATTGAGGTTTAGGCCCCTATTGGCTACTCCCACATTGTGGTTTACGCACGGTCTATAGTGTCTCTGAGATCCAATTTGAACCCATCACCCAGGGTCTCAACCTAAGACACCATCTATATGCCCCTTACTCAGCTGGGAAATAACTCATGTGTTAGACAGTTCTCCAAATGCTAATAAAAGCCGCCCTCAACCTCATCAGACCTCAGAAAGGCACTAATGAAGGGTTAAGGCCAATATTAACAAAAGGGCCCTTATCTACTCATACGATTTTACACACTTATAACAATTAAGAACTTAACAATATTCACAATTAATTCTTTTCTTTTCTTTTGTTTACAAGATTAGACACATTTTACACAAAACTTTCAAACAAGAACAAACAAAACGTCACAATTATTTTTTTTTTCTCTTTTTTTTTTTTTTTTTTTTCTTTCTTCTTTGTTTGTACGAAAATACTTACAAATATTTTTTTTTTTCCTTTTCTTTACAATTATTTTCAACACTTAGGTACGGGAACAGGGAGTCTCGATATGCAATGGGACTGAAACAGCTACCCTTTTCAAGACTATGTTTAATCCAATATACCTTAGTGAATCACAATATTTCGTTTGTTATATATATCATTGATTTCAAATTAAATTCCAAGCGGTAAATCAAGTGGACGTACGGCCCAAGTATAATCGTCTAGACACCAAGTCCCTCCTACATCCTTTGGGCAACCTTACTGAAATGGCCGGGTAGGGGAGGGTGACCACGAGAGGTAGAATCCATTTTGGCATGAGCTACTCCCACATTGTGCTTTAGGCCCATTTGTAAGCACTTCTGGATTCAAGAACCTGTCATGAGCGTTGTCCCCTTCCTAGACACCATCCCACATAGGCTATACTTGGATGAAAAAGGACCTAAGTGTGAAGACAGTTCAATGAATATTAATAAAGGCCGCCCTCAACCTTAAGGGACCTGGACTAGGTACCAATAAGGGGTTTAGGCCAATATTAATAAACACGACTTCACCTATTCCTTCTTTAATTTACAACTCACAATTAAAATTCGTATTCAATAATATAAATAACAACCTAAGTAATTAATTAACTAATTAACTAACAAATTAGAGAATTACAAACAATTAACAAGTAATTTTTTTTTTTTTTCGAAGACAACATATAACAAAGCAAATATTCACAATATTTAACAAGTGATTTTTCAATCCCCGGCAACGGCGCCAAAAATTGATGCGGCTTTGAGCAAGCGCATAATTTAACCCTGAAATGTCATTAGTAGTAAAAGTAAGTAGGGATCGTTCTATTCCGGGGATTGAGGGTACACCTGTCATTGGCAAACAATTAAACAATTAAAATTAAAACAAAGTATAATATTCACAAAGATATTCACAAGTATAAACATTATTTATGAAAAAGGGGGGGTTTTGGATTTTGATTTCGAAAATTATCCTAAGTAAACAAAACAATTAAAATGCAAAAACGTAAATACAAAGATGGAATGAGAGAACAAAGATCAAAATCGAAACATATGATTAAAATTGACTCAAACCCTAATATTGTTCATCTAAGTCATGAGAAAGGAGTTGATCATGTGAAACATTCGAAAGCAAATGAATTCCCATTTTTTACTTTTCAATGCTAATTAACCTAAGCGAAAGCACCTAGATTAATCCTATCAAACATGCAATCAAACCCTAGAAAGCTAGTCAATCATGTCATGTTTAACGCATTACACATAGAGAAAGGCTATCAACTCAAGTGTACAACTTAGTATGGAAAAGTCCACCTAATTGCAATTCTCTTTAATTAAATTCGATCTTTGTACAAAACCTTTACAACTTTGATTCAAGTTTACACAAAACGAAAAGTCGATTTCATGTTCTTAAACCTAGCACCAATCATATCGAAACCCTAGGTGTTTGCAACCACATAAGATTAAAATACGAAAGATATCTATAATGCAAATTTAATTAAACAAACTCACATAAGCAACTCTCGAATCACAATATATGAATCTGAAAATTCTCAATTAATCATAAAATTTCAGAAATTAATATTCGTTCAAACACATATGTCAACTAGAACAAAACCAACGAAATCAAAGCAAAGGTTACAAAGGAAAATCGGATTACACCGTGGATGAGGATGGGGATGGATGATTAACGTTGTGGTCTCTTGAATCTTGAAAGCAAGCTTCAAGGATGGTGGTGGATGATGATGCTCACGGCAATTCTTCTTCTCCCTTGGCCTTGCTTGAACTCGTAGCTTGCTCTAGAGGATGGAGGAACTCACGGCTATGCTAAGAACTTTTCTGATTTTTTTTCTAAAGTGTAAATGTCAAAGCAGAGCAACCTTGACGTCTAGAGGAAGTGTGTATATATAGGGAACGGCCAACTTGGTCACCAAGCCGTGTAAACCTCATGGAATTAATCTGAAAATTCCACATAATTTCTTCCAATAATATCTTGCCAAATAAGCCCTATGAGGTGGTCCAACCAATCACAAAATTCCATTTAATTCCCTAATAATCTTGGCCGAAATACCATGGATATATTCTGATTTTATACTTTAAATTCGGCCAAAACTCCTTTAGGGAATATAGGAATGTATCTAGACTTCTTTTGAGCTTTTCTTGGTCTCCACCTTTTTCTCTTTCCTTTTATTTCTCCCTTGAATCTTTCTTGGCATCAATCACCCTAGGGTTTCTTGATTTTCACGTTGATTACCTCTTTATCTCTCTCCCTTTGCACGGCAAACACATAAAATTACTCCTCCAAGAATATTTCTTTCCATAAAAATCTCCCAAGAAAATCTCCAAGACATATCCTTCCTTGCATGGCGTCAATCACCTTTATCTTGATTGATTTTGACGCCACTCCTTGTTTCTCTCATTACACATCACGGCAAGACACATAAGGCATCCCAAAAATATCTCATAATGTCACAAAACCCTAGCTCCCTTGGGCTTTTATCCATTTTTGCCGAAAATTCAATGTCTCTTCAGAATTCTTGGGCCTTGCTGCGTCACCTTCATGCCTTGTCACCTTCCAACGTCATAACACTTCATTTTTCTATTTCTTCTTCATGGTAACGTTGGAAACTTCATTGGTAAGCTTTCCTCCTTTTCGCAAGGTTTCCTGGTTGAAGCAGGAAAACTTCTTTTCTTCATTTCTGCTCATTTCTGTGGTCCATTGTTTCTCATTTTTGCTCCCCTTGGTGTTCGCAAGCTCCTCTTTCCATTTGTGAGTTCATTTCCACTTTTTAGCTCGGAGGTCCTGAAAATAGAAACTAATAAGAAAAATAGAAACTTTCCTAAAATGAAAAATGGCAACTTTCCTAAACTGAAAATGGGAAACTTTCTAGAAATGAAAAATAGAAACTTTCTACAAATAGGAACTTTCCCAATCGAAGAATGGAAACTTTCCTAAACAGAGTTTTATTAAGGAAATAACGCAGAAAATGTAGGGAAATGCAGTTAAAACGTCGCATTAAAATGCTCCTATCAAGGTAAAAGAAGAACTGTCGGCCGAGATTTAATCAAGATTTAGGTCGGCCGAAGTACTTTAGAAGTCAGCCAAGTCGACCAAGATTTTGGTTGGCCGAACCGACTAAGATTTTGGTTGGCTAAAGTAAAATGAAATATCGGCCAAGTTCGACCAACAGTTTGGTTGGCCGAAGCGAAAAAGCAATGTCGGCCGATTTAGATAAAATTTAGCCGAAGTAAAAAAAAAAAAAAAAAGTATCGGCCGAGTTAGAAAAGTAGGTTGGCCGAAGTCACAAAAAAAAAAAAAAAAAAATCTTAGCTGACTCGACCCAGAATTTTGTTTGGCCGAAGTAAAAAGAAAGTCGGCCGAATCAACCAAGATTTTGTTCGGTCAAGATAGAAAAAAAGTTGGGTCAACTAAAGTGCTTTAGGAGTCGGCCAAGTCGACCGGCCAAGATTTTGGTTAGCCGAAGTAAAAAAAAAAAAAATCTCTGCCGAGGTGACCAAGAGTTGGGTCGGTTGGGGTAAATAAGAATTGGGTTGGCCGAAGTGCTTTAAAAGTCGGCCAAATCGACCAAGATTTTATTTGGCAGAAGTAAGAAGAAATCTCAACCGAATCCATAAATTTTGGTTGGCCAAAGTAAAAAGAAAGTGTCGGCCGAGATAAAAAAAGTTGGGTCGGCCGAAGTGCTTTAGAATTCGGCCGAATCGACCAAGAATTTGGTTGGCTGAAATTCAAAAGTCGGCCAAATCGACCGAGATTTTGGTTGGCCGAAGTAAAAAAAAAAAAAAATTCTCGGCCGAGGTGACCAAGAGTTGGGTCGGTTGGGGTAAATAAGAATTGGGTAGGCCGAAGTGCTTTAAAAGTCGGCCAAATCGACCAAGATTTTGTTTGGCCGAAGTAAGAAGAAATCTCAGCCGAATCCATAAAATTTGGTTGGCCAAAGTAAAAAAGAAAGTGTCAGCCGAGATTAAAAAAAAGTTGGGTCGGCCGAAGTGCTTTAGAATTCTGCCGAATCGACCAAGATGTTGTTTGGCCGAAGTAAGAAGAAATCTCAGCCGAATCAATAGAAAAAAGTTGGTTGGCCGAAGTTAAAAAAAAAAAAAAAAAAAAAAAATCTCAGCTAACTTGACCAAGAATTTGTTTGGCCGAATTGAAAAGAAATCTCAGCCGAGGCAACCAAGAGTTAGGTCGGTCGAGGTAAATAAGAAGAGGGTCGGCCAAAGTGCTTTAGAAGTCGACCGAGTCGACCAAGAATTTGGTTGGATGAAGCAAAATGAAATATCGGCCGAATCGATCATTATTTTTATTGGTTGAAGTGAAATGAAATATCGGCCGAGTCGACTAAGAATTTGGTTTGTTAAAGTAAAAAAATAAACGTCGACCGAGGTGACCCAGAGTTGGGTCGTCCGAGGTAAATAAGAAATGTCTGCTGAGTTTTAACCAGAAGTATGGTTGACCGAGGTAAAAACGAAATGTTGGTCAAGGTGATCAAGAGTTGGGTCGGCCAAAATACAGAAATGGGCCGAGTTAGACAATAAAATAGTTAGCCGAGATGTATAAAGAAAGCGGCTAAATCACTTTACAAAATTAACGGCCGAGTCAACCAAGACCATACACATAAATATAGTTAGATACTACAAATGAGCCAAACGGCCGAGTAAAATATCAAAACTCAATGGCTTCTCTATCATTTTCCAAGCCTTGCATGCCACGATTAACTTTCCGCTTCAAGAAGTCTCTCTTATTGTCACAAGACTTAGCTGAGGACACAATAAAAATACACATGGCGAGGTCATGTTTCGGATGGAGGTCGAGATAGTTTCAATTTGTTCTTCAGCTTCGGCTAATTACCCCTTAAGATCATCCATCTTCACCTTCAGAACATTCACTTTATGCTTCCCCTCAACCAAAGAAGTTTTCAGTTTACGAAGCTAGTCAAAATCTGTGTGCTTGCGGATTTCATCATCCTCACTTCTCATTTCTCACCGGCTTCAAATTCCTTCTGAGCCTCAAGATAAGGAGAAAGACTAAAATCATAGCAGCCAATCGAGTCTAAATTTCATAATCATCCAAGTGAAAGAAGTGGTTGGTTGAAGTGAGTACTTCAACTACATTTTTGAAGACAAGAAACGCATGGAGCTCATATGTGTGTGTGTGTGTGTCTCATTTAAACCTCAATGAGAAATTGTGAAGGTGTGCACACATGCAAAGAAAGGTACATGGCTAAAAACCAGACCAAGACCAAAGTAAAGTTTCAGCCGAGAATGAGGATAGGTAGTCATTCGGCTTCAACGAGCAAGGAGACATTAGGTTACACAACCAAAATAAAGATGACTCGGCCGAGTTTTCAAGTGTTAGCCAAGTTTTCAAGTCTCGGCCGAGTTTCAAGTGTCGACTGAGTATTTCAAATCGTACATGTCTCGGCCGAGTTTCCAAATGGCTGAGTTTTCAAGTGTCGGCCAAATTTTCAAGTTCTCAAAGTGTTGGTTAATGCATGACTGAGCTCCTATTTGGGTGTCCCTTTTGAATGGGATAATGCTTTGGATAAAGATTGAGTATAATATAATGACCGAGCTTTCGATCGAGCAAAAAAAAAAATGATTGAGCATGGCATTATGGCAGACCTTCGGATCGAATAACAAAGCATTACGAACCAAGTTGTGGGATGCAAAAAATCATGTTTGAGATCATGAGTCAACATGGTCGAGTCTTTAAGTCTTCCACAACCCGGGCGACCAAATTTCTCAAATCTTAGATGTCTAGGCCAAGTTTTCAAGTCTTGGATATCTCGGCTGAATTTTCAAGTTTTGCATGACTCGATCGAGTTTCTCGGTCACATGACCGAGTTGTCTTAAGGTATTCTACTTTTATTTAAGTCTCATAATCACTTGGCTTGAGAGCCGATGCTCATGAGACTAGGGGGGCTATGTTTGCACCTGTTTTTTGCCCGTCGACCTACTAAGCTCTTGCTGTTAGATGAGAGAGAATTTTGACTGAGATTAAGTAAGGGCCAAGAATGAAGTCACTCGATCATTCAGCCGAGAATGAAATTAATTGGTCATTCAGCTGAGATAAGGAAATTAGTCTAATAAGCATTAGGTCGATTGAGAATATAGAGTTTAGGTCATACGGCCAAAATGAAGGTATTGACTGAAATCAGAGTTTCTCGGTCACTCGACCGAGGTTATAGTTTTGAGTCGCATGACTGGGCGCCGTTCGGTCACTCGACCGAGAGTAGAGTTTTGAGTCTGAGATAAAGACATCGTTCAATCACTCAGCCGAGGTTTGAGATTTTGGTTCGAACAACCCAAAAGATGATGAAAGTGGATCACACGGTTATATGGTTGGGAAATCCAAGTTCAAATGAGTGACTATGCAAATGGGCTGAGAAGGATCTTAGATATGCTCGGCCAAGCCCAACTGACAAACATCGGCTGAAGAGTCCGTTCAATGAAGGAATCCTCACAAGGAAAGAGTTCAAATCAATTAAGGATTTCAATCGTAAAGATTCCAGATATCAATCGAATCATAACATTTATGGACAAATCAATCTTAAAAGGAAAGAGAATCCTACTTAAATTCCACGGCTTGGAGGACAAGTTAGCTAGGGATTTGTATATATAGCACCTTGTAACTCATTGTAAAAGGTCCTGCACCACACAAACAAATCAATATACAACTTTTACTCAAACCTTTCTCTTGCTCTTTCATAGGTACTTTGCCTTCTAAACAAATTTCATAACTTGTTTTCATTTTTAGTTTCTTACTTTTATTTCAGTCGTTACATTCAAGCACTTTACTTTCTTGTTCTTTATTTTATATGTACTTTACTTTTTGCACTTAGGAGTAGTTCGTAACATAGAATTTTCGTCCGTTGATCTCTTTCGGCCAGTCCGGATTAGATTGATGCGATTCGTCATTCACACACATATCATCTCACAATGTTTTGACAACCGAGTCCACTTCACCTTCGTCTTCACCGTGATTTGCGAGTACCTTCACCCAATAGATCTCTCGCTTGTCACCCGAACCTTTGAGTTTACCCAAGAAGTGAACGTGATAGAAGATCCCGGTCAGGATTGACGCCTAACCGAAGTCCTTGCAACAGAGGCATCAGAACCTAATGGCCAAGAGGGTTCCTTCCTCGGCCTACAATCATTTGATAAGTAGTCAAACACAAGCGCAAATCAGATCAGAACCTCAGTCGGCCATTCGGCCGCGAGTTGCCATGCCCGCGCAATTTCAGAAGGACGATTCAACCACAAGTCTCTCGGCTCTCATTTGGCCGAGACGATTTTGAGGCAAACAATTAATCAATATGACAATGAGCTTTTGAACGAACAGGTCACAGATGAGGAAATTCTAGATGCTGTTAGAGCTATTGGACCACTTAAAGCACCTGGTTCAGATGGGTTGCATGCCTCCTTCTTTCAAAACTGCTGGAATGAAGTTAAGGATACAATCATCCCCATGATCAAAGGTATTTTTATTGATAGTAATTCTCTACACCTAATAAACCATACTAATATTGCCTTGATTCCCAAAGTTGATAATCCTACTAAAGTAAATGATTTTAGGCCTATAAGCCTTTGCAATGTCTCTTATAAAATTATCTCAAAAATTCTTGTTAAAAGGTTAAGACCTCTGCTAGAAAAGTGTATTTCCAAAAATCAAGGAGCTTTTGCTTCAGGAAGGGCCATCCAGGATAATATCCTAATTGCACATGAAATCTTCTCAGATTTCCAAAAAAGAAAGGAAGAGCTGGTGCTTTGGCACTCAAGTTGGACCTTGAAAAAGCTTATGATTTCCTAAACTGGGATTATATCTGGCCTCAAGAGGTTTGGTTTTCATGATAATTGGATTAAGCTTGTTTTAAATTGTATTTCTTCTGCCTCTTTCTCAATTATAGTTAATGGCAGTCCCTCTGGTTGGTTCAAACCAACTAGAGGTATTAGACAGGGTGACCCCCTCTCACCCTATATTTTTATTTTAGTGATGGAGCCTCTAATAAGGCACCTAAATGCTCTGGCTATCAACCATAAGTCACAAGTTGGCCTTCTATCTTCACCACGTGGTTTTAGAATTTCTAACCTCATGTTTGCTGATGACTGTCTAATTTTTGCTAAGGCTACTAAGAAAGGAGCAAGGAACATTTCAAAAATTCTTAACCTCTTTGCTGCTGCTTCAAGTCAGAAAATCAATTATCATAAATCTTCTCTCTATTTTTCTCCAAATGTCAATTCTAGTCTCAAAAATGATATTGTCAATATTTTGAACATTCAGCAGAAGGCTACAATAGGTAAGTATTTGGGTATCCATAATGTTATTTTTTGGAAGGATCCTATAAATGCGAAAGAACTTTTACTTAAATTATCAAATAAGTTGTCTGGGTGGAAGAAAGGAACACTCTCAAGGGCAGGTAGGTTAACCCTTATTAAATCCAACATTGCTGGTATGTTGAATCACATTATGTCTTGTTTCAAATGTCCAAAGAGGTTGACCAACAACATTGATAAACAAGCCAGATCCTTTTTCTGGGGCTCAGACATGAAATGTGCTCCTGTTGCTTGGGAGGAAGTGTGCCAACCCAAGTCAATAGGTGGCTTGGGCATTAGACCTTGAGCTTATTTTAATAATGTAGCTATAGCTAAACTAGCTTAGAAAATAATTAATGATAAGGATAACTGGTGGTCACAAATTATGAGAAGAAAGTATCTAAGAAAGGTTTCTTTTTTTCAGGCCAAGAAGAAACAGAAGAACTCTATTGCTTGGAATGGTGTCTTGGATGCAAGAGACTTGATCATGAAAGGAATGAGGTGGATTATAGGTAATGGTAAGAATATTAAATTTTGGACTTTTAATTGGGCCTTTGATTGTCATTTACTTGATTTCATTTCTGATGATAGAAGGAATATGATTAACCTAGAAGAATCAGTGGCTGAGTATATTATTAATGGTAAATGGGACAAGGCAAAGCTTGCTTCTGTTCTAGACCCTAATATTGTGAAGCAAATTCTTGGCATTCCTTTACCTGTATGTGAACAGGAAGATGAATATATTTGGGGTCCCTCCTCAAATGGTAAATTTTCTATTAAATATGCTACGTGGTTGTAATATGATCATCTTCGTAAGCATAGCCAGTCCAAGTTGATTAATAAGCTCTGGAAGCTTAATGTTCAACCAAAAATAAAAATCTTTGGCTGGCTGTTGCTTAGAGGAAGATTCAAAATGAGGGACAGACTTTCCAGGTTTGGGATTATTAATGATAACTCGTGTCTTCTCTATAATAGAGATAATGAGACTGCTGATCATTTGTTTGGCTATTGCGAATTCACTAAGGAAGTGTGGAGGTTGGCAAACATTAACACCCATGTAGACTGGGAGGAAGGATATCTCAAAGTTTTTGAGGAACTTTTCTTACTACAACCTTACAATGCTAACCTGTTTGCAAAGATTCTTACTCTATGCTGGCAGGTTTGGAAGACTAGAAATGATGTTATTTTCATAACAGCTTCTGCCAATCTTATGTCAATTGTTATGGCAGTTGAAGCAATAATGAAAAGCTTTGCGGATCTTAACATTAGTACTAGTGGAGCAAAAACTTCAAACCTTTCAACCACAATTAAGTGGTCTGCTCCTCCTAGTTCTTTTGTTAAAATCAATTTTGATGGCTCAGTTAGGAGAGATTCTGCTGCTAGTGGTTTCGTTATCAGAGACCATAATAGAAGACCAGTTATTGCTGCAACCAAGTGTGTTGACAATTCTTCTACTCCTGTTGCAGAAGCTACTGCACTCAGGGATAGTCTAATTGCAGCCAAAGACAAAGGTTTTACAAGAGTTGAAGTTGAAGGAGACTCAAAGTTGGTTATTGATGCAGTTACAGGAAGGGTGATTCCACCGTGGAGGCTACTCAAATTGATTGAAGACATTAGAACTATTGCAACTTCCTTTTCTCAAATTACCTTTAAGCATATCTATAGGGAAGCAAACTTTGTAGCTGATGCTATTGCAAATTTAGGACATAATACTGCTTCTCCTATGTCCTGGAGTGATAGGGTCCCAAGAGAGGCTTCTAGAGCCTTAATTTTTGACGTTGTAAACTTTGGTTGCCCAAGGAGCTTCCTTCTTTAAATTATTTTTCTTTTCTTATAAAAAAAAAAACTTGTGTTGAGAAATTGTGTAGACGTAAAGAAATTTATTGGTGTAAATGGGATAAATGGGATGGTGGATTGTTTTGGTTTCTCAAATTTAAAAATCTTTAACCATGTGCTCTTTGGTTTTTCAGACATTTCAGAGGTTTGTGTCTCAGACTCTCAGCCTAATTCCCCTTGTCAGCGGATTAATTCGAGTGAAGTATTTTTCGGTTGCATAATAAGTTAATGGAACTTTGTAATAGCATAGCCAACAGCTTGCACTTAAACATGCGTGAGGTTCATATAGATTCAATGATTAATTAACTTAAATAAATAATAACACCGATCTCGAACTAGGGCTCTCATAAACAATGAAAATTAATCAAAAGATAGCCCAACTTTTGAGTCGATGGACTTAAATTAAGAATAGACTATAGTACTACACAAAAATATTATACAAGAACATGTAATGGAAACATATAATTACAGAAATTGTTCGTCTAGAGCCGTGGAAGATGTAAGAGGCATACGTATGCGTGTGACCCACTAACAAGCGAGGTTAGAGGACAGAATTAAATATATTACGCAAGTTGATTAAGATCAGCTTCAAATTTACTAATTTAATTACACATGATTAGCTGTAACAGAGTTCAATATCTTATTGGCCGACAGGTTGAGATATTATAATTTCTGGGTTTTGGGTGTTTTCTCAAGCACTACATTTTAAAATGACTTTTATGACTCTTCTTAGACCATCTCCAATGGTTATATCATTTGCCAGATGGACACTCCAATAACTATACTCACTTGGTCTGTCAAATTTGACAAAGGCAACCTCATCTGTCTTTTATTTTTTTTTATTGTTTCTCTCTCCTTCTCCCTCTTTCCTTCTCCTCTCCCTCGTTCTTCCTACCCATACCAAATCTTCATATTCCCACCCAGATATCTTCTCTCTTGAGATTGGCTTTCCCATCTCTTCTCTCACAGCTTCTTCTGACCTCACCGCTGCACTTCTTCTCCACCGTCTCTCCTCAATCGTCTTCAACCCTAACCGCCGTCCAATTAGCAACTCGGGCATGTTTCACCGCCGGCCAAGACCCAGCGATCACCGCCCATCAATCCACCTCATCAAAACCCAGAAGTCACACCACCGTCGGCCATTCAATTCATCAGGCAACAATCTCACCTATATCACCAGATCAGTCACCAGACGTTGCCACCACCTCTACCGCTAACACTAGCAACAAGGAGGAGGAGGAGGAGGAGGAGGAGGAGGAAGCACTAATCTTTTTGGGCATCTGATGTTTACCAAAAACAAAACCCAGAAGGATAGGATAATTAAGGAATTAAGGAGAAGTGGTGAAGGAGATGAAGAACCAGAAGGAGAAGAAGTCGAGAAGGAGGAGGAGAGAAGAAAGTAAATTATTTGTAGATAAAATAATTTGAAAAAGAAATAAAATATTGATATTATTTGATACATCTATTGGAGAAGAAGTAGAACAAAAATAACATTGCCACATCATCCTTTAAATTCAATTTTGACACACTTCAATTGACTATACCATTGGAGATGCTCATAGTTGTTCAAATTTGTCTTACTGGAAATTTAGGCCCAGTTTGGGACTGCTTTTGAGCCCAAAAGTGCTTTTACAATTTAGTATATAAGGGTGTTTGGCAAAGTAGCAGAAATTGCTTTTGAGGTGGAAACGCTTCCGGTGGCAGCGAAAAATGAGAAGCAGCACTGAGGGTGCTTTTCATATCTGCTTCTGCGAAAACCATCTCGAGGAAGCGGTACAATTAAATGATTTTTCTGTAACTACCAACCTGCCCTCTTCTTTCTCTTCTCTCTCTGTTGTCCCTCTTCCTCTCTCTCCTAGCCTATCAACTACAACCTCTTTTCCGTCTTATCGGTTAGAAGTATTACCATGTATGTGTTGATTTGCAGGTTTTTCTTTCTCAATCGATATATTGAATTAATACTTTGTTTGAATTTCTGGGTACCATTCTCTTTCCTTCTTTCCATACTTCTATCAATTTAAGCAATTTGCAAATTAATTGATCCTCTCTCTACACAATCTGCAAATTCATCCCATCTCTCCATGCAATTCACCCAAAGAACTGAGGAACCATTAATCAAATTCCCAGCAAATACAGGATTCCCGGTAATAAATAGAGCCAAATCCTTTAATGGGCAAAGGTTTTGGCCATTTTCCACCGTACAATTCCAATAGTTACCTGTTCTTGGTAGCTCATGAATTGAAATGGGTGCTGGCGAATGATTAGAAATGGGTCCTGAGCATGGATATTGGCCAGAAAGAGATGGGAGGAAAGAAAACTCTTCATTAATGTTCATTATCATTTTAAACGAATATAAAACAAATTTAGTCCAATTACATTATATTTTCATGACACCGTAATGCTAAAATTAAGATATACTTGAAATGTAATTTTTCTTTGTTATTATTATTATTTTTTTGGTTACAAGCGGGGCCTAACGGGCCCAAACAAAAGCAGCAAAAAGAAATTTAAGTGTTAAAGGAGCTCCTCCTAGCTCTAGAAACAACAGAGATGTCATCAAGATATGCCTGACCAGCATGGACTTTGTTAAATGTGGGAGCCATTGGAAGTAAAGTCATTATAACAACACAAAATAAATCAGTTGCTTTACTTGTGATTCCAGTATACATGCACTCCTTAAAAAGTCTTCCCCACAAAGATTGCATGTTCATCAAAAAGGCATTTAAGAAAGGAGAGGAGCAACGCTATCAACAATTGATAGAAATCGGAGAGGATATTGTGAAGAAGTGTGGAGGAGTTCCTTCAGCAGTATAGCTACAGTAGGGAGAGGTTGAGTGTCAGAGACGATGACATGTGGAGTATATGGAATGACGATATTCTACCTGCATTAAATTGAGTTATGATAAATTGCCACCACATTTGAAACCATATATGTTTTGCCTTTTGTTCTCTTTTCCCAAACGATTTTGAATTCGAGATTGAAGTTTTGATTCCATTGTGGATGTCACAAGGCTACCTCAAAACACTAAGAAAAATGAAGATTTTGAACAAATGGGTATAGACTATATAACTGAGTTTTGCTCTAGATCTTTGTTTCAAGTTGAGATGGATCTCAAAAGAACCATAAGGTTTAAAATACATGATCTCGTTCATGATTTAGCAATTTTGGTGGCACAAGTAGAGTACTCCACAGTTAATTATCATCCCTCTAATGCTTATGAAATGGTTCGACATGTGTCAATATCCAAATAAGACTTGCTTGGAGAAGAAGCACAAGTTCCCAATTTCATGCTCAAGTCAAAGAAATTGCTAACCATTCTAGTTCCTGAAGATGGCCAGATAAGTTAATGTTTGTGAAGACATGCATCTCGAGATTCAAATATATGCAGCTGCTAGATCTCAGTGGGTCGCCTCTTGAGGAGCTACCAAGTTCCATTGGTAGTTTATTTCATTTTAGATTCATCAACCTATCTTCTAATAGGAAGATAAAAAGGCTTCCCAATTCCATCAATAAGCTGTTGAATTTGGAGACCGTGTACTTATGGGTTGTGACGCACTTGAGGAGATCTCAACAAACTCTAGCTCTAACCTTCACAGTTCGGCTTAAGTCTTCCCACCAAAGAAGAAGTGGGAGATAGGAGAAGGGAGGTTAAAAGTCTCCAAGAAAAAAAAAAGTAAATTAATTGAAAGTAAAAATGTTTATAAAAATTTACCTCGAAATAGGATCGCAGGAAAAGTCGACAGAAAATGGCCGGAAAAAGTCGTTGGCGATTGCTGGTGACCGACATTAGCTGGTTGCTAGCCAGAACTTGGCTAGAGCTTACTGGTAATGAGGCTAATGTTGTGTGTGCATTATATGTGCGTGCTTGGGCGCTGGTGTGCGCAGGGGGGTACAAGGAGATGCTGCGTAGGGGCGCCGAGGGTGCAGACGCTGAGGCTAACTGCACGGCAGGGAGGGAACAGGGGCACGCTGAGGCAGGCACATGGGTGCCAAAGCGAGGCTAACCAGCGAGACTTACCAGACCGGTTCAGGGTTTCCGATGGTTGGTTCAGGGCTTTTCCCGCTAGTTTTGGTGGTTCAACCGCCGGTTCTGAACTCCTGAGTTCGAGGGCTTCAAGGTGTGCGGTGGTGGAAGTTAAGGTTTGAAGGTTATGAAATTAGAGCTTTAGGGTTAGGGCTTCATGCTGAAAACGTATTTTAGAAAATCAGAAATTGAGAGATAATGATTTGTACTTTCATTGATAATAGAGGCCTCTTTATATAGAGAATTACAAGTAGAAAATATGAGTCTTACATGAAAACTGAATTATACAATGAATAGGATATCTTGGAGGATATCTGTAAGACTAATCCTATTACAACTTGGATAAGTCACTAGAGTTTGGGTCATACACATAAATTAGATGTCTTTAAACATAACTGTAATATTAATAGGCGAGGTAAGAAGAGGTTTTTTTTTTTTTTTTGTTCTTTTTCTCTCTATGTCCTTATTTGTCTTTTCAAATGAGTTGATAAAGTCTATCAATAATTGGAAAAATATGGAGGTCTAAATATCAAATTTAGAGGTCCAACTAGAACCAGCCTATTGAAAATTGATGTATTAGAATTTGTAGCGAGGCTTACCAGACTGGTTCAAGGTTTTCGATGGCTGGTTTAGGGCTTTTCTGGCTAGTTCTGGTGGTTCCATCGTCGGTTCTGGACTCCTGAGATCGAGGACTTATGGTGTGCGGTGGTGGAAATTAAGGTTTGAAAGTTATGAAATTAGGGTTTTAAGGTTAGGGCTTCATGCTTATAACGTGTTTTAGGAAATCAGAAATACATTGATAATGATCTGTACTTTCATTGATAATAGGGGGCCTCTTTATATAGAGAATTACAAGCAGAGAATATGAGTCTTACATGGAAACTGAATCATGCAATAAATAGGATATCTTGGAGGATATCTGTAAGACTAATCCTATTACAACTTGGACAAGTCACTAGAGTTTGGGCTAGACACATAAATTAGATGTCCTTAAACATGACTGTAATATTAATAGGGGAGGTAAGAAGAATATTATTATTTTTTGTTCTTTTTCTTTCTTTGTCCTTATTTGTCTTTTCAAATGAGTTGGTAAAGTCTATCAATAATTGAAAAAAGATTGAGGTCTAAATATCAAATTTAGAGGTCCAGCTAGAACCACCCTATTGAAAATTGAAATATTAGAATTTGTTGCTTAGATTGAATAAAATTCTAAGTTGTATCCCGTATTCAATGTCTAATATTTATTTTTGAATATTTGAAATTACAAGCGACCAATTTAGGATTGAAAAACCAAAATGAAGTTGAGGAAATGGCTTAGAAAATAGATTTTGTAACATTTGCTTGTATTTATTGAAATGCCTAAATCAAGTTTGCACACGCAGAGCGTGTTTGTCGATTGCTAGTTTTTTTATTTATTTTATGTCTAAAAGCTATGGCATTTTGATAATAAAAGCATCAAGTCTTGATAAAAATATATATTTAAAAACTCAATTGGGACTTGGGAGTGTAGATTATAAAGAGGGAAGTGTCGATTTCATTCTCCCACACTACAAAAAAAAGAAGGAAAAAACCAAAAAAACTCAATATACTAAAAAAGAAAACATGATGTATAGATTGTAAAATGAGAAGTGTGAATTTAACTCTCCAAGACCTAGAGTCAATTTTATCATATTTATCACACAGCAATCAAAAAAAAAAACAGAGAGAGAGAGTGCACAGTCCTATTATTTGTCTAGTTTTGAATTATGCACCAGTTACTGAGTTTGAGTGTAGTACTATAGGTCAATTTATTTTCAGGTGGCAATAATCCCCCACCTATAGCCTAGAGAAAGCTAAAAAAGGAAAAAAAAAAATTCAAAATGTATCACTGTCTTCATAGGCTTTTCAATCTCAAGTTACAACTTTTGTTGAGAAAATGTGTAGACGTAAAGAAATTTATTGGTGTAAATAGGATAAATGGAATGGCGGATTGTTTTGGTTTTTTAGATTTAAATATCTTTAACCATGTGCTCTTTGGTTTTTCAGACATTTTAGAGGCCTGTGCCTCAGCCTAATTCCTCTTGTTAGCGGATTAATTCGAGTGAAGTATTTTTCGGTTGCAGAATAAGTTAATGGAACTTTGTAATACCATAGCCAACAGCTTGCACTTAAACATGCGTGAGGTTCATATAGATTCAATGCTTAATTAACTTAAATAAATAATAACACCGATCTCGAACTGGGCTCTTATAAACAATGAAAATTAATCAAAAGATAGCCCGACTTTTGAGCCGATGGGCTTAAATTAAGAATAGACTACAGTACTTGACAAAAATATTATACAGGAACATGTAATGGAAACATATAATTACAGAAATTGGAACGACTTGTGGAGTCTAGAGCCGTGGAAGATAGTATGCATGTGACCCACTAACAAGCGAGATTAGAGGACAGAATTAATTATTAAATATATTACGCAAGTTGATTAAGATCAGCTTCAAATTTACTAATTTAATTACACATGATTAGCTGTACGTAACAGAGTTCAATATCTTATTGGCCGGCAGGTTGGGATATTATAATTTCTGGGTTTGGGTGTTTTCTCAAGCACTACGTTTTAAATATATAATACGACATTTTCACCATGTGAACCCGAAGATTACGATCACGTTATTGAAGGAATAAACTCATTTAAAATGACTTTTATGACTCTGCTTAGCTGTTCAAATTTGTCTTACTGGAAATTTAGTCGACTTGAGCTATATTATTATTGATCCATCTTTAATTTCTATTGCCGAGTTGTTGTTTCTCTATGTCATTATTCTTTTCACAACTTCTTTTTGAGACAGCGGAAAGCAGCAAGCTCGCTCCTAACTTTCTATAAAACGCACATTCACAATCACTTCCTTCCTTCTCATTGTATCAACAAAAGCATATACTGTTTCCTCCTTCAAATAACTTCTTTCTTTCCTTCGGACTCATCATGGAGTTTGCCACCAGCATTGCAGAGAACGTCTTGGGTAGGCTAGCTTCCTATGCTTCCCAAGAGGTCTCCTTGGCATGGGGTGCCCAACTTGAGCTCACCAAGCTCAACAAGACCTTCTCTACCATCAAACTAGTGCTTCAGGATGCAGAGAAGAAGCAAGTGAAGAATCCCCTAATCACTCGTTGGTTGGGAGATCTCAAAGATGTTTGCCATGACGTTGACGATGTCCTTGACGAACTAGAGTTCCAGAAGCTGCGGAAGAAAGTTCTGGTCAACAACAGTGGGAGAGTCAAAGGACAGGTACGCCAATTTTTTTCGCGTTGGAATCCAGTTGTGTGTAACTTCAAGCTGGGACATAAAGTGAAAGAAATTAGAGAACGACTAGTTGAAATTGAAAAAGATAAGAGAGAGTTTTCTCTTGTTGAAGTTGCTAAGCTAGCCCAAGATCATCGTGCACCCCAACAAGTGCACGATGATAGGAGGATGACTACCTCTAAAATTAAGGATTCAAATGTTATTGGAAGAGATGATGATAAAAAACTGATTATCAAGCATATCTTGAATGACATTGATTTCTCCAGTGAGGAGAGTGTTTCTGTTGTTTCCATAATTGGGCTAGGAGGGTTGGGGAAAACAACACTTGCTAAATTGGTGTATAATGATAGCATGGTAGAAAAAAATTTTGAGACAAAGATGTGGGTATGTGTCTCAGACAACTTTGATATTCAAACATTAATTCGAGGTATTATTAATGCTGCAAATGGACCAAAATGTGAGAATGAAAGTTTGGATCTTATGGAAAGAAAGTTGCAAGATACTCTTAGGGGTAAAAAAATTTTATTGGTGTTGGATGATATCTGGGATACAGAGTCAATTGGAATAACAACTGAAAAATGGATTGATTTAAAAACTTTGTTAAATGTGGGAGCTAATGGAAGCAAAATCATCATAACAACACGAAATAAAGCAGTTGCTTTACTTGTGAGTCCCTTATACATGCATCCTCTAGAAGGTCTTTCCCACAAAGATTGCATGTCCTTGTTCATCCAAAGGGCATTTAAAAGAGGAGAGGAGCAGCGCTATCAACATTTGATAGAAATTGGAGAGGATATTGTGAAGAAGTGTGGAGGAGTTCCTTTAGCGGTAGCTACTGTAGGGAGCATGCTCTATTTGAATACAGAGCAACACCATTGGTTGCGTGTCAGAGATGATGACATGTGGAGTATAGGGAATGGCAGTATTCTACCTGCACTCAGATTGAGCTATGATGCATTGCCACAACACTTGAAACCGTGTTTTGCATTTTGTTCACTTTTCCCAAAGGATTATGAATTCAACAGTGGCTTCTTGGTTCCACTATGGATAGCACAAGGATACCTCAAAACATGCAAGAAAAATGAAGTTTTGGAACAGATGGGTGTAGATTATATAAGGGAGTTTTGCTCTAGATCTTTGTTTCAAGTCGAGGTGGATCTCAAAACAGCCATGAGTTTTAAAATACATGATCTCGTTCATGATTTAGCAATTTCAGTGGCACAAATAGAGTACTCCACAGTCAATTTCCGCCCCTCTAGTGCTTTGGAAATGGTTCGACATGTGTCAATATCCAATAAAGACTTGCTTGGAGAAGAGGCACAAGTTCCCGATTTCATGCTCAAGTCAAACAAATTACGAACCTTTCTAATTCCTGAAGATGGCCAGATGAATCAACGTTTTGTGAAGACATGCGTCTCGAGATTTAAATATATGCGGGTGCTAGATCTCAGTGGGTCGCCTCTTGAGGAGCTACCAAGTTCCATCGGTAGTTTGTTTCATTTGAGATTTCTCAACTTGTTTTCTAATAGGAAGATAAAAAGGCTTCCCAATTCTATCAGTAAGCTGCTGAATTTGCAGAGCTTGTCCCTTGGGGGTTGTGACGCACTTGAGGAGATACCCAAAGACATATGGAACCTGATCAACCTACGGAGCTTGACGATAACAACACAGCAGACATATTTGCCAAAAGGAATTAGACGCCTCACCTTACTTCAAATTTTATTTTTTTATCATTGTGTCAATCTTAAATCTTTGGGCGAAGAGATCCAATTCCTCAACAACCTTCGCAATTTGCCGATTATCGGTTGTAATAATTTGGAATGCTTGCCACCAAATATGAAACACATGACCGCTTTAGATACTTTCGGTGTCTATGCTTGCGAGAAGCTTCAGGAGATGATGAGATCAGGAGAAGGTCCTCAAGGTCTTCGATCATTCACGATCGAGGAATCAAGTTTGGAGGCTTTGCCCCCTTGGCTTGAAGATTCTGCAGACACTCTACAGAGCATAGCAATTGGTAACTGTCATAATCTCACGGCACTTCCGGAGTTGATAAACTTCACATTCCTCGAGCAACTATACATTGTCGGATGCTCCAAATTGTCGGGTTTGCCGCAAGGGTTGCATTGCCTTACTGAGTTGAGAGGATTGAAGATTGAAGGGTGTCCTGAATTGAGCAAAAGCTGCAAAAGGCAATTAAAAGGTGAGGAGTGGTCAAACATGGCACGTCAGGCGAAGATTACACTCGACTCTGATGATGAAGAAGACGAAGATGAAGGTACACCAATGATGGACTGAAGATGAAGAAGATGAAGGCACACCAATGATGAAGAAGATGAAGCTGAAGCTCAAGAAGGAGTCCGCCTCCAATCGGTCGCCGTTAGGGTGAAAGGTAATGAATCAGAATTCAATGAAGTAGAGTGATATGGAGTATTGAATTGTTGAAATTTGAGATAATTTTGGATATTGCTGATTGAATTTGGAAATTTTGATTGTGATTTGTGTGCTGATTGATGTAATTGTTTGGTGAAGCTGGAGCAGGGGAGCAAGAATGAGCACTTAGAGGCGCAGAGGTGAGTGCTCTGTTCAGTTTCTCATTTGAAAATTGGTCATCATGTCATCTGTCTTATCAAGCTACTTGTTCTTATTTTTAGTATCCCTGTTGGGTTTGGAATCAGGTCAGAGGGAGAAGAGCGTTGCTAGCTATAAGGTGTACACTGTGGAGGGGAAGCTGAAAGGGACTCTCAGGAAGAGCTGCAGGTGGCTCAAGGAGACCTGTTATAGAGTGGTCTATAGCCGGTAATGGTTGTTTCATCTATGTTAATGAATATTTATTGGCTTTGAGTGAGATATCTTGTTAACTCCACTTGTAACATAATATAGGCTTTGGCATAGTATAGATCATATATGAAGATGAAACAAACTTGTGTAATCATAGCCGAAAGGCCGAGAAAATGATTCAACAATGTTGCCATGCTTTGCTATGAGTCCTGCATACCCATTTGACCCATTTTATATCAAAATATCTTATCACAACACATGGTTTTAAGATTTTTCATGAAAAGTTTACTTCTAATTTTTTGAGTTTGTGTGGTGGTGATAAGTGGTAACAGAAGAAGACTTTTATAAGGTGCAGTTGGCAACTTGGAATGTTTTTCAAATGTACGTCTTATGAGTCTTAGAAACCTCAGTGGGTTTTGCCTGGGTTTGATATTTGACTTGGTTTATGTGAAAATGTCTTACTAGTCTTAGAAGCCTAAGTGGGAGCTGTCTTTATATTGATAATATTCAGGAACTGATGCTTGCAGTCTCACCAATAATTAAGCCATTGCAATCCCAAACTCACCTGTAATTTGCTCATGGAACTACAATGCCCTTCCATCTAAGTCATTTTACTTTTCTCTTGGTCAGTGTCAAGTGAGATTGTGCATGCATTAAAAAAGAAGAAGAAGAACATGGTTTACAATTGCTTTAATATGCTCAATTGATGCCGAAAAAGAAAAAAAGAAAAAAAATGATCAGCCTGATCACTGATTCAATCTTGAACCTGATCTTACTACTAGAAAACCGAAGGAGCACAGAATTTGGAACTTTAGATCCAACCTTAATCTGAGGGTGTGTTTTTGCCCTATGTTTTGTTATTTTCAAGTTTTTCTCTTTAGCTGCTGATTAGTTCTTCTGCTTCATGCGGGTTAAAATTTGAATCTGTTGACTTTTTTCTTTTTCTCTTTGTGTTTCTGTGAAAGTGAATGAGCTTACAAGTGAAGAAAAAGTGAACAGCACTAGATGTGAATTTGGAAGAAATAAACATGAGAATTTGCTAGAGATGGTGTATGTTCTGAATTATATGATTGTCATTGTAACAAAGCCTTAGTTTATTTGCATCTGGACTACATGGTATTCTGCTGATTTCATATAGCTTAAAATATATTTGTTCTGTGAATAAAACTGTGAACTTCAAACTCTGAAGTATCTGTTCTTATTTTATGATTGGCTTATGATGCAGCTTGCATTGGGTGAGTTTTTTTGGGGTACAGCAGCCGACTGCATTGTAACTACTGGGTTTTCGAAAGCATTGGAATTGAATTAGGATTTACATGATTCCAGGAAAGAGATTCATATACTGATTTCAGGTTCCATTTCCCTCTATTCCTCTGTTATTCTGCAGCTAATTTCTTCCTAGTTTCCTCTTTCAGTTTGTGGCATTTTCTTATTTGGTTACTGTGGATGATTTACCTGACAGAGATGCTGGATTTATTCTTTGGAGAACCTCTTTTTTTTAGCAAATACATTTTCGATAAAATCCCAAGCTTGATCTGCAAATAGAAGGATAAAAACCTGAAGAAAGATATTCCTCTCAATATTTTTGTATATCAATTTGCAGACATCTTTCCAATGCCTATTGAACATGCGAGGAAAACTAGCTGCTTGGGAATATCCATTTGTTCCAATCAGGGTGCTTCAAAATGAAGAAGTCCTGCACTGCTGTATTGTTCGAGCTTGGATTGGTCAAAGATGGCACGTCAGGCAAAGATTACACTCGACTCTTATGTGGACACTGATGATTAAGAAGACGAAGATGAAGGTACACCAATGATCGACTGAGAGATGAAGAAGATGAAGGCACACCAATGATGAAGAAGTTGAAGCTGAAGGTCAAGGAGGAGCTTTCAATGACAATACCAAATCAACTGATACTTAGGTAACAAACAATCTGTTACTGATTTCTTCTTCACATATTTGGCTTTCATATATCAGATCATTAATTTCTTCTTTTACACTCGTATATATGCTAGCTACTAGTTTTATGATCTTTACCTTCTCCAATCTTTCACAAGTGCATTGCAAGATAAAGTACCAATAGCTGCTTATTCAATAAAGTATGTAAAATGAGGATTCAGATTAGGAGTTCGTACCAAAAGAATGCGAAATTTTATTCACTACACCATATATTATAATCAGAAATGATTCTTATAACAAGCAAAAGCTAGCTACCTGATTTTCATGAACTTTTAACATGTAGGCTTTCCAGTAAAAGCATGAGTACCGCCATTGGAGGTGCTTCAAAGTGAAAAAGCCCTGCACTGCTGTATTGTTTACTTGTTTTATGCTTGGATCATGTTCGAGCTTGGAATTAAAGAGATGTTGATGAACACAAAAGTGATGTGTGATAAAGCAATGAGATTGTTCGAGTAGCTTCATTTGTGATAGTTGGTGTGATTTTACCGTATTATAAGGTATAAGCCGGAATGTTTTCAAAAACTTGAGAAATGTATAGTCGAATTTGAAGCTGATCAAACTTTCAATTATTATAATCATGTGGAAGGCAGCCAAGCTTTGAAACGAAAGACATCCACTTTTGAGATGGTTATTCCTGAATTTCCTGGCATAGGCCATGTTTGTGAGGATGCCCCTGTTGGCAGAGCCGATTGAGGACTCTGATACAGAGGTATTATGTCAATTTACCGGTCGTAGTGTTTAAATGGTGATCAACAGTATTGAGGTGATGTATGTTGCTAACCATTTATTGGCTAAATTGTTTTGACACTATGAACAATTATTGTAAGAAGCAACTTAATAAAAGATGCAAGGCATGAATAGGAAAATACATAATGCAATGGAGGAAAAAAAAAAAAAAACGAGGTGCAAAGGAAATTTATATCACAATGAAGTAAATGGAAATGTGTTGGACCAGTAATAAAATTATTCACTTTCTGGTACAAGCTAATGACAATTTTGGCTCTTTGTACAGAAAAAATAAAAAATAACAAGACATTATAAAAGCCTATCAGAGCTGATGGCAAGATTTTCAAACTACCACCCAGGAAGTAATTTTAACGCCGAAGGCATTTCACACTCTAAAAATGAAGAACATGGATCCCCTAGTTTATCTACAAGTTAGTCCTGCTTTGTGTCTTCACCAACTGTTGGTCGTCTCTGAGCAAGTAAGCGCTTTGTTCTCTCGAGAACACCAAAAAAGATTGAACCGCCAATCCCTATCCACAGCACTCTTGGTCCAATACCCTGAAGTAAACATATATGTAAACAAAACTTGCATCAATCAGATTGCCTCCGGCAACAATCACACCATACTCTGATTTGTAATGACTTGAGGGGACCATAAATTCATTAAGTTGCAATAACATAAGAGAACTTCCTGATTAGTAATGACTTCATACATAGAGAATACTTCCCAGGAAAGGGATAATGTTAGTCTAGGCATATCTATACAAACCAAGGGACTACTAGTCTCTTTTGTTTTTCCTTTTCTTTTATTGAAATTAAGGACAAGTCTTTATGGCCCGTGGAAGGAGGACACTAAGAGGCCAATTTCTACCAGCACAGTACAACTTATTCTCTGTCTCGTGCATTTTTTTTTTTATTCACAATAAAACCTCCATCACACAACTGCCTTCATGCTATGAGATTTAAACAAAAACTGGTAAGCAAAAGCAACGGATAAAAGTGAAATAAACAAGTCTGGTGTTCTCAAAACAATTTTGAGTATGAAACATTCAGCACCATAAAACAGAAATGCCCATCCGATAGGTTTTTGGGCAAATAGTTTGGTAAGAATGGGTTACTGGATCTGCATGTGAGAAAAGGGCAGAGAACGGAGGTTATTTTATAAAATATGAAGTTGTTGATAAAGAGTGAATTTCATTCCCCAAATATAAATGCCCGAAAATAACTTTCTAAACTCTGACAGAGACAGATGTTCAAAGCCCAATCTCAGAACCCTATCCCAAATGAACCCACCTCCTCACACCTAGCTCCCTCAAAGATATAATTATTCGTTCGTTCAACACAACCCACAAAGATGCTATCATATCACATCTTCCCAATACAGTTTCCCTCTTTGTGGCCAGCAAAGAGCTTATATTTCTCTGCCAACAATGCATTACATGAAGCTGGGTTATCTGAGTACACATTTTACTTCCCGTGTCACCATATTGATGTTATAGTCAAATATAAATCAAGTCAGCATATTAGTGAGGACGAGTCAAAGTAACTACAAGATTCTTGATGAACAAGGCATAAGACTAAACAATCAATTTCACTTCCCCTAAGAAACATAACTTACAAGAACCGAAGAAAAAACAAATGCAATATTAACAGCACAACATTTTGCATAATTGTTTAAATTTTCAAGGACTCCAATAGATGCATAGCAATCATATTTTATATTTTTATATGACAAGGGATATAAAGGCTCAATGCATACCTTCAAAAGAGCGGGAGGTCCTTCTTCCCTCACAATAGTCTGAACACAGTCAACAATTCCTTTGTACTGGTTGGCAGATCCCTTTTGAAAAAAAGGAAAGAAAAAGGACAGCAAACAGTTGGAGGCACATAGCGTAGTTAGTTATCAATTTTGATTTGGCCTTAACTTTACAGCCCCTCATATATATGATAGACAAAAATATGGGACCGTTGCAATAAATTTCAGGCTTTACCACCAGGGCGCACATATTATTTGGAAGTAACATCATGGGGAGACAAATATCATGCAGAACAGAAGACGGCCTTACCTGTACCATTAGTCTGGTTTTAATCACATCAAGGGGAGTGGTTATAGCTCCAGTTAATGCACCTAGAAGAGTTAGACGTTAAATGCATCAGATAATTGCTTTAGGTATAACAGATGGATAATTAAGTTGACTCTTCATAGTAAAAGAGAATGAGAAGTACTCTTCTATGAAGACAATCGGACAGACAGGAACGCGTCCCAACCAAACAAACCCAATCAAAACTCAGAACCATAGACATAAAGTAATTTTTTTTTTACCAAAACTTATCATATTAATCTCACAATACATAAGAAAGACAATGCACTATTGTTATCTGATTATCCTATGTTGCCAACATTAAGTGCACAGAGATAGTATGATACGACTTTAGTATTCCATTACGGTTTATGTAAGAATTATTTGATCGTACACAGAATACTGTATATCTGCCAAGTCATTCTGGAGCTACACAAGTCAATATGAGGAGCTGAATTAGTAAAAACTCATTTTAGAATATCTCATGTTGTGACAAATACTAGTAGTCATCCCAATATCACCCATGTAAGCTGAGTACTCATGGCAGATTGGCAGACTTGAGTTGTCAGGCACCAATGAGGATGGAAGAATTTCAACAGGGGAGACCTTAGCACCCTAATTTTGTCTATATGGGACTCTGAATTTGGGTGAGTTCCAGGTCGAGAGTTCTATTAAGTCGGTCTATGTATATAAGCTATTACAAGAAACTCCATTCGTGACATGGCCTTTTGGGTGTTACATCAATGTGCCATGAAGTTCTCCATAAATGTGAAGTTGTGGACTCTTGAGTCTCTCATTTGCTAAGGATAATACCAGCTATTATTAACATCAGTATCTGATGTTGTAATATTTTACTTACTGAATCATAGTGTGCAGCACACTTGGTAGGCATGCATGGATCATACTCTATAGATATGGCATAATATCCTGATATTGTTTGGAAACATTAATGTGTACCCCATTTGTAGGTAATAAGCTATGGACTAGTGTGAAAAAATTTTCTCTGAAGCCAAGGTTCACACTCTTTAAGAGTTGCACTCAGGCAAGAGAAACCAAAGGCGCGCACTGGATTCGCATTATGCATGTTAAAGAAGATCCCACAACCATCTCCAAAAAAGATAGAGAAATAGAATAATATGATCGCTGATTTCCTATGAAAGGGGAGAGTCGAAAGCTAAGTACCTGCAAAAGCTCCAATTATAGCATTCTCAGGATCGTTGAGCTCTCTCTTTGCCTGATAAAAAGAGAAGATCAGAAAGCTAATTATAGATATCAAGACAAATAAAATGAATATACAGTACAAATCATTGTTTCATGTATGTATATATACACACACCGTGTATTCATACGTTATAGAAGCATCAAGATGAGGCCTGTTGTCTCATTCACATGCACACTTTTTGTTATATAAGTCATGATCTCATGTTATATAATCATAGATTATTGCTCATGGAAGGGCTACCACTTGTGAATTTGGCTTGGAATAGAAAAACTAATGTTTGTCACTCTCCCATTGGTTTATTGTGGAGGTAGAAAGGGCAGAAAATTGTTTCATGACTACTTGTTCAGAGTTTAATGAAATTCCACTTTGGGAAATAGACAAGCAAGTATTCTTTGTGATCTTCAGAATTTAAGGCTTCCACTTTTGGCTGTTTATGCAGATTGGGGAGCTGATTTTTTTTTTTTTTTTTTGTGGGGGGGGTGTAATGGTAATTTCTCATGTTTAACCCATTTAATAAAAGCTTCCATCTAAAATATACCACTCAAAGGTGAACTGAAAATATAGATAAATAACACAACTGCAAAACACATTGGCAACAGAATCGAACAGAAAGAGGCCAGAGACTCAAGCAGAAGAATAGAATTCTAGACGTGGTATAACACATGTAAAGAAAGCAACATCATGAAAATAACTGCAGGGAATACTTTTTGGATATGGATTTTTCTTATAAGATCTGAGTGGAATACAAATCAGAAGAGAAGGTGAGCTCTGACAGTCTGACCTACATATCCGACCTTTTTGGATAAGGATTCAACCCAAAGGAACTTGTCTTATTTATCACACGTGGAAACACATCCTAGATATCATCCATAATGAACATGGTTAAGCACAATGGTGCTACAGAAGCATCAACCCCATAGTCAACAGTTCGTGCATCAAGGCTATAAGTCCAAACATTACTAGGAAGGCATCATAAGTTTACCAATTATTTACTACAATCTGCAAGCATATAATAGGCAAAAAGGAGGAGCTTACCGCCACTTTATAACCTATCCGAAGCTGCTCATATAGACAGAATTGAATTGCATCAAATGGCAAATCTCGCAACAAAAATGATCCGTATCCCTACCATCTCAAAAAGATAAAGAAAGTTAATATATTGACAATAACTTAAGAAACACAACAGAGAAGTAATTTGTTTCTTTTATATATAGGAAAGAGGGAAACAAAGTATGAACTAGTATGATTATCCACAGTGGAAACACCTACCGCATAGAGTCCTTTGAAGCCCTCCTTAGCAGCAATAAGGCGAACAGCAGCAGAGGCGGAAGTGAATTGCCCCGTTTGCATCCTTTGCTTTACAACCTACAAAGTATTAAAGAGAAAGAAGGTCAGGTCAAGCAAATTTAGGCATGGACTGAGTACTATAAGCTACTCTACCTCTGTTGGAACACGAATGAGCGAAGCCGCAATGCCTCCACAAGCCCCTGCAGTCTACATAAAGTATGAAAAACAAAGTTTGATTCAGAAAAGAAGTTTACATTGCTAAATTGTCAGCTGAAGAATCGAACAACCACATAAAAGGATTTCCATTGAAGACAAGAAACAGAATGTTTTAATTAAGGTAGATGATAAACCAGTACTTCACATAATGTAAAATATAAGAAAACCGATCCCAGGAAGCATGCATCAAAATGTTTTTGAGGATTCAATGGTGTGATAACCAAACATCCTGAGGCTGACAGCAACACTGTGTGTGCTGTCAAAGACCTTCAAACAACAAGCTCAGTAAACTTGTCAGACCACTCAATCATCATGTCCTATCGAGAATACATAAAACATAAAGAAAGGAAGAAAAGACCTTCAAACAACAAGCTCAGTAAACTTGTCAGACCACTCAATCATCATGTCCTATCGAGAATACATAAAACATAAAGAAAGGAAGAGACAAGAGTCGCTTACAAAATGAGCTAAAGCGCTTAGATTTTCAGGAAACATCTTTAACAATTTCTGCTTTGTAGGTTCATAAACTCCAACAAAAATTGCAGAAGCCCTGTACATAAACAAATAATTATCTACACGGTAAACATATTCAAATTACTAACTAAAAGTATAACTGATAGGGTAACCAGAATGATAAATGAACCCAAATGAAAGCAAATTCCCAGCAGTTGAAATCGCAAACGCAAAATCAACATCCTTTATTTGACAAAAAAAAAAATTCAACATCCTTTTAAAAGGTTGGAAAGCACATAAAGCATGGATAGCAAGCCCAGGCAAGCTCACACATACCAAGCATGAAAGCAAGGATATGTGCATTACATACACAAATACACCCAATACACACACGCGCACACACACACACACATAGAGAGAGAGAGAGAGAGAGAGAGAGAGAGAGCAGAGAGCACATAAAAATTATCTCCTATCAACTAGATTTCTCGTCCATATTTAAACTTGAAATGACAAATTTATTACAGAAAGAATGAATTGCAAAAGCAAGATTGACAACAAGACCATGAAGATCATTGCAACTAGAAACCTAAAAAAGTCACCCCAAACTGGACAACAGCATAGTTCAACATAGCAGTGTAAGCAGACCAATGTAGGCAATTTTTTTTTTTTTTAAATAGAACTAGAAAAATCAAACAAGTGAGAATCAAGTAAATACTTTTATCCTTTTTTGATACCCAGAAATCCTGCAAACCTGATTCGCGGACCCAAGCTCAAAACTGGGGCCTCTTGCCGAACCCTACAATCTTCAGGTGGCAGGAAACTCTAGCAAATAGCTAGCTAGGTAATGTGAGAGGATTTCGAAGCCCATACCACATAAAAGCAAACCAGGGGCCTAAAAGAGAATACTAAACTGAATGAACTAAAAGATCTTCATAAAACTGAATATAAAAAAAAATCAAATAAAAAGAGAGCAGTTTTTGAAATTAAAAGCATGTTGCAATAGCTGGTATAAATTGTTAAGACCCATAAGTCTATTGAGAATTTGGAATTCAAACAATCCACAATTTTATAATCAAAAAACCTATGAGACCATATTCTGAGAACGCCCAACTCAAGACCAAGAAGCTATTTGTTCCGGACAATTTTGAATAATCAACAAACTAGTAAAACTTATCTGAAACATGAAATGAGTCATTTCTGGACATATTCTCAACAAGCCATGTCTGTATCATTATGATAAACATGGTCCTAGACTACTACTTAATATTGAATCAAGTACTCAGAAGGCACATACGGTAATACACCAGCAAGATTTCCAGCCAATCCAGAATAAAGTCCCTTCAAGACTATTTTCCCTCCACCACGAGCAGCCTGCAATCAAGAAGTGGAAAGAAGATAAAAATAATAATAATAATAACAATAATTAAACTGAATGCGAGAAACAACATTAATCTAGATTAATCATTTCCTGAGCCATTGTAGCTTTTTCTATCCAGAAAAAAAAAAAATGAAAGATTGAAGAGACAGAGGACTAAGAGATAACTTTGTCTAACTAAACACATAAGTTAAGTTAAATTTATTTGCATAGTTAACCTGCCTGCAATCTTGTCTTTATAGTATCAATGGGATATAAAGCTGTTTCAACAACAACACCAGCTGTACCTCCTGCTATAACACCCTCTGCAAAATCCACCAGAGAAGCTAAATCACGATTAAAGTAGGAAAGTAAATAGTTTATCCATTCAATATCTTATAACTAAAGGTCTTTTGAAGATATGAAGGATGGTCTATACTTTACATAAATACAAATCTTTAGAGCAGACTTCTCACAATCATCAACTCAAGGAATCAAATTAATAACAATGAAGCATAGTGGACAGCAACCTAGCATTCAGTGCATATCTAACTTCAACAATAATGCACATGCAGCACAGGAATTTCAATTGCAGTAGTACACATACCAAATAAAGTACGTAAGAAATCAAATGGCTTATCGTCCTGCATGCTGACAGATGCAAAAGGCTTCCGCTTTGCCATAGGAACATTCTGAAATTTCTTGCTACATGCATCTGCAAAACCATATCACCTGTTCAATAAAAAAAGCAACAGCATACAACTGCATCTATACATCATTCCTATATCCGAAAGCCAAAGAACTTTAACTATTCTTCAGTAAACCAAATAAACTTCACTTAACTGAGGATAACGCTGAAAGAGACTATATCAACTATTGTATACAATCTCCTCAGTTAACATTTAACCCGCAACCGAAAAATGGATGTCACAAATTCTAAGATAGAAGGCTATGAGTCTCTCTAAATTATCCAAAATTCCACATTGCGTGATGGGTTTTAACAAAGGCTTAAACTTTGAACAAGGCCTAGAACACATCAGACCCAGAAGCGGGGCATTTCAGTAATTGGAGTCGCCGGACAAAACACACAACTTGAGCAATCTAGAGAGAATGGTTTACCTGATGAAGAAGCTCCGGCAAAGCTCTCCGAATTGACTGCCAGAGTAAGAGGACCCATTGCGGCCCGATAATACCTGTCGAAACAACCATGAAATTGTTAAAGAGTTGCTGACAACATTGCACAGAGAAACTGAAAGAAAAAAAAAAAGCTCAAATCTTTACCACCAAAATTAGGAGTGCAACACAGAAGAGATAGAGAGAGAGAGAGAGAGAGAGAGAGAGAGAGAGAGACTGTAGCAGCAGTGGTAAAACGAATGAGCGGAGCCGGCAACGCTTATAGCTTCTGCACTTGTAGTGTGCCAAACAAGTGCCAAAATACTATAACAGGCTAACAGCCCTTTCAATCCCTTATGGCTTATGCTATTCTTTACGCGAGAAAACCAAAGTTGTTTATTTATTTTTTTTTTTAAATGTTGATCGACTCTGTTTAAACCTCTATTTAGATGTATCCAAAAAAAAAAAATTAGACGTGATCATTTTTTTTTGAAATTTTTTAAAATTCTAATTTGCCCATAAAGAAAAAGAAACATATTTCAACCACCAAATTGTTGCCGGTAGATCACAACGATAAGGAACGGATTCAAGTTTGAGAGTTCTTTCTTAGTTACAAGATAACAAAATTTTATGTCTTTGATCTCCGAACCATGTGATTAGGTAACAACACAAGGAGAATGAAAGAAAATCTTCTTAATTTTTTTTGTTCCTATCTTTTGCAACTATTAAGATTATTGCTTTGGTTTATGGGTAAAGATTACTGAAAATTCAATGAACTTTTGGGCTCAAGCTTCTGCTATTTCTTTTAATTGATTTTCCTTTTGAACTTTTTAGTTAGTTTCACAAGGCTTTGATATTTTCTCTAGACCAACTTTTTTATTATATATCTACATCTTGACCATTCAATTTTTAAGTCTATATGAGTATATTACTTCTGTAAATTTTCAATTAAATTGATGATCGTTTGGGTATTCATAATTGCGATTGACAATTATACATATGAATGATTCAGGTTGGTCAGATTTAATTCATTCATTGATTTGATCTATTTGATCAAATTCGATACCTTAACAGTCATCAATTTGGCTAAAAATTTGTATAAATGATATACATATTGGGACCTAAAAAATGAAAGGTAGAGGTGCCGATATGTGATTGAAAAGTGAGTCCCACTAGTGATTCCTTAAAATGACTAAAAAAAGAAAGAATCCCTCACTATATATATATATATATAGACATACATACATACATACATAGGCTCGATCAGAAGAGGACGTCCGCAGTCCAACAAAAGTGCGAACGTCCATCCTCACAGTTGCATCAGGCACCGACGGTGGCGCTGCTCTTGTCATGGGCATCTCGGATGGCGTCGCCATTAAGATGAAGGCCAAGGTGACGACTCTGAATCTGCATCTTTTCAGTTTTGCTGAAGTTCGCTTCTGAACGGCTCCACGTGTGTGTATGTGTGTGTTTCTATATATCTATCAATCATGAAGTGTGTGTGTGTGTGTGCGCGCGCGCGCTTAACCAGCAAGGAAAACCGAGGACAAAGTTGGGATGGTGGATATGTACCATGGTGATGAAGAGCGTTTAGGATAAGTCAAAGCCACTTCAATCAGGCGAGTAATATGTTTCTCGTTTCTCTAGCCTTTTAATTTTTTTCAATAATGTTATTTGAATATCTTATTCAAATTGCATAGTGAATATATTTGGATGTGTACTTAGTATGAAAAATTGCAATTGAAGCAGTATTTGTTAAAGTAAACGCAGTTGAACTAAATGAAGCCGAACCAAATCAAACTAGTTACCGCATTATATCAGATATAGAAATTTCTAATTAACTTTGCTGTAAAGAAAATGAAAAAACCAATGTCAATTATGTCAGTGGTTACCGAGCCAATAGAATCAACCTCTAATAAGAGGTGCTAGTAAAATTTTCCTAGGTTTATTTATTCACTCAGTTTTTTTTTTTTTGGGGTTAAATAAATTGTTCATTAGATGAAACACATATTACAAAGGGAATAAAAAGACAGTAGGAGTCCTAGGCCCAAAGACCCAATAGACAAACTCATAACTACACTAATACTAAATGACAAGTCGAAGCCCAAAAGCCCAAAATACCAGAGAACCCTAGATCTAAAACCACAATCTTCACTGCAACACAGGTTGGTCGCCGTGGTAGTGCTCACGACCAAACGAGCTCCGACAGATTCTTGACTTCCAAAGGCCAAATAACTCTCCACCATCATTCTCCACACGGAAATTGCAAGCACAGGAAGAACAACAAGAACAAACAAAGAACTTAGGAAAGGTAGTCGTGGAGGTGGAGACCACCAGCAGCACAACACCACTGGTCCGGCTATGTCCACAAGCTTTAGCGGTTTGCCGGTACTGCTGCAATCTTCATATGTGAAGTTAAGTGAACAGATCCCTGTCGAGACTCCAAGGGTTGAATGTAAAGATGAGGTTGTTGAAAAAGAGAAAATTTGGATGCAAGATGAGAGGGTGAGAGGGTGAGATGTATGAGATGGATGAGGATGGGAGGTGTGGTAGTAGATCCCAAAATCTGATGAGAAATTGGGCTAGAACAAGGAGACATAGAATGAAAAAGAGACATCAAAACTGAGACCAAGCTCAGAAAAACTCACCACAAAAGGGTGGAGATCGACACACCACAGAGGGTGGAGAAACCGGAGAGCTGCCTACTCTTAAAACGGCAGAGGAGAGAAGGCTATTCACTCTTAAAGTTTGATTAAAGATTCTAATCCTTATTTCCAAAAGAAAGCGAAGGCAAAATCTTAGAAAAAATAAAACTAAATCAACATTGTTCATAATGCCAAAATCAATGGTGATAATCAGACAGAACATTCTGGATACACTCCCCAAAAAACTAAATAACTTTGAGGTGTCCATTTGTCAAAATTAAAGTAGCCAAAAGGAATTCTTACAAAAATGTTATTCTAGCAATTCTCAGTCTCTAATGTAAAGTGTATTAAATTTTTTGTTGTTTTTGAATTATTGAAAGATAATTTATTGTAATTGAAAACTAAAGAAAACAACTAAAAAAAAGAGTATATTGTGAATTTAGCAAATATATAAAGAATTTGTATCACTCTCTTCATGTATAGAGCGAGATATATAGAAAAGTAGAATGGTGCTATAAAGACTTTTCGAGTCAAAAGAAATTTTTGGGATACCACATAAATTTGTATGCTCAAATGTACCAAAGAGATTTGGGAGATTGGTAGAGGTCAGTTTCCAAAGTAGCTAAAGAAGTAAGATAAAGAAATTGTTGAAAAACGAGAAGTTTAGTGCAAATCTTGTGAGTAGGGCTGCACACGGATTGGGTTGGATCGGTTTTTACTCCAAACCATCTCGATGCCAAAGTGAGCGGTTTAGGCATTTTGAAAAATCGGTCATAAAAAAAAAAAAAGCTCAATCCGATCCAATCCAATCCAATTAAAGATGGTTTGGTTTGGTCGGTTAGGCAGTTTTCACCTATATAATATTAACATGCTATTTATGAAAAAAATCATAGTAAAAACTCAATCTCAAGAATTGAAATTGTGTTAAATTATCTAAATTTAAAATTCAATAATTAAAATCCAAAACATATAGTCCAAAACTAAAACCTAAATAAGATTCAAAGTAATTCATTTATTTAACGACTTAGCCATCAATACTAGCTTAATATGATAGTATTAAAGGTCAAAGAATGAGAGATTGAGAGATCAGAGATGTGATATGAAAGGATCAAAAAAATTGTAGCGATTATATACTAAGGTTTTAGGCCTTTGAGTCCTGAATTCAATATGATAGTATATCATTTGAGAATAAAGTTATAACTGGAGGTTAAAACTTACTTAGAACAAACCGGACAAATGAATATATATTTATTATGTGTGTATATATATTAAAAAAAAAACTTTTTCTCTTATGTTTCAAACATACCGGTCGGTTCGGGTTCCGCTGTAACGTTCCGTATCTTAATTTACCTGTTTACTAGTCATCTGGATGGTAAACGACAACTATTTTCATTTTTTACTTTGTTTCGATACTTTTAGTGGCCCTAAAAGTTGACTTTTTGTTCGGGCCAAAATTTGAGAAAATGTTCTTTATGAAAGTTGTAGAGAACGTTTAACCGAGCGTGTGCATATATGGTACGCTTAAATCGGAGTTCGTATGCAAAAGTTATGACCAAAATACTAAAAAAACTGTTCATAGTAACTTTTTATATAGAGAAAGTACTGTAATAAGTTTCCATATTTTTCCAGAAACTTACCGAACTCTCTCTCTTTCTCCTCTCCACTCCTAGTCGCGTTTTCTGGGGTCTTCTTTGTCTGGTCATATCTTCCTCCACAGGCCTCCAATCGACATGATTCCAAAAGCAATTTTTCTCGTCTTGACGTCGTCTATAACTTCTCAGAAGACATCGGGGTGAAAAACGAACTGTGGAGGGCGCTGTGAGGCCGAGAAGCCGCACAGCTCGAGCTGGAAATCACCTCCCTTCACCGGCTGATATCTCCCACGTCCGGCGTCCAATCGACTTGATTCCAGTTGGGCTAGGATCGCCTCCCCCTCCTCTACACGTTGGTACTTGTGGGTCTCTGCGATTTGATCGGAAAACCACGAATTCCGGCAATCACTGTTACTGTAGCAGTTGCAGTTTTCTGGAAAATCTCCAGATTCCGGCCACCTACGGCGGTAAACCTTAGTCCATTGGAAGCGCCTTGAGATGTAGATGATGGTCCATGAACCTTTTACAGCAATTTGAAGAGAGAAGGAAGGATCGAAGGTTTGAAATTATGGGTCACTATTCACAAATCGGGTTCAAACTTCTCCTTAATTGTTAAGGTACTTCTACTCATTTTCTGACTTTGACACAGTTGAGTAAGTTTTTGGGTTTGTTGAGTAGGTGATGCTGCCAAAATTTGGTGGCCATTGGAGATGGTGGAGGTGGCGGCGACGCCGCCACTGTGGGCGGTAGTGGCGGCGTGTAGGGCAGTTTTCTGGCTTTGATTTTTAGCCTATTGAATCCTATATTTGATATGGAACTCGTAAATGTGAATTTGGTTAGAATTGAAGAAAAGTTGTGTTGATTATGAAATTTCCGGAATTTGGAATTCCATTATCGATTTACGAGAATCCGACCGTCGGATATCTCTTGGTTCTGCCTCGGAACCTTTAAATTATTGAATTGGTATTAGTGGTATAATTTGGGTTGAATCTGAGAAGAAGTGGAGATGTGATTATGAGGATTTGATTTTAGGAATCGTATTAAATTGTTGAATAGTTATTCATGGAATATAATTGTGTACAGGGCGATGTACATAGCTCGATGAAGGAACTCGTATGCGTGGTCGCCTGTATAGTACTGTGAGTGGATGTTTGATTTTGAATATTGATGCATGCATTTATTTCTTAAAGTAATGCTTTATTTAATTATCATCTTTTATCTTTTGAGCATATGATGTTTTGCTATCGGTAGTGATTTTGATTCATCTCGTGGATTTACCTTCAATGATGATTTTCATGAAGTGATTATGAATTATTCCGGTTGTGATTTTCGTATTAATTTTGTTATGCTCGGATTCGAATTTATAATTTATGTTGATTTATCGACGAATATATTTCCGAGGTGATTTCCAGAATTGCATATTATATTTTCATTCGTCGATTTGAGATTTTTAAAGGATTTTCGAAATGGGATTTCGATGGAGTTATATTTCTTATTTATTTATCGACTTTCAGTTTTGGCATTGGGAATGCCTTGATGATGATTTTGGATTGGTTTTGTTTTGAATTATGGAGATTATGATTTATTATTTTTTTCTCGCCTTTCTGCTATTGATTTGTGATACTTTTGGCGTGTGGGACACGTCGATGATATTTTCGGCTTACTATGAGAGTTTGGGGAAGCTTTATGGATTTATGTGGTTTTCGGATTTTCTTTTGTCATACTTTGGGTGACTATTATCATTGCTAGCATTGATGTCCGCCTTTGTGGCGAGGTGATGGGATCATCGAAGCCTGTCCGCCTTTGTGGCTCTGGTTACTGTCTTTGTGATAGTAATGCTGAAGCCCAGTATCCTAATCGCTACACTTAGTGGCGTGTGGGTATATAATGGGAGTATATGGGAGTACTTTAGCCTAGGAGGCTATCACCCGAGCCTGGGAGGCTCATTCGTATGGCTATCTTCTTCCCCTACTTTTATGTTATTTTGACTAGCGGGGCTAGTCCAATTTTCCCTTAATCAGCAGGGCTGGCTTGTCTTTACGAGGTTCTCATTTTTAAAGATAAATGTGTTTTACCATTTGTTGCATGCATTGAGTTTTTAAGAGAATAAATGTGGGAAAGTATGAAATCCTTTTTCTTTTAAATTGTTTATTTTTGTCACTAACGTTTTTATTTACTTTCCCCTGGGCCCTTCGGTTTCACATGCCCAGTGTGCAGGCGAAATTAGTTGAGGTCGGGCGTACATGGAGTTGAGGCATAGTCAACAGCATGGCTTCCGCGTTTTCCTTTGAATTACGTTTTTCTTGTTTACATTTTTTATTAGAATTGCTCTGATTACCTATGGGATTAATGTTATTAAGTTGAGATTTGTGTAATGTGAATTGAAAGATGTTGTGATTTGGGGAGCAGGGTGGCTCCAGGAGAATAAGGATGGGTGATTTAGAAGTGTAAATTTCATTTCTCCAGGTTTTGGGTAGTCCATTTTAGGGGAGTTCTGCCAAATTTTTGGAAGAATTTCTTCTAAGGTGGACCCTGCAATAGCCACTTCGGATTTCAGGGTGAAATCCAGGGGCGGGTCCTGTCATTCGCGGTTTAAGTACAAGAGAAACCAAACCAGTTCATAAATGGTTTGGTTCGGTTTTGAACCAATTTTCAATTTTTAAAATTAAAACCTTAACTAAACCATATTTATTGTTTGGCTTTGGCTGGTTTGGCCGGTTTGTACCATTTTTTGCACGCCCCTACTTGTGAGTGTAAAATGTAAAGTTTATAAACAGCCAGATCAAATAAAAATGACTATTTTGTGAGGCAAGCTATTTCATACATTTGCACACTTATAGTATAGTGTTAATGAACTGAGGCAAGCATGTCTAACAGACGCTCTATCTTGGCTCTTTAGCTATTTTAGAAAGCATATTTAGTTTTTTTTTTATCAATTTTAGTAGCTACATCAGACTCTTAAGTGTCATTTTAACTTTTAACTATCACACTCCTAAATATCGAGAGTGAGATAAGACTCTCTATTATTTTTGTTAATTTAAAACATTCATTTTAAGTTGTATTATATAATTTATAAATACATTTAAAGATTAATTCTTGTTTACCTATCTAAACTTTTAGTCATTCTTCATATTAATTCCTAAACTTCTAATTTCATCGGCAACAATCCTAAACTCTCAATTTTCATTAGTCGTGTCAAATTTTTCTGACTCCGTCTAAAATGTCCGTCAATTGATGATGTGGCACGAGTCAGAGTTCAAATTTTTTCTGACACCAGGCCCACAAAGAGGGGCAAAATGGACAATTTTGTATTTCATCTTCCCCACGCCTCACTATTTCTTCCTCCTCCATCTTTGTTGACCACATTGACCCCCAAACCCCAAATTCCTCAAATGCCGGTCGTCGAGCTCTAAGACATTGTCATATAACCCTATAAACAATATATTCCCAACAATCAAAATCACTAGAAAACCCTGCACTACATCTCCAAACATGGAAATCAATCATGAACTGCTTTTATTGAAACACTCCACCATCCAAAAAACAAATGCTCATCAAGAACCAGCTGAAACCAACATTACCATTTACATTCAGTAAAAATTCATGAAGTATAACAGAATCCCATTACCAAGCTCAAATTTTTGCACTCAAAACGTACCAAGAACCTGTCCCTGAGTCCTCAGAAGCCGTCTCTGCTGAGGCGTGCTGCAAATACCCAACAAAGACAACAAGCTGGCCCTTCTAATCGGAACCGGTTGACCCTTCCTTAGCCCATCCAGAGCGAAATTGACTTTGTCCACATGCTCCTATCTCCCCGAACTCCTGTGCCTCCATCAACGTTGAAATCGCCATCACCGCTTCAGCTTTCTGAGTCATCTTGGCCTTCTTCGATCCCGAACATCATCTTTTTGTGAATTGGGCCTCTTCAACAAATAGGTCTCCGAATCGAACTGCAACCACTGCGACATAAGAAATTGAAATTGAATTTTGGGGTATGAGCAGAGCCCAAATGAGATATGAGGTAGAATTTGATAACCAAATCAAATTTGAGGATTTTGTGAAAAAAATTAGAAGAACCCATATGAGGAATCGAGTAGATTTCACTGCCCATATCGGAGTTTGAGGTTCTTCTGAGGATACCCAAATGAAATTTTGTGCTACCCAAGGAGTTTTTGTGTTTTCTTCTTGTGGAAATTGTATTGTCTGAGTTTCAAATAGAGCTGTAAATGGATCGGATTTTGATCCGGACCCGCTCCAAATCCGTGGCTATTGGACGGGTTTGGATCTAAAATTTTGATCCGTTGATCCGTTAATGATCTGAATCTGTTAACCCGTTTATTTAACGGATCAAATACGGATTTAGGTCGATCCGATTCTTTAATGATCCGGCCCGTTTTTGTAATAATAAAATATTTTTTATTAATATATTATTATTTTTAAAAAATATAAAATATAAAATATGAAGAATTTCTAATACAAATTTTTTGCAGAAATCTAAGGAACAGTCCATCACTCAAGATTCCAAGAACCATTAAGAATTTTGATAATGTAATTCTACTTTTGATGTTATTTTAATATTTTATTAATATCTTATGAGGTATCATGATATAAATTTAATATCATGAGGTCTTCCCTCTGACCTTTGTCTGTTTTGTAGATAATCGAGACCGATAAAGATAGTAGCAGACCGATACAACCCGTGTTCAGTTGGACTAGACATCTCTCGAGACCACTGAAACAATTACTATTTAAAATTTTAAAATATTTGAAATTATAAACGGGTTGGATTAACGAATAGGGTATCCATTAATCCAGCGGATTCAGATTTGGATCGAGCTATCAATGATCCGCCAGGTTAACGGAGCGGGTTTGGATCGAATTTTTTTTTAAGTAAATGGATTTGGATTTAGGTCGATCTGATCCAAATCCGGTATATTTACAGGTCTAGTTTCAAATAATAGAAGCAGGAGAGAGAGAGAGAGAGAGAGAGAGAGAGAGAGAGAGGTTACATTTTTTTTTCCTTCTTAGAAGATGTAAACAAAGAAGAGTATTAGTAAGTTCACTCGTTGAGATCACTGGGTCAATATTATTCATTGTTTTTTGCCTTTCATTTCCACCATCTAGGTCACTGGGCCATATACAATTCATAAAAGGGCTAAATACTGATTACTACCCTGTAGTTTGGGTCTAAAATCAATTCAGTCTCTGAACTTCTAATTTCATCAAGAACACCCCTGCACTTTTTATTAATCTTCAGACAATTGAGCCATTTAACTTGTTGACGTGGCTATTTTTTATGATGTGATGTTGAGGTGGTCTGCATAGTCAATTTAGGAGTGAGTCCCACTATTAGAAATCTATCAAATAAACAATTTTTCAACAAATAATCCAACTACAATTTGAACCCATAACAGAATATTAACGATTTGGATATATTAGATCAAAATTGAAGGGGGGGGGGTGTTTTTGATGAAATTAGAAGTTCATGGAGTAAATTGATTTTTGACCTAAACCACAAGGTAGTAACCGGTATTTAGCCCTTCACAAAATGTCACCGAATATCAGTTGACAGGTCATGAAATTAACCCAGAAAGTGACCCAGAGTGACCTTTTGTGAACAGTATCTGACCCAGTGACCTCAACGGGTGAACTTGCTCTTACAGGAATTTTAACTCTGACTCGTGCCACGTCATCAAATGATAGACATTTTGGATGGAGTTAGAAGAATTGGACACGACTGATGAAAATTCAGAGTTCAGGGGTGTTGTTGATGAAATTAGAAGTTTAGAGACTAACATGAAGAATGACCAAAAGTTCAAGTAGATAAACAAGAATTAATCCTACATTTAAACTATTGGGGTGTGTTTGGATGATAAAATTATGAAATCTGTAGGAATTTATAAATGATGGAATCTTTAACTCCATCAATCTAAAATTCCATTAATTGCAATTTCTATTTTTTGGTTGTATCTATTTAGGATTTGAAATGTGTAATAAATTAAGAAAGTTTAAAACAAATAAAAAAATAAAGACAAAAAACTTTGTTTTGGAAATGAAAATTGAATACTGCAAAAGAATTCGTAAATGACACCTATTTTAGTGGAAATTGAAGTGAGGAATATAAATAATGAATTCCTTCATTTTCTTCCGCAGAGAAATTTAAATTTTCCAATTTGATAATTCCCCAAACAGAGAAATTGGCTTTGAGAAATTATGAAATCCTCATTTTCAATTAAATTCCATCAATTTTTTTTCCTCATCCAAACACACTCTTGGTTTTTCATTTAACTTAAATTTAAAACTAGCCAAAGTAGAAAGAATTGGTGTAGACGTATTGTAAAAAATGACTAGTCAAAATGACTTTTTAGCTACTTTGGCTAAAATTTGACTAAAAAATGGCCAGCACTGCTAAAGATACTCTTAGAGAGTATATTATATATTATTATTATTATTATGTGTACGTAAAAACCTAGAGGGAAATAATTGCTCTGCTAAGGTTTTGGTAGGCCATCGGCTTGCTTACCTTTTGTCACCTCTGATGGCTATATGAGGAGTAATCTCCCTAAAGTTGGCTCTAATTGTTTGGGGGTTCGGGTTGGGTGGTTTTTCCTTTCTCTTCGATTCTCTTAATGGTGGAGAAGGTAGTTGAATCCTCCTCGATTCCACTGCGATTAAAGGCGAATTGGAAGGATGGCCCGATTCGATCTTAATTTGGCGATGTAAGGTTGGTTTTAATGGGCAGGAGATTGACCATGGTGATAAGCTTAGAAAGGTTAGCGAGGTTCATGAGATGGTATGGCCGTGGATTGGGAAAATGATCATTTACCCAATTTTGGGGTTAATTAACCCCATTTACCCAAACACTCTAAGAGATTGCCCACTTACACAACAATTTTTATTTTTAAACCCCACTTACCCAAAACTCTAAGAGTTGGACCTGTTTTCTTCATATTTTTGGATTGTTTTGCCCTTCTTAATTGTCAAAGCTGAAAATTGAAATAGAAAGAGACTTAGAGAGAGAAACTCCCCGATTATAGAGAGAGAAGCTCTGCCATTTTAGAGAGAGAGAGAGGAGCTGTGCAATTTCTAGAGTGAGAGGAGCTCTGCAAATTAGAGAGAGAGAGAGAGAGGAGCTTTGCGATTTCGAGAAGAGAGAGAAACTGTGTGATTTCCGAAGAGAGGATCTCTGCGATTTCCGAAGAGAGGATCTCTGCGATTTCTAGACAGAGAAGCTCTGCGATTTCTAGATAGAGAGAGGAGCTGTGCTGTGATTATCACCATAGACCGAGATCGAGCTCTTGTTTGTGTTCCTCCTTCATCGCGGTTTGATTCTTTTCTTCATCGATCTCTAAATTTTTGATTTTAGCTCGGTTTAATTTGTTTGATTTGAATTTCTAGGTCTTTTTGTGTACATTGTGTTAGTTTTGAATTGTTTTGTTAATTTCGAACTGATTTTGATGAATTTGAGCTTCGTGTTAAGTTTGAACTGGTTTTTTGACTTTGATCTTCGTTTCGTTTCGTATTTGTTAATTCTGTTTGTTTTGAAATAGTTAGATTTCATATTTTCTAGTTCTAACAAAATATTAGTTGTGTTCAGAGCAATTTGTTACTGTTTCTGAAGTGTTTTTTTTTTTTTTTTTATAGTTCTGGCCATATTATTGGGAGGCAATAATCTGCCTACTGGGGGGTAATAATGTGTCTTAATTGTTATAATTAAAGTCTCAATAATTGTTGTTTACTGATCTTTTACTTTTTGTTCAGAGCAATTTGTTACATTTTCTGAAATGTTTTGGTAGTTCTGACTACATTATTGGGGGGCAATAATATGTCTTAATTGTTATGAAGTCTCTATAATTATGTTCAGTGATATTTTCCTTTGTGGTTAAAGACTGCTTCTAATGTGTTTTGGTAGTTCTGACTATATTATTGGGGGGCAATAATCTGTTTATTGCGGGCCAATAATATATTTGTTTTGTTATTTTTTGCAGGAATATGGGTGATCCTTTGGTTGTTAGGTGCATTTGTTCTTGTAAAGAGGCCACCCGGGAGGCCTAGGGTGAAGCGGTTCAAGTCAAGTGGAGCGTGTGAAAAAAAAAAGCCAATTCGTTGTGGCAAAATGGGCACTCATAACCTGATTATTTGGGGACTTAAATTCATCAAGTATTGAATTTGAATACCTGTACTTTTGTAAACTAATTTAAAACCAAACTAAGTTACTTCTGACCATCTATAAAAAAATTATTGGGGGCAATAAACTTTTTATGACCCCCCAATAAACCTAATTATTTTGGTTAATGAATCTCACAGCAATTTGTTGAAAGGACCTGTAATAAATAAACCACAGTTAAGACATTATTTGGGGGGGGGGGGGGCAATAATCTATCTATTGCCTCCCAGTAGACCACCCCAAAAATCACCAGTTTCTATCATTGACAAATTATTGTACTTTAATAAACTCAAAACAACATAAGATTTATCAAAACTCTAATTTCAGTGATTAATTAACCACAGTTAAGAAATTATTGGGGGGCAATAATCTGTCTATTGCCTCCCAATAGACCACCCCAAAAATCACCAGTTTCTATCATTGACAGATTAGTGTGCTTTAATAAAAGCGCAGTGATTATTGCCCCCCAATAGATATATTATTGGGGGGACAGACGACGCCGACGATTGAGATCGGCTCAACTGGGGACGAAGACACCGGCGATTGCTCTTGGATCGACCGGAACTGTGAAATTGTAGGTGCGAAATCGCCGGACCTTGAAGCTCCAGAATCGATTGGGTTTGGAACAGAGAGGTTGATGATGGAGTCGGACTTTGCGACGGATCGCTTGAGGAGCGAGCGGAGGTCGCAGACTCGGAGGAACGAGAACTTGGCGAGGACTAGATCGTCGACGGCGATGGATGGTGAGTCTGATTAGGATTCCGGCGAGGGCTTGGGTGTGATTCACTCGGTCCATTGAGAGAGAGAGAGAGAGAGAGAGAGAGAGAGAGAGAGAGAGAGAGAGAGAGAGAGAGAGAGAGAGAGAGAGAGAGAGAGAGAGAGAGAGAGTATGAGGGTAATACTTTCAATAGATGTTAGATTGGGTAAATGGGGTTAAAAAACTCTTAGTGGAGCAAGTGGGCAATTTTTAGACTAAAATTGGGTAAGTGGTCACAGCCCCCCGTGGATTTGTGGGAGTGGCAGATTGATCAGTGGTGGCACCGGCGGTGTTGCTCCTGGTTGGGGCCTCTTGTGCTCTGGGTTCTCTGTCTTTTATGCCAAAAATCTCAAGGCAAAAAGCTACCGCAGACCTGAGGCTGGTGGAGACGAGTCTGAAACTGCTACAGGCGAACTCAACGAGAGCGACGACAGTGGCAGAGTGGTGGTTAGGCTACCCTGCTTATTAGGTGTCCTTAGCAAATGGGTCTGTCTAGTTCTCAAGCCCTGTCTGGGTTTGGGTTATTGAGCTCAGATGGGGTTGAGACCTTGGTGAGTTAGGGTCATTGGACATGGCACCTAATTATGTATTTGTTGAGATATGGATCCAAGGGCTTTCCTTTCATCTGCACCTCTTGATTTTTTTATGGATGAATTAGAACTTTGTTAGATGTGCTTCATTGCTTCTTTAAAAAGGTTGAATTGTTTAGGTAAAGATTTTTTTGTCAGCCCAACGCAAGTATATCATTATGTACGATTTTGCTAATCAATAAAAGAGTTATTATATTTCTTCAAAAAAGAAAAAAAAGTGTATATTATTGATGAGCTTGAATTACAAAAAATCATTTTCATTTAGTCTAGCTCATGGCCGGGGCTGACAAAAAGTCATTATCGTATCTTTGGAACCTCTTTTATAAATGTTTTTTTTTTTTGTAATATTGGAGACTAATGATGTAATTGTGAGATATCCATGTCACATGAGTTTTGTGAAAGGAATGGTTTTATACGTACACCAAAACATTTCTATATTCGCAATTATGTAATGCGATCACCTATATTTAGGATTCAAGGATAACAAAAATCTCCATTGGAGATAGTCTCTATTGGATCGTCAACCCTAATGCATGGGGGAGAAATTTTGGGATGGAGATCCCTGATCCCCATTTTTAAATCCGGGATCTCCCCATCCCTAAATCCACCCCATGCCCACCAATAGTACGTTTCTCTTCTTTCTTTTTTAATTAAAAAATATATATTTTGTGCCTACATTTTCTGTTGTGGTTTAACTTTATATTAAAATATATGTCTAAAAATTAGAAATTTAAGTTACTTTGATTTTAATTTTTGCAAGAAAATAAAGAACAAAAATATTTGATTAATTAAATTCTTATTGGAGATCGGGGTCCGTATGGACGCCTTATCCCTAATGGTGATGGTGATGGGGATGGGGAATCCCGGCTGATAATATTTATTGGGGATTGAAGAGGGCATCGATGGGGTGAAAAAAAAACTTGGAGATAAGGATGGTATTGTGATCCCGATCCCTAAATCGCCTCATTAATTGCCATCCCTACCTATATTTAAGGTTGTCATTCCTAGAGCTAGCTATATATCCTAGAAAAATTATGGGCCAAAATTAGAATTAGGGACAAATAAATTGATGTGAGAAAAATTCACACCATAGCTTGTTAAAGAAAGAAGATATTTACACCTTGAATTTCAGTTAAATTTAGAAAATTGGTTGATTAGTTTTTCTAATTGGGACCACAAACCTAAGCTCCATTGTGGCCGTCCAACCTCTATTAAACTCTTCCTTTCACCCCAAGTAAAGACCTTCCTGTTCCTTAACACATTTGCCCTTGGCCCCAGCCAATACAAAACTAGATAGCTGCCATTGTAACTAGTTTCTCCCCCATATTAGAACCGGCTCCCACCATGGCTCGAGCCGCGGTTCTTGTATGGCTCTTGTCGATGATGTTAGTCTCAATCGATCTTGTACAAGGTTATGGTATCAACTGGGGTGCAATGGCTACTAACCCTTTGCCTCCAAAGAAAGTTGTTGCAATGCTCAAGGAAAATGGGTTCAAGAAAGTGAAGCTTTTCGATGCAGATCCTTCAATGATGGACGCATTGGCCGGTTCAGGCCTTGAGGTTATGGTTGGGATCCCCAATGACAAGTTAAAATCACTTGCTAACGATTATGGAAATGCTAAAGCCTGGGTGAAAGAAAATGTGACCAGCTATTTGTATGATGGGGGCGTCGCTATCAAGTACGAATTCAATTGTTTAATCTAATGGCATGTCAATATTTTTAATCTTCATATTCCCAATTTTCTATTATATGTCTGGAGAAATAATTTCCAGTTTAATTTTTTGGTGCTGTTTCAACTTGATTTTACAGATATGTGGCTGTTGGAAACGAGCCATTCTTAACAAGTTACAACGGGAGTTACGTTAAGACTACTTACCCGGCAATGCAAAACATCCAAAAGGCCTTGTATGATTATAGCAAGGATATTGGAACGAAAATCAAGGTTACCACTCCCTTCAATGCAGATGTGTATGAATCGAAATCAGACAAGCCATCAGATGGTCGTTTCCGAAAGGACATTAAGGATAGTATGGTACAGATTCTAAAATTTCTCAAGGAAGCGAAGTCGCCATTTCTTGTTAACATATACCCCTTCCTTAGTCTGGCCCTAAGCTCTGATTTTCCCAGGGAGTTTGCTTTCTTTGATGATGGTGGCAACGGAGTTCAAGACAACAACATCCAGTACAAAAATGTCTTTGATGCAAATTTAGATACATGTTACAATGCACTGAAACAGGAAGGTTTTCAGGATTTGGAAATTCAAATTGGGGAGGTCGGATGGCCTACAGATGGTAACAAGGATGCCAACATCAAATTGGCGCAGAAGTTTTATGATGGCCTGTTCAAGAAACTAGCAAAAGGGGAGGGAACCCCTCTTCAAAAAGGAAACCCAGAAGTGTACCTTTTCAGCCTTTTTGATGAGAACACCAAAAGTATTGCCCCAGGGGACTTCGAGCGTCACTGGGGCATATTTCGTTATGACGGACAACCTAAGTTTCCAATGGACCTCAGCGGAAAGGGGCAAAACCAAATGCTCAAGCCTGTAAAAGGGGTGGAAATGATGGACAAGCAATGGTGCGTATTAAACAGCGATGTGAAAAACTTGAGTAAGGCACAGGTCGAAAAGGACTATGCTTGCTCAAATTCGGATTGCACAAGCATTAAAAATGGTAGCTCATGTAGTTCTCTTGAACCGCATGACCAAATCTCTTACGCTTTCAATTCATTCTACCAATTGAAAAACCAAAGCGTGGAGGCATGTAATTTTAATGGGATGGGAACAAGGGTAACAGAAGATCCCTCAAAAGGAGACTGTCTATTTCTGATACAGGTAGAAAGTATTGCTACAGATATGGCTGCATTGAGTTTCTCCACAGGACTATTATTGCTCATGACCTTCTTCGCATTAATGTAAGAGAATACATAGCCACTAGGTAGCCATATATACAAGTGATCGATCGATATATACTTGTTGAAATGGGTATATTTCTATCTGTATATACTCCTTTTGAAAGGTTTTGAGTGTATACAAGGTTCTTCCTTAACGACTATCAATTTTGCTGAAAATTTGCAAAAGTGATCTACTCATATAGACCTAACAATTGAACTGTAGAGATGTTGATATGTGATTGAAAAGTGAGCTTAATATGCGATCCCTTAAAATGGTCAAAACAAGGGATCCCTCAGACAGATTCGGTTCATTCATTGATTTAATCGGGTTCGATACCTTAACGATCATCAATTTGGCTGAAATTTTGCAGAACTGATCTATATACATTAGGACCTAAAAACTGAACAGTTAAGATGTGAATATGTGATCGAAAAGTGCTTAAAAATTTGAAATCCGTTCCTAAGCTAGGGTAAGGACATCCTTAGCCAAGAAGGACTGTGTGTGTGTGTGTATACAGATCCTATTCAGAGTGAGGCCTCACTCTGAAATTAACGTGTGAGGTTAGAGTTTAGGGTCACTTTTCGGTCTTATATCCACATCTCGACCGTTTAGTTTTTAGGTACTAGTGTATAGATCGTCTCTGCAAATTTTTAGCCAAATTGATGATCGTTAAGGCTTTGATAACTGCCTTAAAGCTAGTACGGTTCAGGTTGACAGATTTAGTCCGTCCATTGGTTTAAGTGAGTTAGATACCTTAACGATCATCAATTTGGCTGAAAATTTGCATAGATGATCTATACAGTAGTACCTAAAAACTGAACGGTCGAGATGTGGATATGCGACCGAACTGACCAAAAACTCGAACTTCACACGGTAATTTCAAAGCGGCTGGAGCTCCGCTTTGGATAGGATATATAATATATATGCATACTCTCTTTAGCCGTGCATGGTTGATAATGGTCAATTAATTAAGGTCAAGTTGATAATGGTACTGATCAATTACGGGAGCCCTAATTTTGCAACGCTTTACGAATAAGATGATAAAACCGATAACTATTTTGATCGTTCAATTAAAGTAGGAGAACGGCTGAAAGGCGAGAGGTGTCAGGAAGAAATTAGGGAGAACGTACTGATCATGAAGAAATTGTAAATGACTGAAAAGATAGAGAAAATATTTGAAATTGATTTGTTTTTGTTTCTATCATTTTTTCTACTCATAATGTCTCATTCTTTCTTCCCCAATTTAGCTCGTATAACTTCTCTATCACAATCAGAAAAAGAGAAAAACTGAAAACAGTGAAGGTTAAAGCTTAACTTCCAAGAGAGAAACATCCGAAGAGACGATAACTTTATCCTATATTTGCAGCTTTCTTGCAGACCACACTTAAATTTTAGACTCTAGTTTTTAGGTCAGTTTCCAAGATCGTTAACAAGTCTAGAGACAGGTTTGACCCCAAATTAGACAAGAAGACCATAAGGAGAGAAAAATTTCACACCTTGAATTTCATCTACAATTCCGTTGCTTATCACAAAAGCTACCGTTCGTCTATACTTGCTAAAATTAAATCATCACTTTCTCAATGCTTAAATAAGTGTGATGTCCTCCATTTTGGCACTAATCAAAATCCATTGCCACCATTTACATTCTACAACTTGATCAAATTGCTCATGCACAACCCTAGCTAGCTAGTAGCCCAAGCTAATACAACACTTACACTCGTTGTTTTTCCTGTCCATATCTGAGTTGCTGAAGCCATGGTTCGAGTCTCAATTCTTGTAACATGTGTCATGTCTCTAATGTTTGTGGTCTTGACAGACCATGCTCAAGGTTTAGGTGTCAACTGGGGAGCAATGGCATCACACCCTTTGGATCCCAGCAATGTAGTAAAAATGCTCAAGGACAATGGGATCAAGAGAGTAAAGCTTTTCGACGCAGAACCTGCCACCATGAAGGCCTTGTCCGGGTCAGGTATTTCGGTCATTGTTGGAATTCCCAACGAAAAATTGGCCTCAATTTCTTCGGCTTACAAACATGCCCAAGAGTGGGTGAAAGAAAATATCACCAAATATGATCATAATGGGGGCGTTGATATCAGGTTTGGATTTGTATCTGTAAACTTTGTTGTTTTTAATAGCCACAACTTAGTGAAACTGTCAATTTTCCTCGCTTTTATTTTAACTAATTTTTGCATTTCTAGCTATTAGATATAGGTAATGTGCTCAACTGCATCAATTTCACAAGTTTTCATCCATCTTATCTATGTGTACGTGTGTACACATATGTTTAAAACTACTTAGCTTTTTTTTTTTTTTGAGGGAATACTTGGCTTATTTCAAATATTAGAAAAAAGAAGTAGACATGCAAATTAACTGTCTTGCAAAAATCTGTAGCTGAAAATTTGAATCTCACTTGGTCTTTTGTAGATTAACTTTTCTGTTTTTGAACATTTTTTATTAACTTTTGAGTTTGTTTTATCACAGCTATGTGGCTGTTGGAAACGAGCCATTCTTAACAAGTTACAATGGGAGTTTTCTCAAGACTACTTTTCCAGCATTGCAAAACATTCAAAAGGCCCTAGATGAAGCTGGCAGTAGACAGAAAATCAAAGCCATAGTGCCCTTCAACGCTGATGTTTATGAATCTGCTTCGGGCAAACCATCAGATGGTCAGTTCCGAAAAGACATCAAAAGTGAGATGCTCAAGATACTAGGTTTGCTCAAGAGCAATAAGTCTCCGTTTTTCGTTAACATATATCCCTTCCTTAGTCTCCAGCAAAGCTCTGATTTCCCCAAAGAATTTGCCTTCTTTGATGGTACTAGCAAACCTGTTCAAGACAACAACTACCAATATACCAATGTGTTTGATGCAAATCATGACACACTTATTTGGTCACTCAAGAAGGTTGGCTACCAGGACTTGGTCATAGTTATTGGAGAAGCAGGATGGCCTACAGATGGTGACAAGAATGCCAATAAAATTTTGGCCAAGAAATTCTATGATGGACTTCTCAAGAAATTAACAAAGGCGGACGGAACCCCTCTTCGAAAAGGGTACTTGGAAGTGTACCTTTTTGGGCTCACTGACGAGGACAAAAAAAGTATTGCCCCAGGGGACTTTGAGCGCCACTGGGGCATCTTAGGCTATGATGGAAAACCCAAGTTCCCAATGGACCTCACCGGGAAAGGGAACAATAACATGCTCAAGGCGGTACAAGGAGTGCAGTACATGGACAAGCAATGGTGTGTCTTGAACGGCGATGTTCGAAATGAGACTCTGTTAAAAAACGAACTCAGTTACGCTTGTTCTCAGACGGATTGCACATCTTTGGGAAGTGGAAGGTCATGCGATTTGGATTTGCCGGGGAAAGTCTCCTATGCTTTCAATTCTTTCTTCCAAAGCAGAGACCAAGACGTTCGGACCTGCAATTTTGATGGCAAGGGAACGATTACAAAAAACGATCCTTCTAAAGGAACTTGCGTATTCAATATACAGATTTACAGTGCGGCAGTGAGGCATCAAGTGACTTATGCATTGAGTATCTTTGCAGGACTAGTCTTGATGACTTCCTTACATTAATGTAAACTAAGCAAGATAATTTATATACATAATCGATTGTAATGTACTCGTTGAGATCAGAGTAATTCACATTTTGTTATCATTTCTTCTAGTCTGTCTCTACAAGCAGTTTATGGCATTCGTTAAACTTGATTATTCATTATACATTATACCCTGGACGATTTAGTTCAGATTCTCTAAGTGAAACCATGTCCACATAAGGGGCCATGAATGAGTTGAGACTCTGAGCAACATGCTGATCTATTTGATACCAGTTTGCCATGACAAAGGCAAACTGGTATCAAATAGATCCATAAGATAAACCCTAGTATTGATGACCAGACACTTCAAGGGACTAGCTTTTCGCAATATATAGTTTATAACATTGGTACGTAGTTCTATATATGTAGTTTTCCCGTATGCAGGTCTTGTTCTATATATGTAGTTTTCCCGTATGCAGGTCTTTAATTTCGCTCTTTTTGTCTTTTGTATGCAGGAAGACGTTATAATATATGATAAACAACAAGAAGCCATCTGTTGAAAATTCTGAAAAAAGTAGTTGTAGAACATTGCAATATTATTGAGCCTAGCTTTTGGTGTGCACACCCAACAATTCTTAACGCATATATAGCTCTGGATGCTGGAGGGTACTGGGTAAATATTTTTCATACCAACATAAATCTCCACCAATGACAGGACTCAAATATAGTGAAGTGATGCAATGTGACAGAGATTGAAGACTTCTAGTAAATTAGAAACTGATTGAGGAAGAAAATTAAGCTTCCCAGTTGCACTTTTTATGGTAGAACATGTAGCCATTAGGAAATAATTTTCTGTTAAACAGATTTCTTATTTATGTGGATATATATATTTGTAACCATTGCAAGATATATGCACGTCAGGTTGTGAACAAGTTTTATTATTGTAATAATTCAACTGATCTCTTCTTCTTGCCATATTTGAAGGCCGAATGAGGTTGACTAGTAACTCGATTGCTAACTCTTCAAAACCTGAAGGCGCTCCCCCAATGATTAAGACATGCAACCCGAAAACATTTCACTAGCTGCTTGAATTAATGTGCCCTTATCAATTTCTTTTTTCTCTTTTTATTGGATTTTACTCTCTTATTAAAGAAGGGACAGTTTTTGTACCAATAGAATTACCCTAGCCCCATGCTTCATTTTGTTAGTTGCCTTCCAAATAAGGCTAGTGTTGTAGAATAGTGTACTGTCGACTAAATGTCTTCTACTTGAGGACTCTTTCATTTTACAGATAATAACGAATGTGGCTCTCTGTGCATTCCAATCATTATTTAGGATCCTAAGAAAGTAAGAAGACAAGTAAAAGGTTTTGCTTATGAGATGAGCTCATTGTTTTCTTTTAACTATATATATGACAAAGGGTACGACAATAGGAAAAGTACTGTCCTGTACCCACTTAAGAAAACATGCGAAAATGACTGCCGAATTTAATAAAACCAACTAAACCGCTAAGAAAACAAAGCACACTAGATAGCTAGCATACAGCACCTACTCATTGTTAGGTAATCAGAGAGAGGTGATGCAGTTGCTAGCACTGCATATTACTATGTTCTTGTTGTCTTCGAGTACTAGTACTCCCCCACTAGCAGTATCAGCAGTAGCACCCTTGACAAAGCCTGGTTGTTCAATGCATTGCGGAGATGTTCATGAAATATCCTTTTGGGATTGAACCAGGATGTTACATTGACGAATGCTTCCAAATACCCTGCGAATAATCTGTTAGAACTGTACGTGAAAGTAAATACAAATCTATATCCAAATGAATACATGTAGATAGACATTTCTGTGCAAATAGAGCAAGGATACATACAGCATCATCAATCCCAGAATTCCAGTAAATATTAAAACTAGAAGAACTGCATACTTACTTGAAGAACTTGATTCATTAATTTTGATCTTCTCCTGATTACACCTTTATGATTCTCTACAAGTAGATGGGACTATTTTATGAATAAGAAAAGGGACGTGTATCAGCAGGGACCAAAACCTGATTATATAGAGTTTAACCATGCATGGCAGTTTCTTCCATCAAGAAACTGTCATGCCATTTCAACTGCAATTTCAAACTTGTCCTAATCAGATTTATCCTAATAACTGTACTCATTTGAATTTGAAATCAAAACAGATTAATGAGGTGGACTAACATGATTTAATTAAGTCTGCAACCTCAATTTGATAATTGAATTCCATACCAGTAACATATATATGTCTATGTCCAGCTTAATACAATGTCTTGTTCTTAAGACATCTAACAATCTCCCACTGAACTAGACATTGTTTAAGACTTAGATATACATATATGACATAGCATCCTAGAGTGTGCACTTGAATCCAATTCACATCACAAATCTGTTCTCAAAATTCTGTCAGTTACACTTAAACTGTAATGAACCAAAGAATGTCTTGGTGAATTAGTAAATCACCAGCTTTCCAAAGCCACAATGCAACAAGTGAAACCACATGAATTACCTCAAAATACAGTAGTGAACATATGCTTAAACTTGAGCAATCATCTGCAGTTAAGCATATATATATATATAGTCCTACCAAAATTTCAATATACATTGAAGACTGAATTAATTTCATACTAAAACATTTGTCTGCAAATATGCCATTACATTAACATCATCTATAATTGTACAACTTTATTTTGCAGCAAATAATACATTAAATACATTAATGTAAATGAACTACAATGTTTTACTCCCTCTCAATGAATAAAACCAGAACACATGGTATCAAGTACAATGTGATCAGTTCACATCAGCATCCAAACTTCCCAAAACTCCCATAGTTTTGATGTGCTCAATGAAAACAGACACAGGTAATGCCTTTGTCAAAGGATCTACTAGTTGATCCTTTGTTCCAATTTTGACCACTTCTATTTCACCATCTCTCACACTTTCTCTAACAGCAAAATACTTCACATCTATGTTCTTAGATCCAGATGATCTTTTATTGTTCTTTGAGAAGAACACTGCAGATGCATTGTCACAATAGATGATCATAGGTCTCTCAATAGACTCCACTAGCTTCAATTGAGATACAAAATTCCTTAACCACAATGCATGACCAGTTGCTTCAAAAATAGCTATATATTCTGCTTGGAATGTTGAAGTTGCTGTCAAACTTTGCTTGGCAGTTTTCCATGAAATTGCACCTCCAGCCAAAACAAAAACATAGCCTGAAATGGATTTTAAATCATCCATATCAGACTTGTATGAAGCATCTGCATATGCTTTTAACTCAAAATCTTCATCTTTAATTTTCTTGTAAACCAGCATATGATCCCTGGTTTTCTTCAAATACCTGAAAATCTTCTTACCTACAACCCAATGCTCATATCCTGGATTTGCTTGGTACCTTGATAGCATATTTATGGCAAAAGATATGTCAGGTCTTGTACATACTTGAGCATACATTAAACTTCCAACTAGGCTTGCATATGGTACATTTTCCATACTCCTTTTCTGCAGAATATTGCTTGGACATTGCCCTTTGTGCAATCTGTCTCCTTTAGATATAGGTGATTCTCCTTGCCTGCAATCCTGCATCCCAAATCTTTGGAGTACTTTATCTATGTAGTTCTTTTGTGACAGTCCCAATGCACATTGTATTCTGTCCCTTGTAATTTCAATTCCAAGTACATAATGTGCTTCCCCCATGTCTTTCATATCAAACTACTTTGAAAGAAAAACTTTTGTCTCTTTTAGCAAACATATGTTACTGCTTGCTAGCAAAATGTCATCCACATATAATATCAAAAAGATGAAATTACTCCCACTAGTCTTCATGTAAACACATTCATCAAGCTTGTTTTCCAGGAGACCAAAATCAGTAATCACCTTGTCAAATTTCAGATACCACTGCCTTGAAGCTTGCTTGAGCCCATATATTGACTTTCTAAGCTTGCAAATTTTTCTTTCATCTTCCACAAAACCTTCTAGCTGCAACATATAGATTTCCTCACTCAAATCTCCATTCAAGAATGTTGTCTTTACATCCATTTGGTGCAACTCCAAGTTAAAATGTGCTACCAAGGCCATAAGCAATCTAAATGCATCTTTTGTGGAAACTTGTGAGAAGGTTTCATTGTAGTCAACTCCCTCATTCTGATTATAGCCTTTAGCAACTAGTCTAGCCTTGAACCTTTCAACTTTCCCATCTGCATCTCTTTTGGTCTTGAAAACCCATTTGCAGCCTATAGGTTTACATGCATCAGTTTTATCCACCAAGGACCATACTTCATTCTTTGACATGCTTTGCAATTCATCCTCCATGGCTTCTCTCCATTTAACACTGTTTATAGACTGCATTGCCTGCTTAACTGATGTGGGATCATCTTCTGCTCCTATGTCAGGTTCTGCATCTATTTGATAAACATGATAGTCATCAGGGATTGCTGACCTTCTTTCTCTCCCTGATCTTCTCAGAACTACTGGTTCTACAATTTCAGCTTCTACAATTTCAGGTTCTGCATTTACTTGAGCAACTTTTGCATTTTCACCTTGGACTTCTCCCACAATGTTGACTTGATCATTTTGTATTTGTTGCAATGGAAGTAATTCCGTTTGAAGAGTATTATTGCTTTCAACATCATCACAGTAAGTAGGATATATGAACCAATCTTCAAATCTGCTATGCACTGAACTTGTTGTATCCATGTCATCATCCACACTTTCTTGTTGATCAATCAACTCATCAAAGAAAATAGCTCTGTGACATTCAAAAATCCTAGTCCCTCTTCTTGGACAATAAAATCTGTAGCCTTTGGATTTGTCACAATAACCAATAAAATAAGAACTCAAGGTTTGAGAATCAAGTTTCCCAACTTCAACACTATGCACTCTTGCCTCTGCCTTACATCCCCACACATGGAAATGATTTAAGCTTGGTTTGTAGCCACACCACAACTCAAAAGGTGTTTTAGAAACTGCTTTACTTGGAGTTCTGTTACAAATGTAGTTAGCAGTCTTCAATGCTTCTCCCCACAGAAATTTTGGCAAACCTGATCTCAAAATCATACTCCTAACCATGTTGATCAAGGTCCTGTTTCTTCTTTCTGAAACCCCATTTTGTTGTGGAGTGTATGGAGTGGTGTATTGTGCCACGATGCCACATTCTTGCAAATACAATGCAAATGGACCTTTGTGTTGGCATTTTTCTGAATATTTTCCAAAATACTCACCTCTTCTATCAGATCGAACAACCTTTATAAGTCTTCCAGTTTGTCTTTCAACCTCAGTTTTAAAGATTTTGAAGGTATCCAAGACTTGTGATTTTTCAAAAATCAAATAAATATAGCAATATCTTGAAAAATCATCAATGAAAGTAATGAAATAACAATTCCCACATATGGTATTTACTGGAAAAAGGCCACAAACATCAGTATGCACTAAATCAAGCAAATTTTCACATCTTTTTGAACCTGTCCTTCTAGAGTTGGTCATTTTTCCCTTCAAACAATCAATGCAGGTTTCAAAATCTTCAAAGTTCAAAGGTGGTAAAATTCCTTGTTTAATCAAATTCTTCATTCTTTCCTTAGAAATATGGCCAAGTCTTTTATGCCATAAATAAGATGAAGAATTATGATCAAATTTTCTTTTGACAGCAGGACTTTTATTCAACATGAAAATTTCCTTATTTAGATTTGAAACAGATGATGCATAAACACAATCTACAAACCAGTAACCATCTATAATTTTAGCTTGACCAAAACATACTGAATCATGATAGAATAGCATAATTTTATTGTCACTAGAGAACTCGAAACCATTGTTTGATACAAACTGAGAACCAGAAATAAGATTCCTACTTATACTAGGGATACAATAAACATTGTTTAATTCTAGTACATAATTGTTCCTAAACGCAAGCTTGACAATTCCTACAGCTTTTACAGCTACTTTTTGGCCACTTGCAGTGCACACCTTTGTCTCATTCCTGTTTGGGATTGTTATTCTTGATAATCCCTGCAATGAATTGACAATATGTATAGGTGAGCCAGTGTCAAACCACCATGAATTGTCATGCAGAAAATCATTTGTTTCTAGATTAAAAACTGGTTTTGACAGAAAATTACCTTTCTTAGTTAGCCAAGCCTTGAAACCCTCACAATCATTCTTAAAATGCCCTGGTTTCTTGCAAAAGAAACATTTCATCACTATAGCAGGCTTAGAAGACTTACCCTTATTGTTGTCAGTCTTAACTGTAAGTTTTGAGGTGCTGCCTTTGTTGCAATTGTTTCCAAACCTTTTCTTATGTTGCATTTTGGTGACTAAATTCACTGAAATTTCTTTTCCTTTCTTCTTGACTTCATCTTCGACTTCAACACAGAGTGAGATCAATTCATTCACAGTCCACTGCTCCTTCTGAGTCTTGTAGAGTGACTTCAGATTATCATACTCTTCTGGTAGTTTGTTTAGCAGCATGTAAACTAGAAATGAATCTTCAACAGCCATGTTCAGTCCCCTTAGTTTTCCAGCAACATTAGAACCTCTCATGATGAATTCTCTAACACTGCCTTTCCCATTGAACTCCATTCTCATGAGTGATTTCATGAGATTATTTATCTCAGCCTTATCTGAGATTTTAAACTTCTTAGCAATGGAGTTGAAGAACTCCTTGGCATACTCAGAATCTGGAATGCCTCCTTTCACATTATCAGGTATGCTTTTCTTGATCATGATCAAAGCCATTTTGTTGTGTTTGTGCCATTTTTCAAACTTCTCTTTGGCCTCCCTGCTTGCAGTTGGTGTCAATTCCTCAGGTGGATGCTCCTTGAGCATATGATCATAGTCAAGTATTCCCAAGTTGAGCTCAATGTCTGATTTCCATTTTCTGAAGTTAGAGCCATTTAGAAGCTCAATTTGGCTGATACTCATAGGGAAATGCATGGCTGCAAATCAATAAAATTTAGTAAACATTCTAGTTTGCCAAATACCAGAATATTTTCGAGTCCCAAAATGAAATGAAAGTTCATGTTTTGAAAATTCATCCATGCCAAATCATATAAACAGAAAAATGAAAGTCAATCACTTTCAAGATTCTGACAACCTTTGTGGTGTACTCATCTCTAATGATATCTAAATGTTCACAGTTCTGCATATGCACAATCATAAACCAAATGCTTGATGCATGTTTCTTTGGAAATTAACATCAATTTGATTTTAAGTTTTATGATGTGATCTTGTATGAAGTAGACAGAATAGGTAGATAGTTTCTTGTATACTAGGCTACTTTGATAGCATGAAGTAAGTGAAACTTATTCTGTCAAGTTTATTCATGTCTTTATGATCTTCCCAATTCTTTGAGGAGGATTAGATCTGTCTCAAAGGGATCTGTCTAAGATTTTCCTCCTCACTCAAGGGGATATTACCTCTCCAAGATTTGTCTGGAGGATATTTTACCTCACTTGAATCTTCCTCAATGAGGTTTCTTCTCACTTGGATTTGGCTCAAAGAGATTTCCAACGGTATCAAAATCACAGAACATGTGATATACATACTTATAACAACTAGTTGAAGCAATTATTTTAATGTAAATTGACAAATTCATACTAATAATCTGTATCATAACATTCAGATTTATATCTATATGTATGCATTCAATTTTAAACGATATATATTGAAACCATATGCGGATTATTGTGTGATCCCAGAATTCAAATTGAAAAACACACAGAACATGTAATTCACATGAATATAGACATGGCTCTGATACCAATTGTTAGAACTGTACGTGAAAGTAAATACAAATCTATATCCAAATGAATACATGTAGATAGACATTTCTGTGCAAATGGAGCAAGGATACATACAACATCATCAATCCCAGAATTCCAGTAAATATTAAAACTAGAAGAACTACATACTTACTTGAAGAACTTGATTCGTTAATTTTGATCTTCTCCTGATTACACCTTTATGATTCTCTACAAGTAGATGAGACTATTTTATGAATGAGAAAAGGAACGTGTATCAGCAGGGACCAAAACCTGATTATATAGAGTTTAACCATGCATGGCCGTTTCTTCCATCAAGAAACTGTCATGCCATTTCAACTGCAATTTCAAACTTGTCCTAATCAGATTTATCCTAATAACTGTACTCATTTGAATTTGAAATCAAAACAGATTAATGAGGTGGACTAACATGATTTAATTAAGTCTGCAACCTCAATTTGATAATTGAATTCCATACCAATAACATATATATGTCTATGTCCAGCTTAATACAATGTCTTGTTCTTAAGACATCTAACATAATCCACCGGCATCCTAAGCCTTTCTTGAACCGCATGCATTTGGAGGTGTGGGAAATTTCTATTGTTGGCAATAAGGGTCACATACCATGATCACCTCCTCTAATTGAAGTAACAACCCAATCAACGTTGTCCAGACATTCACTCTGGAGGGAAGAGCAGAAAAGCTCCCAGGAAAATAGCTTCACTTCAATCAGTTGCAGTGGAATTGCCCTAATGACCTTTGATGGGATTCTATTTGTGATCTTTTTCTAAGTTTCTTACTCCTAGTTGAATCGAGAGAATACCAAACTATATTGGTTGCAGTGGTACAAACTGCTACCAGACCACAATTCCGCTCTATCTAAATGCCTTCAATTCTAGTTTCCAGTAGTTTAATGATGAAGAATTTGGAAGTTACTGCACTGAATCCTTCCTCGTAGACCAGGATTGGTTTATGTCAAAGTCACCAAAGTCAATAAACCTTTCTTCAACTGGATGCTTGATCCCATCCCTATAGTGCTGGATTGGGACTTATTTAACTATTCCCTCTGCTACTAGTGATTATTTCTTAACCTACTGTGAAAGAATTTCAAATAGAATGCAGCCCCTAAACATTAGTACTCGATGTTTCTGCTCAGACGGCTGTTAAGTAAATCCATATATTCTTCAAGGATGTCAAGGTAGATTAAACTTTGATTGCAGACCTATTATTTTCACCCATTGAGTTCTTGATCTATTTCTAAATTGTCAATAACTTTCAGATATCAATGAGTGTGACGAACCAAAACAGATGTGGATCTGGAACTTGCATAAACTATCCTGGGACGTTTATATGCTAATTGACTATTTCTGTCTCCTGATGAATAGGAAAAATTATAAATTTGGTCATTCAACCATAACTCAATTGACAATTTGGTCACTTTAATTTTAAAAATATTAGTTTAGTCACTCAAGTTTAGATTTATTTTTTACTTTAGGGCTCTTGACCTTTAATAGCTGCTGTGAAATACTCATTACATAATGTAAAACATGACATTTTGGTCCAATTACTAAAAGATATTAAAATGGGAATCACTTTAAAAAAAAAGGGCAAATTACTGTTCACACACTGTACTTTGGGTGCGTCAACAGTTTAGTCCCTAACATTCCAATTTTAACAAATCACTCCCCAGACTTCCAAATTTCACACAATTTGGTCAAAAATGACTATTTTACTCCTCACCTTTTCTTTTTTTTTAAAAAAATTCTTCTATCATTTTTTTTGTTATTTTTTCTACTTCCCTCTCACTCTCTCGGCTCAGAAAGACGGTGTTGTCTTTCCTCTCTCCCTCTCCCTCTCCCACCAACATTTTCAAAACAACAATCTAACATGCTCAACACCCTAATACTACTCTAGAAGTACATCTACTCTTTATTGGATATTAGGCAGATCATTCACCTCGAAAGCTCGGGAAATCCCATGGACAACCAAGTTGTTCGAAGAATAGATGTCGAGCGCCATGATCGTCACTCCATTGAGGACCAATTCCGACATGAAACTCATAAACCCAATGACTCCCAGAGGCTGATCACCATGAACCATAGTCCTGAGGAAAGTCCTCGCAAGCAAAGCCGAAAGCTCCCTGTGTATAAACCTCTGAGGCACAATGTGAAACCTCACAATCTTCTCAAGCAAAGATTGAGGATGATGATGAGCTCCAAGCTCCAATCTTGGTGGCACAAAAATCGTCACAGAGCTCACATTTCTCTTATCTTCAAGAACGGGCCAAGAACGTTGTGAAGGGGCCAAGAACACCTTGAATCGAAAAGGATCCTTCCACAAACAGATTCTAGTGCAAGACCCAAACCCAGTTGATCTGGATCGTTCGACTCTTCCGATCAATTCTTGTGATCGCGAGGCTCTTTTTCCCGTAAAGAGTCGGCAAGCAAGATCCTTGAGGCTTCTCCATCAGGTCTTCGATCAAAACCCTAACTAGAGAGGTGTGGTATTTGAGGAGGTGAGGACGGAGAGAGGCGTTGGATATGTGGGAGTCAGCGATTGCGAAGATGGTGGAGTTCGGCAAGGGGATGAAGAGCTCCGGAGATATTTGGAGGAGTGTCGCCTTGACTGTGAAGCCAAAGGCCCAGAGAGTTCTTGAGGCGCTGAAAGAGATACGTGGCTGATGGGTGTGGCGGATTTGGGGGTTTAGTAGGTGGGGTTGGAGCTGAGGGTCATGGAGATTGCGATGGCGGAGAGGATGACGGCCATGGTGGAGTAGACCCACTGTCGACGCCCATTGTTACAAGTCTAGAGAGAGAGAGAGAGTGAAAGGGAAGCAGAAAAAATAACCAAAAAAAAAAAGGAAGTGAGGGGTAAAATGGTCATTTTAGACCAAATTGTGTGAAATTTGTAAGTCTAGGGAGTGATTTTGTTAAAATTGGAATGTTAGGGACTAAACTGTCGACATACCCAAAGTACAGGGTGTGAATAGTAATTTGCCCCAAAAAAAAAATTCACCTTTAAAATTCACTACTATTGAAGAAGCTAGAAGGATCAAGGTTAGTGTCTCTCTTTAAGAAGAGTAAAAAAATCATTGAGAAAGAGAGAAAAGTTTAGAGTTTTTTTTTTTTTTTTGGGTCAAAATATCTTGAAAATAAAAAAGAAAAAAGAAGTTGAGTGAAATTTGCATTCCCCAAATTACAATCTGCACTCCTGCCACTCTTATTTTTAATTTTTTTATATGTTCTTCTCATATGTATTTTCAAATTTGATATTTAGACCTCCAATTTTTTTCAAGGGTGGTGCTATTCACACACTTAATTTCTCTATTCACACACCCCTCTATTTTTCTATTACTTTAATTCAATTTTATTTTAACAAATTACCTAACTACCTTCAATTGCAATTTTGGTTCTTTTTCTTTAATTTATTTGGCAAGTCAATCATGAATCAAACATCAATACATCATTATATAATAAATCAATTTTTTTTACCTATAAATGAAGGAAAAATAATTCTTTCAATAAGTGAAATGACCTGTATTATTAGACAAGGAATATATTTTCTAGGCCTGATGAAGTGGTGTTAGCTCAGTGGTTAGAGCACCCACTACCTAATGACGAAGTCATGAGTTTGAGTCACCATGGGGGTAGGAGTGAAATCCTTTGATCCTCTTTAAAGAAAGAAAAAAAAAAGTTTTATGGGTAATTACGTTTATCCAACTGAATATAAATTGCAAAGTTTGTCCTCAGCCTTGCATAATACATTCTTTTTATTTATGGGTGAGTGTTCTTTCAATACAGTTATCTAAAATACATTATATTAAGAATTCATACTATTGATTATGCGTGTGTCTACATTTGTCTAGCCCCTCAGGTTAGTCTTATTCAAACAATTAATTTTGAATTATACTCCTTTTTTTCTTTTTGTACCTACAAATTTCTCAAATTTCAGACTGCATTTGAAAGTGGCTTAATGTCAATCTATAAGAGACGAAAAACTCTAAGAAGGTAGGTGCAATATTGGAAACCGAGACAACAAGGGAGTAAAGCATGCGTCTTACCCCTCCTACTTGTATGAGGACAAACTTTGCAATTTAGATTTACTTGGATGAACGTAATTAGTTGGGAAGCATATTCCTTGTCTAATAATACAGGTCATTCCACTTAATGAACATATTATTTTTCCTTCATTTATAGGTAAAAGAAAATTGATTTGTTGCATAATGATATCTGATTCATGATTGACCTGCCAAATGGATGAAAGATAAAAGAAAAAAGAAAAAGAAACAGAATTATAGGGGAAGATGGTGAGGGTAATTTGTAAAAAAGAATTGAATTAAAATATTAGAAAAATAGAGAGAGTGTGTGAATAAAGAAAATGAGTGTGTGAATAGCACCACCCTTTTTTAATTAGGGTGCGGCTACTGCCACCCTACAATTTTCTTAGTTCACCCTTCAAACATTTCAATTATTGAAAGACTATATTACCCAAGTGCAAAATGACTAATAAGTACAGTAATTTTATAAAATCCAAATATGTAAGAAAAAATAAATATATAAGTAATTAATTAAATACAAAAACTACTTAATTTCTCATTGAATAAATCTTCTCATCCCAAATTTGAATTTATTACTATTTTTTTATATCTTTTTGTTGCCTTCTCATCATTTATTCGTTATTCAATTCACAAAACTATTACCTTTAACTTCATCAAAATCTTTGCAATATTCTTTGTGAACACCGAAAGTAAAAATTTAAAGCATGAAGAAAAAAAAATCAATATCTTCCTCATTGATCATAGTTGTAAATTTACTAATCTTTTTACATAGATTGAAATAGAAAACATTGAAATTAAAAGAAAAAATTAAAAAAATGGGAGTAAATCAGATTATGATTTTATTAGGAAATTTTAATAAATTTAATTTTTTTATGAGTATAAATTAAATGAGAGATTTTCGTTAAAAATATTTCTTTTCTAATTGGATATGTCATATAAGGATATTCTTGGAAAGAGAAATTGGTTAAATAAGTAAATTTAATAATTGAAATTAAAATGTAAGGTGTAATAAGCAAGTAGGGTGAACAAACAAAATGGTAGGGTACAATAACCGCACTGTTAAAGTAAAATGACAATTGGAATTGGTCTACTCATTTCATTTCATAGTCCCTTTATATAGGGATAGAATTACAACGGAAATATCAATTACATTAATGATACTAAATGCTGATTGATCCGTAATTGCGTTGATTGATGGTAATCACTGATTCCTTGATTCCCTCTCCGTCAGTTGCTTTGACGAAGGCACACAATATGTTTTTCTTTTAACACTCCCCCTTGTGCCAAGTCAAAGATGAAATGGTGCATGAGTTGTTGCCTTACTAGAAACCTTGCCAAGTAACAATAAAAACCCTGTGGGACAAAAAATACACCTTGGTCGAAGGAAAAGAGCACAACGCACCTTTTACATTTGAGGATGACATGTGTGTGTTAGACTCCCCCTGACGTCTACACCTCCCCCTGATCTTTACATTAATCAAGGGAGCTTGGAAAGTCTTCGCATTCCTATGCTTTTCACATGTTTCTCAAATGTGGCCTTAGGCAGTGATTTGGTGAACAAATCTGCCACATTCTCCTCAAACCTTACTTGATTCACTTGAATCTTGAGGAGGGTCTGTTGTTGCTGATTGTAGGAAAAACTTTGGTGATATGTGTTTTGTATTATCACCCTTGATATATCCTAGCTTCATCTGTTCGATGCAAGCTGCATTATCTTCATAAATGCAAGTAGGCTCTTCAGTGGTAGAACTCAAACCATTAGCCCCTCAAATATGTGTAGTGATAGCTCTTAACCATACACACTCACAAACCGCCTCATGTAGAGCAATGATCTCTGAGTGGTTCGAGGAGGTAGCCACAAGGGTTTGCTTAGTTGATCTCCAAGATATCGCCGTGTTCCCAATGGTAAATACATAACCAGTTTGGGAACGACCATTATGTGGGTCAGAGAGGTACCCAGCATCAGCAAAACCAACCAAAACATCATTTGGCGTTTCGGTGTAGTGAGTGGCGCTTTTGCCATCAATATTTCCTTTAGGGATTGTTGTTCCATCTGCGGTCCCTCTTGTCTCTCTGTAGGGAAAGAACAGTCCCAAGTCAATGGTTCCTTTTAAGTATCGAAAAATGTTCTTGATACCATTCCAGTGACTCTGCGTTGGCGCTGAGCTAAATCTGGCTGACAAGTTCACTGAGAATGCAATGTCTGGTCGAGTACATTGGGCTAAGTACAATAATGCGCCTATTGCACTTAGATAGGGAATTTCAGCTCCCAACAGCTCTTCGTCATCTTCCTTTGGACGAAATGGATCTTTCTTTGCATCCAATCTTCGACCGATCATGGGAGTGCTAGCAGGATGTGCTTTGTCCATGTTAAATTGCCTGACTTTTGGACATATGAAAACTGGTGGATTAGTATTCCACAAACTCGGTGTTCTTGTTCAAGGCCTAGACAGAATCGAGTTTTCCCAAAATCCTTCATCTCAAATTCGGATTTCAAATAGCTCGCAGTTTCTCTTTTTTCATCAAGAGTACCTATTATGTTCATATCATCGACATATGCTACTACAATTGCAAATCCGGAACTTGTTTTCTTTATGAATGCGCAGGGGCATATTCATCGTTCTTATATCCCTTCCCAATCAAGTAGTCACTTAGACGGGTATACCACATCCGCCCGGATTGTTTCAATCCATAAAATGAGCATTTCAACCTAATTGCAAACGCACTCCGTGGTTTAGAGTCACTTGACTTGGGTAATGTAAGGCCATCAGGCACTTCCATATATATATATATATGTATCTCTGAATCTAGATCCCCATAGAGATATGCAGTAACCACATATATGAGCTGCATTTCCAGTCCTTTGGAAACTACTAAGCTAACTAAGTAGCGGAACGTTATAACGTCCATTTTGGGAGAGAATGTCTTCTTGTAGCCAATTCTAGGGCGTTGTGAGAAACCTTGCGCCACAAGGCGAGCCTTATACCTTAGGATTTCATTCTTCTCATTACGCTTTCTGACAAAGGTCCATTCATATCCTACAGGCTTTACACTTAGTGGAGTTAGCACTACCGGACCAAATACCTGTCTCTTTGTCAGAGAATCTAATTCTACCTGGAATTCTTCTTTCCATTTAGGCCAATCTGCTCTTTGTTGACATTTTACAACATAGAGTGGTTCGATATCATCGTGCTCTATGATTCCTTGAGCAACAATATATATCATAAATGTGTATGGAAGATCTTTCTATCAACTCATACGCACTCTCATAATCCTTTGAGATTTCTTTGTTCTCTGGAATCATTTTAAACATCGGAGCGTCCTCCAGTATTGATTCATGGATATAACTATAATCAGAGACAATCTCATGAGAGGGATTCTATACATTGATGATTGGTTTGTGCCTTACTCGCCCTCTTCTTCCTTGGGTGAGTGTTAATCGAACCAAGTGGCCTCCCCCTCTTCCTTTGGGGAGCCACGGCCTCAACTACACTTCCACTAAGTGTGGTTGCAGTGCCTCTATCTGCAGCACCGTGCCCCTTGTTGGGGACTTCTAACCTTGCAGGCATATTTGCAGCTGGTATATGTGATCTCGTCACTTTTGCGATATCAGTAAACGCATCAGGCATCGAATCTGCTACGTTCTGAAGATTGATTATTCTTTTCACTTCACTTTCACTTTGTGAAGTGCGGGATCAAAATGAGACAGAGAGGGGACAAACCACGACAATTCCTGTTGACAGGACCCGCCCCGAATTTCACCCCGAAATCCGAAGTAGTCTTGCGGGGCCCACTTTAGAAGAAATTCTACCAAAAATTTGGCAGAACTTCCCCTAAAAATGGACTACCCAAAACCTGTAGAAACACACAAAGCACTTCAAGCAAACCAACCTTATACTCCTGGAGCCACCCTGCTCCCCATTTCACAACATTCCCCAACTCGCAAAACACAAAACTCAACTTAACAATACCAATCCCAAAGGTTATCAGAGCAATACTAATACACAAGGAAATAAAAAGTAGAGTAAAGGATCAAGGGATCCTACAATGCGGAAGTGGTGACAATTATGCCTCAAATGTCATGTACGCCCGACCTCCACTAATTCGCCTGCAAACTGGGCATTTGAAACCGAATGGCCCAGGGGAAAGTACATAAAAACGTTAGCGTGAGTGGACAAAAATAAACAATTTCAAACAAAAGGGATTTTATACTTTCCCACATTTATTTCTTTAAAAATTCCCGATGCATGCAATGATTAACGAAAATAAAACAAGAGGAGTTCCGCTCATGAAAACCGACTAGCCCAGCTAGTCACAAACGATTAAAAGAAAAGGTTGAAACTCTGATACTCAAGGAAATAAAACCAGCCCCGCTGGCTAAAATAAATCGGACTAGCCCCGCTAGTCGAAAATAGTATAATGAGTAAGGGAAGACGATAGCCATAGGAGTGAGCCTCCCAGGCTCGGGTGATAGCCTCCCAGGCTAAAGTACTCCCATTACTCCCGTAATATACCCTTACGCCACTATGTGTAGCAATAGGATACTAGGCTTCAGAATTACTGTCACAGAGACAGTAACCAGTGCCACAAAGGCGGAGGGCTTCGGTGATCCCATCACCTTGCCACAAAGGCGGAAGATCAAAGCTAGCAATGATAAGTCACCCAAAGTATGGCAAAAGAAAATCCGAAAACCACATAAATCCATAAAACTTCCCCAACTCTCGTAAATGAATTTCCAACGACGTGTCTCACACGCCAAGATAATCTCAAGTTCAAAAATAAATAGGAGATAAATAAATATAAAGACTAACTCCATCGAAATCTCATTTCGAAAATCTCATAAAAATCTCAAATTGACGAATATAAATATAATATAAATAGTATAAATCCGGAAATCACATCGGAAATAAATAAATAAATAAGAGAAGATAAGCATAATCCAATGACGTGACCCCGCACGCCATAAAATCTTCAAATAATCAAATATCCAAAACCATTTCTGAAAATAACCATATGCTCAGGAAAGTAATACGATAAACAAATTATCATCTCAGAAACAAATAAATCAATGCATGCATCATTCTTTGAAAATAAAAGTCCACTCACAGTACTATTCCGACGATCACGTATACGAGTTCCTTCATCGAGCCAGAACTCGGTACGTCGCCCTGTACAAGATTATATTCCGTAAGCGATAATTCGACAATTTAATACGAATCCCATAATCAAACCCTCACCAATCAACTCTCCATTTGTTCTCGGATTCAACCCAAATTTTACCTCTAATACTAATTCATTATTTTAAAGGTTCCAAGTCAGAACCGAGAGATATCCGACAGTCGGATTCTCGTAATTCGATAATCGAAACCCTAAACTTCAAAATTCCTAATTAATTCCAAGTTTCTCCAAAAATTACCAAACTTCACATACAAGCTCTACACAATTTATAGGATTTAATGGGCTAAAAACCGGAATTAAAACACTGCCCTTCATGCCTCCACGCGCCACCAACAGTGGCAGCGCGTGGGCCCCACACGCCACCGGCAACCACTTCCGATGACCACTAAAATTTGGTAGCACCATCTCCTCAACAAACCCAACCTCTTTCTTAACTACAACAAGTTTCAATTTTACCTGGAAGAGCTCCAATTTGGCCAGTGAAAAATTTCCAGAAATTCCAAGAACCCTAGAAATTGAAATTGTTAATTCGACCTCTACACTGCAAATTGAAATGAAAGACCTTAGGGGAAATGATCTATGTCAAAAACCGAACCTTCGACGCCAGTTTGGTGGTCGGAGACTGCCGGAATCCGAAAATATCGGCGTTGACTCAAAACTGCTACAGTGACCGTCCTCTTCTTCTCGTTGCTACACCTTCCACAGTTCATATTAAGCTACGAAACGAACCTAGAAATGAAGAGAAGGAAGAGAGTTTTCCAACGACATCTTATACGTCAAAATCCGTAGCCGGATGGAGGAGTTATGGCCGGAAGAAGGTGACGAGGTCGGAGAGGAAGAGAGAATCGGGGAGAGAGAAAGGAGAGGGCTCGGTAAGTTTCCGAAAATGGAAACTTACCACAGTAACTCGGCTATTTATTGAAAATTATCATGAACAGTAACTTTATTATTTTGGCCATAACTTTCGCATATGAACTCCGATTTTTACGTACCACATATGCACGCGCTCGGTTTAACGTCCTCTACAACTTTTATGAATAACATTTTCTCAAATTTTGACCCGAACAAAAAGTCATCTTTTAGGGCCACGAAAAGTACTAAAACGACAGTAAAAGTGAAAGTAAGGGTCGTTTACCGTCCAAATGACTAGTAAATTGGTATTTTTATGTTCGGGACGTTATACCTGTCGTTCCCTTAGAAAATCCTTTTTCCTGTCTCCCCCTAACGACGGGAAGACTGTCTCATCAAAGTGACAGTCCGCAAATTTAGCGGTAAAGAGATCGCCTGTCAAGGTTTCCAAATAGTGGATAATTGTTGGGGATTCGTATCCAACATAAATACTTAATCGTCTCTAAGGACCCATTTTGATGCGCTGTGGGGGCACAATAGGCACATATACTGCTCAACCAAATATGTGTAAGTGTGAAATGTCAGGCTCATATCTAGTTACCAATTGGTACACAGAAAATGGTTGGCTAGCTGTGGGTCTGAAACGAATAAGTAAAGCTATGTGCAATATTGCATAATCCCAGGTAGATATAGGCAGGTTGGTGCGCAAAACCAATGCCCTAGTCACCATCTATAGCCTTTTGATGGTGGCTTCTGCGAGACCGTTTTGTGTATGCACATGGGGTACATGATGCTCTACATCGATCCCAATAGGCATGCAATATTCATCAAATTCTTTTTATGTAAACTCTCCAGCGTTATCAAGCCTTATAGACTTGATAGGGTTATCAGGGTGGTGAGCCCTTAAATGTATAATCTGTACTAGGAGTTTTACAGCATTTCTTGTGGACAATAAAGCGACATGTGACCAGTGTGTCGAAGTATCCACCAGAACCATAAAGTACTTAAAATGGTCCGCATTCTGGATGGATAGGTCCACAAATATCTCCTTATATCCTTTGTAAGAATGGAATGTTTTATTTTATATCTTTAGCATAGGAAGGTCTCGATCCTGTTTTTGCTAAAGAGCAGGCTTTGCAAAACTAGTGATGTGCCTTTGAAATAGTCAATGAGCCATAATGGGAGAGTGGTAGTGCTTCTGGTACTTCAGAAGGCAATGACTGCATTTGAGTAGTACTAGAACCGACACCGTGCAGTGTGAAGGATTTTTGCATTGGGGTTCTTTCCACGTGGGTAGGGATCAGCACGTCCAACCCCCTTTGCATTGGGGTTCTTTCCACCTTTCACTTTGCCATAATTAGCCTCAGGAATTTTCTTTGTCCCAACAGGCCTGGCATTGTTGTTCAAAAGAACCTCATTATGCCTCTCAGCCACTTGCAGTAGGTTGATCAACTTGTTGAAGGTTGTGATTCTTTTGTTATCATACTCCAGCCTATACTGGTTCGCTAGTATAATTGCTGAAGTAGGAAAAGTGGAAAGAGTCTTCTGGATCATATCATCTTCTGTGAGTTCCTTTCCACAGAAATTTAGACGTGCTTTTAGGCGCAACATATCCTTGTTGAAGTCATTTACCCTTTTATAGTCAAGCAAGCGGATTTCATTCTACTGAACGGTAAGTTCTGGGAGCAATGTGTCATGAATGTTCCCAAAACGTCCCTTAAGGGCATCCCACAGTTCTTTGGGTGTCTTCAACTGAGGGTATTCCCAGCGGAGGCTAGGATCAATATGTCGCCTCAGAAACATTAAGGCATTTGCTTTTACCTTGTCAAACGGTCCATTGTCTTTGGGGTCGGTAATGGTGGCAATGTAATCTCTTTCCACAAAGGCAGTTTCTACATCGGAAACCCAACGGTGGTACTCAAGTCCGTCTGAGTCCAAAATGTCAAACTCAGGTCGAGTTGGATCAACCATCTACATAAACAAGAGAGAAGAAATAAATTACGCAGTCATAAAGACATCCATGTGAATTATTTTCCAAACGTATGAATTAGATTTCAAGACCAAGATTCGTAATGGTCACATTTTTTCTTTCGATGCTAAGTGAAAATGCTTTATCACAGTAAGTGTGTATGGATAATGCGCATGAATTTTCATTATCATGGCAAAATGGAATTGATATGTTGCATTCTAAAATTAACCATATAAAATAGAGCATATATAAAAATAAATTACATGGCATGCTCAAATTTCACACATATACAACAAATTATATGCTACTCATAATAATTAGCAATAATATAGCATGAGTAAAAAATAAAATACTAATGATAGCATAATATAAAGACATGCTTAGGAATAATTATATAGGCGTAAATAAAAAAATTCACAAAACATGCTCAAAATTGCACAAATAATATATAACAAGATATATATGGCATGTTCAAAATAAAGTATAAACTATAGCATAATTAAAACATGCTTAAACATAATTATGTAAAACATACATAACAAAACATGCTCAAAAATTCTAATTATAATTAATGAAATATACCATAGTATGAAAATAAAAGAGAACATACTTGATTTCGAGAAAATAAAACAATCCTAGCGCACGTGCATATTGATGCAGGCGTGCGTAGCGATGTTTTTGGATTTGAGAAAAACAGGGTCACTTCCTCTCTCTTTGCAGCAGTGGGCCTTGTTCTTTTTTTTTCTCTTTTCTTTGTTTTCTGTTTTTTTTTCTCTTTTTTTTCTTTTCTGGGCCTGGTCTTTTCTTTGGGCCTTTTTTTTTTTTTTTTTTTTTTTTTTTTTCTGGGCCGGCTCTTTTCTTTGGGCGGGGTCACACTCTTTATTTTTTTTCTCTTTTTCTTCTTTTCCTTTCTCTCTTTTTCTTTTTCTTTTCCGCGTCTTCTTCCTTTGCGTCTCCTTCTGGTTTGCAGGTGGCTGTGTGACTGGGATCTGCTGTAGGCGGGTTTGGCCGGTGCTGCGCTGCTGCAAGGTGCTGCAATGCAGGCTGAAGGCTGCAGCGCGAGCTGTTGGGTTGGGCTGGGAGCGAGACGCACGACAGAGGGGAGGCCGCGTCGGCGAGCAGGACGAAGGCAGAGGTTTGCGGCCTGGTGATGGAGGCCGGCTGACTGAGGAAGCGTCGGCTAAGAGGTCTGGGGCACCGGGACTTGGCCGGATTTGCTGCACCGAGGTTGGATTCGACTGAGATTTCTCCAGGACGGGTATGGTGCTTGTTGGGCTGTGCGGGCTCCGGCGGTGCAGGGCGGGAGGAGGGCGTCTGTGCGGCCGGAAGAAGGATCTGGAGGGGAGGAGGCCGATCTAGTCGGCTGTGGGTGCTGGGTTGCTACAGCAGTCCGCTTGGCGGTGTGCGTGCAGGTGGGAAGCCGCGCGCGATTTGGGATGAGGTGGAGGTGCAGGTGCAGCGCCATTGGGTTGGTGGCCCGTGGGACTGGCAGCCGGTCTGGCCGGTGAGGTGGATGAGGAATTTTTTTTTTGTTCTTTTTTTTTTTTTTTTTCAATTGGTTGTTGGTGGCGGCAGAAAAAGAAGAAAATATTTTTTTCTTCTAGGGTTTTTTTTTCGATAGAAAGAAAACTAGAAAATTAGGATTTTTTCTCTTGGCTATTTGCTCTAAGCGTGCTGATAACGTGTTAAAGTAAAATGACAATTGGAATTGGTCTACTCATTTCATTTCATAGTCCCTTTATATAGGGATAGAATTACAACGGAAATATCGATTACTTTAATGATACTAAATGCTGATTGATCCGTAATTGCGCTGATTGATGGTAATCACTAATTCTTTGATTCCCTCTCGGTCAGTTGCTTTAACGAAGACACACAATATGTTTTTCCTTTAACACGCACCCTTTAATTATTAATAGACTTTGTCAACTTATATGAAAAGATAAATAAGGATGAAGAGAGAAAAATGAAAAGAAAACAAAATAATAAAATAAATGCTCTTCTTACCTCCTCCAACCAAATATAACATTCAATTAAATTCTTTTTTTTTTGTCCCAAAATTTCCTTATATTGCCTCTATGGTTTTAATTAAGTAAAAGTAATAATTTATATACATGTCCCATCATTTGTTATAAAAGTAAATTCAAAACAATCTAATTTGGAATTTTCTTAAACTAAATTAATTGAATATTATGATATAGTTATTACTTGATATTCCAACCCAAAATTCTTGAAATCATTCTTTTAGCAAATTCAAAGGGGTTCCAACAATATATCAAGATCAAGAACCAACCCTGATTAATTTTGGTAGAGGAGAGACATATTCATAAAAGAGCAATATCATGTGATTTTGATTCATTCTTCTTCTCGTGGTTGAAGATAGAGATAAAAATTAGAGTAACAAATTGTTGTATCTCATGTTCAGGAATGTTTTGGTAAAAATAAGGAGGGTCTACTTAGCTTTTCAAGTATTCTGAAAAGTAAATTAGAGATGTATTAAGTATGGGAGGTCCAAATAGCAAATTTGGAGGTCCAAGTAGAACCACCCTTACCCTTACATATCACAAATTCTTTCTTGAACTGACAACGGAAAAAGTTTCCGTCTCTCCTCTCTCTCTCTCTAGAAAAATTCTTTCCCCTTTTTAATCTAATTTTAGTTTCATCACTCTCATCTCTCTCTCATGTATAAACAACAAAGAAAATGAAAGTCCTAAGATAATTAATTATTCCTCTGAATTTGGCGTTTGGGTAATGTCTTCCCTTTTTTGAGTTGCATCTAGTCTACCATCATAGGCTCGTCTTATTCTGGGAAGTTAAGCTCTTCGGGTTTAAAGCTGTTGGGTTCATCATTGAGTATAAAATAAGTGCAAATTTGGTGTATGATGTCTCCTACTCCCAAGATTAGGAGGTCAAGTTTTAGTAAAGGGAAAAAGTAAGAGTATCGTACCCAATGAATTGAGTAACTCTACCCTAGCTAGATTACCGCGAATATAAACCTAGAAAACACATGCAAGTCTACCTTTTTACAAATTCACAATCTTAGCCCTTTGGAAGCTAAAAATCATGAGGATGGTATTAACAATTGTGGTAGTGATCGGCTTGGTTGATTTTAATTTTGATAAAGAAAATTAAGTTGCATAAAATAAAATAAACAAATAAAAGTGTAGAGACTAAATCAATGAGAAGAATAGAGACTTAGGCATCACACCTAACCTTACTCATGCACAAAATGTAACCCATATTTAATGTTTTAATGTAATAACATGCTTTGATAAATTTTCCCTTAGTGCTTTGATGAAGCTACCAAGAAACCAACTAGTCATGCAATTTAACAATCTCTTCCTAAACCCTAAAACCTAAATTCTTCCGGAACCTAAACTCACAACATCATGCTTTAATTTCAAGGTAAGAAATTCAAGCAACTTAGTTTTTCCTGTAGGAATAAGCTAAGCCACCACCTATTTAGCTACACATGCTCACGGAATCAAGAGTTTATCAAGTTCATGTTTCCGATTCATTAATTTCCTAAAGCATGCTTCTAGGTGATAAATCTATAAACACACTTAGGATACATGGAAGTATAGTAGCCAAAAGATTTAAAACATGCATAAACATCAAACCACTCCAACTACTCACAACACATGTTATTACAAATACAAGCCATGAACATCATATTAAAGAGAGAAGGAAGAGAAAAGAGAAGAACTACCCAACCTCCCACCTAGCTCTCAAAGATGTCAAATGATGAGATAATTGTTTCAAGGTATGGGATTTTCGGTTTTACAACCCAAAACACCATACACATCCACAAACTCAAGAACAAAGAAGAACAAAGGCTTGGATGTGTGAAAACAAGTGTTATTATTGATTTAGAGTGGCAGTAACTTTGGTTTTGGTGAAACCCAAGTGCCTACACACCTATTTCTCACACAAACTCAAAGAACTATGTACAAGGTATGAAAAACTAACCTAAAACTAAAGAAAAGAGAGATTTTGATGCTCCAAAATGAGAGACCCAAGGGGATGCACGGTTTTGGGAGAGAGAAAAGCCTATTTAAAGGCCAAGACAATCCAAATTTAGGGTGGAGATCTATAGGAATGAAGGGCTAGATGTGGTTGACAAATGTGTAAGCACAAAATGTGGATCTAGTTTTTAACTCCACATAGAAATGACCTAGAAAGTCCATAGATATTTTGGTGGAGGAGAAAAAGTAAGGGTAGAAGGGTCATTGTGTAGGGGAACAAGGTAATAAATGGGAGACAAAGGTGTAAGAATGAGACCACTTGTCATCTTTCAAATTTTGAATTTCAAGATAACTTAGACCTAAAATCTTCCTACCTAAAGTCTCTAACCCTAGTCAGCTCTTCCTTGTCCTCCACACAAGCTCTCGGCCGGAAAAGTCCAGAATCCGGCGTTGACCATCGTTGACCCATTTTTTTGTCCGTTTGCGCATTTCCTTCTCCTTTTTTCCTTGAATTGAATCTTCACCGAGAGTTTAGAATTGGCCTTTAACTTCTTCATACCAAATGTTCCACCATGAGTGTAGATTATTCAAGTAAAATTTCAGAGCTTAGTTCACAGTGGTTTGGCCATAAATGCTGCCAGAATTTGTACAGGTCTGGTTTTAAAGTTTTCATCTTTTAGTCAGAAATTTGTGCCGATCTTTTGAAGGCCTTCCACTCCGAACTAGCTATTTCACTCTTCATAAGAAATGATCCTTAGGATGTCTAAAATGAATCTGGAAAGTTTCAACTCATTTGGAGTTAATTTGGTTAGCCTGCGGCTCCTCCTTCCTTGCCTAGCTGGGTAGCCGGAGTAGGAAAATGTACTAAAGTTGAGTTTTTAGGGCATTTCCAAGCTTCTCCATCATTTCCTAGCATGATAAGGAAAACATAATAAATCTATATAAATAAACACAAAGGTTAAGCAAAAGTGCAAGATTAGGGAAATAATTACTAGGTAATTATGGACCTAACAAAAGCTGACCACATTAAAGGTGCTGGGTCTTGCTCATGAAAGATCCTTGTAGAAATTTTGTGCAAGATTAGGGAAATAATTACTAGGTAATTATGGACCTAACAAAAGCTGACCACATTAAAGGTGCTGGGTCTTGCTCATGAAAGATCCTTGTAGAAATTTTGTGCAAGATTAGGGAAATAATTACTAGGTAATTATGGACCTAACAAAAGCTGACCACATTAAAGGTGCTGGGTCTTGCTCATGAAAGATCCTTGTAGAAATTTTGTGCAAGGACAATGTTCTCCATCTGTCTCTTGGTTTTACAATCCAACAATCTTTGTCTATTTTGATCAATTCGCTTCTTTATTATGATGAATTTCTATTGTGATTCAAATAAGTAGAATCTGGGCATTAGATATGGTATCATCTCCTGCTTCATTTTATAACAAATCTAGGTATTTTGTTTTTGGAGAGGTTGATGATAAATTAATGGATTAAATTTAGTTCACCACCCATCCCCCCCCCCCGTTAGTCCTTGTCCTCTCAATTTAATCAGTTTACCCCTCAAGCTTTTTTATTTCTCAACTGTGTCCAATGTCTCATTTTCCGTCCAATTTGTATGTCAAGTCTGACAAAGAAGCCCACTTTAGGGGGCTAAAATTGAAATCAAAAGAAAAAAAAACACTACAACAAAAATTGACCCAATCTTCTTCTTCTTCGACCTTTGGCTACCAAAATCACTACCTCTATCAAATCCAAGTTTTCTCCTAGCCTCCACAAACCCATACCTGCCCACCATCTTCTCTTTGTGGCTAGCTCAGAGTCTCTGTGTCTCATATCCCCAAATCCCAAAGATGCAAACTTGAACCTAGAATCTAACTCACCTCAGCCATCATGGGCAACTCTCTAATCACACCATGACCCACTCCTCCACCTCTTCTCAATGGCGCACCACATTCTCTTTAATCCAGGTGAAGAAATTGTCGTTGGCAATCACATCGTTTCCTCTGGAGAGTAACTTATCAACGAGGTAAGACCCAACGAAGTCGGCGCCACCGGTGACAACGATCATGAAGGTCGGCGAAGAAAGAGGCGGTGTTGATTCGGTCACGAATGGAGGAGAAGGATCTAGGGATAGAGGGATTGGGCTCGGAAGGGGAGAGTTAGGAGAGAGGGGGCTGGAAGATGAAGAAGGTGGAGCCAATGAGAATGCCAACGAGGATGAAGATGAGGTGTTTCATGCTTCTGCACCCAGCCTCGTCTTCTTGTTCTTCTTATTGTGGCAGAGACGGAGATGGATTAGGCTTGGTGGTGGATGATGGTGACGGAGTGAAGCAGGTGGAATTTAATGGAAGAAGAGGAGGAATCAGAATACTTGATTAGATAAACAAGCACTGCTGGGTGAATTCTCTCATTTTTTTTGCTTAATTGTTATCTGATCAAGTATTTTGATTGGTTTTGGAATTTTCTGATGATTTTGGATTTGGGTATTGCAAAAATTGTTTGTTTTTAGTTTTTACACTTGAAATTTAAGCAAAAGCAATTTTGGGTTTTTTCGCTTGTAAATTGTGAGGAATCAAATAAGAAGAAGGAGGAGGCCCTATTTTCAGACTTAACGTCCAAATTGGATGGAAAATGAGACATTGGATACAGTTGAGGTAAATTGAAAAGCTCGAGGGGTAAATTGATTAAATTGAGATGACAGGGACTAACATGAAGTTATCCCCAAACCTCAGGGGGTAAACTGAATTTAATCCTAAATTAATATAGCATATTCATATTTCTAAACAAAATTTGGATTGGAAGACGAGGTCAATTAATGTTCTTCCAACTTACAAGCTCTTTTTTATTCTCCCAGAGAACCAAAGACCACAACTCGCAATGGTTTCCAAATTGGATTCAATTCTTATCATGATAGCTATTTCAGAGGATATGAAAAGAAAGATTTAGAGAAAGGGTTCTTGACCCAAAGCACTAAAATTGGCCAAAATTATCCAACTTACCCTAGTAACAGATTTTTATTCCTACCTACACAATTTAACAACAAATGATCATTTTGCCCTCAACTCAATTAATGAATTACAGCCACTGCCACTCTCTCTCCATTCCATCCCTTTGATCGAAGCCTCTCTCTCTCTCCCCAACACGACACCTATGGATTCCCACAACGACGACATTTCCGATCGTTGATCCAACGGCTCAAGAGGCAGAAGATTCACGGCGTTTCCGGGTGCTGTTCTATCAAAAACCAATGGTGGTGTCTTGTTGGATTCACGTCGTTGTTTCTTCCACTCCGGTAGCCAAGCTGGTCGGTCTGAACGTTGTCGTCTCTCTCCGCTCTCTCTCTCTCTCTCTCTCTCTCTCTCTCTCTCTTGTAGATTCCGACGATCCGATGAACATTGTGATCTCCATCTCGCTGGTCTCCTCACATTCCACGACATTCAGACATTTGCGTGCTCCAATTTCAATGGACCGATTGGGACCAAAACAGCAACTGAGGGTATAAGAATTCTAACGAAGAAAGGTTGAGACTTCTTCTACCTTTCTTCGAAGAAAGATTGTATTGACCCCAACTGAGGGTGGTTGCCCAGAGCATTTTTGAGTGCCCAAATTATTATTATTATTATTATTATTTTATTTATTTATTTATTTATTTTGTTTTTGGTTTTTTTGTAAACTGTGGCTAGAAGAAGTCTGATAAGGAAAGAAAAATAGGAAAAAAAATGTTTTATTATCGCGTAATAAGGGTTATTGGAGAGAAAAATTCCTATTTCGGCGACCGAAAGGTCCATTGGGGGCAATATAGGTTTATTAGGGGGCAATAAACCTCTCCGACTCCATATGAGATCTTTGACAACCTCTTTCGGGACTTCTAGCGTGATTTCATAAACCTCTATTACTCCCTCCCCCCAAATAAAGGTTTATGGGGGGGGGGGGGGGGGGGAATAGAGGTTTACTAACCTCTATTAGGGGCAATAGAGGTTTATTGAGAGGCAATTAATCTTTCCGGTGACCTATTAGATCTCTAACGATCTCTTTGGGGACATCCAGCGAGGTTTTTAGAGAAGTCAGGTGGGTGGCCGCAGATGACTTGATTCCAGCGAATGTTGCCCCAAATCTGAAGGCTGGTGACGAGACTCCGGCGAAGTTTTTTATGGTTCTCTCTTTCTCTAATAAAGGGGTAAGGGTAAAATAGTCTTAAAAAAAAAAAAAAAAAAAAACTAAATTGGGTATTAGAGAAGACCTTATTAGAGTCTTTATAGGTAAGAGGAAATTTAAAAAAAGGCCTAAATACTGATTACGGGTAGTAGTTTGGGTCCAAAATCAATTCAGTCCTTGAACTTATAATTTCATCAAAAACACCCCTGCACTTTCAATTTTGATATAATAGGTCCAATTTGTTAGTTTTCCAATAATTGAAGTTATTTAACTTGTTAACGTGGCTCATATATGGCCTATGTTTTATGATGTGTTGTCGAGGTGGCCAGCATAGTCAATTTAGGAGTGAGTCATACTATAAAATAAATAGTTTTTTAACAAATAATCCAACTATAACTTGAACTCATAATAGAATATTAACGAATTGGACCAATTAGATCAAAATTGAAAGTGCAGGGGTGTTTTTGATAAAATTAGAAGTCCAGTGACTGAATTGATTTTAGACCTAAACCACAGGGTAATAACTAGTATTTAGCCCAAAAAAAAAAATTAATGGGGTAAGTGGAATAAATGACTCTAGAATTAGCGTAAAATAGACAAAAACCTTTAAAAATTTGATGAAGAAAATAATTATTATTTTATGGAAAAACACTCTGCTGCCTGGATTCCGTGAACCCAGACTTGAAATAGAGAGAGTGTGTGTGTTGTGAAAGCTAAGAATTTTAAGGGGCAAATGTGGAATCTTAGACTAGAAAAGTAAAATGCATATAAAAATATGGACTAAATACTTGTTACTCTCTATATTTTTCTCCATAAAACAGTTCAATTTAAATTTTTTTAAATTAAAAAGATTAGTCATCATTCTCTCTAATTTTCACACAATAGGTCCAAAATGACTATTCTACCCCTCACTTTTTATTTTTTAAAATTTTTCTCTCTCTTTTTTAATTTTCCTCTCTTTTTTTTATTTATTTTTCCTTCTTATTCTTCTTCTCTCTCTCTAGCTCTCTACCGAGCCACCCTCCGCCGCCTCTGCACTTCCTACGTCTTCTACCTCCACCCGACCAGATTCTGCCCTATCTGCTTCCTCTTCCAGGACCTCCAGAGGCGTAGTCCAGGCTGCACCTCCAGAAGCACCACCACTCGTTGTTCTCCTTCGGCGCAACAAAATAGCTACAAACCCAAAAAGAACAACCAGAATCCATCGAACCCATCAAACAAAACTTCAAACTTTCAAATTCACATGATTTTATAAACAATTACGAGACCCTAAAACCCAGATCCGTGAATTGGAACCAAGATCCAATCACGAAAGCAATGCAAATTTCCCAGTCAAATTCATAATCTGGGTATTCAATTTTGCCTTCTTTCACACACTACCAACCCCCAATTTCACTAGCTCGCTATTCCCGAACTTCCTCTTGTTCTTCTTCTTCTCCAGCAATCTCACATACTCATCCCTATCCACCTCTTCAACCTTGACGGCCTTGGGCTGTGCCTTAGTGACAAGAGTATCGAAGAAGGAGGAGCGAGGCCTCTTTTGGCGGCAGCGTGAGTAGACGTGGAGGAGCCACTAGCGGTGTTTCAGAGAAAATGCCATGAAAAGAGAGAAATTAAGAAAAATGAAAAAATAATTAAAAAAAGAGCTGAGAGAGTGAAGTAGAAAAACTAAATTAAAAATAAAAAAATAATAAAAAGAGAAATGAGGGGTAAAATAGTCATTTTGAACCTATTGTGTGAAAATTAGAGAGAATAAGGACTAACCTGTTTAGTTTAAATTTTTTGGACTGAACTGTTTTATGGAGAAAAGTACAGGGAGTAACAAGTGTGTAGTCCTAAAAATATTAAAGAAATGAAAAGGGGGTGCAGTTTGTAATTTGGGGAGTGCAAATTTCACTCCCCAAAAAGAATGAATTTGGTACTCAATTTGACCAAAAAATCCTGAAAATATGAGTTATTTACAAGAATTTAACATTAAAGTTGACGACAGTGACCAAAGTGACAGACAATGTTTAAGTTGAGTGATTAAAGTGAAATTTTTAAAAGCTATAGTCCGAAACAGTAGTGTTCACCTAGTCAGTTGCTGACCAAAGAATTTATGCTCAATAACCCTTAGATTTACATCTAAGGGTGGAAAACAAAACACCTCAACTTAATAATAATTCTCTCTGCCATTTGATGTAAATCCAAGGATGGTTGAGCATTATTTTATTGATCAATAACTGACCATGTGAACATTTTCGTAGTGATCAAAATGTCGACTGAGTCATAATTGAGTGACTAAAATGATAATAATGTGTTGGCGATTGATACCCTCTATAGCTTTAAGTTTAGTTTTGTTTTCAGTATGATTTTTTTCCTCATAGTAGTTCATTAATGATAAATAGGCAACTGATTGCACATCACAAAACACCCTATAAATTTTAGGGGTGGCTTGAAATGCCGAACCTGCCGAAACCAACCGAAAACCGGCCGAACCGGTGGAGTCGGCGCAGACCAAAACGGCAGCCGGAGGTGCGGTGCGGTAATGCCGTACCGAATGTTGATAATCGGCTCGGTAGCGGTTTAGCAAATAGAGGAGGTTCGGTATTGCCGAACCGACCGAATAGGATAGATTTTAACTATTTTTTATTATTTTAATTAGTAGGTGTGTTATTAACCGTTGATGTATATCAACAATCAGTTTAAGCCATTGGATCTGAGTCGAAAGTGGGAAAACCCTAAGGGGGTCAGTTAGGGATCTCATTCAGTCATTCCCGAAAGCAGCCTCTCGACCCTCTCTCTCTCCCTCTCTCGCGACATCATTCTCAGCCTCTCTTTCTCTCAGAACCCAGCCCCAATTTGTTGATTCCACCCCTAATTCCAGTCCCAAAAACACAATCTAAGCAAGATGCAAACCTCACTAACATAAATTTCAACCAGTATCGTTTGATTTTCGAAATCCCCAAATTTTTCTATCCGATTAGGTCATTTGCGACTTCTGCCTGCAGCGCCTCTCTCTCTCGAGTATCGTCCCTCTCTTGTACGCCGTTCCTCAGTTCCTCTCAGCCTCAGTTCCTCAGTTCCTCGTTCGATCAGTTGCTTGGTTCACGTGGTTGCTCGGAGGCTTATACAGTGTTCAAGTGGTGTTTTCAAGCTCAAATAATTAGGTAAAATCATTTTCTTTTTAGTTTTGTTCTCTTGTTACTCCTTTTGCCCTAATCTGTATGAAAAAAATGGATTCTGTTGTTGATTATGTTAATTTCATGGTTGAAATTGATCGTGGTTATCTAACATATATGTTAATATGTGTTTTGGTAGGAAATTCCTTTGAAGCTTGAAGGTATCGAGTCTATTAACCATGGATTTGAGTTAAGGGTTTATCAGTTTATCCTGAGGCAGACAGGTGATCGAGGTCATTGATTAGGTAACTAAACGTCTAAACTTGTGTGTGCTTGGTTGGGTTTTGATTCTTTGAACTTGAAGTATTTGCTTCTGACTGTGTATGGGTGTTTATGATTATGACTTTACCAGTTCTTGTGTATAATTATGTTGTATGGATGCTAAAATTCTTTGAACTTGAAGTATCTATTCTACTTGTACTCTTATTAATTAGTATGTGACTTTAAGACTTTATGTGTGAATAAGTTTATGCTAGAATATTGTGACTTTGTGACTTTCTGTCTGTATGAGTTTCTGCTTGAAAATGACTTATAGTTAAGTGTAAACTATACACTGAACATGATTGGAAAGTATGAAGCTATTGGTTTTAAGTATAAATTGAACACGTTTGCAAACGTTTAAAAGTATGAAACACATCTATCTTTTCTTTAAAACTGATCAAAACTGAATCTATCTTTTCAATTTGTAGACCATGGCTTCTACAAGTAGGTCAGGAAGTCATTGTTGTTCATCCCCTTCCATAACTTCAAACATGGTTACTGCAAGTTCTCAATCTGTTAGTGTTTCCCCAAATGATAACCAAAACCCTGTACCACCAGTAGGTAACTTACCACCAGTACATAATAGTACCCCTAACTTAGATCCCACTCCAACCCCAACTGAAACACCAAATCCAAATCCTGAATCAGTGGAAGCTAGTGCAGGGCTGGGGAAAAGAAAACCAATAGATAAGACCACAAAGGGTAGGAAACAGAGTCGAGTATGGGAGTGTTTTACAAGGCCTTTGCTCCCTGATGGCAAGCCTGACCCACAGAATGCACAATGCAACTACTGTAAAGCATTAGTTCCTGCTTTAAGTTCAAAGAATGGAACCAGTTCATGCTGGTCACATGGAAGAAACTGCAAGGTTAACCCTCTATTTGAGAAACAAATCGAGAAAGGGCAGACTATATTAGCTAGGGATAATGTTTCTGGGGCTCCACAATATCACAGATTTAATCAGGGTAGGATAGATGAGAAGTTGTACAAGATGATCATAAGGGATGAACTTCCATTTAGGCATGTGGAGGGTTTTGGGTTTAAAGAATTTATGCTAGAAGCTCAGCCACAGTGGATTCAACCAAGTAGAAAATTAGTAGCGAAAGGGGTGTGGGAGTTGTACCAATCTGAGAAGGGAAAGATGATGTCGATCTTTGCACAGCATGCAAAGAGAGTTAGTGTAACCACTGACACTTGGACATCAATTCAGAACATTAACTACATGGTAGTCACTGCCCATTTCCTGGACAGCAACTGGAAATTGCACAAAAGGATTATTAACTTTTGTTCAATTACCAGTCACAAAGGGGAAGATATAGGGAGGGTCCTGGAGCAGTGTTTGAGGGAATGGGATATCAGTAGGGTGTTCACTATCACAGTGGACAATGCTAGTGCAAATGACCTAGCAGTTGTCTACATGAAAAGAAGGCTGAGGAACATGAACACTTTAAGCTTTGATGGGGACTTCTTGCACCTTCGGTGTGCATGTCACATCATCAATTTGATTGTCAAGGATGGAATCAAAGAATTAGAGGATGGGATTGATGCAATTTGGCATTGTGTCAAGTTTATTAGGTCAAGTTCAAGTCGATTAGACAAGTTTAGGGAGTTTTCTGTTCTTGAGCACTTGAATAAGAATGCGAATGTTCCCCTAGATGTGATCACTAGGTGGAATAGCACTTATTTAATGCTTGCTGCGACATTAAAATATGAGAAAGTGTTTGATAGGATGGGTGATGAAGATGTGCAGTTTAGGCAATATTTTGAGGAGAAAGATAGCAAAGGTAGGAAGAGGCATGGCCCTCCCATAGAGGAAGATTGGAGAAATGCTCAAGCTTTAGTGCACTTCCTCAAAAAGTTTTACGAGACAACACTCAAATTGAGTGCTTGGAAATCAGTTACTGCAAACTTGCAGTTCAAAGAGATGATCGGCCTTCAAACAGAGATTGATAAGAAGGCAAATGATGATTCTGATGAGGTTTTGCAGAGGGTGGCAGTGGGGATGAAAGCAAAATTCAACAAATATTGGGGCAGCTTTGAAACCATGAATCAAATCATGGTGATTGCAAATGTCCTAGACCCTCGCTGGAAACTGCAATATCAGAAAGCAGCATTTTTAAGGGTGGGAGTCAAAGCTCCCACCATTGAAAAGATAACTAGGGACTTGAAGAACATTCTGTTGAGAATGTATGATGAGTATAGGAGCAGTGAGGGGGGTATAAATCAACCAAACAATCCAGATGGTGTTGCAGCAATGGAGGGGGTTGAGTTTGATGATCTAGAAGACGGACAAGCTGAGATACTTGCTGATCTCATGCAACAAAGACTCGAAAATGAACATGACATGATATCCAATGAGGTTGACAAGTGCCTTGCAGATAGATATGTCAATCCTTTAGTCAAAGGGTTTGATGTTTCACAATGGTGGAGGGTTAACGCAACTACATATCCTATTCTTTCCAAGCTTGCTAAAGACATTTTTGCAATTCCTTGCTCTACTGTGGCAAGTGAGAATGCATTTAGCTTGGGAAAAAGGGTAGTTGATCCCTTTAGGAGTTCACTCACTCCTCAAATGGTCGAGGCACTAGTCTGCACTAGTGATTGGTTGAGAGCTGAGCAGCCTAATTTCTATTCAGAACCAACAACGGATGAGATGTCCTTGTATAACGATCTAGAAGAACTGCAGAAAGGTATAATCTGGAAATATTTGCTTACTTGAATTATTTTTTTATATTAATGCATCAACTTATTTCTATATTGACTTGGCTATTTCAATTTGTGTTTTTTTTTGTGGTTTTAACATTGAAGAAACTGCTGCGCTGCATTTGGGAGGTGCGAACTCGTCTACGACAACTATTGCTTGAAGATTTGGATGGTGTACAAGTTCAGATCGAAGATATAGCTGCTGTGCATTTTTTGGTCAAGTCTACTTGAAGATTTGGATACAGCTGCTGTGTTTTTTGTTTTGTTTGTTTAGTCTTTGGAACACTCAAATCACTTGCAGCTTTTTGTTTATTTCAATTTGAGGTTCTGTAATATTCAATAACTTTTAGACAATGTGACATACACTTGATGAAGATGTATTATTCAGGAAATTGTAGAGTTAAGTATGTATGTAATAGTTTTTATGTATTTAGTAAAAACTGAACAGGAAAAATGGTCTAAAAACAGCCCAGAATGGGTGATTGGCCTATATAAATGTTTATGAATATTAGGCCCAATCATCCTCTTCGGTTGGGCCCTAACCGAGACAAAACCAACCGTAATATTGGTAACCGAAAGTTACGGTTACCGACTTTTCCGGTACAGTAGTGGTATCGGTTTTCAATATACCGATGTGTTTCGGTTGGTATTCGGCTCAGCTGAAAAAAACCGGTAACCGTACCATGGCCAGCCCTAATAAATTCCCCACGTACTCCTAGAATCAGGTAACTACTATTGCACCATATACAACAAAAAGAAGAAGCAATATCTTACTGAACCAAGTTATCCTTTTCAAATATCTGGTTTATGTTTAAAATTGGTAAAGTTAAATAACAATTTAAAATTGGTGAAAAATAAATAATACACTTCTTAACGAATACTTGTCATGTCTCTTACGAAACTAAATTTTAGACTCTAGTTATACGGTTAGTTTCTAAGATCGTTGACAAGTCTAGAGACCATCTTTGACCTATCTCTTGCATAACTAAATTTTAGACTAGTTTTAAGGTTAGTTTCCTAGATCGTTGACAAGTTAAACTTGTCTCTTGCCGAACTAAATTTTAGACTCCAGTTTTAAGGTTAGTTTCCAAGATCGTTGACAAATCTAGAGACGTAGTTGACCCAAAATTAGAAAGAGAGACAACAATATGAATAAATGTACTTATGCTCTAACTAAAATTCCGCTGCTTATCAAAAAAGCTGCCTACCGTCCGTCTGTACTCGCTAGAATTGCTAAAATTAGATGATCATTTTCTCAAAGCTTAAATAAGAGTAAGGTCCTCCTTCTGTCGCACTGACCAAAATCCATTGCCCCCATTTACATTCTACAACTTGATCAAATTTCTCATGCACACTGCACAGCCCTAGCTAATACAACACTTTCACTCGTTGTTTTTCCGGTCCATATCTGAGTTGCTGAAGCCATGGTTCGAGTCTCAATTCTTGTAACATGTGTCATCTCTCTAATGTTTGTGGTCTTGACAGACCATGCTCAAGGTTTAGGTGTCAACTGGGGAGCAATGGCATCGCACCCTATGGATCCCAGCAATGTAGTAAAGATGCTCAAGGACAATGGGATCAAGAAAGTGAAGCTTTTCGACGCAGAGCCTGCCACCATGAAGGCCTTGTCCGGGTCAGGTATTTCGGTCATTGTTGGAATTCCCAATGACAAGTTGGCCTCAATTTCTTCAGCTTACAAACATGCCCAAAAATGGGTGAAAGAAAACATCACCAAATATGATCATAATGGGGGCGTTGATATCAGGTTTGGATTAGTATCTGCGAACTCTGTTTTTTTTTTTTTTTAGCTGAACAACCCTGTTGTTTTTAATAGCCACAACAGACTTTTAGTGAAACTTTCATTTTGTCTCACTTCTATATTTTAGCTAACTTTTCCTTTTTTAACTTTTAGATATAGCACACTAATTTCCCAAGTAATCATCCATCTTTATATATATATATATATATATATATATATATATATATATATATATATATAGAGAGAGAGAGAGAGAGGATCTCCTTACTTTAAGAATTTGAGAATTTTTGTTATTTTACACTAATATGTGATCTAATTCAATGATCTCAACCGTTGATTTTTTAGATTTCTCTGCAAGAATGATGTCTACAAAAAATTAACCAAATCCATGATAATTTGGTCATTCAAAATTGTGTAAACAAATATAATCCGTTAGGTAAAATTAAAACGAACATTGTGATAATCAAATGGTTAAACTTTTTCTGATTTGGCTAATTTTTATAGGATTCATATATGTGTAGGTAACTAAAGAATGAATGGTTGTGATTATTAAAAGAGTTTTTGTCCATTTACATCATTTTTAGAGATTTTTTTTCCCACTTACCCTATTAAGTTTTTTTAATTTCCTCTTACCCAAAACACTCTAAAGAGGTCTTCCCTAATACCCCATTAAGATTTTTTTTTGTTTTTTAATTTTTTTTTAATACCATTTTACCCTCACTCCTTTGTTACTTAGAGAGAGAGAGAGAGAGAAACCATAAGAGACTTCGCCAGAGCCTGGTCACCGGCCGTCGGAGTCCGGTCACAGGCCGCGGGAATCCGGCCAACTTTTGCCCGATTCCGGTAAAATTTTGCCGGATTCTGGTCATCGGTCGCCGGAACCCGGTCACCGGCCGCCGCCCACCGGAATTTACTGGAAATCTCACCAAAAAGGTTTTTTTGCCCCCAATAGACATCTATTGCCCCCTAATAGACGACTATCAGCCATATATTACCCTCCAATAGACGACTATCAACCATGTATTGCCCCCCAATAAACTTCTATTGCCCCTCAATAGGACTTTTCAATCGCAAGAATGGGAACTAATCTCCCTAAATTTAGACAAATAAAACTTTGATTACAGAAAAAAAAACAAGGAGATTACATCAATTCAAAACGTCTATTGCCCTCTAATAGACGTTTATTGCCCCCCAATAGACCTTTAACAGACGTCTATTGCCCCTCAATAGACATTCAAAACTGTTTTTTTTCCCTTTTGTCCCATTACTTAAAAAAAAAAATTTGATTTGGGCACCCAAGTCAAGAGCCGGATCCAATGACACAGCGCGACGCGAGCTCCGACCAGGAGCAAATCCCGAACCTGCACTCCGTCCCGATTCTCAGAGAACTGGCACTCTTCCTTCATTGATGTGGGGATAGAGCCAAAAGGCTTTGCGACTTCATCAATTTACATAACCTGATCGGAGAAATTGCGGTAGTTGAAGGCGAAGGTGAAGTCTGGTTCTGGGCTCGAGGATGAGTCTGATTCCATGACCGGCGGTGGATCGGAGAACTGATCGACCTTGATCGTCAGCGAGAAGGAGAGATCCGGGGTGATTTCCGACGACGAGTGGACTCCGACGTGGATGAGTTGGATCCGGGCGAGCTCTAGGGCCGGGTCGGAGGAGAAGGGGAAGAACACTGTTGTGGAGAGGAGGAGGAAAGCGACGACGAGGATATACAAACGCCTTCTGGAGAGAGAGAGAGAGAGAGAGAGAGAGAGTGTGTGTGTGTGTGTGTGTGTCTTATCGGAGAGGGATGAGAGAGAAGAGAGAGAGAGTCTGATCGGAGATAGAGAGATCAATGGCATGGATGTAGTTTTTTAATTAAGCTGAGGGCCAAATTGTCATTTTACTTGAAATTGAGTAAGTGAGAATAAAAATTTGTTGCTGGGGTAATTTAGCCAATTTTTGGGCTTTTGGTCAAGAACCCTTATTAAAATACATCATAATAATAAAAACATCCTCATTTTAAGAGTTTAAGGACGTCATCTCTTGATCCTCTATATGTGTGTGTGTGTTAACTTATTTCAAATATTAGAAAAAAGAAATAGATATGCAAATTAACTGTCTTGCAAAAATCTGTAGCTGAAAAGTTGATTCTCACTTGATCTATTGTAGATTAACTTTTCTCTTTTTGAAAATTGTTGATTAACTTCGGGTTTGTGTTATTACAGCTATGTGGCTGTTGGAAACGAGCCATTCTTAACAAGTTACAATGGGAGTTTTTACAAGACTACTTTTCCAGCATTGCAAAACATTCAAAAGGCCCTAGATGAAGCTGGCACCAGACAGAAAATCAAAGCCATAGTGCCCTTCAATGCCGATGTTTACGAATCTGCTTCGGGCAAACCATCGGAAGGTCAGTTCCGAAAAGACATCAAGAGTGAGATGCTCAAGATACTAGGTTTGCTCAAGAGCAATAAGTCTCCATTTTTCGTTAACATATATCCCTTCCTTAGTCTCCAACAGAGCTCTCATTTCCCCAAAGAATTTGCATTCTTTGATGGTACTAGCAAACCTGTTCGAGACAACAACCACGAATATACCAATGTGTTTGATGCAAATCATGACACACTTATTTGGTCACTCAAGAAGGTTGGTTACCAGGACTTGGACATAGTTATTGGAGAAGCGGGATGGCCTACCGATGGTGACAAGAATGCCAATAAAATTTTGGCGAAGAAATTCTATGATGGACTTCTCAAGAAATTAGCGAAGGCGGACGGAACCCCTCTTCAAAAAGAGTACTTGGAAGTGTACCTTTTTGGGCTCACTGACGAGGACCAAAAAAGTATTGCCCCAGGGGACTTTGAGCGCCACTGGGGCATCTTAGGCTATGATGGAAAACCCAAGTTCCCAATGGACCTCACCGGGAAAGGGAACAATAAAATGCTCAAGGCTGTACAAGGAGTGGAGTACATGGAGAAGCAATGGTGTGTCTTGAACAGCGATGTTCGAAATGGCAGTATTTTACAAACCGAACTCAATTACGCTTGTTCTCAGACAGATTGCTCATCTTTAGGAGGTGGAAGGTCATGCGATTTGGATTTGCAAGGGAAAGTCTCCTATGCTTTCAATTCTTTCTTCCAAAGCAGAGACCAAGACGTTCGGACCTGCAATTTTGATGGCAAGGGAACGATTACAAAAGACGATCCTTCTAAAGGAACTTGCGTATTCAATATACAGATTTACAGTGCTGGAGTAAGGCATCAAGTGACTTATGCATTGAGTATCTTTGCAGGACTAGTCTTGATGATTTTCTCACATTAATGTAAACTAATCAAGATATTTAATTTATAGACATAATCGATTGTAATGTACTCGTTGAGATCAGAATAATTCACATTTTGGTTATGGCATTTAAAGTCCGTATCTACAAGTTCATGGCATTTCATTAAACTTGATCTTGTGACCAACAATATTCAGATTATGGCGGTTAGTCTTAGAGTTATTATCCTGTGAATTATTACATATATTTTCAAAGAATATATCTCGAATAATAATATGAATCTCTTCAATATTTAAGCTTCCTCATAAGAATTACTTGCCAACAATGATCACTTCACATATTAAGTGAAGTTTTAGAGTAAACAAGCGGAGGCAATAAATTTATTATGGATACTTAAGATCAAATTTCTAAATTGCTTGTCGACAACTTGAACTTAGCAAGCTCAAATTTAAGTGTACAGTAGCTTATTTGGTCACTTCTCCAATTCTCATAAAAAAGAAAATGAAAAAAAAAAAAAAATTCGGGTCATTCATCTCCATACCGGGTCTCGGGTCGGGCATTAAATGATGCTTCTATTCCCATAACTGGGTATTTATTTACTTCTTGTTTCTCACAGTTTCCCTCTTTTCCTGATCCAATCTCAAATATAAACAAGGCAATTTGAGTAGTGGCAGTGCAATTTGACTTTATCAACAGGATTGAGTACTGGGTTCTCACCAAGTTTGGATTTTTGACGGTGAATTCATAAAGGGTCTGGCATTGAATTTTGTTGCTTTCAGAAAAGCAACTCAATAGGTATGTACTGACTTCTTATGTTGATAATTCACTGAATGCAAGTTGCTTTCTTCTTATATTCTTCTAATTAAGAATTGGGTTTCTCAAAAGTTGACTTCTTTTCTAGTATTTCTGGCTGAATTAGTGAATATATATGTTATGGTTGGTTTCTAGTGGGTTCTGTTATCTGGGATTGGGAGTTGTTCGGGTTCGGCTTTTCGGTTTTGCTTTCTGTCAAAGAGAGAGAATATGACATAGTTTGATTACATGAATGTGAGTTTGTTTAGTAAGAACTCAACACTGTGAGAGTTTTGCATTCCTGTGAATTTCTTTGGTGAGTTCTTGAGCTTGCAATGCTACCTTAGCGAAACCAGGAAATTTGTTTTAGCAGAGTTCAACTTGATGGACTCGATTGGATGCATTGGCTCAATCTTGGGTGGCAAGTTTTGATAGTGTTGTTAGTCTTCATAGTGATGTTTTGTATTAATTTGATTCATTGTTTTGTAGAGGGCACCCATATGTCTTAAGCGGATTGTGCAGGCGGTATGTTAAAAAAGGGATAGATTGTGTCCACAAAATGTTGGCTATTGCTGTATGAGAATAAGCCGAAGGTGTTGAAATGGCAAACAGCAAGTACGAGTATGTCAAGTCATACGGAGTTGAAGATGAGATCTTCTTGCCTAATTTGATTGTTGTTCGAATTGATGGCTGTGATTTTCAAAGGTGCTTACATGCATGGTTCCCTTTCTCTGTAAGCGTGTGAGCTTGAGATAATGACATTCTACTTTTTCCTCTTTTTAAGGTTTGCAGAAATGCATGAGTTTGAGAAACCAAATGATGAGGTAGCATTGAATTTGATGAATTCAAGCGCAGTTTCTGTGTCGGAGGAGTTTCCAGACATCGTTTTTTCATATGGATTTAGTGACGAGTACAGGTACTTTGAATGTACTGTAGACTGCCTGTTTGGGTTTTATTTATTTATTTTTTTCTCATTTTGTTGTATGAGAGCCTCACCGTGTTGTTCCTTAATTAATGTAGCTTTGTCTTCAAGAAGACGTCCAAGTTTCACCAGAGGCGTGCCAGGTTTTAATTTTCCACCTTGCAAATTTCAGCTCTCATGGTCTCTGATGCATCCAATATTGTGATGCATCCAAGATTGTACTTGATATCAGTTTAATCAAAACCGTATTTTGCATATTATCTGCACAGCAAAGTAGAGTCTATTATAGTATCTTTCTTCAGCTCAGTATATGTAATGAAATGGAGAGAATTCTTCCCTCATAAGGAGCTAAGATACCCCCCCTCATTTTGTGCAAAGGTTATATCCTGTGGTGCAATATATGTCCTTCAGTCTTATCTTTTGTGGCGACAAAATGATTGTAAGTAGTCTCATAATGGTGTTTCAGTATGTCTATAACTGTACAGTATTCATCTTCAGGTGATAAGTCTGACTTTGGGAACTTCCTAGGCAATTTTGCATTTACATGTCGCATTGTGCAGGTCATACAAATAACCTGTGTAATACTTGCCTATGGGAGCTAATAATTAAAGGTGGAAAGACTGAAAGCGAAGCACTAGAGTTACTAAAGGTGGGGAGATCTTAATACTTGTTCACTACTTGGATCTTGATATACATGTTAAGTCTATTTTAATAGAAGTGTTTAATATGTTCCTTTGATCTTCCTTCCAATTTATATTCTTATGTTGCATGAATTTCTTTTTCACAAAAATAATTTCCTTTAATTTATAGCTTTCAGTGTTTTCTTTTCCATCTTTCATACTTACCCAAAGTTTAATTAGTTGAAAAGAGCTATAGGATAACTGAAAAAAAAAAAAAAGAGCTATAGGATAGGAAGCTGTTATCTTTTGCTCGGCGTTGTGGTTATAATTATTCTATTAATATACACTTTAAATTTATATTTATTATTAATTGTAGCTCACTGAGGATGTATGTGTGTAATCTGCAGGGCACCTGTAAAGAAGAGAAAAACAACCTTCTTTTTGAAAATTTTGAGATCAATTACCAAAAGTTAAATGAAATGTTTCGTCAAGGTTCCTGCATTTTGAAAACTGAGGTTATCTTTTATCTGTTATTTAAAGGTTTTATTTTTCATCTATGAGTTGCTTCATTCTATACAGCTAAAAGAGTCTACAGTTGGTTTTAAACAATACTAGGATACTGTGGTGTACATAGTTTGCAATGGGATCTTTCTTGATAATTTTGAGCTATCCTGTGAACTCAAAATGACATATTGAGAATCTGTGAAGCTATTTACACTATAGGTTCTGAAAGCTACTGACTGCAAATCTGTCTACTGTTCCTTAAGTTTTAACTTAACATTTTGAAAAGCATTTCAGTTAAGTGTCTTTTTTTTTTTTTTAATTTTTTTTATACAAACTGTGTTTATAGTTTTCAGATGAGAAAAAAATCGGTCTTTTTTTAATCGAGTTGCAATCACTATGATAATGGATTTTTATCTTTTCTATTATACTGTTGTAATATGTCTACTTTTTATTTTTTAATTTTTATGTGCATTTTATTTATGTCCGGATTTAGATAGCTTCTGACTTTTCATGCTGAGACCTCCATCCTACATTATTCAGGTGATTGACGTAGTAAAGCACAATGAGAATGGTTCCCCTGTCCGGAGACTTAGGAAAAAGTTAAGAATAGTCCATTCAAAGAATATAGCGGGGATAAGCTTTTGGAACAAGCACAAATGTCTTCGGAATGAGCTCGGTAGCTTCTCTAAGGACATTGCAAAAGTTGAACCAGATTTTCTCAAATCCTTCCAGTTTGAAAAAAGATTGATGCCATCGACTTGGATTGTCATTAGAATTGATGGTTGCCATTTCCACAGGTAAACTATCACTAAGGTGATAAGGTACATAATGTAGACTATATAGTTGCTGCAGTTAGTGTATATGTTTTCTCTTGGGCTGCTAATTATCAGGGGAAGGTGGAATGACTTGTTGATAATGTCCTACACAACTGATATATTCTATTTTAAGTAGGCACAACTTAAGCACCATGTCCTTGTTATTCATCTGTTAGGGAAATCCGACCACTGTAGTCTTATTAACCTGTTGCCCATTCATTAAGTAGAGAGGAGCTATAGAATTAAGGTGGTTTCAGGTTTATTGAACTGAGATGCGCACCCTTGTCTTACTACATGAATAATAGCTTATTAGTAACTCAGGATGATCAAATTTTGTACAAGGATTCATGCAATTTGTAGTTTAATATTAGACTGCTAAGACTTAGGAATGATGCGTGCTGTTCTTTTTGGGGCTTTGGACAGGTTTTCTGATGTTCATGAATTTGTGAAGCCAAATGACGAGCAGGCTCTCAAGCTTATGAATTCATGTGCAGTGGCTGTGGTAAAAGAGTTTCAAGACACAGTGTTTGCCTATGGCGTCAGTGATGAATACAGGTATAAAATAGATTTTTTCTAGCTGAACTTTGTGATTGTGCCTCTCTAATCTCATTGTTTCTGTGATTTGCAGCTTTGTATTGAAGAAAGACTCTCAGTTCTATCAAAGGCGAGCAAGGTTTTTGTTCTATTACCCTTTTTGCAGTTCCTAGATTATATATGCTATTATAAATACTTTGCCTGAGGATATATAAGTGCAATTGGAGACTGAAGGCAAGCAGCCGAAAACCTAAGAAATTCCTGGTTAAGGAAATCTATTATGATGCAAGAGCTACTGTTGGAAGTGAATGAAAAGTCCAGTAATTACAAGATTAAGCTGATCAAGGTCAACTGCTAATAGTAGATTTTTTTGATCGAAAATTACTCTGGCTCAGACTTTAGATGACTATTGTCTGTTCTTACCTGTACATGTATAGATGGTTATTTTTTTTTTAAAGCGAGTCTAGTTACCAAAGTAAAGTTATTTCAGGCCATACTTGCTCTTATCCCAGGAAGGTGCTTCTCCTAATATATTGATTTGAAGTTTGAAGTACAGTTCGATAGAAGGAAAGGGCTTGGGCTTAAAACTCATTTCAAAAAATAATGTGTTCGCAAGTTCTCTCCCTTGTGTTACTTCTGTGTTGGTTCATTAACATGACTTGAAGTGATACTGTTACCATTAATCATTAAATCCAAATATCCTTTTTGATTTTCTTCTTAGAGTTACTAACAATCTTCACCTGTTGCAGTAAAATAGTATCTGTCATGGTGTCACTCTTTACTTCCATGTACACAATGAAATGGAAAGATTTCTTCCCTGAGAGAGATTTGAAGTACCCTCCTTATTTTGATGGCCGCGCTGTATGCTATCCATCATCTGAAATTCTTCGAGATTATCTGGCGTGGAGACAAGTTGATTGTGAGTACTTCATCTACAAGTTTCAGAAAAAGAAAAGATAAACTAAGAGGATAACTCTTTGAGTTTTTAAATAATAAGAGATATAGAAGCAGAACACATTCAGCTTGTTTAAGGTTGGCTGAAGATATATATGCAATATACATATATCTACACACACTTAAGTTCACGGAACTTGACTTTTTGGGTTGCAGGCCATATCAACAATCAATACAATACTTGTTTTTGGCAGCTTGTTAAGTCCGGAAAGAGCAAAAGTGAAGCCCAGAATTTTCTGAAGGTATTTCATCTGTGCAGTCTTTCTGTATATAATTTCTTCTCCAGGGATCTACTCTCGACTTTTATCAACCTCATCTCAAATTATTTGCTTTTGAAAATGTTTGCAGTTGATCTCAGTTTGTTCTTATTCATTCTTTTATTAGTTTCTCGTAATTTTTCTTATATTAATGGGACCTAGTCTCTGTGTATATATTTGCACTCCTTTTTCCTGTACGTGTATGTATGCTGTGCACCAACTGACCATGTCAAATACATGTTCATGCTATGCATCACATATTTACACCTATGATGTTTACTTCAGAATCCATTACAGTAAGAAAGTTTTCATGATAAGCTTTCTTTGTTTAAACTTTATTCTCCAGGGTACTCTAGCAGGTGACAAAGATAAACTGCTCAAGCAATTCGGTATTGACTACAGCAAATTGCCTGTCATGTTCCGCCAAGGTTCCTCCACTTTCTGGGACAAGGTTTCTTTCTATCCTTATTGGACATGAACATTTCATATGCATTATCTCTCTAGTGTATGCTTGCAAGGAAACAACTCCCACCGGTTCATCTTAAACCTAGCTCACGTGATAAAGGAAACAGAGGCATGGTTCAAGATTATACATTATAGCCTGGACTATTTAGTTCAGATTCTCTGAGTTAAACCATGTCCATGGGGCCGTCAGTTGAGAGTATCTGAGCGACATAGTCAATTGATTCATATTTGATCTATTTGATACCAGTTTGCCACAGTTCCTGAGGTTAGGGTTAGTATTGACCAGACACTTCAAGGGACTACCTTATCCTGGTTTACAATAGTTAAGAAACTTCAAAGGACTAGCTTTTCCCCATAGATTATAACATGGTAGTTCTTTGTAGTATTCCCATCGATATGCAGGTTTTGATATTGCTTTTTTATTTTCTCTTGTATGCAGGGAGACATTATAATGATAAACAACAACAAGCCATCTGATGAAAATTCTCAGAACAAAGTTGTTATAGAGCACTGTAATATTATCGAGTCAAGCTTCTGGTGTGCACACCCAACAATTCTTAATGCATAGCCATGGATGCTGGAGGCACCTGGTAAAGATTCTTCATACCAACATAAATCTCTACCAATGACATGACTCGAATGTTACTGCAAGTGATCTGACAGGGATTGAAGACTTCTAGTAATTTAGAAACTGATTGAGGAAGAAAAGCTTCCCAGTTGCCCTTTTTCGGTTTAGAACACGTAGACAATAGGAAATTTTCTGTAAAAATGAATTTTTGTTTATGTGGCTATTCGTAACCATTGCTAGATGTCAGGTTGTGAAGGAATGTATGGTTACTGTAAATTCAACTGATCTCTTCTTGCTATGTTTGAAGCCAATCAAGGTTGACTAGCAACTCGATAACTTCTCAAAACCTGAAGCTCCTCCAATGATTTATACATGCAAACCTGAAAACAATTCACTAGCTGCTTGAATGTGCCCTCCAATCATTTTTTTTTTTTTATTGATATGCCCTCTTATTAAAGAAGGGACAGTTTCTACACCAATACAATTACCCTCGTGCTTCATTTTGTTACTTGCCTTCCAAATAAACCATAGTATTGTAGTATAGCATATTGTCGACTAAATCTCTTCGAAACACCATCGAATTTGGCTTTCTGTTCATTCGATCATTATTAGGATCCAAAGAAAGTAAACAAGACAAGTAAATGGGTTTGGTTATATGTCATTAGAAAGAGAAGTACTGATGCTGTCATTGTTTTTGTTTTAACCATATGACAAAGGAATGAAAGGATGCGACACTAGGAAAGTGTCTTTTACCCACTTAAGAAAACAAGGGACAATGACTGCCGTATTTACCAAGAAAATAAAACCAACCAAACCGCCAAGAAGTTAAGAAAACAAGGAACAGCTAGATAGCATATAGCACCTCCTCATTTTCAAGCTAATCCGCTAGAACAGGGTTGATAGGTAATCAGAAAGAGGAGGAAGAAGTAGATTGAATAATGGCTACATCGCAGTTGGCAGCACTGTATATTACTGTGTTCTTGTTGTCTATGAGTACTAGTACTCCAACACTAGCAGTATCAGTACCCATGACAAAGCCTGGTTGTTCAACTCATTGCGGAACTGTTGAAATTCCATATCCTTTTGGGATTGAACCTGATTGTTACATTAACGAATGGTTCCAAATACTCTGCGAAAGCTCCACCGGCCTTCTCAAGCCTCTCTTGAACAGCATGCATCTGGAGGTGTGGGATATTTCTGTTGCAGGCACGATAAGGGTCACAAACCCGATCACCTTCTCTAATTGCAGTAACAGCCTGGTCAACCCTGTCCAGACATTCACTCTGGAGGGAAGCCCTTTTCTGTTCTCCCAGAAAAATAGGTTTACTTCAATCAGTTGCAACGAAATTGCTCTGCTGACTTCATCAGACGGATATCCAATTGGTGGTTGTTTGTCTATTTGTGATAACGGATCTTCTCTTACTCCTAGCAGTACTGGGAGAATACTAAACCATGATAGTTGCAGTGGTACAAACTGCTGCCAGTCCACAATTCCGCTTGATCTTTATGCCTTCAATACTAGTTTTCAGAAGTTGAATGATGTGAAGATTGGAAGTGCCTGCAATCATGCATTCCCGGTAGACCAGGATTGGTTTATGTCAAACTCAATAAACATTTCTCCGGCTGGTGAAATATTTGACTCCATCCCTGTAGTGCTGGATTGGAACTTATATAACTATTCGCCTCCTGCCCTTAGTGAGGATGACCATTTCGTCAAATCCTTCCACTGCGAAAGAATTCAAAATAAAATGCAGCCCCAGAACATTAGTACTCGATGTTTCTGCTCAAAGGGCTTTCAAGGAAATCCATATTTTTTTCTGGGATGTCAACAAGGTATAAACTATTGTCGGAGTTATTATTGTTATCAATTATTGAATTCTCGATCTAACTCCGTTTATTATGATCGATAAATTTCAGATGAGTGTGGTGCTAGGAGTCATATCTGCCAAAGATCCTTTCCGAGTTCTGTGAGCTACACAGGTAATGTTCCGGTACCCTCTAAAGTATATAACACACACACACTATATACATATACACGCATACACACTGAAGAATGATTTGAATATTTAAAATTGATAGTCAAATAGGATTCTTAGTGATGAAATTACTCAGTAAATTGCTCTTTATATATCAGGTTTCTCGAAAATCTTAATTGGGACCCTAGATACAAATTGGTGTAATTTGGCAACTTAGTATTCTTTTAGAATCTAGAATTATATTTTGAATTTTGTTAAATTAGGTTGTCTTAGTAATTGTTATTTATGTTTTCTAGTTCCATTAGGTTTCATATTAGATTGTAACTTTTTAAGGTTTCAGATATTGAATAAAGAAAAACCAAAATTAGAGAAATTTCTTTCTGATTTTTGTACGGCTGTGTCTGTATTCGCTAATAGATTTCCAGCTTATTTCATTGACATGATTTCGACGCTTACACAAAAAGGAAACATGTTCTAATTAACTTCTCAGTCCTAGAAGTAGATAACTGTGCGTTTAAAAAAAAGTAGACAACTGTTGATTATCAATTCACTAGCTATGTACATGAAAAAGAAGAAACAATATCTTACTGACCAAGCTATACTTTCTAATTTTATTGAGCGATTCAGGCCTTGGACTACTAATCTTCCTCATAGTGGTCGCACGGTGGTTGAACAGGGTCATAAAGAAAAGGAAACACAATAAAAGCAAGGCAATGTTTTTTAAACAAAATGGTGGTTTACTGTTGCAGCAACAATCAGCCACCGGCGAAGTCCATGTTGAGAAAATTAAGCTGTTCACTTCCAAGGAGTTGCTCAAAGCCACAAACGAGTTTAATGTAAACAGAGTTCTTGGCCATGGAAGTCAAGGTACCGTTTACAAAGGAATGTTGGAAGATGGAAAAATTGTTGCTGTAAAGAAGTCCAAAATAGTTGATGGAGGCGAAGTTGGAGAGTTCATTAATGAAATTGTCATTCTTTCACAAATCAACCACAGGAATGTCGTCAAGCTATTAGGTTGTTGCTTAGAGACAGAAGTTCCGCTTTTGGTTTACGAATTCATACTCAATGGAAGCCTTTCTCAATACATTCATCATCAAAATGATTTTCGTCTCACATGGGAAATGCGCTTACGAGTTTCTATGCAAGTTGCTGGAGCTCTTTCCTACTTGCATTCATCTACTTGCCTGCCAATTTACCATCGAGACATCAAGTCAGGTAACATACTCCTGGATGATAAGTTTAATGCCAAAATAGCTGATTTTGGGACTTCAAGATCCATTAGCATTGACAAAACGCATCTTACAACACTAGTAAAAGGAACATTTGGTTATCTAGATCCAGGATATTTTCAATCCAGCCAATTTACGGACAAGAGTGACGTTTATAGCTTTGGAGTGGTCCTTGTTGAGCTCTTAACTGGACAAAAACCAGTTTTCTTGACACCATCTGGAGAATGGAGTAGCCTAGCAACTCATTTCATTGAGTCCATGGAAGAAAATAGTCTGTTTGATATTATTGATGCGCGAGTTCGAGTTATGAAGGATGGTGGGAAGGAAGAGATCATAGCAGTTGCTAACCTTGCCAAAAGATGCTTGGATTTGAATGGAAAGAAACGTCCAACTATGAAAGAAGTAGCAGCGACGCTAGAGGAAATTCTACTGTTAGTTACTAGTTAGAGCATCGATCTGATGATCCTCGACAAAAATATTCAGAGGTTGAATGTGTACCAACTTTTTTTTTTCTTTTTTTTTGACAGAAAATGTGTACCAACTGAAATAACTAAGGTTGTGGATGTCGTTTCTTCATCAGCACGATTCTGTCTGCAAAATCAATGTGGTTTTTTGATGTAGGACGAGAATGGTCCAGTTTAGCCGAAAAACCATAAAAGTAAAGAAGCGGCGGATAATCAAGAAGAGTGATTGGAAAATAGGTAACTCACGTGTAATGAGATTACTAGCCGCTGGAATATTCAACAAGATTTGGTTTTGGACTTTTCGGGTTACTCATACAAAAAGACAGGTTTTGATTCACAATCAGATTTGATCAACTTTTGGCCAGAATATTTATTTGAGACGCATGATACCTTTCCAGAATGGGATCGACGAGATCTTCAAGACTCACTTTAGTGAGCCCTAACGGATTTAGGCCAAAATATGTCGTTTTAATTATCCGATTCGGGATTTAATATTTTTAGGCTAGTTTTACATTTGTTTTAGAATTCTTTTAATTTAGGTTTTTAGTTTCCTTTTTAATTTAGATTCTTTAGGATTTCTTGATAGATTATGATTTAGGGTTTTGGATGCCTATATAAGCACCCTTATGCTTTGTACTAGAGGCAGTTTATAATATCAAATTAATAAAATTAGAGATTTTTCTCTTTTCTCTGGTGGATTCCAGAACTATGTCTTTTAGGGTTTATTGCTTGTAAACCCCGTTACTTCCGACTGCGTCATTTTTAAAGATTTAGGGTAAGAATCTTTCAGAGATATTACTGTATAGTATCATGCATCTTTTTTTTTTTTTTTTACTTTGTCAAGGGGAACCCAAAGGCTTCCTAGGCCCAAGATAAACCCTTCAGCGTATGTGAAATGCTCCAACTATGCATTGCAGCACAGTGTCTGGCCAGTTTGACAGCTTCGGGGTTCGAACCTAGGTTGGGGAGCACACTCAACTAGGCAAGAACTACTAGGCCACTTACAGAGTTGCAGTGATCAGTAGCATGCATCTTTGATTCAAGCTTATCTTCTTTATATATGACAAAAAAAAACGTTTCCATAGTCCTTTTTGCTGAGTCATCGAGTTGCATTAATAGATAAGAAAGTTGAAGGTGCACAAAGCCACAAACAAGTCATACGGTTAACCTCAGACAACTGAAAATTTAATTATAAACAAATTATTATATTAATAAACCTCATCACAAAATGCATGATTTAGCCGAATTTGGACTAAAAACAATTCCACATGTAAAGTTAGAGACCATAAGTACATACTCAGGAATCCGCTACCTAATTACAATAATATGAAGAATACATACATTTTATTATAAAAAAAAAACTACCTGATTCCAACCGATCTATCAAAAGACCTGTATTTGCCAGAGAATTGGGGGTTCCTCTTGTAATGTATGATTACTTAATAGGGGGATATCTTCATTGCAAATACTAGCTCGTCTCATTATTGCCGAGATAATGGTCTACCTCTTCCCATCCACCGTGCAATGCATGCAGTTATTGAGAGACATAAGAATCATGGTATACACTTTCGTGTACTAGCTAAAGCGATACGTATGTCCCTCCTAGCAAGAGGGACGAGCGTAACAGCTAATAGTAGTATGTGGCGGCTTAACTTCCTTTAATTCGCTGTTAATTCTTTAAGGTAGTCTCCCTTCTAGTTTTCCCTTGCTAGTACTCGATTGATTTACAGCCAGGAAGACTTAGCCCTCTCCTAATAACCTACTAGGGCTGGCTTAGTTTACCGAACCTGCCGAAACCAACTGAAAACCGGCCGAACCGAACCGATTCAAACCGGACCGATGATGAACCGCGATTTCGGCATGGCATTACCGAATCGGATGACTCAGCACGGTACGGTTTCGGTTCAGGAAAACCAGAAGTCCGGCTTAAACCGAGCCGACCGAAATGAAGTAATTCAATTCATAATGAATTAAATGTAGCTTCATTATGAAGCTTGCGGGTTTGAACCTCCTCCCTTTCACCTGCAAAGGATCAGCCTTATCCACTAGGCCGAAACGAAAACTTGTTATGTTTCCAACAAACAATATATTTATATGTGAATTACAAAACTGATAACAATTAGCAGCCTATCTCCTTGAAATTTGAACTTTGAAACTTTCTACCCACCCTTTATTAAATTATTACCTCTCTCTCTCTCTCTCTCTCTCTCTCTCTCTCTCTCTCTCTCTCTCTCATGCGACCTTCTCTTTCTTCTTCCTTTATTTTTTTTTCTTCGGTCTCTTCTCCCACCTCTGTTTTGTTTCTTCTTCGACCTCAGTTCTCCTTCATGCAAAAAATAAACCTCAGTTTCTCTTTCTCTTTCTCCTCATACTGAAATCCTCATCTCCTTCACTTGGCTTACGAATCTGAGGTTCATGAACCTCAAGATCTATAGATATGAGGTTGCCTCTATATACATATTTCTTATTTCATAGCCGAATTTTAGTTCTGCAATCATTTGCTGCCTCCAAATTCCGACGATCGGAGTATTCAATACCGACCGAAACCGACTGTTGAGCTCGGTAAACCAAGCTTTCGGTAACCGAAAAGTGCGGTACGGTTACGGTGAAAATTTGAGCATATCGACATTTATCGGTTCGGTATCGGCTGATGTGAAAAAACTCGGCAACCGTACCGCGGCCAGCCCTATAACCTACTTGTTGCTGTAGCTAAGGGCATGTTTCGGACCTGTTGCAAGAATGAAACCATCCCATCAATCGCTATGTTATATATAGACCTAACCGTTGACTCACTGCACTACTCACGTTAGGTGTTGTGACTAACGCTCAATTGATTTTGGGTGCGGCTATTGCCACTTTACTATTTTCTTAGTTCATCCTACAAACATTTGAATTATTGAAAGACTATATTACCCAAATGCAAAATGACTAATAAGTACACTAATTTTCTAAAATCTAAATTTGTAAAGAAAACTAAATACATAATCAGTTGATTAAATACAAAGACTACTTAATTTCTCATTGGATAACATTAATCTTTTTCTTCTCCACCCAAATTTGAATTTATTACTTCTTTTTTTTTTGTCTTTTTGTTCTCTTCTCATGGTTAATTCGTTATTCAATTCACAAAACCATTAGTATTAATTTCATCAAAATCTTTGCAATATTCTTTATGAACACAGAAAGTAAAAATTAAAACACGAAAAAAAAATCTATATTTTCTTCATTGCTCATAGTTGTTAACTTACTAATTTTTTTATATAGATTGAAATAGACGAACATTGAATTTGAAAGAAAAAAAAAAAGGAAGTAAATCAAATAATGATTTTATTAGAAAACTTTAATATATTTTAGTTATGTTATTGATATAAATTAAATGAAAGTTTTTTGTTAAAAAAATCTTTTTTAATTGGATATATCATATAAGGATTTTTCTAGAAAGAGAAATGGGTTAGATAAGTAAATTTAATAATTCAAATTAAAATATAGGGTGTAATGAGCAAGTAGGGTAAACAAAGTAAATGATAGGGTGGCAATAGCCACACCCTTGATTTTTCCGACATTGGTAGAATCATGGATGATTGTAGAAGGTATGTAAGTGCCTTGAAATTTTTTTTCATTTTCGACACATTTATCATGAAAATGATGTTGCAAATAGATTAGCGCACCTTGCTAATAATGATACTATTGATGAGTTTTGGTTCTAATTAACCATTAAATGAGATGCCTGTTCTTATTCAGGACGTACTCTAGCTAGCTATGAGGATCATTGTATATATTGAGTCATTGGGTTTAAGCATTATTTCACCCCGTTTTATTCCCTTTTATAAATAAATCACTCAGGTGTTGGGACGAAGAACTCAGCTAGACCTAAGCCCTTTTAAAAAATAAAAAACTAAAATAAAATAAAAAATAAGTCTAAGGGATTATGAGGGACAAATGGATTTCAGCCATATGTATTAAAATTAAACGTTGAAATTATATCAACTTAAAACCATGCATGCATTTATCTTCTACCGTTAAATTCAATTATTCCTTTTAGTATCTCAATAACTGTCTCTAGGTGAGCAACAGAACTCTCCATATTAAATATATATTTTTCTATATTTATTCTCTCTAGCACATTTCTCCCTTGTCTTCATAAATTAGAAAAGGCTTTTTTTTTTTTTTTTTTTTTGAATCAAATAAAGAACTTTATAGATCAAACAACTCAAACGAGTTGAGCACAGTCGTGCTGTAGTATATCATGAATAGAAGAAGGAGCTTGGTCAAACCAGACGGCTCCAATAGGATTTTCAAAACCTAAAGCTGCCAGGCGGTGTGCCACAGCATTACATGTTTGCGGAGTATGACTTATAGTCACTCCCTGCAACTTACTCCAAACTGCATGAATGTCATCCACTATACCTCCATTAGCTAACAGATCATAATTCCTACAGTTCGCTTCAGAGACAGCCTCCATGCAATCACTTTCAACACTGACGTCGTGGATACCGCATGAGGATAATAGATCCAAACTTGCTCGAATGGCTAGGAGTTCACACTGCTTTGGTGATGCCACAAACATTTCAGGTTGAAAGAATGCAGCTCTAAACTGACCTGTCGAGTCTCGTAATACTCCTCCAATGCCACCAGTGGTTTGGTTGGGAAGGAAGGCCGCATCAACATTCAACTTGAAACCCGACGTCGGTGGCTTCCATTTGGCCCTCATGGATCTGTTCGTTGTTGGAGTTTTGCTACGAGATTTTTGGAAGTCCGCAAGCCATGTAAAGCAGCTTAGAACAAGGTCATGAGCAGTTTGCACTTTACCTTCCCACAGACCATTGTTCCTGTTTTTCCAAAGAGCCCAGACAACCATCATTAGCTTCTCTAGGGTTTCGAGTTTGAGTTGTTGAGCCCGTTCAAGCATCCATTCCTTGAAACTCATCGTAGGCACCAAAGTATGTTGTAAATTAAAAGGAGGTGCAGAGAGTATCTGTTTGGCCAGAGGACACTGACAAAAGAGGTGATAGTTGTCTTCAATGCGACTTTGACATAGCAAGCATTCGATGGTTCCAGTATATCCTTTAGCAAGTAATCTCTCTCGTGTGGCCAAGAGATTGTTACAAGCCCGCCAGTTACAAATAAGCACTTTTCCCGGAATTTTGGCTTTCCAAAGTTGCTGCCAAAGCACGTTAAATGGATCTCCATTAGAAGTAGAAGTAAGAACATTCTGTAAGACTTGTTCCCGAGCTATCCAGTTGGCTGACTTCACAGAGTAAAAACCTTTTTTCTCTGGACTCCATATGAGTTTATCAGAGCATTGTCTTCGGCCAAATGGGATACATAAGATCTTCGAAGCTATGTCACTAGGAAATAAAGCGTACACCGAGGCTGGAATCCATTCTCTTGTCTCCTGATTAATAAGATCAGCAACTAAATGGAAATCTGTAGTGGCTGGTTGTTGTAGATGTATTGGATGATGCACAAGGATCCACCTGTCATGCCAAATGCTTACTGATTGACCATCACCAATTTTCCACTGAATACCAGCTTTTAAAACTGGCCTGCCATTGAGAATACTTCTCCATGAAAAGGATGGTGAGTCTCCCAAGCCGGCCTCCCAAAAGGAACAATTGGGAAAGTACCTAGCTTTGAACAATCTTGCTATAAGTGATGTAGGGTTTGTTACCAATCTCCACCCTTGCTTTGCCAACATTGCCAGGTTATAAGCATACAAATTCTTGAATTCCATACCTCCCTCTTTTTTTGTCAGACACAGCTTGTCCCAATTCCTCCAATGGATCTTTTTCTTCTCATTGGTGTCCCCCCAAAAGAAAGACGCACACAACTTGTGAATATCAACACATAACCCCCGTGGTAATAGATAACAATTCATGGCATACAATGGCATTGTTTGTGCCACTGCTTTTATCAAGATTTCCTTGCCGGCACAACTCAGGATCTTTGCTTTCCAATTAATAAGCTTCTTGGTTAATTTCTCTTTTATGTACTCAAAAATCGCAGTCTTGGATCTTCCAACTCTCAGAGGTAGGCCTAAGTATCTATCATGGTCATCCACTCTTGTAACTCCCAAAATAGAGGCAAACTTGTTTTGTCTGTCCATATCCACATTCCTGCTAAATGCCATGCTGCTCTTCTGATAATTTACCTGTTGACCTGAGGCACGTTCATAGGTATCAAGTATAGCTTTAAATTTGTAACATTCGCCTTCTGTTGCAGTCCCAAACAGGAAGCTATCATCAGCGAAAAAAAGATGGTGAAGAGTAGGAGCTTGAGGGCACATTTGAAGTCCCGTAATAGCATTGTGTTGAACTGCATCTGATATTAAAGCTGACAGGCCTTCTGCACATAAAATAAATATATAGGGAGATAGGGGATCTCCCTGTCTAATACCTCTAGTAGGGCTAAGCTTTGTAGATGGTTCGCCCTGAATGAGAATAGAATAAGTTACTTGTGAAATGCAACTCATAATCATTTGGACCCAAGATGACTGAAAACCCAACTTTAGTAGCATAGCTTGTATAAACGGCCATTCCAATCTATCATATGCTTTACTAATGTCAAGTTTCAAGGAGAAAAAACCTGTTTGTTGGCCTTTCAGTTGATACATGAAGTGCGTTGCCTCAGTAGCTACTAAGGTGTTATCAGAGATTAACCTCCCTGGCACATACGCACTCTGAAGTGGTGAGATGATCTCAGGCAGAATACATTTCAATCGATTTGCCACCACTTTAGAAGCAATTAGACAAATCACATTGCATAGTGCAATTGGCCTGAAGTGTGCAGCTACTTTAGGCGATTTGATTTTTGGTATCAAACACAAGTACGTATAGTTTGATTCGGGCCATAGTTCTCCTTTCTCAAGGAAATTCCTAATGGCATTACAGACATCCATGCTCACTACATTCCAATATTTTTGAAAGAAGAATGGGGACATGCCATCCGGGCCCGGACTCTTTGAGGGATGCATTTGAAATAAAGCAGCTTTGATTTCATCATCGATATAGGGCTGTACAAGAGATTCATTCATGCTTCTAGTTACCTTTGTTGGTGTAGCATCAAGCACCATTTGTAGGGCCCTGGCATCACAACCTTCAGAAGAGAAGACTGTCGTAAAGTAGGTCAACAATAATCGTTTGATTTCAGCCGGCTCGGATTGCCATTGTCCTTGCTCATCTGTTAAACCCCTAATGGAGTTCCTGCTCTTCCTGTTACTTGCTCTACAATGGAAGAAAGCAGAATTTCTGTCTCCATCCTTAAGCCATACTGCCCTGGATCTTTGCCTCCAATACTTTTCTTGTTGAGACAGTAAGTGGCTATACTTGGCATGCAAGGTTCGCTGCTCCTCATACTGTTCTGGAGAAAAGGGTTGCCTCATAATGTCATTCAGCTTCTCCTGAATAATTCTCATTTCAACCTTTTGCTTATCAAAATCTTTCTGATGCCACTTCATAAGCTTCTGACCAATAACTTTGAATTTGAAACCAATCTGTCCCAACACATTTCCTGTCGTTGGAAGAGCCCACTCCTTCTGAATGATAGCAGCACAAGTTTGATTACCATGTCAAATCTCTTCAAAGCGAAATGGCCTATTAACCGGTTTAGATTGCACTTTCTCCGCATGAACCTCGATCAATATAGGGCAGTGGTCTGATTCCGAGGGATGAAGAGTGATAACTCGACTAAACGGGAAGAGGCTTCTCCACTGTATGGTTTGAAAGCTCCGATCCAACCTTTCCTTGGTATATTTGTTACCCCAGGTAAACCTACTGCCCACAAACCCCATATCAACAAAACCACAAGCGGCCATAGTTCTCCGAAAAGTTTCCATTGGCAGGGCTACTCTTTGTGGACCCCCAGACTTGTCCGCTTAAGACATAATCTCATTGAAATCTCCGCCATTAACCAAGGCAGGTTGCATGGTTCCTCCGCAAGAGATTTGATCAGATCCCATGTTCGTGTTCGCGCCTCCCTTGCTGCAAAACCATAAATACCAGTAAACCTCCATTTCGTTGCTTCTCCAGGTTGACTTAGTACTACATCGATGTGATGTGCAGAGGAAGATCGAAACTCCGCGTGAATGTCTTCATTCCATATTAGGGCTACACCTTGAGCCTCTCTTTGATGTGGGAAGCAAATATTGTCTTTGAACCCCAGCTTGCTTGTAAGAGAGTCGATTAGGGTTTGTTGTGCTAGGGTTTCAGCTAGAAAAATAAGAGAAGGTTTGCGTGTCTGGACAAGATCGATAAGAGCCCGTTGCATTTCTAGGTTAGCTATACCTCGACAGTTCCAAACTAGAATACTACCATGCAGCATGGTGAAGGCTGCCGGAGTGTAGCGGCAACGTACAAAACGGTGCTTAGGGTTTTTTTTTAGGAGAACAAAATGACACTGTTATTTTCCAATAGCAGACTTTGTCAATGTTAATTAGAAAAGGCTTTAGCGAAGCCGTGTGGTGGAAAAACTAGTTTATATTCAATTATTCACTGAATTTTAAATTAACTAAAACAATTAATATATAAGAAAATTATCGCCTATGCTTCGAGTATATAAATAGAACCTTGTCCAAAAAAGAAATAGAACATTTGAACTTTATAGTGCGACATAGTGAAATAGAAAAACTATGGGAAAAAAAAGTTAAGCCGAAAAACAGTTAAAATCCTAGGTTTGCAAAACTAGTATATGTCTGTTACAAGCTCATTTAACATCCAGCACCAGTGGTCTAGTGGTAGAATAGTACCCTGCCACGGTACAGACCCGGGTTCGATTCCCGGCTGGTGCATATATGATTTTTGTGAACCATATTTTTGAATTTTTTTTCTTTTTTCTTTTTCTGCGGAGTGTACACCTTGCAGATTTTTATGTCTTTTCCTTTTTTGTCTAAAGAATAAAGATAGATCTTGAAAATAAAAGGTATTACATTCCCAGGACCATGGAACTCTTGAATTTGAAGACCCTCCCTCCCTCCATCTCATGCCTTGCAACTTGGAAGTTGCAAGCTAAGCTTATTTAGATGATATGGACTCTGTTGCTACAGTTAGGAAGTTCAGAATTAGACTTGCTGTTAGGTCTTTTAGTTAGTTTGTTTCTTTTGTTCTGGCCTTTAAGGCCTCTCGTAATCTAAAATAAAAGGCATTACATCCCAGTATCCACTCGCTTTTGCAATTATCAAGAGTCTTTCAAGACTTCTATATTCATGGAATTCACCTATTTAGCTTTACATGCAAATAATTCTCAATTCACAGTAGTTTACAATAACAGACAACTTTACAGGATACTAAATGCATACATTTAGCTTAATTGAGCTCCTTTTTCTTTCTGTGGCAAGTAAATGTCAAGTGAGCAGATAATTATACAAATGACTATGGATCGAGGATCGAGCATCGAGCAGGGACATCGTCAAATTCATTTCTCAATGCTAAAAGCCTAAAAGCAGGCACACCTAAACCTTACCAACCTTCATAGTTTTCCCAGTCCCTTGAGGCTGCTTCTTTTGCAAGTCAATGACTCATTGACTCATTCATGGACAATGGTATTTGAAGTTCATACCTCTGCCACATCCGACAAAGATTTCTGATCTTTAACTTCTATCACGGAATGCAAACGTGAACCCTCAGGAATCCCCAATGGAGGATTAGCACACGAAGAATTGTTAACTGTAAACAGCTCCCACTCTTTAATTCCACAGTTCTCCAAAGCGGAAACTAATCTGCTCCTATGCACATCATTTGGGTATGCCCCATCTGGACTGACAAGCACAGCGCCAGTATAGGATTGTCCAGCAACTCTTGCAGCGCCAGAGTAGTAAAACAAACCCCAACTAAGATCATCAGCTACATCCACGATTGTCCATGACTCATTTGAAACAACCCCATTGTCCAAGACACTGAATTGGAATGTCCCTGGGACTTTGTTTCTCTTGACACGATACTTCCGCCTCCTCCAAACCATCTTCCCCTCCAGCATTTTCACCTGAAAAACCGGCTCATACCAAAATGAACCTTTTGCCTTGCCCCTGTAAAATAGTTGGTGCGGGCAAGGGAATTGATCATATGCTGGGTTCTGTCCTGCCACGACACGCCAACTCCAATCCAAACTTCCCAACCAACCAACAAAAAGATCTTCAGCAGTTTCGTGGCACAAGTCCTTTCCTCGAAATTTAACCATGGGTGGCACATATGGTTTGTCAGGGATCTTTGCATCCAACCCAAGACAATTGTGCTTCTGCAACGCACACAGAGAAAAAGCTTCTAGAACTGGACTCTCATACGAAGCAATGCACCGATAGTTACACACTTGATCCACCGGACTGCACTCATTCAAGCATTGAAGAGCTTTCCTACAATTGGGATCCAGGAGGCAGTTCAGTATCTGAGGTCCACAGTTCTTCACCACGCAGCTCAGAGTAGAAAGACCTTTCGATCTTAGATTCTGCAGGATTGGCACCGGTCTTATATACCCATTGATTATAACCAACAAACAAAACCTTATATCATCAGAATTATGCCGCTCCCACGCCTGTGACACAGTCTGTACCACTTCCATTGATTCACTGCTTTTCTTTGATTCGGCAGTGTCAAACATTTTGCCAAAGATATCTCCTTTGCCTGCACCATGAATATAAGATCCTCCTAACTTGTTTTGCAAATTGGGAGATGAGTCAAAACAGATTATGTTTTGAATATTCCCACTATTAGCTTGAATCCACTTGACGGATTCTTGATTTATAACAGCAACGATTACCAAAATATCAGCACGTTGTAATTCCACCCGGAAACTCACCACATTTTGATCATTAGATTGGCAGATATCATCCGTAAATACAACCATCTCATACCCTTCATCTACCCATTTCAGTCGTTTCTCCTGTTCAAAGACAATGTATCACAGAAATTGACATGAAAAACCCATGCCTTTCAGAGAATCGTTAACCAAGCACTAGACGCTACAAATCTAAAAGCACAAGGTAAGCTCACTAACATCAAAATGGAGGTCCTTCAGTTCTATAAACAGGCAAAAATGGCCATACAAAGGCACAAGCTAAACTGAAAATTTACACCAAGACCTACACTGAGGCAGGCCATTTCTTATGTTTTCTCATACAGGTTTGTCTCAGCTGTAAAACATCACTATGCACCTCATCCCCTCAAGCCCACCATCATTTTATCAAGTAAAGACTCAATGTTATACCTCAAATTACACACAAACTCCAATAACATCTATTTACCCAGCAACAATTTTACTCTATGGACACAGTAACAACAGCATCTCTGGTAACAAAAGATTCCTACCATTTTTACAATTCATGTTCATATGAGAATTCAATACAAGTTTTCACTAAAGTTGCAAACTTTTTTGGGTTTTACTTACGGTGTGGAGCATGACGTCTTCCCAAGGTGTAGCCTTGAGAGGGCTGACGCTACCTTTGCCGACGAGGGCTACTATTCTCACCGGCTTTGACTCCAATTGCGTCACCGGCTCAGTCACAGCACCCGCCTTAGCCGCCAATATGGTAGTTGGGACACGACGAGTGGTTTTCCCGACGGAGAATGGGGAATGAGGTCCTCCTCTGTGAAGTCGAAGAAAAGCGGCGGCAGAGGCGGCGACACGGCGGTGGTTGAATGAAAATCCGGTTGTGGGTTTGGGAAGAAGGGGAGCTTCCAGAGCCATGACGTGCCTCTGCTCACAATGTCTGACAAATTTATTGGTATTATGATGGACTGGCCGCACATGTGAATTGGCTTTTATTTTTTAAAATTAAAAAATTATAGTAATTTCTCTCCTGGTTTTAAAAAAGTTTCTCCTTCTTTCATGGGAGATATTGCAAATTTATCATAGTTTATTGACTATCTTATCCTCACATAGAAATATTTTGTTTACTAATATCTATATTATGTGAGGGCATATATGGTAGTTCAAAAATTTAACCATTCCCTTAGGAATTGGCTTAATTATATAAGATGAAAAGAAAGTTTTTTGGAAGATAAGAATCTCTTTACTATTATTTTTCTTTTCGATTGCAGGAATCTCTTTACTATTTTAGCGACATTAATCCTCATTCTCCTATTAAATTTTAATTTTTCACGATAAGATAAGGGTGGCCTTATCACTAATATAAGTCTCAAAGTGACACTTCCTTGTAATTTTCTATAAAATCATTAGCTCATTTTTATGCTATACTTATTTTACCCTCACCTGTTTACCATTTAATTTTCAATTTCAGTTATTCTCGATCTCTCTCTCTCTACCACGATGAAAATCTCTCTCTCTCTCTCGCAAACTGAGATGAAGCCTCGCTGAGGATGATGAACTCTTTCTCTCTCTCTCCCCGCCGGCGCACCATCCAGTCTTTGCCGGTGTCCAATTTCTGGAAACATCGCAAGTCTTCGATAAGCTCTCTCTCTCTCTCTCTCTCTGCCGGCGCACCATCTAGTCTTTGCCGGCGTCCAATTTCTGGAAACATCGCGAGTCTTCGATAAGCTTTGCCTTCACCGGATCTTTGTTCGCCTTCACCGGATCTTCGTTCGCCTTCGCGAATCTAAGTCGACCTCTCTCTCTCTCTCTCTCTCTCTCTCTCTCTCTCTCTCTCTCTCTCTCTCTCTCTCTCTCTCTCTCTCTCTCTCTCTCTCTCTCGCCTCACACACACAGAGTTCAATTCCAAAATGGAGATATGAAATCGACCTCCTCCGATTGATGCCGGTGTTCTGGTTGGAATCCTTTGACGACTCTAACTGCAGCTGAAACGGCCCCAAAGCTCCGATCATCGTTCCGATCTAAAATGAATGGCGGTTGCGCTAATACTCCTCAGAAGCGGAAGTTAAGGTCGGATTCGTCGTCGCCGAGACCGGTCTCATCACCGATGAAGCGTAAATTGGCTCGCCGGAACCTCAGTGCTTGCATCAATACTCCTGCAAATGTGAGATTTTGATTGGATAGTATGAATTGAATTCGAGAAACGATTGGGCAAATCAAGAGTGCTTAGTTGTGTTTGATTTTACAGGGAATTGAGAAGTATTTCAGTCAGAAAAAGCCTCAAGCCTATTGCAAACCACCAGTTGTTGTTATGCCGAACTGGAATCCCAGAGGCAAGCCTTGTTCAAGCAAAGTCAGACTAAATTTTGGGAGAAAATGTGTTTGTTTTGTTTTTAAATTAGCAAATTGTGTTGAATTTGTAGATAAGGAGCAGATGAGGATAGTGAAGGAGGCATTGCACTTGTCTAAGGTTCCCTCTAGTGTTGCGTGCCGCGACGTGGAGCAGAAGGTTCTGGAGTTCTGCAAGTCATACATAGAGCAAGAGAAGGCTCATGGATACAGTTTTGGATTAGGTAGAAACTCATTTGTTGATATTTGTCATTGAATTTGATAGCTTTGGTTTGATTTTGGTAATTCCTATCGATTTTATGGCTCACTCTAGTGAATGATGCTCATGGATACAAGTTATGTTGATGGATTATGATATGTGCAATACATGCAAGGTTGAGCATTGCAAGCCTTCAACATTGTAAATTTATAGTTGTTTCAATGTTTCATAGTAGTTTTTGTGTTGGTTGGTAATAGCTTTCTCAGTCGGTGATAGTAGCTTTGTTAGTCTCTGGTAGTATTTTTTCAATCTTGCGAATAGATTTTGTTTTGCATGGTAGTAGTTTTTGGTGTTGCTGTGAGTAGCTTTTAGTAATGGTTAAAGTAGTTTTTGGTGTTGGTGAGAGTATATTTTTTGATATTGGTGAGAGTAGTTTTTGTTGTTGGTGACAGTAGTTTTTGTTTCTGGTGACAGTAGTTTTTGTTGCTGGTGGGAGTAGCTTTTAGTGTTGCTGAGAGTAGTTTTGTTGCTGGTGACAGTAATTTTTATTTTTTATGACAGTAGTTGTTGTGACCTCGTCGGAGAACTCATCAGAGTAGCTTTTGTTGCTGGTGACAATAATATTTGTTGTTGGTGAGAGTAGTTTTTAGTGTTGGTGACAAACTGACAGTAGCTTTTGTGACCTCACATAAGATTGCCGGAAATTTCATCAGAGTAGCTTTTGTTGCTGGTGACAGTAGCTTTTGTGGCCTCGCCGGAGGTTGCCGGAAATCTCATTAGAGTAGCTTTTGTTGCTAGCCACAGTAGCTTTTGTTGTTAGTGACAGTAGATTTTGTGGTCGCGGGAGTTCGCCGGAAGTTGGCCGGAGACCTGCCGGAGGTTGGCTAGAGACCCGCGCGGAGGTTGACCGGAGACTCGCCGGAGGTTGACCGGAGACCGCCGGAAGTTGGCTGGAGACCCCGCCGGAGAAGAGAGAGAGAATGATTGTTGACTTTGTACTCTAGTGGCATTTATGTAAATATGTTGGTTTTTAATATCCAAAATATAACACAATTTTTAATCTAGTGGCCTTATGAGGGAAAAAACCAGTTGGTGGCCTTATGGCTAAAAAAACATTTAAAGATGCACTTATATGTAATTAACCCATGATTTTGAGCCCAAAAGTGGCCTTATGTGTACAAAATAATTTAGGTAGCCTTATGACTAATATAATTCTCAAAGTGACACTTCCTTGTAATTTTCTAATAAGATAATTGATTTTATTCTCTAATACTCAACCTTAATTTTTTTTTTGAATTATTTTGCTCTCTCCTCTTTTATTACATAGAGAAAGAGGGTAGAAGAGAAAGAAGTCATTGGAGACTTAATTAGAATCTTCGTCGGAGGACAACGGACTTTATCGAAAACCTCGCTAGAGGTTGCCGGATTTTGCCTGAAATCTCGCCGGTATCGTTACTTGCAACACTTTAATGGATGGCCTCAAAAAGAATGGACACTCATAAAAGGTTTTTGGTGTCTTAGATATGATGAAAAACATGTAAGTTACTTCTTGATGCTCATTTGTAATTGAATTCAAGATCATATGCTAAGATGAGAAAATTGTAATTTTTTATTTTAGAGTGAGAGGTTCTTCAAGTAGTAGCAGAGCTAACCTTTATCTCATCTCCATCTCAAAGTAGTAGCAACCTTCAATATTGTCTCAATCTTCAAGCAATAGCAGAATTGGATAAGTCCGAGTGCAGTAGCAGAATTGGACGAGTACGAGTGCAGTAGCAGAGCTAAACGAGTGTCCGATTTTTTTTTTTTTGTGGTGGTCTATTATGGGTTCTCTCTCTTTATGAAAGGAAGCGCCAAATACGGCTGCCCCTAAGCCTTAACCATTGATGAAACCGCAGAATAAATGGGAGAGACATTAAGCCTAAACCTCAAATTACAATAAGAAGCGTTAAGAGAGCATCCTGAGATAATAACAGGAGTCTCAACTAAAGTTATGGGTTCTCTCTCTTTATTTGAACAAAAACGAGCTTGAATTAAAGAAAATAATTAATATTTAGTATCCATTTTTGATGGTTATAATTTTAAATATATTATTGACATATGATAACAAAATAACAACTTTGTTCAAGTAAATCCTAATTTGTGTTTGGTCCAAACTCTAGGTTACTTGACTTAGTGGTAATAGGGTTAAATTAGAATGATTTAAATTCCTATTCAATGTACGATTACTTTCCTTGTATGATTGAGATTCTATACATTGTAATCCTCTATATAAAAAGGCCCCTACTATCAATGAGAATACACAGTAATTTTCTCTCAATTCTCGTTTCCCTAAAATACGTTATCAGCACGAAGTCCTAACCCAAAAACTTAATAGCCAAACCCTAAATATTCCTGCCCGGTTTGCCACCTTCCAATCAGCCTTTTTAGAGTCAAATTCAAGGAATCGGAAGAAGGACGTCTCGGTCAATGCCATCTGAGGAAGAAAAAAGTGGGAGAGCCGGCCACGTGCTTGGCCAGAAGAAAAGAAAGAGAAAATAGAAGACGAAAAGAAAGGGCGCGGGCCCCAGAAGAAGAAACAGAAAGAAGAAAAAAAGGAAGGCGCGGGCCCCAGCAGAAGAAGAAAAAGAAGAAGACAGAGAAAGAAGAAAAGAAAGGAAGGCGCGGGCCCAGCAGAAGAAGAAAAGAAATGAGGGTGCAGGCCCCAGCAGAAGAAGAAAAAGAAGAAGAAAGAGAAAGAAGAAAAGAAATTAGGGCACGGTGCCCGCAGAAGAAGAAGAAGGAAAAGAAAAGAGAGTGCCCCACAGCCCACTTGCCATCAGAAGACCCACTGACCCACAGTTTCTGCCACGTTAGCAAGATCGCCACGTCAGCAACACAGCCACATCATCCTGACATGTTAACACCAGTGCCACGTCAGCGCTAGTCAATGGTCAACCTCTGGTCAACAACTTTTCCGGCCACGTTTCCGGTGACTTTTCAGGCGACATTTTTCCTGTCAAGATTTCCGACAATTTTTCAAGGTAAACTTTTCTAAACGTTCCCATTTTTTGAAGTTTTTGTTACTTTCCTCTTGTTTTTTCAAGGACTTCCAACATCCTTTCTTCTACCCTCATTTCTTTATCATAGGAGAGACCAAATTAAGCCGAACTATGGGGGTTCGTGCTCACTCCAAGCTTGGAGCTTGTAGAGTTCTCCAAGCTTGGAGCTTGTAGAGTTCTCCAAGCTTGGAGCTTGTAGAGTTCTCCAAACTTAGGGTTCTCCTAAACGATCGACCGCAAACATCATTGTTTCGATCTAATCCAACCCCTCTTGGAATCGAATTTCTTGGAAGCAACTACGCTCGGAAATTCCTAATTTCTTGGAAGTCACTCATTTATTATCCAGCACCAGTGGTCTAGTGGTAGAATAGTACCCTGCCATGGTACAAACCTGGGTTCGATCCCCAGCTGGTGCATATATTTTTTTTGTGAACCATATTTTTGAATTTTTTTCTTTTTTCTTTTTCTGAACAGTGTACACCTTGCAGATTTTTATGTCTTTTCCTTTTTTGTCTAAAGAATAAAGATAGATCTTGAAAGTACAAGGTATTACATTCCCAGGACCATGGAACTCTTGAATTTGAAGACCCTCCCTCCCTCCCTCTCATGCCTTGCAACTTGGAAGTTGCAAGCTAAGCTTATTTAGATGATATGGACTCTGTTGCTACAGTTAGGAAGTTCAGAATTAGACCTGCTGTTAGGACTTTTAGTTAGTTTGTTTCTTTTGTTCTGGCCTATAAGGCCTCTCGTAATCTAAAATAAAAGGCATTACATCCCAGTATCCACTCGCTTTTGCAATTATCAAGAGTCTTTCAAGACTTCTATATTCATTGAATTCACCTATTTAGCTTTACATGCAAATAATTCTCAATTCACAGTAGTTTACAATAACAGACAACTTTACAGGATACTAAATGCATACATTTAGCTTAATTGAGCTCCTCTTTCTTTCTGTGGCAAGTAAATGTCAAGTGAGCAGATAATGATACAAATGACTATGAATCGAGCAGGGACTTCAATAAGCTTCTTTAGTCAAATTCATTTCTCAATGCTAAAAGCCTAAAAGCAGTCACACCTAAACCTTACCAACCTTCATAGTTTTCCCAGTCCCTTGAGGCTGCTTCTTTTGCGAGTAAATGACTCATTGACTCATTCATGGACAATGGTATTTGAAGTTCATACCTCTGCCAAATCCGACAAAGATTTCTGATCTTTAACTTCTATCACGGAATGCAAACGTGAACCCTCAGGAATCCCCAATGGAGGATTAGCACACGAAGAATTGTTAACTGTAAACAGCTCCCACTCTTTAATTCCACAGTTCTCCAAAGCGGAAACTAATCTGCTCCTATGCACATCATTTGGGTATGCCCCATCTGGACTGACAAGCACAGCGCCAGTATAAGATTGTCCAGCAACTCTTGCAGCACCAGAGTAGTAAAACAAACCCCAACTAAGATCATCAGCTACATCCACGATTGTCCATGACTCATTTGAAACAACCCCATTGTCCAAGACACTGAATTGGAATGTCCCTGGGACTTTGTTTCTCTTGACACGATACTTCCGCCTCCTCCAAACCATCTTCCCCTCCAGTGTTTTCACCTGAAAAACTGGCTCATACCAAAATGAACCTTTTGCCTTGCCCCTGTAAAATAGTTGGTACTGGCAAGGGAATTGATCATATGCTGGGTTCTGCCCTGCCACGACACGCCAACTCCAATCCAAACTTCCCAACCAACCAACAAAAAGATCTTCAGCAGTTTCGTGGCACAAGTCCTTTCCTCGAAATTTAACCATGGGTGGCACATATGGTTTGTCAGAGATCTTTGCATCCAAATCAAGACAATTGTGCTTCTGCAGCACACAGAGAGAAAACGCTTCTAGAACTGGACTCTCATACGAAGCAATGCACCGATAGTTACACACTTGATCCACTGGACTGCACTCATTCAAGCATTGAAGCGCTTTCCTACAATTGGGATCCAGAAGGCAGTTCAGTATCTGAGGTCCACAGTTCTTCACCATGCAGCTCAGAGTAGAAAGACCTTTTGATCTCAGATTCTGCAGGATTGGCACCGGTCTTATATACCCATTGATTATAACCAACAAACAAAACCTTATATCATCAGAATTATGCCGCTCCCACGCCTGTGACACAGTCTGTACCACTTTCATTGATTCACTGCTTTTCTTTGATTCGGCAGTGTCAAACATTTTGCCAAAGATATCTCCTTTGCCTGCACCGTGAATATAAGATCCTCCTAACTTGTTTTGCAAATTGGGAGATGAGTCAAAACAGATTATGTTTTGAATATTCCCACTATTAGCTTGAATCCACTTGACGGATTCTTGATTCGTAACAGCAACGATTACCAAAATATCAGCACGTTGTAATTCCACCCGGAAACTCACCACATTTTGATCATTAGATTGGAAGATATCATCTGTAAATACAACCATCTCAAACCCTTCATCTACCCATTTCAGTCGTTTCACCTGTTCAAAGACAATGTATCACAAAAATTGACACGAAAAACCCATGCCTTTGAGAGAATCGTTAACCAAGCACTAGACGCTACAAATCTAAAAGCACAAGGTAAGCTCACTAACATCAAAATGGAGGTCCTTCAGTTCGATAAACAGGCAAAAATGGTCATACAAAGGCACAAGCTAAACTGAAAATTTAAACCAAGACCTACAACACTGAATGAGGCAGGCCATTTCTTATGTTTTCTCATACAGGTTTGTCTCAGCTGTAAAACATCACTATGCACCTCATCCCCTCAAGCTCACCATCATTTTCTCAAGTAAAGACTCAATGTTATACCTCAAATTACACACAAACTCCAATAACATCTATTTACCCAGCAACAATTTTACTCTATGGACACGGTAACAACAACACCTCTGGAAACAAAAGCATCTCTGGTAACAAAAGATTACTACCCTTTTTACAATTCATGTTCATATGAGAATTCAATACAAGTTTTCACTAAAGTTGCAAACTTTTTTGGGTTTTACTTACGGTGTGGAGCATGACGTCTTCCCAAGGTGTAGCCTTGAGAGGGCTGACGCTACCTTTGCCGACGAGGGCTACTATTCTCACCGGCTTTGACTCCAATTGCGTCACCGGCTCAGTCACAGCACCCGCCTTAGCCGCCAATATGGTGGTTGGGATACGACGAGTGGTTTTCCCGACGGAGAATGGGGAATGAGGTCCTCCTCTGTGAAGTCGAAGAAAAGCGGCGGCAGAGGCGGCGACACGGCGGTGGTTGAATGAAAATCGGGTTGTGGGTTTGGGAAGAAGGGGAGCTTCCAGAGCCATGACGTGCCCGCTCTCTGCTCACAATGTCTGACAAATTTATTGGTATTATGATGGACTGGCCGCACATGTCAATTGGCTTTTATTTTTTTAAATTAAAAAAATTACAGTAATTTCTTTCCTGATTTTAAAAAAGTTTCTCCTTTTTTCATGGGAGATATTGCAAATTTATCATAGTTTATTGACTATCTTATCCTCACATAGAAATATTTTGTTTACTAATATTTATATTATGTGAGGGCATATATGGTAGTTCAAAAATTTAACCATTTTCTTAGGAATTGGCTTAATTATATAAGATGAAAAGAAAGTTTTTTGGAAGATAAGAATCTCTTTACTATTATTTTTCTTTTCGATTGCAGGAATCTCTTTACTATTTTAGAGACATTAATCCTCATTCTCCTATTAAATTTTAATTTTTCACGATAAGATAAGGGTGGCTTTATCACTAATATAAGTCTCAAAGTGACACTTCCTTGTAATTTTCTATAAAATCATTAGCTCATTTTTATGCTATACTTATTTTACCCTCACCTGTTTACCATTTAATTTTCAATTTCAGTTATTCTCGATCTCTCTCTCTCTCTACCACGATGAAAATCTCTCTCTCTCTCTCGCAAACTGAGATGAAGCCTCGCTGAGGATGATGAACTCTTTCTCTCTCTCTCTCGCCAGCGCACCATCCAGTCTTTGCCGGTGTCCAATTTCTGGAAACATCGCAAGTCTTCGATAAGCTCTCTCTCTCTGTCTCTCTCTCTCTGCCGGCGCACCATCTAGTCTTTGTCGGCGTCCAATTTCTGGAAACATCGCGAGTCTTCGATAAGCTTTGCCTTCACCGGATCTTCGTTCGCCTTCGCGAATCTAAGTCGACCTCTCTCTCTCTCTCTCTCTCTCTCTCTCTCTCTCTCTCTGGCCTCACACACACAGAGTTCAATTCCAAAATGGAGATATGAAATCAACCTCCTCTGATCGATGCCTGTGTTCTGGTTGGAATCCTTTGACGACTCTAACTGCAGCTGAAACGGCCCCAAAGCTCCGATCATCGTTCCGATCTAAAATGAATGGCGGTTGCGCTAATACTCCTCAGAAGCGGAAGTTAAGGTCGGATTCGTCGTCGCCGAGACCGGTCTCATCACCGATGAAGTGTAAATTGGCTCGCCGGAACCTCAGTGTTTGCATCAATACTCCTGCAAATGTGAGATTTTGATTGGATAGTATGAATTGAATTCGAGAAACGATTGGGCAAATCAAGAGTGCTTAGTTGTGTTTGATTTTACAGGGAATTGAGAAGTATTTCAGTCAGAAAAAGCCTCAAGCCTATTGCAAACCACCGGTTGTTGTTATGCCGAACTGGAATCCCAGAGGCAAGCCTTGTTCAAGCAAAGTCAGACTAAATTTTGGGAGAAAATGTGTTTGTTTTGTTTTTAAATTAGCAAATTGTGTTGAATTTGTAGATAAGGAGCAGATGAGGATAGTGAAGGAGGCATTGCACTTGTCTACGGTTCCCTCTAGTGTTGCGTGCCGCGACGTGGAGCAGAAGGTTCTGGAGTTCTGCAAGTCATACATAGAGCAAGAGAAGGCTCATGGATACAGTTTTGGATTAGGTAGAAACTCATTTGTTGATATTTGTCATTGAATTTGATAGCTTTGGTTTGATTTTGGTAATTCCTATCGATTTTATGGCTCACTCTAGTGAATGATGCTCATGGATACAAGTTATGTTGATGGATTATGATATGTGCAATACATGCAAGGTTGAGCATTGCAAGCCTTCAACATTGTAAATTTATAGTTGTTTTAATGTTTCATAGTAGTTTTTGTGTTGGTTGGTAATAGCTTTCTCAGTCGTTGATAGTAGTTTTGTTAGTCTCTGGTAGTATTTTTTCAATCTTGCGAATAGATTTTGTTTTGCGTGGTAGTAGTTTTTGGTGTTGCTGTGAGTAGCTTTTAGTAATGGTTAAAGTAGTTTTTGGTGTTGGTGAGAGTATATTTTTTGATATTGGTGAAAGTAGTTTTTGTTGTTGGTGACAGTAGTTTTTGTTTCTGGTGACAGTAGTTTTTGTTGCTGGTGGGAATAGCTTTTAGTGTTGCTGAGAGTAGTTTTGTTGCTGGTGACAGTAACTTTTATTTTTTATGACAGTAGTTGTTGTGACCTCGTCGGAGAACTCATCAGAGTAGCTTTTGTTGTTGGTGACAATAATATTTGTTGTTGGTGAAAGTAGTTTTTAGTGTTGGTGACAAACTGACAATAGCTTTTGTGACCTCACATAAGATTGCCGGAAATTTCATCAGAGTAGCTTTTGTTGCTGGTGACAGTAGCTTTTGTGGCCTCGCCGGAGGTTGCCGGAAATCTCATTAGAGTAGCTTTTGTTGCTAGCCACAGTAGCTTTTGTTGTTAGTGACAGTAGATTTTGTGGTCGCGGGAGTTCGCCGGAAGTTGGCCGGAGACCTGCCGGAGGTTGGCTAGAGACCCGCGTTGAGGTTGACCGGAGACTCGCCGGAGGTTGACCGAAGACCGCCGGAAGTTGGCCGGAGACCCCGCCGGAGAAGAGAGAGAGAGAATGATTGTTGACTTTGTACTCTAGTGGCATTTATGTAAATATGTTGGTTTTTAATATCCAAAATATAACACAATTTTTAATCTAGTGGCCTTATGAGGGAAAAAAACCAGTTGGTGACCTTATGGCTAAAAAAACATTTAAAGATGCACTTATATGTAATTAACCCATGATTTTGAGCCCAAAAGTGACCTTATGTGTACAAAATAATTTAGGTAGCCTTATGACTAATATAATTCTCAAAGTGACACTTCCTTGTAATTTTCTAATAAGATAATTGATTTTATTCTCTAATACTCAACCTTAATTTTTTTTTGAATTATTTTGCTCTCGCCTCTTTTATTACATAGAGAAAGAGGGTAGAAGAGAAAGAAGTCATTGGAGACTTCATTAGAAACTTCGTCAGAGGACAACGGACTTTATCGAAAACCTCGCTAGAGGTTGCCGGATTTTGCCTGAAATCTCGCCGGTATCGTTACTTGCAACACTTTAATGGATGGCCTCAAAAAGAATGGACACTCATAAAAGGTTTTTGGTGTCTTAGATATGATGAAAAACATGTAAGTTACTTCTTGATGCTCATTTGTAATTGAATTCAAGATCATATGCTAAGATGAGAAAATTGTAATTTTTTATTTTAGAGTGAGAGGTTCTTCAAGTAGTAGCAGAGCTAACCTTTATCTCATCTCCATCTCAAAGTAGTAGCAACCTTCAATATTGTCTCAATCTTCAAGCAATAGCAGAATTGGATAAGTCCGAGTGCAGTAGCAGAATTGGACGAGTACGAGTGCAGTAGCAGAGCTAAACGAGTGTCCGATTTTTTTTTTTGTGGTGGTCTATTATGGGTTCTCTCTCTTTATGAAAGGAAGCGCCAAATACGGCTGCCCCTAAGCCTTAACCATTGATGAAACCGCAGAATAAATGGGAGAGACATTAAGCCTAAACCTCAAATTACAATAAGAAGCGTTAAGAGAGCATCCTGAGATAATAACAGGAGTCTCAACTAAAGTTATGGGTTCTCTCTCTTTATTTGAACAAAAACGAGCTTGAATTAAAGAAAATAATTAATATTTAGTATCCATTTTTGATGGTTATAATTTTAAATATATTATTGACATATGATAACAAAATAACAACTTTTTTCAAGTAAATCATAATTTGTGTTTGGTCCAAACTCTAGGTTACTTGACCTAGTGGTAATAGGGTTAAATTAGAATTATTTAAATTCCTATTCAATGTACTATTACTTTCCTTGTATGATTGAGATTCTATACATTGGAATCCTCTATATAAAGAGGCCCCTACTATCAATGAGAATACACAGTGATTTTCTCTCAATTCTCATTTCCCTAAAATACGTTATCAGCACGAAGCCCTAACCCAAAAACTTAATAACCAAACCCTAAATATTCCTGCCCGGTTTGCCACCTTCCAATCAGCCTTTTTAGAGTCAAATTCAAGGAATCGGAAGAAGGACGTCTCGGTCAATGCCATCTGAGGAAGAAAAAAGTGGGAGAGCCGGCCACGTGCTTGGTCAGAAGAAAAGAAAGAGAAAAGAGAAGAAGAAAAGAAAGGGCGCGGGCCCCAGAAGAAGAAACAGAAAGAAGAAAAAAAGGAAGGCGCGGGCCCCAGCAGGAAGAAAAAGAAGAAGACAGAGAAAGAAGAAAAGAAAGGAAGGCGCGGGCCCAGCAGAAGAAGAAAAGAAATGAGGGTGCAGGCCCCATCAGAAGAAGAAAAAGAAGAAGAAAGAGAAAGAAGAAAAGAAATTAGGGCACGGTGCCCGCAGAAGAAGAAGAAGGAAAAGAAAAGAGAGTGCCCCACAGCCCACTTGCCATCAGAAGACCCACTGACCTACAGTTTCTGCCACGTCAGCAAGATCGCCACGTCAGCAACACAGCCACATCATCCTGACATGTCAACACCAGTGCCACGTCAGCGATAGTCAACGGTCAACCTCTGGTCAACAACTTTTCCGGCCACGTTTCCGGTGACTTTTCAGGCGACATTTTTCCTGTCAAGATTTCCGACAATTTTTCAAGGTAAACTTTTCTAAACGTTCCCATTTTTTGAAGTTTTTGTTACTTTCCTCTTGTTTTTTCAAGGACTTCCAACATCCTTTCTTCTACCCTCATTTCTTTATCATAGGAGATACCAAATTAAGCCGAACTATGGGGGTTCGTGATCACTCCAAGCTTGGAGCTTGTAGAGTTCTCCAAACTTAGAGTTCTCCTAAACGATCGACCGCAAACATCATTGTTTCGATCTAATCCAACCCCTCTTGGAATCGAATTTCTTGGAAGCAACTACGCTCGGAAATTCCTAATTTCTTGGAAGTCACTCATTTATTATCCAGCACCAGTGGTCTAGTGGTAGAATAGTACCCTGCCATGGTACAAACCTGGGTTCGATCCCCAGCTGGTGCATATATTTTTTTGTGAACCATATTTTTGAATTTTTTTTCTTTTTTCTTTTTCTGAACAGTGTACACCTTGCAGATTTTTATGTCTTTTCCTTTTTTGTCTAAAGAATAAAGATAGATCTTGAAAGTACAAGGTATTACATTCCCAGGACCATGGAACTCTTGAATTTGAAGACCCTCCCTCCCTCCCTCTCATGCCTTGCAACTTGGAAGTTGCAAGCTAAGAAATTCAACCCTCCCTCCCTCCCTCTCATGCCTTGCAACTTGGAAGTTGCAAGCTAAGCTTATTTAGATGATATGGACTCTGTTGCTACAGTTAGGAAGTTCAGAATTAGACCTGCTGTTAGGACTTTTAGTTAGTTTGTTTCTTTTGTTCTGGCCTATAAGGCCTCTCGTAATCTAAAATAAAAGGCATTACATCCCAGTATCCACTCGCTTTTGCAATTATCAAGAGTCTTTCAAGACTTCTATATTCATTGAATTCACCTATTTAGCTTTACATGCAAATAATTCTCAATTCACAGTAGTTTACAATAACAGACAACTTTACAGGATACTAAATGCATACATTTAGCTTAATTGAGCTCCTCTTTCTTTCTGTGGCAAGTAAATGTCAAGTGAGCAGATAATGATACAAATGACTATGAATCGAGCAGGGACTTCAATAAGCTTCTTTAGTCAAATTCATTTCTCAATGCTAAAAGCCTAAAAGCAGTCACACCTAAACCTTACCAACCTTCATAGTTTTCCCAGTCCCTTGAGGCTGCTTCTTTTGCGAGTAAATGACTCATTGACTCATTCATGGACAATGGTATTTGAAGTTCATACCTCTGCCAAATCCGACAAAGATTTCTGATCTTTAACTTCTATCACGGAATGCAAACGTGAACCCTCAGGAATCCCCAATGGAGGATTAGCACACGAAGAATTGTTAACTGTAAACAGCTCCCACTCTTTAATTCCACAGTTCTCCAAAGCGGAAACTAATCTGCTCCTATGCACATCATTTGGGTATGCCCCATCTGGACTGACAAGCACAGCGCCAGTATAAGATTGTCCAGCAACTCTTGCAGCACCAGAGTAGTAAAACAAACCCCAACTAAGATCATCAGCTACATCCACGATTGTCCATGACTCATTTGAAACAACCCCATTGTCCAAGACACTGAATTGGAATGTCCCTGGGACTTTGTTTCTCTTGACACGATACTTCCGCCTCCTCCAAACCATCTTCCCCTCCAGTGTTTTCACCTGAAAAACTGGCTCATACCAAAATGAACCTTTTGCCTTGCCCCTGTAAAATAGTTGGTACTGGCAAGGGAATTGATCATATGCTGGGTTCTGCCCTGCCACGACACGCCAACTCCAATCCAAACTTCCCAACCAACCAACAAAAAGATCTTCAGCAGTTTCGTGGCACAAGTCCTTTCCTCGAAATTTAACCATGGGTGGCACATATGGTTTGTCAGAGATCTTTGCATCCAAATCAAGACAATTGTGCTTCTGCAGCACACAGAGAGAAAACGCTTCTAGAACTGGACTCTCATACGAAGCAATGCACCGATAGTTACACACTTGATCCACTGGACTGCACTCATTCAAGCATTGAAGCGCTTTCCTACAATTGGGATCCAGAAGGCAGTTCAGTATCTGAGGTCCACAGTTCTTCACCATGCAGCTCAGAGTAGAAAGACCTTTTGATCTCAGATTCTGCAGGATTGGCACCGGTCTTATATACCCATTGATTATAACCAACAAACAAAACCTTATATCATCAGAATTATGCCGCTCCCACGCCTGTGACACAGTCTGTACCACTTTCATTGATTCACTGCTTTTCTTTGATTCGGCAGTGTCAAACATTTTGCCAAAGATATCTCCTTTGCCTGCACCGTGAATATAAGATCCTCCTAACTTGTTTTGCAAATTGGGAGATGAGTCAAAACAGATTATGTTTTGAATATTCCCACTATTAGCTTGAATCCACTTGACGGATTCTTGATTCGTAACAGCAACGATTACCAAAATATCAGCACGTTGTAATTCCACCCGGAAACTCACCACATTTTGATCATTAGATTGGAAGATATCATCCGTAAATACAACCATCTCAAACCCTTCATCTACCCATTTCAGTCGTTTCACCTGTTCAAAGACAATGTATCACAAAAATTGACACGAAAAACCCATGCCTTTGAGAGAATCGTTAACCAAGCACTAGACGCTACAAATCTAAAAGCACAAGGTAAGCTCACTAACATTAAAATGGAGGTCCTTCAGTTCTATAAACAGGCAAAAATGGTCATACAAAGGCACAAGCTAAACTGAAAATTTAAACCAAGACCTACAACACTGAATGAGGCAGGCCATTTCTTATGTTTTCTCATACAGGTTTGTCTCAGCTGTAAAACATCACTATGCACCTCATCCCCTCAAGCTCACCATCATTTTCTAAAGTAAAGACTCAATGTTATACCTCAAATTACACACAAACTCCAATAACATCTATTTACCCAGCAACAATTTTACTCTATGGACACGGTAACAACAACACCTCTGGAAACAAAAGCATCTCTGGTAACAAAAGATTACTACCCTTTTTACAATTCATGTTCATATGAGAATTCAATACAAGTTTTCACTAAAGTTGCAAACTTTTTTGGGTTTTACTTACGGTGTGAAGCATGACGTCTTCCCAAGGTGTAGCCTTGAGAGGGCTGACGCTACCTTTGCCGACAAGGGCTACTATTCTCACCGGCTTTGACTCCAATTGCGTCACCGGCTCCGTCACAGCACCCGCCTTAGCCGCCAATATGGTGGTTGGGATACGACGAGTGGTTTTCCCGACGGAGAATGGGGAATGAGGTCCTCCTCTGTGAAGTCGAAGAAAAGCGGCGGCAGAGGCGGCGACACGGCGGTGGTTGAATGAAAATCGGGTTGTGGGTTTGTGAAGAAGGGGAGCTTCCAGAGCCATGACGTGCCCGCTCTCTGCTCACTCGGTGTTTCTCTTATGTCTAACAAATTTATTGGTATTATGATGGATGAGAATCTTATGTGTTTTTTGGAAGATAAGAATTTTCATATCGATTGCAGGAATCTCTCTACTATTTTAGGCTTTTAGCGACATTATTTTCACCATAAGATAATTGATTTTATTCTCTAATACTCAATTAAGTTATGTTTTGTTTTTTTGTTATTTTGCTCTCTCTCCCCTTTTATCACATAGAGAAAGAGGGTGGAAGAGAAAGAAGTTATCGGAGACTTCACTAGAAACCTTGTCGGAAGACAGCAGACTTTATCGAAAACCTTACTAGAGGTCGCTGGATTTTGCCAGAAATCTCACCGGTATTGTTACTTACAACACTTTACTGGATGGCCTAAAAAAGAAGGGACACTTATATAAACGGTTTTTGGTGTCTTAGATATGATGAAAAACATGCAAGTTACTTCTTGATGCTCGTTTGTAATTGAAATCAAGATCATATGCTAAGATGAGAAAATTGTAATTTTTTATTTTAGAGTGAGAGGTTCTTCAAGTAGTAGCAGAGCTAACCTTTATCCCATCTCCATCTCAAAGCAGTAGCAAAGCTAACATTCAATATTGTGTCAATCTTCAAGCAGTAGCAGAATTGGATAAGTACCAATGCAATAGCAGAATTAGACGAGTATGAGAGTAGTAGAAGAGCTGAACGTGTGTCTGATTTCTTTTTTGGTGGTTTGATGTGGATTCTCTCTCTTTATTTGAACAAAAAGGAACTTGAATTAAAGAAAATAATTAATATTTAGTATCCATTTCTGATTGTTATAATTTTAAAGGGAGAATTCCATAAATAGTCACTCAACTATGACTCATTCGACACTTTGGTCACTGAAGTTTCAAATATATCACTTTGGTCACTCAACTATTACACTGTCAATCACTTAAGTCACTCAAAGAGTGTTTTTTATAATTTTTTTTAATGAAAAAAATTAACAAAGTGACTTAAGTGATTGACAGTGTAATAGTTGAGTGACCAAAGTGATATATTTGAAACTTCAGTGACCAAAGTAGGCCTCATCATATGGCCCTTGGGCCCTAAGCCCACCCGGCCCGTAGGGCCGAAGCCCGGCCCGGCCCTTCCATTAGGGCGGGCCGGCCCGACCCTTTTTTATTTAGGGTAGGGTATGGGTCACACAAATAAAGCCCGGCCCTACCCTACGGCCCGGCCCGATTGAGCCCGTAAGGGCTAGGCCCGGCCCGGCCCTTAAAGCCCGGCCCTAACCCGGCCCTAAAATTTATATTTTATTTTTGTTATTTTCTATTACATGTGTTATATGTATAAAAGTAATAAAACTATGGAAGTGTAGAAAATTATTTCAATCTACCATATTAGGAAATGAGTCTTTTAAATTGAGCCATATTTTGAGAAGAAAAAAATAATTTTTTTTAAAGAATTAACCGTTAATTCGGCAAAAACGCCGCCGTTTTAATATAATCTTATGGATATTTTAATATTTACCAATAATTACTGTTAACTAATTAACTGTAATAATTACAAAGCTATTATTTCAAATTGGACAATATATTCATGTAATACCAATTTTGAAATAAATCAAGTAATCAACATAACTAAAAATAATCAATTGGTCGAGTTGAAACTTTTTTACCAATGTAATGTTAACTTCTTAATGAGCAAAATGGGGGACGAAATGGAATTTTTTAAAATGAACCGTTGGATGTTGTTTGCATATGAATATATGTTAGTGGTAGAAATTTCAACAATTTCCACATTCGGTTGGACCTCGATCTACCCGGTCAACTCAATACCCTAAATAGAACATAAAACAAATATGTTCTTAACCAGTCCTTGGCAATTCACTTTTTTCGATCTTTCAGCTCCCACACTCTCATGGGTAGGGGGTCTACTTATGGATGTCAAAATTCCGTAACGTTTGTCCGCGCATGGTGCCGCTCCCCTTAGGGATGTTTGCTTGTGCAAAGCGTTGACCGCTCCATTAGGTGCCTTATTCACTGCGGATCGGCCTAATTTCTTTACACAATACCTATCACTATTGTATAAACATATAAGAATTTTCAGATTGATCGATTTTCATTTCAAAATTTTTGGATCGCACATAATCCTTATATGTCTTGTAATGTAGTATAACTAGTTTATTAGGCTTGTTACCCTCCATGAGCAAAATGAGAGATGAAATGGAATTTTTTTAAATGAACCGCTGGATGTTGTTTTCATATGAATATATGTTAGTGGTAGAAATTTCAACAATTTCCGCATTCGGTTGGACCTGGATCTACCCGGTCAACTCAATACCCTAAATAGAACATAAAACAAATATGCTCTTAACCGGTCCTTGGCAATTCACTTTTTTCGATCTTTCAGCTCCCACACTCTCATGGGTAGGGGGTCTACTTATGGATGTCAAAATTCCGCAACGTTTGTCCACGCATGGTGCCGTTCCCCTTAGGGAAATTTGCTTGTGCAAAGCGTTGACCGCTCCGTTAGGTGCCTTATTCACTGCGGATCGGCCTAATTTCTTTACACAATACCTATCACTATTGTATAAACATATAAGAATTTTCCGATTGATCGATTTTCATTTCAAAATTTTTGGATCGCACATAATCCTTATATGTCTTGTAATGTAGTATAACTAGTTTATTAGGCTTGTTACCCTCCATGAGCAAAATGGGGACGAAATGGAATTTTTTAAAATGAACCGCTGGATGTTGTTTTCATATGAATATATGTTAGTGGTAGAAATTTTAACAATTTCCGCATTCGGTTGGATCTCGATCTACCCGGTCAACTCAATACCCTTAATAGAACATAAAACAAATATGCTCTTAACCGGTCCTTGGCAATTTACTTTTTTCGATCTTTCAGCTCCCACACTCTCATGGGTAGGGGGTCTACTTATGGATGTCAAAATTCGGCAACGTTTGTCCGCGCATGGTGCCGCTCCCCTTAGGAAAGTTTGCTTGTGCAAAGCGTTGACCGCTACGTTGGACGCCTTATTCACGGCGGATCGGCCTGATTTCTTTACACAATACCTATCAATGTTGTATAAACATATGAGAATTTTCATATTGGTCGATTTTCATTTCAAAATTTTTGGATCTCACATAATCCTTATATGCCTTGTAATGTAGTATAACTAGTTTATTAGGCTTGTTACCCTCCATGAGCAAAATGGGGGACGAAATGGAATTTTTTAAAATGAACCGCTGGATGTTGTTTTCATATGAATATATGTTAGTGGTAGAAATTTCAGCAATTTCCGCCTTCGGTTGGACCTCGATCTACCCGGTCAACTCAATACCCTAAATAGAACATAAAACAAATATGCTCTTAATCGGTCCTTGGCAATTCATTTTTTTCGATCTTTCAGCTCCCACACTCTCATGGGTAGGGGGTCTACTTACGGATGTCAAAATTCCGCAACGTTTGTCCGCGCATGGTGCCTCTCTCCTTAGGGAAGTTTGCTTGTGCAAAGCGTTGACCGCTACTTTGGACGCCTTATTCACGGCGGATCGGCCTAATTTCTTTATACAATACCTATCACTATTGTATAAACATATAAGAATTTTCAGATTGGTCGATTTTCATTTCAAAATTTTTGGATCGCACATAATCCTTATATGCCTTGTAATGTAGTATAACTAGTTTATTAGGCTTGTTACCCTCCATGAGCATTGTCAGATTGGTCAATTTCCATTTCGAAATTTTTGGCCCGCCCGAATAAGCCATATATTTTTTTCTATTTTTTAATTACGTTTCTCTTTTTTCTATAATATGCAATTTATCTCTTTCTTTGTAATTGATTTCATAAGTTTTGTTTTCTTTAATTTCTATTTTCTTTGTTAGACAACAATTAATATTGGGAGATTTATATAGATAGTTAATTGAATATAACCACCTTAAGTAAGATTAATAAATGTTATAAGTTACAAGTATTACATTAATATAAAATATGTTCAATAAAAAACAATGAGTCTTTTATCACCAATATATACCATTAAGCCATATTTTGAGAAGAAAAAAATATTGTTTTTTTTTTTGTTAAACAAAATAAGGCCCTTTTTGGCCCATTTCAGCCCTATTTGGCCCTATTTGAGGGCCGACCCGACCCAGCCCTTTCGGCCCTAACGGATCGGGCTTTTCGGGCGGGTAAGGGTTAGCATATTTAAGCCCTGGCCCGACCCTACCCGGCCCTAAATTTTGTTGACTTTGACTAGGCCCGGCCCTGCCCGACCCTAAGCCCTAAAATTTAGGGTAGGGCCGGCCCTAGCCCGGCCCATGATGACCCCTAGACCAAAGTGTCGAATGAGTCATAGTTGAGTGCTATTTGTGAAATTTTTCCAATTTTAAATGTGTTATTAACATATGATACAAAATAACAATTTGTCATTATGTGCAAAAGTTTGTCCTTATGAGCATGATTTGAAATTTAATGGATGTAACAGTAAAATGATCAATTGTCAAGGATTTTTATTTAGTTTGCTAAAACCTTTACAAGATAATATGATCAAATTAGAAAATAAACAGAAAATTATAAAAAGAAAAGATAATGATGAAAGGGTGATAGAACAATTTATATATTAATTCTCACAGCAGGAAAAAATGAAAAGGAAGAACTTCGTGTTATTCTCGGCAGTTCTGGCACACCAATAAGCAGTTGTAGGACCAAGTGATGTAAAGAAAACAAAAACAATACATCAAAAGAACACAAAAGACAATAGCCACAGTATATAAATTTCATAGTGGGTCATTATGATTACCATTGTTTAGAGGTTCAATGTATTGTCCAGCAGCCATCTCTTCTGTTCTTCAGTAGCAAAAACCCAGCAACAGCTTGACAACCACAAACGTCCCTTGTCTGCACTCTGCACAGCAACTCCAAAAGCCACGAACTCCAAAAGCTTGCTAACTCCAGAAACTTCAATGCACCAACACAGAACCAGAAACAAATGAGAAGAACAAGTCTTCTATGTTATACTACTCTAAGCTTTCAGAATGGGACTGAACTAAATGCTAAAACAGGTAGCTAACACAGGGACTTAATCTGCTATATATAGGGGCCAATATCAATCTTGTGCTCATCCCATAAGGAGTCCAAGATTTCCTAAAGATTTCATCTGCAGATACTTGATGTTTATCATGTATATATCCTTAATGTTAATCAGGTTCATTAGCAGATAAGTCTCCTACTTCAAATGAGACATAATTTCAAATTGATAACAGAATAAAGTTTTAGATATGTATTTCTGTTAATTAGTTTCTCATTAAATCAAAACTATTATCTGAATACTTTTAGATAATGACAAGTTCAAAATATTTTCCAACATTTCTCCCACTTGAACTGACATTATCTTTATGCATAGCATTTGAACCATAATGAGAAAGTAATCAACCAATGAAGTGTGCACTGAAATACAAGAACAAACTCATAACTTATCCAGCTTGGTCGATGTACAGAACTAATGCAGAATCTAGAACTGATTTTGATCAACATGATCAAGTCAGTTAAAGACCACCAACACAAATTGATGTACATCACATAAGCTTAAAATGATAAACAGAAGAGCAATTGGAAAAATAATATGTCTACCTGTAAGGTTCCTTGCTCATAGTCCAACATAATGATTTCGACAACTCAAAATCTCATTAGCAAGCACTGAAAATTAGTGAATCTGTTGCTTGCTTCCTTAACCTGAAAAGATTCACTTGATAATACACAGACATAATAATTTCAATATTTCCAGTGAATCAAAATGGTACCATAAATAAAACTGTAACTGGAAAATTGAATTTTATTAATAAATTACACAATGAAATTTACAAATAAGCTGAGGAATGAAAAAACAGTTCAAATAGAGCTCATTACAAAAATTCGAATTCTAAAAATGAGAGGTGACTCCCACTGAGCTCAAGAATCTAATTGTGATAAAATTCCCAGATTCTTAATGTGCTTTTGAAAACTTGCAACTGGTAAGGCTTTAGTGAATGGATCAGCTAGCTGAGCTTCTGTATTAATATTCAAAACTTCAATGTCACCAAGGTCTACCCTTTGTCTCACACTGTAGTATTTGAGATCAATGTGTTTAGAATTATTTGATCTTTTACTATCCTTCACAAAGAAAACAGCAGCTTCATTATCACAGAACACTTTGAGTGCCCCTAAAACTATAGTTTTGAGAACTTTAGTTTGCATCAAAAAATTCTTAATCCATAAACCCTCACAAACCCCTTCATAAACAGCTATGAATTCTGCTTGCATTGTGGAGGTGGCGATCAGTTTTTGTTTCATGGTTTTCCATGCCACAGCACCTCCAGCAAGCATAAAAACATATCCACAGGTGGATTTCATAGAGCTGGGATAGTTACCTGCAAAGTCTGAATCAGTGTAACCATGTAATTCTAGGTTTTGCACTCTCTTATAAACTAACATGTGAGCTTTTGTTCTCTGCAAATACCTAAGGACTTTCTTTCCTACAACCCAATGTTGATGACTGGGATTAGACTGAAATATGGATAGGATGCCTACTGCAAAAGATAGATCAGGTCTAGTACAGACCTGAGCATACATTAAGCTACCAATAATTCTAGCATATGGTCTGCTTTCCATGTCACCACTCTTCCCCCCATTTTTAGAATTTTTAGAAAATTTATCTCCTTTAGACATAGGGACTTCACCAGAAGCACAAGATTCCATGCCAAATCTTTTCAAAACTTTACAGATGTAAGAATTTTGAGATAAGCCTAAAAGACCTTGTTTTCTGTCCCTCTTTATTTTAATTCCCAAGACATAAAATGCTTCACCTAGATCTTTCATATCAAAATTGTTAGACAGAAAAGCTTTAGTGTCTTTCAACAATTTCATATTAGTACTAGCTAACAGAATATCATCTACATACAGTATGAGAAAAATAAAATCATTCCCAGCTGTCTTTAGGTATACACACTCATCTACAATGTTTTCTGTAAAACCAAAACATGAAATTACTGAATCAAACTTCTTGTACCATTGTCTCGAAGCTTGCTTAAGTCCATAGATTGATTTCTTGAGTCTGCATACATGATTTTCTTTTCTGGTTTTCACAAATCCTTCAGGTTGTTTCATATAGATCGTTTCTTCTAATTCTCCATTCAGGAATACAGTTTTTACATCCATTTGATGTAGCTCCATATCAAAATGTGCTACTAGGACCATTATGATTCTGAATGAGTCTTTAGTGGAGACTGGAGAGAAAGTTTCTGTATAATCTATTCCTTCCTTTTGTGTGAAACCTTTAGCTACAAGCCTAGCTTTATGTCTTTCAATGTTTCCATTTTTATCTCTTTTAGTCTTGAACACCCACTTACAACCTATAGCTTTGTGTTTTGGATCTGGATTGACCAACTCCCACACTGAATTTTGACTCATGGAATCTAACTCAGCTTCCATAGCCAACTGCCACTGTTCTGAATTTAGACTTTCAACAGCTTGCTTGTAGGTTGTCGGATCATTATCCTCTGCAAGAATATCATCAGTTTCTTGTAGATACACAAAATAATCACTGTTTTCATCATAAGTAGGTTTTCTTTGTCTTTGAGATTTTTTAATTTGGGGTTCAGGTACAGCATTTTGCTGTAAATCTGGATTTTGGTCTAAATCCATGTCTTGGGGTAATTATGCTATTTGTTCAGCTACAGTTATGTTTTGTGGTACTTCAGTTACCGGAATAGGTGTGTTTTGATCTAAAACTGTAGTTTCCGTGAATTCAGTAGTTGTAGTTTGGTTCTGCATTAAAGGTCGATATTGTACTAAGGTTTCATCACTTGTGATTTCTTCAAAATCTGAAGAAAGATCTTCAAAAATTGAGTTACACACTACTTCATCTAGGAATTTTGCTTGATTTGTTTCAAAAATTCTAGGAATGTGATGAGCTGCATAAAATCTAAAACCTTTAGACTTTTCACAATATCCATCGAAGTTACAACTAACTGTTTTTGACTCAAGTTTCTGTGTTAATGCACTTGGCATTTTTGCCTCAGTTTTGCATCCCCACACATGGCAGTGATGCAAGCTTGGCTGCCTACCACACCAAGTCTCAAATGGTGTCTTTTCTACAGCTTTACTTGGTGCTCTATTGCAAATATAATTTGCAGTCTTTAAGGCTTCACCCCATAAAAATTTAGGCAAACCACTAGTGCACATCATACTCCTAACCATATTTAGAAATGTTCTATTCTTTCTTTCTGCTACTCCATTTTGTTGAGGGTTATATGGAGTGGTATACTGGGCCTTAATGCCTTGTTCCTGAAGGTATAATGCAAAAGGTCCCTTTTGCTGGCCTGCCTCAGTGTATTTTCCATAAAATTCTCCTCCCCTATCAGATCTCACAATCTTTATTTTTGTTTCTTGCTGTAGTTCAACTTCAGTTTTAAAAATTTTAAAAGCTTGAAGTGCTTGTGATTTTTCTGATAGTAAGTAAACATAGCAATATCTAGAACAATCATCTGTAAAGGTAATGAAATAGGAATTTCCACAGATAGTCTTATGCTTAAAACTTCCACAGATGTCAGTGTGTATGATTTCCAAGAGTTTTTGACTTCTTACTGCAGTTTTCTTACTTAAGTTAGTCATCTTACCCTTGTAACATTCTATACAATCTGACATATCACTAAAATCTAGTTCAGGTAGAGTTTTATTCTTTATCAGTGTTTTGAGTCTATCTTTTGAAATATGCCCTAATCTTCTATGCCACAGATATGCAGATTTATCATTAAAGATGGTTCTTTTAACACCAATAATAGTGTTATTGCTTAATGTGTTTTCACTATTTTCAATCAACATGATTTCTTGTTTAGCTATAGAATAGTTTAACTGCAAATAATCATGCATAAAAACTCCACATCCAAGAAAATCTGAACCTTGAAAAATCTTTATTCCATCAAAATCAATCATAAGTCTGCAACCAAATTTTACTAGCAAGGAAACTGAAAGCAAATTTCTCTTAAGAGAAGGAATAAAATAAACACTATCTAAAATAAGAAACTTTCCTAAACCCAAATCTAACTTCAAAGTACCAATGGCCTTGACGGCAACCTTCATGCCATTGCCAACATGCACTGAATCTTCATGCTTCCTTGGAGCTCTCCTCCTTGTTAAACCCTGCAAGGAATTGGTTATATGAATTGGTGAGCCTGAATCCAACCAATATGTATGTGGTTTAACATTAATGAAGTTTATTTCCAAAGAAAACACTGAACTATGTAAAGCAGAATTATTTAAAACAGAATTAGAATCAATTAAGTAGTTCTTACCCTTTTTGATCATCCACTTTTTGAAGCCTTCACACTGCTTCTTCATGTGCCCAGTTTTCTTGCAAAAATAGCACTTAATCTTTAGTAGTTTTGCAGCAGCAGTCTTCTCAGTGGGTACCTTAGCAACGGTCTTTTTGGGTTTGAACTTGTTCTGATTCTTTCCCTTGCCTTTTCCCATCAGATTCACAGTAGTGGTGGGTGCACTTTCCTTCCTCATCCTATCCTGTTCATCAACACAAATGGAAATGAGCTCATTAGCATCCCATTTCTCCTTGAGAGCATTGTAGGTGGTGCTCAGATTACTGTAAGTATTGGGGAGAGAATCTAGGGCTACATGAACGACTTGGGCATCATTGACACCCATGTCCAGATCTCCGAGTTTGTTGTTGATGTCAATCAACTCCATAATGTGGGTTCTGACACTCCCCACTCCACTGAATTTGAGATCATTGAACCTTTTGGACAGTCTTGCAGCTTCAGCCTTGCCACTTTCCCTGAATTTTTGAGCTATGGCCTCCAGAAAATCCACTGCATGTTCTGCCTCCTCAATACAGCCTCTAACGGTGTCAGAAAGGGTGGTCCTGATGACATTCTTGGCCATTTTGTTAGCCCTGTGCCACTCTTTATAAGCCTTTTTGTCCTCTTCAGTGCTTTCTTCATCCAGCTCATAGGGCTATTCTTCAGTGAGACACAGATCCATGTTCTGATTCATTGCCAAATAGAACTCGACTTGGTTCTTCCGCTTCTTGTAATTCCAACCAGTCAAAAGTTGAATCTGTCCTAAGGTGACAACCTCAGTTCCTGAAGTAAAGCATAAAACATAAGTGTAAGTCCATATTTTGTGTATTATTTATACTGCATAAATTATGTGTTTGAATCATCAAAACTGAAATAAAATAGATGACAAAAAAACAACTGAAACAATCCCATATTCTGAAGATATACCAGATAACACCTTTGTGGCATAAAATCTGATAACTAAATTTTCTATATCATTATTCCATGTTCAACAATTTTACATATATATTGAAAACAGTCAACATCTTTGGATAGAGAAAAGTTTCAACATATCAGAAAATAAAATCATAGAACATGCATAATACTGCTACTGTATTTAAATCTACATATGTGAACATTCCTTTGGGAGCCAAAATATAAGCAATTTAATAACAGTAGCACAGTTTTGATCTTGTTAGGCTGAAAATTTTCTAGAACCAACAGTGAAGGTTACTTTGTGCAACAGAATCAATATAATCTCCAGAAAATCAGAAGACCATAAGTTAAACTTAAGTTCTACTGCAAAGATATTAACAAGACTGCAACTTTAAAATTGGGAGACATTTATACTTAATTCTTGTCAAAATTTACAGCAGCATAAATAGGTAATCATCATATATAAATTATTTCGAAATTTTTTGATGAAATACAAACACACCTGAGTCTCTCCATCATCAGCTGCAGAAAATATTAGCAGAAGCAAAAATTGAAAGAGATCTATAGACTCATGATTAATTGCAGCCCCGAAAGAGAAGAAAAACACCATTTTGCTGTTATGAAACATATAGATAACCAAAAAAAATTTCTGAATGCCCTTTTATTCTTATCTCGGGCAGGACCCGAAGCTTTATTGACTGTAGACCAGCTATGCAAGGCGTGAAACAGTACTGAAGTCTATTTTAAATGATGCACAGACTAGTACTTTAACTACTTTAATCATGAAGCGTGCATAATGTTCAGTGGCTAGCACACGTTCTATTATAATTATAAGACATATAGGCATCAAGAATTCTTTAATTAAGCAATAGACTAGTACTGCAACCAACTAGTGAGCCTTTAGATAACGTATAAAAACTGCATATAGAGATAAAAGTAGAAAAAGGTTTTGTGTCCTTACTAAAGCCATGTGCTCTGATACCAATTTGTAGGACCAAGTGATGTAAAGAAAACAAAAACAATACATCAAAAGAACACAAAAGACAATAGCCACAGTATATAAATTTCATAGTGGGTCATTATGATTACCATTGTTTAGAGGTTCAATGTATTGTCCAGCAGCCATCTCTTCTGTTCTTCAGTAGCAAAAACCCAGCAGCAGCTTGACAACCACAAACGTCCCTTGTCTGCACTCTGCACAGCAACTCCAAAAGCCACGAACTCCAAAAGCTTGCTAACTCCAGAAACTTCAATGCACCAACACAGAACCAAAAACAAATGAGAAGAACAAGTCTTCTATGTTATACTACTCTAAGCTTTCAGAATGGGACTGAACTAAATGCTAAAACGTGTAGTTAACACAGGGACTTAATCTGCTATATATAGGGGCCAGTATCAATCTTGTGCTCATCCCATAAGGAGTCCAAGATTTCCTAAAGATTTCATCTGCAGATACTTGATGTTTATCATGTATATATCCTTAATGTTAATCAGGTTCATTAACAGATAAGTCTCCTACTTCAAATGAGACATAATTTCAAATTGATAACAGAATAGAGTTTTAGATATGTATTTCTGTTAATTAGTTTCTCATTAAATCAAAACTATCATCTGAATACTTTTAGATAATGACAAGTTCAAAATATTTTCCAACAGCAGTGCCTCCCACGTTCATGGCACTCGTTTCTTCCCCCTTTCATCAACCCTCACTCTTCCATTGATATATTTTCCTAGACTGACATCATGATCAAATATTCCAGAAGAAAATTCAGACCTAAAGACAAAATGTCATTGTTTTCTCTTCTAATCTTTCTTATTATCCTGTCGGTTCATAAATGCATGTATTACCTTTTTATTTTTGCAGCAATCTAATTGGTCATTTTCTTTCTCAATAATTCATGGGATAAGGCAAGAATTTACCCCGTATGTATCTTTTTGTTCCTAAATGTTGGATATGTACCTTTCCCTTTTGTTCTAATTCAATTGAGTTCACATGGCTGTTATATATACATATATATATATAAAGAGCTATTCGAGAGCGGACGTCCGCAACCCAGAAAAAGTGCAGACATCGCTCCTCCGGCCTAGATCAAGCTTCGACGGCTCCGCGCGGCTTGCCAGAGGGGGGCTAGGGGTCTGAGAAGCCGTCCTGCAGCCAGGTGGAGTTGTTGGCGACGAGGTTTTGGCGTTGCCCATAACCTTGCAATTGTAGATCCGGCCGCTGCCCAGAACGTGCAACCTCGATCGCTGCCCAAAACGGTCCGGGAAGCTGCTTTTTTGAGAATTATTATATGCTATATATATGACATTTGGCTTAGTTCTTCACTGCATTTATTTTTGAATTGGTTGAAATTGATTCAGATTATTGTTCAGAACTTATCTTTTGTCCTCATTTTTGTTGCAAACTAGCTAGCTTTTACCTCTGAAAATCCAGCTTTTGAGGTCATCATTTAGCTTGCCGACCTGTAGAGAAGCCCATCTCGGCCCTCCCCGTTGCGCATGAGGCAGGGTTAGGGCAGAGAGTTCAAAACCTAGGCCCGGCCCATTATATGCTCATTAAAGTCTGCCCGGCCCGGCCTTATAAACCCAGCCCGAAAGTCCATTCAATTCTAGTATCAATATTTTTTTATATGTAGTTATTCGTTGAATATGTGAACTAATTATTGCATTAGACCATATTTTCCTTTAATTTTGTAGTGGGAGTTGCAATTTGCACTCCCATTTTTACGTTCTGCACTCTCTTAGCTTTTTTTTAATACTTTTTCACAATATTTCTCTTCCAAAACTACTATTCTCTCTCTCTCTCTCTCATCCACAAAATCGTTATGCATCTATGGCCTTGCACAGATATGAAAATCCCATGGATGAAATCCTTGATCAACAACTTGCATAACACTTTAATTTAATCATTTCCTCCCCAACTGGTCATACAAGAAGATGGCGATATAACCCCATCCAAAATGAATTCAACAACTACATCGAAATCCAACCCAAATCATCCTCACACCATTAAATTAGAAGAATCCATCAATCTGTTGAACAACATATAAATCCTATAATCACCATATGCATGGCCCTTACACTCAGTAAGTAGGCCTGCGAACAAGTAAAAATAGATAATTGATGTGTGTGTGTGAGAGAGAGAGAGAGAGAGAGAGAGAGAGAGAGAGAAATTAATGGTGGTAATTAAATTCTAACGTAATCGGTTTTTGACCAACTCATGGGTTCAATGGTAAAAAGTAGAATTTAATTACCATTTTTCTAAAAATAATATTTTAATAAAAACTGTGTAATCGTTTCCCCGCTCTCCCAGCTCTCGATTCCTCTCTTTCTTCTTGTTCTCACATATACAGACATGATATACAAAAGGGAAGAACTATACCAAAGCAACTTCTTTTTTGTCTACAAACACTCCGATCAAGATGCAACTAGTGAAGATTTTCGAGGTTCGGCTCACTTTCTAGATTTGGGCTGCACGTGGTTACCGCGCTCCAAAAATCCACTGAAAAATGAAGACGGCCAAGTTTTTGACACGGCGGTCGGCCCGATTCCTCTCCATCAACCCCAACGAACATGCTCAGGTTGTTAACACGGCGGCGTTTTGCAGACCGCTCGCATGTATAAAAAGGTGAAGCCGTGATTTCCAGAAGCCCCATAGAGCGTGAAGAAGAATCGAGAGGATGCTCTGAGCATTTCTTGGCGAACTAACTACCAAAAATGGTGATTCTTCTTCTTCTTCCTGTTGTTGCGCTCTTGGCTTTGGTCGCGTATCTGGAAGGTAACTCTGCTTGAACTATGATACTAAAATTGTTGAAATTGAGAGGATTCCAGCTCATTGAGAGATGATTCCGGGTCAATTGAGTGGATTTCGTGCTCAATCAAGATGATTCTGACCTTAATCTCTTCAGTTTTAGTATTTCCTCCTTTAATCTATGGGTTTTTGTGTTTTAGGGTTTCACTTCGTTGATTTCATGTGCTGTGTTACTGGTAACATCACTCGATGTAATTTTATCCTTTTCTAATTTGATGAATATGAACAACGTCTATAAATTTCTTTGCCTTACAATATGATCTGTATTCAGCTGACTTCATTTTCTAAGGGTTAGGGTTTTTCATTGCTGGCTATTTCAAGCTTAAGTTTAATATGCAATGTAGGTATTACTAAGTCTATAATTTTTATACTCTGCCTCTTTTGAGTTGTTTTCAGTGTCACAAGACATATTGAGACTAAAACTAAGACCATGAAGTTTTGGGTAACTCTACTTGAGTTCATTGGCATTAATTATAGGTATTATGATACACTCAAAGTGAGTGCTAATTTAAACCCTGTATCGAATTGTAGTAAAGAGTAAGTAGAGTATCGTTCTAAGCCGGGGATTGGAGTATACTTCCTGTCAAAGACGTTAAACAAATTAGTATTATTCACAAATTATAAAACAAAGTATATATTTACAAAATTACAAGATAAAGGGATTTCAAAAGTGCTTATATTCTAATCTAATGATATAATACATGTGATCAATCAACCATGAATCAAGGAAAAGATGGACGGATAAGATGTAAAGATTTAATTAACAATCATTAACACGAAAACAGGCAATCTAACCATAAACCATGGATCAAAATATGTGAATGAAGAAATCAATCAAGAATAGAGATGAACGCATACAAAGTTCTTATTACTTCTCTTAATTAAATTAACTAGCTGAACGCACCATAGTTAACCCTATTAAACATGCAATGCTAGTCATAGAATGATACTCACTAACAAAACATATTTAACGCATAAAGATTAATGAAAGTTTGATTGATTTAAGCCAAGAACACAAGTTGGAACGCCATACAAGCATGCAAGACTCTTCATTGATTTACCTAAGGAATTATAGGTTTTTCACTTAGTAATTAAGACCTAGAATGCGAGCAATCTTGGGGGGGTGTATTCAATTAGGAGTCTATTGGATTGTTTTGGATTTTAAAAATCCATGGGTGTTCAATTAAGTTTTTAAAAAATTCCTTTAAAATCTTGTGGTATTCAACTAAGATTTTAAAAAGTCTTTCTAAATCTTGTGGTATTAAAAAATCCAACGATTTTAAATGATTTTATTAAATACTAGATTGTGAAGAATTCTAGAGTGCTGGGTATAAATACCAAACTCAATCAGAAATCCACCCTCAAGAGGTGAGATTTTGACGTCTTTCTTTTTCTCTCTCTTTCTGAAGATGAAAATATCTCAAATGATAGAAGATGAACCGACGACTAACTACATCCACTTTGTTTATAGCGTCTTCATTTTTTTTCATGTCTCCAATTGATTGACACTGGGCAAGTGGGAATCGGACCAAATTGACTATCATCAGTCAATTAATTCCTGATTTGGTGAGCGTCTGAGCGGAGAAGGAAAACCCTAAAACTCCAAATTGAGGTAAATAACCAATCGCAAATCTCAGCTTGAGTTTGTGTTGGTTCTTTTTTATTTTAGTTTGAAATGCTATTGAGAAATTTGGGTTTGGCTTTGCTACCATGATAGTTGAAGTATGTGCAAATTTTGGGTTTTTGTGTGATGAATTTTGAAAGTGGCTTTTGAGAAATTTGGGTGTCATTTGACTGCCAATGAAGGATAAAATGAGAGTTTGTGATTCCTTAAATACGTCAATGGCTATCTCTTGAGAAAGAGTATCTAAGAAATTTAATACTATGGTAGTGGTGAATGGTGATGTTTGTGTTTGGTTATCTAATTGTGCTGTTGAATAGGATACCTGTGGATCCACTTGAGGATTATAAAACTTTCTCAAATCATAACATATTTTGAACTTGAATTGCCTCTAATTTTTAGCTGTATTAGTATGTTGTTGTGGGAACATAGTTTTAACTATATTTAACTGCACTGTGTTTGTCTGGCATTTTTCCTGCTACTTCTCTTGTATGGGAAAGCAATAATAGCATTTTCCAACCTCAATATTGGAAGAATCAGAAATTTAAAACCATTTTCTTTTCCTATTTATGTCAGAAAGCTAATGCTAGGATCACTAAGGTGTGAGCTTCTATGGGGAATCCTGATCCAATATATGTTTCCTTTTCTCTTTGCTTTTTCCATTCATTTAAAACACCAAAGTGATAGGATACGTATATGAGAAGTGCATAAGAAGAACAAATTAGTGAAAAGGCACAAGAGAATAGAAAGCCCAATTCCAGGATCACTAGAACTACACTAGAATAACAAACTGTAACCTTTGGGAGAATTCACAAGAGAATAGAAAGATATACTAGTGCCCCTCATAATTTCTTGATATGATTTGGTAGATATCCTTATTGTGATAGCTTGCTTTCTAAGTAAGTTTATCATTGTAAATGTAGTTCTTGCCGGCTGCTAACCACATAATTTATCATGCAAATCTTCTCCAGGTAGTGGTTGGTCAAAGCCAAGATGACAAGTGAAGTTCTCTTCTCAAATTCAATAGCATGTGTCCAGTTCTTCTCTTGTTTTAATTTATTGTGTTTGAAAGTCTTGTACTCATTGAAGAGAGGCTTGTTTGTGAGCCCCAGAAAAAATTTGTCTAGTTAAGTTGAGATCATTGGAAATTAATTTACTATCTCACGATCTCAGTAATGATTAAATTGCTTGAGAATATTTTTGGAAATTTTCACAAGGTGAAATCCTTAATTTAAGGATTGGATAATAAAGTACACGTTATGACGAGTTCGTTAAAATTTTCGAGGATTTTTTCGGACATCCAAGCTATATGTTATGATTTTCGGAAATTTTGGACTGCATAAATTATTAAAAGAAAATAGAAAATAACGTGGAGCGATCTGGGCCATCCAATTCTCCACTGCTTAATCTCAGCCCTCGGGTTTACTTTGGATTTTGGCTACAAATAGCCTTAGATCAGATCAGCGATGGAGAAGTATCGAGAAGAACCCAGCGTTCTTGACCCGTTTCTGCAGCTCGACGACCCGACGCTGCGATCCAGCCGACGCTCCACCATCAGGCCACCTCTGGCTGGAGTACTGCCACCCATCTCTTCCTCTGGTCGTCGCAGTCACGTTTCCGGTCGCTGTTCGCTCAATCGTCGGCTGTGGAGGGAGAATCGACGGTGTGAACATTGAAGCTTTTCCGGCAGGTTCAGTGAATTCCGACCACCGTTTGGGCTGCATGTGGTATGAAACGTCACCTCCTCGTCATTCTCTACACGTTTATGTAATTAGTTTTCAAATTGGATTGAGTTTTGATGGTTTGCATTCTGGGTTCGTCTCGGGTCCGTCGCGGTCCCTCAATGCCGGCAACTTTCTCGGCTTTCCTTGGCTTGTTCCAGCCTCGAATGCAACTGTAGACAAGATATTTGGCAGCTGGCTAGGTAGATCATGTCGACAGCCTCAGTTCATCACCAACGCAGATTCGACAGTGAGCTCGGGAAGCTGAGTTTGGGTTAGTTCAAGGGATTTCCTATTTCGAAGGTATAATCTTGAACTAGATTCTTGTGTTGGTGATCAGAAATTATGCTACTGAGCTTGGTTTGATATGATGAAGTTGAAGGCTCTATTATCGAATTGGTTATGTTGTCTAGAATTTTGATTATTTGAGTTGATGTCTACTATGGGCTATGTCAATTGTAATGGTGAATGAGTTTGGAAAGGGTTGCTTACGGTGAATGTGTTTTGTTTGTAAGGTTTCCCATCGCAGTTAGTATTGAAATGATTATGCTGATTTGAATTGGAAGAGATTATATTTTCAGTTAAGGAGAAAAGTTAGGATTGGGTGCCCTTAGTAGTTTTGGGCACACCTTGTGTGAAATGGAAGTGAGTAAAGAAAGGAAAACAGCATATTGGGTGGCCTTAGTAAATTTCGAGTACACCTAATATGTTTGAAATTAAGTCGTTGCTTGATTTTCTTCGACATAGTCGTAATTCGTCGATATCGTAATTTCAAGTAAAATGTTCGGTAATTTGGGATAATTATCGAACCTATTACGGTTGGTCAAACTGGTTAACTCCTGGTCAAACCAGGAAAAGTTGTTGAGATTTAATATAATTGTTCAAAAGATAGTAACTATAGAAATGTCGGAACTCAGGACTCCAGTTACCCGAGGAACGGAAGGTTCGCGACTCTCGGAGTATGTAAGAGAAAGCATTGGAATCCTGGTAGGGGATTTGGGACTCTCCTCAGTTTGTAGTTTTCTTATCTATTGTTATTAAAATGATGCATGTTAAGTGGTACGGTTTGGTTACGTTAAAATGCAATGCATACTAACCAATCTGTGAGAAAATGTTTGATGGCTTGAGAGTGAAGGGTGGCTCTAACTTCCTTGGGTTCGATCCCTAAAACCTCCGGAGGGTTAGTTACGCCAGTCGTTCGAGTATTCCGATCGTAATGACGGGCCCGGTACGTGTGTGTAGCTAGGTAGTGGACGCTCTCGCTACGCTTACCTAGTGATAAAGTAAATTGAGGTGAGGTCGTGTAGTGGGTCTATGGGACCGGGCATCTGGTAAGATTCAGTGCGCGTATTCAATTTAGTATCATGCATCAATTTTCGAGTCAAAGAGCATTCTTATAAAGTTTGTCGTTCTTTTAAAATATTTGGTTTAAGCATGTTTTCATATTGGGATCCCAAATATCTATTTAGTGGTTTCAAACCTAGTCGTGGTAGAGTTCCTGTAAGAGCAGCGAGGACGAAAGCTCACCCCTACAACAGTGTGGATGCAGGTACTGTGCACTGGTGACGGGACAATAGCGGACGGAGCTGGGTGTGCGGAACATGTTCGGTAAATTTTGTCCTTTAGACCTTGTTTTAAATTCTATTTCTCGAACTTCGTATTCCGAGACTTGTTGATAGTTAGCCTTGTGTCTATTTTGGTTGAGTTCTCATTTCCTTGAAGTTCATACCTCGTGTGTGAGAATTCATTTCAAGTTCTAGACGAATGAAATAAATTTTAGCAACTCAAGGATTTTCACCTCAAAAATATTTGTAGCTTCCGCTATGTTTATACGAAAAGTTTTCAAACAAAATGCCTAGCGGTTCTCTACAATGTAAATCGAGCGTTCGGTTTATGTTTTAGAGGCTCGCGACACTATGACATGCTTAAGCTAGTGAGGTGCTGCTTGGGGCGTTACATTGTTACTTGCATCTTTCCTGAAGCTAAGCTTGAGTCTTAACCTGCTTTGTTTATCTTTGCTATAAACATCATATACATATATATATATATATATATATATATATATATATATATATATATATGTCACTTAAAATCTTTTTTTCCTCCTGAAACAGGATTATACTTATTTTCTCTTTATCTGTTGCGGAGAGCAATGAGTCAATCAGTTCATGTTTGTCTCGTTTTATGGGGAGAAACAATGGCCTTACAGGCATACAGCATAAGATAGTGAAGAGCAGGAGAATGCCTACATATCGTTAGGGCTGGGCATATGTCAAGCCGGTTTGGTTTGAGGCCTAAACCGTTTCCGACCTGAAGTAATCGGTTGGGCCCAAATCCAAACCGACCATCGAATTAAAAAGCATTGGGCCGAAATTTTGTGTCGACCCCCTTCAGTTTCGGTTCGGTTTATTTTTAAGGCCCAAAAATTCTCATTTTGGGACCTTTTCAAGGCCCATTTTCTGCTTTCGTGTTACATATTTCTGGTTTTAGATGTATTTTTAAGCCCAAACATTCATAATTCGCATTTTTCTTAATTCAGTAATTAAACAAGACATTCACTAATCTTCAAAAGTCCTCATCACCAACTAATCTTCACAACACATTCACTAAGCTTCAAAGGATTTTCACGAAAATTTGCATCTGCAAGTAACAGAATAACATAAGAAGTCCATTACATATCGAACTCCATGTTATAGATCTGTTCTCTTCACAATCAAACGAAGAAATGGGTTCAACAAAGAACTAATTTCCAAACCTTTGTATCTAAAAAAACATAAACGCATAGAAACCAACTCAATTTTCAAAACACTAAAGTAAAATTCTAGATCTATCAGAATGAAATAAACAACACTAGGTCAACTCCAGATCAAGATTTGACAAACCCAAATAGAAATTAGTTGCAGATTATTAGAATTGCGAATCGAAATTAAGTTAGAAATTAAACAAAGCTTCTCAATTCCCAAATCGCATTGAAAAAACAAAAACTTCCAGCTTCATCTCAACACCTCCAGATCTATGATTCCATATCCTGCAATACATAAATTCAAAAATCAAAAACCCATAACATGAATCATATATTATTAACCCACATCGAACACACATGCAAATATGCAATACCAGATATCAATAAAATCAAATCCTAAGTAGAAGTACCTTAGATCTGGTGTTGATGCGGCTGACGTAGGCGGTGATTATCAGGTGCGGTAGGGATAGATCCAGACGTGGTGGCTTCGTGGAGCACTACTACTTGCAAGGGTGAGAGACAGTAAGAGGGGGATAGTGCGACGCTGCTGAGAGAGAGAGAGAGAGAGAGAGAGAGGATCTGAATGAGTGAAATCAATCGTGTAGTATGTAGGGTTAGAGAGAAAAGTGAGGATTTGGCGTGATCAGGTGCACGTGAAACCGGTTTCTTGGCCAATGATTGACTGAAAACGCATAAGAAAAATTATTTTTATATATATTAAAAAATTCGGCCAGTTCGGTTTTAAACCGGTCGGTTTAACAACGAAAACCGGTATCGAACCGGATTTACTCGGTTTCGGTCCGGTTTTCCTCATTTCTGCTACTCTTTTCTTCGGTTCGGTTACCGAACTGGAAAAACCGGTCCGGTTCGGTCGGTTTTTAAGGTGTCTTCGGTTTTCTGCCCACTCCTAGGCATTGTGGACCTCTGACAAACAAAACCGGCGAAGCCCAGACCCGAACTTGGAGTGTGGAGCTTCGGAGCCTCCCGAACCTCTGAAGAACAAAACCAGCGTCATCTCTGTCCAGATAGACTCCGACGAAGAAGAAGAGGGGTAGAGGAGAAGTTGAAAGAGGACGACTGTGGCAGTTGCGTTGTATTAAAGGCCCCCGCAAAAGCAGAAATGAGAAGGTTTTTAAAAGCGTTGTTTGCTGAGTTGTAAATTGTAATATAAAAGCACGAGAAGGAAATACATACAAAAACAATAAAATAACGAACACACATTTTTTTTTTAAACACAATTCAGCATGCAGAGCAGCGAGGAGAATAAAGAAAGCATTTTGTCCTAGCTCCTAGGCATACATTAAGAATACCAAAATTAATAGACAGAGATTTCAAATATGAGCAACAGCTTATTCGGAACTCAAAACAAAAGGCACGTCTAAGAACGAAGAAAGTAAATGAAATAAAAAGCACTAATGAGGAGAAGTGATGCAACTTGAGAAGCACGTCTAAGAAGGAAGGCTGTAAGATTCAGCAGTAGGGAAGACAAGCGGCCCCGATTGAGAACGGAAGTCAGGCTTGAGGGTGCAATGAGTAGCACTAGTAAAGACAAGAGGGGGAACTTGATTGCCGAGAATACAAATACAAGTGCCCATGCCAAGAGGTAACAACCAAAAGAGGCTTGAGTGGCCGGCGTTTACCAGAGCATGTTTCTAGTACTTGTACTTGGTCACCAAAAGTTTGGTCTGCTCTGTGTTGGTCCAATAAGGCTTACTTGGCCTCCAGCACACCCTCACACCATTTCTCAAGGGCACCATGTTTACGAGGCAAACCCCTAATCTCATGCCGCTTAACATGCACATGCACCACATATGACTTTCGTCGCCTCAGCGGCTCAGCCTCTCGTAGAAGAGTTGTAACAGTGTTTGAGGTGAATCTGATCGAGCTTCAGGGAAGGCGATTGTAACATCATACATGGCTGGAACAAAAGACCTCATGTGTTTCACTGCAGAGACAAAGGCCTCACGTCTCATTTCACCTCCCCCTGTTTCTTCTGAACGTACGTAGAGTCATCCATATAGGCCGAGGGAAGTTCTTGAGTCCACGGAGACTTGATGCAGAGGCTTTGCCTTGGTTCGGACCCCAATAGTTACTCCCCATAAAGATATTTTCAGAGAACCACATATCGCCCAATGACAGGAAGGAACTTGCTGAATTTATCGTCAACACTAAATAATAAGCTGCAGAGGCAACCAGAGCGCTGAGCTAGGACCGGAATGAAATTGATATCAGTTCCGTAATTAGATATGACAATGGCATTTTCTTTACCCATCACGCCGGTCATTGTCTGTGTGTACTTGAATCTCAAGGCCTGCCCCCCACTCCACGAGCCACAACACCTCCAGCCATAACAATTCTGCCACTACTCCGTTTATCCTTCTGTATATATTCTTAGATAAAGGCCGAATCAGGACGAAGAAAATGGCTTGAATGAGATTCACCACAAGGCCTGAGATGACAAAAAAAGAGCATAAATGAAAGATGCACTGTGTCCTCTATGAATCTATGATATGAGCCATGATTAGTTTTTTTTTTCCTCGTATTCAATCAAACTGCTCCACCGTTAGAAGAAAACTGAGGAAGGATTCGTTTTGTACGGGTCGGTCTAGTGTGAATATGAATTGAAGGCTATAGCTAGGAAAGGGTCCTTATATAGCAACTACCCTATTCCTACTTCAAATATTCCCAGTCATAAAAGGACTTGGATGCTACTGCGCATTTCTTTTTACAATCGATTAGGAATCTGGTTATTGTCTTAGTAGTCCTAAAAAGATTTGGATAGTTCAATACTCATTCAGGTCATCCTGGCATATATGATGGATATGCCTCCCAACTTGAGCTTATCCTCTCATGGCCGAGCTTAGCTTCAGACCAACATGGGGAATCTGTAACCAGGTGCTTCGCCATTTGGGATTGTACCCATCTTTTTGAATATAATCAAATATTGGTGTTTAATATTGAAGCATTGGTTTGCATTTCTAAGCTCGGATTCATCTCTTTCAAAAATAAATAAGGTTTCCATCTATCTATATACTTGGTTGTTTCAAGCAGATTATTCGAAGCATAGCATATGCAGAAAGTTTGGATTCCATTATCGAAGAATAGCACATGCAGAATCCCTTGGTGTCACTAATGCACTAGCCCACACCCAAAGTTAGAGATATCTCACTCTTCCCCTTCCAACACGCAAAGTCAGCAATTCCCTCACCACTTGAAGGGAAGTGTAATGGGGTCACATAACAATGTATTCTCAAATCTTTGTGAAATGCTCGTGCAATTAAGAGGTCCACCTGCAAAGTTCTGCTTCAACTTCAACCAAAATAATCAGTTAAAAGCTGCTAGAGTGCATACGTACTTTTGTAACATGCACTGGATTGAAAGATAATGTATAATTTCTTTCACTAAACAAGGCCTCGTAGCCAAAATGGTATCATTATTGAATAGATTACAGAACTATCGTAGGACTTGCATGCTAATGATACGTTTTCACAAAACAGGAAATCCAGACCAGGTGTTTAATTTAACAGGAGAAAATCTGACCTGGATCTTACCACTTAGTTCTGCACAGTGAGATGATTCTTAAGACCCAGTTTCAAGTGGATAACACAAATAAGTTTCATAAGATGGCATATAAAGAGAGAAGGAAGCTGCTAAACCCACTTCTATTTCACAAGAGGAAGTTATTCCGGTAAAAGACAAGGTCAGTTGAGCCTCTGAGATGACAACAATTCAGGTCTTGGAACAAACTCCAAGCTGAATATAGAATTATAACGTACGCAAGAGCTCCTATCTTGAAATCAATAAAATGCACCTGAATCCAGCCCTGTTTTAGAAACTCATAGTTTGTATATTATCCCCATGATAGATGCCAACTGCTTGCCTTTGCCCTTGAAATTGCATATTTACTACACGTCTTCAGTGGCGTTTCCTCTACAAAAATATGTTTTTGAAGCACCACAAAACCTCAGTCTAACTTGTAATCTATAATGTTACCCTGAGAGAAAAGTCTAGGCTTACTTCTGGCTTGAAAACTCAGCATCAAACTCCCTCTGAAGCTGTTCCCCAGGTTTCGTTTTGGCTGCCAACACAACATCGTCAAGAAATCCCTTCTGAGAAACTTCTTCGGGCACAAGAGCCCTATATAATTCAAACTGTTCTGCAGCTTCCTTCTTTTTCTTCAGTAGACTGTAGATAATTCCCTGTAAGATATTCCCAACGTTTAATATTCATTATGCTTCTCTGTTTTTACTTTCTGACCATAATTAGTGGTACTATATATTGACACCTTTTGGTTTACAAATTTGAACGAAGACAATCGCATCATTCCAGTTTCAAATTGTTACCCAGCACATCCATTAATACAAAAAGGAAAGTATAAATCTGTGTATGTGAAGATTCAAGTGGCAATACGTGGCATGTTTGGAAAGAACCATTTACCAGTAAGCAAGAAAATTCAGCTTTGACTATGCCAACAGATTAATTCGTCAAATGGTAAACAAAGCATGACTTGCGTCTGCATATATCTTCTGCCTTTTACTATTAGCTTATATTTTTGATACCCAGAAACCCCAAACCTACTTTGAATCAGTCTGTCTTTGATAACGAGGGTCAGAAGTGGGGCCTCCTGCCAACCCCTACAATCTTTAGAAGGCAAGAAACAAAAGTTAATTTCTTTTGCGTTTCTTGTCTATTAAAGAATGCTAGAATGAAGGGTAGACGTTTGCCTTTTTATTTTAACAATTTATTCACATTTACAGAAATAAATTTGGGAAGTAAGGAACACTGTTCCGAACCCGTATCTGTAAATCTTTTACCACTGTTCTTAAGACCTTCAGTTGTCAGAATGTTACCGATAATTTAAGGAAAGCCAAACACAAACTACCAGCAGAAAGTGATGATTGTGAGAAGACTAACCTGGCAAAGATAAGGTCGAAAATCTCGGGGATCATCATTGACAAGATCCTGAAATTTATTCAAGCCTTCTTCCAATTGTCCCTATAAGGCATAAATTGCAAAGTCAGCAAAACTGAAAACACATTAGTTATTCTCATTTTCAATAACCATATTGGAAGAAGATTAACAATTATTTTTTAACTACAAGGAATTCTATTCTGACAAATGGTTTCAAATAAAAATCTAACGCGAGTTGCGACCGATGAGTTACCTTTACAACGTGCATCTGTGCGATCAGAATTCTTATATTTCTCTCCTCAATCACTCTTTTTTCCCGACGTGCAATTTCTAAAGCCTTGTCAAGCATCACAAAAACAGCTGGACCTTCACGCTTTTTGTGCATAACCAGTGCTAGACCCTGATAAGAGGACATATGTAGGTATCAAGTATGTCTCAACCAAAGACACGTTACTTTCAACACATGAGGTATCAATACATGTAAAATCTTGCATAACGTTTTATCATTATACTGCTAAGAAATGACTGAATTGGGATTCAGTATATTGGCTAATGTACTGCCTACAAACTGTCATCATATCATGAACAAATACCTATGTAATGCACTCAAGATTGGACCCATCCAGCTAGGTAATCTGACTAGGGGTCTTTAACTACTGAAACTTAGCATTTTGAATACTTGGTTGATTTAGATAATTGATTACTGACCTACATATACCTATTCAAATAGCACTTCTGCGACTGAAAGTGAGGAACTTAGGAGCTTTATGAATATGCCACCCAAAGAAACACTGCTCATGCATGGCATATTCAATTCTCAAAAAGTACACAGTTTCAGCTTGTATTGAAACTATGATGAGAAAAAATGAGGATTAAGCACTCAACAAGGAAGAAATGGCCACACAAACGCAGGCATACACATCATTTCTAGCTAGAACTTAGTTTACTGCCAAGGTCTAATATAATCAGTTTACTTGCAATTTTTACCAACCAACGGCACAGACTTTGTACCAAGTATAATGCAGAGAAACCAAATTTTAGAATCCTACACTCATCCATTTCAATGTCTATTCATCCACAAACAATGCCAATGCTTCAAGTTGTACAGACTATATCAATCTCTATATATCTACTATCTAATCTCATAAGTATCAGACAACCAAACACAAGCATTTAAATAACATCTAGGCATTAAAGTTTCCAACAATAACGAATCTACAAAAGCGAAAACACCAGAAACATACATGCAAAGCTCTGAGCAAAAGAGGCCTCTTCTCCAATATTTCCTTAAACAACTTCTTAGCAGTACCCAATTCCCCCATGATCTCATAACAAAGAGCCAGCAACAGCCTCCATTCGACTTCATCCGGTTCGACATCAATCAACTTCTCCACATACTTGACAGCCTCCTTTGTCTTCCCTCTCCTCATTTTCCCGTACACAACCACCTTCAAAGCCTCAACATTTCTTGGGTCCTCCTCCAAAATCCTCTCATTCATTTCTTCTTCCTCACTTTTCCCCTTCTGGGTCTCTCTCTTCTCCTCCAAACTTTCACTGGAACTGCTTGTTTGAGCTGGTAGTGCCACAGCTGCTCTGATATTGAAACACCCAACAAAGAAAACTGTCCCTATAACCAAACCCACTACTTTTTCCACCAAAAAAGTTGATAACTTTTTCTGGGGTTGGAGAGCAGAGTACACATTTGAGAGTTTACAGGAGTGGCTGGGAGTGTTTGAGTGAGAAGAGATGATTTTGAATAGGGGAAAAGGTGGCTTTTGAATATGGTGAGGATTGAGGAATTGGGGTTTGAGTGGATTGTAGCAGAGATTATGGGTAACAATTTTGGTGTTGGGTAACACTGTTTTGGGTTGCAGAGAGAAACCACTCAAGGAACCCATTTGTGTTCTCTTCTTCTCCAAGCTCAAGATTCTCCCTCTGGATCACTTCTTTTTACCTCTATCCGTCTTAAAGTGAATTTCTTCTCGTTATCGGTCTTTGGTTAAATTTTGCTTTGGGGTTTAGGGTTTTACTTTCTGACCAAAAAGACTGTAACTTCGTAATTTTCATTTTGGTTTAAAAAAAATAAAAAAAAACCACTATAGCTAAACCCTGCAGTATATAACTCTAAAGCCCCAGCCCAACGGAACTTGAAGTCCAAAAACCGCCCATTTTCGCATAAACCCTACACCACCATAGCCAAAACCCACAAGGAACCCAGAGCAGAGCAGCGAAGCCAAGACCCTTATAACCAAAAAGAACCCACCTTTAATCTCTTGCATTCCTTCTCTCTAACCAAAGATGAGGAAGAAGGTCGACGAGCGCATCAGAACCCTGATAAGCAATGGCGTCAGAAACAAGCACCGCTCCATGTTCGTCATCGTCGGCGACAAGTCACGTGACCAGGTACTCTTCTACTCTCTTCAATTCAATCACCGTCGTTCTGGGTTTGCTCTGTTCACTCAGAAAGGTCAGGACTTGATTGGGTTTTGTGTGGTTGCAGATTGTGAATCTTCACTATATGCTCAGCAATGAATTGAAGAAATCAAAGCCTACTGTGTTGTGGTGCTACAAGGACAAGCTTGAGCTCAGCAGGTTTGATTTTTTCACTTCCTCTTTTTACCTTTTTTTTTTTTTAACTTTTCATCCTTGGTAACAATTTGTTGATTGGTTTGAGTAATTGCAAATGCAGTCACAAGAAAAAACGTGCTAAGCAGGTGAAAAAGCTAATGCAGAGGGGTCTGCTTGATCCCGAGAAGGTTGATCCCTTCTCACTTTTTATCGAAAGTAGCGGAGTGACCTATTGCTTGTACAAGGATTCTGAGAGAATTCTTGGTAATACATTTGGGATGTGTATACTTCAGGTACAAATTATGTGACGTTCCAAGTGTTTTTTCTTTTCTTTTCGCTAATTGAAGTTTGTTGATTGGTGTTATAAGTTTTCTTTTTCCTAGTTCTTGACTGAGTTTGTTCTTTGCAATGCATTAAGGATTTTGAGGCCGTGACACCAAATCTACTAGCAAGAACAATAGAGACTGTGGAGGGTGGCGGACTAATTATATTGTTGCTTCGTTCTCTAACCTCACTCACCAACTTATACACCATGGTTATGGTATGAATCTATTCTGTTGCTCTCAGACACACCATGGCTATGCATAGTGACATACTGTTTAGCCTTTTTATTTTCATTTAAGCTATACCCCACATTATATTTAACCGTTGTATAACTTGGTGGACATACATGTTAGCAGCACTGCCATGCTATAGATTCAATATTTATGTCATAGCTGCTCTTCACAATTCTCAAGTGAAAAATATCTCTGTTAGTACTCATATGCAAGGCTTTTTGATTTCAGGATGTCCATGACAGGTTTCGAACCGAATCACATTCCCAGGCTACTGGCCGTTTCAATGAGCGTTTCTTATTATCACTTGCATCATGCAAAGCATGTGTGGTTATGGATGATGAACTGAATATTTTACCAATTTCATCTCACATAAGGTCAATTACTCCAGTTCCAGTTAAAGAGGTAACTTTTTGGTCGAACGTGTTTTGTGATATGTAAAATTGCAAGCTAAAAAGGGTTAATTTGTCTGTTATGTGTATGCTCAATGGTGGTTTTGTTTATTAGGTAGCTTGTAAGAGTTATTGATATTTTTGTTCAACGAAAGCTTTAATAACTGATTTGTTATTCTTCCTAATCTGGATCAAAAGGACTCTGAGGGAATATCCGAGTCAGAAAGGGAATTGAAGGATCTAAAAGAACAACTAAGTGACGCCTTTCCCGTCGGCCCTTTAATAAAGAAATGTTGTACGCTCGACCAGGTAGACATCTTTTGTCTAATTGCTATTAGTTATTATTCAGTCATGTGGTAGTTTGAGTTTGAAAAGGCTTATAATTCTTTGAACAGGGAAATGCTGTTGCTACATTTCTCGATGCAATATTGGATAAGGCACTCCGAAGTACTGTTGCCTTGCTCGCTGCTCGTGGCCGTGGGAAGTCAGCTGCACTTGGTTTGGCTATTGCTGGAGCTATTGCTGCAGGGTAATTGCTTTTAGAGTGTATTGAAATTGTTTATCTATGTTAAACACAGAGACATGTAACAAATTTCATGGTGGAACCTGATTGTTGTTGGATATTTATATATTAACAGGTATTCAAATATCTTTGTAACTGCACCGAGCCCTGAGAACTTGAAGACCTTGTTCGAATTTGTTTGCAAGGGTTTGGATGCATTGGATTATAAGGTACAGTGTCTCTCTTCTCCCATGGATGGTTCTCATATTCTCTAGCAGTCTTGCACAATCTACTACTTATAGAAAATCCACTTCCTCTACCAAAGATTGATTCTGTTCTTTATTTTCATGCAAACAATCCAAAGATAGGCTAATGATTGTCAAAGACAGGGGCAAGGATGGAATCACAAAAAAGTTTCTTGGAGGGCCAAATACACATACTTTTCTTTAAGAGGGCCAATATTTTAAAAAGTAAAGACTTACAAAGGACTGCATATTTAATGTATTACCACCATGCCAGAGACCATGTGCGTTCTTGGTACATGTACAGGGCTCACCCCACACCCCCCCAACAGGGCAACAGGGAGTAATCCACAAGCATCAGACTTTAGCAATGGCATTGATAGTCGTAAACCACTGGAAACTCTTGCATTCACTTTCATTCTCTTCAACCTTTACATGTACATATAGAAGCGGGTTTGTTTTAAAATTTGCCCTATCGACGATCAGCATACAAGAAACTTTTACTTGTATGGCTCAAACACATATAAGATAACTTGAAAGTTATTTAATTGGTACAGTAAGTATAACATTGTAATCTACTTCATGCTTGTATGGTTGTACTTAACGACGTTGTAACTTTTTTTTTTATTCTTGACCAAAGGAAAAGAAAACAAAGATTGTATCTTTTGATAAGATCATACCTGTTTCTTACTTCTGGTTTTTCCGGAACACTAGTTATTATTGAGCTTACTATTGTAAACTATTTCAGGAACATTTAGATTATGATGTGGAGAAAAGTTCCAACCCTGCGTTGAAGAAAGCAACTCTAAAGATCAATATATTCAAGCAGCACAGACAAACAATTCAGGTAAAGAATATCTCTTCTGTAATATACTGCACGAGCATATCTTGAGTGTCTTAAGAGTAATTTGCAAACTGGGTAGCTAACTTACAAGTAAGCAAACAAGTACTTTTTATTGAAAAACTTGCACAAGCAGGAGTTTATATTCAGTGAATACACTATATGGATGAACTTCTAAATTAAGCCCATATCGAATGAATAATGATATTTCAGGATGTGGAAGCGTCAGTTAGGTTAGTGAGAAGTGTATAGTTAACATAGTACCAATCAAAGTAAAAGTGGACTCAGAAACCTTGAGATCTGGAATTGGATTTGTTCAGGCAGTTGATACTTGAGATGTATTGGTCATGTCCCTTGGAAACACAGAATCTGAGGCTGGAAGAGAACAGTTCTTATAACGGGGATAAGCCTGATCACTAAAGATATGAATGTGTACACACTCTTGCCTCATGTGTACACCTTTGTATATGATTAGCGCACTTCCTTTGTTTGGGTAGTATATGAAATTTCAATGGTTGCCATGGGACAGTATACAAATATACACAGTTGTATGTGGTTATAGTATTGTGCGTGCAATGTGAATGAGAAAGAAGCTTGCTACTTACTGCATGTTCCTGAATGGGCAAACTGTTGGGGCACCTAGAGTAATTTTTTATACATCTAGCACTTTTGGGATGGAGGCACTCCACTTGCCTGGGTTCGATTAGTCAGGTGTTCTAGAGCTTTATACCTTCTGTGGGTATTTTTCTGCATTTTCTTATGACGCTAGTTGTTTTGCCACATCTCCTTGCAGTACATACAGCCCCATGAGCATGAAAAACTTTCCCAAGTTGAATTATTGGTTGTTGATGAGGCTGCTGCTATTCCACTGCCAGTGGTGAAGTCTTTGCTTGGCCCTTATCTGGTCTTCCTTTCATCTACAGTTAATGGGTAAGAGTTGTCCATTATATTCTTTAGTTTTTGAGAAAGAACTTTCACTTTCCATTTACTGTTCCCAGTATTCCACTGCTCAGGCAGTCATGCATGATTTTGCGTTTTAATAAATGAGATCATCGTGAATGCAATTTAAATACTAAAGCACATTTCTTTAACTTTGCAAGCTATGAAGGTACTGGTCGGTCTTTGTCTCTAAAGCTTCTACAGCAATTGGAAGAGCAAAGCCTGATGTCTGCTAATGGCCCTATATCTGGTATGCTTATCCTTCCCTGAGCTTGCAGTTATTGTTTTTGTTTGGTTTATCTATAAAATGAGGTTGAACCAAGATCCCCAGATTGACATTAGCTCAATTGTTATACCCCAATTTCTAATTTGAACAAAATTATCCCCTTGAACTATGAGGGTTTGAGAAATTATAACTTGTATCAAGTGGAGAAGACATTAGAATTTGCAAGATGGTACAGGCCAACGTTTTCCCCTTTCTTGCTGTTGGACTTTGGTGGTGTGCAAGCTGTTGTAAACTCTCCAAGAGTAACAGAAGGAAATGGCCGCATTCATTGTTTGTCTAGAATTCTTGCTCCCTTTTTTTGGTTCTGGAGAAGTAATTGCTCCCCTTAGAACTTTATTATCAATACTTTAGGAAACAAGGAAAATGCAGATTGGAATATTTAGTATGAATCAGTCAAACGAAGGGAAATAACAAAACCTTCCGAGTTTAGAAGTGATCCTCCAACTGTATTTATGAAAATAATGGAAAAAGTAGCAGAGGAATAGAAAAAAAAAAAAAAAAGAGCAAAAGAGCACTGGAAGCCAGTGGTTATTTCTCAAATTTTGCTGGACTGGAAGGCAGCTGCAGTCTAAGCATATGGTCTTTAAGGTGTTTGTTTGCAGCTATTTAATTTTATTTGGTGTAGAATTCTTGTTTTTATTTATTGTGGTCTGCTTGTCCTCTTTTATTGGATCATACTTTGTTGTCAATAAGATTGTCTTTTAAAAAAAAAAAAAATTTCTAAAAAGAAAAAGGCCGAAGACATCCAGAGAGTAGATATTAGAGTACTTTTGGGTTTTAAGCTGAGAGGGGTATTGATTTGGTTCAAGGGCAAGAGAAACCATACATCGTTTATTTATTTAGTAACCATTTCTTAATATGTAATAATATTAATGTGCCGGATTTTCTTTATCTACACTTCAGTAGTCAAAGAAAATTTTATATAGATCCAAGTGTTCTTACATAGGCATCAACTTGCAAGAGAATAAGCTTGAGACTAGAGGCTTCCCCTGGGAGGCAATGAGCTTTGATGTTTGGATGTGGGTAGTGGTGAAGGTATTTCCTTGGATTGTTGGAAAAACTTTATCTCTCATCGCCAGTCCCAAAAGTGTTCCTTTGGATTGTAATACATGGGAAAGCTAATGTGTGGTTTTATTTAATGTACCCCAACTTGTGCATTTCTTCTTGAAATATTGGCATCTGAAACACATGTACATTGGTACTTAGTAGTCTAGTGATCTTAAGCTGCCCCTGAAGTTAGTATCAATGTTAACTTTAAGTTCTCCTACTCAGATCACTCAATTTTTCAGTCAGCTTTAGGCTTCCGATTAGTAATAGCCTTGTTTCTGAAAAAGTGGAATTATTAACCATTTCTTGCAACCAATGTACTTGTTCTATACTTCTATATATGTATTATGTGCATAATTTGCTGAATTCATAAATACCTTTGCTGTAGGTCGACTTTTCAAAAAGATAGAATTGAAAGAATCAATCAGATATGCTTCTGGTGACCCCGTTGAATCCTGGCTTGGCGGCTTACTTTGTTTGGATATTACCAATTCCATTCCTAAGCTTAACGGGTAACAAACTATACTGAGAACTGAGGAACTGAGGAAGATGAAACCATATTAATTATCTTCATATTAACGACCTCTCTCTCTCTCTCTCTCTCTCTCTCTCTCTCTCTCAACCAGGTTACCTGCACCTAATGAGTGTGATCTCTACTATGTGAACCGTGATACACTTTTTTCATATCACAAAGATAGCGAGTTGTTTTTACAGGTAAGTACATATTCAACTTGTATGTTTATAACTGATTTCCAGATTCATATTAATCTGTTTGGGGCTTATATATTTCCTATATGCAGAGAATGATGGCGCTATATGTTGCCTCTCACTACAAGAATTCTCCAAATGATTTGCAACTAATGGCTGATGCTCCAGCGCATCACTTGTTCGTATTGCTTGGTATGTTTGTTTGTATTGAACTATATATGCTTGCTTTGTTGCTATCGGCTTGACTTGATTATACATGCTGCATACGCAGGTCCTGTTGACGAGTCAAAAAATCAACTTCCTGATATTTTGTGTGTCATTCAGGTTTGCACGTCTTTTTTGATGAATGAGGTTTTTCTTCTTCTTTTTTTTGGTTGCGGATGAACTAGTATTAATGTTCCTATCTTCTGTGCAATACTGCTGCAATGGCATTTTGTTTATTTGATCCCTAATTTTTAGAACGCTCTCTGTAAGTTGTTAAACTACTCAGATTTGGATACTGAATTAAATCCTAGACCTCTCTCTCTCTCTATCTCTCATGCATGTCATCCCTCCTCTAAAAGGATTTTAAGTTTCATTTGTTCTATGTCTTCTGGATGCTCAACACTTGTGTTCCATCCTTTCTTCTCAGGTGAGCCTGGAGGGACAAATTTCTCGTAAATCTGCAATCAAAAGTTTAAGTGATGGTCATCAGCCTTTTGGTGATCAGATACCATGGAAGTTCTGTGAGCAATTTCAGGACACAGTTTTCCCCACACTTTCAGGTGCTCGAATTGTTCGAATTGCTACCCATCCAAGTGCCATGAAGGTAATTTTCTCAATTTTCTCTTTGTGGTTGCCTACTTGAGTTTGTCTCCCCAGTTTTTTGTTGAAATTGTAGTCCTTTTTCTTATTTTTATACTTATTATTTATGCTTTATCTATTGCAGATTGGTTATGGTTCACAAGCAGTAGAACTATTGACAAGGTAAGTTCCTGCCCTAGTTTATCAATTTTTGTAGATCACACAGATCTGGATGTGTATTTTGCTGCCAAGGTTCTTGAGAGAATAGAAGTGACTGATTGTTTTATCCCCATATTCATCACATCGAAACAGAGGGTTAAAGCTTCTGGGATGTAGAATGGTTCTAGTACTCTATTGCATGCTAAATTCCTTCGATCAAGTAATTTGATATTGATAGAATAAGTAGAGGGAACTAGTCAAGTTGTAAAATCCTATTGTTCGGTGATACATGCAACTGCGATGTGTTAGGATTATGAAAATATCATCCAAAACTTTTAGCTTGTAGGAGAGTGGGCATAATGTTATTGCTCGAACAGGTTGCAGGAGGCTAAAAGTGGCAGGGAATTGAAGGACAATGATAGAATATTTCTAAGAATAACCTTGGCATTGGGTGCTAGAGTTAATTGTGGTAGTGGAATAGAGTTATTTGGGATATCCAATTTCATGGGGATCCTGCATTCAGTGGAACAAATGTTATTTGGTTCTGTACTGTGATTCTGCAAATATACGTCCTATGCATTAATTATTAATTTTGCCTCAGGTACTATGAAGGACAATTTGCTCCTATTTCGGAAATAGATGTCGAAGAAGTTGAGGCGCCAGCTGTCAGTGTGGTGGAAGCTGCCAAGAAGGTAAGTAGTTTAAATCACTAAGCTTACTTTTCTTTGGTTCTTTTATTCTCTTGTAAATTCGTAGGCTGTAATGTTGTAGAGACTGGTCCGTGCACTTATTAGTATTATGTACCTATATTTCAATAGATTGCTCAATACATTACTGAATGCAATGGTTGTTTTATTAAAGTATGTGAGTTTATCAAACTTGGCTTTGGGGATTGTACTTTGTTTTGAGAGGTCTGAAAAGATTTAGTGAATCATCCATGTAAAACATCCTAATAAGCACTCTATTAATATGAGCGCATAATATGTATTGGCTTCTCTATTTGATATTAAGTATAAAACATAAATGAGCGACCTGTTGTTACAATTGATATTAATGATGAATTCGGACTACTCATTTTACTTGTAGGTTTCATTGCTTGAGGAAAATATAAAACCCAGAACAGATCTTCCCCATTTGCTGGTGCATCTTCGTGAAAGACGACCGGAGAAGCTCCATTATATTGGTGTCTCCTTCGGCCTTACCTTGGACCTTTTCCGTTTTTGGAGTAAACATAAATTTGCTCCATTCTATATTGGGCATATTCCAGTTAAGATGGATTCCTCCTTCCAAATGGATATTTTTTTGTATTATAGTTTCTTGTATTGTAGTAGTCTGACATTGTTCTTTTCAATTGATAGAGTGCTGTGACGGGTGAGCATACATGTATGGTCCTGAAATCGTTGAACAGTGATGACCTTGAAGTTAGTGATTTTCATGCATTTTACCTAGGTGGGCATATATTTTAACAACATATTGCTCTACTTGTATCTCTATTCATATTCTGTAACTGTCAGTTAATAACTCAATAAATGGTTAATTTCCCAGATTTCAGGCGAAGGTTTCTCAGATTATTAGGTGTTAGTTTCCAGAAGATGGATTATAGGCTCGCCATGAGGTAGAACATATATTTTTCCTTCTCCGATACATCTTCATTGTTCAAGTGCTTATACCTCATAATGTTTCAGCATCTTAGATCCCAAGATCAATTTCAAGGAGCTAGAGTCCACATCAAAAATCTCAAATGGATTCTTAAAGTCGACTAAAGATTTCTTCTCGCCTTATGATATGAAGCGACTGGAAGCTTATACAAACCATCTTGCTGACTTTCATATGGTAAGATCTTTGAGTAATGGTTTGTGGCCATTATCTTAGAGACATTTTAGTTTCCTGTTGGGGGGAGTGGGGGACCTATATATGTCATCTGGTTCATACTAGAGAAGACTATGATTTGCATTAAAAAGAAAATTTTGTGTTGTGTTACAAGAGAATCATCCTGTCCATGTCACTGGTTGATGTTTTATGTTTACATTGCTGATCTGAATGTGGTAGAAATGGTGAGTTACTTCACTAATTTGATTTATGAGGTTTAAGTTTTATATACTGGGTGACTTTTGATAGGGATAACTTTTATGCTGTTCATTTTCTTTTTGGCCATTCGTTTGAAATTTCGTAGACATAAATACGACTCCCCTAACCTTGCTTTACTGTCTTTTGTAAAAGTGCATTCCTTGTTCAATGTAACCAACATTAGCCTGTTTTGTTTAAAAAAGAATAGACTTTCATTGAACAGTCAGAAATTACAACCAGCGGACAAGGAGTCCAGTCATAGTGGAACTACATCTTACAACAAAAAACAGCCAGTCTTAAAAACCAATAACTATCTAACAGATGCCTTCCAATCCCATTATGAAACCATTTTGGTCCTACTTTTCTCTTTAAAGTTGCAGTATTGACCATGGTCTCTTTGCAAAATATAACTGGAGAGTACACAATCATTTGATATTTTTCAGAGGTTCTCTTTGAATGTAAATAACTTTTGTACATGCACGTCTCTAACTAATGTCGTCTTTACAGATTTTGGATCTTGTTCGAACCATTTCAGATCTCTATTTTCAAGAAAAACTTCCGGTAACATTGTCATATGCTCAAGCTTCTATTTTGCTGTGCATTGGCCTGCAAAGTCGAGATATCTCCTATATCGAGGTTTGTTTCTCTACCATTCTTTGCGGGGTTCTTGCGTACATGTGAGCATGCAGGCAAACTCAGATGCTCATGAAAACATAGTTATTTAAATTTGTGCATAAGCTTGTCTTTCCTCCAACCTCCCACCCAATCCAGGAATAAAATAAAATAAAAAAATTAGCCAATAATTAATCTTCATACTTCATAAATTATCTTCACATAATATAATGTGCATTGCTCATGCTGTAGTACATTTTGTTGATTATGTTCCTAAGTACTCACATTCGTCTCTTGCAGGGGGTCATGAAATTAGAAAGGCAGCAGATATTGTCACTGTTTATAAAAGTTATCAAGAAGATCTACAAATATTTGTACTCTATTGCGTCTGACGAGATTCAGTCAACCTTGCCTCAACCAAAAGAAGTAAGCTGAGCAAACTAGTAACCTTGTCACAGTTAGTGTTTCATGATTTTTGGTGTCTAATAATGATTTCACTAAGGGTTATGAAACCTTAGTTCTGAAGAATGAGATGCAGGAAGGAACTAATGAAATAAGAGGAGAAAGTATCTGCTTTAAGTTCTCATAAGCATAAAGAGCTGAGCAGTTTCAGATGCTTAACTGAGTGACTATAGTGTCATGCTTAGATTAGGTTATTTGCTATCTACTTATGATTAGATTATTGATTAGCAACTTTGATTGTCATCCATTGTCTAGCCACTTGCTGGAGAAAGCAAGCCAAATTACCATCAGTTAATAAAACCCTTCAATATGTTTTTTATAAAATTAGTGGGAGATAGTGCTATAAAAATGGTCTAGGGTAATTATCCAGAGAAAAATGGTGAAAGTATGTGGTCTATATCCTTGAGTGATCCGTGCTAGTGGACATATGTATCATTTTTTAATTTTCTATTTCTAATCTTCTAATTCTTGCCTGAGTTCAGACTCTAATGGAACCTCACAAAATCTCTGTCGATGAGGATCTTGAAAATGCTGCGAGAGAAGTTGAGGTATGCATTAGTCCTTTAACCTCCTGTTCACCGTGACTTTCCATTCTGTCTCCCTTGTTCGGATTCCTAAGAGAGTGAGAACTGAACTGATGTGATTATCCACATGCAGGATCAAATGAGATCCAAATCGTTAAATCAACAAGATGCAATTGAGGACGAAGATTCGTTAAATCCCGAGTTATTTCAACAATATGCAATTAAGGACGAAGATGCAGAGTTTGCAAATGCTCTGCAGAATGGTAGACAGATACCAAGGGATGGTGTTATTAGTGTGAAATCAAGTAGAAAAGAAAAAGAGGAGCATGGAAAACATAGAGAGAGTGACAAGGGTGGAAACAGACGTGGTAGAGATGAGCATGGCTCCACCTCTAAGTCCAACAAGAAGAGGAAATCTTCACGCTAGTGACATGTTTTGAGGATTGATTCACATTGCAACTCTTTAACATTTAGGTACTATATCCGTTTGATCTGATAGCCTTTAAATTACCTACTGTCACAACAGCGTGCAGGGTATAATTTTGACAGGAACAGACATGTACCAGTGCATTGTGTCAATAGTTACCTCCCAACTTCTTGGTCATCTCAAATATCAATTGATTAATTTGATACCTGTATTTATTTGATATATTCCAAGGAACGAAGTTTGATTGTCAGCATCTTATGAGGTTCTTTGAAGAAATTTATGAGTCAGAAATAGGTACTTGCATGTTTTGTGGGAAGAATGTTGAAATGAAGCAAAATTACTTGCCACATACCTCATAATACTTTTAGTGAAAGAACCCCACCCAGGCAAATATCTGCAAAGGAAATACAAAAGACTGGTGCCGAGTGCTGACACGCCACTGGTTCCGTCTTTTTATTATTATTATTATTATTATTATTATTATTATTATTATTATTATTATTTACGGCAATATGAAGAATTGAAGATGAAGAACAGAGAAAATCCTATCGAAGTTGCCCCGCAAAGAATTTAATCAAATGAAGCTTCGTCTGCAAGTCATGGGAGTTCTCTCATAAACCCACCTCCAGAATCAAACCAACGCCGCTTCTCAGCAGCAGCAGCTCCTTCAAACCCAGCAGCATTATTCGGCGAGTATTCAAAGTTCCAAAGTCCCATTTACAATAGCCAGCTAGACCACTTTCGGCTACCAAGTGGTAGGAACTTGTAACGAACTACTATGCATGCCTCACTGTACGTGTACATGGAAAAAGGCCCTCCTGTAATTCTCTGGAACCCATCCATTATAAAGTTTGGGTTTTTATATACTTGGCCCTAGTCTTCTATCGATATTGCCAGGAACCTAGGTCATCTGTTTTGCTATGATTCTAGTATTAATGACTATAAGGTTGTGAAGATAGCGAGGGAGTCATGTTGGGGCGCTATTAGGTTGAGGTCTGGTCCTTGGCCAAAAGGGGTGCCTGGAAGAGTCTTGATAATGTTCCTGCAGACTTTTTACCATGTAGGTGATTTTCACTGGCCGGGTTCAAAGCCAAGACTCACTAGGATGGGGTTATTGTTTCCATAATTGACGTAGTCGGAAAAGTAACCCTAGGTTTACAAGCAATAAATCTAAAACAAGAATCCTGGAGTCCACCAGAGATAAATGAGAAAAACTCTCAATTTGATTGATAATATGATAAAAGATAGGTTTTGCAACCGTTTAAGGTTGCTTATATATGAGAAAAGAAACCCTAGGGCGACTAACAATGAAACCCTAAAACCCACGGGTAAAAACAAAACCAATTCAAAACAAACTAGAAAACCAAAAATTCTGAAAAATAGTAAATCGCAGTTTTGAGGCCATAAAAGACCCTGAAAGCCCGAAAAAGCCCACACGTCGTGGCAAAGCGACGAGTTTTGCTCCTGGCATCGTTCCCTTTCCGGAAAGCTATTGCAATCACGATTCGGATATCAAATGCCAAAGTTGCAGCAAACCGGGTTTTCCTCCTTTTGCACAATCGAGTTTTTCTTCAATCCTTATCGCCATTCGCTCTACATCAATAATTCCATTGTGGCATTGGATATGGTTGATGAGTCGTTTCGCAATGTGGAGGTCCACCAAGCTAGGAGAGAACCTCCACCTGTGCTATCGAGATATTATGGGGGTAAGGATCAGTGCTCGTTTGCATTGTTTGAGATTCTCCGACCGTCTTGTTTCGACATTTTGGTCATGAAAAAGTATGGTGTGGTGGAATCATGGACTAGTTGTTCAATGTGTCTGCTAGGATCCCCGGAGGAAGGACCATTTTCCACTCATTTGGTTTTGCAAAGAGTGGTCTAGTAGTCAGAATGGGTGATGGAACGCTCTAGTGTCAAGACCGTACCCTAAGGACAAACGTGGCTTAAGTTTCAAAAGATTGGTTAATTTTTTGAATGAAAGCAGTTATTTTATAGGATTTGTGGTCTGTTGTATTGTTTCATAGTTTTGCATTAGTGATTCAACTTTTGGCCTTTTTTGAAATTTGCATTCTGGTTCATCTTTCATTTGTCCCTAGCTTTATTTCCTCTTACTTACTCAGTGTTTGGTACTTTTTTAAGAGTCACTTGCTTCTACTAGAGTAACACATTTGTGAAGGATGATTGTACAAGATGCGTGTTTACTTCAAATTTCACCAACATGAGGTTTGATGTGTTCACTAAACAACATAGGTTCTCTTTTTATCTTTTTTTTTTTTTTTGATAAATCCAAAAGATCAAACAACGGGGATAACATTGTAATATTTCAACTACTCATAGAATTTGCAAGTTACAGATGCCATGAGCCGATAGGGCCTAATTTTATCTAAGACATAGATCCTTAGAAAAAAATTTTTATCCTCTGCAACTAACTTCCCACTATGTGGTCGGTGAGCCGTAGCTTGTTAGTTAGCTAGCTTAACTAACACCGTGGAGATCATGAATTCAAATCTCACTAATATCAGGGGTGGGGTGGGGTGGGGAGTGTCCAGAATATATATATATATATATATATATATATATATATATATATATCTATATTATTATAAAGAGAAGAAGTGTTGTTAGCCAAATTTTTTTTTTTTTTTTTACCTTTATAACCCTAAATATTAAAATATCATAGATTACATTTTAACATCAGGGATAAAAATGTAAAAGAAAAATCTATACTATTATTAAGAGAAGAGGTGTTGTTAGCCAAAATTGATTTTTTTTTACCTTTATAACCCTCAAATATTAAAATATCATAGATTACATTTTAACATCAGGGACAAAAATGTAAAAAGCAAAATAAAATAATAAAAACATAAATTAAAGAAAATAACAATTTCAAACTCTCCATTCTCACAATTGAAAATAACAATTTCAAACTCTTCATTCTCACAATTGCTATTTTAACTTCCCACTACTCTCACACCCATCGGGTGTGTAGACATTTTCTAGTATATATATAAAAGTTCCCACTGTGCATTTTAGCCATGAAAAAACTTTGCCCACTATTTAAAAAAAAAAAAAAAAAAAAACAACTCGCCCCACTATCTGTAGTAACTCCTCGCTGTTATTTGATAAATTTTCTCACATCCATTTAATTAATTATTCAAAACCATCAGGTGTGTATTTTTCCAGTGTATATTAAGATAATTTGCAATATTTAAATTGATGCAAAACAGCCTACTGTACACATTGTTAAATAGTAGCAATTAACTTAGTTTGTTAAGAAAGAAATTGTAGCTACTGACTTTTACGTGGATTCTTTATTTGTCTGGTGAGTGAGTAATAGTTGATTTTCTTTACATTTCGATAGAGCAAATTACGGTGGGAAACTCGTTCAAAGGCACGCGAGAAGCGGCAAACATGCAATGCTTTGATTCACAGCTGGAGAAGCAATGCAAGGCCTCTCGAATTTTCTGCAACAGAACCACTCAACCAGTGAGCTATAAATACATATATAGACCTGGTGAACTGAGCATATCAACTCAGAGCAAGCATTCAAAAGAGAGAGATGGCCAAGATTTCAACTCTAACTGGGATGTTTCTGGTGCTAGGGCTGGCAATGTCGGTCAGGACTTGGGCTGCCGAGTATGCGAGTAGATCCATATTTTCATTTTAGTATATGTTTCTACTTTTTTGTTCTTATATTCATTGACGCTTACGTCTGTGTTGTTGAGTTGATGAATATGTTTATGAATTGATTTAGGGACGAGAATTCCAGTGGTGGCAGGCCACTAACTGAGGAGGAGATAGGGGCATGGGTAAATGTTCTGCGGGGAGCCGAGATTGCTCTTGAAGCTGATAAATATCAGACAGCTAGTGCCATGGTTGCAGGAGTTGCTGCCAGGTTAGATGCTACAGATTTGCCTGACGATGTGAAAGAAGCCAAGCTTCAAGAAATGATGAAAGCAATTGAGCAGGCAGTCGAAGAAGATAATAAAGCCAAAGCTGTAGCTCTCATCAACGCAATTGGAGCGGAGTTCGAACACCAACACGGAAATGCGCGAGGAAGAGGAATTCTGCAGAGGCAGTTACACCAAACTGAAAATTTGCACAGCATCCAGCCGGTTCTAGCCAGCCGTTTGAAAGATGCCTTCACAGCTATTGAAAGACAGGAAATAGCCAAAGCTCAACGGATTCTCCGCGATTTTTACCATCTTATTAAGGATAATAAGGAATTATGTAAGGACAAAAAAACACTAACATTTCTTCATGCCATCCACCAAACTGAGCAGTATATTAAACAAGATGCGAGATCAAAAGCTGAACAGACTCTCCAAGGAGCTGCCTTCGCTCTTGGAGTTGGAGTTCAGAATCAGCTACAAGAAGGTCATTAATTTGTCGAGGGGAATAATTAAGCAAGTTAAGGACAGGAGAAATTTATTATTTAATTGAGGTTATTAATTTATCAAACATTCATTTATCAAGATTTTACTGTAAGTTCAATCAGAAAAATAAGTTGTAGGAAATTGATCATAGACTTGCGTGTGTGTGTGTGTTTTTTTTTTTTTTTTTTTAACCCTAATATTTTGTTGCTAATTATACTACATACTAAACCCGAGTTCCCGGTGACTGCTCACAGCAATAGCGCAGGGACGCAGGGACACTTTACGCAGGGACACTTTGTCTCTGCTTCTTTGTTAGGGGCATGTTTCTGCCTTTTTTTTTTTTTTTTTCCTGCGGTTACAGTTTTGTCACTGCCTATATGTTGGGAGGATGGTTTTGCCTTGCTGGTTTTGTGTGCCTATGTAAGGTTCTGCTAACTGTTATCCATCTCGCTACCTTTTCTACTTACTGGCGGCACATCTCCAGGTCTGTTCATCCAGAGAACAGCTCCTTCAGATCGGCTGTCAGCCTCTCTGCATGTGCTTAACTGATTCCACCGCACGCACTACCATTAATTAAGTCCTCCACCGCACCCTCCCTTGCTTAAATCCGAATTTCTGCATTGAGGGTGTGCTGCATATATATCTTCGTCCTCGGTAATTATTCCTCAATCCCACATTTCAATCCCCTTCATCAACAAAGCCTTCAATCCCCTTCAATCCTTCATCACTTTGTCGAACCCAGCCTTCAATCCTAAACCCCTGCCTATTCTAAACCCTCAACCGCAACCCTCTATCAGTGGCATATCTACATGAGAGGCTGGTTGGGCTCACATTCCTTACAATATTTTCCTAATACTGCTACATTTTTATGAAATCCATTAGTGTTCAGTTGGCAAAGCAGCTGTGTTGTTTCTTCCCTTCCTAAGGCTCTACCTTGGTTCGAAAGCTTTCTTGTTTGTGTTTTTTCCTCCTCCCTGTTTTTTCCTTTCCTTATTTCTTTAGCTACAACCTTGGTTTGAATCTCCTGGAAAGCAAAGGTTTCTTGTTTGTTTTTTTTCTCTTTCCTTATTTCTTTAGTTACAACTTTTTTTTTTTTCTTTCCTCATTTCTCTAGTTACAACTTACACCATCTTTTATTAGTATTTCTTTACTTAGAAGATAAATATTGCCCGTTATTTCCGGTGGTTATTTAGCCTTGTTCTTCCTGTGTGTTGCGCTCGACATGTATATGGTATAAACAAGTCTCCTAAGTTCTCGATTAAGAGTTTTCTTGGGAAGGGAGTTTGTCCAAGTGAAAACATCGAAAGTACACAGCGAGAGGCCTGCCAGGAGATGCCCATCAGGAAGCATCCCTCCGGGACACCTATTCACACAAGTCCCCAATCCAGAAGGGTCAAAGGCTGGGTCCTTGTGAGAGGTCCTGAGGTCTTAGAGAGACCAAGGGGTCAGTGTGCCGGGAGAAGCTGTTGGTCCCGGGAAGTTTGGGATACTTGTGCAGTTGTGCTTTCGAGCACTTTGATTATCATTTCATGGTGACACGTGGTGTGGCACACTAGGGTTCACAATTCGTGCGTGATAAGACATCATTTCAATTTTCGTAATGAGCCATAAATGCAGTGCGTAACCGAGGCGATGGCTCGCTTGCACAGTTGCACTAATAATTAGGAGTTGGGTCCGGGCTTGTGTCATAATCGTAAGGGTCATGTCTTTTCGATTTTGAACGATCGCAATGGGACATCGTTTTTCGCATTTATATAAGTGACTGGAGAGGGGAAGAGGCAGTGACTTTTAGAAAGATTTCAGATTTCTTTAGTCTGGAGAGCTTCAAAGCCAAGGAATTCCAGAATTCCAGTGTACCTACATGTGCCAGAACAAGCATAATTAGCTATAATGAACCACGCTCATTGTACCGCCAGAGGTACCGACTCTCACCAAAGGGGTGACCTGCGAAGGCACGGCCAGGCAGGCTACCGCTCTAGCCCTGGATAGCCCCCAGATTACCGCTGACGCGCCGCCATGGGTCGCGTCAAGATAGCATCAGAAGCTCCAGACACTGGGAATCGAAGCACATCAGTCCCACATCGAAAACAAGAAGAGGATCAACCTTCCCCTCACCTATAAAAGGTTCTCTCTTCTCTCCTCATTAATTACGCATTTTACTGCTCATTTATTGTTATGCTGCCTATCTGCATTGACTGATTTAGGCATCGGAGAAGTGAAGACTGCCCAACGCGGTCTCCCTCTGACGCCCTGTCTTTCGTGTGACAGCTAGCGGAGGCCATCAAATCCTCAAAGTAGCGGTCCGCCCACCGGACCCGGGTTAAACGAAAGATCGGCTACCGCCGGACTTTGAGCATTAACATTGGCGTCGTCTATGGGAACCCTTGAACAAAAGGTCATCCCGCCACAATCACCATGACTAACGGTAGCGGGGGAAACGCTGAAGAGGAGGCAGACCAGTCAACCATCCCCCAACCCACCCGCCCGACGGTAAACATCAACCGCGCACTATTCAGCACCCCGGTAAACCCTGGATGTGAGACAAACCCAAGTAGCAGCCGCCCACCAGGCCAAGACCACACATCTCTCTATGAGCTGGCACTTGAGCTGGCATTGGCGGATCTTCATACGGCAAACAGAGAACGTGAACAAGAGCGCAAAGAAAAGGCCGAGGCCCAAAAGCAGCTGGCTACGTTGGTGTCACGTTTTGATGAACTGAGAAGAACGCTGGAGGCAACAGCAAACCCGACACGGAGCGAACAGTCACGGGGCACCAGGCACAGCCGACCTAGTACCGGCGCATTAATACCAACACCAGTCGTGCATATGCAGGTCTCGCTGGACCCACCAGAGCTATTGGGAAAGGGGCCGCCCCCGTGCCCCAGTTAATGTTAGAACAGGAGGCAAAATCATCACTGCAACCCCACCGCTCGAGACCAAGGGCAAGAACCGAGGGAAACCCACCCACTCCCAAACGAGGATCAATCCAGCGGAATGCCCGGGCAGGCCCCGCTGGCGATGCAACCTCTCAAATACTGGAAAGGATGCAGCAGTTGGAGCAAAGGTTAATCCGAGCGGAGTCAGGCACCCCAGCGCCAATTTCAAATCCACTTTTTGCGTCCAGGCCAGGACCATTCACTGCTGCAATTTTGCAGGCTGTCAGACCAGCGTACGCAAAGACTCCAAAAATGTCACATTACAGCGGTAAGACTGACCCCTTCGTCCATATGGACACCTTCAAGAAAGTCACCAACAACAAAGGATTCGATGATGCCATCCTGTGCCACTTGTTCAGCGAAACGCTGGACAATGAGGCAATGAATTGGTTCTTCGAGTGCCCGCCAGGATCCATTGACTCATTCCAGGCGTTATCACATGCCTTCCTCTCCCGATTCATCCTACTGTCCGCCGGACACACAACACAAGCCAACTGTTCAACATCAAGCAGGGTACGGAAGAAACACTGAAGGCATTCGTCACAAGATGGCGAGCGGCAGCATCTCAATGCCGTGATCTTGATAAAACAATGGCGTCGGTGGCTTTTAAGCAGGGACTCCTCAAGGGGCCATTCCTCTATCACCTCAACTACAATCATCCAAATGCGGTGTACGACCACCTCATGAGTGAGGCGGTCATTCATGCCCAAGCGGAATTCATCACATATGGAGAAACCCCACCGCCACCAGCAGCACTAACAAAATCGGCGCAACCCTCCTCTAGTCAGCAGGGGACCGCTAACAAAACCAACACACCGCCAATTGACAAAAAGAGGGAGTGGCAACAGGGCCAGTACCAAAACAAGCGGCAGAAGGACCAACACTACAAGGGAAACCACCCACCCCATGGGGAAAACCGCAACAAACAGACGGAGTCCTCTCAGCGGTACGCAGTATTTACTGTCCTCAGAGCTTCGTATGAGGAAATATACAACCAATGCAAGGATCAGATCCCACCGCCGCCCCCAGGGAGATACCCAAAGGCGGGAAAGCCAAGAAACACCGGCAGATGGTGCAAATACCATGAGGACAGCGGTCACAATACCAACAGCTGCAATGCTCTCAAAACAGCCATTGAGACCCTGTACAGTGATGGCAAGATAGAGCAATTCAAGGTGCGTCAACCGCCACCTGTGATCGCAGACATTGAGCCCTTGAGCCGTATCAACACCATCGACGGAGGTGCTCCAATCACCAACATGTCTCATAGGGCAAGAAAGCGTTATGCACGAGCTAATCACCCAAAGGAAGTCTGCAACATCCGCTACGAGAGATCCACAAAACTCCCAAAGTCTGGTTGGGAGCCCATTACCTTCTCAGAGGAGGAGGAACGCGGAGTACATTTGCCCTATGACGACCCATTCTTGATCGACGCCATTCTCGGCAAAATGTCAGTCGGGAGGATCTTGGTAGATAGCAGATCCGCTGTCAACGTCATATTCAGCGGTTGTTACAACGACCTTAAGTGAAACAAAAAGCTCCTCCAAGATCATGAACCATTGCTCAGCTTCTCCGGTGACGTCACGCAACCGCTGGGTTCTAACTATATGCGGCTAGTTATCGGTACTAGTCCATGTATGGCGGAGATACATATGGAATTCACAATTGTCGATTGTTTCAGCTCGTATAACGCCATCATTGGTCGGCCAGCACTCAACAAGCTCAAGTGCATCATCGCCGGATACATGCTGCTCATGAAGTTCCCCACACCCAACGGCACAGGCTGTGTCAGGGGAAGTCAGCAGTTGGCACGTGAATGTTATTCAACTACTATAGCACGATCAACCCGCTGCCATAAGATCCTAGCGGTAGGCAGTCAAGTACCGCCACCAAATATCTTTGAGGACCCCAGGGATGACGAAAAGAAATACGTAAAGAAGGAGCCGGTCAACCCAGAGACATCATTAAGGGTTGTCAGCATCTCTGACGAGCACCCTGAGCGGACAGTCCGCATAGGCGCCCAATTAGACACAGAGCTGGCGGCAGAACTCACTCAGTTCCTTCGTGATAATGCTGCGGTCTTTGCTTGGTCATACACAGACATGCCGGGTATCTCCCCTGAAATCATCACGCATAAATTGAGCATCAAACCATCTTTCTACCCTATCAAGCAGAAGCGCAGAGCCTTCGACGAAGAGAAATACCACGCTATAGGAGAAGAGGTTGCCAAGCTGCAGAGCATTGGGTTCATCCGCCAAGTCATCTATCCCCAGTGGATTTCCAACCTAGCTATGGTCAAAAAGGCTAGCGGCAGGTGGCGGATGTGCGTCGACCTCAAAAACCTTAACAAGGCATGCCCAAAAGATAGTTTCCCACTACCCCGCATTGATCAACTGGTTGATGCAACCGCTGGACATGAACTCCTCAGCATGATGGACGCCTTCTCCGGCTATAATCAGATCAAAATGCATCCCGCCGACCAGAAGTGCACCACCTTCACCACCGACAAAGGCTTGTATTGCTATAATGTTATGCCTTTCGGTCTGAAGAACGCAGGAGCAACTTATCAGCGACTGATGAACGCCATGTTCGCGGAGCATTTGGGCAAGAAAATCGAGGTCTACGTAGACGACATGTTGGTCAAGAGTATAAAAGCCAGCGAACATGTGGTGTCACGCCCCGAATTTTGAATAACAAATTCAAATCCGAAACATGAATTAAACAACTATGTCAAGTAACGTTCTGAATTTTTTTCATAAACAACTACACCACACGCCACACAAATTCCAAAACTAAAAAACCTCGAGTTAATTATTACAACTCATTCTTACAATTTAAAATTGTAAAGCTCTAATTGAGCATAACAAACCTCACAATGGAAGGAAATAAAGTAAATGTTGCAACCCTTAACCAGCTCGGTCTCCTCCCTGATTATCCTGACCTGCAGGATTATCCGCTACACCGTTTGAATAGTGTACCGGGATTGCAACAACACAAAACCCGGTAAGCTTTCTGAAAGCCCGTATGAGTAAACAAGAATGAAAGGTTGATTTATTAAATCACATCTTTTAACTCAAGTAAACAACCAACAATCTCAACAATCGATCACCAAAATCATCAACTCCAAATCACCAAGAATTAATACAGGATCAAAACTCATATCTTTCTTCCCAAAACCCCGAAAGCGTATTTATACAAATACGGTGACTGACAGACTAGAGCTCTAACTGTATCGTAGCCCATCACCTGGCCTAGGTTATGGCATCCGACATGATTGTCAATATCGTAGTCCATCATCATAGTTTAGAACATCCGATACGTATACTCAACTTAGCCCGTCACCAGGTAAGGGTCATGGCATCTATTATACTCAACCAATCGTAGCCCGTCATCCACCTAGGATTAGAGTATCCGATTCCCTCATACCGGTCACTACATCGACCCTAAATCCAAAATCGGATATATAATAGTTTTCACACCATATGATCAACATTTCATTATTCAACAATTAAATGCGAGAATAATAGCTTGAATAATAACCAATCCATTCCCAATCATTTCATCACACCAATCACACGTCAACCAATATATATATATATATATATATATATATATATGTAATCATTCACTCAGGAATGATCACTAATACCAACTATAAACCACACATATTGAAAACCGAGAAATTCACTTTTATAGTTTAAATACATTTTACTTACCTATGGACCGTAGAAGATCAAGCCACTGTATTTTAAAACAAATATTCATTTCCGTAAAACATTTTCAATCCATTAAGATATAAGTAAAGAAATTTTGGTTCGTAATATGAACCATGTGAGGTTTACTCACCTCTAAATTCCCGCTGTGTCTTCTTAACAACTCAAACAACGATTTCACGAATCGTCCGCCAAATCAATCCTTCGATCACCTAATCCAATATGATCTTAACTTAGCCAACAACTCAAAAACATACTCAAACGACAATCCAACGGTCGGATCGAAATTAAATGATGATCCAACGGTCGGATCCTCACGGATAGCCTTTACGATCATCCTCCAAAAATCATCACGAAGATCCAACGGTCAGATCTTCCTGAATCGTCCTTACTAACATCTTCACAAATTTATACGAAAATTCGACGGTCGGATTCTCACGAATCGCCCTTCAAATCACTATTTCACAATTATACGAAGATCCAACGGTGGGATCTTTGCCCATGATCACACAAAGTCACTGGGGCAGGCGTACCATCAACATATCAAAACTACAAGTCCATCGGACGGTCAGATCTTCACATATCATAAATCGAACGATTCGAAATCGATCGAAACGTAAAAATTCATAACTTAATCATACGATATCCAAAAATTGCGTATAATATATCAAAATGATCGTCTTAACATGTAGAACATAAAAATGAGCAGAAACTGCCCTTAAGGTCCCCGGAGATGGCTGGAAAAGGCCGCCGGAGTTAGTGACAGAGCCGTGATGCGGCAGAAATAGCCTCACAATTTAACCCTGCAAAATGTAGTTGTCAGTATAGGATAAGCAGGGATCGTTCAGTCCGGGGATTGTAGGGTACACCTACACAAAAAGGTCAATTAACAAATAAAAGAATAAAATGGGGGTTTTCAAATTTGGTTCCTAATCTACTTAAAATAAAAACAAAATAAATAAAACTTATATACAATGATCGACTTCCCTAACCTAGACCAATACCACTCGGAAATTACTAAGTGTAAAAACAAAAAATCCATTTCAACATGCTACAAAAATGTGCCCATCTTAAATGCTAGATAAGAGCCCAAATGAAAAGCCTCAGCAGATCAATCCATTTATCTGATTCGTTCTAATATAGGCTTGGATCGGAAAAGTCCTTACCAAGCCTAATACTACAAATTTCAAAAATACTCAGCGTAATTCTCTTAACTAGTAGTATTATCTAACCCTCGAATCAACTCACACGTGCAAATTAACCATTACACATAGAATTTAACACATAATTTCCAGAATCATTTAATCATTAAAGCATGATTTTTACCACCCGTTAGAACTAATTACTACTTGTTTAACTCAACGTCTTAACAAATAACAATTGCTCTTGGCAAATTATGCAAACACACAAGAACTCTCACCGTTATTCTAGCATGCAAACTTATTAACCTAACTCTAAAAATTACCTAAACACGAAAAAGGGCACAAGATTGTAACATGCATCATAAAAGAATTCTCGAAATCAACTCAATAATAAACTGAAAATCTCAAAAAATATTAATAAAAATATTCTAAAAATTTCATGTCTCCAATTACACAACTTGCAAATCCAAACACACAAAACCGAAACAAAAATTATAAGTAGAGTCATAGTTACACTTTGAAGCCTCAGCGGCTTGGCAACAAGGTGATGAACTCTTCTCTGCTATGGTGGTGGAGCGTCCTTGACTCAACGCCTTAGAGCTTTGTAGAGTGATGGATGGATGGTGTCACGGTCTTGTAGGTGATGGAAGTTTAAGGAGTGAATTGGGCAGAGTCTCGGAAAAGTTTTTGGCCAGGAAGTGATCGGCCAGGAAGCGATCTTGGCTGGGAAGTGATGCAAATTCAGTTCTGGACGTTGCCTATTTATAGGAGAGCATTGGTTGGCTTTTGTCGATCATACCCTTCATCATTGGACGGATGGGATTGCATCATAATTCCTTTAATTTTCCAACTGAAACATCTCCTTTAAGGCCTTAACTCCTCTCATAATGGGGCAATTCCTTTAATTTCCAAGCTGAAACATCTTTCTCTTATTTATTTTCCAGTTGAAACATCTTTCTCTTTTATTCCCAACTGAAAACGTCTTTCTCCTTTATTCCCCAGCTGAAAACATCTTTCTCCTTTATTTCCCTTCTTCATTGCTTGGTCAAATATCTTAATGCTTTATTTTATGACTCCATCATTGTTGTTTCCAAGAGTTCCACCAGGCAACGTTTCCTACAACAAGCAGGAGAATATCAGAATTTTCTAGAGAAAATAAAGGGAATTAAAATGTAAAGACCGCAAAAACAGTCGACAGTGAGGAATCCTGATCCAGCTAGGATTTTTCATGAATTTTACTTTTTCTGCCTATTTCACTCCAAACACTCAACAAGACTCTCAAAATGACTTAATGACTCAAAACTGTAAATTTAAGGGAGAAACAAGGCTAAAATGGGGCATATACTCGATAATATTGTCACACTTTTTGCTCCTATCAAGCCGCCGCCAACCACCACCAATGGTGTCGGGGCTGGACTGCTCTTCTTCATCTCATCAAGCTTAACCAAAAACTATAAAGGCATGCTATCAAAAAACATCAAGAAGAGGTCAAAAATTACCGAAATCAGTCACGGTGGCCGGAATTTTTTCAGAAACCGGCGAGCTCCAGTTCGACGTAAAAACTTCCACCACTCGCCTTGATCCCTTCTGGAGACTTGTTCAGAAACTTAAGGTGAGTTCACCAGGCCAAGAATCACAACGAATGGTGTTCTGTAACTCGAGATATCCGGATCGAAAGGTTGTTTTTCGATCTAAACGGGTTGAGCTCCGAGGAACGTGAAATAGATCTACCCAGGTCCAGTACTTCTTGATGCTTGTTCAGAAAGTTTAGGCGAGTTTAATGAGCCAAAGATCAAGAGAATTGGTGGCCTGTAGCGTGAGATATCGAGCTTGGAACCAAATCAGGTTTAAACCGTCTCGTGCTCCACCTCCGTGTACGGCTCACACGACGACGAGAGGCTGCCACCGGCAGCTGCGCAAGGAAGAGGTGAAGGCGTGGAACGTGGTCTGGGGTCGATCGATGGCCTGTGGAGCGAGAACAAGCTTGGAGAATAATTGCTTTGTTTCTTGGATGGTTTCGGACGAGAGAGAGACTTTTCTGTGCTTGCCTACCACAATCCACTAATTCGCATACAATATAAAAGAAGCAAAGCAGAAGCACTGCTTTCCCTTTGTTGCTCAAAACACGGACATGCCGTGTCATTTTTATTAAAAGAAATCTCCACTACCATAGTGCCAAATTAGAAAAATGAGGTTATTACATGTGGCAAACCTCAAAATCATAATAACCATCCTCTTGGCCTACGACATGCGCCTCAACCCAGAAAAATGCTTCTTTGGCGTCACTGCCAGCAAATTTCTAGGTTATATTGTCAGTGAACGAGGCATCGAGGCTAACCCCGACAAGGTGCAAGCCATCCTAGACCTGAAGGACCCGGAGTGGAAAGTCCACGTCCAATGCCTCCAGGGCAAGCTAACCGCCCTGTCTCGATTCATCTCCAGACTCACAGACAGGTGCGCACCATTTTTCAAGGTCCTTAAAACGACTCACAAGAAAGTCATCAACTGGAACCCGGAGTGCCAGGCAGCGTTCTAGGGCTTAAAGGAGTACCTGGCGGCAGTGCCACTCCTTTTCATTCCTGTGCAAGGAGAAACATTATACATATACCTAGCGGTATCACAATCGGTGGTAAGCTGCGCCATCGTCCGGCGGGAGAACCAGGATGAGCTCCCGGTGTTCTATGGCGGCAGAGGCATGAACGGAGCCGACACACGATATCCCCCCTTGGAGCAACTTGCTCTCGCACTCATCGTTGCCGCTAGACGCCTCCGCCAGTACTTCCAAGCCCACACAATCCATGTGCTAACCAATCAACGGCTGAGACAAGTAATGCAGAACCCTGAGCATTCGGGGTGCCTCAGCAAGTGGGCCATTGAGCTCAGTGAATTTGACATTGATTATAAACCAAGAACCGCCATGAAGGGCCAGGCGGTGGCAGACTTCATCGCTAAGCTCACCGAGCGTCAACCCGAATCCAAAGTCGGAACACCAGAAATGGAGATGGCGGCAACTGAGGAACAATCTCCCCTGCAGTCAGACTGGAACTTGCATGTGGACGGCTCCTCTTGTCCCAAGGCCAGCGACGCCGGAATCATCTTAACAAGTCCTGGGGGGCTGAACACGGAGTACGCGTTGAAATTCAACTTCAAATCTTCTAACAACATGGCAGAATATGAAGCACTAATTGCCGGCCTACTCCTTGCCATCGATTCGGGGGCCGACAATGTCAACATCTTCAGCGACTCTCAATTAGTTGTCAACCAGGTCACTGACAGCTTTCAGGCCAAGGACCAGCAGTTGGCAGCATACTTAGGGTACGTCAAGACACTGCTCAAAAAATTCATATTTCACACCATCACATAGATCCCCAGGGAAAAGAACGCCAAGGCCGATTCACTGGGAAGACTAGCAACCGCCCAGCCACACCAGAGTCCAGCGGACACAAGGGTAGAGTGTCTTGACAAGCCAAGTATCACAAAAACCCTGGCGGAGATCTTCAACATTGAGGCCAATCCTAGCTGGATGGACGAAATTATTAAGTACAAGCGCAATGGGACATTGCCAGAGGACAAGGTCAAAGCGCGACAGCTCCAGCGGAGAGAACTCGCTACAACATTCAGAGCGGTAAACTTTACCGCTAGGGATTCACTCACCCCAACCTCCGCCATCTAACCTCAGAGGAGGGAAAGGTCGTGCTGGCAACGATACACGGCGGAGAATGTGGAAACCACTCGGGCGCCAGATCCTTAGCCAATCGCACAATGCGACAGGGCTACTTCTGGCCTACACTCGGTGACGATGCCCGGCAGATATCGAAATCTTGTCACAAATGCCAACAATATGCTGACCTTCCTCATGCCCCGACGGAACCACTGTCGGTCATCATCGGTCCATGGATTCACTCCACATGGGGGCCTGGATTTGATGGGAAAATTCCAAACCGCAAAGGGCCAGTTCAAATACATTATTGTTGTTATTGACTACAACAGCAAGTGGATAAAAGCGGAGCCCCTGACGGCAATAACTACCGCCAAGGTAATTCACTTCCTCTGGAAGAACATCTACTGTCGCTACGATGTCCCGCATACGATCATCACAGACAACGACACACAGTTCAATAACAAGGAACTCATCTCTTTCACTGCCAACCTGGGTACCAAGATGCGTTTTGCATCCGTCGCTCACCCCCAAACCAATGGCCAAGTCGAAGCGGCAAACAAGATAATCAAGAAACTGTTACAGAAGAAACTCGACAAGGCCAAGGGTGTGTGGGCGGAAAAACTCCCGGAAGTTCTATGGGTCATCAGAACAACCCCAACTTCTGCCACTGGTGAAACCCCCTTTTGTATGATGTTCGGAACTGAGGCCGTCCTGCCTATTGAGGTAACTCAACCAACCGCTAGAGTCGAAGACTACTGCCCCGAGACCAATAGCGACGGCGTCAACCTTGACAGGGATCTCCTAGAGGAAAAACGACATAAAGCCCATCTGCACAACCTCCAGAACAAGCAACGGGTATCGCGTTTCTACAACGCCAGGGTCAAAGCCCGCAACCTCCAACTAGGGGACTGGGTAATGAAGGAAGTCATACCACCACTAACAAAACTCCGCCCAACATGGGAAGGTCCATACAAAATTGTAGAAGTCGTTAGCCCAAGCACCTTCTACTTAATGGACAAGGATGGAGTCACAACGACCCACCCTTGGAATACCGAACACCTTCGGTATTATTACACATAGTCATGCCTCTACCCAAGAGCATCTTGACTTAGCTAAATTTTTTTTCAATATTTAGCTAAGGGAAGCTACCCAACGGGTACGACCCCGCTTTTGTAAACGCTGTTCAGACAGCTATCAATGAAACGAGGAATTATTCAAACCATTGTTACCAAGTCTAGCACTAGGGGCAACTGGCAACGCCAGTCAGCGGACCACGTCCGATACATTGTGCACTTAGACCAATTTTAATTCCTTTAATGTTTCATTCGTTGCCAAAAGCAAAATTGTCAAAACTCTAGCGGTACAGACATCATAGGAAAAAAAAAAAAACCAAATTCGTAAATTTGATTAACTTTAGGGTTGTTCATTACATCAGATAAATACGCCTTAGCGGCTACAAAAATAGGCACTTCTATCTTCAAAGGTTGGCAAGGTTGGCTTGGCTTCCTTCGGCATTTCCACCTTCAGCGTCCGGTGGCGGTTGTTGGCGGCTTGTCTGGTCAGATCCGCGAGCTGTAGGACTTGGGGTCTCTATGGTACCATCCGCCCGGGTATGGCCCGCCAAAAACCCAGCGCGGGATGCCTCCGACTGGGTAGGGGTCCGCTGGGAGTCATCCGCCGGACAAGCGCCACTTTCCCCGCTACCCGAGCGGGCACCATCAACCTAAGAGGGGCCAACACCCTTTGCCGACGGAGCATCCCTGGCTGGCGGCGCGACCGGCATGGATGCCTTCGCCCAGTCAATGGCGCCTTTCTGCTGCAACATTTCCACATTGGCCAGGGCACCGGCCTTCGCCGCTTCAGTTAGCGCCTTCTTATATTCCGCCAACTGCTTGTATGACTCCATAGCGGCGGCCGCAGCGCGGATCCCCTCAGCCTCCAGGCGAGCAACTTCACCCTCCAGCTGTTTAACCTCGGCCTGTCTAGCGGCAGACTCCCGTTGAAGGATTTCAACCTTCTTGTCCTTGGCTGCCACCCGATCTTACAGCAGGGACATATCTTGCTCCAATTCGGAGAATTGATCGTTCCGCTCCAGGTCCTGCTCAATGGAGACGGCCAACTTGCCGCGGGCATCCGCTGCATCACAGTCGGCCTTGGTTAGGCGTCGCTCCACATCCGCCAACCTGTCCTGGGCCTCCCCCAACTCCCTTTGAAGGCCTGCCACCTCCTCCCTTAGCTCCCGCTCAACCCGGGGTTGTTTCGAAGCCCCCAGAAACATCTCGTGCAGCCCGACAGAGATGTGCCCAAATGCCGTGCTGAAGGGTGATTGGTTAACGGCGGTCGACCGTACAATCCCCTCCAGGCCGCCGAACCCCAGCTGCTCTCAGAGGTGATAAAGAAACTCCCACTCACCGTCATTGAGGAACTCGGCTTACGCGGCAAATGAGTCTAGCTCGCTCGTGGCTGCCTCTTGCGCCACGTCTGCAGGAACCTCGGTCGGACCCTGCCTTGCCTTTTTCTGCTGGCGGGCCCCAGTAATCTCCACGGCATCCTCCTCTTCCCCGCCGGAGTCAGGTTGGCGGCGTTTTCGCTGAAGCGCCCGCGTGCTTCCAGCGACGGCAGGCCTCGGACCCCTCGTTGGCGGCTGCAATCCCGCTATGGTGACACCTTCCGCTGGACGCACTGTTTTCTTCTGCACCCCACGCCGTGTGGCAGGCGCTCTCTCTTTCTACGGCACCGCCTCGCTTACCTCACCGGTCCCTGCCTGAACGGCAGGCAGCCTGTCACAGCCAAGATGGGAGTGGTGCGGCACGGGTAGCACCACTGGAACCTCGGACGGGCTTAACGCCAGCGTCTCTGGGTTCACCACGCCTTTTGAGCCGCCATCCCGGAAGCGTACATGGTCTCCAGGAAGTTGTCGATCTCAGCACGGTCCATGGCTTTCGCAAAGGCGTCACGGCTCGCTTTGTTTCCCGACGGAGTTTCTACAAAAAGCAACAAACCAGTCAGCATGGAAAAATCTCTCAAAGGCGCGGTATGGCGGAGAGTGCTTACCAACGGCACGAGTCAATTGTTGATCGACCAACAACTCCCAGCCAGTAAGAAGACGAAAATCCAGCAAGTTGCGATTCCGCCAGCAACCTCTGATTCGCGCCACGCGGCACTCTTCTTCGCGAGTCAAGTTGTACCACAACCCCGCTGCACGAAAAAGGCAACTATCAGTATAGAATACAAGGCTAAAAAAAAAAAAAAAAAAAACCGCCAGCCGTGTTCAGCGGAGACGACAAACGACCTCGGATGGGCTGAAACTCTAACTTAATCCTAAACGTCGGCTCCCCCTCGTTGGACCCCGCTTGGTACTCCCACCCCGTCGTGGCAACGCAGAAGGTACCCCACCAGTAGGACATGGAGTCTCTCAGATTCTCGATCAACTTTGGCGCTCCCTGGCGGCGACTCAGATTTACTTGCCCTCTGCAACCCTGGCGTTTCACGTACACCAGTTCGTAGAAATGCAGCACCTCCGCCACAGTCGGTCCCTTGCAACCCGACAACCGCCATAGCGAGTTCAGCTCCAGCATCAACCGCCACATGTTGGGCAGATTTTCCCAAAGGCAATGCCAAACTCGCACACCAAAATTTGGAGGTTCGGCACCAGCGGGAAGGTCACCCCCTCGCGAAATATCGCCTCGTGCACGGCAGCAAAGCCAGCGGGCAGGATCGAGGCCTTCTCCTCCACCATCGGAGGAAGTAGTTTCACCACGCCGGGCAACCGGAACACCCGCTTCAACCGGTTGATGGCAGCAACAGTCATCCTCCCCCCGCCTCGTCAACGGGAGTGCCGTCCTGGAGAACCCACGCCGACTCAGCACCCTCTCCCCCTACATCTCCCCCTTAGCAGAACCACTGGCTGCACTATTGCTTGCTAACTGCTCTTCACGCATATTGTGGGCAGGGGCAGCCTCCCCCACCCTAGCACTCTCTGGACGCGTTGTACGACCCATAACTATGTCCCACAGTATGGTCTGTAGCGGCTCAACCTCTAGCGGTTCTGGTAGTGAGGTTCCTGCACCGGCAGACGGACACAACGAGTCAATAAAATTTCTATCCGCCGCACTGAATGACACTTCAGATCTGGAATCCTCACTGCTCGAAATCTCTATGACATCGGCCATCCCAAACCCTAAAACCCAAATCAGTCAGCTCACACAAAGATCTAACCTATCCCTATATCAGTTAGTACCCAAGAACATCAAGAACAGTAACCCAGAAAATGCAAAAACAAGAACAAACACACGATCCAGAGGCGACCATCTAGCGAATCCCTAAAAGCCCCAACTTAGTCAACAATATAACCCATCCCCAAACTCACTTTCACACCCTCACAACATGTCAAGGAAGAGCATATCAAAAAGTAAACCCAAAACCCAGAGACTGGCCGTGCCAGACATCCAATGAAACAGGGATAAGGGTTTGAGTACCAACCTTAAAGAAGTCTCCGGTGAGATAGTAAAGCGCTTATCCTCGACACAGGGGGTCGTCATCTCTCCAGGTATGGTAACTCCACGAAATCACCGCAGTTTTCTTCTCGAATCTTAGGTAACCAGAGCTTGAAGATGAAGAGTAGAGTTCGAAGATTTGGCAGTGTCAAAACTCGCTAACTTCCCCCCCTTTTATGTCAGTGTCAAACAGTTCTAGGCCGTCCACTGAAAAACGACATCAAATACCAGCCGTACACGTGTCCCACGATTCCACTTACTCTCCGGATTAACCGAGGCGATAAATCCATCATTACTCAGCATTAATGGCAGGGAGACGGCTAGGCAGAGGAGACACGCCTCCACACGCTAACCCTCTATGGGTTAGCCACGTGTCGACCACCATCAGACGAAGCGTCTGATGGAAATCACCACTCGGGAAGAAAGCGCCAAGTGTCGAAGTCCCCGCTCAGCGAAACCCCGCTAGCGGAACTTCTCGCTTGTCACCTTCCAAGTGTGGAAGTCCCCGCTGAGCGAAACCCCGCTAGCGAAACTTCTCGCTTGCCACCTTCCAAGTGTCGAAGTCCCCGCTGAGCGAAACCCCGCTAGCGGAACTTCTCACTTGTCACCTTCCAAATGTCGAAGTCTCCCCTGGGCGAATCCCCGATAGCGGAACATCCACTCATTAACTTGCAAGAGATGCAGCCCCTGCTACACACAACACTGCCGGTAGAGCTCCCTCTCTATCTTGCAAACCCCATACTTTGCTGAGCGCAACACCGCTCAATAAAACACCACCAAACATCTACGCGACGCTGTTTCCTGCTACAACCAGCGGGGGAGTATCCGCCAGCGGCGAATCCCGAGGCTACGCCTCACTCTGACAACGACCGCCACGCGGCGTTACTGTCAGGTCGTCCCTACGGGACACTGGGACTAGTCAACAGTCTACGACGGCCCTGATCAGGTATGTTGACCCCCGTCACTTGGGTACTAAGATTGGGCTCGCTACCCAACACCCTCTGCTCCATGCAGCTCCCCCTCAACAAACAATCTGACCGACCATCCGGAGGTCCGTCTTGGCTAGGGAGTGGGGGACTCCCTGACGGGCCTAGCAGGGGCCCACCCGAAAAGGGTATAAAGCATTCGCTCAGTAAATCCATGGTTGACAATGCATTAACGCTAATTATGCTGCTGCAAGTCTAGCGGAAGTAACGCTTCACACCGCCGATCAACTCCCCAACCAAGATTGCCCTCCTTAACTGGGGACTTGGGGGACTTGTACCTACATGTGCCAGAACAAGCATAATTAGCTATAATGAGCCACGCTCATTGTACCGCCAGAGGTACCGACTCTCACCAAAGGGGTGACCTGCGAAGGCACGGCCAGGCGGGCTACCTGTGATGACCTGGTTTTCTGTTATTTAAAATTGGTATTTAATAATGGACCAGTTGTACGAATAATTGTTATAATGCTTTATTCGTAGATTTTATATGGAGTAGAATGATTTTCGTACGTATAAATATTTGAATTTCACAGTTTAGGGGGTCGTGTGAAGTTTGACTTTTTATATGTTGGGATTCTCGGAAAATTTCCTTCACGAAAGTTGTAGAGCGCGTCGATACGAGTTCGTGGACATGTGGAACGCGTAAATCGGAGTTCGTATGAGGAAGTTATGGCTATGGAAAGAAGTTTCCATTTTGGTATATAAAGGGAAAATTAGAATTTTATTTCATTATTTCCCTTTCCATTTCCGGAAACCATACCCTCTCTCTCTCTTCTCTCTCGTCCGCTCCCTCAGTATCGAAGATTTTCGACTGACCCGACCCGAACCCGGCCGATCCGACCCGACTTTTCCGGCCAACTGCGGCGGTCTCCGGCCTTGAAACTTGGCCAGCAGGGTCGCCTCTTCCGTCTGGTCGTCCCTCTGGTGGTCTCTATCGCCGATTCTTCTCCACGGCGGCGCTGCAAGGCGGTGCAGCCTTGTGTTTTCGGACCCGGCCGGAAAACACAGCTCCGACGTCGGCACGGCTTCGAGTTTTCTTGGTTGAGCTCAGAGCTGCCTCGCCGATCGATCCTTGGTGGTTGTTTGGATCGATTCACGTGAAAATTCGATCAACTCGGATTGGATTACTATTCACGGCTTGTGAGGTAGTTTTCGATCCCTTAAGCTTGTTTTCTGACTTCGATCCAGTTATGAAAGTTCACAAGCATGCTTAGATGAAGCTTTTTGATGTTGGGAGTTTTGTGAAATATTGAGTGTTGGCCGGCGGCGGTGCGCCACCGTCTGTGGCGGCGTTCCGGCGGTGTTCCGGCCATGTATGGAACTTTTTCTGGTATTATATGTCTTCTACTCGTCGATACGAGCGTTTCGATATATAATATGCAAATTTTGGAGTTCGATTGGATTTGTTATGATTTTTGCAGTTTCATATCGGTGAATTTATTCGATCCGTGAGGATACGAGCGTCCGATCGACTTGTGGTTTGGTCACATCGATCGTGGACGTATTCCGAAGACTTTGGGAGGTCTCGGATGTGGTTTTGCCTCGATTGGCGCCACTTTGGGGATTTTAGTTCAAAAACAGGGGTTTCGAACTAAATCAAATGTAAATCGTCACTAAGTTGGAACCATATGTGATTAGGTACTTGACGAAGTATTCAGACGAGTGGTTGGTGATAGTTTTGGTTCGGTTCTGTATTGAAGACGCAGCAGGAGTTCAAGGTGAGTAAATCTCACAAGGACCTTTATGAACAGGAGTACCATTATTGTTTTGGCGTTAATTATTTAACTGCAAACTATAGTTGGTATTAGTAGGCATTCCTGAGTGAATGACTACATATATATGTTTAGATGAAATATATATATATCCTTGTGAATGATTATGATGAATAATAATATGCATGATGGTGTTCATATTATTGTTAAATGCGACTTTTCACGAAACGATATTATAGAAAAAGATGTTTTCTATTGTTTGGAAAGTATTGAGCTTGATGTTACATTTTGAGTCAAGCGTGACTCATTTTAGATGTATTGGTTTTAGAATCAAGGGTCACAGATGGTGAGCAGGGATTAGGAAAACCGAAACTAGATGTTGTAACGTTTTTAAGTCGGAGGCGACTTACTTAACGTTGACCTTAAGACCAGATAGGGTCTAAGAAGATCTTATGTCACAGATGGTGATAGATCATAGATAGTGACAGGTTGCAGATGGTGACCTTGATGTTGATTTCATGACCAGATGGGGTCTGAAGATCATTAGTCACAGATGGTGACAATTGGTGATCAATGGCTGACCTTGAGACCAGATGGGTCTAATGATCTTATGTCACAGATGGTGATAGATCATAGATAGCAACAGGTTGCAGACGGTAACCTTGATGTTTGACTTCATGACCAGATGGGGTCTGAAGATCATGAGTCACAGATGGTGATAAATGGTTGAGCTGAGACCAGATGGGGTCTAAAGATTATAGGTCACAGATGGTGACAGGTTGCAGATGGCGACCTTGATGTTGATTCCCTGACTAGACGGAGTCTGAAATCATATGTCTCAGATGGTGACAGATCACAGATGGTGATAGATCACAGATGGTGATCAAGGCAGGAAATAGGTAATCACGTTCTGGTTAGGACGAGTGGTTACAATTTCAATAGAATTCTAGTTTATCTGCCATGATAGCTTATGGGAGTAACGGTCGAGGTTGCTTGAGACTCATAGGTATGCAGCTTAAAGGAGAGTTTCGATGACATTCTTCGTTAATTGTCTAGATGAGACTTGAATAGCTACTTGATGGTTAAGTTAGCAAATAAGGCATGGTCATAGTGGTGACTCATGTTGTCCTTTCTTTGGAAAGGATATGGAATGTTAGAAGGAATCATGGCTGCATGTTTCCTTAAGTAGATTGATGTGAGTTGTTGATTGATGTTCATGAGTTACTCATACGAGCTTGAAGAAGCTTACCGGGTTTGTTGTTTGGCAACCCCGGTGCACCATTCTTTTGGTGTAGGGGTTAATCCTGCAGGTCAGGAAAATCGTGGCTGAAGCAGAGGCAGCTTGTTGGCAGCTGAACGGGTAGGAAGCAAATTTTGTTGGCTTTGCCATTGTTATGACTTCCGCTATGCAGTAAGCTCTGAGGAGCATTTACGTTTTATTGTGATGACAATTAAATTCGTAAATTTGTATAATATATAACTCTGTGGAGCGAGTGTATGTTATCTTGGATGATTCAGTGTATCAGTAAGTACTTGTTTTATGGGAAAGATGTTCCAGGTATTTGTATTGATGACTGAATATTCACGCATGTATAATTATGGGATTATATATATCGATTTTCATGTGTGTAAAATCAGGGGCGTGACAGATTGGTATCAAAGCGTAAGGTACATATTTGGTGACACAATCAATACTCCTCGAGTGATGGCCCGTCTGCAGCGGATCCCCATCATATGCTCTTCGGTATTGATATAGTCATTGGGTATGTAATGAACGGTAGGATGTGAGTCGTCAGGGTAGTGTCGGCTTAGGAGATGAAGTGTAGGAGCTAGATGTAGCTTCTATGAGTTAAAGACTTTTAAGGAATGATGACCTTTAGTCTAACTCAAGATTTACGTAGGGGATGGAATTGTATCCTTGACGTAGCATTGTGGTTGATTGAGTCATAGCGTTGACTTATACTTGTGTTTGAGAGTTATACATGTATGAACCACATGTTGTTATACTCCTTAGGTGATGGACCCTCGAGGAGGCAGAGCTAGGGGTCGAGGTAGACCCAGAGGCAGAGGTAGAGCCCGAGGTAGAGGCGGGATTCCTCCTCCTGTTGAGGAGATGTTTGAGAATGATGTGGAGGCATCAAATGTTGAGTTGCCTGTTCCACCTGTGGTGGAGGTTGCTAATGTTGTAGATCCTACTCGTTTGTCGAAGTTGGCAAAGGAGATTTCGAGATTGGGAGGAGTTCCATTTCAGGGAGGTACGGATCACATGTTGGCAGACCAATGGATTGAGAATATGAAGACCTACTTCGAGATGGTCGTCTGTGACGACATTGAGAAGAGGAAGATTTCCACGTTTATGCTCCAAGGCGATGCACGGGTTTGGTGGAATGGCACACAGAGGGTGATGGACGTGTCCACCATGACCTGGAATGAGTTTGTGGAACTGTTCAGGAAGAAGTACTTTCCGCCTTCAGTGAGGGAGCAGATGGAAAGGGAATTCATCTCGTTAGTCCAAGGGACTAAGAGTGTGAGGGAGTATGAAGCTGAGTTCTCAAGGTTGTATCGCTTTGTGAGGCAGATGGATGCTGAGAGCTTAGCTATGAAGTTTCAGTGGGGACTGAATGCTTCAATCCGGCGCGATGTCGCTGTTCTGGGACTGAAGACAGTGGAGCTCATTTCGTCAAGGCTATGGCCATTGAGCAAGAGAATTTGACTCTCCAAGAACACGAATCGGCTGAAAGGAATTTCCAAAGAAAGGGAAAGGCAACTGCGGGGAGCAGTAAGGCATCTGGGAATCGAGGTGGATTCTGGAAGAGACAGAGGACTAATCAGCAGGCACCAGCTAGGGCTGCAGCTGCACCTGCTAGGGTTGCACCTAATAGGCCAGTGGCGAACCCGAAGTGTTTCAATTGCAATGAGATGGGCCATGTTGCTCGAGATTGCACGAAACCTAAGAACTTGGCATGCTTCACATGTGGCCAGACGGGGCACTTCTCAAGGGATTGTACCCAGCAGGGTAGGGGACAAGGAAATCAGCAGAGGCATCTACCTCCGGGAAATGCAAGGGTGTTTGCTATTGGTCAGCAGAATGCCGGAGTGGAAGGTACCTTATCCTTATTTGATTTCTTTGCTAGGGTGTTATTTGATACGGGAGCGTCCCACTCTTTCATATCTAGTTCTGTGGTTGATATGTTAGGTTTAACTCCTAGGCCTCTTGCTAGATCCTTGTGTGTTATTTCCCCACTTGGTGTTTCCCTTGAGCTTGATAAGTTTTGTGATGCTTGTCCAATTGTGATTGGTGGTAGGGAGTTTACCGCGGCCTTGATTGTATTAGCAGATCATAAGTATGATGTCATTTTGAGTATTGATTGGCTGAGGCCAAACCATGCTATGATTGATTGCTTTGAAATGGTAGTGTCATTTCATATACCTGGGCAGCCGGTGTTTCGTTATCGGTGTCTTAGGTCAGATACTGCTTTAAGGGCAGGATTCTTAGCTCATGTGGAGTCAGTGAGTTGTACTGCGGTTAGGGTAGAGATTTCTGTGGTTTCCGAGTACAGTGATGTATTTCAGGAAATATCAGGATTACCTCCAAGAAGGGAAGTGGATTTTGCTATCGATGTGATACCAGGTACTGCACCTGTATCTATGGCACCATTTCGGATGGCACTAACTGAACTTAAAGAGTTGAAGGAGCAAATTGATGGTTTACTTGAGCAAGGGTTCATTAGACCTAGTACTTCTCCTTGGGGTGCACCTGTGGTGTTTGCGAAGAAGAAGGATGGTTCACTAAGGTTGTGTGTGGATTTTCGGCAGTTGAACAAGGTGACGATTAAGAATAGGTACCCTTTACCTAGGATTGATGACTTGTTCGACCAGCTTAAGGAAGCTGCTGTATTCTCGAAGATCGATTTGTGATCCGGATATCACCAGTTGAGGGTGAAAGATGATGATGTTCCTAAGACTGCTTTTAGGACTAGGTATGGACACTTTGAGTTTGTTGTCATGCCTTTTGGTTTAACCAATGCACCTGCAGCCTTTATGGACTTGATGAACCGTATGTTCAGTCCGTACTTGGATAAGTTTGTGGTAGTGTTCGTGGATGATATTTTGGTTTATTCCAAGACGTTGGAGGATCATGATCAACATCTGCGGATTGTGCTACAACTTTTGAGAGAAGAGAAGTTGTTTGCGAAATTCGAGAAGTGCGAATTTTGGCAAAGGGAGATCAAGTTCCTTGGTCATGTGATTTCGAAGGATGGAATCTCTGTGGATCCTTCTAAGGTGGAAGCAGTGATGAACTGGGGCCAACCCACTACAGTTACTGAGGTACGTAGTTTCCTGGGTTTGGCAGGTTATTATCGGAGATTCATTGAGGGATTTTCTAGCATTGCTTCGGCTTTGACCAAGTTGACAAGGAAGAATGTCCAGTTTGTGTGGACTGAGGAATGTGAACGAGCATTCAACGAGTTGAAGGCTAGATTGACCACAGCCCCAGTGTTGACTATTCCCACAAGCGGTGGCGGTTTAGTCATCTATAGTGATGCGTCTCATCAAGGTTTGGGATGTGTATTGATGCAGCATGGAGGTGTTGTCGCTTATGGTTCTAGACAGTTGAAGGTGCATGAGCATAATTACCCCACTCATGATTTGGAGTTGGCTGCTGTTGTGTTTGCCTTGAAGATTTGGAGGCATTACTTGTATGGGGAGAAGTTCGAACTCTTTTCGGATCATAAGAGTTTGAAGTATCTGTTCTCTCAGAAGGAGTTGAACATGAGACAGAGAAGGCGGATGGAACTCATAAAGGACTATGATTTTACTTTGGAGTATCATCCAGGAAAGGCCAACGTGGTGGCGGATGCTTTGAGTAGGAAGCCCAGAAGTATGGTTGCTTCTATTATGGTTCAGGAGTGGCTTATGCTGGAAACTGCATCTGAGTTTGACCTTGTGCAAGTAGGAGTTGAGAATGGGAGTTTCCTTGGAAGTATCACGGTACAGCCTGCCCTGATTTCCAGGAACATTCAAGGTCAGACAGAGGATGAGTTCTCAAGTGCGAAGTTGGTAGAGTTATGCAGATCTGAAAAGGAGACATGTTGAGTTTAATGAGGGTGATCATGTGTTCTTGAAAGTCTCGCCCATGAAGGGTGTGGTGAGATTTGGCAAGAAAGGAAAGTTATCACCAAGGTTTGTCGGACCTTTTGAAATTCTGGAATGGGTAGGAGAGTTGGCTTATAGGCTTGCCTTACCTCCTACTATGTCTGGTGTGCATAATGTTTTCCATGTGTCTATGTTGAGGAAGTATGTTCAGGATGAGTCACATGTGATTGATTATGGTACGATTGAGGTGCATGCGGATACGACCTTTGTTGTTGAACCTGTTCGAATTTTGGATAGGTCAACAAAGCAACTTCGAAGGAAGGAAGTTGACTTGGTCAAGATATTGTGGAGTCACCATGACGAGGGTGATGCTTCTTGGAAATTGGAGTCGGATATGAGAGCGAAGTACCCACAGTTGTTTGTTGATGAGCAAGCGTGAATTTCGGGACGAAATTCCTTTAAGGAGGGTAGACTGTGATGACCTGGTTTTCTGTTATTTAAAATTGGTATTTAATAATGGACCAGTTGTACGAATAATTGTTATAATGCTTTATTCGTAGATTTTATATGGAGTAGAATGATTTTCGTACGTATAAATATTTGAATTTCACAGTTTAGGGGGTCGTGTGAAGTTTGACTTTTTATATGTTGGGATTCTCGGAAAATTTCCTTCACGAAAGTTGTAGAGCGCGTCGATACGAGTTCGTGGACATGTGGAACGCGTAAATCGGAGTTCGTATGAGGAAGTTATGGCTATGGAAAGAAGTTTCCATTTTGGTATATAAAGGGAAAATTAGAATTTTATTTCATTATTTCCCTTTCCATTTCCGGAAACCATACCCTCTCTCTCTCTTCTCTCTCGTCCGCTCCCTCAGTATCGAAGATTTTCGACTGACCCGACCCGAACCCGGCCGATCCGACCCGACTTTTCCGGCCAACTGCGGCGGTCTCCGGCCTTGAAACTTGGCCAGCAGGGTCGCCTCTTCCGTCTGGTCGTCCCTCTGGTGGTCTCTATCGCCGATTCTTCTCCACGGCGGCGCTGCAAGGCGGTGCAGCCTTGTGTTTTCGGACCCGGCCGGAAAACACAGCTCCGACGTCGGCACGGCTTCGAGTTTTCTTGGTTGAGCTCAGAGCTGCCTCGCCGATCGATCCTTGGTGGTTGTTTGGATCGATTCACGTGAAAATTCGATCAACTCGGATTGGATTACTATTCACAGCTTGTGAGGTAGTTTTCGATCCCTTAAGCTTGTTTTCTGACTTCGATCCAGTTATGAAAGTTCACAAGCATGCTTAGATGAAGCTTTTTGATGTTGGGAGTTTTGTGAAATATTGAGTGTTGGCCGGCGGCGGTGCGCCACCGTCTGTGGCGGCGTTCCGGCGGTGTTCCGGCCATGTATGGAACTTTTTCTGGTATTATATGTCTTCTACTCGTCGATACGAGCGTTTCGATATATAATATGCAAATTTTGGAGTTCGATTGGATTTGTTATGATTTTTGCAGTTTCATATCGGTGAATTTATTCGATCCGTGAGGATACGAGCGTCCGATCGACTTGTGGTTTGGTCACATCGATCGTGGACGTATTCCGAAGACTTTGGGAGGTCTCGGATGTGGTTTTGCCTCGATTGGCGCCACTTTGGGGATTTTAGTTCAAAAACAGGGGTTTCGAACTAAATCAAATGTAAATCGTCACTAAGTTGGAACCATATGTGATTAGGTACTTGACGAAGTATTCAGACGAGTGGTTGGTGATAGTTTTGGTTCGGTTCTGTATTGAAGACGCAGCAGGAGTTCAAGGTGAGTAAATCTCACAAGGACCTTTATGAACAGGAGTACCATTATTGTTTTGGCGTTAATTATTTAACTGCAAACTATAGTTGGTATTAGTAGGCATTCCTGAGTGAATGACTACATATATATGTTTAGATGAAATATATATATATCCTTGTGAATGATTATGATGAATAATAATATGCATGATGGTGTTCATATTATTGTTAAATGCGACTTTTCACGAAACGATATTATAGAAAAAGATGTTTTCTATTGTTTGGAAAGTATTGAGCTTGATGTTACATTTTGAGTCAAGCGTGACTCATTTTAGATGTATTGGTTTTAGAATCAAGGGTCACAGATGGTGAGCAGGGATTAGGAAAACCGAAACTAGATGTTGTAACGTTTTTAAGTCGGAGGCGACTTACTTAACGTTGACCTTAAGACCAGATAGGGTCTAAGAAGATCTTATGTCACAGATGGTGATAGATCATAGATAGTGACAGGTTGCAGATGGTGACCTTGATGTTGATTTCATGACCAGATGGGGTCTGAAGATCATTAGTCACAGATGGTGACAATTGGTGATCAATGGCTGACCTTGAGACCAGATGGGTCTAATGATCTTATGTCACAGATGGTGATAGATCATAGATAGCAACAGGTTGCAGACGGTAACCTTGATGTTTGACTTCATGACCAGATGGGGTCTGAAGATCATGAGTCACAGATGGTGATAAATGGTTGAGCTGAGACCAGATGGGGTCTAAAGATTATAGGTCACAGATGGTGACAGGTTGCAGATGGCGACCTTGATGTTGATTCCCTGACTAGACGGAGTCTGAAATCATATGTCTCAGATGGTGACAGATCACAGATGGTGATAGATCACAGATGGTGATCAAGGCAGGAAATAGGTAATCACGTTCTGGTTAGGACGAGTGGTTACAATTTCAATAGAATTCTAGTTTATCTGCCATGATAGCTTATGGGAGTAACGGTCGAGGTTGCTTGAGACTCATAGGTATGCAGCTTAAAGGAGAGTTTCGATGACATTCTTCGTTAATTGTCTAGATGAGACTTGAATAGCTACTTGATGGTTAAGTTAGCAAATAAGGCATGGTCATAGTGGTGACTCATGTTGTCCTTTCTTTGGAAAGGATATGGAATGTTAGAAGGAATCATGGCTGCATGTTTCCTTAAGTAGATTGATGTGAGTTGTTGATTGATGTTCATGAGTTACTCATACGAGCTTGAAGAAGCTTACCGGGTTTGTTGTTTGGCAACCCCGGTGCACCATTCTTTTGGTGTAGGGGTTAATCCTGCAGGTCAGGAAAATCGTGGCTGAAGCAGAGGCAGCTTGTTGGCAGCTGAACGGGTAGGAAGCAAATTTTGTTGGCTTTGCCATTGTTATGACTTCCGCTATGCAGTAAGCTCTGAGGAGCATTTACGTTTTATTGTGATGACAATTAAATTCGTAAATTTGTATAATATATAACTCTGTGGAGCGAGTGTATGTTATCTTGGATGATTCAGTGTATCAGTAAGTACTTGTTTTATGGGAAAGATGTTCCAGGTATTTGTATTGATGACTGAATATTCACGCATGTATAATTATGGGATTATATATATCGATTTTCATGTGTGTAAAATCAGGGGCGTGACACTACCGCTCGAGCCCTGGATCGCCCCTAGATCACCGCTGACCTGCCGCCACGCGTCGCGTCAAAATAGCATCAGAAGCTCCAGACACTGGGAATCGAAGCACATCAGTCCCACATCGAAAACAAGAAGATGATCAATCTTCCCCTCACCTATAAAAGGTTCTCTCCTCTCTCCTCATTAATTACGCATTTTACTACTCATTTATTGTTATGCTGCTTATCTGCATTGACTGACTTAGGCATCAGAGAAGTGAAGACCGTCCAACACGGTCTCCCTCTGACGCCCTGTCTTTCGTGTGACAGCTAGCGGAGGCCATCAAATCCTCAGAGTAGCGGTCTGCTCACCGGACCCGCGTTAAACGAAAGATCGGCTATTGCCGGACTTTGAGCATTAACATCCAGTTTGTGTGAGGTTTCCGCTTCTTCCTAAGTTTGAAGAAGATTGAGGTATACTCTTCTTTGCACTGCAAAAGTAATCCATATTCAATCCGGAATTCTTGTTGCACATTTATTGCAAATGCGAGGGGCACAGGCACTACTACAATGTCCTCTCCCTAACCGGATGGGTCGGAAAAGGAAAGGATCAGCGAGAAGCACCATTCCTTTACAATAGGTAGAAAATACAGGAATCCGTTCAAAGCACAAGAAATTCTTGATGCATCACTGATGTGGAGCATGCGCCGACGATTCAATGCTTAAGAAATGAGCCGCCATACCAAAAATTACCTGTTTACCTTTTATTTAGACCGTAAATGATAAGATTCTTCCCTTTTTACTTTTGTAAAACCATTTATAGGGCCCTAAAGTTGACTTTTTATTTTATTCACTATTTTATGAAACTTCCTTCACAAAGATATAAGGCACGATAAATCGAGTCCGTGAACATGCAGCACGTTAAAATCAGAGTTAATATGAGTAAAATACGGTCTACAGAAGTTTAATTATTTCGTCGAAGTTTTTTTGATACTGTTATAGGGGCGATATCAACAATTCTGATCGTGGGTATATAGGCTGCGTTTGGGGGGGCTTTTTAGCTCCCCTGCTTATAAGCACCTCAGCATCTTGCGTTTGGTAAACCAGCTTCTCCTCAGCTTTTTCCAGAAGCCAGGACTTTTCAATGGAAAAGCCAAAGCCGCCTCACCCCAGCTTTTAGAAGCAGCAGCTGGCTTTTGTCACTGTAGCGGTGATTACTGTAGTTTAATGAACTTCTGAAAATACCAATTTCTGTCCTCTCTTCTTTTCAGCAATTACACAATGCCATGAAACCTTCTCTTCCGTGTTCAATTAGAAGCCTCACGCAGCTCCGCAAACACAAACGCATAATCTCTCTCCCTGAGTCCTTGATTGCCTTCACCTCGCCTCTCATCCGTGTTCGAAATTGAAGCTTCAATCCTTGATTGCTGGCTGCTTGGCAATTTGAAAAAGAGGTATTCTAGGTTGATTTGGGTTTTAATTTCAGTTTCAATTCCAGTTTTTCATCTCTTATAGGTTGATTTCAATTTCAATTCGTGTAATTGGGTACTGAATCAATGGGTGTTTAGGTTGATTTGGGACTGTGATTTTGGTTCATTCACAATGATCATGAGAAAAGGGATATGGCTCACTCTGCTTTATCTACGTTTTTGTTTGGTTACTACGTTTTTGGAACCGTGGAGTGTTTATTTTGGGAAATGTTGCCTTATGGTTTTGGGTACTGATCTCCACATGATGGTTACGCAATAGTTATAGATTGGAATTATGTTTCTCTCTATGCTGCAAGATTAGATTCAGAATTATAGATTGGAATTTACTCTCTGTTCTCACACTCTGCAACAATATTTATATGTAATGTATGTTTAGTTGAGTTAAAGACTGTTATTTGGGTTTAGGACCAGATTATTAAATTGCTGCAAGATTGAATGAGAGTTTTTGGTTCATTCTTTTCCCAGGAAGCATCTTTAAGAACTCCAAACTTTTGAGTTCTTATCAAGTTCCACTAGTGAGCATTCCGAGGAATTGACATTGAGGAGAACTGGGATAAGGTATGCTATGGATGTCATTTTGTTACTGAATATTTGAAATCCTAAAATGCATCTTCTATAAAAAAAACTTATATACTTTGCACAGGTTAAGACCATATTTGTCCCAACGGGAGCTTCCCTTTCACCAGATGTATCTGCTCCACTTGTTGCCACCCTTCCCTTGGAGGTAATACCTTTGTGTTTAATGATATGATATTTTAGTTTTTGTTCATGTCTTTGCAGGAAGTCATTGTTGGTTTACACTATGGGTTTCCATATATCTTTTGATACGTGAGTGCCCAGTTTACTTCTGACCAGAAAAAAAAAAAATTAAGTTATTTGATTATGCTTAATTTAGTAGTGGCTGGGTTGATGCGCTAAAAGCAAGTGCATAATTTAACCCTGAAAATATCGTTAGTAGTATAAGCAAATAGGGATCGTTCTATTCCGGGGATTGAGGGTACACCTGTCAATGTAGGACAAACAAACAATTAAAATTAAAACAAAATATAATATTTACAAAGATATTCACAAGTATAAACATTATTTACGAAAAGGGGGAGATTTTGTTTTTGGTTTTTTTTTTCGAAAATAAATTAAGTAAACAAAAGAATTAAAATGCAAAAAAAAAATTTCAAAAATTGATGCGCTAAAAGCAAGCGCATAATTTAACCCTGAAAATATCGTTAGTAATATAAGCAAATAGGGATCGTTCTATTCCGGGGATTGATGGTACACCTGTCAATGTAGGACAAACAAACAATTAAAATTAAAACAAAGTATAATATTTACAAAGATATTCACAAGTATAAACATTATTTACGAAAAGGGGGGAGATTTTGTTTTTGGTTTTTTTTTTCGAAAATAAATTAAGTAAACAAAAGAATTAAAATGCAAAAAAAAACATAAATACAAAGATGGAATGAGAGAACAAAGATCAAAAACCGAAACATATGATTAAAATCGATTCAAACCCTAATATTGTTCATCTAAGTCATGAGAAAGGAGTTGATCATGTGAAACGTTCGAAAGCAAACAATTTCCCATATTTTACTTTTCAATGCTAATTAACCTAAGCGAAAGCACCTAGATTAATCCTATCAAACATGCAATCAAACCCTAGAAAGCTAGTCAATCATGTCATGTTTAACGCATTACACATAGAGAAAGGCTATCAACTCAAGTATACAACTTAGTATGGAAAAGTCCACCTAATTGCAATCCTCGTTAATTAAATTCGATCTTTGTACAAAACCTTTACTACTTTGATTCAAGTTTACACAAAACGAAAAGTCGATTTCATGCTCTTAAACCCAGCACCAATTATATCGAAACCCTAAGTGTTTGCAACCACATAAGATTAAAATACAAAAGTTATCTATAACGCAAATTTAATTAAACAAACCCACATAAGCAACTCTCGAAAAACAATAATATGAATCTGAAAATTCTCAATTAATCATAAAAATTCCAGAAATTAATATTTGTTCAAACACATATGTCAACTAGTACAAAACCAACGAAATCAAAGCAAAGGTTACAAAGGAGAATCGGATTACACCGTGAGATGGAGATGGTGATGAACGATTGATGTAGTGGTCTCTTGAATCTCGAAAGCAAGCTTCAAGGTTGGAGATGGATGATGGATGCTCACGGCTATGCTTCTTCTCCCTTGGCCTTGCTTGAACTCGTGGAGATGACTAGAGGATGGAGAAACTCACGGCTATGCTAAGAAGATTTTCTGAATTTTTTTCTAAAGTGTAAATTGTATGGGGGAGAGGAACCCTTGACGTGTAGAGGAAGTGAGTATATATAGGGAATGGCCAACTTGGTCACCAAGCCGTGTAAACCTCATGGAATTAATCTGAAAATTCCACATAATTTCCTCCAATAATATCTTGCCAAATAAGCCCTATGAGGTGGTCCAACCAATCACAAAATTCCATTTAATTCCCTAATAACCTTGGCCGAAATACCATGGATCTATTCTGATTTTATACTTTAAATTCGGCCAAAATTCCTTTAGGGAATATAGGAATGTATCCAGACTTCTTTTGAGCTTTTCTTGGTCTCCACCTTTTTCTCTTTCCTTTTATTTCTCCCTTGAATCTCTCTTGGCGTCAATCACCCTAGGTTTTCTTGATTTTTACGTTGATTACCTCTTTATCTCTCTCCCTTTACATGGAAAATACATAAAATTACTCCTCCAAGAATATTTCTTTCTATAAAAATCTCCCAAGAAAATCTCCAAGACATATCCTTCCTTGCATGGTGTCAATCACCTTTATCTTGATTGATTTTGATGCCACTCCTTGTTTCTCTCTTAGGATATCACAGCAACAACATCTCTAGGGTTTCATCCTTGCGTCACAAACCCTAATTCCTTGGGCTTTGTGGGCTTTTAATTCAATTGCCGAAAATCCACTTCATTCTTGAGAATTCTTGGGCCTCCATGCGCCACCTTTATGCCATGTCATCATCTAGAGTCTTCAAGAAGCTTCTCTCATGCCATGTCACTTCATTAATTCGATCTCCACTCTTGGTTGGCTCAAGAGTCTTGTTTTGGCAAACTTTCCTTTTTGGACAGGGTTTCCTGGTTGGACCAGGAAAGCTTCATTTCTGCTCATTTGTGCTTCCCTTTGTACTTCACCTTGTCTCACTCCAATGTTGGCTAGCTTTTCTTTCCATTTGTGAGCTCATTTCAGCTCATTTGTGACAAGGACCTGAAAATAGAAACTGGTAAGAAAAATAGAAACTTTCCTAAAATGAAAAATGGCAACTTTCTTAAATTGAAATGGGAAACTTTCTAAAAATGAAAAATAGAAACTTTCTACAAATAGGAACTTTCCCAATCGAAGAATGGAAACTTTCCTAAACAGAGTTTTATTAAGGAAATAACGCAGAAAATGTAGGGAAATGCAGTTAAAACGTCGCATTAAAATGCTCCTATCATGGGTGTAATAATATGTTACATCTGTTGATTTCATGTTCATTTGGGATGATATTGGTAATCATTAACAAATTGTATTCTTAAATCCAGATTAAGAGCAAAATTGAGGAGTTTATCAAGTCTGTATTTGCTCTATTTCAAGGTGTGTTAGAAAGTCTTTGACAATTCCATATCATGGTACATTTGTAAGAAGAACCTTATTGAATAATTAGTATGTTCCAAATCTCGACTTCACATCTCTATTTTCCGTTAAGTTATGCACCTCATACTTTTTGTTCTGTATAAGTAATCTCATTATTTCTACAGCGTGCAACTTCTGATCCTGATGACCGTAAGAGAGCCCTTGTAATTGGAGGAGGAATTGCTAACTTCACTGATGTAGCTGCAACATTCAATGGCATTATTAGAGCCTTGAAGGAGAAGGTGATCAGCTAAATCTACTTTGCTAAACCCCAATTTTGTATGTGTTTTGTTACCATCTTTTCTAAGTGCAAAACTGACAATGCCATATTTGATCAATCAGGAAACAAAGCTTAAGGTTGATAGGATGCATCTTTATGTTAGGGGAGGAGGTCCCAACTACCAGAGGGGACTCGCAAAAATGAGGGCACTTGTAGAGGAAATTGGCCTCCCTATTAAGGTAAGCAATGTTTCTGAAATCTCTATTGAATAAGATTAAAGAAAAAGCATACGTATTGCTGATATTTGAAGTGCCTCCCTTAAGAAATTTCTGACATCACTTCTGTTCTTTGATCTCTTGTAGGTCTATGGTCCTGAAGCAACAATGACTGGTATTTGCAAGCAGGCAATCCAGTGCATCACTGCTGCTGCATGGCAATGTTATATGAAGATGGTTGCTTTCTTCTTGTCTATCTCACCTTTTCCTCTGTGGCGAGTTTCAATATCTCCATACCTTGTACCAATTTCTATTGTTAAGCTCTTTGTACCAATTTCATTCTATCAAAAACCTCAGCAAAGTTGATGTAGTTGTATGTGCTAATGAGTAATATGATAGTGGGATGGTACTGTGTGACCTAATTACAATAATGAAAATTTTAAATTGGTATTGATTTGTCTGGATATCAGGTTCCTTATTAATATCAAAACTTCGGCAAATTTGAAATGCATAATAGTCCGGAGGACTTGTAGCTCTAGTAATAGGGATAATTATTGTCCCTATACATGAGGGTCCTGAATTTGGCTGATGAAAATGGGGAGCTATATATGCTGCTCATCAACCTCCATTGCCCCTTGAATTATCTTTTATGGATATTTAGAACCCAAAATAGTGGACAAAGAGTAATCAAGCGGAATGATCATTTTGCAGATCACTAGCGTATAGCATCAATCCTTGAAAAAAAATTCCATATCTAAATTGGTCATTCTACAAACAAAAAGCACAAGCCAATTTTGAGTCTACCAAACACTTTGTCACTGCTTTTGCCACTAACAGCACTTATAAAAAGCCAGTTTACCAAACACTCAGCTGCTTTACTTAGCAGCCACTTAAGCAAAAGCCAGTCATACAAACACACCAATCAAGGAAGGAACCTACATTTTTGGGAAAGGGGAACCCTTGGTTCTTGACTTTCTTTCATTCTCCTTTGGTTGTTCTTACCTAATGACGTGGTTGAGAAATTCGGAGAGCTTTGCCGGAGCTTCTTCATCAGGTGAACCATTCTCTCTGAATTGCTGAAGTTGTGTGTTTTGTTCGGTGACTCCAATTACCGAAATGACCCGCTTCTGAGTTTGATGTGTTCTATGGATTGTTGAAAGTTTAAGCTTTCTAAACTCGGCCGGTTTAGGTAGGTTCAGTGAAAAAAGCCGGCCCTCTGAATAGCGTAAGATTGGAGGGATTGAAAGGGCTATAATTGGTATTTTGGCATACTACCGCTCCCTCTCTCTATCTCTTCAGTTTTGCACTCCTAATTTTGGTGGTAAAGATTTGAGCTTTTTCCAGTTTTTCTGTGCAATGTAATGTTGTTAGCAACTCTTTAACAATTTCATGGTTGATTCGACTGGTATTATTGGGCCGCGATGGGTCCTCTTACTCTGGCCGTCAATTTGGAAAGCTTTACTTGTCCGTTGACTCCAAAGACTAAAATGCCCGGCTTTCTTAGTTTCATGTGTTCTAAGTTTCTGAGTTTCATGCATTGTGGAAGAATTGGATTTTTATTTGGTAATTTGGAGAGATCAGAGCCTTTTATCTTAGAATTTGTGACATCCATTTTTCGGTTTCGGGTTAAATGTTTTAACTGAGGAAATTATATACAGTAGTCGGTGTAGTCTCTTTCAGGGTTACCCTCATTTAAGTGAAGTTTATTTGATTTACTGAAGAATAGTTAGAGTTTTCGGCTTTTGGATACAGGGATGATGGATAGATAGAGTTGGTATGCTTTTGCTTTTTGGTTGAACAGGTGATATGGTTTTGCAGATGCATGTGGCAAGAAATTTCAGAATGTTACTATGGCAAAGCGGAAGTCTTTTGCATCTGTCAGCATGCAGGACGATAAGCCTTTTGATTTGTTGCGTACTTTATTTGGTACGTTTACTACTGCAATGGAAATGTCCGTGCCGCATATGCATTATTGTTGAAGTTACATATGCATTGAATTCTAGGTTGCAGTTCACTATGCATCATTGTTATTAATCTTATTCCTTGAGTTGATAATTGTGAGAAGGATGCTCAGTTCTAAAGATTTAAATTTTTGTAAAGTAACTGAGCATCCTTCATATCTTCAAAAGACCTTGAGTTATAAGATATTAAATGGACAAAACTATTTACTTTCCTACTTTATTTGTGATTTAACTTCTCTGGTGAATTTTGCAGAGGGTGTTATAGCAGGAGGTACAGCTGGTGTTGTTGTTGAAACAGCTTTATATCCCATTGATACTATAAAGACAAGATTGCAGGCAGGTTAACTATGCAAATAAATTAAACTTAACTGATGTATTTGGTTTGATACAGTTAACTCTTAATCCTCTGTCTCTTCAATCTCTCTCTCTCTATCTCTCTGTGTTTTTTTATATTTTTTTTTTTAAGACAGAATGGCTCAGGAAATCAGTAAACTAGATTAATGAGGTTTCTTTCCCTGGGTTTCTATTTTTTTCTCTCTATGTTTATCATAATGACTCATTTCCTGTTTCAGAAAAGTTTTACTAATTTGTTGATTATTTAAAACTGTCCGGAACAAATAGCTTCTTGGTCTTGAGTTGGACACTCTCAGTATATGGTCTCATTAGTTTTTTACTTTTTTATTATAAAATTGTGGATTGTTTGGATTCCAAATTCGCAATAGACTTATGCGGGTCTTAACAATTTATACCTGCTACTGCAACATGCTTTTAATTTCAAAAACTGCTCTCTTTTTTATTTGATTTTTTCAATTTTTTTTTTTTTTTTTGGTTCAGTTTCATGAAGATCTTTTTGTTCATTCATTTTAGTATTCTCTTTTAGGCCCATGGTTTGCTCTCCATGTGGTATGGGGGCTTCAAAATCCTCTCACATTACCTAGCTAGCTATTTGCTAGAGTTTCCTGCCACCTGAAGATTGTAGGGTTTGGCAAGAGGCCCCAGTTTTGAGCCTGGGTCCCTGAAGCAGGTTTGCAGGATTTCTGGGTATCAAAGAAGGATAGAAGTATTTACTTGATTCTCACTTGTTTTATTTTCCCAGTTTTTTTTTTTGCCTACATTGTTCTGCTTACACTGCTACATTGAACTATGCTGTTGTCCAGTTTGGGGTGACTTTTCTTGGTTTCTAGTTGCAATGATGTTCATGTCTTGTTGTCAATCTTGGTTTTGCAATTCATACTTTCTGTGATAGATTTGTCATTTCAAATTTAATTATGGGCAAGAAATCTAGTTGATAGGAAATGACTTTTATGTCATTTCAAATCATTATGGGCAATTCATACTTTCATCGATGTAATACCCAAAAGGCCATGTCACGAATGGAGTTTCTTGTAATAGCTTATATACATAGACCGACTTAATACAACTCTCGACCTGGAACTCACCCAAATTCAGAGTCCCGTATAGACAAAATTAGGGTGCTAAGGTCTCCCTTGTTGAAATTCTTCCGTCCTCATCGGGGCCTGACAACTCAAGTCTGCCGTCAGTACTCCTCAATGTTGGGATGACTACTAGTATTTGTCACAACATGAGATATTCTAAAATGAGTTTTTACTAATTCAGCTCCTTATATTGACTTGTGTAGTTCCAGAATGTCCTGGCAGATATACAGTATTCTGTGTACGATTGAATAATTCCTACATAAATTGTAAAAGAGTACTAAAGTGGTATCATACTGTCTCTGTGCACTTAATGTTGGCAACATAGGATAATCAGATAACAATAGTGCGCTGTCTTTCTTATGTATTGTGAGATAAATATGATAAGTTCTGGTGAAAAAAATTACTTTATGTCTTTGGTTCTGAGTTTTAATCGGATTAGTTTGGTTGGGACAAGTTCCTGTCTGTCTGATTGTCTTCATAGAAGAGTCCTGTTCATTGTCTTTTACTATGATTAGAGTTAACTAAATTATCCATCTGTTTGACCTAAAGCAATTATCTGATACATTTAATATCAAACTCTTCTAGGTGCATTAACTGGAGTTATAACCACTCCCCTTGATGTGTTTAAAACTAGACTAATGGTACAGGTAAGGCCATCTGCTATTCAGCATGTTACTTGTCTCCCCTAGTCCCCTTGATAACTAACTACGCTATGGGCCTCCAACTGTTTGCTCTCCTTTTTCTTTACTTCCTTTTTTTTTTTTTCAAAAATGGATCTGCCAACCAGTACAAAGGAATTGTTGACTGTGTTCAGACTATTGTGAGGGAAGAAGGACCTCCCACTCTTTTGAAGGTATGCATTGAGCCTTTATATCCCTTGTAATATAAAACTATAAAATATGACTGCCATGTATCTTATTGCAGCTCTTGAAAAGTTAAACAATTATGCAAAATGTTGTGCTGTTAATATTGCATTTGTTTTTTCTTCGGTTCTTGTAAGTTATGTTTCTTAGGGGAAGTGAAATTGATTGTTTAGTCTTATGCCTTGTTCATCGAGAATCTTGTAGTTACTTTGATTTGACCTCACTAATATGCTGACTTGACTTACATTTGACTATAACATCAATATGGTGACTGGGAAGTAAAAATGTGTACTTAGATAACCCAGCTTCATGTAATGCATTGTTGGCAGAGAAATATAAGCTCTTTGCTGGCCAGAAAGAGGGGAACTGTATTGGGAAGATGTGATATGATAGCATATGTGGGTAGTGTAGATGGAACGAATAAATATATCTTTGAGAGAGCTAGGTGTGAGGAGGTGGGTTCATTTGGGATAGGGTTCTGAGATTGGTATTCCCTTTGAACATCTGTCAGAGTTTAGAAAGTTGTGGGCAGGAATTATGCATGCCCAGACGTTGGAGCATGGTGGTAAAGAGTGTAATTAATGGAGCTGTGCCTACATTATGAACTCCACCCACTGATGGCTATCTAAAAGTTAATTGTGATGCTTCTGTGAGTCAAAATGGTGGCCAGGTTGGTGTGGGTATTATTTACAGGGATAGTAGTGGATCATTAGTGGCAGCGGTGGGAGAAAGAATTGCAAGTAGACTTGAGCCTTGTGCGGCTGAATTACTTGCTATTTTTTTGTTAAAATTCTGAAAGCTGAAGAAATCTAGAAGAAAAGCTATGGAGGCTATTGAGAATGAAGAAGAAGAAGAGAGAGAGAGGGAAAAACTGATTATTGGAAATTCAAGGTAGTTTTAAAAAAGATGACATCCCTACAGTAAAGCAAAGTTCCTATTTATAGTTTTATACTAACTTGATGTTGACCATTTCTACTTTGACCCTATACTCTTAACATCCCCCCTCAAACTAGTGCTTGGAGAACCAAGAACTAGTTTGCAGCAGAGTCCTTTGATAGTAGTTTCAACCAGGAGAAATGAGTGGTAATTGCCATAGCTTCATAGGCCGACAAGCCTGCCTACAGTTCAGTAGAGGTCTTTCAAGAGAAGTACAAGGAAGCTGCCACGTGCCTTGTATCAACAAAGTGTCAATTTCTTTGAGTATAGCTTGTTGCCATTTAGAGGGAATTGAATATGGAGGGATAAATGCCTTGTTTTCTGCAGCATCCTTATTCAAGTCACTATTTTCTTTCTCCACTGATCCTGCCCTAGAACATGAACAGATTGATGTTGTAGCAGACGAATCAACTTTCTTGTTTTTGAGATGTGACAACCCAACTCCTTGAGTATTGTGTTTACTGTTCAACAACTTGAAATGATTCAAACCCAGCATCCCATCATGATCTCGGACAGCTTGAATCGCTTCCCATCTTACACCATTCACCTTGTGGGGCTTGTACATGTCATTGCTCATACTACTGGAGCTGCTCATATCACTAACGTCATTAATGGCTTCACTTTTGTAGACCTGAGAAGAGTTTGCATCTTGGATTCCAATTTTTGAGTCCATCGGCTTACTAGAACTATCAACTGCTGCACTTAGGCTTACTCCATCAGCTTTGACTTGATTTCGCTCAACCATATCCTTGTAATCAACCACTGTAATTAAGCTATCCTCATCAGGCAAGCAAAGTTCAAATGGAAAAGTGTCTTTTTCATCAGAGCTCTCCTCCATAAACTTCTCTGGCTGATTTCCCTCATCACCATTCTCACTTTCAGACTCAATCTTCTCCTTAGAAACCTCCTTTGAAACCACTTCCTGTTTTTCTTTACTTGTACTCACATACTCGTCCTGTGAAACATTTTGAGTATTTTCAATATTGGTTTTACTGCCATTGTCATCTTCTCTTGTTACAGGAATCTGAGAGTAGCCCTGCACTTGAGGACCACCATAGAGTACTTGCATTCCCCCCGGTTTTTCACAAATCTGACAAACAACTGAGCCCGAGTAACTTTGACCAGTGTTGTAACTTTTGTTGTTGCTGATGTGTGGTCTACTGAAGCTGTTCTTGCCATTGTTATCAGAATAGCTTTGCTGGGAGTAATTCTCACTATTAGTGTAGCTCACATGTGGGGAGAAGTTTTGATGTGAGAAGTCATGTTGCTGCATTAGTCCTCTATTGGGTTGAAAATTGTGTTTTTGCTGAACACTTGCAGTTTGTTGAAATCCTCTAAGATTGAATGCTCCATTATGTTGAAGTCCACCATTCCCATATCCATCATAAGGCAGCTGCACACTTTCACCATTTTGAGCAATAAATCCAGTGGGTTGAGCAAAACAGCTACTTTGTTGACTAAATTGAGATGACAGGAAATCAGATGTATTGCTAGCTGAGGCATTATTCATCATATAGGTAGGTGAGGAATTGGCAAGACTATTTTGTGCAATCATAGCAGCAAGAGAGGATAATGACAAAGCATTATGCTTTAATTCAATCTCATACTCAGCAGATAATAACAAACACCTAACTTCCTCCATTTCAATATCATTTTTGCCTCTGATAATCTGTCTAGTGGGACCATATTCAATAGGAAGACCGGCAAGAATCAAACCTTTAACATCTTGATCTGATATTGTAACACCAACAGAAGCTAATTGATCTCTAGCACTCTTAAATTTCAGCAAATATTTTTCTATACAGTCGGAACCCTTCTGAATACTTTGCAATGTAGACTTTAATTTCATAATATGCAACTCTGAAGTACTAGCATATCTTTGTTTAAGAGTAAGCCATACCTCCATTGATGTCAGACAACCAACGACTAAAGTAAGAGCGTCCGGAGAGAGTGTAATGATAATCAGAGAAATAGCAGAACTATCTTGCTCCATCCATTTTTCTCGAGCAACAGAGTTATTCTTGAGAGAGCCATCATCAATAACAAGAAATTGAGGTGGACAGGGATGAGAGCCATCCACAAACTTTAAGAGACCATGACCTCTAAGGTGATGTTGCATCTGAAAGACCCAAGTCGGGTAGTTGGTCTCATCCAATCGGACTGAGATAGTATTGCAAGTTTGACAAGGAGATGCCATTTCTTCAGAACTTAATTGATCTAAAAGATTGAATCTTGATGAAATTTTTCTTCAATTATCACAAAGACCCACTAATTGTAGCATCAAAATTGCTCAAGAAGATTATGAATAGCCCCAAAATCTCGATTCATGAATACCTTTCCTTGAATTGAAGACAAACAGAGAAGATCTAAGAGTATGAATGAGATTGGCGAACTGATACAGATAGCAGCGGAAAAAAAAAAATGGCGGTGAGCGATGGTCAGGCCTCCATGGGCTTTGATACCATGTTAAAATTCTGAAAGCTGAAGAAATCTAGAAGAAAAGCTATGGAGGCTATTGAGAATGAAGAAGAAGAAGAGAGAGAGAGGGAAAAACTGATTATTGGAAATTCAAGGTAGTTTTAAAAAAGATGACATCCCTACAGTAAAGCAAAGTTCCTATTTATACTAACTTGATGTTGACCATTTCTACTTTGACCCTAAACTCTTAACAGTATTCAGGCATTTATATTTGGGGAACGAAATTCACTCTTTATCAGCAACTTCATATTTTTAAAATAACCTTCTTAGTTTCCTCCTTCCTGGGGCCATAAAGACTTGTCCTTAATTTCAATAAAAGAAAAGGTAAAACAAAAGAGACTAGTAGTCCCTTGGTTTGTATAGATATGCCTAGACTGACATTATCTACTTCCCGGGAAGTACTCTCTATGTATGAAGTCATTATTAATTAGGAAGTTCTCTCATGTTATTACAACTTAATGAATTTATGGTCCCCTCAAGTCATTACAAATCAGGGTATGATGTGATTGTTGCTCAATCTGATTGATGCAAGTTTTGTTTACATATATGTTTATTCCAGGGTATTGGACCAAAAGTGCTGTGGATAGGGATTGGCGGTTCAATTTTTTTGGTGTTTTCGAGAGAACAAAGCGCTTATTTGCTCAGGGACGACCAACAGTTGGTGAAGACACAAAGGCTCCATTTGGGATTGCTTCGCATTTAAAAAAACTCAACTTTTGTTCAAAATTTTAGATTTTGTTGTATTTGGTAAATAAATAAAAAACAGGTTTAATTGAAAGTTATAGGTCACTAGCAGCAAATTTTAGAAGCAGTCTAGAGGTTGCTTTTAGAAACTGATGTGGATCAAAACACACTCTGCAGTTATTTTATGTACTAACAGCACTTTTAAAAATATTATTTATCAAATATAAAACTGTTTTAATTCACAGCTGATTATTCTCACAACACAGCAGCTATAGTTTTTTTTAAAAGTCACACCTGTAGCAGGACTAACTTGTAGATAAACCAAGGGGATCCTTTATGCTCTCCATTTTTAGTGTGTGAAATGCCTGATGTATTTTCCATTGCGTTATGTATTTTCCTATTCATGCCCTGCATCTTTATAAAGTTGCTTCTTACAATAATTGTTCATACTGTCAAAACAATTTAGCCAATAAATGGTTAGCAACATCCATCACCTCAATACTGTTGATCACCATTTAAACACTACAACCGGTAAATTGACATAAACGCCTCAGTATCAGTGTCCTCAATCGGCTCTGCCAACAGGGGCATCCTCACAAACATGGTCTATGCCAGAGATAACCATCTCAAAAGTGGATGTCTTTCATTTTAAAGCTTGGCTGCCTTCCAGAGATGATTATAATACGTTGAAAGTATGATCAGCTTCAAATTTGACTATACATTTCTCAAGTTTTTGAAATATTCTGGCTTATGCCTTATAATACAACAAAATCACACAACTATCACAATACATTTCTCAACCTTTTAAAACATTCAAGCTTATGCCTTATCATACAGTAAAATCACACAAGCATCACAAATGAAGCTACTCGAACAATCTCATTACCTTATCACACATCACTTTTGAGTTCATCAACATCTCTCTAATTCCAAGCTCGAACATGATCCAAGCATAAAATAAGTGAACAATACAGCAGTGTAGGACTTCTTCATTTTGAAGCACCTCCAATGGCGGCACGCATGCTTTTGATGGAAAGCCTACATGTTAAAAGTTTATGAAAATCAGGCAGCTATCTTGCTTGTTATAAGAATCATTTCTGATTATAATACGGAGTAATTGATAAAAGTTTGCATTCTTTTGGTACTAACTCCTAATCTGAATCCTCATTTTACATACTTTATTGAATAAGCAGCTACTGGTACTTTATCTTGCAATGCAGTTGTGAAAGATTGGACAAGGCAAAGATCATAAAACTTGTAGCTACCATATATACGAGTGTAAAATAAGAAACTGATGATCTATATTATGCTTTAAATAAGAGTTTGTTAACCATTTTTTGTTGTTATTAAAAGTTAAAACTCTTAATTATCTGATATATGAAAGCCACATATGTAAAGATGAAATTAGAAAGTACCAGATTGTTTGTTACCTAAGTATCAGTTGATTTGGTATTGCCATTGAAAGCTCCTTCTTGACCTTCAGCTTCATCTTCAGTCCATCATTGGTGTGCCTTCATCTTCTTCATCTTCTTCATCTTCAGTCCATCATTGGTGTACCTTCATCTTTGTCTTCTTCATCATCAGTATCCACATAAGAGTCAAGTGTAATCTTTGCCTGACGTGTCATCTTTGACCAATCCAAGCTCGAACAATACAGCAGTGCAGGACTTGTTCATTCTGAAGCACCCTGATTGGAACAAACGGATATTCCTAAGCAGCTAGTTTTCCTCCTTGCTTGTTCAATAGGCATTGGAAAGATGTCTGCCAATTGATATACAAAAATATTAGGAGAGGAACATCTTTCTTCAGGTTTTTATCCTGCGATTTGCATATCAAGTTTGGGATTTTACGAAAATGTATTTGCGGTTCTCCAAAGAAATAAATCCAGCATCTCCGTCAGGGAAATCATCCAAAGTAACCAAATAAGAAAATGCCACAAACTGAAAGAGGAAACTAGCAAGAAATTAGCTGCAGAACAACAGAAGAATAGAGGGAAATGAAACCTGAAATCAGTAGATGGATCTCTTTCCTGAAATCAGGTAAATCCTAATTCAACTCCAATGCTTTTGAAAACCCAGTGGTTACAAAGCAGTCAGCTGTTGTACCCCCAAAACACTCACCCAATGCAAACTCTGAACCGAGTTTGAAGCCAATCAGTACACAAATCACAATCAAAATTTCCCAATTCAATCAAAATTATCTTAAATTTCAACAATTCAATACACCAGATCACTCTAGTTCATTGAATTCTGATTCGTTACCTGGAGACGAGGAATTGAGGTGACTAACGGCGTCGTCGCCGGTGGCGGGTTGTGGGGTACGCGATCCTACCGTCGGCCAAACGATTGTGGGCTTCATCTTCTTCATCATCAGCGTCGAGTGTAATCTTCACCTGACGTGCCATCTTTGACCACTCCTCACCTTTTAATTGCCTTTTGCAGCTTTTGCTCAATTCAGGACACCCTTCAATGTTCAGTTCTCTCAACTCAGTAAGGCAATGCAACCCTTGCGGCAAAGCCAACAATTTGGGGCATTCTACAATGTGTAGTTGCTCGAGGAATGTGAAGTTTTTCAACTCCGGAAGTGCCGTGAGATTATGACATTCAGAAACTAATATGCTCTGTAGAGTGTCTGCAGAATCTTCAAGCCAATGGGGCAAAGCCTCCAAACTTGATTTATAGATCATCAATGATCGAAGAACTTGAGGACCTTCCCCTGATCTCATCAACTGAAGCTTCTCGCAATCATCGATAGACAAAGTATGTAAAGCGGTCATGTGTTTCATATTTGGTGGCAAGCATTCCAAATTATTACAACTAGCAATCGCCAGTGTACGAAGGTTGTTGAGGAATTGGATCTCTTCGCCCAAAGATTTAAGATTGACACATCCTTTAAAATATAAAACTTGAAGTAAGGTGAGGCGTCTAATTCCTTTTGGCAAATATGTCTGCTGTGTTGTTATCGTCAAGCTCCGTAGGTTGATCAGGTTCCATATGTCTTTGGGTATCTCCTCAAGTGCGTCACAACCCCCAAGGGCCAAAGCCTCCAAATTCAGCAGCTTACTGATGGAATTGGGAAGCCTTTTTATCTTATTATTAAAACACAAGTTGAGAAATCTCAAATGAAACAGACTACCAATGGAACTTGGTAACTCCTCAAGAGGCGACCCATTGAGATCTAGCACCCGCATACATTTGAGTCTCGAGATGCATGTCTTCACAAAACGTTGATTCATCTGGCAATCTTCTCTAGGAATTAAAATGGTTCGTAATTTGTTTGACTTGAGCATGAAATCGGGAAGTTGTGCCTTTTCTCCAAGCAAGTCATTTTTGGATATTGACACATGTCGAACCATTTCAAAAGCACTAGAGGGACGAAAATTGACAGTGGAGTACTCTACTTGTGCCACTGAAATTGCTAAATCATGAACTAGATCATGTATTTTAAAAAATATGGCTGTTTTGAGATCTGTCTCAACCTGAAACAAAGATCTAGAGCAAAACTGTCTTATATAGTCTATACTCATACGCTCAAAATCTTCATTTTTCTTACATGCTTTGAGGTATCCTTGTGCTCTCCATAGTGGAACCAAGAAGCCACTGTTGAATTGATAATCCTTTGGGAAAAGTGAACAAAATGCAAAACACGGTTTCAAGTGTTGTGGCAATGCATCATAGCTCAATTTGAGTGCAGGTAGAATATTGTCATTCCCTATACTCCACATGTCATCATCCCTGACACTCGACCATCGGTGTTCATCTGTATTCAAATAGAGCATGCTCCCTACAGTAGCAACTGCTAAAGGAACTCCTCCACATTTCTTCACAATATCCTCTCCAATTTCTATCAAATGTTGATACCGCTGCTCCTCTCCTCTTTTAAATGCCCTTTGGATGAACAAGGACATGCAATCTTTGTGGGAAAGACCCTCTAAATAATGCATGTATAAGGGACTCACAAGTAAAGCAACTGATTTATTTCGTGTTGTTATAATGATTTTGCTTCCATTAGCGCCCACATTTAACAAAGTTTTTAAATCAGTCCATTTTTCAATTGTTACTCCAATCGACTCTGAATCCCAGATATCGTCCAACACTAATAAAATTTTTTTACCTCTAAGAGTATCTTGCAACTTTCTTTCCATAAGATCCAAACTTTCATCCTCACATTTTGGTCCATTTGCAGCATTAATAATACCTCGAATTAATGTTTGAATATCAAAGTTGTCTGAGACGCATATCCACATCTTTGTCTCAAAATTTTCTTCTACTATTTTATCATTGTACACCAATTTAGCAAGTGTTGTTTTCCCCAACCCTCCTAACCCAATTATGGAAACAACAGAAACATTCTCCTCATTGGAGAAATCAGTGTCATTCAAGAGATGCTTGATAATCTGTTTTTTATCATCATCTCTTCCAATAACATTTGAAGCCTCAACTTTAGAGGTAGTCATCCTCCTGTCATCGTGCACTTGTTGGGGCGCACGAGGATCTTCAGCTCTCTTAACAAACTCAAGGAGAGCAAACTGTCTCTTTTCATTATCAATGTCAACTAGTCTTTCTCTAATCTCTATCACTTTATGTCTCATTTTGAAGTTAAACACTACTGGATTCCATCGGGAAAAAAATCGGCGTACCTTTCCTTTGATCTTCCCATAGTTGTCGACCTCCACTTTCAATCGCAACTTTTGGAAGTCCAGTTCGTCTAAGACATCATCAACGTCATGACAAACATCTTTGAGATTTCCTAACCAACGAGTGATTAGGGGATCTCTCACTTGCTTCTTCTCTGCATCCTCGAGCACTAGTTTGATGACAGATAAGGTCTTGTTGAGCTTGGTGAGCTCAAGTTGGGCGCCCCATGCCAAGGAGATCTCTTGGGAAGCATGTGAAGCTAAGCTACACAAGACGTTATCGGCAATGCTACTGGCAAACTCCATGAAGAGAGAAAGAGAGGAATTCTGAGGTTAGTGAAGTAGGAAATATTAGAGCTATGTATAATTGTATATAGATACTATATAGCAACTCAATCCAGACTCCATCATAACGAGTGAATGAAGTCAAGTCAGGATGGCAGCCAATTTAGACTCCATTATTAAATGGATCGATGGATCGATGGCAGCCACAAGCAGGCATCAATTATTTTGCACTTATTAAATGGATGGCAGCCACAAGTAGGCTTCAATTATTTTGCACTTATTAAATGGATGGCAGCCACAAGCAGGCATCAATTATTTTGCACTTCTTTTTTAAAGGGTTTTTGTCCATTTACCCTATTTTTAGGAATTTTTTTCCTATTTACCCCATTAATTTTTTTTAATTCTCTCTTACCCAATACACTCTAAGGGTGTCTTCCCTCATACCCCATTAAGATTTTTTTTTTTAATTTTTTTTTTAATACTATTTTACCCCTCACCCCTTTGTTACTTAGAGAGAGAAAGAGAGAGAGAAAAATCATAGGAGACTTCGCCGGACCTCAGTCACCGGCCGCCTGATTTAGGACAACTTTCGCCTGATTCCGGTCACCGGCCGCCTGATTCAGGTCACCGGCCGCCGAAACCAAGTCACAGGCCGCCGCCCACCGGAATTTGCTGAAAATTTCACTAGAAATGTTTTTTTGCCCCCAATAGACATCTATTACCCCTAATAAAGGAGCAATAGAGGTCTATTTCCCCCCAATAGACGACTAACAGTCATGTATTGCCCCCCAATAGGACTTTAAAACTTTGATTACAGAAAAAAAAAAAGGAGATTACATCAATTCAAAACGTCTATTGCCCCCTAATAGACGTCTATTGTCTCCCAATAGACGTCTATCAGCCATATATTTCCCCCCAATAGACATCTATTGCCCTCCAATAGAACTTTCAATCTCCGAAATAGGAACTAAACTCCTTAAATTTAGACAAATAAAACTTTGATTAAAGAAAAAAAAATGAAAATATTACATCAATTCAAAACGTCTATTGCCCCAATAGACGTCTATTAAAGCGTATATTGGGGCAATAGACGTCTATTGCCCCCCCCCCCCCCCCCCTCCCTAAAAAAATATGGATATTAATACTCGATTTCTATGCTGTACACTCAATTATTTTTCTGTTCTTCTAAAAAAAATGACTTTTTTGTTGAAATATCAAACCTGAAATATTTGAAAAAAAAAAAAAATTTGATCAGGGCACCCAGATAATGCTCTGGGCACCCATCTCTTCCCACATGGCAGTCACCGGCGGAGAACCTCTTCTGCACAACTGAGGTCAGCTCCCTAATCCTCATTCCCTTCTCTCCAAGCACATTTTGAGTTCGAGTAGCCCTGATTACCTCTCGCTTCTTGATCATCTAGGTCACCATTTTCGAGATTGGGAAGCTGCAAATACGAGATCTGAATATGTGGTGGCAGGAGCTTTGCAAACCCTAGCTTTGCTTTGGTAGCACCACGTTTGGAAGCACCACGTTTGGCAGCACCTGCTCTTCCTCAAGAATGATGGCAACCGGAGCGAGCTACGCTCAGGCAACACCGGGAAAGCTGGGGCCGGATTCGTGCCATGGATTTCCAGCGTTTCCTCCACCGTCTAAAGAACGGAGGCGATATGAGAGAGGTATGAGAGAGAGAGAGAGAGAGAGAGAGAGAGAGAGACTTCTGGCGTGCTGGAGAGAGATAGAGGAGAGAGACTTCCGGCGAGAGAGAGCGGGGGGAGATATAAGAGATGAGTGGCATAAATTGTAATATATTATGTAGGTGTTTGGCTCCAATTTTCATTTTGGGTCCAAACAGTAGGATGAGGGTAAACGTGTCTTTTTACGTTAAATTGGGTAGTTGGGAATAAAAATCTGTTGTTGGGGTAAGTAGGATAATTTTGTTCAATTTTGGGGCTTTGGGTCAAGGACCCTTGTGGCTACGCAGCTGTGGTGCAGCGTGGTTACTGCAGATCACGTGTATTGCACGTGATTATGACATGAAGGAGTTATTGATTCCACAACCCGTAGTTGCCGGTTTACTCACACGTGAGAACATCTGTTTTGTTTTTACTTTTTTTTCTTTTCAAAGAATAAAAGAACATATGCTTGCTATTTTAGAGACTAGAGAAACCTAACATCTAATCAAAAAAAAAAAAAAAAACATTGTTGAGGAGCACGAACGATGTGGTTAATGACCTTCAAGTTATAGAATATTATGTAAATATTCTGTATAATTGTATGAGGTATTGTCCTATTAGGATTACACTTATATCTCTATATATTCCTCCTATTCAGAGATGAATAATATTGAAGTACAACAAACATATCAAAGTCTTATTTTCTACTAGGTATCATAGCCGAGCCGAAACCCGAAGCCTGAACCATTGAAGACAAAAATATCTTGAAGTGCAAAACTGAAAGTCACCGATTGGCTACATTGAAACTGAAAGCCATCATCACCAATTGAATTGAAATTGCTGCACACTTTTTGGATGATTCAACCTAGCAGACACAGACATCCTGCACCTTTTTAGTTAAGTCTGCACACCTTGTTTGACTAAGACTTCCTACTAGACCTCCTGACCTCCTACTGTTTTTAGCTTGGTCAAGTGTAGACTTCTTATTTTTTGGTCTATGGAAGACGACGCTGCCACCCTTGCACTCCATAACATGCCTCCAATCATCAACCATTATCATACCACCGCTCAAAATAATTCAACGTTTCCTATGGGTGTTGCCTTGAGTGAATCCAACTACACCATATGGGCACCTCTTATGAAGATGAGGATTGGAGCACGAGAAAAGGTCGGCTACCTTACTGGAGCCAAAGCTGCACCAAATAAGAACTCTCCTGAATTTGAAGTTTGGGCCACAAACAATGAAAAAGTGAAGAGTTGGGTCACTGATTCTATGGAGCCATCACTCATGAATCAGTATATCCGCCTCCTAACAGCCAAAGATTTTTGGGAAGCGGTTGAGAAGACTTTTTATGATGATTCTAATGAAACCAAGATTTTTTCTAACTAAACAAGAAGTGTTTTGGAGCAAAACAGAATGGCCGGACTCTTCCTACCTACTACAATGAATTGGTGGGAATGTTTCAAGAGATTGATCAGCGTATGGCCTCCCAAAATAACACAGTGGCTACTATTGTTCAAGAGACTACTGCTATGGCACGAATGCGAGTTCACATGTTTCTTAGTGGACTCGATTCAGAGTATGATCAAGTCCGTGGTGAGATTCTACGCAAAGACCCGAAATTCAACTTGGAGCAAAGCTATGCCTATGTTCAAAAGGTGCATTCTGATAGGCAAGCAATGGGACATGCCTCTGAATCCTCTGTCATGGCAGTCCAACGCAGACAAGGTCCTCCCCCAGGCTTCTCAACTCCTTCACCACGCCACCCTCCGGGTAAGACAAATCCATATGCAAATACAAAGTGTCTGGTTTGTGGAGATTTGGGCCATAGCAAGTAACGGTGCTATGAAGTAATTGGCTACCCTGATTGGTGGGATTTCACCAAGAAACCTCGAAAGAACCTTGGAAACGCTGCTGTGGCTACTACAGAGGAAGAGCAACCATCCAATGCCTCCGTTAACGTAGCACAGTCAGGTATGAAGGGTAAGGTATCGATGAATAGTTCTTAGATAATTGATATAGGTGCATCTGACCATATGACTAATGATCCTAGCCTCTTGAAAAAGCTAAAACCTTCCTCTCAACATATTGTTTCTACTGCTGATGGTACTCCAACTCTGGTTACCGGAGAAGGCTTTGTTGTCCTATCTGACACATTAACCCTTGACTTTGTACTAGTTGTCCCTTCATTAGCATATAATCTCCTATTTGTTGGCCAGATTATTCTAGCACTAGCGTGTATTGTGACTTTTTATCCCTCTTTATGTGTGTTTCAGGACATTCTGAAGTGGCGGATTCTTGGTTATGGTGTTAGAAGGGGGAAACTCTACAGCTCTACTACTTGGATGTGACAGAAAGTGGAGAGCAACAGCTGTTAGGACAAGTGAATCAGGTCAATGGGGTAGAGAATGCTAAGGAAACAGTGTGGCTATGGCATCATCGTTTGGGTCATCTGTCTTTTAGTTATCTTCAAAAACTACAACCTCATTTGTTTTCTGTTGTTAGTGTTTCAAATTTTCATTGTGATATACGTGAACTGGCTAAAAGTCATCGAATTTCACATCGCATTTCGTTTATGAAAATTCATTCTGATGTTTGGGGCCCTGCCAAGATCCCTTCTCTTTCTGGAGCTCGATATTATGTGACTTTTATTGATGATTGTACCAGTATGACTTGGGTGTCTTTATTGAAGAACAAGAGTGACGTGTGTTCTAAGTTCAAAGAGTTTCATAAGATGGTGTCTACACAGTACCAATATTTTATTCGAGTTTTTCAATCTGATAATGGCGGAGGCCCTATGCAGGAGTTTATGCAATCTCATGGAATTCAACATCAGACGTCGAATGCGTATTCTCCTCAGCAGAATGGATTGGCAGAAAGAAAGAATCGGCAGTTGATTGAAGTTGTTCGTGCCTCCTTGTTTGGCATGCATGTACCTCGTGAATATTGGGGAGAAGCTGTGAAGTCCGCTGCCTACCTTATTAATCGTACCCCTTCTCGGGTGATTGAATTTCAAAACCCTCAGCAGCAACTTCATAAACTTCTGTCACTTCCATCGTTACCTAACCTAGAACTCCGTGTGTTTGGGTGCGTTGCCTATGTTCATATTCCTATGTCTCAACGTAGCAAGTTTGATCCATGTGCCCGTAAGTGTATATTTGTTGGTTATGCTGAATTCCAGAAGGGTTATCGATGTTATGATCCTCTTATTGGCACTATACATGTCTCTCTTGATGTTGCGTTTTGTGAGTCTGAGTCTTATTATTCAGGGGGAGCTTCGGGGTCTTCCCTTCAGGGGGAGAGAGATTGTAAAGGAAATCCTCGAGATTTATTTACATTTGAAGAATTTGAAGAATTAGAAACATTGGAATCGAGATTTGGGGTTGGAATCGAAAAAGAAAAAGAAGGTGGAGCAGTCTAAGCTGGAAATATTGATTGGGTTGGAAATGAAAAAGAAAAAGAAGGTGGAGCAGTATGAAAAGAAAAAGAAAAAGAAGCTGGGAATATTGATTAGGTTGGAAACAAAAAAGAAAAAAAGGTGGAGCAAAAAAGAAAAAGAAGGTGGAGCAGTAGGAAAAGAAAAAGAAACAAAAGCTAGGAATATTGATTGTTCTACTGGAGGTGGACCCGTGGCCTTGGAAAAAGAAACAGAAGGTGGACCCATGGCTGTCACACCCCAAATCCGAGACCAATATTATATTGAAATATGGTACCCGAATTCGTGATGTGGGTTGTTTCAAATAAAACTTCCTCAAAGAATTAAAGTAAGAGAATTTGTAAATAAGTCTGAATAGTACTTTTATTCGGAATTGAAATTATTATTTTTACAATACTGAAGTTGAACAAAAATATATTACATTATTTTTCTTGAAATAGTAGTAGAAAATAAAACATTCATTTATTTAGAGAATCACCCCACTTTCCCCAAGCGTCTACTCGTTACCTGAAAACAAGAAGGTGTAGCATCATGAGCAACACAAGCCCAATAAGTACACAACTTACATTCTTATATTAATGTGTCTTATAAGAAATCAAAACTGAACAACCAATTAAAATGTACCAAGAACCATTTATATGTTCATACAAATTCTTAAATATGTATATATATACACACAATACATACACACCCATATATACAAATATATTTATTCGTGTGAATGGTTTGGTAATAAACCACATAGTCACATCTTCTTATCAAACCAACAAATATTGTAGTATTAATATGTGAAATAACATTAAAGTAACACATGCTTGATTTTCTTTTCACTAACACCTTCACATATTCAAAATATATCATAGATAGATATTTGATCAATATAACATAAGTACACTTATCTTTTTAGTGAATTTTCGGATTAACTGGTAACAAATCATAAATCCACGTGTTAGGGTCCATAATACCAAAACACGGGAAAATCAGGTTGACTGGTATCAAATCATAAATCCACGTGCTAGGGTCCATATATAATACCAAAGCACGGGTAAGCCGCAGCATACCAAGGACACTTCCAAGGCATGCATACTCAAAGTAAGCACCCTTCCTAAGAGTATAATAGTGTACTATTTGAAGGGACTAGGGCCCACAGCTTAACAACCACAAAGCATAACCACGAAGCACAACCACGAAGCATAACCACGAAGCACATTTACCAGTAATTCACTTAAGCACGGGGTTGTTGTAATCACCCGGCTTCATAATTATATTTTTCAGACATAATCAAATTCACAACATACAATCTTTATAAATTATAGATCGTAATATATATGTATATGTACACACACATATAGATACATATACTTAGGAATAATCTCATATGAAAACATGTATAACATAATTGTATATCACAAATAAGTAAATTCACTAGCAAACAACATAATTAAAAAGAAGATTATACATAATTGAAATCAAGTAAAATAGATAATAATAAAGCACAAACATTAAATAAGTAACTATAAACAATTTAACAAAATTAAATTATAGTTAGTATAAACATTAAAAAGAAGCTTATACATAATTGAAATCAAGTAAAATAGGTAATAATAAAGCACAAACATTAAATAAGTAACTATAAACAATTTAACAAAATTATATTATAGTTAGTATTTCAGTCCTTATGTCCAAATCCATTAAAGTTCATCAACCATGTTTATGTTTCTCCAATTAGAGTCATCAAACTTCAAGATGTGTTATGTTGTCCATCACAAGTCCGAATTAGTCAAATGAGTACATCATTTCAAAGGGTTTTTCACAAGGAATCCAAAGGAATAAGTCATGTAGTCCAAATCAGAGTGATATAGTCCAGAAATGGTGAAGAACCTTAACAGTGCAGAAACCGATATTTTTAATACTGTCCTTTGATATCTCAGTCTTTACGTATAGTATAAAATTACCATTAATTCTCAAACTTTCCAGATCACAAGTAGAGGTCCTAAGCTTCAAATTGATATAAAGTTTGTAGAAAATGGTTAAGAAATGAGGGAGATATGAATTTTTGAAGTTGTGATGGCTGTATGAGATTTCCAGCAAGTTTAAAAGTTGAAAACTTTGATTAGCCATAACTTCTTCATTTCTTAACCTTTTTTAGTGATTCAAAAGCCTAAATTGAAGAACTTTTGATGAGGAATTTAATACTATAATTATTTTTGACAAAACAGATTTTTTTATATACGAAAATACTGGTTTGCAGCAGAGCAGATCCTTTTCCATCTTATCATTGATTATGTAGTTTGATAAATCTTAAAGACAAAAGAATATAGGAATGTAATCATGTACTTACTTAAGAAACTCAGGGGTGAGGTGAAGATTTTGGTCTTGAATTCAAGCTTGGACTTCTTTAAGAAAAACAAAGGGAGCTTCTAAAGAGAAGAAAGGATGAAGGATTTGTGTGGGAACTTGAGTTTTCTCTACAACTAAGGAGGCTTCAAATCAGTTTTGCACTTGATTTTTAAGCTTGTAGGAAATATGATAGAGATCATGTGTTTATATAGGCTAGAATTAAGCATAAAATAAGTAAGTGACAAATTATTATAAGGTGAGTGACTAATTACTATTTAGGTTGAATGATTAAAATGATAAGATAAAATTAAAAAAAGTAATAAAAGAAAGAAAGCATAAATCTACTTGCTAAATATATATATATATATATACATATATATATATATATATATATATATGTATGTACACTCACACATCCATATGCACATTTACCCAATTAATAAGTAAAGAACTCTAGTAAAAAAAAATTACAATAATTAGTACTAAAATGACATGCATAAAAAAAATATAACATAGATGAGAGTCTTGAGCTCAATAACAAAGATTTTTCGAATATAGTTAATAATATAGTATTCTATAGTTGACACTAATTTTCGGGTTATTACAATGGCCTTGGCAAAAGGAACAGAAGATGGACCCGTGCTTTTTGAAGGAGAAACAGAAGATAGTCTTGACAATGGCAGTGGGCCCGTGGCCGTGGGGTCCCTATCCAACCAACACTATGACCAGTTGAACAAGAATGCATCCCAAAGTGGATTTGTCCCAGCCAGCTGACATTATGACCTACCCGTGGGGTCCTCATCCAGCTAACATCATGAGCCATCTAGCCGACTTCTTCATGACCAGTCGAATAGGACAGATGCTGATGAATTACCCATTGATCAACTCAGCCGTGACTCACCCAATGAAGACAATATAATTCGGAGTTCTCACCTGTCAAAGTTTTTATCCCCCTCTACATCATCAACTGAAGGATCCGCAGTGATTGTTCCTCCTCCTTTAATTTCAAATGAATCATCTGGGGTAGATAATATTGAGTCTAGGAGATAACAGAGGGTTACCAACGGTATTCCTAAAAAATAATATGAACCAGACATCAGAGCCAAAGTTAAATATCCTATAGCTAATTACATATCTAACCATAGGTTGTCTGGGTCACATGCACTTGTTGTTATCAATTATCTACTGCATCTATTCCTAGTAGTGTACAGGATGCATTGGCGGATCCTAAGTGGACTCAAGCGATGAACGAAGAACTAGAGGCCTTGCAGAAAAACTTGACTTGTGATATTGTGACTATGCCTGCTAGAAAGAAGACTGTTGGATGTCGTTGAGTGTTTACAGTAAAACTTAAAGCTGATGGGAGCATTGACAGGTATAAAGCCAAATTAGTCGCCTAAGGATACACCCAGCGCTATGGAATTGATTATGAAGAGACATTTGCCCCTGTAGCAAAGATCAACACTGTTAGAATATTGATTTTACTTGCTGCAACTAAAGATTGGCCTCTACATCAGTTTGATGTGAAGAATGCTTTCAGGCACATATACTGCGCAACCAAATATGCGTAAGTGTGAAATGTCAGGCTCATATCCAGTTACCAACTAGTACGCAAAAAATGGTTGGCTAGCAGTGGGTCTGAAAAGAATAAGTAAAGCTGCGTGCAATATTGCATAACCTCAGGTAGATATAGGCAGGTTGGTGCGCATAACCAATGCCCTAGCCACCATCAGTAGCCTTTTAATGGTGGCTTCTGCGAGACCATTTTGTGTATGCACATGGGGTATATGATGCTCTACATCGATGCCTTGTGATACTGGCAAGGTTTGTAAGTTGAAGAAGTCTCTATATGGTTTGAAGCAGTCTCCTAGAGTTTGGTTTGGAAGGTTCTCTAAGTCTATAAGGATGTTTGTTTATAGATAGAGCAACTCGGATCACACCTTGTTCATCAAGCGTAATCGGGGTAAGATTACTGCTCTGATAGTACATGTTGATGATATAATTGTCACAGGGGATGATCTGAAAGAGATGGAAGCGCTACGGAAGTATCTTTCTAAGGAATTTGAGATGAAGGACCTTGGGCAATTGAAGTACTTTCTTGGAATTGAAGTTGCAAGCTCTAAAAAGGAGGAGATTTCTTTATCCCAATGTAAGTATGTGCTTGACTTGTTAGCTGAGACCGGAATGCTTGGCTGCAAACCCGTTGAGACACCGATTGAGATGAACCATAACCTCGCCATCTATCCAGAACAGGTTCCAACTGACAAAAGAAGGTACCAACGTCTAGTAGGGAGGCTTATTTATCTTTCTCATACTCTACCTGATATTGCTTATGTTGTGAGTGTGGGTAGTCAATTTATGCATTGTCCCAGTGAAGAGCATATGGATGCAATGCATCGTATTATGAGATATCTTAAAATGGCACTGGGAAGAGGTTTGTTGTTCAAAAAGAAAGATGAATTGGAAGTTGTGGGGTACACGGATGCAGATTGGGCTAGTGATAAGACTGACAGACAGTCTACATCTAGATATTTTACATTTGTTGGAGGAAATCTTATGACTTGGAGCAGTAAGGAATAGAAAGTTGTTGCTAGGTCGAGTGCGGAAGCTAAGTTTCGAGGAATGGCACATGTAGTTTGCTAGATGCTGTGGATTCATAATGTGTTGAAAGATTTGGGTTTTAAACTCAAGAAACCTATGGACTTACATTGTGATAGCACATCTACTATTGAAATTGCTCATAATCCTGTTCAGCATGATCAGACTAAGCATGTGGAGGTGGATCAACACTTCCTTAAGGAAAACCTGGACAGAAAGATTATCTATTTCCCCTTCATTCATTCAGAAGATCAATTAGCAAATGTTCTTACGAAAGGAGTGTCAAGGAAAGTGTTGACAACTCAATTAACAAGTTGGACATGATCGACATCTGTGCACCAACTTGAGGGGGGGGGGGGGGGGGTGTAGAGTATTATGTAAATATTTACTTTCCTTGTTTATGTAGATTACGTATTCTGTATAATTGTAGGAGATATTGTCCTATTAGGATTACACTTGTATCTCTATATATTCCTCCTATTCAGAGATGAATAACAGTGAAGTACAACAAAACAAACATATCAAAGTCTTATTTTCTACTCAAGTAAGTAGGCTGAAAGCGGGACCAGTATGTTGTGATAAGAAATAGGTGATCAGCAACAACAAAACATAGCATCACATAGTTTACCCCCAAGGCATCACGGCTTCTTTTAATCTCTCTTCCAAAGAGTCTCATTATATATAAGATGATTGATATATCATGAAATTACTATTGAGCAAAATGATATTTATGAACTGCTGCAGTGTTTCAAAAGAATCCATTGGACACGCCATTTCATATTTCCACTCCGAATTTATAGAAATGAATCAATATAACCAACCTCTTAATATAATGCATTTATGAAATGGCTAAGGCTTACGACAGAATGAAATGGTGTTTTTTGGAAGCAATGATGCTGAAATTGGGATTTCATGCCCGGTGGGTGACACGAATTGTGGAATGTCTGACTACTGTTTCTTTCTCAGTTTTATGGCAAGGCAATTCTTTGGGGCATTTCTATCCTTCCAGTGGTATCAAACAAGGGTGCCCTCTATCACCTTATCTCTTACTTTTTGTGACATAAGGTTTCTCTAGCTTATTGAATTTTGCTGAATGAGCTGGATTGCTAAATGGAGTCAAGATCTCAAGGTTTGCTCCTCCCATTTCACATCTATTTTACGCAGATGACAACCTTCTTTTCTTGTTGGCAGATTGTAACGCCCCAAACCGCACCTCACCAGCTTGGGCACGTCACAGTGCCGCGGGGCTCTAAAATATAAACCGAAAGCTCGATTCACATTCCAGAGGACCGCTAGGCATTTTGTTAGAAAACTTTTTGCAAAACACAGCGGAAGCTATCGATATTTTTGAGGTGAAAAACTTGAGTTGCTGAAATCTATTTCACTCATCCAATACTTGGATAAGGATCACACGAGGTATGAATTTCAATGAAAGAGAATTCAACTAAATTTGACACGATGCTAAATAACCACAAGTTCTGAAACACGGAGTTCGAGAAATAGAATCTAAAACAGCATCCCAATAATGATTTACCGAACTTGTTCCGCACACCCAGCTCCGTCCGCTACTGTCCCGTCACCAGTGCACAGTACCTGCATCCATACTGTTGTAGGGGTGAGCTTTCGTCCTCGCTGCTCAACAGGAATTCTGCCTCAACTAGACTCAAAATCAATAAACAAATATTTGGGTTGCCCAGTATGAAAACATATTCAAATATTTAAAAGAACGACAAACTTTAATTTTTTTTTCAACTTGAAAATCGATGCATGATGCTTAAATAAATACGGCGCCAAAACCAAGTATTACCTGATGGCCGGTCCCATAGACCCACTACACGACCTTACCTCAAATTAATTTATCACCAGGTAAGCGTAGCAAGAGCGTCCACTACCTAGCTACACACACGTACCGGGCCCGTTATTACGATCGGAATACCCGGACGACCGGCGTAACTAACCCTCCGGAGGTTAAGGGGATCGAACCCAAGGAAGTCAGAGCCACCCTTCGCTCTCAAGCCATCACACATTTTCTCACGGATTGGTTAGTATGCATTGCATTTTACATAACCAATCCATACCACTTATCATGCATCACATTAATAAAATAAGAAAATCACTAACCGAGGAGAGTCCTGAATCCCTACCTGGATTCCGATGCGTTCTCTCACGTACTCCAAGAGTTGCGAACCTTCTATTCCTTGGGTAACTGGAGTCCTAGATTCCGACATTTCGATAGTTAATAACTTTTGAACAATTAAATGAAATCTCAACGATTAATATATCGTCCAACCCCAACTTTTCCTAGTTTGACCAGGAGTTGACCAAGGGTTGACCACATTTGACCATGTTTGCCCAACGTTTGACCAATTGTAATAGATTCGATAATTAACCCAAATTACCGAACATTTTACTTAAATCACGATATCAACCATATATATTAGGTGCACCCTAATTTTATCAAGGCCACCCGATATATACACATTTCTTTTCTTTACTCACTATCATTTTTACAAAATGCTTATGCAAACCAATGTTATAACAAATTCCCAACTTCATGAACAAATGAATTCGAGTATCCTTAACAATTTCGTCACATAGTAATTCGTCGGAAGTTACTATGGACACCCAATATTATTTTAGGCCATTTTCCACATCATAATTCCAATTTTAGTAATGATACTTGAACTGGCCTTGAACACAGATTTAACAAGAACACCATTTGACACACTGCCACAATACAATCTTTATAATCACAGTCCATTCAAATCGACACACAGCCCATTCTGCACACGCAATCAAGCTTATACAACATTCAACCAACCAAATGTCCATTCCAAGGCCACAATAACAGATTATCAACTCAAGCTACTAACTTCGGATTTGCATGACAATAACCAAACTCCAATTTCAACGTATCAAACCAAAATCACCACACTCAACCAAACTGTCGAAGAGTACAGAAAAGCAGAATTTCAATCTCAATCAAGCCCAACCAACTCAGTTCACTAACTCTGGATTACCATAACAAGAACAAAACTTTAACACATGGTTCGAATTATACCTTCAAGAACTACTTAAATCGAGCTCAGTTTTACACTCTTACTGTCGAAACTGGCCGATGATGAACTAGTGAGTTTCGATGCAAACGACGCAGCAAGCTTCACAATTTCTCCTCTGCAAGTGTAGTGACGACTGAAACCAAGCCCAGAAGCGTTGGAGCAGTCGTCGGCGGCGTCCACGACGTCGAACCCGAAACCAACCCAGAAACCAGTTTGTCAAAACTTGATTTAATCGAAAATCTAATTACAAAGGCTTGTTAAGCACGACGAGGAGGTGAGGTTTCATACCACAAGTAGCTCAGAAGGTGGTCGGAGTCGCCGGGAATTGCAGAACTCGCCGGAGAAGACATAAAGCTTCCAGTCGTCGATTCTCCGTCTACGATCGATGCATGGATGATCAGAGACCACCAGAGGGTAGACGACATCGAGACGAAGAGAATGATGGCTGTGCGCCGCCGTGGGGTGGCCGGAGGTCGGCGTTCTGGCTGGGTTTCCTCGGTCGGGTCGTGCTTCGGCCTGAGAGCACCGAGCTCTCGTTCTCTCTCTCTCTCTCTCTCTCTCTCTCTCTCCTTGATTTGATCAACACCTATAAGTAGAGTGGTCCAATTAACATGAAAGGCTAAGATCAAGCGGTGGAGAGAATGGAAGGCTAGGATCGCACCACCTATTTTCCATTTCTCTAATTAATTTCTAAAATCTCAAAAACTTCAGAAAAAAATAGTTAAAAATAGCTCCGGTATCCGGAAAATTCCCCGAAAATTTCCACGAACTCGTCGTGCCGTAAACTTTACCATCCACCTCCTAAATTGAGGATTTCACTTTATGTATAATTCTGAAAATATTCTCGAGCACTTTGACAATTACCGAGATCGTAAATAAATAACTTGTCGAATGATCTCAATGTAAGCTCAATAAATTTTTCGGGGCTCACAGTTCAAGATAACCCTCAAGTTCTTCGTAACATTTTCTGCATTTATGAAGTTGTGCCTGGTCAGCAAAGCGGTCTGCAAAAATCTGCCATTTCTTTTAGCCCCAACATAACGGAGGATTACAGGGCATTCATATGTGCTTTCTTGAACATCCCAGAGGTTGAGTGTCATGAAAAATATTTGGGTTTCCCTAAGTTGGCTGGAAGGGGCAAAAGTTCCATATTCAAATCAGTCAGGAATAGAATTTCGCAGAAACTAACAGGTTGGAAAGAAAAATTATTGTCTCAGGCAGGGAAGGAAATTTTGTTGAAATCAGTGATCCAAAGTATATGTACCTATTCTATGGGTGTTTTCAGAATTCCTTTGACACTCCGGGCAAAGAATTATTAGGTTTATCTGCAAGGTTCTGGTAGGGACGACAAAAAGGCAGGAAAGGGATTCATTGGCTTAAGTGGTCGGAGCTTTGTCGAAGAAGTTAAAAGGAGGATTGGGCTTCCTTGATTTTGTAGACTTTAATCAAGCTTTACTTGCAAAACATTGTTGGAGATTAATTTCCATATTGGAGTCTTTAGTGGCACAATTATACCGAGGTCGCTACTTTCCTCACTCTTCCTTCCTTCATGCTCCGGTCAGTCGGTCGGTCTACTTCTTTGATTTGGAGATCTTTGTTATGGGGTAGAAATTTGCTTGCTGCTGGGCTAAGGTGGGGAGTGGGATATGGTCGCTCAATTTCAATCTATACAGATGCTTGGGTTCCAATTGAGCATTCATTCAGAATTATGTCTACACCTCAATTATCCCTTGATTCTTTGGTGGCAAATCTTATTTCAGATGATGGTTCATGGAATTTTGATTTTATTGCTCATTCTTTCTGGAGAATGGAGGTAGAGGCAATCTGTTCCATTCTTTTACGTTTCACACCGGTCCCAGATCGTCTTTGTGGCATTACACCAAGCACGTCTGCTACACAATTAAAAGTGGTTATCATGTGGTACAAGGTATTCGAACACGTGCCTCCGGAGCTAAAGGATGTTCACACAATCAAGATGATCCAGTTTGGAAAATCCTTTGACGTTTGAAGGTTCCGGCTGCTGCAAGGGTGTTTCTATGGAGAGCTTTACATGATTTTCTTCCTTGTTCTTTTAATCTCCATCGAAGACACTTACTACATTCTCCTGTATGCTCATGCTGCAACATGGCAGCTGAGACTACATTACATGCTTTGTGGTCCTGTTCCAAGGCCAAAGCTGTTTGATGCATTACTCCCTTTAAAAGTGATGGTTAGTGGTTGCAGAGAAAGCTCCTTTTTGGATCTGTTTAGGCAATGCTATTTCTGTACTTTCTTTGGACGCTCTTAATCTTGTTGTGATGGTTTGTAGACGCATTTGGCATGCCAGGAATGAGGAGATCTTTCAGCATAAGTATACATGTCCTCGTATACAATTCTCCCAAGTCCAGACTTTCCTTGCTGCCTTTCGAGCTGCTCCAACAACTCAATTTCCCATTTTCAGGCAGGTAAGAGTACCTCTGCACTTGGAGACACCCCCATTCCCCTTCTTAAAATTAAATGTGGATGGTGCTTTGGAGAAAACAGCGGGTCTGAGGGGATTAGGGCCTGCTTTACGCAATGAGAGAGGGGAACTACTCTTCAAGCCGGTTTCCAATCTGCATCCATCATTATGGAAATGGATTCACTATCTGCGGTTAATGACTTGCTTGCTGAAGATGATGATGATTGGTCTGTGGAGGGAAACTTGATCAAAGAAGCGACGACCCTTTTTCGTTTCTTTAGCTTAGTTATCTGTACATATATCCCACAGAAATGTAATCAGTCAGCGCATTCGTTAGCTAGACATGCACTTATGTTTCCTGCATTTCAAGCTTGGGTAGAGGATGGGCCTTCTTGGCTATCCAATGTACTGATATCTGATGTAAACATTCCCATTGGTTAATATAATGCAATTCCTTTACTCAAAAAAAAAAATCAATATAACCAATTTGTAACTACCACATGTAACTGTCAAACTATTGGCTTAGCAGACACTAGATATCACTTCAATTTGAAAAAGTAATTGTAACGTCCATGCATCTTTTTTTTTTTTTTTTGAAAATAACGTCCATGCATCTTATCTACTTGAAGTGCCTACTATCAAGTGCAGTTGTGTTCACCTGGTCAATTGTTGACCAAAGAATTTATGCTCAACAACCCTTAGATTTACATCCAAAGGTGGAAAACAAAACAACTCAACTTAATAATAATTCTCTCTGCCCTTAGATTTACATATAAGGGTAGTTGAACATTATTTTCTTGGTCAATAACTGACCAGGTGAACATTTTCGCTATCCAGTGACTGTTCATGATGATAAAAAGCCAAAATATGTAATTTAAACAATTAATTTAGGAGAAAAAGAAATAACTTCCATACTTACTTCAAAGAGCATATTTAGCCGGAAACAATTTTAATTAAAATCACACAATTGTAACTGTTTACAATATTATAAAAATTTTAACATACCACTTTACGTTGTAACTGCAGGCAATGCACAGTGAGTATACCAATTGGCACAGGCATATACAAACATCCACAATTAATTTAGGAGAAAAATAAATAACTTCCACACTTACTTCAAAGAGCATATTTAGCCGGAAACAATTTTAATTAAAATCTCACAATTGTAACTGTTTACAATATTATAAAAATTTTGACATACCACTTTATGTTGTAACTGCAGGCAATGTACAATGAGTATACCAATTGGCACAGGCATATACAAACATGCATACCATGGTTTCTTTCATGCGCACACGAAGATAAGTACACATTCCAGAATGATGTTGCAGATATCTAATTTCAACTTTGCGGTCATGATGATAGACTAAATAGATTCTGTTCAAGTTCTAAACAATGCGACTTTTGGATTACCTGGTCAAACACTTTATGCAGCAACTCATATGTTTGGTTTCCAATTAATTCTTAACTATCAATTGTTTACATATATGATGTATGCCTTCTCAACCATGCATAAAGTATTGAACCATTTCTAGTCCTTCTCTAATCTACTCAATCTAATTCTAGCACAAAACATATGCTCTCCGTCTTGTACGTACCTTGGAATATTATCACGTTACAGGTGAACATGATCAGGAGAGATCACCGCATAAAATATCAAAACTCAAAAGAAAGGTTCGACCAATCTTTATACATAGCAATTAAGTCAAAACATTTCTGTCCTACAGCTTTAGATTGTTTGAATTATGGTATCAAATATTCATATTTAATAAATCTAATCAAGCAGGAAAATCCATAGAATCAATTGAGCACATCATATACACAAATAATACAAAGAAAAGGAGATATGAAAAGTCAAGCCTGTGAGTACAAGAGAGGCACGGCATTCGCGGCACTAAAGCCGTAGACGCCTTCCCTACATGCAGGTTATTACGGTCGTCTACAACTCCAAGATACAATCCTTGATATCTCACAGATGTCTAATCCGATTTGCACAACTAATGGCAGACAGATTGCCAAGAGTATATCGATTGCCCAAAGAAAAGGAAATAGGAATGGAAAGGAGAGAGATGAAGAGTAAGAGAGAGAGTGTGTACAAAGGCGTCTACTTTTTTACTCAAAAGGTTGAGTATTTATGTAACTCTTTATAACCCTACGATATAAATCACACGATGAACTTTGTTCCATTATGAAACTCTAACATACTTAGGTTCCAGGGATCATGTTTGCACGGGGACCGGCTCTAGAGAGTAGTTATCCTTTGGGTTTAGGGTGATCTTGCAACTTCTCATTGTTTTACTTGTATTTCTATAGCTCCAATGGAAAAGCATGAGTGAATCACTCGAATCAAATTTGGGTAAGACAAGCGTGCAGAGAAAAGTAATAGTCAAAAGCGGCTTTTATATAATGCAATAAACTCTGTAGATGTAATAAGTGACAATAGATTTCCAGTTCTCACCTGGCAATGTAATAAAACCAGAAAATTACATAATCTGATAAACCAAGATAACTGCATTCGAAACCAATAGGGCCTTATTAAACAGGAGGGCAAATTTCCCATACCCCAAAATAGTTGGCAGTTCTCCAGATCTTAACAACATTGAGTTGACCTCAAAACAAGCAAGAGAAAGCAATCGAATCCTTAGATGAAGTTTCGGATGTCCAAAGACTTTACATCAACCATTGCCTCATCTTTGAATTCCTCCCTGAGAAACAGTGAAAAGATCAGAAAACTTCAGTCCTAAGAAAGGGAGTAACGAGTAATTGCCAATTTATACAAAAGTAAAACAACTTCCATCTGCACCATCTACCCATGCTCAGTTTTAAGTTAGCAAATTAGACCGAATTATGAAAGAAAGCTATGCTAGCATGCAAGCAATCTACCAAATGACCAAGCATCCTCAACATGAAATCACCAAACTGTCCTGAACAAAGAGACTGATCTAACAAGTATTATTATAGAAATTATTAATATCCCCCGTCATCCTAATGCTTTAGAGCTACGCACATGTGTATAAAAGAGGGGGTGAAAAGACGTGGATAAATTACCGCTTTGCCTGAGTTTCCATTGCCTCAAGAGCCTCCTTCTCAAGTTCCTCCAGTTGTGCCTTAGCTTTCTTGAGTTCTAGTTGTTCTTCATACTTTGGTAAATCTTCCTTCCGAATTCCAAGCCTGAAAATGCAAAGGTTAGACTAACTTTAAATCCTTTATGTAAGAAATTTTAGTTAATAGGGCAAGGGCAAGCCAATATCAGTGTTAAACACCGGCCGTACAACTGACAACATCACAAAGAACTGAACTACTCATGTCCTACAAGCAGAATTAGAAAAAAGAAAAAACACAAAAAAAAAAAAAAAAAAAATATTCCATGGTTGATTGGTGGGTGTGGAGCATGCAGAATGAAAAGGTGCAAACCAAAATCAGCTTCAGAGTCGGCTATATTGGAAGTTAGGCAGTTTGTTTCACAAACCATAGAAATTCATCTCTCAAGAATTAAATACGAACCATCCAGCTCCATCCAACCAAAATGGAGGAGCTATCCCAGAGGCAAAATTAATCACTTCATGTGGTAAGAAACACCAGTACTACACTGCGACATTCATCTATCAAGAATTAACAATGAAACGCCAGCTCCATCAAACCAACGTGGATGAGAGTTATCTCAGACGCAAGTTTTATATGTGGTGCAATTTATCACTTCATGTAGTTAGACACTCCAGTACTACACTGTATAAGCACCTCAAAACTTTACACAAGACTAGAGAGAGAAAAGAGATCAAGAGCACACGGAAAAAGCGTGTGCAGCAGTATGCATTAGAAGCCACAAAATAGAAAGAGACCAGATCTCATAGTCATTTCATGAATATTATCAAAACCAAATGCTGCTTTATTCTCTAAAAGCCCCCATCTAGGTCTGCTCTCTATCTCGGTAGTCTGGTATCTGTGAGCTATGCAACTACCCATTACATTGGCTACTATTATGCCAAAGTTCATGTAAGCAACTTAGGTTTAGAGTATGGGGTTAGATGGAGCCACAACCAGATAACATTCAGCAAAGCAACTACATACAAGCCCAAATTCATACAATCTTCAGGACTTGGCAATGCATTACTGATTTACAGTACTTTAGTTTAGAACTGTAGGTTGAGCGTAAACTAACAAAGATGAACTTAATCCAGATTAACAACATCGACTCTTTCAAACTTGATAAAAATTGGAGAAAAAAATGTAACCTACTTCTGGTTTACTTTGTCAAACTCTGCCAAGAGAAGAGCCATTCCTTTCTTATCATTCCTCAAAAGAGGTTTCTTCAGTTCCTTTTCAACTTTCTCCAATGCATCCATCATCATAGCCTCTGCACCGAGTTCATCAGTGAGACCTCTCCTGCAAAAAGAACATAAACAGTTAACAAATGTAGTTATAGGAGTGTGTGCGCGTGTGTGTGTGTGGAGAGAGAGAGAGAAGACGCAACATGTACACGTGTGAACATAAAAATCCCTGACTGAATTTACTATTAGTCCAATAGAAGTTTACAAATTCAGATCAAGAGTACACATTAATAAAGAGCACCAAAAACATACACAAAGATTTAACAGATAATCACATTTAAAACTAATCCAAGACTTTGTAGACATTATTGTGCAATGGTTTAACGAAATTATTTGGCAGAAAGACATATTAGATTAAGAACCAGATGGGCTATATAGCAGCAAAAAACTTGGGGTATGAACACAAAACCCATACTAATCATATCTATTGCAAGAGATCCAACAATTTGACAAACAGAATAGCCTATACCTGATCCTAATTTCCTTCAATGTCAACAGATAAGTTCTGGCATCTGGGATATCTTGTGTACGGGTTTTGATGGTGTGTTGGATACGTTGGGATTCCGAGAACAAATCCGCCCTACAGGATACATGATGCCACTTCAACATAATTAAAACACTGAAATTTTTGTAGACCTCCAAGTCCAACCACATAAAAACAGAATAGTTTTAGCTTTCATTAATGTGATACAGCAATAGTAAACTTTCCTACTTTTCTGAAGTCCTATAATATCAACAGAAGTTAAAGAGAAGCGTAACATGACTAAGACGAAGAAAAGAGATATCTACACTTTTACAGTAACTTAGAAAATATTGGAAAGCAATCTATGCAGTTAGGAATTATAGAACCAGGAATCATTGTAGCTAATCTGGAAGCAGTAAAGTTTCAATCTCACTTAGATAAGTAATTGCTCCCAGCATAAATAAAGTGCCCTGATGATATCAGATAATTAAAGTTGAACCACAAAAGATGCAGTATATAAATGCTCTTTGCTAATATGGAAAAGGGAAAGGAACCAAGACTAAAAGCTCTCTTCTCTTTTTTGACAATCAATCTGTATTCCATAACCGTCTCCTCACCATAACAATTCCCTACTTCAATACCTACCAGTCACTTCCCCCATAACTGTAGCAGCATATGTTGTATAAACTATACAACAGAAATTATTCCTCACAATAAATTTTAGAACAATAAGAGAAGCATCTGTGTGTTATACTACTGTGACAAATAAATGCATATTATACCACAAGTGCAAACACATAAACACAACCACACAAATACATAAAACAACAAAAAGAAGAAACTACTAACTTCTCTCTAATAGTTTTCATGACGTTGGCATATTGAGAAACTGCAGCTGGATCCTTGGGGTCTATGGTGATTTTCTCCTTGCGCAGTATTCCAAGGGCCGTCTCAAACTTCTTTTTAACATCCAGGAAGATGTTCTTCAGCATCTCTTTAACCCCACAAAGGTAAGAAATCTCAGTAAGGTTTCATCACATATGATTCAATAACCAAAAACAACCAAAAAAAAAAGTAAAGAAATTTATAAATGGATACACACAAAAAAAAAAAAAAAAAACCCCAGTATTTCAGAGTATTACCAATTGAAAACCTAAATCTAGGAAACCGTGACGAATAGAGAATGCAACATAACCAAAGAAGAGGCATTTCGACTCACCATCACCCTTGAGCACTGGGCGATTTGCTTCCTTGGCAAAGTGACGAACCGGAATGAGACGGTCCTGTTGAAGAACGACTCCATTGCCACACAGCTGTAACACCAACCAAAACAAAAAGAAAAAAAATCTATCAATTTCTTCCCTTTGATTTATCTACAACCCTAAATTTCCCATCTCTTAATCAGATCATCAACCGAATCTCACGTCAATAACCGTAACTACGCTCTTTGATTAAAAAAAAAGGAGCTCGGAATATGAAATGTTACAGTTTTTCTCAGGCATTTTAGTATAAACCAAAAAAAATTGAGCAGGAATTAGAAATGAGGAGTGACCTGTCTGGACTTGGATACGAGACGGGAAGAGAAGGCCATGATCGGAGCTCAGTCTTCGTCTTCTACTTCTTCTTGTTCGCGTTTCAGTTTTAGGGTTCCGATTCGATTCGTTTGGGGCCTCTATCCGACTCCTGAGAGAAACTATAGAGAGTGAAATAGACGACGACTGCGTTTAGCTTATATGCGGACCCTCTGAGATCCTATACGGTGTCGTTTAACTCTCTCACCCCGCAAAATATTCAACTCATAATTTTTTTTTTTTTTTGACCAAATAAAAGTAAGCTTTTTTTACCCCTTGTTATTTGTGACATATTTTTTTCAACATTCTGGTTTCATCTCTACTTTGGTTGATCGAAATTATACAAATATTGAATGAGCGAAAGTTGAGTAACTTGGTGATTGTTTGTTCTCACCTCATGTGCCGGTATGGAGTAGCATTGATGCTCTAGAGTATTATAGAATGTCTCTTAACATACATGATACAACTCTAGATTGAATTCACAATGTTACTGTGTTACCCCTAAGGTGTCGTTTGATTCATGAAAAGAAAAATAATTCTTTTGTTTTTTCCATGGGAAGGAAAATGAAATTTCCCAACAACTTTTCATTCCGATTTTTGGTAACGTAAGAAAAATTATCTAAAAAGTTGTTAAAAAATTTGTAAGTAATGTAATAAAATAATATGTTGCGAGTAATAAATGCAAGGAAAAAAAGAGGGAAAGTGATTCCTTTGGAGTTTGGAAGGAACAAAGAATCACTTTCCCCCTTATTTTCTCTTCCTTCAGGAAATGATTTCCTTTCTTTTTGTATCCCAAACACAGGAAAGGAACAAGTTTTTTTTCCTTATGCTTACTTTCCGCACTGCATTCTAAAGACTTTTTATCACTAAAACCGTAACCACTATCCCATGGCGACCACAACCTTGGTCACAATCCTCTGTTATCGATTTGCAGAAGCCACCACGAATAATATGTGCGTGTGGTGAATCTGCATTTCTGAGGTTTGGGTTGGGATTTCTTTATCATCATAGTTGACAAAAGAGAGTTATCGTGCTACTGAAATGGCAATAATAACAATGATGATTATGATAATCATTTAACTAAGAGATTTGCTCGCAAGAGAAATACTACAGCTGGGGCAGATATTCAGTAATGCAATTAATTTTACTACTAGTAATTTTAGAGGGTTTCTGATATATGTAATACAGGACTACCATGGAAATTTGACACACATTTGAAGTTTCTTTATGGTACATCTATTTATTCTACTCAAGTTTTCCATATACACAATCCTACATCTCTGCGGCAAAAGATTTACCGCAACCACATGTTTGTGTGGCATTAGGGTTCTTGAAAGAAAAGCCTCCACCAATAAGAGCATCACTGTAGTCCAATTGCATGCCATACAAGAAGAGGAGACTCTTTGGATCACAAACTGCAAAACAAGAAATAATAGGAGTTCAACATACAAGTTGCTGGGGAGATGAAATCAAAGCATATGAGTTACCATGTTATCTATTGCAAACACATCTAACAGTATAAATATAATCAGTTACTATTTGACATGTATTTTCGCAGAATAGTGAGAAGTGCAGCAAGTACGGTATCTGCACACATAATCTTGCACAACACAAGGCATATAAGATTATATATACTTCACATCTTCTGCTGAAAAATTTTGTTTTTCGTTCTATAGGAAACAAAGTCTGTTCTTTTACAAAACCACAATTAGTATCAGACAATTATTAAGGGGGGTGAAATTATTAATGCTAACAGAATATACAGAAAAACAGGCATAGATCAATGCTTTCCGAAATGAGAGCAAGAATCAACCTCAAATACTCTAACTAATGAGTCTAGCGAACTACAGCCCTCCAATCAACAGGAATTGTAAAGAGGGACCACAAATTCTGTGTGTATATATATATATATTGAATCCCAAAGTGATGCCCAAATTCTGCCTTATCTCAAATTCTGTAGATCAATGATCTTCCTATTTATCCTGCAAGATTGCAAATCTCACCCAGGAATAAAGCATGAGTAACAACATATGAAGCTAACAGCTCACTGTTATACATAAAACAAACAGGACTGCAGCCTCTCTCCCAAGCGAAAGCACCTAAAAAAAGATCATCCCAGAATTCACACCCTCTCTCCACTGCCCACTGCCAAGTGCCAACCTAAATAGTTGGGTGAAGTACCCCCCTCATACGATTGAGAAACATCATTTCAATGCTAACAAAATTCACATCTCACAGTTGCTTGAGCCCAATACTTAATGACAGCATGCTCTAATGAATCCTCCTTTGGAAGTAACCACCATGACCATTTCCCAAATAGGGCCTTATTAGACAGTACTCAAGCTGATACTATCACAGCACAGCAGTAAAGGAGGTTTGAAGGAGTTGCATTGGTTCTACAGTCTGCCTCTTACTGGATTTCTTCCTCCCTCCCTCCCTCCCCTCCCCCTCATTTTCTTTGCTTAAGCACCCAGTTTAACTCAATAAAATGTCAAAATACTTAACTTTGCAGCACCTTAAGAATTTTTGCATTCTACATTTCAATGAATCATTTACTTTCCCAGTCTCTGTCATATGTTTCCCACTTCTCCTCACATTAGAAACCTTCTCAAATATTTTGTCCTTGCCTCTGAAAGTACAGACTGTTCTTTTCATGCCCTGAGGTATTCTCAAACTCACTGAAATATGAATGTTTTCCAATTCTAAAAATAAAAACATTCTATGTGACATTTATATACCCTACATGATTATGAAGTCCACTAGCCGCTTAAGTCATCCTACAATTGGATATAGAAAACAGAGTATTTGTCTCAGGACCAGTCTCAGAAAACTTCAATTTCTGACTTCCTCAGCAAAATTGCATTGTAACATATTTCAATTGAGAACTGCGTCCAACTGTTGACATGTTCTCAGCAACTTCTGAATACAAAATTTTTAAAGTTTGAAAATTTGCTGTCCTATAGAAGACAAGAAAAACTCTACCACAGGTTCACTACACATCAAAATTCATCAACTTGCACCCTCACTAGAACGGACAATCAATCAATCATCTACAAAACCATCAAAACTGTTTTTAACAACTCGAAGTAGAAACTGCAATCACTACTCTAACTATAACAAATAGCACATATCAGTTATCTGTCACAAACAGTCCATCCTCCCTTGACTAAGAGAACGAAAACAAGAAAGCTCACCTATCTCAAAACCATTATATTCCATGATGGAATCATCTGGCCTTGCATTTTCTTTGCTCTCGAAGTCCATCGTATACGACATGCCAGAGCATCCACCCTGTTTAACACCAATTCTCAAGCATAAATTCTCATTACGTTCGGCTCTCATCTTATTGAAATGCTTCAACGCATTCTCCGTAAGTGAAATCGCAGGTGCAATGCCCTCGGATTTCGGCGCAGCTGAAACACAAATGCAGATTAGCATTCACCACCCCATAATCAAATAATCGATATCAAAACAAATACGAAATTCATAATTACTTTGCATAATGCATTCCAAACTAAATTCATGAAGCATTTATATGAAGAAATTATTGTTCTAATTGAAAAAGCTAACATCTTTGTTACACTAGACCTAAAATTTTCCACATACACATTTCAATTCAAGCAAACCATATCAAATCAAAACACAAATTGTACCGAACTGAGCACAGAAGCCAAGAACAGAGCCGAGCTTACCCGAAGTTGAAACGGATCGAATTGAAATGGGTCTTCTTCCACGGCTGAGACTTGTGGACGAAAATCTGAAGGAAATTGAATTCCGAGCTGAAGACGATACCGACGGGTTCGTCGCCGGCGGACGAAGAAGAGAGGATGGGCAGTGCGTTGTTATTGCAGAGAACGCCATTAATTTTTTTTTTTCTTTTTTTCTGCAATTGATTTTCGTATGAATGTAAAGGTTTGTATTTTGTGTGGCCTTAAGGCCATTTTATGTGGGGACAATTCCGGTGGGTAAGATCCGAGCCGTTGGATTCTCTGATGCCTGCTTTGACTAAGAGTTCGAGACTGCAGATCCGACCGTCCACTAGACTTTTCCGGGTTTTTTTTTTTGTTTGTATTATTTACGTGTGAGTTTGTAACACCTGCAGCTATGCAAATGACACCTAGTATCTTCTTATTTTACCTCAAAAATGCTCAAGGTTTTGGATTAGTAGTAGAACTGTTCTTTCCATGAAAAGGGAAACTAGAATCACACACACCAACATTAGCCTCACTGCCTCACTGATCAGTTGTACCCAAAAACTCATCATCCTTAGAATATCTTCTTTTTTTAATTTGCATGCCACTACTGTGGTCTGTAGGTTTTGTTCATGTCTGACTTTTAGGACACATACAGCAGAATCGAGAACTTGAGGAGCAATTAGAATGTTATTTTGAAAATATCTTCCAGGAAGAAACTGCACACCTTTATCGATCATCTTCTTGGTTTGAGGTTCATGAAGTTTATATTGGTTATCAGACCCTCTGCTGGTTGAACATTAGCATGGACGATTCTCAAACAGGAACCAAATATATGGATGGTTTAGAAGACTAAATTGCAGCATGGGGTTATTGCGATGAGGATGTCCACACCTGAACCTTCGATTGAGTCAAGATCCTGAAGAACTGGATGCTGCTATTTGTGCGTTCACAAAGACACAAAAATTTACCAACTTTGTGAGAACTTTTGAAGAGTAGATAGTTGCTTGGTTAAAGTATTAAGCTTCTAATATCCTTACTTTCGATTGAGAAAATGAAAATCGATCATTCTGTCTTTGTAATTGCATCTGTAATTTAACAAACAGTTCAGGCAAACAAAAGAAACATGTTTCTGTCACATGTCCTATGTATATTTCGTACATAATACCGTGGAAACTTGATCACTAGCTTTCTTAATTACATAGAAAGTAGACAACTTATTACACTCGGACATGGTGAATGGTAGTAGTATACACATGAGATAGGCAACACAGTAGCTTCCACTCTCATAAGAAAGAAAAATTATAAGAATTTCAGATTAAAAATTAGTGAAGATCGTGATCTCAACAATCACTTAGCATGCACAGCCCCCTCTTTGCTCTGCTTCTGAAACAGTTTCTGATATACCTTTGAAGTAACTGCATGGGAAACTGTAATATTAGCTGGTAAGGTTACAAACGATATATTCAGATAAAGAAAAAGACCAAAGGTTACAAATGAAGGATAAAAGTCATAAAACCAAAGGTAGTTGCTGCAAAATTGTGAGTGGAATGAAATACTGAGGTATATGGAGCAAATTTGTTCAAGTGTTTCATGAATTTTTCATTCTGTTGTCTAGATATATAAAAAACTAATAGTCATTAAATCATTTATAGTGTACTCACATGTCTTGTTCATGTTCATGGGTGAGTCCTGTTTTTGCTACACACAGAAATGCTTCATCAACGTTATAATCCTCTTTTGCTGATGTCTCAAAGTACGGTATGTTTCCCTTGGCAGCACACCATTCTTGGGCTCTCTTCTTAGAAACCTGCACAATTTGGGTACTGCTATAAATTCCAGTCCCAGAATAAACCCCTAAAATTTTCAGGAATGCATTTTTATGTATGTCCATACCGCTCTGCTGTTTCCGCCATCTATATCAATTTTGTTGCCGATTAGTATAAATGGAAATGCCTCAGTGTCAGCTGGATCTACCTGCTAACCGATGATGAAATAATGTCAATAATTGGAACTTCAGATAATCAGGATAACTTTACAAGCTAGATAGCGCAGAAGAGGAAAAATTTAACAGACCTGTTTAAGAAACTCTTCATGCCAGTTTTGAAGTGTTTCAAATGATCGTAGAACATTCACATCATAAACAAGAACACAGCAATCTGCTCCACGATAAAATGCTGCCCCGAGACTTTGAAACCTTTCTTGTCCTGCTGTGTCCCAAATCTGTCAAATATAAAAGCACAGATGTGGCAAATAGAACTAACATTAATTGATGTTTCAGGTGTATATATAGAGAATACATATTCTAGTAAATGAATATTTATTTACTCACTTGCAAAGTCACCACTTTGTCATCAATATGAAGTTCCTTTGTGACAAAATCAGCACCGATTGTAGCTTTATAATGTCGAATGAACTTCTCATATACATATCTGAACATTCAGTTAATGATCCACACAACCACACAGCACAGAATTTTGGATTCTGATTGATCACAGTAAATTGAAATCACACTCGAATAAGTTTGCATAACTCATAATGGAGCCAGTTTATCGGTTTCAGTTGAGTGCTTGCACGGTTAAGTCTATCGAGAATCTTATCATTAATTAATAGGGATCTTAAATAAAAGACATGAATACATGCAGTAGATCAGGAATTTCAAACTATATTATCAACATAGCCCTTTACAAAATAAGCCACATGCATCCTGCATCTATCATAATTCATAAGTAATGCACAATGTGGATATGAGAATTGCAGATTTAAAATTAAATGGTAATTGAGCTACACTTAATGATTGAAAATGAGCACTACTACAGCAAATGAAGGCCTCATTACTCTGACAGCTTCATATAAACATCCCCATTTCCCCACAACACACTAACACCTATTCAAAGACCCTTCCCTAACCTTCAACCATCTACATTAATGGAACCAACCCCCTTCAAATCTTTTAGCATATTTGCTAATAGATTTATCACCATTGTTGATAGATGTTGTTTTGGTGAACAATATGCACAGTGCCTTAAATATTGCAGTGGACATCACATTTCCCAGGTGATCACCCACAGAAAATTACAGTAATGATATAATTGGGAATGAGGGAAATAGATAAATGAGAGATAAAAAACTGAAGATCAGATCGATATTAAAACTCGAATAGTATAATCGAACTTCAAAATCAAAGACAACTGATCATTGCTATGAGTTACTGTTTCTTGCTTGTTGCAATGTAAATAAAAGGATACTGATTCATCAAAGAAGTCTTTCCCACCCTGAAAGTCACACAAAACAAGAAGAAATAAACACAGCTCATATATCTTATCAACGAATATGTGTAAAATATTCATTCTAAAAACAGAAAGAAAACCCCATTACAGCAAGGAAAAGAAGAGCAGAACAAGGTAGAATAACAAGTATGACATACCCGCTATCTCCGAGGACGATGACCTTAAGCAGCGTTCTTCGTTTCATAGAAACATCCATAATGCTCTCTACTACTTGATACACAAAGAAGATAAAGACTTCAAACTCCAAATTTGAACTTTGTATCCTTGGAATCCTATATAGAAAGATATCCTGGAAACTTGGAAAGTTGAAAAGATCACAATTAATGAAAAGGTAGGGTATTCCCAATGTGGTTGCAGATTCTCCTTCCTCTTTCTGGCTCAACCACAGTACCTTTTGGTTGTGATATTATTGCTTTCTTTTTCTCCTTGCTGTGTTTGAATGATACAAGCAGAAGACATGTGATCTTTGCCAACCAAAACCAACGTTACCCGCCAGCTGAGCTCTTTTTTTAAATAATATCCCAAATTATTGATATGTGATTATATAATACGAAGTGGTTAGTTGACTATTTGCTAGCTAAGGTCCTATGCCAGTCGTGCTTGCCTTAACATTTTTGCTTTGCTCCCAATCAACTCCTCTCAATCTGTTCGATTTTGATTCACAGGCAACACAGTTTTCATTCTTTAATCATAAACCATTAAAGAACTTCATTGTTTTTTTGTTGTTTTCTTGAGTATACAATATTAGTTGACAGTTAAGAAGAACATAAGATTGGTCTTCTAGCCGATCACCCTCTGAATGAAATCTGGATAGGCTCATCGTGTCAAAGACGAATATCGTCACAGGATTGACGAAGCAAATCTAGCAAACCTACCCCCTGCCCCATCGAAATCGAGCACTACGAATGGCCGGCATGTGAGAAGGAGATGCCAACAGTCTCATTACAATTGGTATTTCTGGAAAGGTCTACAATATATCACCGTATTGATACATTAATGCCGGTAGATCAACTCCCTTAACTGGAGACCATGTTGAACTAGTCACTACATAGAGGCACTATTAGTGTTCATATGAATTTAGCATACTTTATAGACTCATACATTAACATATCGTAGACAAACACTTGATACCTAATTAAATTTACCAAATTACATAGCACCAAAGTAAGCCTTTTCCTCCTAATGATTAAGATAATCCTTAACCATGCCAAGAGTGTCGGATCTAAAAAACCAACTAGCCGACGGCTTAACAATAAGCTCGCACTTGTTCATGTGCCAGAGATTATCTATATGTTACACGACTTTGGAATCAACATTTTGGAGTTCATCATTTTTTCGACGGTTTTCAGCCGGATGTGAATTTTTCTTGTCGTGATTGTAACATATATAGATTAATCTGGCATTCAATGTATCAGGAACTAGTACATCAATCTTAGAGGCGGCTCCAAGTTATTGTGAAAGGAGGAGACTGAAGACTAATCTAGTCTGTCAAAAGTGCTTTCTTGGCAGGATCCTAAAGTTGAACTAATAACAATATATCCCATAACAAATAAAAAGTTCATAAATTTTCATCTTGGTCAAGTGCAACTAATTCTTTGCACTTTCCTCATCATTTCCCTCCCAATCCATTGAGACATTATAAATAGTCAAAGGTCTTCCTAGTGATGTTTATCATGATATGGTGACCCCATGCATTGGATACTGACCTTTGCCTCCTTTCCCGGCCCCCTAGCTAGTGGAAAATTGAGCATATCTAAGCTCAAATTATCATTTTGGCTTTAGAGTACTAAATTTGCATATATATTTGCGCATATATATATAAGTAAATTGATAATTGAAATTGGTTTACTCATTTTATTTCATAGTCCCTTTATATATGGAGAGAATTATAACGGAAATATCAATTATAATGATGACATTAAATGCTGATTGATGGTAGTAGCTAATTCCTTGATTCCCTCTCCGTCAGTCACTTTGACGAAGGCACATAATGTGTTTTTCCTTTAATACTCCCCCTTGTGCCAAGTCAAAGACAAAATGGTGCATGAGTTGTTGCCTGACTAAAAACCTTGCCAAGTAATAATAAAAACCCTGTGGGACAAAAAATACACCTTGGTCGAAGGAAAAGAGCACAATGCACCTTTTACATTTGAGAATGACATGTGTGTGTTAGACTCCCCCTGACGTCTACACCTCCCCTTGATCCTTACATTAATCAAGGGAGCTTGAAAAGTCTTCGCATTCCTATGTTTTTCACATGTTTCTCAAATATAGCCTTAGGCAATGATTTGGTGAACAAATCTGCCACATTCTCCTCAGACCTTACTTAATTCACTTGAATCTTGAGGAGGGCCTGTTGTTGCTGATTGTAGAAAAACTTTGGCAATATGTGTTTTGTATTATTACCCTTGATATATCCTAACTTCATCTGTTCAATGCAAGCTGCATTATCTTCATAAATGCAAGTAGGCTCTTCAGTGGTAGAACTCAAACCACTAGTCCCTCGAATATGTGTAATGATAGCTCTTAACCATACACACTCACGAACCGCCTCATGTAGAGCAATGATCTCTGAGTGGTTCAAGGAGGTAGCCACAAGGGTTTGCTTGGTTGATCTCCAAGATATCGCTGTGTTCCCAATGGTAAATACATAACCAGTTTGGGAACAACCTTTATGTGGGTCAGAGAGGTACCCAGCAACAGCAAAACCAACCAAAATGTCATTTGGCGTTTCGGTGTAGTGAGTGGCGCTTTCGCCATTAACATTTCCTTTAGGGATTGCAGTTCCATCTGCGGTCTCTCTTATTTCTCTGTAGGGAAAGAACAGTCCCAAGTCAATTTTAGGTATCGAAAAATGTTCTTGATACCATTCAAGTGACGCTACGTTGGCGCTGAGCTAAGTCTAACTAACAAGTTCATTGAGAATGCAATGTCTGGTTGAGTACATTAGGCTAAGTACAATAATGCGCCTATTGCACTTAGATAGGGAATTTCAGCTCCTAACACCACTTCGTCATCTTCCTTTCGTCATCTTCCTTTGGACGAAATGGATCTTTCCTTGCATCCAAACTCCGACCGATCATGGGAGTGCTAGCAGGATGCGCTTTGTCCATGTTAAATCGCCTGAGCATCTTTTGGACATACGCAGACTGGTGGATTAGTATTCCACAAACTCTTTGTTCTAGTTCAAGGCCTAGGCAAAATCGAGTTTTTCCAAGATCCTTCATCTCAAATTTGGATTTCAAGTAGCTCGCAGTTTCTCTTATTTCATGAGGAGTACCTATTATGTTCATATCATCAACATATCTTATTTCATCAAGAGTACCTATTATCTTCATATCATTGACATATACTACTACAATTGCAAATCCGAAACTTGTTTTCTTTATGAATACGCAGGGGCATAATTCATCGTTCTTATATCCCTTCCCAATCAAGTAGTCACTTAGACGGGTATACCACATCCGCTCGGATTGTTTCAATCCGTAAAGTGAGCGTTTCAACCTAATTGCAAACACACTCCGTGGTTTAGAGTCACTTGACTTGGGTAATGTAAGGCCATCAAGCACTTTCATATATATATATATATATATATATATATATATATATATATATATATATATATATCTCTGAATCAAGATCCCCATAGAGATATGTAGTAACCACATCCATAAGCTGCATTTCCAGTCCTTCGGAAACTACCAAGCTAACTAAGTAGCGGAAAGTTATAACGTCCATTACGGGAGAGTATGTCTCCTCGTAGTCAATTCCAGGGCATTGTGTTTCAATCCGTAAAGTGAGCGTTTCAACCTAATTGCAAACACACTCCGTGGTTTAGAGTCACTTGACTTGGGTAATGTAAGGCCATCAAGCACTTTCATATATATCTCTAAATCAAGATCCCCATAGAGATATGTAGTAACCACATCCATAAGCTGCATTTCCAGTCCTTCGAAAACTACCAAGCTAACTAAGTAGCGGAAAGTTATAACGTCCATTACGGGAGAGTATGTCTCCTCGTAGTCAATTCCAGGGCGTTGTGAGAAACCTTGCGCCACAAGGCGAGCCTTGTACCTCAAGACTTCATTCTTCTCATTACGCTTTCTGACAAAGACCCATTTATGTCCTAAAGGCTTTACACTTGGTGGGGTTAGCACTACCGGATCAAATACCTGTCTCTTTGTCTGAGAATCTAGTTCTGCCTAGATTGCTTCTTTCCATTTAGGCCAATCTGCTCTTTATTGACATTATGCAACAGAGCGTGGTTCAATATCATAATGCTCTATGATTTCTTGAGCAACAGTAAATGCAAATATATCATCAATGTGTATGGAAGATCTTTCCATCAACTCATACGCACTCTCATAATCCATTAAGATTTCTTTGTTCTCTGGAATCATTTCAAACATCAGAGCGTCCTCCAGTATTGATTCATGGACATAACTATAATCAAAGACAATCTTATGAGAGGGATTCTCTACATTGATGATTAATTGATTAGTTTGTGCCTTACTTGCCCTCTTCTTCCTTGGGTGAGTGTCAATCGAACCAAGTGGCATCCCCCTCTTCCTTTGGGGAGCTACGGCCTCAACCACACCTCCACTAAGTGTGGTTACAATGCCTCTATCTAAGGCATCGTGCCCCTTGTTGGGGACTTCTAACCTTGCAGGCATATTTGCAGCTGGTATATATGATCTCGTCACTTTTACGTCACTTTTATGATATCAGTAAACACATCAGGTATCGAATCTGCTACGTTCTGAAGATCGATTATTCTTTTCACTTCACTTTCACATTGTGAAGTGCAGGGATCAAAATGAGACAGAGTGGGGACAAACCACGACAATTCCTGTCGCTCCCTTGGAAAATCTTTTTTCCTATCTCCCCCTAACGACAGGAAGACTCTCTCATCAAAGTGACAATCCGCAAATCTAGCAGTAAAGAGATCGCCTATCAAGGGTTCCAAGTAGCGGATAATTTTTAGGGATTCATATCCAACATAAGTACTTAATCATCCCTGAGGACCCATTCTGGTGTGCTGTGGGGGAGCAATATGCATATATGCGTAAGTGTGAAATGTGAGGCTCATATCCAGTTACCAACTGGTACGCAGAAATTGGTTGGCTAGCATTGGGTATGAAACGAATAAGTAAAGATGCGTGCAATATTGCATAACCCCAGACAGATATAGGCAGGTTGGTGCGCATAACCAGTACCCTAGCCAACATCTGTAGCCTTTTGATGGTGACTTCTACGAGACCATTTTGTGTATGCATATGGGGTACAGGATGCTTTACATTGATCCCAATAGACATGCAATAATCATCAAATGCTTTTGATGTAAACTCTCCAGCCTTATCAAGCCTTATAGCTTTGATAGGGTGACCAGGGTGATGAGCCCTTAAACGTATAATTTGTGCTAGGAGTTTTGCAAATGCAGCATTTCTTGAGGACAATAAAACGACATGTGACTAGCGTGTCTAAGCATCCACCAGAACCATAAAGTACTTGAATGGTCCGCATTCTGGATGGATAGGTCCACAGATATATCATTGTATCCTTTGTAAGAATGGAATGTTTTGTTTTGTGTCTTTAGCATAGGAATGTCTCGATATTGTTTTTGCTAAAGAGTAGGCTTTGCAAAGCGAGTGATTTGCCTTTGAAATAGTCAATGAGGCATAATGGGAGGGAGGTACTGCTTCTGGTACTTCAGAAGGCAATGGTTGCATTTGAGCAGTACTAGGACCGACACCTTGCAATGTGCAGATTTTTCTCCCATTTTATTTTTCACTTGAAAGAAGGGATGTCCATATGAGTTTTTTAAAATACGGATCATTATGTCACGACCGGGGTGCCCTACGCGGTCATGCCAAAGCCTGTATAAGTCAGTGTCCCACATTTTATTATTGGTGACAGCATAGGATTCAATGATCCGAATCGTAGTGAGGTAAAGTCCACTAAATTGACTCATAAGTTTCTCTAAAATGTGTTTCCTTCCACATTCATTAGAGGTAATACAGAGCTATTCAGTTCCATTCTCACAATGTGTTTCTACATGATAACCGTTGGCACGAATATCTTTGAAACTTAATAAGGTTCGATTAGCTCTTGGTGCATACACTACACCAATTTCGGAATCAGACAACACATATCAGACGACAGCAAACATTTTAACTGTCGTCTGATTTAATCAGATGACAGCAAGAAATATTGTGTCGTCTGAGTTTTCGAATTAGACAACAGTTTTTTCTTGGCTCTTGTGCAATATCATTTCAGACAATGGTTTATTTTTTTGATGTTGTCTGAATGAATTAATTCAGACAACAGTTATTATGTGATGTTGTCCAAGGTTCATTTATACAATGGTTGATTTTTGCTGTTGTCTGATTATTTTCAGTCACACAACTGTTATTAGGTGTCTGTTGTCTGATATCTTGTAAGTCAATGGCTACTGAAAGATGTTGTTTGATTTAAGTTGTTCAGACAATGGTTTTTAATTTTTCTGTTGTTACATGAGTTTCAGACAATGCATTTTATTTGATGTCGTCTGAGTTTTAGATTTTTTTTTTGGATACAATGAATAGCTGACTTTAATTAGTTAGGGTTTGACTTATACTTTTAACACTTATACTCTTTCAACTCGTTCCCTCTCCATTCCATCGAGCAAAACACCCAGTCCGCCTCCAGCTGAAAATCACTCTCTCTCACTCTCATCCCTCAGTCCCGCTCTCAGCCCAGCCCCGCCCTCAGCCCGCTCTCAGACTACGAACCCGTCTCTCTCTGCCCCGTCCTCAGCCCGCTCTCAGACCACGAACCCGTCTCTCTCGATCAGCCCCGCCCTCAGCCCGCTCTCAGACCACGAACCCGTCTCTCTCGATCAGCCCCGCCCTCAGTCCCGCTCTCAGTCCCGCCCTCAGCCCCGCCCTCAGCCCTCGATTAGTGTGAATCCTGAAATCCTGTTCGATATCATGTCCCAGTAGGTTGTTAAGAGATTTCAGGCAAATAGGCTTGAAGTGCGAAGTGTTAGATGTGTTTTTTTTTTGGGTTGCCCAAGCTCGATCTGCTCCGACTCATTCACCCTGCTCCCTCTGAACTTTAGGTACTCAACTTTGTTTGATTTTACTCTCTGGGTATTGCTGAATAGCCATTTGTGTGATTAAAGTCTGAAGCTTTTGATAAACTTTAGAAGAAAGATTGAAACTTTGGTTGCTGTCATTCAAATTTTGCATATTTTTTAGTTATATGCTTAGCTTTTGATAAACCCATTTGATATATTAAAGAAAGAATGAAATTTTGGCTGCTGTATCATTAACATTTACATATCTGTTTTATAACAGTAGGTGTAATTAGCCTTTTTAGCCTATTGATGAAGTTGATTCCATCTGAAGCAGAAGAGCTATCTTACCCCCACCCCACCCCTTTTTTTTTTTTTTTTCCAGATTTTGCATATTTATTACGGACCATTTAGTTCTAGCATTTGGTTGGGCTTAATTGTTTACCGTTGAGATTGGTTGGGAGTTTATGGATCCCTAAGTAGTAGTAACTGTTTTTGAAAAGGGTTTATTTGGCTTTATCAAATTGAAGGAACTTTTGTGGTTTCTCTTTATGTGCATAGTGGCCTATACTACTTGCTTGTCATGATCGTTGTACTATCATTACCAGTTGTTCGAAATCTTTGTCTGATGATCATGAGTTTTCAGATTTTATTTTAAACTCCTCATGGAACAATTTAAGATTGTGAGGTGTTCTGTTTTCAAGAATGAGTTCTTAACATTGTATTTCTAAATCATTATATTACTGATTGTTCTATTCTGTTCCATTGATGATTATAGACTTTAGTTTCAAAGAGTTCAATCAGTTCTATTCTTCATGGATAACCAGCTGTTATTCCTTCTGTTTTTCCTATAGAATAGAAACTAAAGAGTTTATTTGTTTGGATAATAATAATAATAATTGTGCTAGCAGACTCTAAAGGAAAAACTAAATGATAAAAGAAATTAATTACTTTCTGAGTTAGTTTGTCGACTTGATTGTTACCCTATTCGAAATCAGACGTGCACAGCTTATGGCCATCTTTGTAGCATCATGGAAATGCTCTGTCTCCTATTTGGCTTTCAGTTTTTCGCTATTCTGTTTGTAATGGGGGTTTTGGCATTATGCTTTACTACATCAGCCACAAATATAGAATAAAATTATATAGGGTTTAGAATCTTGGGTTTTTGAAGTGTTACTACAACCAAGATTACAATTTCAACATTTTTCACAATTAACTACTGTTCTTTCTCTTTTTTTTTTGGATATAAATTTCAGTCATGAGGACATAAATGATATTCAAATTTGGTTCGACATAGATATGACTTGGACTTTGATTCAGTTGGCTTCCCTTATTTTGTTTTCCAATTTGGACTTTTTCAAAGCAATACTCAATTATCTGAAATGGTTGGGACAACAGGGTAGTTAATTAGTTAAAGATAGGTCATGAAATGGGGTTAAAGGGTGTATGTCGAAAGAACGTTAAACATATAGCTGTACTAAAGTATATTGTACTAAGAAAAGATTGATTAAAGACCGTGGACTTTACTTTCAATTTTCTTTTGTACTTCTGCTTTTTTATATTTGCTACTAGCATAGTTGCTGCTATAACTGATGCATGTATAGAAACCACAATACATCAAAAAATATATAGCTCCTCCAAAGTTGATATTTCTTATGCTCTTGTTGCTGAGGTTCAACCAAGTAACTGCCTTTTGTTCTAAGCTAATTCTCATAGCTTTTCTGCTCATAGAGAGCGATCCAGAGAGATATCAAAGAACTATCCATAGAGAGATCGGGTGTGTGTTTTTTGCTTTGTAGGAAGTCTTAGTGAACTGTTACAAAGCATCATTAGTGTTTTTTTTTTGTCTATAATGTTATTTTCGTACAATTAGTAATAAAATTCTTCAATAAGTGTTTCATTTTATAAAGTGGAAATCCTTCATTTAATTTGTAAAACTTTCCTCCTACCTCTACTTGGTTTCTGATTCATGTTTTTTCTTGCATTGATGTTTTTTCTTGCATTGCTTTTGCAGCAAACGTCTGCGGATCTGAAAAGCAAAGGTTGTCAATTTCTGGGTATGGTTTTTATAGGTATGGATTGGTTGCCAAGACCATTTGCTATTTTCTGTATTGTTAATGGCTCCCAAAAACCAATGTTTCCTCAACATTCCTGGTTTGATTTTCATGATTCTTTCTGGCTTTTTCATCATAGAGTATAAATATTTTGTGTCTTTTGCTTCTCAGTTACATTTTTTTTTTCCAAGAAAATTCTGTGGGTAATAGCAGGGAAACATTGTAATGATTTTGTACTCTTTGACTGAATCTTCAAGTTCTCCCAAGCTGTTCATCTAAAACAAAAATGCTAGTGATTACTTATATATCTTGGTATTGAGTCAAAAATGGGATCTTAATGATGCAACTTCTTTTGTTGGTTCTTTGTTTCAAAAGTGTTAAAGTTTTGAACTTGGAGATAACTTTTGTATGTATTGTAAATTTGTCATAGGTAAATTTGATGATTGAAAAGGAATCTCGGCGGATGAACTAAGGAGGCTGGTGGAGGTAGATAAGCTTATTGCTGTGGCAAACTAGCTTAGATAAGCACTTTTGGTGAGTGTTGCTAAGCTCTCTCTTATTTTGTACTAGTGTAGCATATAGGTTTATAATATATGTTGTTGTGTTTGTTGATGTGGTTGTTGATTTCGTTATCATTAATATGATGCAATTTATAATATACATGTTCGTTGCTGTATATTTGTGATGATTGCAATGGCTGCCTAAGTGCTCTATGATTCTATGACATGCATATATATAGTACACTTGTGGATGCGATGAAATGTTAGGTATATTAAGTTGTTTTGTTTTGTGGTTGCATCCTTGGAATATTTATATGTTGTCTGGCTTTCATTGTAAGATGGACAAATCATGGATGCATGCTGATAGGAGATCGCGAGCTTTTGAGTTAGGAGTTGAAGAATTGATTATGTCTGCATTAGAGAGTGGTTGTGATGTCAATAAGGTTTGCTGTCCTTGTATGAGATGTGGTCATGGTAAATCTTGGAAGGCTGGGGTAGTAAGGGATCATTTGGTTGAGTTTGGTATTGATAAAACTTACACAAAATGGATATGGCATGGGGAACTCTCGTCAAATGAGAGTAGCGAACCCGAAGGGAATTCTGAAACTGTAGAAATGGCAGGTAATGACACTGTGGGGGGGTCTGATGATCATGAGTTTTCAGTAGACTCTGATGAGTTTTTAAGGTTTGTTGAGGATGGCGACAAACCTCTTTACCCTGGCTGTACGCGTTTTACCAAGTTAAATGGACTTGTTAAAACTTACAACCTCAAAGCAAAGCATGGGTTGAGTGATGCTTGCTATTCTGACATGTTGATATTGATTGGAATATTGCTTCCAGAAGGTAATGAAGTGCCAAGTTCTTTTTATGAGGCCAAAAAGAGTTTGTGTGCGTTGGGAATGAATTATGAAAAGATACATGCGTGTCCTAACGACTGTATCTTATACAGGGATAGTAATGTTGATGCCACTAGCTGCCCTACTTGTGGTCTCTCTAGGTGGAAGTAGGGAAAGAATAAAGTAGAAAAAGTCGGGGTTCCAGGGAAAGTGTTATGGTATTTTCCACCTATACCTAGATTTAGAAAGATGTTTCAGTCGACTAGTACAGCTAAAAGCTTGACATGGCATGCTGATGAGCGACTGAAGGATGATAAAATGAGGCATCCGGCTGACTCCCCTACTTGGAAGTTAGTGGACGATAAGTGGCCTGCTTTTAGTTCAGAGCCTAGGAATCTAAGGCTAGCGCTGTATTCTGATGGTTTCAATCCCCACAGTTCCCTTTCTAATAGATATTCTTGTTGGCCTGTCATACTAGTGACCTACAATCTTCCCCCATGGCTCTGCATGAAGAGGAAGTATATGATGCTCACCTTGTTAATCTCTGGACCTAAACAGCCTGGAAATGACATTGATGTCTATCTCCAGCCCTTGATAGATGATTTGAAGATTTTGTGGGATGGGGTTGAAGGGGTATATGATGGTTATAGAAAAAAGTACTTCAAACTTAAAGCAGTGCTCTTTTGGACCATTAACGACTTCCCTGCATATGGGAATTTGTCAGGCAGCATTGTGAAAGGGTACAATGCTTGTCCTGTTTGTTTACAGCATACCAAACCTCATAGGCTGGCTCATGGTCAAAAGATGTCGTATATGCGGCATCGAAGATTCTTACCACGTTACCATCCTTATCGAAAACAGGCAGCAGTTTTCGATAACACTGAAGAACGTGATCTCGCTCCTATTCCATTAAGTGGACATGAGGTGCTGCAAAGAGTAGAAGGTATGAACTGGCCTTTTGGTAAAAAGCACCCTCATCCTCCATATAAGGGTGCTGAAGATGAGAGTAGACCATGTTGGAAGAAGAAATCTGTTTTCTTCGAACTTGAGTACTGGAAGTTTCTTCCCGTTCGACATAATCTTGATGTAATGCACATCGAGAAAAATGTTTGCGATGCATTAATCGGTACATTGTTGAATATTCCTGGGAAAACCAAAGATGGGGTGGCTGCTCGTTTAGATATGGTGGCAATGGGTATAAGGGCTGGTCTGAATCCTAAAATTGGGGGGAAAAAAGAGAAATTACCTTTGGCAAGTTGGAATCTCATGTTAGAAGAAAAGAAAACAGTTTGCAAATCTTTTTTTGGCATGAAGCTTGCTGATCGGTTATGTTCTATTATGAAGAGTTTAGTGTCCATGGATGATCTACGGCTTGTTGGTATGAAATCACATGATTGCCATACCGTCCTCCATCACTTGCTCCCCATTGCAATTCGTTCAGTATTAGAGAAACCAGTTAGATATGCTATCATTAAGTTCTGTCTCTTCTTCAAGGCCATATGCAGTAAAGTCATAGATGTAGAGAAGCTAAAAAAAATTCAAGCTGACCTTGTCGAAACAGTTTGTGAGCTTGAGAAATTCTTCCCACCGTCCTTCTTCGATATTATGATTCATCTTTCGATCCATCTTGTTAGAGAAGTTGAGCTCTGTGGCCCTATTTTCTTTAGATGGATGTACCCCTTCGAAAGGTACATGAAAACATTAAAAGGATATGTTAGGAACCGTAACCATCCAGAAGGTTGCATTGCTGAATCATACATCGCCGAAGAAGCAGTAGAGTTTTTGGCAGAACGTAATCTAACTGAACCTACTGTTGGACTACCATCTAGCAGTACATCTGACCAGAAGGGGACGTGCAGACCTATGTCAGGTGCCACAATGATCTATCCAAGTCAAAAGAAGTTGCAGCTAGCACATCTTTGTGTGTTGCAGAATACGAATGAAGCAAGGCCCTACTTTGAGTAAGTCATGTGTTCTGTTTATTTGTTTTTAATTTTTTAATTTTTATACTGTGTCATTTCGGTACAAATAAATACATGTAGTTGGAGTTTACTAAAGGTTTTGCATTTTTCTTGTCTTTTGTAGTGAACATTTGGAATGGTTGAAGCATGTTCATCCAAATTTTAAAAAAAATAAGAAGTGGCTAAAGGAGAAACAGAATAAAACATTTGCGAAATGGATACAAGAAAAGCTAAGTACAATGATCTGTTTATTCCAGTACCTTTTATAGTTTGGGTAGATATTAAGTATAAATGACAGTTTAACTAACCATAATGTTATTTCTTTGCATGAAGGTTGCTGCTGGGTGTATTGATGATCATATTAATGTTTCGGAACACTTAAGGTGGATTGCTGATGGTCCTAGTTCAGAAGTACCAACATTCAGTGCTTACAAGATAAATGGGGTTAATTTCAACACCAAGGATCGTGATGATGTTCGAGCAGTTCAATGCAGTGGTGTTTCATTGTTCGCCAATGCAATGCTAATCTCTAGTGCGAAGGATAAAAACCCGGTTAATGATGATACGACTTTTTATGGAGTCGTTAAAGATATATGGGAGTTAGACTATCATAGCTTTAGGGTTCCTGTATTCTACTGTGATTGGGTTGACATTGATAAGAGCATTAAAATAGATGATTTGGGTTATACATTAGTAAATTTGAATAAGTTAGGTCATTTTAATGATCCTTTCGTGTTAGGTACAGATGTGAAGCAAGTCTGTTACATAGATGATCCTCTTAACGCTAATTGGTCTGTGGTCGTACGATGTCCTGATAGGGATTACCATGCAGGTGATGATGAGGAGGTTGGAGTCATTGAACTTGAGAACGAGCTGTTTGATACCACAATGCCTTCGATCGACACTACAGATGTAGATGGTAACCAAACTAGCAATTATATGCGGGATGGTGATGAAGGAATATGGATTGACTGATGAAATGTGTCAACTCTTAGTTTAGGGTTTATTATTGTTATTGTTGGCTATGTACTTTATTTATTTGAATTCGGATGAATCTTTTTTTAACTTGATTTGTGAATCGTTGTTTTTACTTGATTTGTTTCGTTTCTTATCAATGACAATGTTCCCTTATCTGTTAAGCTTTCTGTTTTCAAGATTGATTTTTTTTTTCTTTAAACTTGATAATTTTACAATAAGGTCAATATATATTGCTTTACTATATATGATCTAGCATGCCCCATTTATATTTAACTAACCCTCATGTGTTTTTGGTTGTAGATCATGGCTCCTTCAAAATCTAGGGCTGCCACTAGAGCAAGGCAGAATATTATCAATGCATTGAAAGTGACAAGAGCGAGATCTGCACCAGAACTTGCATATTCTGGTCAGTCAAATGCATCAGAAAATAAGCCATCACCAAAGAGAGCAACGACATCGTTAAGGGTCAGCAAGTCATTGACAAAGCATAAGAAGAAAAAGTCATCTGAGGCATCCAGCCCAGAAAAAAGCGGCTTAAAGTTGCTGAAGCGTGGTTGTGTTACAATGCACAGGATTGTGAGAAGGAAAATTCTTGGGGTAAAGTTGAAAGTCTTGTTTAATCAGAAGGGGTCGCCTTATGGTGCTGCAGCCAAGGAAATGCAGTCATATATTGGGGTACTAGCACGTACTAAGGCACCAATATGGAGACCTTCTTGGAAGCAGGTCCCAAAGGATCGAAAAAATAAGATTTAGAGGTGTGTCGAGGTATAAAAATACTGATCCTTTTCTTGATTAATATAAAGACTCCATGTTCATAGACTGGTTTTAATTTTTGCTTTATCATTTGGTTAGATGGCATTTGAGGTACCTCCGGAGGCAAGGAGAATGGTCCTATCTTCAGCTTCACAGAAGTGGAGAGAATTTAAGAGCAAGCTGACTACACAGTACATCATCCCACATAAGGATGAACCTGAATTGTTAGAGTATCCCCCAGCTGATTACAACTTCATCAAGAAGTCTCATTGGGACATCTTTGTAGCTGATCGATTGTCTGAGGAATTTCAGGTACAGTTTGTTTGTATTTTCATGTTTTCAGAACTTGGATAAATTATAACTACTCATGTTATAACTATAGTGAATTGAGTTATGATGGTCATTACTTTGATGGTTTATAGGAAATGCAGAAGGTGCAAAAGGGAAAGAGGTGTAAGAACAAGTACCCTCATCGCATGTCGCGTAAGGGATACGCAAATCTGGAGGCTGAATTGGTGAGCATATGTAGAGTGATTTACTTTTATATCTTGCATGCTGAGTTATTGTTAAGGTTAAATGGTTACTTATAGTTATATTATTTTGTAGTCTGAAATCAATCCTGATTCGGAAATCGACCGTGCAACAATGTGGATAAAGGCACGGCAGGATAAACACGGCAACTTCAAAGATGTTGAGGTAGAGAAGTGTGCCGCAGACATAGTAAGTAAAGTGTTATACTTGTTTTAGCTTATCTAAGCCATTTACTACAACTACATTACAAGATATACAACTTTAAATCAAAAACTGATTTAAATTAAATAAAATTTCTTCTTTTAGGAAAAGCTGAAGAGACAAGTGAGTGACGGTGAGGTGACATCTTGTGGCACTGATGATGTATTGACAAAGGCTCTAGGTAACCGTGAACACCATGGAAGAGTGCGTGGTGTGGGGGGTCATGTCAAGCCTAGCGTATATTTTAACCTACCAAGGCAAAAAAGGAAAACTGTTGAAGAGAGAATTAAGGAAGGCTGCAAGAAATTAATAGAGGAGGAGACAGAGAAAATTGTGGCACGAGAGAGAGCATATTGGGCTGCAACAATAATGAGGTTGGAAGCAAAAGTTGATGGGAAAACCCTTCCCATTGAGTCCCCTACGGCAGGCCAGAAGGACCATGGTTCTGGACAAGGTAGTTGCTCCACTTTGCGGGAGAAGTGTGCATTACAAAAGATTGAGGACGCTGCTGGTATCTCTGCAAAGAAGCGGTTAGACTTAGTGGATGACATTGCGAAGGAAGTGGAAGAAGATAAGGTTGTACAGGTTCCGGTGGAAGAACCAGCTGCTGTAGTAGTTCATGAGAAGGCTATTGAGTTGGTTGAAGTTACACAACAGGTATATATGCTCTAATCTACGACATAGATAAATTAATTAAACTATTTTGATGCATGTGTTTGATTTGTATATTAATAATCAGTGTTGATATGTCGAGTTGTCCTAGATGGCTGAAATGGTTTCTCTTGAAATATGTGTGATTGCATAAAACAGGAACTTAAAGAGTTCGAGTGCCGATTGGCTTTAGGGTCGATCGACAATATTGTTGCTATTGCAACCATTGTTGAAGTGGACGCTAATTGCGAAAACCAGACACTTCATGGTGTTGCTTTGGAAGAAGGGAATGTGCGAGTGTCGATTCTGCGTCCACTTGATCCTCAAGCTAAGGTTCCATTCCCAGTCAACGATGAGATAGTTACTGTCAAAGATGCTGTTGGGACTTACATTGCTTGGCCGAGGGACCTCATACTTCAATCCCCTCCCGACACTATGAAGGTAAACTAACTGAAACTGCAACTGAAGCATGCATGTTCTTCCATTGTGTATTTAGTAATAACTCGATATGTTATCATGTAGAAACAACCAAATAAGTCCAGTAAGGGTTTGAAGAAGAGGAAAATGCAATTAGGCAGTCCTGAAGAGGAGAATATTGACATGAAGAAGCTACCAAAAGATTACCCTGCACCTTTGAAGTGCTTGTGGATTTGGACAAGGGACAATTTGGCAAATGGGAGGACAATCTCCTTCAATTTGGAACAGAAAGTGTTTGGCATCGACAGGAAGCATTATCTGTTTAAGTCAGACATTCATGCATTGTGTACAATGACTGAACTATCAGGTGGAGTAATCTCAATGTATATATGGTAAGTTGGAAAAATCAGTAGGCTCCGATGAATTATTATCTCATAAATGTATTCAATATGTATACTCTTATTTGTTTTCAAATGTATTAAGGTTATGTGCTTTTACAGCTACTTGCATGAAGTCTTGAAGAGAGCAAAGATGTCACACATGGTTAGCTTTGTGGACCCTTCACAGATTGGAGCAGCTGGAAGTGGAAATACAACGGAAAGATCACGTTTTCTAGCAAATAGGTTCACAACTGCAGAGAAGGGCCAGATTTTTTGTTGCCGTATAATGCAGGGTGAATGACTTATCTTGAACTTGTCTAATTAATTACTTCAAACATGTCGTTTAGTAAGTAATATATATATATATAATAAAAAAAATTGCAACTGACTTAATTTCTTGGTATAAAATTATAAGTAACCATTGGATGTTGACTGTTGTCAATCCGGAGGAAGAAACTGTCTATTTCATGGATCCATTGCGGCGTCGACTAGTTGGTGGAGAATGGCAAACTGTTGTAGAAAAGTAAGTCTGACCAAGTCTCTGATTTTGATAAATTACTGGAATGATGATTTTTATGTTGGTTTGTTTGTTGCCGATTGATTAAACTTACTGCTGTCTTCTATTTTATTGTTGAAGTGGGATCAAAATTTACAATGCTCAAAGAAATAGGTCTGGCCGGAAATCAATAGTGTGGCAAAACATGGGGGTATGCTAGTATTCATAATTGTAGGTTCAGATTTTGTACATGCTATGGTTAGTGCACTGCTGAGATTTTGTAATGACTGTTTTTAGGGTATTCCGGCACAACAAAATGTGAAGGACTGTGGCATATTCATCATGCGGTACATGAAGGAAATAATTGAGGATAAGAAACTGGGTTTTGCTTCAAAGGTAAAGCCTTAAATTTTAGTTCGACAGCTTTATAACTTAATGTTCTTGTTGCTGCATGATGTTGTGATGTTGAGATTGTACTATGCCTTTTGTTTCAGTGGCAGCGACGATCCGAATTGTTCTACACCCAAAAGGATGTTGATGTTGTGAGGTCAGAGTGGGCTAAGTTTGTGATGAAGTATCATATTGCATAGCTGTGATGGTTGTTCAAGGCAGGGCTCTTATTTTGGTATTTTGATCACCTGCCTCCTGCTAGCTGGTTTTAGTTTTTTCTTTAGTTATAGGCATGGTTAATGTGCAGTTGAAGGCATTTTTGTTTTGGTATTTTGATGAGCCTCCTACTAGCTAGTTTTAGTTTTAGGCATGGTTAATGCGCAGTTGAAGGCATTTTTGTTTTGGTATTTTGATGAGCCTCCTGCTAGCTAGACTTAGTTTTGCTTTAGTTATAGGCATGGTTAATGCAATGTGGGCGCGTTTATGTTTTCCGGGCTTTATGCAGTTATTGCCACTTAGGCAATGTTAATTCTTATGTAAATGTTGGGATGAATATTGCTGATGAATGAAATGGCTTTTGGAATCAAGGATGTGTTCAATTGTACAGAATGTATGTCTTCTCTTATATCTCAGACAATTCAGAACCAACAGCAAACCATTGTCTAACAAATGAACATGATGAAAAAAGAAAGAAAAATCTATTGTCTGAATCATCTATCTACAATAGTTATTAAACATATTCAGTTGTCTAACAAGATATGACACAAAAAAAAAAAATATGTTCTGTTGTCTGATGAAAACGAAGACCACAGAGAATTGAAAAGCTACAATTGTATGAATTGATAAACTACTACAGCATCTTGGGAGGCCATATGGTTGAAAAGAGACTTTAAGGATCCATGAAGCAAGAAAGCTATAGTTCAAGAAAATCTCAGACAACAGTTTATTTTAGGATGCAATAGTATGAAGCAATAATACACAATGGCTTTAATAGTTTTGATCTTGTCTTGTTCAAAGTCAGTCAATAGTATTCAATTACTTTGCAGATGTACAAGCTTCCTTCAGACAACAGTTTTTTTACAAATCAATGTTCTCTAAATTTTTATTACACGTCCATATTCTTCTAGGGTCTGTCAACTGAAATTACTTTGCACAAGAGTTAAGTTGCCAATTGCTGTTGTTCTTCGTGGTATTCAGACAACAGACAATATAGTAGTCGCTGTTGTAGTAAACTTTATCAGACCGCAGTTTTTGGTATTATTGCTGTTGTTCTTCGTGGTATTCAGACAACAGACAATATAGTAGTAGATGTTGTAGTAAACTTTATCAGACGACAGTTTTTTGGTATTGTCTGATTATGTATCAGACGGCATTGAGATAGACAACAGCAAACTCTATAATCAGACGACAGTTTTTCACTGTCGTCTGATTGAAAAATTGGTGTAGTGATACAGAGCATATCTCATATTATTTAGAGTATTTCTATTTAGGTAGAATGATAATCTTTTCATTCTAAATTTTTCTTTTTTCTAGATGTATTGCTTTACATCTTTATAGTGCTATTTCGAACCATGTAAATATGTGTAGTAAATAAAATCGAATAAATTCAATGCTTCATAATAAAATTCGAAATTTATTAATAAGCCAACGATAATCAAATCAAGGTCTTGTTTAGAAATCTAATTCATCAAACCACTATTGAAATAAACTTTAAGACCAAGCAATAGTCTAATTAAAAAATGAGGCATTATGCCTTCACATCTGTCTTTGGAAAATAAAATCAATGAAGCAGATCAGTCAAGATTGAGATTGAGAGCATCCATTGACTGAGCAAGTTCCTCATTGCCATTGAAGTCTGCAATTGTGAGGTTGACGTCTAGGTCATGGCCTCCTTCTTCCATATAGTGAGCCTCTTGTTCTTTAGACTCCCTATACCTCTTGTAATTGGCTGCTACTCTGTTGCTTGCTTGGCAGTTCTTGCACCAATGTCCAATGACTCCACACCTATAGCATGGTTAATTGTTAACTCTTTCCTTTTTTACTGAAGGATTCTTAGGTGCCTTTTACACCTTGTTTCCACGACCCCCACGTCCCTTTCCACGTGGTGCATTATTGCCATGTAGGTAGGGATCAGCACGTCCAAACCCCTTTGCATTAGAGTTCTTTCCACTTTTCATTTTTCCATAATTAGCTTCGGGAATTTTCTTTGTCCCAATGGACCTGGCATTGTTGTTCAAGAGAACCTCATTATGCCTCTCAGCCACTTGCAATAGGCTGATCAGCTTATTGAATGTTGTGATTCTTTTGTTGTCATATTCCAACCTATACTGGTTTACTAGTATAAGTGCTAAAGTAGGAAAAGTGGAAAGAGTCTTCTGGATCATATCATCTTCTGTGAATTCCTTTCCACATAAATTGAGGCATGCCTTTAGGCACAACATGTCCTTGTTGAAGTCATTGACCCTTTTGCAGTCAAGCAAGCGGATTTCATTCCACTGAACGGTCAGTTCTGGGAGTAAGGTGTCATGAATGTCCCCAAAACGTCCTTTAAGGGCATCCCACAGTACTTTGGGTGTCTTCAACTAAAGGTACTCCCAGCGTAGGCTAGGATTAATATGTCGCCTCAGAAACATTAAGGCATTTTCTTTCACCTTGTCAGACGGTCCATCGTCTTTGGGGTCAGTGGGAGTTTTGATGGTGGCAGTGTAGTCTTTTGCCACAAAGGCAATTTCTACATCGGAAACCCAACGGTGGCACTCAAGTCCTTCTGAGTCCAAAATGTCAAATTCAGGTCGAGTTGGATCAGCCATCTACATAAACAAGAGAGAACAAATAAATTATGCAGTCATAATTAAAGACATCCACGTGAATTATTTTCCAAAAGTATGAATTAGATTTCAAGACTAAGATTCGTAATGGTCACATTTTTTTTCGATGCTATGTGAAAATGCTTCATCACGGTGAGTGTGTACTTATAATGCTCATGAATTTTCATTATCATGGCAAAACGGAGTTTATATGTTGCAAAAATAACCATAGCACATGTAATAATAAATAGAACATAGCATATATAAAAATAAAGTATATGGCATGCTCAAATTTCACGAGTATACAACAAAATATATGTTACACATAATAATTACAATAATATGTCATGCTTAAAATTCTACAAATAATAAAACAATGGCATATTATAAAGGCATGCTTAGAAATAATTATAAAAGTGTACATGAAATAAAACATGCTCATAAACAATATATAACAAAATATATATGGCATGCTCAAAATAAAATAATAAAAATATAAACAATAAAATATAAATCATGCTTTTAAAAAAAAAGTAAACTTAAATAAAATTCACATGCTTTAGATTCCAGGAATATATAAAATACATATATGAAAAGTGAGATATAAATAAGGCAGCTAAAAATAAAAACATACTTAATTTTAAGAAAAAAAAAACGATCCTAGCGCACGCGCATGTTGATGCAGGCGTGCGTAGCGTTGTTGTTTTTTTTTTTTTGCTTGAGAAAAACTGGCCTCTTTCTTTTCAGTAGTGGGCCACGGGCCTTGTTTTTTTTCTTTTCTTTCTGGGATGAGGGGGAGTCTGTTTCTTTTTTTTCTTTCTGAGCCGGCTCTTTACTTTGGGTCGGGTCCTCCTTTTTTTTTTTTTTTTTTTTCTCTCTCTTCTCCTTCTGGTTTTCTGTTTTTTCTGGGTAGCGTCGATCTGGTCTTCTGGTGTGCAACAGGCACAAGGTACCTGTGTCGGGGCTGGTCAGGGATGTTGCGGGTGGGTTGCTGCAAGGTTGCGGCTGCAGGCCGGTTTGGCTGCTGTCGAGTGTGGGGAGGGCGCTGGGATCTGTGGCCTGTGATGGGCAGCGACTGGGCTGCAGGTTGGACAACAATTGTTGTAGTGAGGCCAGTCTGGGCTGTAAGGAGTTGGAGGCCTGGTGAGGTGAGGCCCGTGTGGGCTAGATGGTGCGGTGGAGGAATGCAAAATGGAAAGGGAGACGAGGCTAGTCAGGAAGGCAAAATGGTGCTTGGACCGGGGTTGCTGCGTCGAAGATGGGCTGCAAGTGAGCGACTGGAAAAGATGGCTTTGGTGCTAGATGAAAAACCGACGAAGGCCGGTCTATGCGGTTGGAAGATTTTTTTTTTTTTTTTTTGGTGGCATCAGAAGAGAAAAAAAAGTTTTTTTTCTTCTAGGGTTTTTGGTTTTTTTTTTTTTTCAACGGAAAGAAGAAAGAAACTAGTAAACTAGGGTTTTTTTCCTGGCTATTGCCTCTTAGCGTGCTGATAACGTGTAAAAGTAAATTGAGAATTGGAATTGGTCTACTCATTTCATTTCATAGTCCCTTTATATAGGGAGAGAATTACAACGGAAATATCAATTACAATGATGACATTAAATGCTGATTGATCTGTAATCTTTGCTGATTGATGGTAATCGCTAATTCCTTGATTCCCTCTCATTCAGTTACTTTGACGTAGGCACATAATGTGTTTTTCCTTTAACAATATATTTATATATATATATACACACACACACCAGTTTGAGCATATCAATACATGAACACTAATTATGCCAGATTGAATATAAGAAATTAAAACACACATACAAAATGGTCATCTACAGTACATACCTTGATGTACGCCATACGTTTTTTTTTTTCCTTAAAAAAAAGTTAATATAATGAGGACATATGTACATGTTTTTAATCAAAATATAACGGTTTACTATGATAGCACATTGTGATAACATTTGTAAATTGGTTCAAAAAGCAGTACGTAATAACTAGTTGTACGCGAAGGAGTTACAACATCTAAAACAAAGATTAGCTATTTTTACATTAATTATTGTAGTTGTCAGAAAATGCATGTGTAATAAGAATTATATTTGGTTGAGGAGACTATTTAACTAATAGTAATTCGGTGAGCCTAGGTTACAAGGTTTTTTTATTTAAGAGAAAAAAACGTAATTGTCAATTGTGTAATTGTCAATTGATAATCAAACATAATTGGCTAATGATATAAATAATTAGTAATAAAGACCATGTAATTAATAGTTTGAAGAGGCTAAGGGGTAAACCAGTTACCAAATTTTAAATATTTTAGACTATTGGATATATTATCAATCCAATGATTCAAAATATGTCAACAAAATTTGTGTATGCCAAACACCGGGTTCTTAAGAAAATTCTCATACAAAGGTAGAAGAACCTAAAGAGAAGGCAAAATAAAAAAGTTTCAGTAGTAAAGGACTAGCAATAGATTTTTCCTCAATAACCGTCTCACTGCTGCAACAAAGTCACCGTCAGGTCACGGTCTGGGCTTGGTTCAGTTACCGGTATTTTGCCATCTTTGACACTATCTCTTAGCAAGCTCCATATATCATGTTCCTGGTGACCCAAATCTGGAGGAATGATATACACAACTGGAAGCTTGCACTCCTCTATTCTCCTTCCACTTTCCTTGGCAAAAGTATCTTTCGGAAGCTCATCAGCAGCATAATTTGGAGGCACTATTGTAGTCTGTATGAGGTATTTGTCTTTGCACTCCCCAGTTAGAGGATATTTAACGATGACTTGCTGGGTGAGTCTGATGACACATGAGTGCCGAGCCTGTATAACACCAGACTTGGGATTTGCAATGTACTTCTTAGGGTTTGTGGTTTTAATCTTGAACGCAACACAGTGTTCTGTGTTATTGAAAACGTTTAGATTACAAGAGCTTTGCTTTCTTCGCTCAACTAGAAATTTCAGTTTATCATCGGGATGAACAGAGATGATCAACTGATTACCATCACCGTCGCTATTGATGGACCGCCAAGATGTGAACGATTTTTTTCGTTCTCCAGACAACATGATGATAGCTGAAGCAATAACGCTACTAGAAAAATGGGCAATGTGTTAATGGAAAACACGTACGATAGAATCTTCTAGCAAACACCGTCACACGAAAGAAGAAGAGAGAACTTCTCTATATACAGTCTGAGGGGTGAATGACCCAGAAATAATTAGGAAGGTAATAATAATAAATTTATTCCTTGTACGCGAGGACATGCAAGTACTTTTCACTTTTCACATCATTTCACTCCCAATTGATAAAAACCTATTTATCTAAGGTGTGTTGCTAGCTTCATGTTATTTTTCTTAATTATTGATACCAATTGGATATGGACCTTTACCTCCTAGCTAGCCTAGCTAGCAGTGGAAAATTAAGCATCTCAATGTATCAAATTATCAATATTGATCAATTCATGGGTTTAGACTAAATTAGATCAATAGAAGCCAACACATTAGTTGACATGAATTAATGAATAATAAAGAAAATTCTGCCTCATGAGACCCACCCTAGTAGTATGCCTTTATACAAATCTTTCAAGAAATAAAAATGAGTTTCAGTAGTAAACTAAACCAAGAAGAGCTCTAGGAATTGATTTTTCAAATGTGGGCCGGGTGTGCTGCAACAGAGGCGAGGTCAATTGATTGCAACCGCTGTCGCTTTTGGTGGAGGAAGATTTTATTCATTTCCTGTATTATCACATGATGATATAGGTTTCAAGTGTCGACAGTCAAATAATATGAGGAACATATATATAGTACGACAATCACGGAGAGTATAAACCCCTGGCAAACGGAGGCGATATATGACGCTTAAATTATAAAGATGGTAAAATAATATAACAAACATAGTCCTAATTATACGCTACGGAGTACGTTAGGTTAGACGGAAAATAATAAACCTAGTCCTTATACGTTAAGGACAATGAATCCTTATTCCAAACTAATTATGAGGAAAAAGAAGGGGGTCTGAAGTGTATATAAGCTCTCTCCTTTATCTCATACTGCACTTGCACTAATCTGAAAACCTTTAAGGAAAGTTGGGGATTTTTCTTGAATTGAGGAGTTCATCAAATGGCTACTAATGGAGAACGAACTTGTACAAAACCGCTTCCGAGCCCCTCTCCTCTAAGAAATGCCAAATTCTTTGGGGCAAATATGAGAATTTTGGTTACTGGAGGAGCTGGGTTCATTGGCTCTCACCTAGTGGACAGGCTGATGGAAAACGAGAAGAATGAGGTGATTGTTGCGGATAACTACTTCACTGGATCAAAGGACAACCTTAAGAAATGGATTGGTCATCCAAGATTCGAGCTTATTCGTCATGATGTGACTGAGCCGTTGCTGGTTGAGGTTGACCAAATATTCCATCTTGCTTGCCCTGCTTCTCCGATCTTCTACAAACACAATCCAATAAAGACAATGAAGACAAATATGATTGGTACAATGAACATGCTGGGACTTGCCAAGCGAGTTGGAGCAAGGATTTTGCTGACATCTACTTCGGAGGTGTATGGAGATCCTCTTATTCACCCTCAAGTTGAGAGCTATTGGGGAAATGTGAATCCCAATGGAGTTAGGAGTTGCTATGATGAGGGAAAGCGAGTGGCCGAAACATTGATGTTTGATTATCACAGGCAGCATGGCGTAGAGATACGGATCGCTAGGGTTTTCAACACTTATGGCCCTCGCATGAATATTGATGACGGCCGTGTTGTGAGCAACTTCATAGCCCAAGCTATCTGGCATGAACCCTTGACTGTTCAATCACCAGGAACGCAGACAAGGAGTTTCTGCTACGTCTCTGACATGGTCGATGGCCTTATTCGACTTATGCAAGGAGACAACACTGGTCCAATCAACATTGGGAATCCAGGCGAATTTACAATGCTCCAACTAGCAGAGAATGTCAAGGAGGTTATCAATCCTAAAGTGGAGATTAAAATGGTTGAAAACACACCTGATGATCCTCGCCAGAGGAAGCCTGACATCTCAAAAGCAAAGGAGTTGCTGGGATGGGAACCAAAGGTCAAGTTGCGCGATGGTCTGCCCCTCATGGAGGAGGACTTCCGTACAAGACTTGGTGTCCCCAGAAATTAATCAAGAATGTGGCATAGAATTCGAAGTCGAGGGTGATGGAGGTGCAAATTTGTCCATATATTGTGTGCGACACATCTACTCCATATGTTTCTCAAGCATAAGAATAAGTGATTTTATTGTTTTATTCTATAATATTATGTTTATTTACTGTTTTTGAAATAGAAGGTTCATATCATAGATGACTAGCTAAAAAGCCAGAGTCTACATACCCTTACAAGACAGAAAAATGGCGGAAAAATGGCGGGGTAACAACCAAACTCCTATCTAAGTATTGCAAACTCATTACAAATCAAATGGAGCCCACTTTTGAAGCAGACTCATAAACAAAGAACAACTCCGTGTCTTCTGAGGCAAAATCATCTTCTAGCCAACCATCCGCCAATCACGCAATTGTGGTACGAAATAGAAAGCTACTTCCCAGCAAATAAATAGGAGCCAATTCCTCATCTATAAGCCACTTTCTCCAGTCCAACTCGAGATAATTACCAATTCCGGAGAACCATGATCTAAGTTATGACCGGCACTTTAGAGACCATAAAGGCCCAACATTGCCCAAGGAGGTCCATCTCTCGGGCTAGGCTAGCCCAAGCACTAGGTAATGAATGAGGGTGTCAAGGCACCCTCCAACCTGGCCCAACTCTGAAGAGAATTAAACCAACTCAACTGGGCCCAAAAGAAATGAAGCCCACATCGTCCAGGCCCAGAACCAGAGGCCCAACCCCAGACAAAACCACTAGCCAGAGCTCTACTCCCCTGTTGCTAGCCTGCCGCCGCCCAATTCGGTGGACGTCCAACCCAGACAGTCATCTCTGTATCCATTCCCCTTCCAATCAAAACCCGTTCTTCGATCAGAAGCGGCACCACTCGATCGCAACACAGATCGGGAGAAAATCTAATTCAACCATCGATCCTGACACCGATCGATCAAACACCAGCAGAAGCAAACTCCGGCTCCTCGAAATACTGTACTCTCCTCGACATCGGCAGCGTCGACGCACCAAGCTTTCGCTACCAAGCCGACGCCGATCTGGTTTATCTTCAAATCGGAGGTGATTCGATTGTCAGGCACCACCAAACCACTATGAAGCAAGACGCCCAAGGTTTCCCAGCCACGACGAGTCACCTCGCCGGTACTAACAACAAAAGACAACCGAAAATTTTCCGTTGCCGCTGCCGCACACTGCTCAAAACCCTAGGGCTTTGCTCAATATCTGTACGTTGTTCAAATAATATATATATATATATATATATATATATATATATATATATATAAAGAATGTTTGAATGAGAAAAATTAGTTAGGATCACATATGTACGTAAGCGAAATCCAAGTAATAAACATAGAAGATGTCCCCAACTAGTTGGCTTCAACTTTTATTTACTTGAACATTTGGAACGATTTTATATACATTTTTTTTTTTAGGGTAAAGGAACGAATCCATTGATATAAAATCATACAACCACACTCGGTCAAGTTTGAGGGATCCAGGATCCCCCAAATTACACAATACCTACTCACCTAAAGCACCTAAACCCGAAGGCAACCAACACTAAACTGCATGGACATGCTTATTGCACCTAAACCGAAAGGAAAACAAACAAAAGTTCAAAATAAGCAAATAAAAAACAACTTTTAACCTACAAACCCTAAGCTAAAGCCCCGCCATGCTCAGTCATTTTATATACATTTTGGTTCTGTGTTTTTCTTAAGAATAAAAAATAAAAATTTAAGAGGAAAGAAGTCTTAATGAAATTTGGAAACAACAAAATAACAATACAAACACTGTTAATCTTTTTCTTTGTTCTCAAGCTCCTTGCATTGTGACCTTCAAATTCATCCAAGAGCCCAAGGCCGTCCTTGTGGTGTTGGAGGCAAACTTCCTCTGTGTAAAGTCATCACATTTTAACCCTTGTACTTTCTTCACTTGTAATTTTAAAATCAGTGTATGTAACTAACAATATGGAGGTCATGACTCATGAATTTAAATTTCACTAGCACTATGTCTGTGATAGGTTAGGTAGGGATAATAATTATACATACGTATATACATAAGGGCTGACAAATTACTAGGTTGAACTTGAAGTGGACTGAAAATAGAAATCAATAACAAAGCATGAAAGATTGCAAGGGATACTAGCTAGCTACTATTAGCAAAATGCATTCTTTTTATCTATAAGGGCTTACCATTGCTGTCTAATATGAAGTTTCCTTCCTAATTCCCCTCTCAAATCTAAAATTGGAAAAGAAGAATCAAAGTTGAATCTAGACATTATAATATCGACACTTTTGATTTAAGGTCGATCAAGGACCTTGTCAATCCAAATATCTCTCTGCAATTTCCCCATCATTTCAGTACCAATTCCCAATCAATAGAAACATAATACATGGCTAATGGGTCTGCTAGCTTCATGTGATGTGCTTATTCAATATATGACCAATTGGATACTGACAAAGGCCTCCTTTTGACTTTAAACACTACTGGTGGAAAACTTTGAGTAATACCTAATGGCTCCGTTTGGTTGACCGGAATGTTACAGTGGGAAAATGAATTATACTAATTTTCCTTTCAAGGATGGAATGGAATTGATTTAGCATTTCTATTTGTGGTGTTTGGAAGAATTCAAGACTTGAGATTAGGAAATTGTTTGAGAGAATTAATTTGTTAATGATTTTCCAATAATGCCCAATAGAATTAAATATGGAAGATTTAAAAAATATATATGAATCTAAGAGACAAGCTTTGGAATGAAGGATAGAGTTCAAAGTTGAATTCCATCAAGAAATTTTTGGATTGAATTTTTTTTTTTTGAAATGAAATGTTGGATTGAATTTTAAATTTGTAGAGATCTATTCTAGCAAGAGTCATGAGAAAAATTAGTACCTAGGATCGAAGTGGTGTTAGCTCAATGGTTAGAGCGCCCACTACCTATGATCGAGGTTCTCGTTTTGAGTCACCATGGGGGTAGGAGTGAAATTCTTTGATCCTCTTTAGAATAAGAAGAAGAAAAAAAAGAGAAAAATGAATGAGTGGAGATAAGAATTATTAATCGACCAGATTTTATGAGGGGCTAAACAAGTAAATTTTCAATTCCATTGAGTGAAGGTATTTCAACCTAGATGATATTTCTATTCTGCCTCTTTTATGGAATTGAACTCTAGTCAACTCATTTATTTTACTTTCCTTTCCCGACTTATATTTTAACCAAACACGACAATTTAATAGAATAAGAAACTATTTCACATTCCAGATTTGATTTCCTGGCTCACAAACGGGCCTATAGGGAATAAAGTATATCTTGATTTTCTTTATCTTGCCTTGTGCTTTTTTTTTTTTTTAAGAAATTACAACTAAATAGGAGATCAATTTCTTTTTTAACAAGGGTCCTTGACCAAAAGCCCCAAAATGAGCCAAAGTTATCCCACTTACCCAGCAATAGATTTTTATTCCCACTAACCCAATTTGAATTGAAATAACAATTTTACCCTTAGTCTAATTAATGAATTACAACCACATGCCCTTCTCTCTTCTCTCTCTCTCTCTCTCTCTCTCTCTCTCTCTCTCTCTCTCTCTCTCTCTCTCTCTCTCTCTCTCTCTCTCTCTCCCCTCTCTGGTCAGCGGCGAGACGAGGATGACGATGACATCAATGGAGGTGATTCTCGGTGAAGCTGAGGCATCGACGTTGTCGAGGACGCACAACTTGCCGGCGACTGTTTTGGTCGGATCTGACGGCGCCGGTTATCGCTGCTTCTGAGCGACAAATTAGATTTCTGTCCCCATTTTGGAGGAGTAGAATCTCCAGCTGATCTGCTGAGATAAGAGCCGTGGCGGGGTGGTGGTGGAGCTCCGGCGGGGTCGATGGTGACATCAATCTCTCACTCCCCGGCGAAAGTTCACCAGCGAGCCCATCTGAGGCGGTTTTTTGGTGAGATCGAGCACGGCTTCACCACTTCACAGAAGGGAGAAGGGTGCCCAAATCAATTTCATCACCTGCCCCGCGACTAGTACCTCTAAACAGCTTAATCAAGCTGGTCCTTCCCTTTTTTTTTTCTTTATTTCTCTTTTCTTCTTTTTGGCCTTTTAATGAGAAATTTTGGTAATATAAAATGTAAATTATTGGAGTAACAAGCTACAAAATGGTGTTATGCCAAGGGCAATACAGGTCTATTGGGGGACAACAGACGTTTATTGGGGGCCCAAATCAATAGATGTTTTGAATTGATGTAATCTCCTCGTTTTTTTTCTTTAATCAAAGTTTTATTTGTGTAGTTTTAGGAAGATTAATTACCATTTTGGTAGTCTACTGGGGGGCAATAGACGTCTACTGGGGGGCAATAAATGGCTAATAGTCGTCTATTGAGGAGCAATACATGGCTGATAGTCGTCTATTGGGGGCCAATAGACGTCTAGTAGGGGTCAATAGACTATTGGGGCAATAGACGTCTATTGCCCCTCTATTAGGGGGCAATAGATGTCTATTAGGGGCAAAAAAACTTTCTGGTGAGATTTTCAGCAAATTCCGGTAAGCGGCAGCCAGTGACTGGAATTCGGTGACCGGTGACCGGATTCCCGTGGCAGGTGACGGGCTCCGGCGAAGTCTCTTATGGTTTCTCTCTCTTCCATTCTCTCTCTCTCTCTCTCTCTCTCTCTCTCTCTCTCTCTCTCTAAGTAACAAAGGGGTGAAGGGTAAAATGGTATTAAAAAAAATTAAAAACAAAAAAAAAATCTTAATGGGGTATTAGGGAAGACTCCCTTAGAATGTATTGGGTAAGAGGGAATTAAAAAAACTTAATGGGATAAGTGGGAAAAAAATCCCTAAAAATAGGGTAAATGGACAAAACCCCTTTTAACAAATCACACTTCTTGGATAATTTTTTTAATAAAAATGCACATAGCTAGAGGAGATGTGGTTTGTAAAAAAGGGGTGTCCATTTCACTTCCATTAAACAATTATATATAAGGCTTTAGTGAGGACATTTAAAGTAAAGACTTCATGAAGACTTTTAGATTAACGATTAGATAATATGTGTCGTGAAAAAATAATATTTCAACTAAAATTAGACAATTCATCCAATCGTTGATTTAAAAATCTTCATGAAATCGTAATTTAAAGTCCTCATTAAAAACTCTTTACATATATTTTAATAAACTTAATTTCCACGTTTTTTGATAGCTCGTTGGATTGTTTTTTAAGAAAATAAGGAAGAGCATAGAGAGAGAGAGAGAGAGAGAGAGAGAGAGAGAGAGAGAGAGAGAGAGAGAGAGAGAGAGAGAGAGAGAGAGATTTCTTTTAAGCCTCTCGTGCCTACAGAAAAGCAAACACATACATTGACATGTATTTATTTTTCTGCATCAAATTGTGTAGACTTGAGTTCTTTTAATTTTGGTTGAAGATTTGTGAATTTTTGCAATTAAACTCACTTGAGTGAAAAAGTTCATTTTATTAAGTGTCGGAGTTATTGTCTAACATGTGCGAACTGCAAAGTATCAAAATTATGCTTGGTTATTTTAAGTTTTACAGTTGAGAGAGGGCAGGGTTTTGGCTTTAGCTCTACCCAAACCTGCAAATTCAGTTAAGCAATGACAAAACTAAATTTGTACTCATTAATTAAATAAAAATGGATCAAATACATTACTGAACATTACAGCATTACCAAATCATCATTCTTCCAATGCATTGTACGTAGAACTAAAGATTACCTCCTTTGGGATATGCATATCCACCCAAGATCACAATATTTCGAGCAAAAACAAGGTCTACAAATTAGACTTCCAACTTTGGTTTAAAAAGTCACTCACAGTCCCCAAGATCTTTAGAAACATTGCATAGCTTTTAATTGAAAAGCTCTGTTGGATGCATCTTCTTTACCAGTTTTAAATGTTATTTTGGTTGTTAGAATTTCATTCTTAAATTCATCTTTCTCGTCCATTATTTATGTTGTAATCATAGTTAAACAAGAAACTATATCCACAAGAGAAACTGAAGAGATAATCTAATAAAGTTCTGAACTTCTAATTAAGCCTAGTGTTTGATGGCTTTAAGATAATCATGTCATCTTATTAAAATAAACAATTATGTTGGATTAATTAAATTCAGATAACGAGTGCCTCGTGTGAATTAGTTTAACAAGATGCACTTGGATTTTTTTAGCTTTTTCTTTCTTAAGAAAATAAAAATAAACAACAAACAAAAAGAGGAGACATGAATCCAAAACTCTTAATTAGTTAAAAAGAAATTACATAAAACCAAATGAGAAAAAAAACAAAGAGGCAAATAAAAAGTAAATAACCATAAAGCTTGACTTAGATCAAATGTTCAATCTCACATGAAATGTCATATTTCTCATAGAATAACAACCTCGCATGCTAAGAACGACATGTTTAACTTTTATTTTTTGCTTTTATCTTTCGTTAATATTTTTGTACTGAACTTACTAAATCTCTCGTTGATATATAAATATCTTAGAACTTGAATTTTTTTATTTTTTTTATAAGTTAATAACAGTATGTAGGTGTGTGTGTCTATATATATATATATATATATATATATATATATATTTGTTTTTTGATATATGTATATATATATATATATTTGTTTTTTGGATTATTATGATCGATCTGAGTAGGGAGTAGCCATCAGAATTCCCCACCACAAGTGTCCTCCCATCAGAACAAACATATATTATTAGTACACACCCCACTTGGTTAGCAGCCCACACAAGTGCCACTACCATAAAAGCAAAGCAAATCCTACGTCTTCATGGTGACGTCAGCAACTTGGCCACTGTTGAACTGCCACGTGGCAAAGCTGATGGATGGAGATGAACCTTCATTGCTTGCCTCCAGGAAAGTGTATATGAAGGTGCAGTGGTATAAGAAAAATTGATATATATATATAAGTAATTATACAAGCCAAGTTGAGCTAACAAGCTGGTATACCACTTTCTTCAATTGACTCTACCATTAGTTTCCACTCTGTAGTTCTTCTGGTTGGGGGGTTATGGACTCAAACCCTAGCTGGTCGAACTGCGCTCCATTTGGAGAGAATCAGCTGGATCCGAACTCCATGAATTTCGATGAGTTATCGGAATATCTCATGCTCGATAATAGGGTTGATGATCATCAGGATTCGTCGTCGCTGAGAATGATATCGCCAGAAACATGTCATAGTACTGCTGCTGCTGCTGCTGCTGGTTCAAGTGGTGCAACATCAAGAAATTCCAGCACTAATATGCAAGTGGAATACATACCTTTCAATTTTTTAATTTTACTTTCTCTGGAAAATTACGATTCAGCTTTACTTTTTAGTAGTTAATCCTTATTGATTTGTTCCTGTTTGTTTGTGTAGAAATGCGGCGACAATGAAGAATAGCAAGAGAGAAGGGGGTCATGGCCATAGGGTTGCATTTAGAACGAAATCAGAGCTGGAGATCATGGATGATGGTTTCAAGTGGAGGAAGTACGGCAAGAAGTCGGTCAAGAACAGCCCAAATCCCAGGTAATTATATATTGTACTTTATTTTTTCAAATAAAACTAGATTGAAGTTCAAAGCACTGAGAAGATCAAGTTTAATATTCTTTTCTTTTGTCAATTATTATTGATCTTTACAAACCTGATCATTAACTGAGAGAAGCTGAAGTAAACTCTAAAGTCTGAACTTGAACACACCAGCTGCAGGAAGCATTAACTTGATGAACTATTCTTTGTTTAATTTTCTGCATAATCTCCATATTCAATCTGAGAGAAAAAAAAAGAGGGTGCTGTCATTGACCTGCGACCACATCAATGATCGACAAAACACAGACGTAGATAATCACAGAGTCGTGTCTAGTCAATTAAGCTTGTCAATTTGCTATTAATCCCCACCCATATATATGTATGTATTCTACTGATAGATGATATGACACCTGTGGCTTGATTTGAGTTGAGACTCGTGATCCCTCTCTTGCCCCAACATGTCTACTCCAATGGGTAGGGACGACCACGTACTATTCATATCATATCAGATCATACTCAAGGCGGCACACTAGCTGGCTAGCTGGCTAGCTAGAATATGTATACGAAAGATTGCTGAACTCCTTGATTACTATACAAAGCTTCTTTTAATTTGTATTAATGTCTTTGTCAAAGATATTTGCATGTTATTGTTTCTTTAGTTTAATTCCCTGTTGATGATCAGTGCCTGCTTTGTGTGTTTATGCCAAATTGCAGTACTCGATCCGCAGCATTTACTAAATGGGTATATGCTAAATTTCACAATAGACCTTCTTAAGAGGGACTCATTTTTGCATGAAAATCGATGGAGCATTATTTGACCATTGGATTCTCTTGCATATATAATGTTCATTTCAGTGTCTCATGAAAATGATGAAGTGGTCTACTTATAGCTAGATGAGTAAACAATATATATGAGACCAAATTAGTTTTGTTTTAAGAATTAATGACAATAAACGATTCGGTTATATTATTAGATTGCACTAAGAGATGTTAATATTATGCTTGCTTAAAAGGCTCCCTCATAGTGAAGTTATACAGATTGCACTGAATGAATGCATAATGATAGCTTAGCTCAGCTCAGCTCCGAAAATCTAGATGGTCGTAGTGAGATTTGCTTGCATGTGTTAATCTTTCTTGATCGAGGAGACATAATTAGTGTGCGTAAACCTACGTGCACTCCGGAGAACTAGAACCTAATTCTCGTACATGATGAGGCGCCATTGGATCCTCCATTTCATTATGCTTGTTGAAGAATCATGATTGCCATTGGCTTCTTAATTGGGGTCATCATTAGCCAAAGACCTCCACAGAAAGATAACCTAATTCAACTAATAAGCTTTACATGAATTTCACCTATTTGAATCATTCATCTAGATTAGTTTCTTGAGTGTTAGCTCTTAATTATGTAGTTTTAGGGCTCTTAGCATGTGAAAATTGCGGTATGAGACATGGGTGGCTGTTTCTATAAATATATATACTAAACATGCATCTTTTTTAATTGCCACTCATTATATGGTATTTCCTGTCATTTATTTGTCCAATTAATCAATTAATTGTTGAACATTTTGTATCAGAAATTACTACAAGTGCTCAAGTGCTGGCTGCGATGTAAAGAAGAGAGTAGAGAGGGACAGAGAAGACTCGAGCTATGTGATTACCACATACGAGGGAATGCACAATCATGATACCCCTAATTGTGTGCAGCTCCAGTTCAATCCTGCTGCACTAGTAGTGGATGTGGATCCCAACAACGTTTGGACTACTTTACGAGCTTCTTCGCAATCTTCTGCTTCTTCATAGATCCATCTATTATTTACTAGATCATATATCATAAGCCAACCAAGAAATAATAGTAATATATATGGCATCGCTAGCTTTTCTTATGCGACCACCTGATAGATCCATCTATTATTTACATGTATATCATAAGCCAACCAAGAAATGATAGTATATTATATATGGCATCGCTAGCTTTTCTTATGCGACCACCTGATGATGTCCCTTTTTTTTTTCTTTTTTCTTTTTTTTTTTCTTTTTTTCGGGTTCTGCATCAAACTCAAAGACGGTTATGTTAAGCAGCGACAAGCGTGGCCTGTGGTCCACCATTGTACCGATATTGTCCCAACTTAACCACTTGATAGGTGTTGGGTTTTAATCACAAAAAGCCTCGGTACAATTGGGTAAGAGCCACCCATTTATAAGTTATATTTTATTTGTCACTTTTCTAATGTGGGATCTTTCCTCTCCAACAAGTTATACCAATAAGGGAGCCACAAGAATTACTCACTCATTCTAGAAAGAAAGTCAAGATAAAAACGAATTTTTATTAATTACAACAAATTGATGATCAAAGGATCGGATATACATATGCACTAATTCATTCTAACAAATTAAACTAAACCATATGAATGGATCAAGATGCATGTTAAAACTTATACTTTTCACAGCCTTTATTAATAAATTGCCTTACGCAGATGCAAGCATGCCATATCATCACTCACTTCCTAGCTAGGATAAGCTTAATCCCAAATCCAAGGCCTCAAATCCTAGATTTGCAAATCACAAGTGAGGAAACATTGACCAGCAAATAAAAGTAAAACCTGATTGACTAGAAAATAACACTTTAAATAGGACAAATTTATGCTTTCTCGTGGCCAACAAATTATAAGAAAAAACTAATTTTCAAGTTACTATCTCAAAAAGTATTTAGTTGTTGTTCACATAAGAGACAATTTTAAATGATTGTGAAAGACAAATACATCACAACCATATATATCAAGTTTAATTAAAAGCTGAAATTATAATAACTTAAAACTATGTATTTGTTTTCAGCCGGTATTTACAACAAAATGTTAGTAGTCTAAATTCAGCTCCTCTCTCCTCTTAATATTAATAACAATAATAATAATAAATTACTAAGAAAGATCTATATATATTTTTTTACGAGTTAAGAGTCTTAAAGCGGCTGATTGAGCATCGTTAAAGAATCAAATTAGCCCATTCATCATCATAATTTAGTGAAAGGGATACTACTCAATTCATCACCATATGTTTGTCTTCCTAATTTGGAATATTGAAGTTTCCTTCCTACTTTCCCTCTCAAGTCTAAAATGAACACAGAATAATGGTTTGAATCTAGACATTAGAAACTTTTGCCATTTGACCTTATCGATTTAGATAACACCTTTACACTTTCCCCATCACTTCATTCCCAATCATCAAAGACATATATAGTCTAATGGGTCACTTGGCCAGCTTCAAATGATTAATTTTCTTATTGATGCTGCTCTTAGTTGGGTTGATATAATATGGGGTCACCCATAGCCCATTTGATACGGAAGTTAATTTTGAGGGCTAAATATTAGTTAGTTTCTTGTGATTTAGGTCCAAAATCAATTCAGTTCCTGGACTTTTAATTTCATCAAAAACACCCCTGCACTTTCAATTTTGATCTAATAGGTCCAATTCGTTAATATTCTATTATGGGTTCAAGTTATAGTTGGATTATTTGTTGAAAAACTATTTATTTTTAATAGTAGGACTTACTCCTAAATTGACTATGCAGACCACTTCGACACCACATCATAAAACATAGGCCATATATGAGCCACATTAACAAGTTAAATAACTCAATTGTCGGAAAACTAACAAATTGAACCTATTAGATCAAAATTGAAAGTGCAGGGGTGTTTTTGATAAAATTAGAAGTTCAGGGACTGAATTGATTTTGGACCTAAACCACAGGGTAGTAATTTGTATTTAGCCCTAATTTTGACTAATTTAAAAGACAGTATGAGCTAGTAAGCCTGGTAGCTAGCTAGGAACAGAAAATTGAACCAAAGATCTATATGTAATATAAGGTACGTGTATATATAATTTTATATACATGATTGTTTTTCTTCTGTAAATTTCTTGGATTTTTTTTTTTTGTGCTTAAATCCTGATGGAGCGAGGGTGATTTATTAAAAAGAAAAAAGAGTACACTATAGTAGGAAGGACCTAAAACTTAACCCACAAAAAACAAACAACAAAACTATAACTTGCAACTAACCAAGAAAATTAATAGAACCGAAAGTTGGGAAGCCCCAACCAATAGATATTACAAAAAGAGAGAACATAATTCGATGGCAAGTCCCACTATGTCAAGCCTGATGAATTTATCCCTTCATTAATTTGCCAAAGCATCTAATAATTTTTTTTTTTTTTGAGGTGAAAATGTTATCCATTAAAAATCCAGTAAGCAGTACAATAACGATAAACTCCTTTAGGGTCGACAATAAGAATCGTTACGTAGAAACTATCACAAAGCCAACCCCTAGAACAAAAGAGCAAACAATCTAGCAATCTCCTAGTACACCCATATTTTAAAACAGCCTAAAACAAAGAAAGAAAAATGCCCGAAGAAGAGTAGAGCATACAACATGGTCATTTCTTTCTTCGCGATTTTTCCCACTAAAAAAAAAAAATTAAAAAAAATTAAAAACAGACGCATTATCTTTTTTTACAAAAAGAGAAAAGCCCAAAACTAAACCAAAGAGTAAGGACAGAAGTCCTAAATGGGCCCAAAATCTAGCCTAAAGAAGGGGAGCCCAATTAGAGGAAACCCTAGCCTACCACACTACGTCACCAACCGTCGACTTCATAGAACCAATCGCTGCTACCATTACTAAAAAAAACTTCAATTGCGACGGCAGTTTGCCACGGCAAATAGGCATTTTGCAGTAGCCAATACTTTTTGCGACGACAGATTAAGCATTTGCGACGGAAATGTTAGAGTTGCAATAGGTGGCATCACAAGATCCATTTGCGACGGTAAATTTCCGTTGCAAAAAGTATTTGCGACGGAAAACTGTTGTCGTCACATAGGTTATTGTTTTGCGACGGTGATTTGCTACGCAAGCTTCCGTCGCAAAGTCCGCATCAGGGTAGTCCATGTGGAGGTATTTGCGACGGCTATGATGCCGTCGCAATGTGTACATTTTCAAAATTACAGCCAAAACCTTACCGCCAAATGAGTTGCTACGGTTAGTTTGCCGTTGCAAATATATTTATATGTTTTTATTAATTTTTTTTTAATAAATAGCTAAAACTATATATTTTCATACCAATTGCCACGGTGAAATTGCCTACGCAAACTGGTCGGACCAATTCTGAACAAATCGGCTCCTCCGATGAGCAGGACCAATCTGCCATCCCCACCATTGGCGGATCAGAGCCTAAGCAAACTAGAGCCATCCACACCTTCGACAATCCATGCAATATGGATCCATCCATTGTTGCCGCCGCAAACTAGATAGAACCGCCAGAAAACGTCTCCACCAGCCAAGAAACAGCTCGTTACCACCACTATCACCTAGCGCCGACAACCTAACCACCTCACAGGGGTAGAGCCACATAAGGGTCTAGTGGGTCCTGTGACCCACTAGAGATTTTAAGTTCAAATATATATTAGCTTCTCTACGATGCAATAAAGTTATTCTGGTATAGTGGTTGTCTAAATGAATTAATAAAAATGACTAAATACTGTTTAGTCCTTGAGCTTTTGACCATAAAACACTTCAGTCACTGACCTTCTAATTTCACACGTTTAGTCCATGTACTTCAAAATTTCAGACCAATAGGTCATTGCCGTCAAAAATTTGCGGCGAAATGTCTATTATGCCCTCAGTTCTTTTTTTTAAATTAATTAATTTTTATTTTTATTTTTTTGGAAAAGGATTTTTTTTACCCTTTCTTTCTTGCTGTTTATTTTTTTCTGTTTTTTTAATCCTTTCTTTCTTTCTGTTTGAAAAAGAAAAAGAATAAAAAAAAGAAAAAAGAATAAATAAAAAAAAGAAAGGAATAAATTTATTAAAAAAAAAGAACTGAGGGCATAATAGACATTTCGCCGCGACATTTAGACGGCAATGACCTATTGGTCTGAAATTTTGAAGTACAGGGACTAAACGTGTGAAATTAGAAGGTCAGGGACTGAACTGTTTTATGGTAAAAAACTCAAAAACTAAATAGTATTTAGTCCTAATAAAAACATAGTCATGGGTTTGATGCTTCTTGTTGTAACCTTTGTGGGTTTTTTTTTTTTTTTGTTATGAACATATGTGTTATATATATAATTATATATTACTTATGTGATAGTACTACTATTATTGTTCTACTTTTGAATTATAAAAGTTGATATAGTTATTACTTTTTTTTTTTTTGAATCAAGCCCACAGGGCGAATTAGTATATTCATCACAAGCCAGAATAGGCCGTTACATACCCTTCTGCTGTCATTTAAGAACATAGACAGACAAGAAGGTAGTGTTAGTACCCACAGTGGTACGTAGAAATAGACTTACTCATTATACATTTCAAATCGTAAAGATAGCGGAGATCCTCCTTTGGTACTACGCCGGAGGCGCTAGAGATCTAGGTTCCTAATACAAGGAAATTTATTGAATTTAGACAAAACTAAAAACATAGAGTTGGGCCAAGGGCCTAAACCCTAGCCCAATTGAGAAGCTACTGGACCAGGGTCAAACCCCAGCCCATAAACTCAAAGCCCAAATAGGATATCCATCAGCAAAGATCCACCTAAGGCCCAAGCCTGGTCCAGTCTAGTCCACCTGCCAGCCAAACTCCATCCCCGTCGTACATACCAGCCAGCCAAGCTCTGTCCGCCGTACTCTGCCATGACCAACACCGTTCCGATCCGCGCCCCACGATCCACCTCCTGCGACCCAGAACCACACGGGACACGCCACCACGACCTGCACCGCTCGATCCACGCTGCCAGAAGCGTACCGTCGACAACCCAAAACCGCACGAGCCACGTCGCCTCAGAGAAAAACCAACCCCAAGCCACCGCCAAACATCCAGATCAGTGACGCCGACATTAGGGTTCGATTGCCGGATCTGCTAGCACCACCACCACCTCTGACTCCATCCCAGCCGGACCATCCAGAAGCCCCGAGCAAACCCCCATCAGATGCCATCCTATGAGCAATAGCCCATCCAATACCCGTCCGGCAGCCAACCTCGTGACGACGGCGAGGCCAAAGGCCAGCCAGTGCGCCCAGGCGCCACCGGACGAGGATGATTTCCCAAAACAAAAACCGGTCTTTAGGGTTTCCTCAAGAGAGAGAAAAGTTTATCTAATCTCTTATTATTGACTGATATAGTTATTACTTTAAACAATTTACAAGATATATATCTTTCACTTTAGTTGTTTTTTTAATTTTATTTTATTAAGTTTCGATATTTCGTGAGTGCCCCACTGAAAATCGAAACCTAGCTATACCGATGCCACCCCAGTCGCCATATCACCTCCGGCCCTCCCACCTTGAGAACCCTCGAGCAAAATATCTCAACCACTGCCATCACAAACCATGATAATAGCAAGAAGAAAGAGGTCATAGCCCATAGACATGGATACCCTACGAGCATGCCGGCTACCACCGTACGTGGAGTAGACGAGAGAGAAGTGTGACAACATCCTTCACCTTTTAATAAGTTAAGATAAAGTAGTTTTGACTTCTAACTAAACATGAAATTAAAGTGATCAACATGAACTCGCCTAGGCCTGCTGAAATTTAGGTATGCATCCTTGTCTCTTTACATTAATTATACTTCACCTGTACTTGTTTAAGTTAGAAAAAAGTTAAGATCAAGTAGCAATAAGGTATCTTATTATATTGAGACCAATTAACTTGTATCATCCTTTATATATCGATCACATGATTCATGCATGTATTATCATTTTAATCAATACAAAAAGCTATGTTAGCGATTAATACATAAATCTTAATTTTTTATTTAGCAAATTTAGATGTAGCTAACAGACACATACATACACATATTAGCTTTTTAGTAATTCGATTGATTGTTGGTGTAAAAACCAATAAGATTAAACAAATTTTTCTTCAATTGATTTTCCTTCGATCAGATGAAAACCTAGATGATCTTACCCTTTAAATATGAGCCCCAGAAGCTTCGGTGTTTTAACATAACTAATATCTTTTTTCACAAAAGAATACCTAAATCTTTTTTTTTGAAAAGAAGAATATATACCTAATATCTCTCTATATATATATATTTATATATATATATATAGGCTAAATACTGTTTAGTCCCTGAATTTTTGCTAAAAAAACACTTCAGTCCCTCGCCTTTTAATTTGACACGTTTACTCCTTGTTCTTTCAGTTTTACACCCAATAGGTCCATTCCGTTACACTCCGTTAAATTGTGCCGTTAACTTCCTATTTTAATGATAAAATTACTATCATAGCCCTGACTTTCTCTTTCTTAAATTTTTTTAACTGTTTTTATTCTTCTCTTTAGTTTTTTAATTGTTTTATTCTTCCCTTTTATTTTCTTCTCTTTTAAGGATAAAAATTACTATTATAGTCCCTTCCTTGTTTCTTTTGTTATGACTAATTTTATTGAGTGTTTGGGTGAGACAGAGAAGAGATTAATTTGGGGGAGTGAAATTTGCACTCCCCTTTTTGCATTCTGCACTCCCACTTCAATCTTTATATTATTTTATTGTGTGAAATTCCACTTTTGACCCAACAACTGTGCAATGCTTCTGTTTTCTTCACTCTCCAGTTTTGATCTTCTGCCATGACTTCTTCTTCGTAAATTCCATTCTTTGAGATAGAAGAGTATCATATGACAACTTTAGACTAGCTTGTGCAGATTAAAGTGGGTTTTTGACCATTATGCAGACCTAAAGACTTATTATCTCAAACCTCGATTGATTGACTTTTTGAAACCAAATAAGTTAAGTTTTCGATTCTACCGAACAAAGTAAACTTATCTAAAAGGGAAAGAGATGAAAGGGAAGAGAACAGAGGAAGGTTGAGAAACAAAGAGAACGAAGAAGAAAGATAGAGAAGGAAAAAAAAAAAAAGACAGAAAGAAAGAGGAGGAGATGGGAAAGATGGATGACAGAGAGAAAGAAAAGAAGAAGAAATAGGAAGAGAACTGTCTTATAGAGGGGTTGCTTTCTAAGGGAGAGGAGATCGGAAACGAGACAGAAGGAGAGAGGAGTTTGTTTGAAGTTAAAAGGTAACAACTTGGTTTTGGGTTCAGTTTCTTTTTGGTATGAAACCCATTCCTTGATTATTCCTTGATTCCCTAAACACAGAAAACCCCAATTAATTTTTCAAATCACAACCTAATCTTTCTTACTTTCAGCTAAATCCTAGTCCAATCAACAGTTTTTCAAAGCTACAACTCATTGATGCAAAAAAAAAGCTTGAATCTTGTAAACCCAATAGATCAAACTGAAATTTACAAAGCTGGAAATTAAGAGATGTTCTCCCTGCAAGAGATTCTGAAACAACCCAGAAGAAGAGAGTCAAAAAATTCAAAAAAGAAGAAGAAGAAATACCTCTCTCTGTGCGAATCTTCACTTGCATATAATTTGTATTATAACCATTGTTAGCCAAGATCTTGGGAGAAGATTTTGGCGACAAGTTTCGAGGAGCAATACTCCCCTTCCTTGGTAGAAGATTTTGGGTGAAGATTTGTTGTACTCTCTCCATTTAAGTGTTGAACGTTATTGTTTTAAGGGCAGATTTGGAAACTCAAGTTTCAAAACATAAGTGGGAGTGCATAATGCAAAAAGGAGAGTGCAAATTTCACTCCCCTTAATTTGTTGCTTGACGCCAATAAAATTAGTCATAACTTTTAATATGACTATATATATATATATATATATATATATATATATATATTTATATTTATATTTATATCAGGGCCCGTCTAGTGAGGGATGACTTATGTGAGTTACCACTTGCCTACCAAAACAAACGTGTATTAATCATCTGCAACCCCAACTGGTCCCAAACACCCAACTAGTGCCAGTACGTACCATAAAAGTTAAGAACAGAGCAATCAACTGTGCAATCCTTCGTCATTATGATGACATCATCCAGACGTGGCACTACTGAAGAACCTTCAAAGCATGCCCTCCAGAAAAGTTTAGATCGATGAAGCACCAGCAGCAGCTCAGGAATGGCCGGACTGTCTTGAGAATCCGATGAACCCTAATCCTAACTGGACTCACCTTTCAGAATAATATCGATCATATATATTAATCCCAGCTCCCATGGACTTTGCTGAATTATCTGACTATATATCTTATGCTCGCCGTCAATGATCATCAAGATTCGTTGTAGTCACTCAGTATCGGAAATCGTCAGATAAGTATATGGCTTCTGGATGTAGTACACTGGTTCAACATCAAGATATTAATTATTTGTCTTATAATTTTTTTTTTTAATCATGCAAGATCATAGGTACGGTTTGGGTTAAGAATGAAATCAGAGATGGAGGTCATGGATGCATGATTCAAGAGGAGGAACAGAGAAAGTATGGTAAAAATAAATCTGCAGTCAAGAACAGTATCCAGATCCCAGTAACAAAGTATATAAAACTAACGAAGAACAGTTGTAGTAACTTAGATGTAGATAATCAAAGTCTGACTTTGTGAACAAGATACATTCCAACTTCTGAAAGAACCGTTATGGTCACTAGCTAGCCAAATCTGCTAGCTATAATAGGACCACGGAAATCATTTGCTTACCCCATTTTGATTTTGACGATGATGCTTCTTCCAAAACCCCATTTAGTTTTTCTCCATCACAAACATGGCTGCTTATCACCTGTGTGTGTGTCTATATATATATCTCTTGTCTGCCATTGCTTTAGAATCGCTGTAAATCTGTATGTAATTAGGATTTTTTTAAATTAGGATATCCGGTAATTATGGAAAGATTGTTTCCTATTAGAGTTAGACTACTCCTTTGTACTTGTATATATACCCCCATTGTGGGATGAATAGAATCATCGAATTAACCCTGAATTGAAATATTCTTTTCTACTTGGTATCAGAGCAGGTTCAATCCTTTAAACTTGCACTGCATTCTTTGAATCTTGAATCCTGAAAAAAAAACCACAAACCGTTGCATACCACCACCATTGAAATCAAACCATCCTTGAATTCCAAACCACCATCACCATACTTTAAAAAAAAAAAAAAAAATCATATCCATCTTGAAACCCTAGAAAACCCAATCTTGCAAAAATCCAGAATTCCTCAATGGCCGGACTTGTAATTGAAGGCAAACAGTCAAATCCTGAGAAGGCAATGGTGCCATCCTCACAAGTCATCCATCACCACTACACCACCCAACAAGACAACTCTGCGTTCCCAACAAGTGTTGTCTTGAATGAATCCAACTACACCATATGGGCTCCTCTCATGCGGATGCGCATTGGAGCACGAGGGAAGGTTGGTTATCTGACCGGAGTGAAGGCTGAACCCGCCATGAATTCTGCAGAGTATGGAGCTTGGGCCACTGACAATGAAAAGGTGAAAAGTTGGCTCCTTGACTCCATGGAGTCCTCTCGTATGAACCGGTATATTCATCTTCCTATTGCAAAAGATATTTGGGAAGCTGTAGAGAAAACTTGTTATGATGATTCTGATGAAACCAAGCTCTTTGAATTGAACAAGAAGTGTTTTGAAGCAAAGCAAAATGGACGGCCCATTCCTACCTACTATAATGAGTTAGTGGCGATGTTCCAGGAGATTGATCAAAGGGTGGCCTCTCAGAATGATAATGTTGCAGTTGTAGTTCAAGAGATCTCAGCAATGTCCTGGATGCGTGTTCACATATTTTTGAGTGGACTTGACCCAGAGTATGATCAGGTGCGTGGAGAAATCCTGCGCAAGGAATCTAAATTCTCTTTGGAGCAGAGCTATGCTTACATTCGCAAGGTGCAATCAGAGAAACAGGCTATGAGGCATTCGATACCTATCGAATCTTCTGTCATGGTTGTCCAACGCAAACCAGGTCATCCTCCAGACTTCTCAAGTCCTTCTCCACATCTTCCTCTAGGTAAACCAAATCCATATGCAAACAGAAAGTGCATTGTTTGTGGGGAATTAGGTCATAGCAAGGAGCGGTGCTATGAAGTGATTGGTTACCCTGATTGGTGGGACTTCACCAAGAAACCGCAAAAGAATCTGGGCAAGGCCGCCATTGCTACTACAGAGGAAGAGCATCTAGACAATGCCTCCGCTAATGTAGCGCAATCAGGTATGAAGGGTAAGGTTACTTTGAATAATACATGGATAATTGATATAGGTGCATCTGATCATATGACCAATGACCCTAATCTTGTGAAAAACCTTAGACATTCCCCTCAAAATGTTGTCTCTACTGCTGATGGTACTCCAACTCCAGTCACCGGAGAAGGTTCTATTGCTTTATCTGATACCTTAACCTTTGAATCTGTCTTAGTTGTTCCATCACTAGCTTATAATCTCATGTCTGTTGGTCAAATTATTTTAGCTCTTGCATGTATTGTGACCTTCTATCTGTCTTTCTGTGTGTTTCAGGACATTCTGACTCTGCGGATTCTTGGTTATGGTATTAGAAGGGGGAAATTGTACTACCTGGATCTGACAGAGACTGGAGAGAACCAGAAGCATCTTTTGGGGCAAGCTAATCAGATCAATGCGGTAGAGAATGCGAAGGAAGCTATATGGTTATGGCATTGCCGTTTAGGTCATCTATCTTTTAGTTATCTTAAGAAGCTGCAACCTCATTTGTTTTCTGTTGTCAGTGATTTGGATTTCCATTGTGACATTTGTGAATTGGCCAAGAGCCACCGTGTTTCATATTCACCAAGTCTTAATAAAAGTCCTGTTCCTTTTATGAAAATTCACTCTGATGTCTGGGGTCCTGCAAAAATTCATTCTCTTTCTGGAGCTCGATATTATGTAACGTTTATTGATGATTGTACTAGCATGACATGGGTATCATTACTGAAGAATAAGAGTGATGTATTTGGGATGTTTACCGAATTTCATAAAATGGTGACAACTCAGTATCAAAAATCCATCAGAGTGTTTCAGTCTGACAATGGTGGAGAGTTTGTGAATGGCCCTATGATTGAGTTTTGCCAGTCACATGGAATTCGTCATCAGACCTCTAATTCTTATACTCCTCAACAGAATGAAAGAACAGGCAGTTGATGGAAGTTGTTCGTGCTTCCTTATTTGGCATGAATGTACCTCAGTCCTATTGGGGAGAAGTAGTGAAATCAGCAGCATATCTTATCAACAGTACTCCTTCACTGGTAATTGAGTTTCAGAATCCTTATCAAAAGCTCCATACATTTTTAACCATCCCCTCTATGCCTAATTTGGAGCCCCGAGTGTTTGGGTGCACAACTTATGTCCACATACCAAAGCCACAAGGGAGCAAACTTGATCCCCGTGCAAAGAAGTTTATTTTTATGGGTTATGCAGAGTTTCAGAAGGGCTACAAATATTATGATCCGCTCACCAATATAGATATATTCTTGATGTCTCATTCCGTGAATTTGAGTCTTATTACTTAAGGGGAACTTCTCAGTCTTCCCTTCAAGGGGAGAGAGGTTATGAAGGGAATCATCGTTCTATTATTGATTTTGATGTCTTTGAAGACTTGGAAAATTTGGAGGAATGATTTGAAGGTAGAAATTCTGAAACAGCCAAAAACGATCGATCGTTTAAACCTGATGATCAATCGTTTCGAGAGACAGAAGCTTCCAGTGGACAAAACGATCGATCGCTTGAAACTAGCAATCGATCGCTTCAACAAGCATAAATTTCTAGTACCAAACGATTGATCCTTTAGTCCCTAACGATTAATCATTTCCTAAGATGACTTTTCTAGATAGTTTGAATCAAAATCAAGACGTATCTGAAGCTCACACACAAGATATTCCCCTTTCTGCATAACCAACTAAAGATCCCGGTCAGAATGATCCAACTCAAGTACCCCTAAACTTTAATGAGTCTTATGGGTTAGAAAGTGTCGAACCTAGGAAATCACAAAGGGTTACCAAGGGAATTTCTAAGAAACAATATGAACCAGATATCAAAGCCAAAACTAAATACCCTATAGCTAATTTTATGTCTAACCATAGGCACTACACCAAAAACAGCCTTTTACCGCCCGCAATCTGCGCCGTAAATACCCTTTTACGGCGCCAAAAAGTAGGCTGTAAATTCCGGAGCCGTAAAAGACATTCCTCTTTAACGACGTGCATAAGAAGGCCGTAATTGTGCATCCATGCAAGCCGTAAAAGACATTCCTCAATAATCCAATTTGATTTATGGGATGTTTGCACGCCGTGAATGTCAAGAAAGCACGCCGTAAATGACTCTCTGACCACTTATTTACGACGCATTGGGCATTCCGTAAAAGACTTTATTCACGGCCTACGACGAACGCCGTAAAAGATTGTTTTTATGGCACACTTTTGCATGCCGTAAAAGAAGTAGTTGCCCAATTTTTTAAGGCCCAATTTGCACGCTGTAAAAAGCTTTTCTGTCAATTTTTATATGTCATTCACGACGCACATAACCTGCCATAAAAGTCTTTGTGGCAAAGAGGTTTCCTAGCTGCTCATAATCCAAAAATGATCAACTAACAAAATGACTTGAGCAAAAATAATATTAACCTCAAAGTACAGGTGAAACAGCATATATATCATAGATAATAGAAAGGGTTTTAACAAACTTTTTATATCCAATCTGCTACAGACCAAGTACAATTTCTAACAAACTTGAGTTTAAACTTATGTTAAGAATATAGCATATTACAAAATATACTACATCATCTTTTGAACATTTAACCATCCAAATGCAGATTCTCTCAATTGACCATCACTTTGAGCACTTTATCATCAGTAGGGCAATGTTAATAGAAACCTCAAAAACTGGAAGTCCCTCAAAAACTGGAAGTCCCTGTTATGAATGTAAAGCACAGTTAATAATAAACGAAAGCAAGTACTCAGCAAACTATCTAATAGTAGATGACCATCTGAGTTAAACATACATATGAAGATGTCAATTTTCCTGTAACAGTAACAAGTTCAATTATCCAATACTTCACAACAACTTTTCTGAAAACAATCAATGACATAAAAACACAAAATAAACAACAAACACTAAAAGAACTCTCTGTGCTTTTCCATTCCTCCAATCACACCAAAAGTAAAACCCCGGCTCTCAACTCAGGCAAGGAAATATGAACTCTGTAAAACAGAACCTGTATATAAACCCAAAATCTAGCAAAAAAAAGTGCAGCTCTTTCAGACTTTCCAACAATGCAATGAAATCTGATGCTAAATGAAAACTCAGATAATTTAAAATGAAACTAAGAAGTAAGAACCAGAAAATCTCTAGATCTATTCAATTCTCTATTTCTTAATCATTCTTTATTCCGTTAATTATGTTTCAAGTAATAACACATTTCTAAATTGGTCATCAAACAGAGGAAGCAGTATTTGGCCGTCCATTTCTGCCCATATATAGCCGAGTTCTGATCATCGAACATGCAAGTCCGTAAAGATAAGGATGCTGAAATTTGGTGTACTTGGTGCTATATATCCCAATGAAAATAATCATTGCAATGCCTATATAACTATATGACAACCCAGCTGCTAAAATGGAATGCCTCCTTTACAAATCAGACTGTTGGGACTTGGGAACAGATATGTAGTTGTTAAATCAAATATTTACCTAATCAAACCAAAAAAGCTACGTCTCTGAAAAATCAAACATTGTTGATGAAAAAAAAATTACCAGCAGAGGAATTCATGCGCGCTCTATCAAATAGTAATCCACTGGATCCAGTCAAATGGTAGCTAACTGCAACAAACCATACCAAACAGAAATTAGACAAATTGAAAGTCTTCAGACCCTATAACGACCAAAGAAAAACAGAACCGAGCTTTAACATGAAAGGGGCTTATCTATCTTATATTGCAAATCTTCATTTTAAGCTACCAAATATTTTAGATTGCAGAACTGCAACTGAGCCCTAAATTACAAAACTTAAACTATATTTCTTAAACTGAGCAATCATATAGGCATTTCTAACAAATCTTTCTGCAATTCCCATGAAACAATAATTAAATACAAACCCAAATTTCATAGTCGATGAAAATGTATACTTGGCTCGGATTTTGCAAAGCTAATACTTTGTGCAAGCGAGTTGGAACAAATCAGTGAAGTCACTGGGATATTAGATATGTCAATGTATTTCACATGTAGCAGTACCATCAGTAAACTTAATAACCGAAGAAATAAGCACTTACTATGATTGGGTTCCCTCTACCCTGCTAAAATTCTGTTCTTTTCTTCAAAGTCCCCAAAGAAGACTAAGTTAGCCTCACTTGAAAAAGGCAAAGAAAAACGATCAGCAACGAAGCTAGATCATGGAAAAGAAGTAGGGTAATCAGTTACAGAAAACTTATGATAAAAGGGATTAAAAGCTATTATAATCTATAACATAGTCATTCAACTTGTTTTCAGAACCTAAGACCGGCACAGAGAAACCCAAAGATGAAAAAGCTTTGCTAATCAACATCAAAATTACAACAAAGCAATCAAAACTTGACCATTCAGGAAGTATCATTAACATTAAAAAGAAATAACCCTGGGAAATCTTTAGTCCCTAGTCTATACCAAAGCAGTAATCATAACCTAAAAAAAGGTTTACAAAGCTTGAACATTCAATCTTAAACATCTCTGACAATGTAAGAAAAAAGTGGTCGACAATGTAAGAAAAAAGTGGTCACCAATTGGGAAAAAGAATTACCTTGCTCTAGAGGATAAGCCATCAAACAGATGTGAGCAGGTGTCAAAGATTCTAGATTAGTAGTGGCTTCTCACTCTAAACATATAGGAGTACAAATAAGAAAGGTGCTGAAAATACATATATTTAATCAGAAATATGAAAAAAGGATATGCTCAATTCATGGGAATTTTTGCAGCATGGCTAGTTTCAACATTGAATGTTTTGGAACAACTTGGAGGCCGTAGCGTTTTCCGATCACTTTCATTAGGACTCCCATCATCATCGGCATTACAATTTCCAGTATTTCTAAATAAATAAATAAAAGAGTATATCAGAATTTAAGGAAGGCAAGAGATGCAGGTACTAAATACATTACACCCTTCCTCATACCTGTTTGATGGCGTATCCTCCAGAAGCCCAAATCTTAAAACATCAACTACACAAAAAACCCAATTCTACCTATCAACAACTCATCTGAATACATTTTTGTTTTAATTATCATGATTATTTTATATTGTCCATCTTTTTTATATGGTTCAAGGCACAACAGTCAGAATTACTCAACTATTTATACAACAGTAAGAATTCTCAACTATTTCTCAAATAAGGAGCTGCTTCTTGCTTTGCTTCTCATTACATTTTTCATTTTCCTCTTACCCCTACCACCCCAAATCAAAACTTTACTCAGTGGAACTTTCTCCAATCTTTCAGACTTGTTAGATGAAAGGCTGCTGCTAGCACATACCAGTTTCGCAGATAAAAAGCCGCTGCTAGTACATTCTTGTATCTTTACATTGTGCTCCAGAGCTGGTACCTGCGAATAATCAATCAAAAAATTTAAACAGCTTGACCCTATTTGCAAAAGTGCAGAAAAATTTAATTTGGGGCAAAATTCAAGAAACTACTTTCAAGAAACTCAAAGTAGTTTCTTTAAGCAATTGTATTTCGATGGGTTCAATCATAGTAACCGAAAGTATTTTCTTTGTATTTTTAGCACTTGCCTATTTCCATATATTCTTTAGCTGAAAATATATAAAATTATATTTCTTGACAGCATTAAAGTAACCGATCAAACCTACATTTTAAATTTCTAGACAGCTTCTCTTCTATTTTAGCAGGTATTTATGATAAGAATCTTTGACTCTATTGATCCAGGCCCCCTATGATTAAAAGTGTTTAATATTTTTCTTATAGTCATATGGATGAAATGGTTATCTAAACAAACTAACAGAGTAGAGAACGGTTAAGAAGATTTTGACAATCTCTATGGACAAAGCAACTCAATGGAGCTCAAGCTCAAGTTTGTTACCAATCTCTATGGCATTAACTGAAAATCCAAGGGATGCGAAATTACAATGAAAATGCTCAGACAAAATCTGTCATGTAAAATTTTGAAATAGCAAGACAGTAGCAAGAACAATCTTAGTCAATGACCATTAATTCTAGAATTGTCCAATTACACATGAAAACAAACAACAAAACTTAAACACAGATTATGAAATATAATCAGAAAATAAAAACTGGAAATCAAATAATAACCTTATAGAGAATGGTCGCCTATCGGGTTGAGAATGGACTATGATTTAAAGCCAGATCATAGCCCGTATCCCAAAAGAGGCACCAAGAAGACAAAATTTGCTCCTCAAACTTTTGGCTATCTGAACAATGATATTGCTGCTCTTCATCCTCTTCTTCATCCCCTGATTATTAGGAATAGGCAAGGCCCTGGTGTATCGTCTCTAAGTCCACCACAATCTTGAACCCCTCCTCTTCTCTTTCCCACCCCAGCAACCTACGATGACATCAAATCAAAATTGAAAATCTCAAATCCGGCAAATAAATGTTCAAATCTGGCAAATAAGCTTAGGAAGCCAAACCTGTCCTACTCGTTTTCAGTCCAACCTCTCTATCTCAGAGCCTGATCGATGCTAGTAACTGCCATCAAAACCTAAATATCAAGGTTTCTGGGAGAGTTCTGTCTACCTGATTTCAATTACAAACATGATTAGCAAACACAGGAAATCTTCTAGTTACAGTAAAATCATCTGAAACTCTGCGGCTACCCTGTTTACTCAACATATGATCCTGACATGCAACAGTCCAGAAGTTCCAAGAACACTCACCTTCAATGATAAATAAATGGAGCATATATAAATCCAAGTCTCAATGTCTTCCTGAATAATAACATCAGGGTATAAAAACAAATAAGAAAACCTAGAAAAAATCAAAGTCACACCCAATAAAACAAACAAAAAATATGGATTCTTGAAATTGCTTAGCAACGAATTCGCGCTTTTTCAAAAAAATTACCAGCTGAGGAATGCTTTCACATAAAGATCAAAACTTTACCACAACCCAGATGAAAAAAGTTACCTTCTTGGCTGGTCGAAGCTTCTTGATCCAAGCAAACTGGCTTCCGATTGAGGAAAGAGTTGAAAGCAAAGATCTTTGGAAGTGTAATGGGTGGCTTTCTGTAACTGAAGCTTGGTGGCCTTTTCTGGTACCCAAGATAGCAAATGAGCAAGACAAGGCCAAAGTTCTCAACTTTCTCCAAATGGGTTTCAGAAACTTCAAGACCCGGATTCCGGTGGCCCGAATCTCTGAGAGCGGTGATCACTTCAATGTTCTTTAATTTGGAGCTCAATCGATCCACGGAATCTCGATGATAGGAGCAGAAAACATGGTGGTGGTGGGAGGTGGCGGACGACTCGGCAGTGGAGCAAATCCACTGAACGGCGACTCGGCGGTGGGAAGAGACGTGGAGGGAAGAGATAGGGAAAACTAAGGTCTGTCGGGGAGAGAGAAAAGTTTTGTTTTATGAAATGAAAAAAAATAAAATTAGAAAGCGTAGAGGAAAAAGATGGAGGGAAATAAAAATTTTGGTGAAAATTTCCCGCCTTTTACTTTTACGGCACACATTAATGCATGCTGTAAAAAATCATATTAAAAACCACATTAACGGCGCACATACTTGCAGGCTGTAAAAGATAATACTATTACGGCGTGTATCTAATGCATGTCATAAAAGACCAAACGAAAATAGACATTAATGGCGTGCACTAATGCATGCCATAAAAGACCAAATGAAAATAGACATTAACGGTGTGCATTAATGCATGCCATAAAAGACTAAACTAAAGTAGACATTAGACATTAACGGCGTGCATTAATGCATGCCGTAAAAGACCAAACTAAAATAGACATTAACGGTGTGTATTAATGCATGCCGTAAAAGACCAAACTAAAATAGATATTAACGGCGACGCCGTAAAAGACCATATCAAAAAGTGTATTAACAGCATACCGTAAAAGTGCGCCATAAATGTATGTCTATTACGGCACGCATTGATGCACGCCATAAAATGTGCGCGGTAAAAGAGTCATTTTCTTGTAGTGAGGATTTCTGGGTCACATGCACTTGTTGTTGATCATTTATCTACTGTATCTATTCCTAGTAACGTGCAGGATGCATTGACGGATCCAAAATGGACAAAGGTGATGAATGAAGAATTGGAAGCTCTTCAAAAGAATGCAACATGAGAGCTAGTACCTATGCCGGTTGGAAAGAAGACTATAGGATGTCGTTGGGTATTTACCGTGAAGCTTAATGCAGATGGAACTATTAATAGATACAAGGCGAGGTTGGTTGCCAAGGGATATACACAACGCTATGGGATTGATTATGATGAGACTTTTGCACCTATGGCAAAGATTAATACTGTCCAGATTCTAATCTCACTTGTAGCAAACAAAGATTGGCCCTTGCACCAATTTGATGTGAAGAATGTGTTTCTTAATGGGAATTTGGAGGAAGAAGTGTACATGGATGTGCCCCCAGGTGTTAAGAATTACCCAGGTGATGTTGGCAAGGTGTGTAAATTGAAGAAGTCTTTGTATGGCTTGAAGCAGTCTCCAAGAGTTTGTAAGATTTTCAAAGTCCATGAGAGCCTTTGGATATAGACAGAGCAATTCTGACCATACCTTGTTCATCAAGCACAAGAATGGTAAGATTACAGCTCTTATTGTGTATGTTGATGACATGACTGTTACGGGGGATGATCCGAAAGAGATAAATGAATTGCAAAAGTATTTGTCAAAGGAGTTTGAAATGAAAGATCTGGGACAACTGAAGTATTTTTTGGGTATTGAAGTTGCAAGGTCTAAGAAGGGGATTTCACTTTCATAGAGGAAATATATTCTTGATTTACTTGCTGAAATGAGGATGCTAGACTGCAGACCCATCAAGACACCCATTGAGATGAATCATGGACTTGCTATCTATCCTAATCAAGTTCCAACTGATAAAGGGAGGTATCAACGTCTTGTAGGAAAGTTGATTTATCTTTCACATACTAGACTTGATATTGCTTATGTTGTTAGTCAATTTATGCATTGTCCTAGTGAAGAGCATATGGATGCAGTCTTTCGTATTTTGAGGTACTCGAAGATGGAGCCAGGTAAAGGGTTACTGTTTAAAAAAAAAAGATGAATTGGAAGTTGTTGGGTACACAAATGCAGATTGGGTTGGTGATAAAATTGACAGACATTCTACATTGGGTACTTCACTTTTGTTGGAGGGAACCTTGTCACTTGGCGTAGCAAAAAACAGAAAGTCGTTGCCAGATCAAGTGCAGAATCTGAATTTCGAGGTATGGCACATGGAGTCTGTGAAATGTTGTGGATTCGTAATGTCTTGAAAGACATGGGTTACAAGCTTAAAAAGCCTATGGATTTGCATTGTGATAATACAGCTGCCATTGAGATTGCACATAATCCAGTTAATCATGATAGAACAAAGCATGTGGAGGTTGACCGTCATTTTATTAAAGAAAATCTTGACAGAAAGGTTATTCGCTTTCCATTTATAAACTCAGAGGAACAATTAGCTGATGTTCTTACTAAATGAGTGTCCAGGAAGATATTTGACAGCTCGGTTGGCAAGTTGGGCATGATAGACATCTATGCACCAACTTGAGGGGGAGTGTAGAATCACTGTAAATCTGTATGTAATTAGGATATCCTGTAATTATGGAAAGATTGTTTCTTATTAGATCTAGACTACTCCTTTGTACTTGTATATATATACCCCCATTGTGGGATGAATAGAATCATCGAATTAACCTTGAATTGAAATATTTTTTTCTACCATCGCTGCCCCTCTCGATCTGCAAACCCTAATTTTGAGTCACCGAACGTCCCAGGCTGATCTTGTCATTCTTTTCTTCTTTTTAATGGCAGATTGGTAACTTAGTATTTGAGTCAACATGCATATGGTCTTCGAGCTTCTTCGCAATCTTCTGCTTCTACATAGATGCACCTCTTTTTTTCTTTTTTTTTAGAATAAAGTGGAACTATATTTACATGAGATCGATTACAAGATAGATATATATATATATATATATATATAAGTACAGGAGAGTCAAAAATGACAATCCACAGCCTAATATGAAAGTCAGGAAACAAAAGCGTGTTCACTACTAATTAGCTGCGTTGCTTGTAACTTTCATGAAAATACATACTTATAACCAGAAAATGGAAGAAGTGAGGTCTTCACTTCTCCTCAACCTAAACTAAAGGTGGCCTCGTTAAAACCTTGTTCGTATAAAACCCAATGGGAAAGTTTCCGAACCGAGGAGAGAGTACCACCTATTATAACATTTGTAACCTAAACCAACTCAGCAACATTCATGATTAAAGACCGAGGTGGACTACGATAGGCCCATTTCTTTTGTTCAACCCAAAAACAAAGGTTTGGAGAGCTTTCCTGTACCAACTGCTTGTAGCCAGTAGCAGTTCGTACTCCTGCAAAATAGGGTGCCGCAAAATAGGAATTAATGAAATCGGAGTTGAACCCATCCAAACAAAAATCACCTGCAAAAACATGTAATCAGAGATCACAGCTAATCAAAACGCAATGATATTTGAAAGGTGAGAGAGGAAAAGATCAAAGATAGGAAGTAGTATTTCTCATTCAAAGAAGTCGTCAGAGATTGTCATGATACTCCTCAGAGGTTGGGTTGTTGATCACACTTTTTGATTTGGGATCTCTGAAATGTAGTTACTTTTACAGACGAGTGAGAAATCATTGATTGGGAAGATCTGGTGACAATGGTGTCTAGTGAAAGTGATGAGATGGGGACTCAAGAGGGTGAAAATAGACACATGTTCCTCAATTTCATTCCTCTTCCCAAATCATTGATTCAAACGACGATTTTGGGTTGAGGGTTAAGGTGATTTGGAATTATTGGGTTGCAGATGATGGGGTTCATCATGATTCAATTATGGAGGTCACTCAGTCAGTCACTGAGCTGTGCCTTCGTTCCTTTGTCGTCTCCAATTACTGAAATCTGGAAAAAGGATGAGGTAAATTGAGAAGTATTTGATCTGGAAAGAGGGAAGAAGAAGATAAGAAAGAACAGAGAGAGAGAGAGAGAGAGCTGGTAGTTATTTATTTATTTATTTTTTATATATGCACCTCTTATATTACTAAATCACATATAACGTCAGCCATCCACGAGTTAGTGTTGACGCAAGTGAGTTGTCTAGTTTAGGGTTCTTATTGGCTGGACGAGAGGTGAGATGTCAAGGCTTCACTGTTCCTGCGCTTGTTGTCTTTGCCATATAGTTGTAGTGCACGTTTGGAGTGGGGGTTTTTTTGGCCCCTTGAGTCAGTCATTTTAGAGTTCCAATGTGAAGTCTAGTGGCCATTTATGTATAAGAGATGTTGCTTAAAACTCGATGTAAGCAGTTCATTATTAATGAAGTTCTTCTTGATAAAAAAAAAAAAAAAAAAAAAACTTCAGCCATCCAAGAACTAGTAATATATACATTGCTGTTCACATGCGATGCGACTAATTGATTATTTCCTAAGTAATAACTAATCAATAATGTTTTCAATCGATGACAATCATTTTACATTATACCAAACTAAAAAAAAAAAACCAATCGATGTGTATTCACTACTACAGAAAATGAATCAGACGACACCTCTCATACGACACCACACTGTTTTCCGTGGTGTGAATCATTTCTCATTATTGAGACGATGGTTGTAAAATTTCCGTCTTCTAATATGAATTCAACCAACGGGTGTTTTTCATACTGGAATTATGTATTGCTTCAGAAAACGTTTATAAATGGAAGCGTGGTGTGAGGTTAAAATAGTTATAGGGCGGCAAGTTTCCCACCATTTGGCACCACTTAAATTTGCCTAGCATATAGTGGTGATACCACGATTGGCTTAAAACTGTGGTCTGAATCCATAAGTTTGCAAGAGAGAAACATGCCCACCAACATTTCCCCCCAATTATTTCCTCCCATCCTCTCCCCCCCCAACCCATTTCCTTCCACCCAGGCAACAATAGGAGGCAAACTGAAAATTTAAAAAGTAGCATTCACACAACAGTTATGTGAAAACCATTGTCTGATGGCTTGCACATGAATCAAATAATAGCTTATCGATATATGTGTGCCAATGAGCCACCATTCAGAACAAATTAGTACACTTGAAAGAAAAAAAAAAGGCCGTAGACCCACTACATAATAGCATTTGTCTAACACCATAGCATTCACTCTCTTCAACATAGCCTCTCTCGCTCTCTCGACAACTCTCCTAAAACAAACTCTTTCAATATGTTCTTTTCCTGACCTCCCCTCTTGCCTGTCTCCAAATCTCCTCATCTCTATTGCACCTAAGATTTCTCTCTGTTAGTTTCAATATCCAAATCTCCTCATCTCTATTACACCTGAGATATGCCTCTCTCAATTTCTACATCTCACTCACTCCAGATCTCATTAGAAGAGAGATGTCGGGTATGGGAGACAGGTATGTTGGCACAAGACAGCGTGAGGATCCGAAGGCTGGAAAAGCAAAGAGAAGCTGAGATAGGTTTCCGAACCTGACCTCAGATCTTCGGCCATTGCCTCACTTGTGGAAGCCCCTTGGGGAATTGGGGAAACTGGACCCTGAGGAATTGGGGATTGTAGGGTTTGGGAGGAGGGGTCGAGGGTGTAGAAGATAAGGTCACCGAAGGTGATATCAAGGGAGGCGAGGGAGTCTTCAGGAGAGGAGGCATGGAGGTCATAGTGGCGGTTGAGGGAGAGGCGCAGAGCAGAGGGAGCATCAGAGATGGATTCGGAGAGGGATTGTTTGAGGTGGTGGAGAGAGCAGAGATTCAGGACCTCGATTCAGAGAGTCTGTTTGGACTCAATAGCAGTCAATTATCATATATCTTTCAGATTCTGAGTAATTTGAATTGGGTTTATGGTTTTCTTGGTTGGGTTGCATCCTTATTTTGATTGGTTTTTGATTGATTTAAAGCGAGTTACTAGATCCAGAGGAGGAATTAACAAATGGCTTCCACTTTCTCTACATAAAAAAGTAGACTGTCATCTTAGGGATTAAAGGGAACAACAAAGACATGCCCTTTTCTGCAGAAAAGATAGGTACTTTGTGTTATCAATTTTTCATCCAAATTTGATTCTGAACTCTTTGCACTGGTACGTAGTATTGCAATTTGTTGGTGGGTCACACATGGATTTTGTAGACTGATGGCTCTATTTTTTCTTGCTGAAAATGGTGCTAGCTTAGGTATCTCATCTGGTATTGTGGAAGCTGTATATATCACCGGCTTCCCCAAAGAATCCGACCTCAAATTAATCACTGCCACTACCAAACTCAAGCTTCCAGAAGGTTCGACTGGCCTCCTCGTCAAGAACCTCTACTTGTCCTGCGATCCTTACATGCGAAGCGGTATGACCAAGCACGATAGGCCCACTTATGTCCAATCCTTCACACCCGGCTCGGTCGGTACTGCTCCCACCACCCTTCACCGTTTTTATAAAGATATATATCCCTTTTGTTTATTAATTCTATGTAAAGTTTCCTTCTTTGGTGATGTGGATCTGATCTGATGAGAAATTTTTAATTCGAGGGGTTGCACAGGATAATGATATAAAATCCTAATGCACGAGTGGATTTGGATTAAAAACAAAAAAAAAAGTGTGCTTTTTTCAGAGATTTACATGTCTGTGTGAAGCTAATTAATTAGAGAAGATGTGGTTTGATTTGAATGTTGCAGCCTGTAACTGGTTTGGGAGTGGCTAAAGTTCTGGAATCTGGGGATCCAAAGTTTAAGCCAGAGGACTTGGTTTGGGGTCACTCTGGTAGGGAAGAATATAGTGTCATCACCACAAAGTCTCTTATTAAGATTCACTACACTGATGTGCCTCTCTCTTACTATACTGGACTTTTCGGTATGCCTACTTCTCCCACTTTCTATTTTTAATTCCCTTAACTAACTGGTTCTGTTACTTACAGACCCCCCAAGTCTATTATGCTGATTCAATTAGCCATAACCCCTTGACTTAAGTTGGGGCATTACTTTTTTGTGTCACTGTCACTGATTGTATCAGCTCCTTGTTATATATAAGCATATGTCGGAAAAGTTTCATGCTAAAGTCGCAAGTCAACAGACTGTGAAAATACAAGGACATAAACTGTTTTATGGAGAATGGGGATTGCAATGCACGGATCAATCCTTACTGGGCAGCAGAAACCAAAATAAACAAACGGGACACCAGATTTGGGTTAGGCAGTGAAAACTTCAAATATGAGATTAAAAACACTGCGGGGCTCTTACTCTTGAGAACCCAAAATAAGAATCATCTTATTCAAAAGGATATGTTCTTTTACAACCTTGAATAGCACTAGCTCGGCTACAAAGATTAACACAAAGTTTGTCTTCCTTCTTGAACTCCTTCACTTGAACGATCACCAAATATCGCTCTCCATCTTCATAGCTCCTCTACTGATCTCAAGAGAGTTTGTTTATGCATATGAAAACACGATCAATAACACTTCTACATGGACCAAGCGTATTGATACTTTGTGAAGACTTAAACACTCAAGCAAACATGCAAGACTCTACCAAATATTCTTGCGTCTCTGGGTTGTCTCCCTTTGCCGTCTGTTTTTCCTTCTTATCAGGGTTAGCTACCGTGTTCACCAAAACAACCAAAAATAGCTAATTACCCTAATCCGCCTTCTACAACAAAAAACAAATCTTTTTGTGTTAATAACAAATATATATAATTAAGGACACCAAACCCTAAAATGTTTGGGAAATTAATAATCCAATATGGCACACAGAAAAATATATTTAAATAACTAAAAGATATTAAACCCATTAACCTCAACGATACTTTCCCGTTTTGTATGGAATGCCAACACACAAAACTTGTACCTACAATCTCCCCCTTTGGCATTCCTATACAAAACATAAAGTAGGACAAACTCTCCCCCTCAACAAGCACAGGAGGAGCATCACAACTCTTCATCCATTCATTCCTGAAACATTTCTCACACATTGGTTAAATGCATAAGATAGAATAATGTTATCATAGTCACATATCTAATTTCTCCCCCTTTTTGAATATGAATGACAAATGTAACTTACGTAGCGGAAGCAATGTAGAAGGAGGATCACAAATAGATGGTGCATAGTAGACACTAGCCCAAGTCGAATCAATCAGAGGAAGATAGTCCAAGTATTAGTACTCCCCTTAAGTGTGATCATGTGATGAGAGATGCAAGAATGAAATGCAAACACACAATGAGTGGGTTGTATCCAAATGCTAAGAACATATTTAATTTGCATAGCTTTTCCAACAAGAGAAATACCACTTAACTATAAACAAGAGTGCAACAAAATAAGTTCACACGAGTGAATTAATTCTGACAATCACAAGGTAAAATAGAGGGTGATGGAGTATTCTATACCTCTTATTGTGAATAGTGAACATATCTCAAGATGGGGTGTGTAATATTTGTGGAAACCTGAAAAGCAAAACTCACATACGAAACAATTTGAAGCACATAATCTTTATTCCCCTTATAACACAGTGTGGGCATGATTTTGAATTTTTTCTTTTTGCCTTTCACACAAAGTAACATTTTTGCTCAAGATGACTACAACCCATGTAACAAGTATTATGCTAGCAGCTCCCAAGTCAGAGGACTTTAGGGTACTAGATGTAACAAGGACATCCCAAAGAGCACATATACTCGAGTCAATAGTTTCATAATCCACCGGGGTGACCAAACCATTCCCGTTTCTTCTCAATCCTCATATCATTCGTCACGACCAAGGCCTGTTTACTTGGGGAATAGCCTGGCCATGCTCCATAAATCATTCATTTTTTTTTTCAAGGAGCAGCAAAAATAAGGAAATATTTCGTACAAGAGTTTTGAGAACAGGCCAACCAGCAAATATGACTTACCACCACTTAGAGTATGTGTGTGTGTGAGGATTCAAGGTGATGGATAATATGTTTGTTCAAGCTCACAATTACAGAGTGACGCAAAAGCAAATGCAAAACGTGCTAGGCACCTCATTGCACACATATTTAAGGAAAAGAGTACGACCTTTAAGTTCAAAATAATCTGTCAGACACTCGGGATACAAACCACCATTTCAATCCTGAATTTCCAGAAACTGAACCCAACAAAGCAGAAACATAAATAATAATGCACCTATACTATGATAAAGATAATAATGCACCTATATTACGATGAAAACATACAATATGAATGCATGCATGCAAAATGGATCAAGTGAAGTGAGGGTATCAATACTTAGAGCATCCACCAACGATGCTTCTAAGTGATTCAAATTGAGATCTGTCTAAAAGTTTAGTAAACGAATTAGCCAATTTGTGTTCAGTAGGAATGAAAGCAAGCTTAAGCACATTATCAAGACTATCCATATGAGTAGAAAAATGATTATTAGAACCTTTTTTAATCCATATTTGCTTATGCTTCAAGTTCTGCTCTTCGGGGATTGCAATATGCTCTGCAATCCTGGTAATCACCTTCATATGCTCTTTCAGCTCTACTTGCAGCGATGCAGTTGGGCTAATTTTTGTTGCTTTTCTCTGATTTTGAGTGACCCTGCGAAGCATATTACACCTAGGACGTATGTGTCCCAATTTTCCGCAATAATGACAAGTAGGAATGAAGTTTTTGGAGTTATGAACATACCTGGGCTGACACACAAACGTGTGCTTGTCAGAACTTACCGAAAAGCTTTTCTGATGTGATTGGATGGCTTCACGAAATTCTGGTCTCACTACAAAAAATATGTCATGTCCTTCTCCGACTGACTTTTTCCGACCAAATCCTTTTTTGGTCGGAAGTGACAGTATTTCCGACCAAAAATTTTTGCCCGTCGGAAATATAAATTTTGGATGACCATTATTTCCGACGGCAAACAACCTCTTGGAAAAATTTTAGAGTGGGGTCGGAAATAATTATAATTTGGTTGCAAAAGTTCCCGCTAATTGTTGTTCCAACCAAGTTTGATGTCGTCGGAAAATAAATGGTCATTTTCCGATAAGATTTTGTTTCGTCGGAAAGTCGTCGGAAATTATAGGGTTTATTTCCGACCACATTTTCACCGTCGGAAATACCAAAAAAAAAAAGAAAAAAAAAAGAGGGTTAAAAGTGGCCAATATATAGATTCCTGCATTTTTTGTCTTCATATTCTTGCAAATTTGGTCATAACATATATAATGAAAAACCAAAAATAGATTCATCATCATTCAATGCAACAAAGTATAGCCACCATTAGAAATGTCATATAATAGTAAAAAAGTACACAGTAAGTAGTAATCCTTTTTTTTTTTTTAAGAAGCGAACTAAGAGCTAACTCTTCGCCCCTATTCGAAATTTTATTGATAAAAAAAAAACAAAAGGGAAGGGGGACTAGACCAAAACCACTCCCAAGGAACACAAAAGTGACAAAACAACAAAGAGATACAATTCAAATTTATGTGAACACCAACATATACATTACAATGCACATTAATAGGCCTAAATTTTTCCAGCTGATTTCAGATGTCTAGACTTCAACCTTGCCAAATGGACAGTACTGCAATCACAAAACAATTCGTTATTTTGTTGACTTATATGTGAAAAAAGAGAATACACACATACAAATCATCAGTAGGGACTTGAAACACAATACCTCATTCTTCATTATCTTCTTCCTCGTTACGGTTTGCATATGTGTGACTCATCTGAGATTCTTCTTCTTGATACAGTTCCTCTTCATTAGTAGGCATTTCAAAAACGTTTCTGGGTTTGGTTTCCACCACGACACTCCAAGCACTGTTTTTTATTCCTTCAACATAATAAACCTGGGTTGCTTGGGATGCCAACACAAATGGCTCTTGGATATTCAACTTACCCTTATTGTTGACACTTAGTATGCCATAACGATCTTCCTTATAACCTTTGCCTTTGGTAGCTGTGTCAAACCAATTACAATGAAACAAGACAACTTTATTGTGACCTGTATACCAGAGTTCAACGATGTCTGTAAGGGTTCCATACCAAGGCACACAATTAATTTGGTTCTCTCCTTTGACCATAACTCCGCTATTTTGTGTTTTCTTTATCACGTCATGTTGTACAGTATGGAACCGAAATCCATGGATATTGTAACCTTTGTAGTAGACAGCTTGCTTTCCAGGACTTTGGGCCAAAGAACGCATTTGAGCGCTCACTTTTCCATCTACATACAATTGATGGATCTGCATGTGAAGAATGTAATACTTTTTAATAAAAAATATTAAATATAGCTATTAACAGTTATATCTCAAATCAAAATGGTGGTTACCTTCTTAGAAAACCATTCCACAAAATTTTTTTTGTGCAACTCATCCACCCGTTCATCACCATGTTGTATACGAAGAATGTCCTTATGTTCTCTGCACATAGAACACCTTATAAATTAATTAATATCACATACATATATATAAATTTAAATACTTATGGCGATAGGATTACGTACTCAATAAAAGGCAAACACTCATCACAATTTGTTAGGACATAATGGGTGGCAGCATGATGAAGCTCTTTAGTCATTACTGTCAATACACCTGTGCCAATAGTTTTACCCGGAAGTGAGAAGATAGATAATTGAGTCTTGTCTTGCAATGGTTGACCTCCATCATAGTTTCTTTCTACTCGGTTAAATTTAGTCTCAACTTGACGTAAATATCGTGAACAAAATGTGATACACTCTTCTGCCAAATAACCTTCGGGAATAGAACCTTCTGGACAGGCTTTATTACGAACATAAGTATTTAACTTATGCAAGTACCTATTCATCAAGAAATCAGATATATTATATTAGAGAAGTGTGAATTAAGCATCACATAATAAAAGTTTGTAAAAGTTTTAATATTTAAAATTATATTAGTTACGTACCTTTCAATGGGATACATCCATCTATACTGCACAGGCCCACATACTTTTGCTTCCCATGCCAAGTGAATTGACAAATGAACCATGATGTCAAAAAATGCAGGAGGAAATATCATTTCCAACTTGCATAGAGTTATGGCAATTTTATTTTCCAGAAGTTCCAAATCCGAGACCCTCAGTACTTTAGCACACAAGTTTAAACAAGTCCAAATCATGATTTATCAACTGACATCTTCTGTAGAGTAAATGAAATTTAAACACGTCAAGTTTTGTAAATTAGTCCTTAGTGTTTGACGCAAAAACAAGTAATAACCAAGAGTCCAAATTTAATTGCAAGTCTTCAACCAAGGTTTAGAAATACGGCCCAAGGGTTCTAGCCTTAACATCAGTCTCCTTCCTCAATTTTTGGTAACTCTTTTAAAACATGGCCAGGTAGTAGAGGAATGATTTTGGCGAGGCTCAAGGCCCACTTGCATGCACTTCATCCAATCAGCCTAGACACCATGTCCTACTAAGGTGCGCCTACTTGAAAGAGAAAGGAGGGGGAAGCCAATGTTAAAGAAAGAGTCCTTCACCTTTTCCGTTATGGTTTGAAGCTCACAATCAAACTCTAATGCTCACAAGTATATTATATGTATATTTCTAGAATTGTTGGAGCAAATAAACAAGAAATTATTTCAGTCCCCCGACTTGAATAACCACTACTATTTTATACTACAATCTTCTACAAGGTTAATTTTGGAGCGTATCATAACATAAACTTTGTCTTATTTTTTATTTTTATTCGTGATTCATAGGATTTTTATTATTATTCTGGATTCATAATTGTTTTTTATTCAGGATTGTTTGTTTTTTTTTTATTATGGATTCATAGGTTTTTTTTTTTATATTCTGCATGTAGTCCTGAAAGGTGTGTGTTAAATGTGTAAGTTGTTACTATACTAGTTTCACTATTTTCAACCTCTCTTCTATTTTTAGGCGGCTTTGTATTTTTTTAATTTTTATTTTATTTTTATAACTTTTATTTAGACGTAAAGAGTAATAAACTAAATATTTATCTTCCTCAAAAGAAAAATAAACTAAATATTTATTTAATTAACTATTTATTTAATTAAATAGAGGTAAGAGAGAGAGGTAGAACTGAAGTTGAATTGTCCAACAATTATGCTTCCTGTTGCCCACGTGCCCATCCTATCCTTGTTCTCTCCACCGACTAAAAACAGCCACAATTATATTCTCTGTCAGTAACCACCCCACTCAACTTCACTCCCTTCTCTCTCTCACTTCCACTCCCTTCTCTTTCTCTCTCCTTTGCGAAACCAGTACCCACCAGGCCACCATCTCCACCTTCTCTCTTCGTCGATTTTTCAATAACATAATACATTTCATAGTGGCAGAATGCTTTATTCATTACCAAGAATAAAGGCACGAAGGAGGCGTGGAGCTGTGGTAACAGGACCCGCCCCGGATTTCACCTTGAAATCCGAAGTGACCCTGCGGGGCCCACCTTAGAAGAAATTCTACCAAAAGTTTGGCGGAACTTCCCCTAAAATGGGCTACCCAAACCTGTAGAAAACTTTTACACTCCTCAATCGATTCATCCTTATGCTCCTGGAGCCACCCTGCTCCCCAAATCAACATCAGTCTCCAATTCACAAAACACGCATCCCAACTCAAATATCATAAATCCCATAGGTAATCAGAGAAATTCTAACAGAAAGGTATAAGAGGAAAACCTAATTCAACGACAGATGCGGAAGCCATGCTGTTGACTATGCCTCAACTCCGTGTACGCCCGACCTCAACCAATTCGCCTGCAAACTAGGCATTTGAAACCGAAGGGCCCAGGGGAAAGTACATAAAATACGTTAGCGTGAGTGGACAAAAATAAACAATTTTTAAACCAAGTGGATTTTATACTTTCCCATATATATATTTCCTTAAAAACTCTCAATGCATGTAACGATTCAGAAAACAATTCACGAGAAGCCCTGCTCAAGAAAAACCGATTAGCCCCGCTAGTCACAAACATCCGAGAGGAAAGATAGAAACTCCGATACTCGACAGGATAAAACCAGCCCCGCTGGTTACACGGAAATCAGACTAGGCCCCACTAGTCGAGAAATGGTAAGATATAAGGAAGAGATATCACCATACGGGAAATGGAGCCTCTCAGGCTCTACCTACCCTCAACTGCCACTCACACATAGATTGTGCGAGGAGGAGAACTAATAACCTCAACTTCCACTCACACATAGATTGTGCGAGGAGGAGACCAAATGACCTCGACTGCCACCCACGTGAGGAGGAGAATAAATCACCTCTACTGCCACTCACCAACACAAAGTAGGTGAGGAGGAGAACAAGCTACCTCAACTGCCACTCACCAACACAAAGTCAGTGAGGAGGAGACCTAATAACATAACCCGCGTATGGTGAGGAAAAATCATCGAAAACCAGTAAATCCATGTAGCTTCCCCATATTTCTCGCGATATAGAAACCATGTATTCAACGACGTGACCCCGCACGCCAAGATTACTCTCAATCTCAAAATGGATAAGTGAGAAATAGGAATAAATCGACGGCGTGTCCCACACGCCCAAAATATTCTTATATCCGTAACCGAAACCGGAAATTAATATAAGCAAATCCCATTTCCAAAAAAAATCTCTCAAAATCTCCAAGAAACCAACCAAATCCAAAATCCTTAATTAGGCACTTCCGATGCCAAAACCAAAGGTCAATAAATAAATGAGAAAATCCAACTCCATCGAAACTCATCTCGAGAACCTTCCAAGAACTTAAATCGGCATTTAGAAATATACTTAATTTCGGAAAATTACCTCGGAAATAAGCAATTTGTCAAATAATATTATAAATCATAATCAACCTTTGAAACTCATTATCAAGAGAAAATCCACGAGATAAACCGAGATCGAATTTCCGAAAATCAAATCATTTGCTCAATAAGTAATATGATTAAAACTAGAGCATTATTTAAGAAAATAATTGCATGCATCAATATTTAAAAATAAAAGTCCACTCACAGTACTATTGGGCAACCACGCAAACGAGTTCCTTCATCTAACCGTAGCTCGCGATATTGCCCTGTACACAATTATATTTCCGTAAACGGCAATCCGATAAAATAATTACGAACTTAAACGAAATCCGAAAATCCCTATCTCCAATACTTCTCAAATTCAACCCAAATCTCTTCCACAATTCTAATTCCTCAATTTACATATTCCATAATGAAAACGAGGGAAATCCGACGGCCGGATTTCCCATAATTCCACCACAAAACTCCAAACTTCGAAAATTCACAAACAATTCCAAACTCCTCCAAAATTCACCAAACTTCATATATAAGCTCTATGATAATTATAGAATTTAACTAGCTAAAAATTGAAATTTATAAACTACCCTAGCCGCCGCTACCGCCGCCCACAGTGGTGGCGCCGCCGCCACCATCTCCGATGGCCACCAAAATTTGGCAGTAGCACCTTCTCAACTCACTGATTCAACTTCTCAACTACAACATTCCCAAATAACAATTAAAAACGGCCGAAATCGATCAATGAACAAAAACCCAGAAATCCTCAAGAACCCTAGAATTTCAATTCGTCGATTCGGCATCTACACAATAAATCGTGATACAAGGCCATAGGGGAAATGATCAGTGATGAAAACCGAACCTTCGACGGAAAAATGGGGACCGAAGGTGGCTGGAATCGCCGGAAATCGGCAAAAGTTCCAAACTGCAGCCGGAGGGGTTTTTCCTTCGATCCGTGGTTTTCGGCCAAATCGTGGAAAACCAAGGTTGCTAGGGTGCTCGGAGGGAGGAGGCGCTCCTCTGGTGACCGGTGGCACGCCGGTTGGTGGCCGGAACCGCTGGAAATCGGAGGGAGAAAGGAAAGGGTCGAACCGGAGAAGAGAGAGCTCGGGGGGGGGAGGAGAGAGAAAGAGCTGGGGTGGGTTTCCGGAAATGGAAACCTACCCTGGGTAAATTTCTATTTTAATCAAAATTTTACCATGAACAGTAACTTCCTTATTTCGCTCATAACTTTCGTATACGAGCTCCGATTTTTACGTACTACATATGCACGCGCTCGGTTTAACGTCCTCTACAACTTCCATGAAGAACATTTTCTCAAATTTTGACCCGAACAAAAAGTCAACTTTTAGGGCCACTAAAAGTACTAAACCGAAAGTAAAAGTGAAAGTAAAGGTCGTTTACCGTCCCAATGACTAGTAAACCGGTGAATTTAGGTTCGGGACGTTACATGTGGTGGCTGGGAGAGGGGGGGGGAGGGAGCTACGGTGGCTCTGGGGAGCTCCGGTAGAGGTGTGGAGTAGAGACGTGGTGGCTTGGAGGGGAGATCGAATAAAAGCTGCGGTCTATTTTTTCAGTTTTGGGGTTGAATGGGTTTTATGTTTCTCTGATGTTGTGTTTACGTTTTGGGGGAAAAAAAAAAGGGGACGAAACCGCCTAGCCTCCCAGAACGACACTGGTTATAACAGCAATATATTGGGATCAATTGTGATTGTTCAATTGGTAATTTTGGTATCATAATTGAATCTTGATTCCAATCATTGTTGAATATAAACTAAGACAACAAGCATAACTAAAAGGCATTGTTTAAAATGTATACACACAACAACAAAAGTTAAATGTGTCATCTCAATGCACACATCTATGCCAGAAGAACTATCGTGTATAGAGTTTGCACAACGTCTTGAAAATTAAAACCAACTTCTGATCAACAAAGAGACCACATCTAATGCCAAAAGAACTGTCGTGTGTATAGAGTTTGCACAACGTTTTCAAAATTAAAACCGACTTCTGAACCACAAAGAGACAAGGCTGGGATCATAAAATTGTGGTATGAATAAAAGTCACACCATGGAAAATTGTTGTCGACAGGTCTGCTGATCCCATCAGACAACGGATTTAGCTGCACACCGTCAACCCTATGATCGATATACGACGGTTGAAAACTGTCGTCTGATGACGTTTCATCAGACGACGCCTCGATAGACCACGGAAATTGACAACATCAGATGATAGTTTTAAACCATCGTGTGAAGCCTTTTGTGTAGTAGTGATTCATGAATATTCTGACAATGGTCGGTGCGCTGTGACCTATTGATACGTTGTAATTTTAACATTGTAAAGGTCTTAGGTTCAATTCTCACTGACATATGTAAGGGTGTGGTGGGCTAAGGGTTAAAAAAAAAAAGAATATTCTGACAATGTTGTATAACTTTGATGCTTTGCTTAACACAATGAGAACAGTGTAAAATAAAAAAATAAAAAACTTAAGGGGATAACCACAAATAGAAAATTGTTTAAAGGGTCCTTACTTTGCTAGGTTTTTTACTTTTCTTGTCGCTCATTTTTGAACACCTTGTTGCCCTGGGTCTGTTGCCATTGTTTTGTCCAGACCGAATGTTAATCTCCTTGTCATTGTTGATGAACTCCCCTTACGGCTTGCGACAACCTCACATTCTCACTGATATTTATGTTGGGCAACCCCAATTGACAATTACAATCGTTAGTCTTTCCCGTGTCTTCAAGACAGACTTCTCTCCGTATAGTGTTAGGTTTCATTAATTGGCTGGCCTGTTACTCTATTAGTCTTGATTTTCGATTGTTGACTATCCTCGTTTGGTTCGGTAGTGCAGTGTTTTGAGGTTGCCGGTATTGCGGACATGGGATCCGTTCTGTTTGGAATTCAAGTTTGATATAATGATATCCATATCTAAATATAGGTTTCGGATATTCTATGAGTTTATATATGAAAACTGAATCGGTCTGATTTTTGGACTACAATCTCGACCACATTTTCGTGGATTTGTTGTCTATGGATTGAGAATATAGATTTGTTGTTCTAGCTTCTAAGTGATCATTTATATGGTTATAGGCCTATATCATTAGAGTACTTTTTATTTTCGCAAAAGATCACAAATAGTCACTGAGTTATGATTCATTCGACACCTAACTCACTGTATTTTCAACAATATCGTTTAACTCACTCATTTTTACATCCGTCTTTTACTTAACTCACTGCCGTTAATTCTACCGTTAAAATTGAGGGCATATTTGTCAAAACACTTAAAAAAACATTTTTAACTTAAAAAAATTTCTAAATTTATTAGATTTTTTTTCAATTTTTTTTTAATTTCTAATAAAAAAGAATTTTATTTTAATTTAAATATATAATTTGATTTTTTATTTAAAAGTTATAAATGCATTTTTTTAGTGTTTAGAAAAAAATATTTTAATGATTTTTAACGGTAAAATTAACAACAATGAGTTAAGTGAAAGACGGATGTAAAAGTGAGTGAATTAAGTGATATTGTTAAAAATACAGTGAATTACGTGTCGAATGGGTCATTACTCAGTGACCATTTGTGATATTTTCCCTTTTATTTTTTTCAAGAGATTAAAATTCACCTTCCTTGTATTACAATCCATACTCTATGTTTTCTTTTTTAATGATTTAAAGTTTGTCACTATATATGAATTGCAATTAAAAATAGAAACACCAATGTAAATTGCAAATTAAGATAAATTTTTTTTTTGGAGAATAAAATTGCGATAAATTTGTCTTCATATCAAAAAGGATAAAATATTTAGAAAATTACATATAAGTAACATACCAAATTTACAAAAATAGAAACCCCATCTTGTATTAGATTTATACAATTAAGGACACAAAGCCCAAGCCCAAAGAGAATGGAATAGACTTAACCTCAGAAATTTCTTATGTAATTACGAATTAATACGATTTTTCATTAAAATTACTGCAATACCATTATCAAAGCAAAACTTCTCTCATCTCTCATCAGAAAGGCTTCGAGGAAGAAGAACTGTTCAACGTCGCCTCGTCCAACTCCAGACACTACCACAACTCTGGTGCCCGTGGTCTATCTCACGTCAGATTTCGGCGAGTCCAACTCGAAGCTCTGGAAAATGCAAAACCCATCGGAGCTGCTATACGCTTTCGTTCATACTCTGTCCACGGTGCACGATCAGATGAAGCACAGCCACAGGCGTGACGACGACGGTGTGAAGAACGGAACACGACAGGTTTCCAGGCAGGAGGTGGTCAGAGCGAAGAATTCCGGTCTGATCTGGATTCGGGTTGCTGGTCGTTGATCGGGGTTGAAGAAGCTTGAAGCTTCTGGTAAAATCTGGTGTGCTCGGTTCTATTCCAACCACTATGTTCTTGACCTCAACCGTTGCTATCAAGCTATGGAGATAATACACGGACCAGATCGGGCTAGATATTTTTTTTTTTCTTCTGAAATAATTTCTTTAATACTAAAACTGCTAAAATTCATAAAAATTAGTTTGGGTATCCGAAAAATTCCCCGAAAATTCCCACAAACTCGTCTTGTGGAGTCCTTTATTATCAAACTCTTAAATCAAGATAAGGAAGAATGCAATAGCAGAACTAGATGAGTATGTGTGCAGTAGCAGGATTAGATGATGAAGAGTGCATTAGCAGGATTAGACGATGACGAGTGCAGTAGCCAATCGGGACGAGTATGAGTGCAGCGAGTGCTGTAGCGAGATTGAACGAGTGCAGTAGCAGAACATGAGTACAAGTGTAGTAGCAGAACACGAGTACAAGTGTAGTAGCAGAACTAAACGAGTATGAGTGCAATAGCAGGATTGGACGAGTGCAGTAGCAGAATTAGACGATGACGAGTGCAGTAGCAGAACACGAGTACAAGTGTAGTAGCAGAACTGAATGAGTATGAGTGCAGTAGCAGGATTGGACGAATGTAGTAGCAGGATTAGGCAATGATGAGTGTAGTAGCAGAACTGGACGAGTATGAGTGCAGTAGCAAGATTAGACAGTAGCAGAAAACGAGTAACAGAACTGGACAAGTATAAGTACAATAGCAGGATTGGACGAGTGTAGTAGCAGGATTAGATGATGAGATGAGAGTAGTAGGAGAGTGAGGTTTTGTGAAGTAACATAAAGGGATTATTCTCAAAGAGAAAAAAAAAGTAACATAAACGGATTATTCTAAAAAAATAAAACATAAAAGGATTATTCTAAAAAAAAAAAGTAACATAAAGAATTATTCTACAAAAAAAAGGGGAAATGATCATTTACCCAATTTCAGCTTAAAAATTGCCCACTTGCTCCACTAACAGTTTTTAACCCCATTTACCCAAAACACTCTAAGGGATTATTTCCCTAATACCCAATTAATTCTTTTTTTTTATTCTTTTTATTTATTTTTGGGACTTTTTTGCCCTCTCCTTCTTTCTCACTTAGAGAGAAAAGTCATCATCCACCTTGCTGTGCTCCGGTGACCAGTGGCCGGCCGCGGACTCAAGCGACCGATGACCGGAATCCCGCGACCGGTGACCGGACTCCGGCAACCGATGACCGGAATCAAGAATCCGGCTACCGGACTGGTGTCTGGATTCCGGTGTCTGAATTTATTGCCCCCTAATAATACCCAGTAATCATATTATTGTTCCCCAGTAATCATATTATTGCCCCCCAATACTCATATTATTGTCTCCCAATAATCATATTATTGCCTCCAATAATCATATTATTGTCGTTCAGTGAATTGTATAAACTTCCAAAACCAAAATGAATACACTACATGCACAATTGATCAATTTCTAATCATATTATTGCCCTCAAGTGAACCAAAATGAATACACTACAGACATAATTGATCAATTTATATGTTCAATTGTACACGTAATTTTTTTTTCCCTTCCTCATTCTCGGAGCTCACAATATACATACACTGAACACCACGACCTCACCTCACTCTCAGCTCTCTCTTCCTCACCCCCAGCCACCCCATCCATCTCTTTTATTTTATTTTTCTTGCAATCACCGCCAGCACTCCACTCAATCCATTTCTATTCTATTTTACTCACCCATCGAACCATACCACCATAATTATCCCACCATATGCCAGCAAGTTGCAGACCTACAGCCACACACCCTCTATTTCTTCAACCTCTCTTCTTCAAATCTCTTTTTTACCTGCATATCAGACCCAAATCCACCCCTCTTCGACGGAGAACCAAACTGAGTTAGAGGAAGCTCTGATCGGTGCACCGGATCTTCAGGCCGAACCAGGCCGACGACGGAGAACTTGTCGCAAATGAAGGCTGAGAGAGAGAGAGAGAGAGACAGAGAGAGAGAGGATTTCTTTGACCTCCTCGCCGGAATTGACATCAGAGCCGTCTTCGCCTCCATGCTCGTCGCGGATGAAGGCTGTGAGGAGAGAGAATCGTCGCGGATGAAGGTCGTGAGAAGGGAGCTTTGAATATGAGAGAGTCTGAGAGGAGAGAGATTTCAAGTTAATTAATAGGGACAAAACTGTCAATAAATGTTAGATTGGGTAAATGGGTTAAAAAACTGTCAGTGGAGTAAGTGGGCAATTTTTAAGCTGAAATTGAGTAAGTGGTCACAGCCCCAAAAAAAAAAAGTAACATAAGGGGATTATAAGTCAAAAGAAATAGTTAAGGGTAAAAAAGTAAATTAACTCATGACATGTAGCAAGATTTGAAGTTGTTGGAGTTGCTCTAAAGGGATTATAAGTCAAAAGAAATAGTTAAGGGTAAAAAAGTAAATTAACTCATGACAAGTGGCAAGTGGCAAGTGGCACATTGTCCTTATTTGTAAGATTTAGTCCTTATATGTTTAGGCCTCGTTTGGTTCACGGAAGGGAAATCAATTCCCTTGTCTTTCCCGTGGAGAAGGGAAACTAAAGTTTTTGTCAGATTTCCTTTCCTGTGTTTGGTTAAGCAGGGAAAGCATCTAAGAAAGACTATTTGATTTCCCTTCCGATGTTTGGTTGGTGCAGGAAAGGAAAGTAAAAATATATCAATGTTTCAATAATACCCTTCTATTTTAAAATAAAAACAACCTAGAATGAATTTTCAACACTACCAAGGGTACTCAAGCAATTAATGTTGGGGTATTATTGTCCAAAAATTATTGTAATTAATGCTGGGAAATTGGATGGGAAACTCAATCCCATGAAGTTTGAGTGGAATGAGTTTACCCCCAACTTTCTCTTATGTCAGGAAAGCATTTCCAGACTTTGTGGTTACCAAACAAAGGAAAGGAATAACTACTCAAATCTGCGAAACAAACGAGACCTTAATTCAATCTTTAGAGGATCTATTTGTTAAGTTTTCTTTTGTTAATAACTTATATGTAATTTGTTATAAAATATTTATGTTTTTGGTCATCTGATTAAAATATTAGGGAAATGATGGAAAAGGTCATATTAGAGTGTGAAATGATAAAAAGATCACTTAGTTTCCCACTTGATAAAATGGTCCATAATAATTTGTTAATAATATTAATTTAATCCTTATGAATAATGTGGGAATGTTAAAAAAGGTCAGTTTTTATTTTTTTTATTCCCTTTCTGCCCTTAAAGGCAGCTCTCTCTCTCTCTTCATCTCCTCCTGACAGGGTCCGCCCCGGATTCCACCCTGGAATCCGAAGTGGCCCCGCGGGACCCACCTTTAAAGAAGGTTTACCAAAAATTTCGGCATAACCTCCCTTAAAAATGGGTAACCCAAAACCTGTAAAATTTCAATTTCACTTCTAAACAACCCTCCCAAAACTCCTGGAGCCACCCTGCTCCCAAAACCGCACAACTTCACAATTTAGAGTACCAAATTATCCAATTAACTCAGATTACAACCAAGTCATAGGTTACAATAATAATACAAAAATCTCAAGGTTATCAGAGCAGTCTAGAACCAAAAGAAATAACGATACACAAAGTAGGTTAGCAAGTAACCTACGAGGGATGGATGACAGCGGTGGTGCTAAGCCTCAACTCCTAAAGCCGAACAGCTACACTGCGAACTGGGCATTTGAAACCGAAGGGCCCAGGGGAAAGTACAAGAAAAACGTTAGCGTGAGTGGACAAAAAAAATAAACAATTTCGATTAAAAGGGATTTTATACTTTCCCACATTTATTTCTCTAAAAACTTCCGATGCATGCAATGATTAATGACAAATAAACAAGAGGAGTTCCACTCGTGAAAACCGACTAGCCCCGCTAGTCACATACGATTTAAAAGAAAAAGTTGGAACTCCGATACTCAAGGAAAACAAGACCAGCCCCGCTGGTTAAACAAAAATCGAGCTAGCCCCGCTAGCTTAAGTAGTAAAGTGAGTAGGGGAAAGCGATAGCCATACAAGTGAGCCTCCCAGGCTCGGGTGATAGCCTCCCAGGCTAAAGAAACTCCCATAACTCCCGTAATATACCCTTACGCCACTAAGTGTAGCGATAGGATACCGGGCTACAGAATTACTATCACATAGACAGTAACCTGTGCCACAAAGGCGGAGGGCTACAGTGATCCCATCACCGCGCCACAAAGGCGGAAATCAATGCTAGCAATGATAAGTCACCCAATGTATGGCAACAGAAAATCCGAAAACCTCATAAATCCATAAAACTTCCCCAACTCGTAAAAGAATTTCCCATGACGTGTCCCACACGCCAAGATAATCTCATCATCAAAATAAATAGGATATAAATAAGTATCAAGATTAACTTCATCGAAATCTCATTTTGAAAATCTCATAAAAGTCTCAAATCAACGAATATAAATATAATATAAATAGTATAAATCCGGAAATCACATCGGAAATAAATAAATAAAAGAAGATAAGCGAAATCCAATGACGTGACCCCGCACGCCATAAAATCTCCAAGTAAATCAATTAACCAAAACCGTTTCCGAAAATAACCATACGTTCGGGAAAGTAATATGATAAATAAATTATAACCTCGTAATCAATTAAATAAATGCATGCATCATTCTTTGAAAGATAAAAGTCCACTCACGATATACGGCTAATGTGGTATCCAAGCGTAAGGATCCTCGTCGAGCGATAGGTCGGTATCACGTCCTGTACACAATTATAATCCGTAAACAACAATTTGATAACTATTTACGATAATCAATAATTAATCTCAAAACCCATAACCTCAACTTCTCCAATCCTCTTCCACACCCAATCAAACTTCACCAATCCTTACCAAACTTCACCATTAATATCCATCCGTCGATTAATGTATTCCATATCGGAACAAGGGAAATCCGAAGGTCGGATTCCCACAATTCAACAACCGAAACTCCCAAACTTCGGAAATTCATAATCCATGTCAAACTTCTCCCAAACTTAACCAAAATCACATAATTAACCTCTACAACAATTATACAATTTAAAGGGCTAAAACTGAAATTAAAACACTGCCCACACACGCCTCCACCCGCCGCCACAGTGGCAGCGCGTGGGCCCCACGCGCCGGCGGCCACTGCCTCCGATGGCCACCATATTTTGACAGTAGCACCTACTCAACACACTGATCGATTCTCTCAACTACAACACAACCCAATTTTACCTCGAAGTGGTCGAATCAAGCCGGTGAAAATTTTCCAGAAAAGCTCAAGAACCCTAGAAATGGAAAATTGTCAATTCGATATCTACACTGCAAATTGGATTGAACTACCTTAGGGGAAATGATCACCATCAAAAACCGAACCTTCGATGCTAACCTGGTGGCCGGAGGTGGCCGGAAATCGGCGAAACCCCAAAACTGCAACCGGAGCAAACCTTGCTTCGATCCGAGCTTTCCCGGCCAAATCGTCGAAAACTAAGGGCACCAGCGTGACCAGGGGGAGGAGGCGACCCTGTGGTGGCCGGCTTTCTGCCGGGTGATGGCCGGACGGCGGCCAATCGAAGGGAAGAAGGATTTCCCGAAGAAGAAAGAGGGGAAAATCGGGGGAGAGGAGAGAGAAAGGTGGGTTTCCAATTTTGGAAACCTACCATAGTAATTTTCCTTATATATATAATTTTCTTACCATGAACAGTAACTTTCTTAAATCACTCATAACTTTCGCACACGAACTCCGATTTTTACGTACCACATATGCACGCGCTCGGTTTAACGTCCTCTACAACTTTCATGAAGGAAATTTTCTCAAATTTTGACCCAAACTAAAAGTCAACTTTTAGGGCCACTAAACGTACTGAAACGATAGTAAAAGTGAAAATAAAAGTCGTTTACCGTCCAAATGACTAGCAAACGGGTAATTGAGATACGGGACGTTACACCTCCATAGAGATACAAACCTCCAGAAGCGGTTCCTTACCGGAGGACCTCGCCCGCCCCGGAGCTTACTACGATCTCTTCATTTTCATCACTGCCGGCGAAGCAGATATCTGCTTCTACAGTAGCGCCTCTGATTTGTTTTCCATAATCAGAAGCAGGAGACCGCGAAATGAGCCAAGACGCCAAGAGAAGCGTTCCCGAGACTGTGCGGACGAAGCCGAATTTTGACGAGCGAAAACCCTCGCCGGCTGTCACCACACTGGATTTGATTCGGAAATAGGTTCAGAGACTCTTTTCTTCTTCAATTCTTTCTGCGATTGATTCGTTTGGTTTTTAGATATCAAAATTGAATTTTCTCTTTGCTGCTGTGCTAATAGGGTTTGGCTTAATCTGGAGATGGCTGTCAATGTTATAGAGTCGTGGTTGATTGGTTTTGGCGGTTAACTCATTCCTTGGCAAATTTGTGTCTTCGCTTACGATGGCGGAGGCTCTTAATTACAATCAGGTACAGGTAATGGTTCCTTCTCTTCTTGATTTTTAGCAAACGATATTTGGTTTTTCTTGCCTTGTTTTGGTCTCTAATATGGCAATCCCTGTGATTATGGTTCCTACATGTTTCTATCTATTTTTTTAGTTTCCATGCTGAATGTTTATGTATGGTTCCATTGACTGTATGCATGCTTTCTTGATAGAACTAAATTTGAGCAAGTAATCCTATTAGTTCTTTGCTGGCAAATGTTATTAATTCTCCAACTTGTTTTACATTGTGAAGTGCTTGTACATCAAGAACTATTTGGGGGTTAGAATAAGTTATTTAGTAGTTCTCTGTATGTGTGAAAGGATCAATGTATTAAATTTGAATCATTAATTGTATCCATGATACCTTAGTCATGACATTCCATGCCTCATTTGTTCACTCGCAGCCGTGGGTTTGAATTTCCTAATTTGTGCATTGTTTCTTGCATCCTTTATCATGTTATTGCTGAACTTGTTAGGCATTACTAATGGATCAGAGTAACTACACGTGAAACGTTTACAAAGTGAGAAACTTAGCTGTTTTACTGGTTTGGCTTGCAGGTATTTGTGAGAGATTTTGTTCCTACTGGTTTGGCCTGCCTTCCAGATGGCTTAGATGGGACGCCAGTTGTATCTATGAATTATGACTCGAATTGGTATTAGCTTACATTTCTTGACATTCATCGACATTCAAATGTGATCTATCTGGATAGCAGTTTAATATTTGAACTGTTCTGTAGGTTAGCAGGTGTCCCCAGATGTTGCGTTACTAAAAAGAAATATGCACGAGTGAGTGGTATATATCTTATGATCTCTCATGCCTCCTTGTAGTTCTGTTTGAAGTTGAGTCAAGATCTGCACATGTTTAGGAAGAAGTTTGAGTTACAAAGTTTTGAGTCAATGCCTCCTTTTAGTTTACTCTTTTACCTTTCTTTTCACTCATTTATTAAATGTTTTGACTTGCCGCCTTTGTTCTTGTTTTAGAAAAAAGTTGAATGCTAACTTAGTCTTTATCATTTACTTCAATGTGAGGATGAAGTTACAGTCAAACTTTAGTCTTGTTTTTGATTCATATTCGTTGTACAATTTTACAGAATTATTTGAATACTTTTATGAGGAAAACCACTCTTTTTTAGAATTTTGCATCAAAGATTGATGCCTTTCAGGTTTTGATCTGGGTTTATGTTTGTTAATGCTGCCTTACACTCCATTAGTTCCTACCTATTATCCAAGTATACCCATATGTGTTTCTTCCTGTGAGAGTGAATCTTCTGGACCATAAATGCAATGAAGCCATATATCTTTCCTTTTAAATTTTCTGGAAATTTAGAAAGCTGTAGAGCTTCATCTAGTATGTAGCCCAAATAATAACTTTGTATTAAAACTCACGTATGCAGTGCTAGATACACAGCCTTCTGTAGTTGGAACCTGGAAACTAATACTAGGGTGACTATAAGGGAATTGAGGGCTAACTGTGTGAATAGTATGATTTGCTACTAGTAGAAAATGATGTTCAGTTAGGTTTGGGTTACACTGAAATGCTCGTCATTCTTTTGCAGATGGTATATGTCAGAAATTGCTGGAGCTGAAACCAAGAATGCCTCGTGGAATTTTTTGTATAAATTTTATGATGCACAAGTTGTTCTTTATCATTCAGGAGTACAACAAGATGTTGAAGCCAAGCCATGTGTCCCAATAGTTTATTAATAGATAAAATGTTGTTTTTCTTTACTGACTATAAAGCTCAATTTTGCATCTGGGTTTCTGTTTACTTTTCTCTACTCATCGTGCTTGCTTTTCATGGCAGATGTATTCTCCAGAGAGCAATGCTTGCTCGCACAGCTAGTCTTTCTTATTTAATTATTTTATGATAGTTATGCGACTATCAAAATACATGACTTTGACCTTGGATCATGCTCATTTGATCAGTTTGTAATAGAAATACCAGCTGATGTATTTGTTTTTGTAATCGCAACTTGGCTAGTGACATGATTAGTGACTTTATCGATGACTTGAGGTTAACAATAATTTGGCCAGTAACATAACCAGTGACATGGCCAGAAACTTGGCCAAGAATTGACAGCGACATGACTAGGAATTAACAATGACATGTTAATCACATGTCACTAACCAAGTAACTGTCAGTAGCCAAGTCAAAAGTTAATAGCCAAGTCACTGTTAATCACATGTCACTAACCAAATAACTGACCATGTAACTGACCATGTCACTGACCAAGTAACCGACCATGTCACTGACCATGTAACTGACCATGTCACTAACCAAGTAACTGTCAGTAGCCAAGTCACTGTTAATCACATGTCACTAACCAAGTAACTGTCAATAGACAAGTCACTGTTAATCACATGTCACTAATCAAGTCACTAACCAAGTAACTGTCAGTAGCCAAGTCACTGTTAATCACATGTCACTAACCAAGTAACTGACCATGTTACTAACCAAGTAACTGACCATGTCACTAATTAACCAAGTAACTGTCAGTAGCCAAGTCACAAGTTAATAGTCAAGTCACTGTTAATCACATGTCACTAACTATGTAACTGACCATGTCACTAACCAAGTAACTGTCAGTAGCCAAGTCACAAGTTAATAGCCAAGTCACTGTTAGTCACATGTCACTAACTAAGTAACTGACCATGTCACTAACCAAGTTACTGTCAGTAGCCAAGTTACTGTTAATCACATGTCACTAACTAAGTAACTGACCATGTCACTGACCAAGTAACTGTCAGTAGCCAAGTCACAAGTTAATAGCCAAGTCACTGTTAATCGCATAGCCAATGACTTGAGGTTAACAATAACTTGGGCAGTGACCTTACTAACTAGGGACTTGATCTGGTCAGCGACTTGGCTAGAGATTAACAGTGACTTAGCCAATGACTTGGCCAGTAATTGACAGTGACGTGAGATTAACACTGATAGTGACATGCAATGTGACTTGGCTAGTAACTTAATCAGTGATATATTCATGACTGTGACATGGCTAGTAACTTGGCCAGTGACTTGGGCTTAAAAGTGACCTCATTAACTAGAAACCTGACCTGGCCAGTGACTTAGTCAGTGACATGAGTATAAGTATCTAACAGTGATATGGTCACTGATCAAGTTACTAGCCACTGACATGCAATGTGACTTGGCCAGTAACTTGACATGTGTATTAAATGTATAATAGGACCTGGCCTAGATGTGATTTCATAATAAGAATACTAAACGTTATGTGCTATAGGAGCAATAATTTAACAAAACACTCAATCCCACAAGTCATGATCGCTAACATAATGAGCATCAAGACCTTTTTTTTTTTTTGGATAAAATAAGAAAACACCAGTAATTTGTTATTTGATACAAATTACAAGCCTAAAATGATAATGTGCAAGGGGCTCTAAATGTCACCTCCCTCGGTACAAATGGTTATGGCTGATAGAATTTCATCTGTAAATATGAAATATAAAATGTATAGAACAACCTCCCTTACTAGACCTGATGCCTAGTATCTAATACTATTCAACAATGTTAACACCAAGAGTTCTTCCTCTGTGCTATCTTGAGATAGTTGAGAGAGAAACTCCACAGCAGTTCCCTGCATATCCAACAACAAACTGATATCAGCCGGGGCTGTAAGTCTCTATTGATACAATTTCACAAAACGGTTGATTCGATTAGAGAAGTTTAAGGTCCAAAAATCCTTTCAAGGAAACCTTTGCTTCCTTAACCCAAAAAACAAAAACAATTTGGCTCCAATCAAATGGGTGTCTATAGAAACTTACAAAAGCCAACAATTTAGAACAACAAAGAACAAGAACCCTAAACAAGGTTCTGAATCTTCTAATCACTTAAAAGGCATGCAACCAGAATAACTCATCAAGCAACTAAGACATAAAGCTATATAACTACAACAAGTAAGCAGATGCAAGTCCAGGAAAGTATGCACCAAACCAAATAGAAACTTAGTGAAGCAATGTAGATTTTATTTATTTTATTTTTTTGGGTAAAAGGATCCTATGATCTTTTGCAATTGGAACTAATGAATCCCTAGTATAAACAAGCACAAATTATAATACATGAGAATCAGTAACTACCTAATTCAACATCATGTGCAACTCATCCCTTGCCTCAACAACTCGATCCCTGTCATTGCGATCAACCACAAAAATAAGACCTTGAGTGTTCTGGAAGTAGTGCCTCCACAATGGACGGATCTGTATTTGGAAGGAACTATATCACTCACTGGTTATGCATATATAGGTGTGCAGACCAAAACTCCTCTTAAGATGATGAGACACCGTACAACAAAGAATAGCCTCCCAGTTCTAACTTTTAAATGAAAACAAATGATATAAAACTTTATCATCATATCCCCCATCAATTGCACAGCCTTTTAGAAGATCTTTAAAAAAAAAAAAAAAATTTCATGCTTATCAAAGCAAGTGTCAATAAATTTCCACTAATTATAATGGCTACACAATCATAATGTAATCTTTATCTATGCGCATGCAACGAGACACATGCAGAGAGATACACAGTCAGAGAGTGAGCAGTTACCTTGTCCTAACCCCCTACATCCCACAAAGTGAAGCTGATGTTCCTGTATTCCACAGTCTCGACGTTAAATCATGTAAACAACTACTCTCACAATTAAACAAAACATAACAATACTCTGATCCACATAATGCTACAAAAGCGAAACTATTCGCCATCTCTACAACAACACATAATAGTCTTAACATAGCACAACGAAAGTAAAACTTGCACAAATTTCCACCTAACAGCAAAACTGACCCGAAAAATTGAGTCAAAGCATATCGGTTTCGATCACTGATGAATATTTGATGAAATTGTTATACACAACAAAAACTAGGGATTTAGGGCTCACTGATGGTAGGGATGGTGGTGACGATTTCTCCGAGCTTGAAGAAAGGATAAGCAGCACTCCCAGATTACTGATAATGCTCAGACTGCAAAGTCCCTTCTAACACTAGCAATTCAAACGATCATAAGCACCGATATTAAAGACCAAAATCTAACACCAGCAATACAAATGCAACACTGCTATGAGAAACATCCAATGCGCGAAATAAAAAAACATGGGATATGAATAACTCGAGATGCACGAAGCCATAATCAAAGAACTTGATGCTAAAAGAAAACAAAAATGAACTACTCCACAGTATACTTAAACGCTTCATATCAGTAATCTTCTACCTAAAATTCGATCTACATGGATCAAATCCATTGTATACGCAAATTGAATTATTGAGAAAACAAGTGCAAAAATGAAAGCGCGGAAACACCTTTGGAGGTCCAGCACTAATCGGAGGGTTTGGAGGAGAGGAGATCGGAGGGGAGATCGAGCTTATAGTGACGAAGGAGATGGATCGCGGCGGCTGCGACGACGAGGATTCTTAAGCTGCTAGTGATGCGCGAGGTCGCAGTGTACAAAATCCCGCCGTGGTCGACATCCGGAGGGTATAATTGCGGCGAGTGGCTCAAGTCCGACAAGATCCGGATCGTAATCAAAATGGAGAGAGAAGCTCCGATCAAAATCGATTCAAGCTTAAACCAAACCTGAGGAACTCCCGAAGCAACTCCCGGAAATACGCGCCGCCGCTACCAAATCTCTCCAAATCCACAGAGCCGATTCAAAGCTCCCGCTCCGGCGAAGAACGCAGAAACGACGTCGTAGGGGACCAGACGTACTGGACGCCATGGGGGAGGGAGAGAGAGAGAGAGAGAGAGAGAGAGAGAGAGAGAGAGAGAGAGAGAGAGAGAGAGATTTTGGTAAGGGTTGAGTCCGAATGGATTCAGATGGGCTTGGGTAACGGCAAGGGAAAAGAGAGTCTCCAGTGGCGGCTTTGGTAATTAAACTTAACTTTAGTGGTAGGTTGTTAATAGATGACCTTAATTATCATAGAGACATTTGTGGTGATTGGATTATCATAAGGTACTTTAAAATGACCTCTTTTATCATTATCCCTAAAATATTTGATTAAGTAACCTCGAGATCTTGCTCGGTATTCAGTACTTGAAACTCTACCGCGAACTTGTTCATAAAAACGCAAACATAATAAAAGTGATCGAAGAAAAAAATACACACCGGCAAGTTGGAGCCAAATCCAGTTTTTTTTTTACTTTGAGTTGGCAACACAGAGACGCCTGAACCGATCTGTTCGTGGAGCTCGTCTCGGTTCTTGGGCTCTCTCTATTGGGTTCTCTGGGGCATGTTCCCAAATGGGTTCTGCGTTTAAAGCTTCGATCTTGGGGCTTGATCTTAATGGAAAATGGATTTTAGATTGAAACCGAGGGTACCCATTTGGAGAAATTGTTCGCTTCTGTGTGTGTTTGATGGGACTTGATTTGTGGGTCGAGAAAGATTGCTTCTTTGATTTTTGAGGTGATTTTGGGTTTGAAGATTTTTGGAGGACAATATGTTCTGGAGGGAACGTGAGAGGGAGAGCAAAGATCAAAACGGGAGTGGGCCGCCTTCTGGGCAGGTTCGAGTTCTTGTTGTTGGTGACTCAGGTATTTGATTCTCACTAAAGATTTTAGTTTTTCTCTCTTTTGGGTTTTGCAAGTTTTGATTTGTTTGTTCTGTACTGTTATATGTGTTCAGTAATTAGTGGAAGCATCATGTATGAAGAATATGGATTGAGAATTAGATTTGGTTAGGACTTTTGGGGTGGTATGGTTTGGGCATAGTTGTGATCAGAGTGATTGCTGCTTCTTTGGATCAGATTGATTAGTGTTTTGGATTAAGAAGTACATCTGGGGTTGGGTGGAGAGGCTTTAGTTTTAAGTGATTGTCTAAATAATTTGAATGAAGGAAGTTAAGGGGCATGTGAGAATTTCTTTGATGGGTGTATTGCGTAGCGTACCCCATTTGAGGCCATGATATTATTCTTCTATGAAGGTTTATTCAAGACTGATGTTGATTCCATGTGGGGCTAGTGGGAGATTGATCTTTTAGATTTAGGAAAGATCTATGCCTGAGTAGCTTGCCAGTGCTTTGAGTTTTATCCAATTGGTGTTGAGCAGCTTGCCGTTGCATTCTTTTATTTTAAGATTCCTTGTGGTGTGGAAGCAAGATAGTATTTTTGTGGAAATGGCTGGCAGAAGGAAAAGGAGGACCATTTGGTAAGGTAAGATGTGGTGTTGCAAGCTAAGGACAGAGGAGGGTTAGGGGTAGCGAACCTGGTAGAGAAATGAACTTAGAGAGAATTCTCTTTGGCATGATGTAATATGGAGCAAGTATGGGCTGAATGAAAATGGTTGGGATCCTAAACCTTAAAGGTCCAAGCTGGTACCAGGAAAGAGATCTCTAAAGGGGTTGATATCTTTGTTTCTTGTAGTCATTTTGAGTGGGCAATGGGAAAGTTAGTGTTTTGGGAAGAGTTTTGAGTTGGCCATGGGATTCTGACGACTTTATCAGTTAATAATTAATATCATAATACTTAATTACTCTGTTTGTCGGGGATGGGGGAGGGGGGAAGTGGACTTTAATCCCATCAGTGTGGAGCAGCTTTTCAATCTGTTATCTGTGGCAATGGTTATTAAAAATTGTTTGTTAAAAGGGGTGGTAGAAGGAAACTAAGGAGGGCTAGGGTTGGGGAATCTAGTGAGGAGAATTGACGCTTTCCCAGGAAATTAGGCAGGGAACTCCAATCAGAGACCCATTCTCTTTGCCACACTATAATAAGGAGCTAGTCGGGGAAGAATGAAAGTGGTAGGATCCTAAAACTGTTGTAAGAAATCCTAGTAGGTGACCGGGCAAAGTGATTTGTTTGTTTCTTGTTGTTATTTTGGGGTTGGCTAATTAGGAAAGACAGAAGGTTTTTGGAAGAGTTTTTTTTTTTTTTTTTTTTTTTTTTTTTTTTGTGAGGGGGGGGGGGCCTCGAGGAAGGGAAGCATCTTTTTGTTCTGGTTTCCATGTCTTTATTGGTTATCTCGATACCCAGGTTACTCTGTGGTAAGAATGTGCGGTTTTTTTGTTCTTTCCCTTTTCTTTCATTTCTTTTGTTGGGACTTTTGGTTTAATCTCCTTGAGCAGGGAGCTCTCCTGTTAGATAAACTGAATCTGGAATCTTCTAGAGTTTTTCTTTGTAAATCGTTCTCAAATTACCCGATGGATAGCCGTTCTCTTTCTTTTTTCATACCCTCCCTTGTAATATGGAAAGCTGAAAGTGCTCTCAAAGTTACAAGTGTTTTGGCTTGTATAATTTCTCATGGGAAGCTGTACACTTATGATATGGTTCTGAAAAGCTTTTATACTTTTGTTCCGGTTCTGTCAATTGGTGTTTATTTGCAAGAGTGCTTTTAAGTATGTCATTTATTACGTCACTGTGTTATTGGCATATGATTGGAAATTAACAGGATAATGATAATGTGGAGAGTGAGAGGGTCTGGTTTGGGCTTCTTTATGGACATTCACTTTAGCAAAGTGTAGGAATTTATTTTAGCAGCTATGAGTTAATAGTTTTCTGTTAATGTTATGCTGTTGTTATCTTGATCTAGTAGAGTTTCTAGTAGGTGGCTTGTGCATTTTTTCTGTGGTGGACCTTGTTCTCTGTATTCTATTGTTTTTCTTTTTTGGTGGAAGTTCTGTTTTTCATAAATTAAACAAAATATCCAGATCCTTGTTTTGCCATACTCATTGCTATGGTATATCATCTTTGCTAGCTAGAAGAATAACAGTTTACATGTTTATGATCATATATTGGATGAAGCAGTATTTGATAGCATGGAACCCTCAGTCTATGGTTTAGCATGTGTTTAAGTGCAATTTTATAATGCATGCATGGAGGATGATCTTTCTCCAAACTCTGCTTTGTTGTACACTATATCTTGTAACTTCAGTTGTTAATGTAGAACATCATCTTTTGATTTTGATCTATTCATAGGTGTTGGAAAAACTTCTCTTGTTCATCTGATTGTCAACGGTTCTTCCACTGCCCGCCCTCCTCAAACAGTAGGATGTTCAGTTGGTGTAAAGGTAAAAATTACTACTACTTTGTATCTTAAAGAGTTCAGAGCCATTGTTGAGAATTGAAGTCTCCTAAGTCTTCACTATTATTGTTTTATCCAGCACACTACTTATGGCAATTCTGGTAGCTCGTCAAGCAGCATTAAAGGTGATGCTGAGAGGGAATTCTTTATAGAACTCTGGGATATATGTGGACATGATAGATACAAAGAATGCCGGTCTCTTTTTTATTCCCAAATAAATGGTAAGTTTGGAGATGTTATTTTGTGCTTGTATTTTTTGATTTATGAAATCAACAACTTTGCGTGGCCTTGTAAATGTATGTGTTAAACATCTTTGCATCTCTTGATGAATGCATGTTCTATGTATCAAAAATGCAATGAGCATGAAAAGTTTTGAATAGAAATAGTGTTAAATCATGGTATGATACGGTTATCACCATTGTGGTGACACAATTTGTTAACAGTATCCAGACATCAATTCTCATGTTCCACTTCCTATTAAAAGCAGTGTAACCTACATGTTAGAGACAGATGTATGAGATCTTCAACTTAGTTCTTGATTGAAATTCATGTGTAGGTGTAATCTTTGTTCATGATCTCTCCCAAAGAAGGACAAAAACTGGCTTGCACAAGTGGGCAGCTGAGATTTCTGCAACTGGGTCATTTTCAGCTCCTCTAGGATCTGGGGGTCCTGGTGGCCTTCCTGTCCCGTATATTGTTATTGGTAACAAAGCTGATATTGCTGCAAAGGAGGGTACAAGGGGAAGCAGTGGCAATCTTGTTGACGTTGCCCGACAGTGGGTTGAGAAGCAAGGTTTGCTTCCATCGAGTGAGGAACTTCCACTGACTGAAAGTTTTCCTGGAGCTGGAGGCCTTATTGCGGTAAGTAGCAGTTTATTTATTTTCATTTTCCACCTTTTACTCCTTGGATGTTGTCTAGGCAATGTGACTGATGAGAATTAAATTAAAAAATGGTAACATAGTATCTAATGAATCAATTTGTTGTATTTGCTTTTGATCTGTATGCAAATAAAAGTCTAGTTGTGGATAGGAGGCCCACTAACTTGACAGTATTGTCAATTTTTCACAAACAACCAAGTGAAATTGCACAATTCTGTGAAAATGTAGTCTTGAAATCTGCTAAATGCAGCTCCTAGATCACAATGAAGAATAATCTAAGAATCCATAAATCAACAGCTACCTAAGTCTATGAAGCAGCCTAGATACTTCGACAAATACTTTGCCTTTGTCTTCCTTAGTTACAATGTTTTCAGCCAACAATATGAGGCCAAAATTGCCTCACACAAGGTTGCTTCCCCAAAAGATGATGCCAGTCTATGTGTGATTGGACATATATGGGAGATCAGTCCGCTCCGTATCACCCCCCACCCGAGAGGCACATGATGGACTTGGTGCCTATTGGATTTTAAATTGATAAAATTTAAAGTGAGTTAATTAGACTCAATGCTAGTCTAGGTATATCTTTAATATATAAAATTATGCACACACACATGATGTATGTTGTTTCTTGATCATCTAGTTGAAGTAAAGGCAGCATTAGTTGAGACAAGAATAAAATTCAGCCAAGCCCACTTCAGTGCTTCCAAGAGTTTTGTAGAGTATATCAACCATAATTTTTTTTTCTTATATTCGAATTACTTTTTCTTGTCTAGGAGATGACAACATTTTATTTTCTAATGTTTTAACTAGCAGAGAGGAAGATATGATCTATACTAACTGAAATGCTTTTGTCTGACATTTGAGAGATGTTTCTGTTAGCTTTATGTTAACGATGAGATAACATATGGCAGCAGGCAAAATTTGAATAGGGTTCTTTACTACTGTAAGGCCTTGTAGTTCAGATGGGAATCTTATTCATTTTTTACTGTGCCATTCACTTGTGTGGATGTCATTTGTCAGCAATGGGGTACCAAATTATGTTCACAACATCTAGCAAACATTTAGGTTGTCCTTCCAAAATTCAAGAAAATATGATCTTTAAAGTTGTAAGTCTAATATACTCGGCTCCCTAGTATTTAGAAAAAGTATAAGGTGTGCCTATCTTGCTCCAAGTAGTTATTCTGTTGTAAGTTGTGAAATTTGTTTCCAGAAAAACAATCTTTGGTAGTAAATCTCAAAATCTTGATATAATAGTTACTTTAATAATGGTTATTGTAGCTTCTCTCCCTTCTCAGTTCTATACTTCTATTAAAAATTTGCGGGGTCGTATAGGTCCTGGATGCTGACATTGTTTCACTGTTTTTCAAATAGAAGAAGGGAAACGATAAGGTGTATTCTTGATAAGATTCTTCATGCCAGCACTTCTATGCCATTCTTGCCTTAACTGTAGTTGAGTAACCTATCCCCATACCACTAATTTCAGTACGTTTTTGCCTATATTATTTTGGGTAAGGGATTGTTCGAGATCTCCGTTAGAACTAATCTATTTGGATTGGGGCCGGCTTTGTAGTTTGAGGAAATGTTGTAGTTGATACGTTGCTAATATTTTTTTTTTTATGGTTTGGATAGACTAACCTAAGCAAAATATATGTAACTTTTGACTTGTATGAAGTCTTTGTGTTCTATTGCTGTAATATGATTTGCCATCATGTTTCTTGGCACAAACATATTGAGGATTGGTGAAATTACGTATGGGTGTTATATCAGCTGTAGTTATACTAAGACATGATGGTCTGGTTACAGGCTGCCAAAGAAGCAAGATATGACAAGGAAGCTGTGATGAAATTCTTCCGAATGGTCTGTATTTCTCTGCTTGTTCTTGTTAGCTTATATGTTTTGTCTCAAGACAAATGTCCAACTCTTCTGTTGCGCTGGTTTCAGTTGATTAGGAGAAGATATTTTTCTGATGATTTACCTGCACAAAGTCCATGGTCTATTTCTCCGGTTGCAAGTCCTGCACAGACAGTAGATGAAAATTGGAGTGATGAGGATCATTCATACAGGAAGAAGAGCAGGTACTTCCCGCAAGTTACAATTTTCTCTCAAGCTTGTTTAATGCAATAAAACATAATCATCTTGCCAGAATGCCAGCTACATGCTACATGTTATGAGACATGATCTGTTGAATTTAGTCTATAACAATTGTCGTTCATCATCGTCATTTCTTCGCTCATTTTGTTGTCTTAGGTGTTTGAATTGATGATTCTTGTCCTAAGTTTTTTTTTTGTTCTTCCTTTTCCTCCCTTGTAGTTTACATGGTGATCCTTACAACTACAACATGCTCCCTCCTCTTCCAGCACAACGCAATCTGACACCACCTCCCACTCTTTATCCACAGCAGCCAGTTGCAGTTTCTGAAAATTACAGCATCCCTAGATTTGCGTATTCTAGTTATCCAGAAATCAGCAGTGCTGCCAGATCAAAGCGCTCAGATATCAATGTTTAGTGGTCATTGACTCTGAAAATTGTGCCAATCAAAGTGGGATTTGTGTGCATGTGGTCTATGGTCTTTTCATTTTGTTTCACTTTTAATTGGTCTATTGATTCTTTGACACCTACAGGTTCTGTCATTTTAAGCAGTTGTTGTTATATGTTGGGGCCTTGGGGTATAAGTATATAATGATTTATTGAACAACTTGGAAGCTACAGGCATTTTTTTCACCAAGCTTTCTCTTTGTATGCCAATTTGCTGAGATGATAACGGTGCTTAAGATCTTTGCATCTTCTCTTTTCAGAAATTCACTTTGGATGTCACCAACTCTGTTACTTCAATACCACTCTGATAATGTGTTTGTAGTATTGAGGGTATTGAATAATGTGAACCATAACATTCTAGAGGTATAACACTAAAATTACAGTATTTCAATTTAGTACCACTATCGTGCGATCCCTGGAGTAATAATCAGCCAATCAGGCCCTCTCCCCCCAGCCCCAGCCCCATCTCAATGATAATGGAATCTTGGATGTGCTGGGGATAGCTAATGCATGATGTTGAAATCAAGAACCTCTGATGTCCAGAAGGTAAATCACAGCAGAGGTTTCAAGGGTTTTGGCAACTGATTCTAGCACTTCATCCACGAATTTAGCTAGTATTGTGTAGCGTATCAACACTGAGAATAACCTATCCCTCTTAGTCTCCCAACTCGCAATCTTTCTTTTGCTTGCTCCACGTTTAAAATCGTTTGAATAATGACCCTATAAGAAATTGGCTATGGAATTCCTAGTCCTAATAGGTAATGCATCCCTAAAATTGCCAAATACACACAATGTCCTAAAATTGTATATATTTGGCAATGCCCTAAAATTGTGTATTGAATGTAATGTATGATCGCTTAAAATTTTGGCTATGGTATACCTAGTCCATATAGGTTTTGGAATGCTACTTCCATGGCTGAGATAGTCACGACCAAAGTGAAGGCCTTCAATCACACGATTGAAGTGAATGCATATGGTCCTACAACCGAAATATGTCGCTGAAAACGAAGGTGGTGCCTTGTAATTTTTCTATTCAGATTCTACTTCTTGGAGAGCAAGTTAGCCACTTGCACTTTCGAAGTCACCCAAGATGTGACCTTGATCAAGAATTCAAGATCCCAATCAATGTCCTTGCAACCAAAGCATTTGAACTCTACGGTCTAGACGCTTCCCTCCTCAGCCTACATTCCTTCAGATAAAGCGCAAATCAAATCTTTCATTTGGCTGCGAGTTGGCATGCCCTAGCCATCACATTTAGGTCAAGCCGATAAAAACAAAAACAAAAGCAAAAACAAGAGTTTTTTTTACCAGTAACTATAAACAACTACATATATTTACCACTAGCAGACTTCAAAACATGGAGCCCGTGCGGTCAACAACCATTAGCCCATCATAAAGAAAGAACACTCAAATATTAAGAAATTTACGAAACATGTTACTGACTAATATAAACCATTTCTCCCAAAATCAAAGCGATCCCAAAATCTAAACCATCTAAACTAAATCGAAATCTAGGGCTCCCGTGAAGCTAGGCGACGAAGCAAGGGCTCGAGCGCGACCCCAGAGGCGAAGCAAGCTCGTGACTCAGGCGGCGAAGCAAGCGCACGATCCCGGTAGTGAACCAAGTGCGCGACCCGGCGGCGAAGCAAGGGGGCGACCCAGCGGCGAAGCAAGCAGGCGACCCAGCTGAGAAGCAAGGACTCCGGCGGCGAAGCAAGGGGTGACCCGGCGGTGAAGCAAGCGGGCGACCCAGCTGAGAAGCAAAGGCGCGACCCGAAGGCGAACCAAGAGCGCGACCTCGGCGGCGAAGAATGGGCGTGACCCCAGCGGGTCAGTAGCTATAGTCTTGAAGGTCAGTAGAGAAATTTGTAGTTAATGAAGGTCAATAAAGAAATTTGTAGTTACCGAAGGTCAGTAGCTATGGTCTGATTTTTGTGCAATGCATTCAACACTGTTGAAATTTGATTATGTTTAGCAGCTTTACCTGAGAAATTTTGGTTGAAAAATTCTTAGGGTCAGTACCTTCAGCCTCGTGTTGTCATAGTCTCTCCCTCAGGTAAATGAATTTGGTTGAGAAATTTTAATTATTCTCAATGGTTGAGAAATTCTGGGGGTCAGTAGCTTTAACAAATTAAGAAATCAACCTTTAGGCTATTGAGGGTTAGTAAATCTATGTGTATTGCAACCTCATTTTTACGTGTAGCTAGGAGGTGAAAATTGATGTTATGTGGCTGATAATAGTACAAAATGAATTGTCTGAGCTTATTGACAGTCAATAGCATTAAAATGCTGCAATATGTGCAATCTATGATTATATGGACCCTCTAAAGATCATTAGGTTTAGTTTCTGAGGGTCAGTACCTTTAGTTTATGAGGTTTCTTTGTTCTGATGGAAAATGATGAGTTATGTGACCAACAATAGTACAAAATGAATTGTACGAGCTTTAGTTTCTGAGAGTCAGTAACCTTAGCTTCATGATTTCACTAACCCTAGGTTTATTGCAAGCTCATTTTTATGTCTATTTCTAAGGGTCAGTAGCTTTAGCTGATTTTATTTGTATGGCAACCTCATTTTTATGTTTATTTCTAAGGGTCAGTACCTTTAGCTGATTTTATTTGTATTGCAACCTCATTTTTATGTTTACTTTATGGGAAAGTCATTGCATTATGTCTACCTATAGGCTTTGTGGATATTTGATCTTATTATTGCTGTTAGTATTTATTTTGCATTCTTATAAGCTATAATGGTTTTTTAATCAAATTGAGGGTCAGTAAACTACTAAGGGTTAGTACTCATATATTTGCATTTATCATATACAGATTAATCGCAAATGGCAAGGAGGAAGGCTGCTGCAATAAACAAAGAGGATGTACCGATTGAAGAACATGAGAAGAACTATGGTGGAGAGATTTCTGTTATGTGTATACAAACAATCCAATAGGTTAATCATTTAGAATTGCCTCTAGAAACTGGAAAGAACTGTAATTCGTGCATTTCAGAATGCCTTAATGTCTGAAGCTCAGTACATTAAATCTGCAATGCCTTAGAATGATACTGAAGCTCAGTACATTAAGTGTATATAGAGGTTATTTTGGTAATTTACTAGTTAACAGAATCAATTCAAAAAATGGCCGCATGGGCCTGGACGTTGCACATGGTTCAGCTACAGTACCGCAAGCGAATTGAAAAAAAAAGGCCTGCTAGTGGTAATAAATGGGCTGAGATTGTATCTATTGGTAATTTGCTAAAACGAAAACAAAAACAAAAACGAAAACGAAAACAAAAACAAAAACAAAAACAAAAAAAATCAAGCTTAACCTGCTGGTTACTCCATGTATTAATAGAGATCGCATTTGACATTCTTATGCATAGTAGTGAACTAGTGATATTATAACTTATAGGAGAAGGAAACCGAAAGTAAAGTACTATCCTTGATAGGTTAGGAATCTATCATTCAATCTATATATATATGACATTGCAGGTATATGAATCCTCAATGGGTTAGGAAATTATGATATAACATCCATTTAAACAGGTTCAGTTTTGGTTTGGGGTTCAATGAGAAATTAGCTAGGGTTTGGGTTCGCCGAGATTCGAAATGCCAAATTTGAAACGCTGCAAGCTGAAAGAGGCCGCGAATCCGAAGAGGCGGAAAACGAATGGGGGGCATTACTCAGTCGAAGATTTCAGCAGCGGCTCCGGTTCTTCGGAATACAACGAGTCGTTTTCCGCTGCCGTCGAGGTCAACCGGCCAGCAATGAATGAGATCAGCTCTGAAAAGTTTCGGAGGTCAGCTCGAGGTCTCCGGCAAGTGCCGTCTTCAGTTGATTTATATGAAAAAAGGCAAGCTAAAGCTATGAAAACAGTGAAGGGCTCAGGTTCTGAAACTCAAGTTTACTTATGTAAACATTGTGCAAAGTTGAAAAAATCAAAACAATGTTGTGGCATATGTAAGAAGATATCAGAGGGTGGAGATTGGGAGCATGCTGAGTGTGACAAAATTTCCAGTAATGTTTTCAAGGACCTGGAGCACATTGATTGCAAAAATAAGGAATGCGAATCGTCAGATGTGACCTGCGTAACTGTGGTTTGTAATGGCATGGAAGGAACATATGTGCCAAACCTTCATATGGTTGCTTGTAAGTGTGGACTGTGTGATGAGTCAAAGATGCGGAGCCTTGGTGAATGGGAAAGGCACACGGGTTGTAGAGCAAAGAAATGGAAGCATAGTGTGAAAGTGAAGGCCACAATGCTAAGACTGGAACAATGGATTGCAGAGTATAATGAACTTGGTTTAGATAAGCAGCAACTACTTGATTCCTTACGAGAAAAGTACGAGCCAGTTGAAGCAAAGTGGACAAGTGAAAGATGTGCAGTTTGTAGATGGGTTGAAGATTGGGAAGATAACAAAATGATCATATGCAACAGGTGTCAAATAGCTGTGCACCAAGAATGCTATGGTGCAAAACATGTCCAGGATTTTACTTCATGGGTTTGTAGGGCATGTGAAACACCTGATATCGTTAGAGAGTGCTGTCTCTGTCCAGTGAAAGGAGGTGCTTTGAAGCCCACTGATGTTGACACCTTGTGGGTTCATGTCTCTTGTGCTTGGTTTCATCCCGAAATAGGTTTCTTGAATCATGAGAAGATGGAACCTGCTGTTGGAATCCTTAGAATCCCACCCACTACTTTTCTGAAGCGTTGTGTAATTTGTGCGCAGACTCATGGTTCCTGCACCACATGTTGCAAATGCGCCACTCATTTTCATGCAACCTGTGCATCAAGAGCAGGCTACAGCATGGAGTTGCACTGCCAGGTGGGGAAGAATGGGAAACAAGTAACAACCAAGTTGATATATTGTGCGGTGCACAGGGCTCCCAATCCAGAAGCTGTTATCGTTGTTCATACTCCTTCAGGGGTTTTTGCTGCCAGAAGCTTGCTTCGAAACGAGAAAGGGTTCTTCAGGGGTTCGAGGGTGGTGTCATCAAAGAAAACTGAAGTTTCAGAACCTTCAACCTCAGAGTCTTATGAGTTAGAACCAGTACTCTCTGCTGCAAGATGCCGTGCTATTAAAAGATCAAATTTTAAGGGAGGTGAGCGGCTACCAATTTTTCATCGACCAAGGGGACCAACACACCATTCATTAGACGGAGTAAATAGCTTGAGCACATTTAAAGAAGTAGAAGATTCTAAAATTTTTTCTTCCTTCAAGGATCGGCTTTACCACTTGCAGAAAACTGAAAATCACCGGGTTTGTTTTGGAAAATCTGGAATACATGGATGGGGTCTATTTGCACGTAGGAGTATTCAGGAAGGAGAAATGGTAGTTGAGTATCGTGGTGAGCGGGTAAGACGCAGCATTGCAGATCTGAGGGAAGCACGGTACAGGCTACAAGGCAAAGATTGCTATCTTTTCAAGATTAGCGAGGAAGTAGTAATTGATGCTACATGTAAAGGAAATATAGCACGGTTAATTAACCATTCGTGCATGCCTAATTGCTATTCAAGGATCGTGAGTGTGGGTGAGGAGAACCGAATAGTTCTCATTGCCAAGACTAATGTTTCGGCCGGTGAAGAACTAACGTACGATTACTTGTTTGAGCCGGATGAATGTGACGAGCTCAGAGTTCCCTGTCTATGTAAAGCTCCCAACTGTAGGAAATTCTTGTGTTAGTTCCTAGTACGTACATATTTTGGCGCTCCCATATCATCTCTGCACAGAGGTCTGACCACTTCTAACCATAGAAGGAATAACCCTTTCCCCTTCCTACAGAAAACAAAGGAAAACTTTTCTCCTTAAGCTTGTAATTATTTTCAATTTATCTACGGCAATTCGTGTTGTAAGTTGTAACCATATTAGAATAAAAAAGAGATTACTGGGTCATATAGACCTTAGAAATTTTGCCTAGAGCGAAACACACATGAGTCGGAGTCCCACATTGTAAAGCAGAAAGGGCACAGATGCTTCATATTGGCTTACCTACCGCATTGTATCGCCGACCTCAGTCACCTGAGTTTGTAACCCAAGTGGGGGAACAGTAGTTTTGCTGCTAGAGGCCGGAGGGAACCGGGTCGCAACCATCAATGGAGGGATAGCCGCTCTGACTTTACAGAGCAGCCTCCTCCTGGATGCCGGCCAGGCAGACGCAATCGGACCTTAACTTTTTCTTCATCCCATTCCAAAAAGGGGCTGAGCAATAAGCAAAAGGAACTTTAATTCAGAAACCTGTTCTTGCCTGGGTTGATAAGAAGCAAGGTTTGCTTCACCTACAGTTTTCCTGGTAATTAGTGTTCACTTTTGATGATCATAATGTTGTTGCTGCTTCTGTGTTGTTATTGTTTCGCATACGCTTTTCTATGTAGCCTTAGAAAACTACTGTTAGGATGGATTTCATGAGAACAATATTAGTTTGTACTTTGTACAAATAGAATCCTTCCTTTTCCTGCGTAGCTGTAGAACACTTGTGAGGTTATCAGTTTCATGATCGTGTCCTCCTTGTAGGTGTCTCTAATTCAGAAGCTGTCACTCTAGCCATACTTTTAAATGCTGAACCGCCAATTGCCTTTGTAGTAGTTGATACCATCATGATGATTAGAGCAATATTGGTTTCAAATTGTTAAAACTCAAAGTGATGTATAATGAGTCAAACAGAGATAACTTACATATTGTGATGGTGCAGATTAAATACTCATAATTAATGTCCCCACATCTTTTTGGATTAAGTTGTGCTATAGCTGATTGTAAATTAGATATTTCTGATTTGGCATGTGTTCTCTGAAAGGTAATGTTCACTTTTGATCAAAGGTCAGGATCAAGGACACACACTAGTACAATTTTTTATACTTCTCATGACCTTTTAGATTTGGGTTTTTGTCCATTTACCTCATTTTAAGATATTTTTTTCCCATTTACCCCATTAAGTTTTTTTAATTCCCTCTTATCCAAAACACTCTAAAGGAGGTATTTCTTAATATCCCATTAAGATTTTATTTTTGTTTTTTATTTTTTTAATACTATTTTACCCTTACCCCATTGTTGAGAAAGAGAGAGAGAGAAACCATAGGAGACTTCGCCGGAGTCCCGTCACTGGCCGACGGAGCCGGATTCCTGTCAACTTTCGCCGGATTTTAGTCACCGGTTGCCAGATTCCAGTCACCGGCCGCCGGAATCCTGTCAACTTTAGCCGGATTCCAACAAAGTTTTGTCGGATTCCGGTCACGTGTCGTTGGAATCCTGTCATCGGCCGCCGCCCACAGGACTTTTCTGAAAACCTTACCGGAAATGTTTATTGCCCCCAATAGACGTCTATCAACCGTGTATTACCCCCCAGTAGACGTCTATTGCCCTCCAATAGTTGTCTATTATTCCCAATAAAACTTTCGGTTGCCAGAATATGAACTAATCTCCCTAAATTTAGACAAATAAAACTTTGTTCAAAAAAAAAAATGAAGAGATTATATCAATTAAAAAACGCCTATTGCCCTCCAATAGACATCTATTGCCCTCCAATAGACGCCTATTGCTTCCCAATAGACATTCAATTTTTTTTCATTCATTCTGTCTCATTACTTTAAAAAACAGAAAAGAAAAAAAGAAACTGATTTGGTTACCCAGAAAATACTCTGGGCACCCAAGTTAAGAGTCGGACAAAAACCAACGAATCGAAGCACCTCCGGAGCTCGCTGCCAACGTCTCTCACCTGTAAAAAAAATTATTTGGGCGGCTGCAGCTTCTCTTTCTCCTTCTTCTCCTTCCGAACAAATTCTCGGAGCTGAGCACAACTTCTCGCTGTTCAAGGAGGAGACTGGTTCGGGGAATATCTAAACCACACCACTAGCGCACGGTCGAGCTGGCTGGACATAAAGAGACCGGGGATCCCTGCTTCGAAATTTCCTGAATCGGACCCAAATCTCACCGGAGATTATTGTTCTGCGGTGGGCTGCCATGGAATTGAGGCGAAAGAGGCTCATCCCTGTGATTGAGGTTGGCTCCGGCCTCGGCTAGAACCCGAATGCAAGGCTCGGATCCCAGACCGGCGACGAACAAAAGAGTCGTGCGGCTGCAGAGTCAACTGCGTCAACATCGCGGTTGCAGCCGGCGGGGAAGGCTTTGAAGCTGTCTAATGCAGCTTCTCGACTCACTGGAGATCGGAGGAACAAAATTCCAGCAGCACTCCTCGACTCACCAGATCTGATTCGAATTAGAGAGGAGGCGTTGTTCCAGGAGGTGGAATCGGAATAGGATTTTGGAGGGGAGAGACCGGAATCGGATTTTGAAGGGGGCAGAGAGAGAGACTGATAGAGATCGGGGAGAGAGAGTTGTGCTGGGGAGAGAGGAGAGTGGCATCAAGTGTAATTTATTAATTAGATTAAGGCTAAAATTGTCATTTTGCTTCATTTTGGGTTAGTGAGAATAAAAATTTGTTGCTGGGTAAATGAGACATTTTTGTTGATTTTGGTGCTTTGGGTCAAGAACCCTTTAGATTTTAAAACATTCAATGATCTAGATGAAGTGTGAGAAAGACAAGACATAAATAACCAAAAGAATACTAATTTATTTTTCAACCAAAATAAATAAATAAAAAAACTTTTCTTTTTTGAAGAAAAAGTAAAATACAAAAATAATAAAGACTAATGTGTTTAAGGACACTTAGTTTGTGTGTCTGGCCCAAACTCTGATTACTTGTCTGAGTTGTAATAGGGTTAGTCTTACCGATATCTACAGAGATATTTTAATCATTATATGATTCAGTTACCTTGTAAGACACATATTCTTTGCATGTAATCCTCTATATAAAGAGGCCCCCATTATCAATAAAAGTACAACTCAATTCTCTCATAATTTCAGTTTTCCTAAAATAAGTTATCAGCACGAACCCCTAACCCTGAAACTCTAAAATCATAACCTTCAAACCCTAACTTCCCCCGTCGCACATCTTGAAGCCCTCGATCCTAAGAGCCCAGAACCGGCGGCGAAACCACAGAACCTGCGGGAAAACCACTAAATCGGCCACTGGAAGTTACTAACAGGCTTGGTTAGCCTCGCTTCAACATTTTGCTAGCACCTGCGTTAGCCTCGCCTCACCTGACGATTAGCCTCACTTGCTTGCTACCCTGAGCCTCTGCCGTGCTAGCCTCGCTGAGAGCCTCGTTGTTAGCCTCACTACTTACATGGTTAGCTTCGCTCCACCTACCCCAGCATGCCCTATGCACAGCAGCCCTGCACACCCCACGTAGCAGCCCTGCAAGCCCAGTGCACAGCAGCCCCGCACAAGCACACACGCACAACAATTTCTCTCCCAATTTTGATTCCCTAAAACACGTTATCAGCACTTCATGTTGCTTATACTACACTCCTAGCAGATATCATATGACGACGGGCTCACTCCCTGGATCATCTCATTCAGTCAATTAGACTTGACAATGCCACAGAGTTTACGTCAAAGACTTTTGATGATTATTGCATATCATTGGGACTGATGTTGGACATCATATTCCCATGCACATACTCAAATGGTCTCGCGAAAACTACTATGATGATAGCCCATACATTGGTAATGCGCAACAATCTCCCTATATCTGCTTGGGGTGATGTAATATCGCATGCAGCTATGCTAATTCGTTTACGACCCACCGCCACTAATCTATCTCTGCGTTATAGCTAGTGACTGGGTACAACTATCTCGTACTTACACATATTTGAGTGTGTCATTTATGTGCCTATTGCACCGCCACAATACACTATGATGGGTCATCACAGACGAATGGGTACATACATTGGATATGAGACTCCAACAATCTTCCGCTGCTTAATACCCTTACTAGGCGATCTCTTTACCGCTAGATTTGCGGATTGTCACTTTGATAAGACAGTCTTTCCTTCGTTAAGGGGAGATAAGAACACGGATGTTCAGTAGGAATTGCAGGAACTGTCGTGGTCTGTTCCTACTATGTCTCATCTCGATCTCTGCTAAAGTGACTAGATCACACATATCTGCTGCAAACATACGTGCAAGGATGGACGTTCCTGCGAAAGGACGTAGTGCCACCCTACATGTAGGTAGGCATGGCACCAACGCCATAGAGAGTGGCACTCTGGTGTTACAGGTCATGACCACAACTAGGATGCGTGGGAGGCTCAAAAGATACTTTGACACATTTCAATCCTTTGATCATTGACACTCAAAATTCGTCTCATGAGAATGTTCCGGATTATGGTTATTAGTGGGGGGATGCCTCAACGTCAGTACTTATTCCTGAGAATATAGATCTCTCTAAAAAGTTCACGAGTGTACATCAGACGTGGGATAGAAACTCTATCATGATTGATGATGTATTCGTGTATTTCAATGCGCATGATTTCCTTGAGTCCAATGATATCGAACCACGCTCCGTTGATGAATGAATGTCAACGTAGTGGAAATTGGCCTAAATGGAAATATGTGATCCAGGTTAAGTTGGATTCTCTAACAAAAATGAAGGTTTTTTGAGCCAATGATGTCAACACCTCCTAACATAAAACCTATTGACTAATGAGTCTTCGTCAGAAAGCATGATGAGAAAAAGAGATGGGATCTCACCTTATGGCGCAAGACTTCTCACAAAACCCCCTTGAATCGACTACGAGAAGACATATTCTCTCGTAATGGATGTCATTGCACTCTACTACCCTGTTAGTTTGGTAGTTTTTGAATAACTAAACATGCAGCTTACGAATGTAGTCACTACGTATCTCTATGTGGATCTAGATACAGAATATACATGAGGGTTCCTAGTGAACTTCATTCACCTAAGTTAAGTGGCTCTAGACCACGGAGTGCGTTTACAATGAGGTTGAAACGCTCACTAAGTGACTACTTGATTGGGAAAGGATATGTAAATTCCCACGTGTTTCGATGACAAGTTCTGGATTCTATCGTTGTTCATGTTGGTGACATGATCTTCATTGGAAGCTCTTAAAGAGTTAAGGAAAACTGCTGAACACTTGAAATTCGAGTTTGAGATGAAGGATCTTAAGAGAACACGATTATGTCTCGGTTTGAAACTTGAGCACCATATTGGTCGATGCTTAGGCGTTTTGACAAGGTCAAGCCTTCAAGCACGCCCATGATCGTCTGTGGTCTTGATCCTTCGTCCGAGGGATGATGAAGAAGATGTGCTAGAGGCAGAAGTGCCCTACTTAAATACAATAGGCACATTACTGTACTCGGCTAAACTCCCAAGACCGGACATCTCATTTAGTCATTTGTAGTGAATTTGTTAGCTAGATATAGCTCTGCGCCAACGTGATGCTATTAAATTGGTAATATGGGCTTGTTCTATCCTTATAGAGAAATGATGGATTCAGACCCATCACACACCAGGAACGCCACCAACACGGGCCTGTGGCCTTTATCCCCATCCCAAAATGATAATAGTGTTTTGGAAGGTTTTGCTGATGCTGGGTATCTCTCTGACCCACACAAAGGTCGTTCCTAAATTGGTTATATGTTCATCATGGGTAAGACCGCAGTATCTTGGAGGTCTATAAAGCAGACCCTAGTCGCTATATCTTTGAACCATGTAGAGATTATTGCTCTTCACGAAGTAGTTCGTGAATGTATAATGATTGGATTCATAATTACCCATGTTCGAAGCAATTGTGGTTTGAAGTCTACCACAGATGAGCCTACGTGCATTTATGAGGATAATGCTGCTTGCATTGAACGAATGAAGTAAGAGTACATCAAAGACGACAACACCAAGCATAATTAGCAACAACACTCTCCTCAGGATCAAAAGTGAGCTAGGTTCGATCTGAGGATAATATGACAGACTTGTTTCCTAAGTCATTGCCTAAATCCACTTTGCAGACATTAAGGGGAGAAGTCTACATGAATGGTTTCGAAACGTGAAGAGTGTGTTGTGCTCTTTTTCTCCTTCGACAGAGGTTATTTTTGTCCCACTAGGTTTTTGTTACTCAACAAGGTTTTTGACGAGGCAACGAGAGGAGCACCACATTTGGGCAACATAAGGGGGAGTGTTTAAGGACACCTAGCTTGTATGTCTGGCCCAAACTCTGATTACTTGTCTGAGTTATAATAGAGTTAGTCTTACCGATATCTACAGAGATATTTCAATCATTGTATGATTCAATTACCTTATAAGACGCAGATTCTTTGCTTGTAACCCTCTCTATAAAAATGTCCCTATTATCAATGAAAGTACAACTCGATTCTCTCCCAATTTCAGTTTTCCTAAAACATAATGAAATTAAAACAACAATAAAAAAGAAAAGCAATCAAGAACAAGAACACCACACTGGCTTCCCTAAGCTCCATCACCTTCCCCAAATCCCATATATATAAATTGAGATTCATGATGATTTGTGAATCGTCCATGGAGAACTTCATATTCTAAAAAACAAATAGCACTTTCTTCTTCTTCTTTTTTGGGTATATGGAGAACTTCATTACCAAACAAAGAAGAAAACAATAAGGGACACAAATCCAGAATTCCAATCCAGTACAAGCTGGGAAGTATTGACAGAGAAAAAGTAAGAAATTTGTTTCGCACTTGGAAATATGCGATCCAGGTTAAGTTGGATTCTCTAATGAAGAGAAAGGTTTTTGACCTAGTGATGCCAATACCTCCTGACATAAAACCTATTGACTAATGGGTCTTCGTTAGAAATCGTGGTGAGAAAAAGAGATGGTTATCTCGCCTTATGGTGCAAGGCTTCTCACAAAACGCCCTGGAATCAACTACGATGAGACATATTCTCTAGTAATGGATGTCGTAATGGATGTCATTTCGCTCCACTACCCTGTCAGTTTGGTAGTTTCCGAATAACTGAACATGCAGCTTACAAATGTGGTCACTACGTATCTCTATGGGGATCTAGATACGGAATATACATGAAGGTTCATGGTGAACTTCATTTACCCAAGTCAAGTGGCTCTAGACCACGGAGCGCATTTACAATAAGGTTGAACCGCTCACTAAAGTGACTACTTGATTGGGAAGGGATATGCCCACGCATTTCCATAACAAGTTTCGGATTCTATCGCGGTTCATGTTGGATATGATCTTCATTGGAAGCCCTTAAAGAGTTAAGGAAAACCGCTGAACACTTGAGATCCGATTTTGAGATGAATAATTTTGGGAGAACACGATGATGTCTTGGTTTGGAACTTGAGCATTGTGTTGATAGATGCTTAGTCATTTTGACAAGGTCAAGCCTTCAAGCATGATACGCTAAAAGCAAGCGCGCAATTTAACCCTATAAGATGTCATCGTTAGTATAGAGTAAATATGGATCGTTCTATTCCGAGGATTGAGGGTCACATGTCATTGTAAAACAAATAAAGAATTAAAATAAATACAAAGTATAATATTTACAAAAATATATACAAATAACGAAATAAAAAGGGGGGGGGGGTTTAAGAATTAGAGTTTTGAAAATTAAACTAAACAAAATAAAGAAAATGTAAAAACACATATACAAGGGTGGAAATCAAGGAACAAAGATCAAATCCACAATCATATGAATGAAATCCAATCACAATTCCTATAGTTGATCTTCTATGTCATGAGAAAGAAGTTGACCATGTGAAACGTTAGAAAACAAACGATTTCCCATTTTTTACTTTCCTTGAATATTTAATCTAAGTGAAAGCACCTAAATCAATCATATTGAACATGCAATCATAGTCTAGAAAGCTAGCTAATCAAGAACACATTCAACGCATTAAGAACAAAGAAAGGATGTTAACCAAAGTGCACAACCTAGTTATGAATAAGTTCACCTATTTGCAATCCTCCTTAATTGATTTCGACTTTTGTCCAAAGCCTTTACTACTTAAATTAGCTCCAATTACATGCATATATCCTAAGTTGGCCACCAAAGAACACAAACATGCAAAAGTTTTCTGTAATCCAAAATCAATAAAGCAATCTCACATAAGCAACATATAAATCAACATATAAAAATCACAATTTTATTTCAAAACATATAAACGGGCTTTAAACTTTGCCCTTAATGTCATGTTAACTAGAATTCATAACTCTACGAATCAAACAAAGGAAAACAAAAGAAAGTATGAAATACACCGTGAAAGATGGATATATGACATGGCCTTGAAACGAAGAACTCGAAGATCCTTGAAAGCAAGCAACCTTCTAGGGACGACCCAAGGGTGGATGGCGGATAGGATCTTGATGTATTGCATGACTTCTTCCCCTCCTTGGTCTCAACGTAGAGCTTCTGAAGACTAGAGAATGGAGAGAATTTTTCTAATGGAGAGAGGTGTGTTGTGGTGTGATGTGGTTGGTGTGTTTTGTGGTGGTGTTGTTTTTAAACGTCAAGCATAGGGGGTTTATAAGGGGAAGGCAAGGCTTCATGAATTTAATTTCTAAGGAATTATCTGGTTGCACCACACAGCTCCAACCAATGAATTAATGCCACGTTAGCTCTGCCATGTCACTCAACCAATCAAAAAGCTCCAAAATAATTCCATAATCTTTCCAAATATAATATTGCTGATTTGCCAAGATTTTATCTGATTTTTCTCTTAATTTTCGGCCAAAATAATCTGGACTTGTTTTGGACCTTTTCTCCCTTAAATCTCTCTATGGCATCATTATCCTTGATCCTCTCTTGATTTTTGACATTAACTCCATAATTTCCCATGGCAAAATCAGATTTAATTCCCCAATAATATCTCCAACGTAATCTTCTTATGACTCTCCCTTGATTTTCACGTTGTCTCCATAATCTTCTCTTGATAATTCACGGCAATTAAAGATTTATTCTCCCAAAATATCTCCAACGTCATCTTCAAGCTATGTGGTCTCCTAATGCCTTCAGGTTTCCTAACCTCATCAGGATTCCTGTGTTGGCTGGGATTCCTAGTCGGACCAGGAAAACTCCATTTCTTCATTTCAGCTCATTTCCTTGTCATTTATTCCAATCTACCTAGAAAATATAAACTAAATTAAAAATGATAAAATAAAGGAAATAACTAAGAAAAATATGAGGAAATAATTATTAAAACGTCGCATAAAAATGCTCCTATCAAAGCACCCCCATGATCGACCATAGTCTTGATCCTGAAAAGGATATTCTTCGCCTAAAAGGAGGATGACGAAGATGTGCTAGAGGCAGAAGTGACTTACTTAAGTACAATAGGTGCATTATTGTACTTAGCTCACTGCACAAGACCGGACATCTCATTTGCAATGAACTTTTTAGCCAGATTTAGCTCTGCGCCAACGCGACGCCATTGGATTGGTGTAAAAGATATCTTTCGGTACTTGAGATGTACGGTTGATATGGGCTTGTTCTATACCTACAGAGAGATGATGGATTCGGACCCATCACACACTAGGAACGCTGCCAGCACTGGCCTACGTCCACTATCCCCATCCCAAAACGACATGTGTTTTGGAAGGTTTTGCTGATATTGGGTATCTCTCTGACCCACACAAAGGTCATTCCCAAACTGGTTAAGTGTTCATCTTGGGTAAAGACGGTAATATCTTAGAGGTTTATAGAACAGACCCTAGTCGCTATATCTTCGAACAATGCAGAGATTATTGCTTTTCACAAAGTAGTTCGTGAATGTATATGGATTGGATCCATAATTACACATGTTCGAACAATTGTGGTTTGAAGTCAGATGAGCCTACAAGCATTTAGGATAATGCTGCTTGTTTTGAACAAATGAAGCAAGGCTACATCAAAAGCGACAATACCAAGGATAATTAGCAACAATAGACTCTCCTCAAGATCAAATTGAACTAGGTTCAATCTGAGAACAGTGTGGCAGGCTTGTTCACTACGTCATTGCCTAAATTCCACTTTCGAGAAATATGTTGGTAGCATCGTTTGCTGAAGTCATCCGAACTCCCATGACTGTAGTCATCGGGGGGAGATGCAGACATCAGGGGGAGACGTCTACATGTATGGTCTCGAAACGTGAAGGGTGTGTTGTGCTCTTTTTCCCCTTCGACCGAGGTTATTTTTGTCCCACAGGGTTTTTATTACTCGGCAAGGTTTTTAATGAGGCAACGAGAGGAGCACCACGTTTGGGCGACACAAGGGGAGTGTTCAAGTAAATCTAGAATATGTGTTTGGCCCAAACTCTAGGTTACTTGACCTAGTGGTAATAAGGTTAATTAGATAATCTCAGAGAATCTTAGAGATATCCATTCAATGTATGATTATATTTCCTTGTATAATTCAGATTCTATGCATTGTAATCCTCTATATAAAGAGGCCCCTATTAGCAATGAAAGCACGACTCAATTATCTCCCAATTCAGTTTTCCTTAAACAATATATAGATTTTTATATAGGAAAACTTATGGAGTCGAGGCGTGCAAGCGCACTGTTCTAAGAGAAGATTGGTCCCCTACTGCACAGAGTTGAATGACGAACTTCCCCTAAGATACAATAACTCTTCGAGCTCCATCGTGCAGCTACGAAGCTCCATTGAACCTTAATCACTTATGCACTCAAAACGGTGTATATTTAAAATAGACATAGATATAAATGTATAATATGGAAGAGGACTTTAGGTGGATAGGGTGTTGTGCGAGAGTGGTTGCATGATGGTGGAGTGCCTTTTCTTCTCACGAAATCCCTCATATGTATCCGACCATCTTGACATTTCATATCTGACAATATGTCCAACCAGCCTTCCAACCACATGCCTTCCAACTCTAGCCATATACCCTTAGATAGGCCACACTACCATGACCATCAATAGCCTCATTAACCATATAGCGGTAAAATAATAATTATATATTTAAAACATAAAACCGTTAAACCATAAATAGAGAAATAAACACAAAATAAAAATAACCCCCGATATAAATAATGAAATAAATAAAATATATTTTAATTTTAAATCATATAATTTCGAACATGTTGCACTGTTCTGGAAGTTCAAGAGCATATGTGTTTGTTTAAACTAGATCACTCATGGATAAGGCTAAAGCTAAGACTACACTTGCATCTTCTAGAGTCTGCAGTAACCAGTGTATGAATTAGTAGTGCTGCTAGATCAAAGCGCTCAGATATCGGTGTCTAGTGATCGTTCGTTTGGTTGTCATTATTGTTATTGGCTTATTGCAATCAGTTAATATTTGTGCATGTGGTCTACTTTCATTTTGTTTCAGTCAATAAAAAAAAGGTTGAGTATAAATATTAAGGGTTGAGATAATCTTATAAGTGTTGGGACCCAACAAATGACCCAACATTAAAACCGTTAGTATTTAATAATTTATGCTCAATCTTTTTTTAATAACAAAAAAATGTATTTGATGTAATGTGCAACTGCACGTCGGTGCTCTGAATTCTCCCTCACTCACACTCACTCAGAGAGAGTATTCAGTGCACCAATAAAAATAGACAGCTGGATAACACTAAAGATATTTTTTTATTATTAAAAAAATATCAACTGTTAAGATTTGCTGGATTTGTTGGTTTACTTGCACTGCCAGTGCATAGAAGAATTTTCTGAACAACTTTAGATCAACTACAACAGAAACTCAATAACCCACTTCCATGAAAAAGATTGAGAGTGCGTCTTGTGGAATAACTTTTTTCAAAATTTGGATTTTCGTGATTCCTCACCAAAAAATGATAAAAGTTATAAAAAAAAAATAAAAAAAAACATTTAAAGTATGCCATTTCCCCATTTGTCTAATTTTGAAGGGTTAAATTGTTCGAATTCTCTTACAACGGACGAAATCGACAATTTAATAAAAAGTCAGGACCGTTGAGCTTAAAACATCTGCGGATATACTCAATATAGTATAGAAAGGGGGTCAGGAAATAAATATGTAGTATTACAGGGACTTGGTAAAGAAAAGAAAAAGGCGAATCTCTATTTAGCGGCCAGAGTCCCCCTGGAGGAAAGGAATTCAAAATTTGAAACACACTTCTCTGTATTTCACAGAAACAGAGAGAGAGAGAGAGAGATAAAGGTTAGCGATGGCGACGAGATCGAATATGAAGGGTTTCTACAAACAAAAGAAGAGCACCATCGCCGGTGGTGTCTCCAAGAAGAAGAAAACCCAAGGCGCTTCCGCCGCCGCCGCCTCTTTGGGCTCCGACGTCACCCAACCCTCCGCCCTTATCTCCCACGGCGCTCCTGATCTCAAAGGTATACACATCTCTGATCTCGTCTCGCTTTCAATTTTGGATTCGAGTAATGTTGGGGTTTAGTTCAATTCTGAAAATTTGTTAGGGTTAGGGATTTAGGTCCCAATGGGGGGGTTTCTGATTTGGTAAGGGAGGAATATACTCTTCGATACTGTAACAAACTGACTAGCTGATTTGATTGTTTTGATGATTAGATGATTATGATGAGCAAGAGGAGGTGCTGAGGCAATTTGATTTGAACACGGCGTATGGACCGTGTTTTGGGATCACCAGACTCGCAAGGTGGGAGCGTGCCTGCAAGCTGGGGATGGATCCTCCCAAGGAAGTGGAGAATCTTTTGAAGAGTGGGAAGGCTCGACTCGAGTGCTTGTGGGATGGTCGCATTTAGAATTAGGGAATGTGCTTGTTTGTGTCATCTCATGTTACTGGAGTTGCTGTGGTATTAGAGGTGAAAGGTTTTCAGCATCTTGCCGAAACATGGTTATGTTTTACAATGTATCTCGACTACTATGTGCAGATCCTAGTATCTTTAGCTTAGCATTAGAAACTATGTTTAATTTATCTAATTTGATGTGTGACTACTGGCGCTGATGTGGTTGGGAGTTGAGGGAAGCGTTTAGCATTTGGCTGGAATTTGCTTTTGTTTTGTAATGTTCTGAACTTATTATGCTAATCCTGATCATGGCGTTTCATTTTCGGATAGTTTCGTCTACAATTAGAAGCTTTCCCTTTTTGTTTAATCTGAAGTATGACTTACCTGGGTCTGTTGTGGCTTAGAGTCGGAGAAAGCATTTAGCATCTGGCTTTTGTTTTATAATGGATTCAATGACTATATATTGATCCTAATCCTGTTGTATCACAACTCGATGATCTTGTTTGCATCCGACACAAACTTTTTGGTGTTATCAATTGTCTCCCTCCCAACATGATCCTAAGAGTTGCTGGCGATAACTAGAGCTTCTTGCAGTGCAATTGTCGCACAATTGTCGACCCTGCTTCTGCGCTTACTTCTTGGGTTCCAATGGTTGTTTTCTTGAAGATCTTTGCTCCTTAATTTTCTAGTATGTGAATTTCACTCAGATGCCAGGTTTTTGCTTTGGCAATCTTGGGTGCTATATATTCTGTTATCAATAGTTTTCTTCTTGGTCAGAATTGTACTACCAATGTGAGAGTCTAAACTTCTAATTGCCTACCACTGCAGGCCTTACTACCACTGCAGGGGTAAATAACCTTGTCCTAGAAAGTATAGTTTCGGAAGATTTTCTCAAGAATTTTGCAAAGATGTTGTTGCTCTATTCGCCTTTTCTTTTGAATGGGATACTTAGAGCATCAGCAGTGGGGACCTATTTTTTAGACTCAAATTTGGGTCTAAATAAGTTGGAATAGGCCTCATCAAAAAGCCCGCGGATCAAGTGGGTCGATGGAGGCCCGCCGGCCCGCAGGGCTTTTGACCCGGCCCGGCCCGTCAAAAAACCCGCAAAAGCCCGCCTTGGTGGGCCGATGGAGGCCCGCAAAAAAGCCCGCAAAAACTCGACCCGGCCCGCCAAAAGCCCGCTAGGCCCGGCCCGTAAAAGCCCGCTAGGCCCGGCCCGTAAAAGCCCTCAAAATATTTTTATATATATATATATATGTGTGTGTGTGTGTGTGTGTGTGTGTTTATATATATATATATATATATATATATATATATATATATATATTAATATATATATATATATATATATATGTATGTATGTATGTGTGTGTGTGTTATATATATAGATATATCTATATGTGTGTGTGTTTATAAATATATATATATATAGACACATATAGATATATATTTGTGTGTGTGTTTATATAGATATATATATATAGTCATATAGATATATATATATATATATATATATATCAATATATCATATATGTGTGTGTGTGTTTATATATATATATATATATGTGTGTGTGTGTGTGTGTGTGTGTGTGTGTGTTTATATATATATATATTAATATATATGTGTGTGTGTATAGAGAGAGAGAGAGAGATATATATGTGTGTGTGTGTGTGTGTGTGTGTGTGGAAGTTCTTATACTATTATACTTCTATATAAAATATATGCATATATATATATATATTCTACATATCGGTTGACCAATCCGATCGGATTCGAAAATATGGTGAAATTGGCTAAATTTTTTACCACACTCATAATCTATTGTAATAAACTCATCCAACGGTCGGTTTTTCCATTTTCTTTGAATTGATAGGGGTTGCTCTTTGGAGTGTATGATATATAAATATAGGTTTATAAGAGTAACTACGTTTGACCTAGTTGATCGTATTCGAAACGAGAACCAAATTGGCTGAATTTTCTACAACCACCATAAAATATTACAATCTCTCCATCGAGCGGTTGGTTTCTCCGAATTCATTTTCTACTTCATGGTTGCTTTAGAATGAACCTAAACAATTTAAATGCAATGTATAAGTCATACAACTATAGGAATAAAATTGGTATAGACCAATGTGTTTGTAATTAAAATTAATTTTTTTTATCTTATATCCACGCACATCCATTGATGGAATATATTCAAACGTGATGTGAAAAAATAAGCACATTTCGCAGTTGTCACGGCATCGGTCAACCAATAAAACATATAAGTGACTACGGTTGACCAATCCGATCGGATTCGAAAATATGGTGAAATTGGCTAAATTTTTTACCACACTCATAATTTATTGTAATAAACTCATCCAACGGTCGGTTTTTCCATTTTCTTTGAATTGATAGGGGTTGCTCTTTGGAGTGTATGATATATAAATATAGATTTATATGAGTAACTACGTTTGATCTAGTTGATCGAATTCGAAACGATAACCAAATTGGCTGGATTTTCTACAATCACCATAAAACATTACAATCTCTCCATCGAGCGGTTGGTTTCTCCGAATTCATTTTCTACTTCATGGTTGCTTTAGAATGAACCTAAACAATTTAAATGCAATGTATAAGTCATACAACTTTATGAATAAAATTGGTATAGACCAATGTGTTTGTAATTAAAATTATTTTTTTTTATCTTATGTCCACGCACATCCATTGATGAAATATATACAAACGTGATGTGAAAAAATAAGCACGTTTCGCGGTTGTCACGGCATCGGTCAACCAATAAAACATATAAGTGACTACGGTTGACCAATCCGATCGGATTCGAAAATATGGTGAAATTGGCTAAATTTTTTACCACACTCATAATTTATTGTAATAAACTCATTCAACGGTCGGTTTTTCCATTTTCTTTGAATTGATAGGGTTGCTCTTTGGAGTGTATGATATATAAATATAGGTTTATAAGAGTAACTATGTTTGACCTAGTTGATCGAATTCGAAACGTGAACCAAATTGGCTGGATTTTCTACAACCACCATGAAACATTACAATCTCTCCATCAAGCGGTTGGTTTCTCTGAATTCATTTTCCACTTCATGGTTGCTTTAGAATGAACTTAAACAATTTAAATGCAATGTATAAATCATATAACTTTAGGAATAAAATTAGTATAGTCCAATGTGTTTGTAATTAAAATTAATTTTTTTTATCTTATGTCCACGCACATCCATCGATGGAATATATACAAACGTGATGTGAAAAAATAAGTACATTTCCCGGTTGCCACGCCATCGGTCAACCAATAAAACATATAAGTGACTACGGTTGACCAATCCGATCGGATTCAAAAATATGGTGAAATTGGCTAAATTTTTTACCACACTCATAATTTATTGTAATAAACTCATCTAACGGTCGGTTTCTCATTTTCTTTGAATTGCTATATGTAGCTCTTTGGAGTGTATGATGTATAAATATAGATTTATAAAAAGTTAGTGTCTTTAAAAATTTATTTATCAACAAATTAGTATCTATATATAAATATAGATTTTTTTTGGTACAATATAGTTATATAGATTGTTATCTTTGGTTGTATTTGATCATTATCCATTGAATTTCCAAAGCTTGATTAAAAAAAAAAAAACTTGTGTCGTTAAATATTTATTTATAAATAAAGCCCGCAAGGCCCGGCCCAAAAAAGCCCGCAAGGCTAAGCCCGGCCCGGCCCGAAAAAGCCCGCAAAGCCTACTTTATATGGACTGGCTTGGATCCTTTGATTTTTAATAAAGCCCGGCCCGCAATTATTTAAAAATATAGCAAAGCCCGGCCCGGCCCGTTGACGACCCCTAAGTTGGAATAGTGATTTGGGTCCATATGAATAGCGTACAAAATGACTTACTTTTATTAGGTGTTGCAGTGGTGTAAGACTTATTTTTGGATCCATATTTTAGACTCATTTTTTTAGAGTTGACATGATTAAATTGATTAATTGTGCACCATTGGATTAAAGAAGCAACAAATCTGGGCCACCCATTTTAATATCATATAGCTGTGAAGAATGATAGTGTGTGATGGTGGTCCCCACGCCATAAGCTTCAAACACAAACAACTGAAACAAGTGGGATTTTCAGATTTTGTTTCCCATGTGGCGGGTCCCACAATTTATGAGTCCACATGGATTTGAGTCCTTCCTTGGACCAAATCTGCTCCAAAATTTAAGTCTCCGGGAGTTATGAATTTCATCTCCGACCCACTGCAGCACAATTCCAAACTTTTATTTTGGACCCAAAAATAGGTCCCCACTGCTGATGCTCGTAGGTAGGAATTTATGACTATTGAACTGACAATTTACTAATGGAACCATACTGTTTTCCCTTAGCAATAGAATGAGGTTGAAACTCTAAATCCTGTTTTGTATTGGTAATAGTTAATAAAAAAAAAGGTGCATTAGTTTTTGTGATAAGTCGTTCTTCAATAACGATGGTCCATCAATTTGGCCTCGCGCTAATTTTATCAAACGATATCCACTTTCAAGTATTGGTCAACCCTCTTGTGATCCTAAAAGGGGTCTATGATCTAAACTTAATTTCATCTTTATTCACGACCAGACCTATTGCCTAATATTTTTTAAACATTTCGCAAGCTTAAGTAGAAAATAAATGAACAGAAAAGATGGTAGATCACTATTGTACCAATACGAAGAAAAAAAAAAAAAACACTAGTATTCTTCTCTGTAAGGATTAGGAAATGGCACTATCATGCTGAACAATATGTCCCAAATTATGGGAGGTTGTTTTCAACGTTTATCTCACATCAGTACCAATACGAAGTTAAAAAGACAAAGAGTTGATAGTAACATACTTAAGGTTAAAAAGACAAAGAGTTGATAGTAACATACTTAAGTTCTTTCATAGCACCGTACATCAAAATTATTATAAAAACTACGTAAACATAAAACAATAGGTGAACAAACTAAAATATATCAAAAACTACTTTTCTTATACTTATCAACTACTTGAACAGTTTCTCACTTAATCAACAGTTTATCACCATTTTGTGTTCAAATTAAGTGGGGTAAAAGAATCGTTATGCCCACTTTTTGGAGGTGGGCGCCTCAGGGCTGGCGGACATGTAACTTGCTCTGGTGGAGTCAGTTTGCATCCTTTGTCTTTTGGGGTTGTTGAAGATGTCCACTTGTTGGCATCCGTGACTCTATAGTCTTGTGAATTATTTGAAGAACTCATCTTTTGAGAATAAATATTGACTAAAATTTTTAACCGAAACTTGCTGAGAATAAATTGAGAATAACAGGATCAAGGGCCTCTATATATAGGGCTTGTTTTTCCTTTCCAAAATACGAGAGGAATTTTAATAGGATTATGAGTAAACTTTTCAAAACATAATAGGAAAAATTTCTCAATCCAAAAGGAAAAGGGAAAAGTTTTAACAGATCTACTCACCTAAGAGACATTTTTTGAAGGACTGTAAGGGACAAGTGGATTTGATGGGCATGGCTTTAAGTTGTTATGATTTCAGTCTTTGAATTTAATACAAATGGCTGAGATCACTTTTCTCTCACGGTTCCTTAAAACTGTCCCTTACGTGAACATTCCTTAAAGTTTTAATCCATATCACAACAAGAAAATTCAAACCAAAATGTATTATTAACTCTTGGTTTATCAATATTATTACACCTTGATATACAAATTTTTATTTTTGCACAACCGACCTGATCATTTGGAATGTCGCCAACTTGGAAGTCATGTGTTGAAGTCCAACTAAAACTGTTCCTTAAGTGAACATTCCTCAAAATCTTAATCCATATCACAACAAGAAAGTTCAAACTAAAATGTATTATGAACTCCTGGTTTATCAATATTATTACACCTAGATTGATATATAAATTTTTATTTTTGTACAACCAAGCTCATTTGGAATGTCGCCAACTTGGAAGTCCTGTGTTAAACTCCAACTGTGTTATAAGTCCACAATGCCTCTAGAATCCAGACACTAGAGTCATCAACTTTGCAAACATCATTTGAACAAATCCCACAGAGTAACCGAAATCAGTGTACTTCCTCAGTTTAGATAAAAAGGAAAAATAGTGTACTATTTCTCAAAGCCATCAGCTAAAGAGAAAGGAAATATGTGATCGAGTGGCCAAATTTTGTGTGAAAGATAGAAGTGGTGGTGAGCGAATTTTTCTGTAAAACAAGCTCTTGTATGTTGGCTTTGCTTATGAATGATGTCTGTATATATTGGTAGTTTGGTTGGGGAGATGGGCTGCACTCTGAAACAACGAATGGTTATGCCAATCTGCGCTATTCATGTTAAAGAGTTTGATGCTGCATGCTTGAAAGTCGAAACCAATGTGTGAAAAGTAAAATATCAGCAAATATATATAATTATCTTCTGGGGTGTTTGTGTTAAAGTTATGGAGATACAGACGGCGCCACTACCCTTTTGTAATATGTATACTGTTTGTTTGAGATAAAGCTATCAATGTGAAGGTAATCACTTCGAAGCCAGTGTGGTAATAATATTTCTACAATCTTTAGAGGAAGAATCTCGTACGTGTACTATTGTTTTTTTTTATTTTTTATTTTAAAAAAACTCACCCCATTCCCACCCTTGATGGGGCTCGAACTCCTGACCTCTTATATATGAGACCAAAGTCTTACCACCCCACCAAACACACACACCCTACAATTGCATTTTAATTTACGTCTCGTACGTGTACTATTGTTACTTGCGTCTCAACCCTACAATTGCATTTTAATTTACAATTATGGTACTGAAAACTGATGAGAGCAATTTTTATGCATTTTGATAAACTGTAATGGTTTTGTAAGCACCTCTTGTTTTGTTTTTTTTTTTTTTTTTTTGAGAATGTTGTTCGATCTGGTAGGGTTGTGCAAAAACCGGTTCAAACCGACTGATCCAAACATTTAGTTGAGTTCAATTTCCCATGTCAAAAAATTGAATCTTGGTCTAAATGTAACTAAACGGATTTAGTTTGGTTCACGAGTAGCTCAAACATATGTTAACTGAACCAAACCACTAGATGTACAATAAAAAAAATTATAATAGAAATTTGCAATTGCTCAAGGGGACTAAGAGTCTAAGATTCTTCGCAGTAGAAGAATTTTTTAACATGTACTGGGGTTTATCTAAATGAAATTGCATGAGGCAGTCTTTCTTCAATCTTTTCGGTTTTACAAGGAAAAAGGTCTGCCGTGCTTCTAGAACAACAGGATCGAACACCTTCTCCCTCACTCTATATATCTTTAGCAGCAAGTTAACCCAGAGCTAACTGGTTCCCGAGAAATCATCATGGCTACCAGATCAAGGCTTTCAAAGAGTAATAATATCCGATCATCTTTCTTCTACGATCATTTCATTTTGTTTCACTTGTAACTGCCCAATGGATTCTTTTATATTTACTGGTGCTGTCATTGCAAAGGTATAAGTGTACAATAACAAGTGATTAATCAATCTGAAACATACAAGCAACTGTTTTAATAAGCTTTGTTAAGTGACGAACCTCTAACAATCAAAGTATCAAACTACCTAGTTCAGTGATCAAACTGTTTTAGAAATTTGAAGACCTTTGCTTTTTTAGGCCTCAGGCTCCGATTATGCACTCCAAATTATATTGTATTATTTTCTAACACTCTAAACATTTGGAGCTAGCATGAGTACATGATAATTCTGTCGGAGTATGAGTCCAAATAACATGGGTTTTGTCACCTTTTCATAAAGATATGACCAGTTTTACTCCTAATCAATGTTATCAAACACGTGACGATGTTCAAAGATAACCAGTAAAACGAGGGTAAAGCATGATGAACTTAATGCTAAACAAAATTAAAATAACGCATGGTTGTAAATATGACTCATACAAGTAGTTTCTTCATAAGTTCTAACTGCTTCTAAGTTTTCCTCCTCAGTTTTTTCTTCGTAGATGACATCTTTGAACATGTTTAACTCCACCTCTCCAAAAACTGGCAATCTTTTGTTTTTCCTTTTGCCATCAAAGAACTGCATGTCCAGCTTTTTGTATTCCTTCTCGTCTTTCTTCGATATAATGTGATCCTTCGACGGAGTCCATGTCGAAACTAGAGCAGTCGTCGGTTTCTTTTGCGTATTCGAAGATGGTATGTTTGGCGAAGGTTGTCGTGGCACATACTTGTTGTTGTTGGTTAACTTCTTCGTGCTTTGTTTCTTCATATATATTAGGTAGAGCAATAACAAGCAAAACGTTTTATGTTTAGTTAGCTTCTTCGTGATTATGCGTACGCTGTAATGTGCTTTTCTTCTGTGGTTTTTCTTGTGCGGTTTGGTCGTGTATTTATAGAATAAGAGGGGCAAGATTATCCTATTCAAGGTTGGTTTTGAATTTGGAGTAAAACTTATTTATTTGGAAAACAATTATGTGCCTACTTTGAAAAGGATTTGAATGGACAATTCAGTAACTTAAAACGTGACCATCACCGATAAGATTATGGAATTATAACTTCTAAAGTGTTTTTTTTTTTTAATTTTTATTTTATTTATTTATTTATTTTTTAAAGGAGCTCCTAAAGTTTATTAGATTGATTTGATCAAAAAAAAAAAAAAAGTTTATCAGATTGAGTTTTATTGTGTTCTTTTTAGCAGATTGCAAATTAACATGACAAAAGTAACTATTACGTACTTAGACAACTTCATAAACACATAAAGCAATACATCCTGAAACCATAAAATCAAAAGTCCACAAGTTTTCTAGGGTGTGATAGGGCCTGTTTGGTCTTAGGCATCAAAAGGATCAAGGAGGTGTCATACGTTAGAAGGCGTAGGGTTCTTGCTTTTTTTAGTTGATTGCTTTTGTTGGTAGTTTTCTTTGTTTTGGATTTTAGTTTTCTAGATTTCCTTTGGGTTTGAGTGCTCTGATGAGCATGCATTGTAATATGAGGGCTGGTTTGTACCCTTCATGCTTGACCGAGTGAGGTCGTTATGATTTTATATCAATGGATTAGTCTTCCGTTGCCCTAAAAAAAAAAAAAGTCCACAAATTTTTCCGACACACGTATCGAGAAGTTACATATCCCACTAATGGAGAGTCAATAATCATGATATCACTTAATTACCCACGTACCCGCGTGTGAAAAAGGATGAGAGGCCCAAAAAAAAGGCTCTAGTCCACAAACAACATCACCTGAATTCAAAGATTCGATGGAATATGTTCGATATAAGAACATAGATTTAATTATATTTGATATAATAGAGATTTGAGAAAATATATCTGGTCAATTTTTGAAAAACAAGTATAATGTGCAAAGAGTAATTATTCTATAGTTCCACAATATCACCTAATAGTGTTGCAATGCTTAGCGGTAGTCTGTATGTCGGTACTAAATTTTAGCGACGTCCGATAAAATTAGAATGAATCAAATAATGGTTCACTAGCTGGAGAAATTCTTAGGTGGGGATTTCCCCACCACGTGGCTTTAGGGCCACCCAATCAGAAGAAAGAAAATTTTTCATCTTTTCCGAAACTGCCCCTACTCTTTAAATGTACAATACCCAAAAGATCACCCTGTTGAGCAATAATTGGTCTCCCGCACCACATGACGGTGCGGGTGCCCCACGCAGGTCTTTCTCTCACTAGCTGACCAAAAAGAAAAGAACAAACGGTCACTGTTTTGGGCCAATGACCCGCTAATTCCGTTAAAACCTAACCCGACAGGCCCACCTTCATTCTCTGTTACTTCTCTACTCCCTCTCAGTCTCAATCTCTCTCTCAAAGTCTCAAACTTTGAAATTCCCAAAACCCTTTGGGGTGTGGAGCTCACAGATCGCCTTGTATTCCAGGTATGCTACTTAAATCCCCAATTCCCTAAACCCTAAAACTTGATTCACACACGTCTGCTCTACTTCTTTGTAAAGTTCAAGTCTTTAGGGTTCTAATTTTTCTTGTGCATTCAGAATTGTTGAAATTTCCAACGATTATTGATCATTTTTAGTAAAATTTTAGTATTATGTTTTTGCCGAGAGCAATCCAAATATGTAAGTGAAAAAAAATTCGGAAATTGGGCTTAAGCTTTGGGTGTCTGAGGTTTAGTCTTCCTAGTCTTGCTTAGGTTGATTTAGTATTTTCGTTTTCTTGTTGTGATTACTCTTAATTGGTTTGGTTAAGTGACAAAGAGCCCTCTGCTTGAAATTGAATTCAGCAAAATTGTTGTTAAGGGTCAGGGTATGAATCCCAGTTAATGTTTTTGTGGGACTGGATTTTGGTTTAGTTTCTTTGTAAATAACCATGGTGGTTAATTGGAACATAAATATCTAATGGTCATTGTGATTGTTCTGTTGTTCTCAGTTGCTCTTGTGAGTTTGGTTAAGTATATGTTAAAAATAAGTGGAAACTATTTTGGCAGCAAAACTACAATCTGTGTTAATGAGTGTGTTGTGAGTTGAAATCAATCAAATCATGAGAAAGTTGCTTCTTTTAAAGTGAAATTTCAAAAGCTTCTCACCATCAAAGTTATAATGTTTCTACGCTGATATTACTGAACTCTGCACTATATCAAACTGATAATGATTACAGTTAATGGTTTTCCTCATCTCATTTCCTGTAATTTTATGGTTTTGTTGACATTATTGTGCTCCCTTCTTCCCGGCCGTAACCCGAATTTCTTGACTTCTATTATATGGTCAATTCAATATGTCACAATGACCTGTTGAAATCTATAAAGTAATGCATATCCTAAAGTGATGACTAAATGACTATCTAGGTTCATTGTGTTTCTGTATCTGGTAAAGACTGCTGCAGAAGAGATTGACCTTGCATTGGTGATGGTGGATGCGTGGTGGTCCCTGTTAGCTGCTATCCCTGCAGTGGTTGCAGGACAAGCATATCGGGTCAAGAAAAGGCGCGCTGAAGAGCAGAGATTAAAGAGTGCTAGGGGAAGGGAGAAGAGTTCTGATGAGATTTTTGTCTGTGAGAGGGTATGCACATCAAAGAGAATGCTCAAAAAGGTAGGTGCGTTCTCAAAGGACCCTATTCCTGATACGTGTGTTACTGTATGTGGTGTCTCTGAGCTCGATGCATGCGCTGATGCATGTGCGCGCACTGTTTGCGTGAACCAACACCAAGTGCCCAACTGGAATGACATCTGCCTTCGGAGATGCCAGAGTGAATGTCTAAAACTCTCTTCCTCCAGTTCTTCGTAGGACGTTCTATTTTGATTTGAAAGAGAGGTGTGTATAACAAGTTGAGTTATCATAGTGTTGTCAGCCACTCCCATTTCTGATATGTATTTTCTGATTGCGGATGTCATTGAATTGGTTATCAATATTAAGCTTACAAGCATGAACTAGGTATTGGTGCTGCATTTACTTCAAGGCTTTTTGTTGCACAAACTTGGTTGGTGTTGGTTAGAAATTAGTCTTTCTGGTGAAAGTACTCTTTTCTGTCTATTTTAACAAAAAAGAAAAGAAAAAAAGAACAGCCCTTTTCTGCTTATTATTCATCCATCAATAGCTTCCCATCAGTTATCATTGATTGCTTATTGATTAAGTAGCGAATCCATCCATTTCTAAGAGAAGTTATGATGTTACAATGAAAAAGCTCTTAAAGCCGAAGCCTTACCCTTAACTAATTCAGCACTAAAATAATTAAAGCTCTGCAGCAGACTCATCACTGGTAACAGCTTCCTTTACCTTCTCTGCTGTCTTGTGCACAGCATCAGCAGCTGATTTAGCTGATTCCTCTACTGTATGTTTGCTTGTTTCGAAGCTCTTCTGAGCTGCGTCCTTCATCTTATCTCCCATGCCTTCACCCTCAGTTTCGTCCTTTTTATCCTGCCCCCTGAAACTAATTCACCGATTTAGAAGCTTGGCTTCGAAGAATTAACATAACTCAGCAAAAGTTTATCCTCATTTCAAAAACTAACCAAAAGTTGGGATGCGTAAGGAACAAAATGCGGAGTTTTTCAAGAATCCTTATTTTCAAAAGAGGGGATAAACTTTGTTACGTGTTCTCAACGTTCCCAGTTTATCATCCCGCACTCTGTAAGGAGAACAAGATAATAAATTGATATGTTGGGACACCATTGCCATGTACTTTTGCTGGTTTGGACAAACCAGCGACATTGGTTTATGATAATGAAACAATAGGTCTACTATATCAATAATTATACTTACTCTAAAGATGGAGGCATAAACTGCATCTGCATATCTGATAATGAAACAATAGGTCTACTATATCAATAATTATACTTACTCTAAAGATGGAGGCATAAACTGCATCTGCATATCTGATATGACGGTTTTCATCTTATCCCAGGCAGATTGATGAGACTTTTGCAGCATAGAGACTGTGTCTTGCAGCACAGACAGTGTCTTTGTATAATAGGTTTGCTGCTCCTCATTCTGTTGTCCTTCTTCTCCAATTGTTTTCGGAATCTGTAGTGAGACGATGATGAACCAGAAGAGGAGAAGTGCAGTTCTTCTGCTAAATTTGTCCATGCCACTAAAATTGGAGGATTAAAATAGGAGCTCAAATGGGTCATATCAATTATCATACATTAGGTTGTTGTCTGAAATTTGAACACTTTGTAGGCTTCTAGCTAGTTACATATGTAAGGTAACGTGGGGTGTGCTTCTTGTATGTAGGATTCAGAATTTGAATATGTCAATCATGGCTGAGATTAAATGGAAATGTAGGCATAATGATTTATGGCTTGCAATTAATATTGACCAAGTGCAATAACTAATCATGTGGATCTCTAGCATGTTAATCTGATCTCAGTCGCACTTTTCCTGTTAAATCTCCTCTTACAATTTCATTTTAATTTTTGCCGACAAATTGGTGGTCGCGAAGTTGCCTTTTTTATTTCTTTATATACACAATTACTTTTGGCAACGAGATTTTGTATACTTTTGCGGACAAAACAATTGGCGGAAGAAGTTGTCTTTTGATTTCCTAAACAATGAGTTTTTGCCCATGAAAATGCCGTCACAAGTTTTGCCGACAAATTTTTCTTAATAGAAATATTCGTTTCAAACTTGATAATATTCATTGTGTTTGTCTATTTTCAATAGGTCTTTTTATCTATGCTGAAATTGGGTTTATATATATGATTTGACTATAGTGTTGTAATTGAACGTATGATATTGATCCCCTATTTTCTCAATGATATATAATTTATGATTCAGTATCCTACATGTTACTAGAGGTTTCTTGACCCTCAAGGGATTTCATGCTTAGCCACTTCTTAAGGAAACCCTATTTGCACTTTCATCAGGATGAACCCGGAAAGGGGCTTCCAATTTCACAGCCACCACCAACATACACCACCACCGATTGCATAGCAAATGCAATAATATCATGGAACCACTTAGTATAAAATTATAAATTCTTTCGGAAGGATATGTAGAAAATTGTCATTGCTGTTGACATCGATGAGGTTTTGGGGAACTTCATGTCGGCTCTTAAGTCTCAACGGTTTCATTACTGCCGTCTACTACGTGTATGACTACAACAAGGTATGGAACTCTACGTTCCGAAGCTGAAGCTGATACTAGTGTACACGAGTTCTTCAAAACTTCGTATTTCAAGACTGGAATCCAACCACTCCTGGGTGCTCAGGAGGCACTTCGTAAGTTGTCAGCAAGTTGTAACATGTCAGTTGTAACTTTGCGGCAGAACATTCTTAAGCAGCAGACATTTCAATGGCTTGAAGAGCATTATCCTGGACTGTTTCAAGGGATTCACTTTGGCAACCAGTATGGTCAAGATGAATGGAAAGTCCAGGCCTAAGTCAGAATTTTTCATGCCTACGAAAGCATTCACACTTTGGCATCTTTAACTTTCAAATAGCTTTATATGTTTGGAAAATTCTACAATATGTTAACGTATGACATGCATACAATTGCCTTAAAAGTGGTAAAATGAGTCCTCAACATAGTAATATTAGTCATCAAAGTAGTAATATGAGTCCTTAAAGTAGTATTTTCTTAGTTACCACATGAGTCCTCAAAATAGTAATATTAGTCCTTAAAGTGGTAACATGAGTCCTTAAAGTGGTAAATTTTCTTAGTTTACGATATGAGTCATGAAAATAGTAATATTAGTCCTCAAAGTAATAACATGAGTCCTTAGAGGGGTAAAAATAGTTGATGTATGAGAAATTTTAACATACCATAGCTTTACCCTATATGTTTCCATTCGGTCAATTTTCTAAGTTTCCATTCATCCATAGAAGTCCACATTGGAACCTGCTGGAGGGTTCTTATTTCATTATCTTTTTCATGGAATGATTGAATGGAACCTTCAAAGTTAATTAATAGAAAAATTCTAGGGTACATCGGTACATGCATGCACATACCTATTTTAAGGGTGCCAATTTCGTAGACTGACCATTCCACTATTCCAATTTAGTTTAGACTGCTCTTTTTTTGAGTTGAAAACCTCATTTTCTGAACCTTCTTGTTACAAATCTTTTGGCATAGGAGCAAAGGTTTTAATTGACGACAATCCAAAATATGCAATTGACAGTGCCAAGGTTGGGATTAGGGTAGTTCTACTTTTCGATTATGAGAACTCATATACATGGTCTAAGACGGAGTCTATTAATCAACCCCCCTTGATCACCAAGGTTCATAAATGGGAAGCAGTGGAGAAGCAGTTAACGGGATTAATACACAAGACTAGTGATCCTTATTATTAGGAACTAGCATTTTTCCAAAGTTATTATTATTATTTTTTTTTAGAAAAATAAAAAAGAAAAAAGTTGGTTATTATAGAGAAAAGAAAATGGGAGAGAGAAAAGTGGGTTGTGGATATTTTTTTTCAATTTTTTTATAATAAAAATATATTTTGTAAATGTCTTAATTATCCTTGTGATTTAATTAATTCTCAAAGTTTATTAATCTTCCAGGGTCAATTATGTCAAAAGTTTAGATTTTGGCTAACAAAACATCTTCTCTTAATAATAGTATAGATAACAAAAGCATTTCTACTGGAAGTTTATATATAGTGGATTCGTCATATTAATTACTACAAAACTCCACACTCTAGGGTTTGTAGACGATTCTGTTGGCCCTCATCAATGGCTTTACACTCTTTTGAATTTGAACCATCACCACACTTCTATTAGTTTCAGATGACTGATAACGGAGTAGCTTCACGTTCCGGGGTTACATAGACTCCCATCATTTCAATTGCAACGGTATTCGAAATGCAAAATCATTTTAAGTTTCATATTTGGAATATTTCCATTTGGATACTTTGGCAGTTCTTTAAGGACTCTTACTCTTACTACTTCATTGTTCGAGACTTCCGTTTGACATGCAGCGATCGGTTGATCTAGTTATTACTCGGCCATATATTCTCTATGTGGTGATCGTTTTTCATTTGGCACTAAATATAACAAATCGAAGCTCACAATTTAATTTGATTAGTACGTAAATTCAACGATCAGTAAGGTGGTGTAGTTAATTATAATCTACAAGTATAAAAATGTGTTAGGGAAATTTTTAAGAACACTACATGAATTTAAGGCCACTCTGAATTAAGGTGGCCAACGTTTGTGAAAATAATGGACTATGAAATCCGACATACTTTTCATACATGCCGTCACTAACTCTGTTAACTCTATATTTTTATTCATTTTTTAAAGGGTATTTTAATATTTTTGCGCTCTCTCTCTCTCTCACTCACTTTCAAACTCAAGGCCCAATACTTCATCATCACCATTTCTCTCATCAGGTCACTCACTGCCTTTAATTGATTTTACTTCTTTTCTTTCTCTTATTCATTTCATGCAGCAACTTATTAACTTTGATATGATTTTTTCTTCATTTCTATCCTTTTGTTGTGGATCAGTAGCTGAATCCAAGCATAGATAATGCAGAGGAACATTGGCTTCTGCAAAAGCATGGTGAAAGATCACATTACTATCATGACTAAGGCCACTGATGGAGATTCCAACAACAACAAGATGATCGAAGAATATTGAAGATGATGAACTCTCTCTCTCTCTCTCCCTCCCTCCCTCCCTCCCTCCAATCCTCCAAAGAATCCATTACTATCTCAATCTTAATTTGCTCTCTAAAGAAATCCAGAAAAACCCATTACTGGATTTTGAGTATACTCCAAAGAACCATTTCTTCTCTCTCAATTTTTGCTCTCTAAAGAAACCCAGTATACCCATTACCGGAATTTTTGAAGGCCGGTAAGCAAATTTCGCACCGGAACCTCCTTGATCCTTACCACTCTGCTTCTTCTCCTCCCCGCCACCATGAACTGACTCCACAGAAACTTCATTCTTTTCTTAGCCTTATTATCATCCCCGGTGATCTTCCCCAACACCGAGTCTTCACTGGAGGTCTCCTCCGCAATCAAATTACCGTCCTTAGAATCAGAATCTACGTCGCCTCTCGCGATCGGCAGTCCGACTCGGCACTCGTGACGGCGACGCCTCCGGCGAATCTGACATCACCATGGAAAAGCCATAGCAATTTTTGATTTCATGCTGGGATATACTGAAGGAAGATGGTAAGGAGAGAGATAACTGGGTGTAGAGAGAAATTTTGGGTGTTCATAGCAATTGCTAGTGTTACATACCATTTTTTCTTCAATCAAACTTGAAGAGACCGAATTGCCCATATAAATATGACATTTGACATCCTCCGTAACGGAGGAGATAACGACATGTATGGAAGGTGGGCTGGTTTTCATAGTCCATGTACTGAAGTTGGGTTTCACAAACGTTGACCACCTTAATTTGGAGTGGCCTTTTTTTGAAGGAAAAATTCTTTGAATTAGCGATTGAAATCGCTCATAAGGGCATCCCAATAGGGAGCATACAAAGGACAGAAATGGCTTTGGCCTAGAGCTAAGGTAAGACAAATCAGAAAGTATACTACACCAACCAATTGTCCTTGTACAATAAAACAATGCTCTGAAACTTTTCTAGAGAAACTAGCATAAACTGAAAGTAAATCTCCAGCCTCCTCAAGATAATTACCAACAATAGAAATATTGTCACGATCTTGAGATTTGTAGATCCAACCATTAGAATCCGCAATCTGGATATGCAAAAGATCAGCAGACCAATCAAAACTAGACTCATCCCAGTATAAAGAACACTGCTCGCCAAGGCAAGAAATTGTGGTACTCACAATGTAATTACACTGAGACTTCTTGTAGAATTTAGGAATGAGCAGTCTACCTGTGAGTAAAAACAACACATCCAAGGGAATGAAAATAGCACAATTGAGCAAAAGACTAGGTAAAAGGTCTCCTGGGTCCCAAATCCAGACCCAGGGATAGAGCTAGCCCACCAAATCAGTGAAATTGGCCTCAAGATAGCCCAAAAGCCAGGTAACCCAGAATGATGTGGAGACCCATGGCAGCAACCTCCCAAGAGGCGTTGTCTTCGATCTTCCTGGCCACCAACTTAGAGGCCCGCCACCTCCTTGAAACATCTCTGCTAGCCCTAGCGGTAGGAGACTAACGCCACCCATCCCCATAGTTGTGAGTGACGCCAACAGTCCCGAAATTGAAGCCAAGATCCAGCCGATCCGAAACAAACTCACCAGAAATCGAGGACGCGGTCGAAGACGCCTACGCTTAAGCCGTGGCCAGAAGTTGCCCAGCCCAATCATCGCCATCAACCACTGCAGCAGAAAGTCCCGGCATCGGAGAACAAGTTGATTAAGGCTTGAAAACAG